>NC_091832.1:60102385-61352385 GCF_037783145.1 Equus przewalskii | reverse complement strand
GATTATCCACCTTTGACATTTCAAATATTTCTTACTTTTTAATGATTAGTAGCTCTGTTCTAAATGAGATGGCCATAGTGGTGGGGGCAGAGTGAGAGAAATCCACATAGAATCTTCCAAGGATTTCTCCTTCTTTCCTCTCTTTATCCTTTCTTCCCCTCCTGTTTTCTTTAATATGTACTAATATGGCAGAGACCAGTCTAAGAAAGAAGACAGAAAGTTTTAGCAAATCCTTGTCTCTGAAGTAGATAAGATTATTTGTTGACAATCCCTTTTTTCCTCCTTTTTCTCCAAGGCTTTCCTGTGGGTGGAGTATACTCCCTACCCATCCTTGACTTTGGGTTTGGCTAGGAGACTAGTATGACCTATGCAATGAGAACAGAAGTGACTGTGTGCCAGTTCTGGGCAAAAACTTTGCATGTTTCTGCTCGCCTTCTTGCTTTCCTGCACTACCCATGGAAAGAGCATGCTACCGGTAGCTGTAGTCACAAAGTGGGGAGACACAGGCAACAGACCTGGACCGACTCTGCAGCCTAGATCCAAGCCCAACCTACATCAGCCAATCTCTGGTAAGCCCAGAAGAAGCAGAGGCAACTCAAAGGCCTCTGAGTAAGAACAAATGTGGTAAACCACTGAGATTCAGGGATTGTTATACAGAATAATTGCAACCCAACTGCATTCAAACAGTCCTTACAGCCCCATGAATCTCCCGATATATTGTGTTAAGAGCTAGGGTTTTAATGAATTTGGAATCCAGAGAGGTTCCCTCACTTCTGCCAAGTTTATTTCTGGCTGGGTGAATGTGTGTGTGTGTGCGCATGCATGTCTGTTTAACATGCTAAGTGCAAAGGTCTCTGATGTGATAATAGTTTTGAAGCTCATTTTTTAAAAGGTAAACCAGTGTGTACATGGTGATGCTTGTGTACGTCTGCAGGTGATACAAAACAGAAAACATGCACCAAAGCTTGTCCTTATGAAACAGAACTAAAAAAAAAGGAGGGGAGTAGGTCTCTAACAGGGAATGATTAATCTTTAGAAGTGGAAAAGAAAGGGCAAGGTGTATGTAATATTGCTGTATATCCAATGTATTCCCAGAGTTCCCTAATGTGGATTCTTTCTAGAACCTGTAGTTTCCAAATTAAAATTTCATTTTGTCCCTTCTACTGATTTTCTCTATTCCTACCCATTCCAGACTTAATAAAAAATATAATTCCCTTGGTGCCAAGATCTTAATTAGGTATTAATGCAAATCAAATATATACTCAAAAATAATTGGACGACTATTATTATCCTCTCTTTTACCCCTGTTAAAACCTAATTCTCCCAAGAAGGATTGCTTTTCCACCTGTAAAAAAAAAAATCACAAAATGTGATCTCAAAGAGTTTGGGAGAAAAGATTTAGGGTGAGTGGGTCTTGCCCTTAACTAAACTGTCTAACCTAGTCTGTGTATAGGGGAGAGATGGTCCTGGAGGAGGAAAAGACAGAGGAGGCTTTGAATACTTATGTCTTTTTCCAGTAGGAAGAGGAGAGGCGGCCACAAATACATCTTCTTTTGCCTTCTTTTCGGTCTTTCTGTTATTCTTAGAAAACTCATCTCTGGTCTGCTTCCCTATCCATCTATAGTTTACTCTCTGAAGTCTGAGGCTTAGGTGTCCCTGGTCAGAACTTTGGAAGTTCTGACTTTTTCACAGTTCCACATGGTTGTCTTATAAACATCTCAAAGTTAACTCACTCAACCACAGATCAGTTATCTCTCTCAAACTCCCCCGTGAGTAACTGTCACCACTACTTGCCCAGTTTCTCACTCTAATGCCACCCTTGACTCCTGCCTTTCCTGTAATCCTCAACGTCCAGTTCGTAAGCAAATCCTGTCTATTTCACCTCCAAACACATTATTCCCCAAAACATCTACCTCTTTCTTAATCCATCTGCTACTTTCCACCTCTGCTACTACCAAGCCAGCCAGACCATCATCTGCGCTGGACAATAGTTTCCCTGGTAGGTTCTCTGCTTCCACTTGTATCTCTTCTATCTGATCTTCACATGGAAGTAAGAGTGATCACTCCTCTTATTAAAATCCTTCCAAAATCCACCCAAAATAAAACTAATCCTTAGCAAAGTCTATAAAACTCTCCATGATATGGCTCCATGATCACTGCCATTTTTTCTCACTCATTCTCCTCCAAGCACACAGTGTT
Source organism: Equus przewalskii (assembly GCF_037783145.1). NCBI lineage: Eukaryota > Metazoa > Chordata > Mammalia > Perissodactyla > Equidae > Equus > Equus przewalskii. Next base: position 61,350,186 of record NC_091832.1, on the reverse strand, counting down.
AGGAAGTGTTCCTAAAGTTATACAACTTTGAAAAATTGCTGGCAATAGAATGTGTTGTCACCCTCTTCTGGCCTCCTGATGCAGGCACTGCAGAAATGTCAAATATCTCCAAGTTCCAAGAAATAATCGCCTGACTCTTTCTGCTTTGAGCTCTGACATGCTTGATTTATCAAGACACTGTAGAGGCAAATGCAACAGAAAATATCAGAGAGGAATTTCAGCTCACTTCTCAAGGTGCTAGTTAAGGGATATTCTTTGAGACTTTTTACCCTGAGTCTTAATTGCTGATTTCCAAGCTCCTTTTTATCCTACAAAAGATGTCCTTGGACAGAGTCTGGACAAAACACTCTGCAATTATCATAAATTAATGATTTATTGTTTCTCCCTCCTATGTCTGATAATCTTATTGCTCTCCTGAATTTTTGCTTTCATACTTCTTAGATTTTACCAACAGGAGAATGGTGAATGTTTCAGTGCCAAGACTTTCAAGCATCTCAGGGTTCTTTTGTGAGGATGAGAATAGCAGATCTTAAGGTGCATGGTTTCAGGCGTCTGTTCCTAAATGCAAGTGTGAGCCCTTGCTGCTTCTTTCTAGCCCCCCAAAATCACAGAATTAGAATTGCATTTTTCAAGAGATTTTCTACTCTTTTGAATGATCTCATCCAATAGGTTAATTCTTATTGTTTATCCTACGACTTCAGCATTTGCCTTCCTGAATTCTACTGTGCATAATGGAATATGCTCAACTTCCCATTGCTTTACTATCACAAAGCCTAAGATGATACAGTCACCTTGTCTTAAGATATCACTTTGCTGGGATTGGCCCAGTGGTCTAGTGGTTAAGTTTGCGTACTCTGCTTCAATGGCCCAGGGTTCACAGTTTCGGATCCTGGCCCTGGACCTAGCGCTGCTCGTCAAGTCACTCTGTGGCAGCATCCCACATGAAATAGAAGAAGATTGGCACAGATGTTAGCTGATGGCCAATCTTCCTTACAAAAAAAAAGAGAAAAAGATCCCACTTTACTAATCAATTCCTTTTTGCGGGTCAGAATCAAATCTATCACATCTCCAGTGGTCATTGTCTCTACAATCTGAGAGATGCAGAGGTTTTGTATACATTTACGTGTATAATTGAACTCATGACTGAAAATTCATTTCTTCCTTGAAATCATGGTGAAATTAATGCCTTTTAAAAAATCTTTCCTATTTCCTGAAAAAAAGTATGAAGTCATCCCAGACCTTTCTTTCCTTTTAAAAAATAACTTATGTCCCTATTCTCATTTTTAATTTATTGCTTTCTTTTTTCTGCTTCCTACATTCAGATCTCCACGTTCTCCCAATTCTGCCTTAATCGCTGCATCTAAATGCCTTTGTGCTGTGCCTCACAGAAGCTGTGGCATCCTGAAATGGAGCATTTTGAACTCTTCTTTCTGGTTGACAGCTTAGAGAGTGAATGAGATTTCACTTCTGTTTAGCTCATGAGGAAAATCAATGAACAAATATCTTCTCCCATTCAGTACGTTGCCTTTTTGTTTTGTTGATGATTTTCTTTGTTATGTAGAAGGTTTTTAGTTTAATCTAGTCCCATTTGTTCATTTTTGCTTTTGTTCTCCTTGCCTGAGGAGACACATCCAAAAAATATTGCTAAGACCAATGTCAAAGAATTTACTGCCTATGTTTTCTTCTAGAGGTTTTATTGTTTCAAGTCTCACATTTAAGTCTTTAATTCATTTTTTAGTTCATTTTTGTATATGTTGTAAGAACGTGATCTACTTTCATTTTTTTCTGTGCAGCTGTCCAATTTTCCCAACACTATTTATTGAAGAGACTGTCTTTTCCCCATTGTATATTCTTGCCTCCTTTGTTATAGATTAAGTCACCATATTTGTGTGGGTTTATTTCTGGGCTCTCTATTCTGTTCCATTGATCTATCTGTCTGTTTTTGTGTCAATGCCATACTGTTTTGAATACTATAGCTTTGTCATATAGTTTGGAATCAGGGAGTGTGATACCTCCAGCATCATTCTTCTTTCTCAAGATTGCTTTGGCTGTTCAGAGTCTTTTGTGTTTCCATAAAAATTTTAAGATTATTTGTTTTAGTTCTGTGAAAATTGCATTGAATCTGTAGATTACTTTGAGTGGTATGGACATTTTAACAATATGAATTCTTCTAATCCATGAGCACAGTATATCTTTCCATTTATTTGTGTCATCTTCAATTTCTTTCACCAGTGTCTTATAGCTTTCAGAGTACAGGTCTTTCACCTCCTTGGTTAAGTTAATTCCTAGGTATTTTATTCTTTGTGATGCAGTTGTAAACGGGATTGGTTTCTTAATTTCTCTTTCTGACAGTTTGTTATTAGTGTATACAAATGTAACAGATTTATGTATATTAATTTCATATCCCTGAAACTTTACTGAATTCATTTATTAGTTCCAATATTTTTTTGATGAAGTCTTCATGGTTTTCTGTATATAGTATCATGTCATCTGCATATAGTGATAGTTTCACTTTTTCTTTTCCAATTTGGATGCCTTTTATTTTTCTTGTCTGATTGATGTGGCTAGGTCTTCAAATACTATGTTGAGTAAAAGTGGCAAGAGTGGGCATCTTTGTCTCTTTCTTGATCTTAGAGGAAAAGTTTTCAGCTTTTCACCATTGAGTACGATGTTAACTGTGGGTTTGTCATATATGGGCTTTATTATGTTGAGGTACATTTCTTTTATACCCACTTTGTCAAGAGTTTTTATCATAAATGGATATTGAATTTTCTCAGACACTTTTCTGCATATATTGAGATGATCATTGTCCTTTTTTTAATGTGGTGCATCACACTGATTGATTTGCAGATGTTGAACTATCCTTGCATCCCTGGAATAAATCTCACTTGATCATGGTGTACAATCCTTTTAATGTATTGGTGGAGAAGATATTTGTAAGTGCTATATTTGATAAGGGGTTAGTATCCAAAATATATAAAGAATTCATACAACTCATTATCAAAACCACAAACAATCCAATTAAAAAGTGGCAGAGGACATGAATAGACATTTTTCCAAAGAAGGCATACGAATTGCCAACAGACATATGAAAAGATGTTTAATATCACTAATAATCAGGGAAATGCAAATCAAAACCAGAATGATATGGAAGCAACCTAAGCGTCCATTGATAGATGAATGAATAAAGATGTGGTATATATATATATATAAAGGAATATTCGTCACCTATAGAACAATGAAGTCTTGCCATTTGAGACAATGTGGATGGACCTAGAGAGTATTACACTATGAGAAATAAATCTGACAAAGACAAATACCATATAATTTCACTTATATGTGGAATCTAAGAAAACAGGACAAGTGAGCAAAGAAAACAAAAGAGAAATTCACAAATACAGAGAACAAACTGGTGGTTGCTAGAAGGGAGGGGGTGGTGGGATGGGCGAAATAGGTGAAGGAGATTAAGAGATACAAACTTCTAGTCATAAAACAAAAACTTACAAGGATGCAATGTACAGTATATGCAATACAGTCAATCATACTGTGATAACTTTGTATGGTGGCAGATGGTAACTAGATATATTGTGGTGATAATTTCATAACATATTAAAATATTGAATCACTTTGTTGTACACCTGAAACTAATATAATGCTGTATGTTAATAAAAAAATTTAAATTAAAAAAACAAGGAATATAAACATTTTGTACCCCCTTGTTTGTTTAATAAATAACTGAATGCTCAATGGAAAAAAATCAATAAGTAACTGACAATTTCCTTTACAAATTGACTATGGGAACTCAACTGTTACTCAGAGCTCTTGAGACATCTGTACAGGTATAAATAAGCATTTAGACTTATTAGTTTAACCTTATAAGCAGATTTATTATTTTTACTTGCACAATATTTTATAAAACACTAGTTGATATGGCTCATTTTGAAAATACAATTAAATGTTAATAAAAGTAAACCTTATTTTGAAAGACAACCATTAAATCTTAGCAAGACAGAGTAAGCACTGTTAAATACCAAGTTCTTCCTATATTAAGTAACATTTTTAATAATAAAATGTCCTGTCATCAACTTTTAATTTAGACATTTTAATCTAATAAATTGAATTACAGAATGAAGTTCATAGTAAAAGTTAAGGGAACCATGACAGCAGATTTATAATTTACTTGGCATGGCAGGTACATAGCATCAAATGTACAAGAAAAGTTAATTCAATTTTATTACATTGAAGAATATCATTGTAATGAAAATAATAGTGAAGCTTGTTGGAAGCTAGACAGGATTATTTAATTTAGATAGCAGAAATTTCTTTCTTAGAAGTCATTTAGGAGAAGAAAATAATTTTCTTTAAGTCTTGTGAAGAAAAATATTGAGTTTTTACAAACCTCTTAGAGGGAACAGTTTTAGTTTAATTCTGACAGCTCAGCATGGACTAAAATCATGGTGTGAGATGTCTCCTTTTTATTGACCTATGGCTAATTAAAAGTTAGAGGAAAACAAACAAATAATAAATACTATATTTGGCCCAGGGTGCAGAACCGTGGGCACTCTCATGCAATATTTCTGGGAGTATAATTGCTATAAATCTCTTTGGAGAGAAATGGGCAATATATATCAGTAGTATGTACAGCTATCAGTGCAGCAATTCCAGGTCTAAGAATTTATACTGAGAAAATAATGCAAAATATATGTACCGCTATATATATCTGTGCATGTATGTGTATATACACATGCATATATTCATGTACATAACGTTCATTACATAAATATTCACTAATGTGTTAGTCCTAATAGTAAGTAAATTATTATGGCACATCCATACAATGGAATTTTGAGATGCCATTTAAAGTTACCATATAGATTCAATGTACATACATGTTTGATATATTCCTAAATGTTTAAAAATCTATAAATAAAAAATTCTGTAGTATATTATTGATGTTTAAATAATTGAGGGTCATAACACAAACTGCAAATAAAAGACATTATTTGTTTGTAGAGTTATTTTCCTTCATCTATTTCTAAGTTTTACAAGTTTTCTGCCTTGATCATATATTACTTCAAAAATCAGTAATGAATAATAAATACTATTGGAAAAATCTGGCAAAAATTGGGAATGATAATTATTATATATATATAAATAAATAGTTGTGCAAATATGTGTACATATACATTTAGTGCACTTACCTTTGGCAAGGAAGCTCGTGATCCTGAACTCTGTGTGGTCATGGTCAGCACAGTCGTTATTCCCAAAGCTACTCTGGCTGGAGCAGCATCCATATTGATCCAGAATGAAACCCAGGACAGAATAACGATCAGGAGGCTAGGAATGTACATCTGGATCAGATAGTATCCCATTTGTCGCTCAAGATGGAATCGCACTTCTATACATGTAAACTTTCCTAATTGATCGCAAAATAAATGCAGTAATTGGTAAAAACAGGTCTTTGTTATGGCATCAAATGTCACAATTTTGTTTTCATAATAATTTTGTCCTAAAATTTTCAATTACAACTAAATGAGATCCTAAATCATGTATGCAAATTGGTTTCTAAAAAATATTTTTTCATATTTTCCTGCTAGGATCTAGAAGCACGGTAATATAAGACTGCACTGTTTCAGAAAACAGTGTGTAATCTTATTACTTCACATTTGGTTAACACTTCATACTTGTTGAAGTACTTAAAAGCCTATTATTTCACTTTATTCTTGTCTGCTTGCATGAATGTCTCCTCTTGCCACTTCTATTAAAACTTATACTGAGAGATTCTAGCCAGGAGAATTAGGCAAACAATTAAATAAAAGTCGTTTAGAATTGAAAAGGAAGTAGCGAAACTCTCTCTATAAGCAGAAGACATTACCTTGTATATAGAAAACCCTTAAGAATTCACTAAAAATCTACTTAAATTGATGAGTTCAGCAAGGTTACAGGTACACTGTTGGTATACAAAAATCAATTGTGTTTCTATACACAAACAATAAATAATACAAAAGTTAAATTGAGAAAACAATTCCATTTGCAATAAACCAAGTAGAATAAAATATTTAGAAATAAATTTAATAAAAGAAGCGCAAGACTTTTACACTAAAAAATACAAAACAGTTAATAAAATTAAAGAAGATAGAAATAAATGAAAAGTCACTTCATAGTCATTAATCAGAAGACTTAATATGGTTATGATTGCAATCCTTCCCATATTGATCTACAGATTCATTGCAATCTCTATCAAAATTCCAACTGGCTTTTATGTAGAAATTGACAAGTTGATCCTAAAATTAGCATGGAAATGCCAGGGACCTAGAATAGCCAAAATAGTCTTGGGGGGAAAAAAACAAATTTAGTGAACACACACTTCCAAGTTTTAAGACTTGCTACAAATCTACACCAATCACAAAGTGTAGTACTGTCATAAGTATAGATATACGGATCAATGGAATAGAACTGAAAACCGGGAAATGATCATTTATGGGCAATTGATTTTCAACAAAGGGCTAAGACTATTCAACAGGGTCAGAATGGTCTCTTCAACAAATGGTTTGGGGAGAACTTTGTTTTCACGTGCAAAAGAATGAATTTCTATCCCTATCTTATACTATACTCAAAATGGATCACAGATCTAAATGTAAGGGCTAAAACTATATAATTCTTAGGAGAAAACATAGGAGTAAATCTTTGTAACCTTGGATTAGGCAATGATTTCTTAAATACAATACCAAAATCACAAGCAATAAAAGAAAAAAATGATAAATTTGACTTCCTCAAAATTAAAAGCTTTGCTTGTCAAATGATACAGTTAGAAAAACGAAAATACAACCCATCAACTGAGAGAAAGTACATGCAAGTCAATAACAAAAAGACAACCCAGTTAGAAAATAGGCAAATGAACTGAATAAACATCTTTTTCCAAAAAAGATACCCAAATGTCAATAAGCACATGAAAAGATGCTCATCATTAGTTGTTAGGGAAATGCAAATCAAAACCATAATGAGATACCACTTCATATCCACTGGAATGGCTATAATAACAAAGACAGCTAGGATGTGGAGACACTAGAATCCTCATTCATTGCTTGAGGGATTGTAAAATGTGCAATCACTTTGAAAAACAGTTTGGCAGTTCTTTAAAATGTTAAACATAGATTTACCATATGATCCAGCTTTCTACTACTAAAGATACACCCAAGAGATATGACATAAATCCACACAAAAACTCATGTATGAGTGTTCATAGCAGGCTTATTCATATCCAAAAGTTGGAAATATCCCAAATGTCTATCAACTGGTGAATGAATAAACAACATATGGTATATCCATATAAATAACTATTCAGCAATTAAAAGAAATGAAGTATTGAAACATGCTGCCACAGAGATGAACCCCAAAAACATTATGCTAAGTGAAAGAAGCCAGTCACAAAGAACATGCGTGATTCCATTGACATGAAACATCCAGAGAATACAAATCTCTACAGACATAAAGTTGATTACTGGCTGCCTAAGGCTGTTGATTGGGGATGACTGCTAATGAATATAGGGTTTATATTTTCGGGTGACAACGTCCCAAAATTAGATTATAATGATGGTTGCATAACTCTGTAAACATACTAAAAAACATTGAACTGTATTGAACTGTAGTAAGTAAATTATATTTTTAATTGTTAAAAAGCATTATTCAATGATAAGATGAATAAACTCTGAGAATCTGATGAGTAACACAGTGACCACAGTTGACAACACTGCATTATATAACTGAAATTTGTTAAGAGAGTAGAACTTAAATATTCTCACACACACATAAAAAGGTAAATATGTGAGGTGACGGATGTGTTAACCTAATGTGGGGAATCCTTTCACGACGTACGTATATCAAATCATCGTGTTAGACACTTTAATTATCTTACAATTTTGTCAGTTATACCTCAATAAAGCTGGGAAGAAAAAAAGCGTTCTTGCTGATATAGACCTAAAGGAAAATTGTCCTGTTTAGGGAAATCTGCTCCTCCCGCCACAGGGAGCAGGCTGTAATAGCCTCACAGGTACAGACAAGTTTTCCATGTTCAAGGTGACTCTTTATTATTTTACTCAATAAATATTTATTGAGCACCTATGCACTTCAGCAGACCCCAGAAATATAGAAATAAAAAGAATAGATCTTTAGCTTTACAAATTTATGGTAATGAGGGAAACAGATAATACATAAGATATATTTAAATTAAAGATACAATTTCAGACAGTGAAAGCAGGAAGTGGAGGGGGGGATTTGGGTGTTTAACATACGCCTGTTATGGAGAGTCATTTGAGGAGTTGGTATTTGCGCAGTGCCGAAGGCTGTGAGAGTATTAAGTTTGGGACAGTTTGGGCAAAGAGGCTCATGGACGGAAGGAAAAGCAAGTGCAAAGGCCTTGATGCAGGAATGTGTGTCATATATGAGAAAGCAAGCCACTGGCGCCAGCTTACAGTATAAGTGAGAGAGAGATACAGGAGGGTTTTGGAGAGATGTGCAAAGGACACCACCAAGGTTGTGGTACTTTGTTACAGCAGCCCTAGGAAACTAATTCACTAGCCTAAACCAACTTTACAGTCTTTTTAGCATTTCTCTAAAAGTTGCTTGTCGTTGCAACTACCCCTAGAGAGTTGAGCAAGAACACTGATATTGACCTGCTCACCCTTTATCTTTGTGTTGAGATGTTAACTTTGAACTCCCTACTAGATTAGATACCACCCTCACTCTTGAGATAAGAAAGTGGCAGTTACTTTTTCACCAGATGTTGTGAATTGACTAAGGAGGCAAAAGAGATTAGAGATCTCGTATAGTATAATGAAAGTTCAGATAATAGTTCTGGAAAAAGCTGGGCCCAAGAGTCATCATAGTAAGTGTAAAGAAATGATAAGAGCAGCAGCTGATGTTAGTGGGTGGCCATGCACTAACCACATTGGAGCGATTTCTCAACTGTGGTCAGTTTAACGGAATTTGTAAGAATAGGTTTGGCAGTTAAAATAGATATTACAGGAATAGCCCGTGCCAAATGAAGAGAAGTGAATAGGTATCAGGCATGTGCAAACATCACATTAAGTCTTTCAGTCCTTGGCGTTGATAACAATATCTGATAACTATTCTCAAAGGCAAAAGACTACTGTGTAAGTGTGAGTAGTAGGTGCTTAAATAACAATACCTTGAAATGCATGAAATAGTGGCCAAAAAATAAATTTAGGCAAATGAAGCCCTAAAAACACAAAAGCAATTTTATTAGCAAATACAATGTTTACTGACCAAGAAGGATCAAAAGTGCATATTATTGCTCACACAGAAACGAAAGGAACTTTTTTGAAATGTGATTACTATGCAACTATGGGCTCTTTTTGAAAAAAAATTATTCAAATATAATTGAACACCAAGCATTTCTTTAGTCCCATGCAAATCAATTACATAACAATATGCAATGAGTCAAAGCATCCGTAGTTTCAAATGAATCCATGTTCTGCTCTATGACCATCAAAAACATTTATCTATAAATAGTTAAAATAATTAACCTAGCATCATAATTAAGAAACATCTGAATATCATAAAACCACAAGTCATAGTGTGATGAAGAATACTCAACCCCTACCTGTGTTGTAATGTTTAGTGCAGTATCGTAAATCTTTCTCTTCTTTCAACAGAAACTGGGGCAAAGTGAGTCCTTCTGCCACTTGTACAGGTGCCTCATCTTGCCATTCAAAAATTAGGTCATTCATTGTGTACCCAACTAGGCAAAACATAACAAATATATTTACAGCATGAAAGGGCATTCAAAGAAATGAAATAATTTTTAAAAACCACTCGTATAGTTCACATAGAAAAGGAAGACCAAACAATGTTATCTTAATTCTATTGATTGAGCTATGCATTGCACTATTTCATCTCACAAACGTCTATTGAAGTCTATTCCTATGTCATATTTATCAAATAATATAAGAAAATGTAGCAGGCTAATAATAAGTATAACACAACATGTAGAACCCTTAAAGGACAAGCATATGCATCCTTTCTTTGGGATAGGCAGCTACTGGATTAATTCAACAAATTCAACTCCATTAGATTTCCCCTCACTGTCTCTCAAATTTTTCAGGACTCTCTCAACAAAAACTGAAATTATCACTGGTTAGATAATGATCTAAACTAGAACATCCGTGAGGGGAAAGTATCAGAGCTGATGGATTTCTTGATTTAATCATTAACTGTTCTGTTTATAGTATGTGCTTCTTTGTTCCAAGTCCAAAAATGGATAAAATCATATTTTAGGTAGAAATGTCTGCTATTCAGGGAAAATCAGAGTGCAAAGAAAATCCACGTGGAATAGCTTCTGGAGGAGAAAACTCTTGCACATACAATCAGTGAATTCAGGATGGAATAAACTAGTGTATTTTGTAATAAGTCAGCATCTTTTAGTAAATTAAAATTCCATATTTCTATAGGAAAGGTATCTAAGAAAAGCAGAATTTAATCTTTTCTTCCCTCTGAGTGAAAGCTGTTGAAACGCACACTTGAACTCTGCTGTAGAGAGGGAGTCAAAAGCGAGTGGAACCAGTAGGGGAAGACTGTTGTTACAATGCACAACTATCACAGAGGTAGAAAGACGGAGGAAGTACGGTCTGGCATCTGAACTAAGTCAAGTGCACTGACCACTAAGTGAAGTGGTCAGATAAAAGAAGCTCTAGAAGCTCTAGGTCCATGAAGCAGCAAACAAGGGAAACTGTCCCAAATTCTCCAGCTGTTTACATTTTGGGGAAGAAGCTGTATGAGTGATTAGAAACAGCTGGTGAGGAGCAGGTTAGGCTGAACAGAGCCATGGATAGGGAAGGGAACTAGCAGTCACCCTTCCCCTTCCCACAATACCTGGAAAACAACCTCTCTGAAATAGCTGACTCTAGTCTAAGTGTGATAGTGACTAAAGCCAAAGGCACAACCGCACCCACCTGACCCTAGGGCATACCTAGCAACACTCATGCCACAGGCAATAGCGTGGTAGTAGCAAGAGCATCAGTGATTACAGAATCTCCTTAGACTGTCTGGGATTCTTCTGTCAAAGTTTTTGCAGCAGTACCCCATCAGTGGGATTGCTCATTATGGAGAAGCACTATTTGGTAAAAGTTGTAAAGTCATCCAGACTGAAGGGGGAACATCTGAATTATGGTTCCAGAACAGATATGGGAACCTACAAGGCTATCCTCTGGACTATTGGACTTAGCACAGCAAGGACTTATGCTTGACTTGCTTATGGTGAAATATATTTCATTGAACCATGAAATTAATGATTCATTTGCTGATAATAGAAGGCTTTCGCTTTTATTTCTAAGTCCTTTGGTATATCCATTACAAATACTATTTTACCTAGAGAGAAAATAAATGTACATTTCTTGAGGATCAAAAGATAGTGAAATAGGTACCAATTCTTATTTGCTTCCAGGTGACACATGTACCCCAGTCTTCCATACTTGTAATCACTAAAGACAAAATATGTGAAATTTTGTCCCAATTTAGACAGATAAATGGAGAAATGAACCAAAACCTCATTTTGTCTTTACATTCTAAATTTTTCTTAGGATCTTCTGTGAAAAGAAACTAGCTCTCTCAAATTCCCTCAGAGACAAACTTTAGTAGTCTCTAATGCAATCTGTAGGCAGCATATTTAGCTTGCTCTCAATCATCTACACTTACTGATTTAGTGTGGGCATTTCATAATCGAGCTATGTTAATTTGTTATGGTCCATAAAATATTTAAGTTTGAAATCAGAAGGAAAATAGTGAGATGGCATGTTTAGGAGACAATTCTTTTATTCTGAGTAACTTACTGGATGTTCAAGGAAAATAACTAAATGATGATTTTGCCTCAATAAAACTTCAAACATAACAACAAAATCTGTCCTCTTCTACACAGTTCTAAGTGTTTTAGCATCCTTATGCTTTTTGTTGGCAGACCTTTATACAAGTCTGAGAATGTTAAGAAGAACAGACTGGCTGATGAGATCAAGGTTGTGAGTTGAATTGCCTTATACCATAATTAGCTTCACAAAACAAATATTTCATTCAGGAAACAAAGACATTAACCCTAACTTCAGCCAGCAATCTCATATGGTAGTTGCAATGGAACATGTAAACAAATGGCTCAATGCAACCAAACACTCTTTTCTTCAACAAGTGTATATTGAGCACTGATTGTGTGTAAGTCATCCTTCTGGGCTTCAGGGAATGTGAGGTGTTATTCCTGGGTAGAAAATAAGTGGCATGGGAAAAGTATAAAGTGCTATGTGCATTCAGAAGAGGGATCTATGATATCCACCTAGGCCTCATTTGAGTTGGACCTTAAAAAAAGGCAGGACTTGCATATAAGAAATGTGAGAGAAGGTAAGGTATTCAGGCAAAGAAAATCGTATAATTAGTGGAAAGAAACCACAAACTCCTAAGGTTTATAATAGGAATAGCAATAACTTCATTTGTCTAGAGATAGTTTGCATGAAGGATCAGACAGAATGAAAAGATAAATTAATGAAAGATTGTGTAAAGCTTAAATTCCAGCTTGAAAAATTAGATTTTTTAAATTCCCTGTGGGCAATGGTAAGCAATTGGAATCTTTTGAGTAGAGGAATGATGTGACAAAAATTGTGTTTTAGAAACATTACTCTATAGGATCCTTTCATGAGATTCATAAGGTCTACACTGCTTTCATAATCATAAGACATTATTTGCCTTTTTCACTGTGTTGAGATTTCCCAGATGGTGAAACAAAATGATGGGTAAAACTTTTAGTGCTTTAGTATAGTTAAAGGCAGTGGCACCAAACTGTGCTGGTGGTTATTGTTTTCTCTACAGCCATAACTCAAAGTAAAAACAATGCCACTTTTATTTAAGAAAATCCTTGATCCTTGATGAAGCAGTAACAGTTATAATTTTATTAAGTTTTGACCCTTACATAAATTTCCTTTTAACATTCTGTGCGCTAAAATGGGGAATACATATAAAGCACTTCAGCTGCATCCCGTAATATTATGATTCTTTTAAGGAAAAGCACTGGTGTGATTGATTTGCAAATTAAACCAGCTGGTTTTTCTTGAAACACTATACCATTTTTACTTGAAAAACAAAAATGACTGGCAAACTGTGATTACTATGATTAGGTATATGGCAGACTGTTTTCTTTAAAATGAAGTGAATGAACCTATCATGTCAAGGGAAACAACTGACAGTATTTGTTGTCAATGATAGATTTTGAGCTAACAAATCAACATTACAATTTTGGAAAAATTGTTTTCCCAATACTTAAAGATTTTTTGATTAGCTCAATGGTGATATTAACAAATGTGACCTTTCAATATTGTGCAATGACACACGTCAATGTTTGGAAGATCTGAATAACTCATTATGCTAATATTTTCCAAATGACCAAAGCATGATGTTAAAATCATGTAAAGGTAAAAGATCCATTCAAAGTACAAATTAGACAAATGGATTTTAATTTATAAGAGTTTGAAGAATTTGTTGATATGGTTTCTAATTTCACATTGCAACTATACTTGAAGGAACTACCACCTTCATAAACTAAAGGGGATTTTTTTGCATATTACAGAATTTCTTTCTTTTTTAAGACTCAATATTATTCCATTGTATGTTCATACCACATTTTATTTATCCATTCTTCTGTCAATGTTGTTTCCACATCTTGGCTATTGTAAACAGTACTACAATGAACAGAGAAGTGCTAATATTTCTTCGAGATTCTGATTGCAATTCTTTTGAATAAATATCCAGAAGTGGGTAACAACCTGGATGAAACTTGAGGACATTATACTAAGTGAAATAAACCAAAGAAAGACAAATACTGTGTGATTTCAATATATGAGGGATCTAAAATAGTCAAATTCATAGAATCAAACAATGGAATAGTGGTTGCCAGGGACTTGGAGAAGCACTAATCACTAGGCACAAAGTTTTAGTCAAACAAGATGAATAAGCTCTAGAGATCTGCTGTACGACACTGTACTTAGAGTCACCAATAATGTATTGTATACTTACATTTGTTAAGAGTGTAGATCTCATGCTAAGTGTTCTTGCCACAATAAAATAAATTAATTTTTTTAAAAAAAGGTTTATTTGCTTTCTTGAAAAGGCAAAGAAAAGGAGCTCTCATTCTTTTGCAATGGTCCATCAGGAATGTCAGTCAGAGGTAATATTCCAGTAGATCATTTTGTCAAAATAGGAAATTAGTTAAATATGTCTTTAAGGGGAAATAAGTAAACTTTCAAAGTTTCAAGTCTAAGACACTGACAGGTAGCTATGCCACAGGTTTTGCTGATATGTCATGTCATTATAGTAGCCTTCTCTGACCATCTTAAAAAATACTTTCCCTCCAATCAGCCTACAGTGGGCCCTTCCTGTTTATTTTTTTCTGTAGAACTTATCTTTATCTGACATGCTATATATTCATCAAGTTTTTATTTTGTTTATTTTCTACCTAGCCTCCTAGAACCTAAACTTCATAATATTTTCCAGTACCTAAAATATGTGGCATATAGCAGGTGCTTGAATATTTAAATTAGAAATAGAGAAGGGGAAACGAGGAAGATGCGTATGTGTGTGTGTGTGTGTGTGTTTGTTTTTGTATCTGATGAGCTTATTTTGGCACTGGGTTTAAGATTCTAGCAGGAGATGCAGGTGTTGATGCTAACAAGTCTGAACATTGACTCATATTTTGAAAATTGATGAAACCATGGACCTATACACTGAAAGTGAGATCAGGATTGAAGATAAAGGTTTGAGAGTCACCCATCTACAGATGATATTAAAATTATTGAATATCTGAGATTATCAAGAGAGATAATATATAGAGGAAAACAAAAGTTTTAGGAAGAATCTTAGAGAATACCTTGGAAAGAGAAAGGTGAAAGCAGAAAAGTAACAAACAAAACAGGGAATCCAAGAAGGCACCTTTCAGTTAAGTGTAAGAATGTTCTAAAAGAATTGTGTGACTGCGGAATTGGTAAGGTACTAAGTTTTCCTCAAGTAGAAGCTGGGAAATCATTTGTCAGGAATGTTACAAGAGACAGTCATTGTATCAGTTAAAACAGATGAGCTCCAAAGCCTTTGCCAGCTCTCTGATTTTATGATATAATCTAATATAGTCTTACAAATTTATCTCATTAAAATGCACTATAAAAAATAAGAAACATTTGGTACTGTTATAGAAAGAGAAAGACTAGTCAAAGAAATCAAAGATGAAGTTTAGAAAAAGGTCTAAATACATAGAAGCATTAAAAAAATTACACTAATTGCATGTAGAACTGTAAGGGTAGGAGAACATCAAATGGACCACAGCAGTGTGAACTTCTGTCAGGCTGGAAAATAAGATCTAGAGGTAATCTTGAGAGACGCAGAAAAGGCTTCTGGAGCCTGAACTTCTTGAGTGGTGTCTCTGGGGCTAATCCAGAGTGGGCGTTGTCAAAATGCTAGCAATGTTCAGCATTTGGTAGTGACATTGATATCCATAAGGAAAAGGAGCAGCATAACAGTAACAGCCTGATAGACTTTAGTTCAAGACCCCCATAGATCCAGACGTTCTTTTTTAAGACCATAAGGGAGAGGATGTCCTGAAGAATTTATGATATTGGACTTCTCATTGGCCTTGGTAAATGGGGAGCTTGAAATGAATTTATTTAGAATAAAAAAGATATACAATTTCTTGCATGCAAACATATTAGAAAAATATACTCCTGATATATATTTAAATAATCCTAATTTGAAGCAAAAATATGGGTTAAATAGATATGCAATTAATATGCTGTAGAAGTTTGTAACATTTGAAAGGAGAAAAAAACCTGTAATTTTTCCTTGGGATCTTTTCTGGCCCTCTGGAAAAAAGCATGCAAATTTACAATTTATCATTTCACCCTCATGTTATTAGATAATAAAGTTGTTCTTTTTGTTTTAACTCTACTTAAGCATAAGAAAACGGGGTCTTGTCTATAAGATGTCAGGAGATATAAATTTACAATCATTTAAAAAATTCTTATATGTCATTGGGGAATTGCAAATTAAAACAAGATAGCAATATATGCCTATTAGAATGGCCAAAATCCAGAACACTGACAACACCAAATACCAATAAGACTTAGAGCAACAAGAACTCTCATTCATTGCTGGTGGGAATGCAAAAATGATACAGCCACTTTGGAAGATAGTTTGGTGGTTTCTTGCAAAACTAAACATACTCTCACCATATGATCTAACAATCACACTGCTTGGTATGCACACAAATGAGTTGAAAACATGTCAACACAAAAGCATGCACACAAATATTTATAGCAGCTTTATTCACAATTGCCAAAACTTGGAAGCAACCCAGATGGCCTTCAGTAGGTAAATGGATAAACTGTAGTATATCCAGACAATGGAATATTACTCAGCAGTAAAAAGAAACGATCAAGCTGTGAAAAGACATGGAGGAATCTTAAATGCATATTACTACGTGAAAGAAGCCAATCTGAAAATGCTACATACTGTATGATACAACTATATGACATTCTGGAAAAAGCAAAATTATGCAGGAAGTAAAAATATCAATCATTGCCAGGGATTTAGGAGGAAGGGAGAAATGAATAGGCAAAGCACAAAGGATATTTAGGGCAATGAAACTATTCTGTATGATACTACTATGGAATATATGTTATTATTTATTTGTCAAAACTCGGAGAATGTACACTACCAAGAGTGAACTCTAATGTAGGTTCACAGATTATAATAAATGTACCACTCTGGTATGGAGTGTTGATACTAGGAAAGGCTGTGCATTTTTGTGGGGGCTGGGAGATGTATGGGAAATCTGTACTTTTTTGCTCAATTTTGCTGTGAAACTAAAACTACTCTAAAAAATTAAGTCTTAAAAAATATCTTCAATAAAAACATTCAAATACAACAAACAAGAAAAAATCTTATTACTGAAATGTTTCCCTAGAATTAATTAAACTAATTTGTTAATTTAATGAACAATTACTGACTGTCTACTCTTTATAAGTACCTATGTAAGGTGCTGGAACTACAAAATGACTTGGCTTAAGTCAAATATAGTGTAGCTGACCATAAAACAGATTAACAGATTGTGAAGAGTCTTACAGAGAAATAAGCAGAGAACACAGAAAAGGGGCCCTAAACTAAGCTGCAGGATGGGAGCAGAAGGAGAATCAATAAAGTCTTCCAGAGGAATGAGCAAAGGGATGAGTAACAATTATTTAGGTGTAGCAGGGTTAAAACAAATATTTACTATATCCAGACGTGAAAAATAAAGGGGCAATTGTTTATATAACTGTTTGTACCTTAATATCACACCTCCATTCCATCTGATTGGGGCGTATTGGAGAGAGAATAATTCAAATTGACCAATGAAAGATACACAATCTCTTTCTGGGAGCTTAGAGTCTTAGGAGAAAATGTTCAATCTTTTAGGATTTCTTTTCCTCCCTTTCTGCTAGTCAAGAAGCCACTTGGTTATAAGAAGGCTAATCATACATCTTCATTTGCCAGGAGAACCCTAGATTACTTCTTTTTTCCTCATGTCCACTCTGACTTAGCACTTGTTCTAGATTTTTCATTTTTAAGTTAGATACTATTATTAATCATTGTTTTAAATACATTATTATTGGTTTTACCAATTTTACTTCTAGATTCTACTTTTTTTACTTCTAGATTCTCCCATGGGTATAATAGAATATTAGACTATTTTAATATTAGGCTAAATCTGTAAAACAGCTGAGGTCAGCAATGGACCATCTATCTTTACCAGATCCTTTCAGTAACAAAGAAACTTTCAATAGCGGCTAACTGAAGTGTCAGTCAGTGTCGAAGAGTCATGGAAAATTATAAGTTAATTGTAACTGAAAACTGAGCAATGCTGCTGTGGACTGTGTAGACAATAATCTGAATGCTTTGAAACCTGCAAACATTTATTCATTTTATTTGGCAACACATATATTTTGTAATAAATCCCAGCAGCGATAGGCTAAAATAAATGAAAGTTCAATATCAATTGAAAAATTAAGCACCAAATTTCCATTTCACAAGAAAGTTGATGATGAGTGTGCAACTTGAACACAGTGTTGTTTATATTTAACGTCTATAAAAGGTGTCACAGGCATAGCACCATCCACATAAAAGCCACAAGACACAAATGAGCTGAAAACACATCAGCATCTATTTCAAATGTTACAGCCCTTTTAAGAATACTGCCCCAAGATGATCATTTGATACGTGCATTTGCAGGGGGCTCATTTAAATATCGCTCTATGAAAATGAGTTTTTATTAGACCAAATGATTGTTTTTCTAAATTAATTTCACTCTGAATTTCAAGTTTTCTTCGAAAAGTGCGTAACAGGAAATTTGCAAGCAATTAAACGATAAGTTTTCAGTTTCATTTCCTGCTTTGAAGAGAAAGTTGGTTAAATTAATTTTAAACGAGCTTAATTTTTAAATTCAACTCTGTAATCAAAGTAAAGCTTTTGGAATTACATTTGAAGATGGCCTATTTGTCATTGTAAATTCCATTTTAAAATTTCTCTTAAATTCGTTTAAAAAGTTGAACATGGAACATAAATGTCACTTTGTGATGGATCCAAATAAAACATTTGTTGAAACTCATCATTGTGGTAAATTGAGAAATCTATGGAGCTACAATACTCTTGGAATTACTTATGATGAATTTATAATTTATGTTACATCCATAAATTCTGTTACATTCTGTCAATTGAAGAAAGCTGTAGTTGTCAACATTTAGAACTTTTTTATATGAACACAGAGTTACTGAACTACAATTTTTTGTGTGTGATAAAGCTGATATTGAATTAAAATTATATTCCATTATGGCACAACATACTTCCTCTATTTACTGCTTGTCATCAGTAAATTTTTAAACATTTGAAAAAATACTTTGTAGATCAATTTATATGTTCTGCAATGATATGGAACCTTAGGTAAATAGGTTCTCTAAATTTTAGTTGTATTTGTTTGAAATCAGTTGGAAATATTTAATCAAATTACTTTATGAATGGAGCACTAAACCGTTAGATTCTGAAGCTTTTTAGCAAGTAGGAATATAAACACAAAGTTGCTAAACAGGAACACACTGAGAGCAATCCATACAATAGAAAGAGAAAAATGATGTCATCTCAAATAATGTACCATATTTATTTATTTTTAATTTGATAACTGTGCTTTGGACTATTTTAGCTTATGGAGAGGTTATATTGGTGGACTGCTTGTTTTTAGTTGGATAATTTATATTGAAATGGAATAGAATCCAGAAGGCATATTTTCCAGCATCTAAATTAGGTGAAAAATTTAAAAGATTCCTAAATAGAAGCAACAGATTTGACTGAGTTTTGTCCTATAAACATATTTGTTGATTAAATGGACAAAGACAATATCTGTAAAAATATATGGGCTGCTGAAATATTTACTTATTTCAATTCATAAAAAGGAAAATCAAGTTCTGAAATTACCAAGTATTTTAGTTATCTTAACTATATAAAGACTATTTTCTCAATAAAAATGTTATAGTGTTTACAGCAGGGTCAACCGACAGTGTCAACAATTTCAAATTTAGTAGCCAAATTCCAACTTTATAGATGATTGAAGATGTTTTTGTTTTTGAGGAAGATTAGCCCTGAGCTATCACCTGCAGCCAATCTTCCTCTTTTTGCTGAAGAAGATTGGCCCTGAACTAACATCTGTGACCATCTTCCTCTATTTTATATGTGGGACACCTGCCATAGCATGGCTTAATAAGCAGTACATAGGTCTATGCCCAGGATCCCAACCAGTGAAACCTGGGCCGCCAAAGTGGAACACGTGAACTTAATCACTATGCCACTGGGCCAGCCTCCAGATTTTTTTTATTGAGGTCATGATAGTTTATAACATTGTGAAATTTCAGTTGTACGTTATTACAATGAATGTGCCCCTTCACCCCTTGTGCCCACCTCCCAATCCCCTTCCCCTCCCATAACCACAAAACTGTCTCTTTGTGGGTTAATCTTCCACACATGAATGAAATCATACAGTGTTTGTCTTTCTCTGTCTGGCTTATTTCACTTAACATAATATCCTCAAGGCGCATCCATGTTGTTGCAAATGGGACAATTTTATCTTTTTTTATGCTTCTAGTATTCCACTGTATGTATATACATACACCAAATCTTCTTTATCCAATCATCAGTTGATGGGCACTTGGGTTGCTTCCATGTCTCGGCTATAGCGAATAATACTACAATGACCATAGGGGTACATAAGTGTCTTTGAATTGTTGATTTCAACCTCTTTGAATAAATACCCAGTAGTGAGGTAGCTGGATCATATGATATTTCTATTTTTAATTTTTTGAGAAATCTCCATACTGTTTTCCATAGCAGCTGCACCAGTTTGCACTCCCACTAGCAGTGTATGAGGATTCCCTTTGCTCTACGTCCTCTCCAACATTTCTTATTTTTTGTCTTGGTGATAATAGCCATTTTAAGAGATGTAAGGTGATATCTTATTGTAGTTTTGATTTGCATTTCCCTGGAGGTTAGTGATGTTGAACATCTTTTCATATGCCTGTTGGCTATCTGAATATCTTTTGTGGAAAAATGTCTGTTCATATCCTCTGCTCATTTTTCAATTGAGTTGTTTGTTTTTTTGTGGTTCAGTTGTATGAGTTCTTTATATATTTTGGAGATTAACCCCATGTCAGATACATGAGTTGCAAATATTTTCTCCCAGGTGGTAGGTTGTCTTTTTGTTTCGTTCCTGGTTTTGTATTGCAGAAGCTCTTTAGTCTGATGAAGTCCCATTTGTTTATTTTTCTTTTGTTTCTCTTGTTTGAGTAGACACATATTCAAAAAGATCCTTCTAAGACTGATGTCAAAGAGTGTCATGCCTATATTTTCTTCTAGGAGTTTTATGGTTTCAGGTCTTACCTTCTAGTCTTTGCTCCATTTTGAGTTTATTTTTGTGTATGGTGAAAGGTAATGGTCTAATTTCATTCTTTTGCATGTGCCTGTCCAGTTTTCCCAACACCATTTATTGAAAAGATTTTCCTTTCTCCATTGTATGTTCTTAGCTCCTTTGTCAAAGATTAGGTGTCCATAGATGTGTGGTTTTATTTCTGGGCTTTCAATTCTCTTCCACTGATTTGTCTGTCTGTTTTTGTACCTGCACACTGCTGCTTGGTTGCTATAACTTTGGAGTATATTTTGAAGTCAGGGATTGTGATGCCTCCAGCTTTGTTCTTTTTTCTCAGGATCGCTTTAGCTATTCAGGGTCCTTTGTTACCCCATATGAATTTTAGGATTCTTTGTTCTATTTCCATGAAGAATGTCATTCTGATTCTGATTGCATTCAATCTGTAGATTGCTTTAGGTAGTATGGACATTTTAACTATATTTATTCTTCAAATCCATGTGCATGGAATATCTTTCCATTTATTTATCTCATCATATGTTTATTTCAGTAACGTCTTATAGCTTTCATTGTATAGGTCTTTCACCTCCTTGTTTACATTTATTCCTAGGTATTTTATTCTTTCAGACTACCAATTCAGTTTGGTAGTTCTCTATGATTGTTTTCTCAGTTTTCTCTTTATTTATCATTTGTGTCTCTGTTCTGATTAGTTGTTTTGTGGTTACCATGTGGTTTGTATAAAAAATCTTGTAGATGAGATAGTCCATTTTCTGATAGCCTCTTATTTCCTTAGACTAAGATGATTCCATCTCTCTTTTCTTCCCCTTTTAAGTTATTATTGTTACAAGTTATTCCATCTTGTCTGTGAGTTTGTGGTTAAAATGGAAGATTATCTTTATTTTTGATGTTTTCCTTCCCATTATCTTTAATGTTATAATTGTTTGCTAATATGTTCTGATAGAGAGCTGCAATTTTCTGATTTTCTAACTATTTACCTCTTGCTCAAGACTTTGTAAACCTTTTCTTTTTTTTCAGGTATGAGGACCCTCTTGAGTATTTCTTATATGGGGGTCTTGTGGCAATGAATTCCCTTAGCTTAAAGTTCTGTCTTTCAGAATTCTGAGTGTATCATTCTATTCTCTCCTAGCCTGTAAGGTTTCTGATGAGAAATCTGCTGAAACCCTGATAGGCATTCCTTTGTAAGTTATTTTCTTCTGCCTTGCTGCCCTTAATATTTTTTCTTTATCATTGACTTTTGCCAGCTTTATTACTATATTCCTTGGAGAGGATCTTTTTACATTGTTATAATTAGGAGTTTTATTAGTTTCTTTCAGTTGCATTCTAGCTCCTTCCCCAGGTTTTGGAAGTTCTCAGCTATTATTTCTTTGAAAAAGCTTTCTGCTCCATTCTCCTCTTCTCACTCTTGGATACCTATAACCCTTATGTTACATTCTCTAATTGAGTTGGATATTTCTCAGAGAATTTCTTCATTTCTTTTTAGTCTTAGTTCTCTCTCCTCTTCCATCTGAAGTATGTCTGTATTTCTATCCTCCAAACCACTAATTCTCTCCTTCATAATATCAGTTCTGTTATTTAGGGAGTCCAGATTTTTCTTTATCTCATCCATTGTGTTTTTCATGTCCAACATTTCTGATTGTTTTTTCATTATAGTTTCAATCTCTTTTGTGAAGAATTCCCTCTGTTCATTAATTTTGTTCCTGATTTCATTGAACTATCTATCTGTATTTTCTTGAAACTCATTGAGTTTTTATGATAGCTGTTTTGAATTCTCTGTCATTTAGATTATAAATTTCTGTGCCTTCAGGATTGATTTCTGAGTGCTTGTCATTTTCCTTCTGGTCTGGAGTATTAATATATTTCTTCATACTGTTTTATGGCATGGATTTGTGCTTCCACATGTGCTAGTATCTGACTGCAGCTTTCACCTGCCACTAATGGAGGAAGTCAAGAGCTATGATTCTTATGTGATTCTGAACCTACCATGATCCCCAGCTCACTCACTCACAATTTCTGCTTTTCTAACCTATGCATGGGCACCCTGGCTGACTGGCTGAGCCAGAGCACTGGGCAGGGGGAGGGGCACTTTCTTTTGTCTGCATGATCCTGAGGGCATTCTTGCTTTGCTCTCACCATTTGCTCTCCTGTTGTGCTGGCTTGATGAAGACACCCCTGCAATAGCTTGGCCACCTCTGTGTGGGGCTTTTCCACATGCTGTAAGGAAACCTGGAGAGTGAAAGTGTCCCCATGGAGTGCCATCCCTACCCCCTCTCCTCTCAGAGCCATGCATGTTCCCACAGCCTGGGTCACTGCCATTGTGGGAGGGAGAGAAGATCCCCTTCCTTCCTTCCACTTCCTCTGGGGGTGGATCCAACACCTCCAGCTTCAGAGGTATGGTTGTGTGGGTCTCTCAGATGTCTTTTGTGTTGTGTGAGTGCCCTCTGTTGGTTTATGAATGTCCTTGCATTGTATCTTAGTGAGGAGGTCTAAGGGACGAGCTCACTCTGCCATGATACTGATGTCACTCCACAAATTCCAGATTATTTTGATTTACTTTAATATACCTGCATATGTTTCCTTAGAATTATATTTTTAAAAGTAGTTTGGAACTATTTTATCCATCTACTAATATTAAAAAAACCTGTCAGTTAATAAATAGATACTACAAAAATATCATAATTTAAATATCTGTGTTTCCATTCTTTTACTATCAAAAGTGTCCCCATTTTGATGATAAATTATATGGTCACCGTGATGATAGGGAGAAGCTTAAGTAAACTGATGAGGAGAAATGAATGGGAGGCCACTAGGACTTAGGTTGTTTTGCTAGTCCTTTTTTCCTTTCACTGCAGGATGTTTGACCATTTATTTGGAGCCTGTACCCTCACATCCAACAAAGTCTGGGGCTGGTAAAATTCATGGTAATTTCTCTTGGAACTATTGTGTTTTAATGTTTTCCTTTGTTACCAGATAAGACATATCAATAGTGATACAGATTCAGCTATACCCTCCAACTGGTCCTTATCTTCACTCAAGTAGCCTCCAGCCTCTGTTCTAAGATCTTTTCACACTCCCCAAATAATAGGATATCAACGCTACTTGATTATAAACCCTATGGTGGACCAGTTGGAACTTGAGATTCCCAGCTACATTACATGTTCATGGACTATATTGGGACTTCTAGATCTTTTCCAAGTAATACAATAGCTATAAAAAACAGAGGAAGTTCTGGTTTAGCTTATCCACCTACATAACTACCTACTTACCTATCTTCTATCATCTATCTACTTATGTATCTAAATATGCAACACATATATTTTTGTTTGTTATGGCTGCCTACATTGGCTGAGGCCACCCTGCAAAGTTGTCTTCTTTCAGAACTCCTGGAGGGAAATGAGACACAGGATACCTCCATTTTTCAAATCTCTCTAACCTCTCTAAGGCTTTTATTATTTTCTTTCAATGTCTTCCTACTCTCTTGAAGCCCAAACAGGTTGGGATGATATGTCCCCAAGGCACCTAGACAGACTCTTACACCTCTGTTTCTTCTGAACATTTCTTGTTCCCTTGGGAAGAATTTCTATTTCTTAATATTGTCACTAGGAATTCTCCCTTTTATTCTGTTTGCTGTCTTTCATACTCTATGACTTTATCAGCTCTAAGTAGTTCCATCTCTTCTCATCTCTGGGCAACTAAGATAAAAAGTCTTTCAATACAATATCTATTAGAATATAGATTTTAAATGTTATTTCACTATTTAAGATTAATACAAACAAAATTTTTCATTCTCAAGGTCAGCAAAAAAGGTAACATGCATAGTAATGAGCTTACAAAGAAATCTAAAAATTAAATAATTAAACATTATTGAAAGACAGAAAAGAAGATTACAATAAAGATAGAGACATGCTGTGGTCTTAGATAGAAGGACTCATTATTGTGAAATGTTATTCTCTCACAATTGATCTATAATATCAATGCAACTTACATGAACATCCTAATGTAATTTTCAACAGGATATTAATCTAAAGTACAAAAGTGTATAGATAGCAAAGGCAGTTTTGAAAAATAAAAAGTAAAGAAGCAAACCTGCCTAACAGAGGAAAAAATACATGAATGAAGCTATAGTGTTTAAATGACTTCAGGTACAACACCTCTGTACCTATTAGATAAATGGTACAGAACAGAGTCCAGAATCAGACCTATATGTGGAAATTTAAGGTGAAAATGACATTTCAAATCAATATAAAAAGTTTTTAATAAATAATAATTTTAAAAACTTCTATCCACTTAGAAAAAGAGTTACACAAAAATAAAATCTACTTGTATTTAAAATGTAAGCACAATCTATGTCATAGCATAAAATCCTATGCTATGGGTTAAAATAGATAATATTTTTGTATTTTTGGCATATAGAAGGCTTAATTTATTAAGAAAAAGGTTTAACTATATATATACATATATATGTAGAACCCTTTGTTCTATGAAAGATATCATAAAGTTAAAATATCAATAACATATGGGGCCAGCCTGGTGGTGCAGCAGTTAAGTTCACATGTTCCACTTTGGCGGTCCAGTTTGGATCCCAGATGTGGACCTACACACAGCTTGTCAGACCATGCTGAGGCAGGTGTCCCACATATAAAGTAGATGAAGATGGGCTCGGATATTAGCTCAGGGCCAGTCTTCCTCAGCAAAAAGAGGAGGATTGGCAGCAGATGTTAGCTTAGGGTTAATCTTCCTCAAAAAAAAAATCAATAACATGTATGAAATAACACATAGAAATAAAAATGAAAAGATAATCCCCTATAAAAATCAGAGAAGTTTTAAGCAGGCAATATGCAGAAGAAACAGTCATGGTCAGTAACTGCATAGAAAAGAAAGCTCACTCTAAGGAAGCTGAAGACAAAATGAGATACAATTCTACATCCATCAGATTATAAAAACCCTTTAAATCTGATGTAAAAAGGCAATGTTACTAGGTTGGATACAAAATGTTAGTTTTTAATTTTAGTATTTTTATCTTTGAAATGTCTTTTATACTTATAATCATACATATCGTGTGTGTGTATACACACACACAGTGAAAGAAAAGGGATCACAAGGCACACTAGAAAGTGGTTAACACAGTGAGGATGATTGAGTTCGGGCTAAAGCATGATTCTGTTTGTTTTTCGGTTTCTATTGTTCAGATTTTCTAGTATAAACATAATGAATTTGAAGACATTATTCAAATGTATTATATTATCGTATTTAAAAATCAAATGATCTTTGGTCATTTTAAAAAATAGCCCCATGGCCAAGTGGTTAAGTTCGTGTTCTTGGTGGCCCAGGATTTCACTGGTTCGGATCCTGGGTTCCGACGGAGCACCATTCATCAGCCATGCTGAGGTGGCATCCCATGAAGCAGAACTAAGGAAAAAGGACCTACAGCTAGGATATACAACCATGTACTGGGGGACTTTGGGGAGAAGAAGAAAAAGAAATGATTGCCAACAGATGTTAGCTCAGGGCCAAGCTTAAAAAGACGAGAGGGTTCCTTTAAAGAAAAATGTAAAAATAGCTTAAAAGACTGGAGAAGAAAAAAAAGAGGTTATTGTTTAATACTTTATACCATAAGTAGTATAGAAAAGAAATACTTATTCAAAGAGAAAAAGTAGGCTGAGAATATATTTAAGTTCAAAATGAGTTTTGAGATTTATTTAAAAATTATAGATTCACATTTAATTTTAAAAGTGAGCTAGAATCATGTTTGGCCCAGCTTTCTCCAGTGAAAAGAAAGAGAGCTAGAGACTGAGGTTTCTGGGTTTGACCTGGCTTGCAAATGCTTATGTTCTTAACTAGCAGCTGGAATTTAAAAACAAAAGGAAGAAAATACTCACATTTGGCACATGCTTGCTGACTATTGCCAGGAGAAATATTACTCAAGTAAATTTTATTGACCTGACAAGGAACAACTGCTATGTCAAACTGTATTTAACTAAAACATTTGTATTTATAACTCGTGCGTTTAATTTGAATAATCTTACCATAAACCAGGTTGTTGTATGTGATTTCATTTAAGTTATAGGCCTGCTAAATTATCTTCTTAGTAATTACACTTTCTCTAAAACTCTTTGGTAGAACTAACCATTATTCTATAACACTCTATAAACATTATTCTCCTAGTACTTTGGTGACGTTTCTCTTTGAAGACCTAAAACACTTCACTATAGACTACAGATTTAAACTTTCTCCCTCTTTCTCTTATGATAACGCTGGAAATATAATCTGAGATTCCTAACTGCTCTTCTTAAATGACAATCATGCTGATAATTTGGTTCACATTTCTCGAAACTTCACAAAATTACCACACATTAAACATACAGTGTTTTAAAGTTCTTATGAGAAATTTCAACTAGAAGCAGAAAAGGACGTGATCTTGAGCCCATTTTAATGTTGAAAACGTGTGTATATGATTGCTTGGATTTCTGCTCTAGGAGAGGTGATAAGAGGTCTCTGTCTGACTACTTCTTTGGAATAAACTCTGAGCTGTGGAAAAATATTCTTTGTCTGCCTACCAGAAGGTCAAGATTCAGATCTACTCAAATTTATGAAATAATAAATTTATTTCATAGACCCAAACTATAACAAAAAAAACTCTACGAGCCAACATCAGTTTGGCAATATCTAAAGATTGTGCAATGTTTTGAGTAGAGAATAGGAAGGCACTATAGTAATCTTTTGACTGCTTTTAGGGTTTCTTAATGCCTGATATAATCATTTACAAGAACCCAAAACTAGGCTAATCCTAGAGAAGGAATTCCTACCTAATACCAGCAAGAAGACCCACTTCAGACTCTTATTTCCCGAAGCATTTGAAGAGCGTCATTATGAAACGGCAGATATTTTAACATGACTGGATAAACAGAGAATAAAATTACAAATTTTTAGTCCAATTTTTCTTAAAAGTGAAATATTAGAAAATGTCTATCACTGCAACACATTCATCTAAGTACTCAAGAGAAGACAATAAGCATTATGGTAACGAACAGATTTCAAACATTGAAATTCACACTTTTGTTTTTGAGGGAGATTAGCTCTGAGCTAACTACTGCCAATCCTCCACTTTTTCCTGAGGAAGACTGGCCCTGAGCTAACATCCATGCCCCTCTTCCTCTACATTATATGTGGGATGCCTACCACAGCATGGCATGCCAAGGAGTTCCATGTCCGCACCCGGGATCCGAACCGACAAACCAGCAAAGCCCGGGCCTCCGAAGTGTAACGTGAGCGCTTAACTGCTGCACCACCAGGCCGGCCCCTGAACATCTTTTCATGTGCCTATTGGCCATCTGTATACCTTCTTTAGGGAAATGTCTGTTCATGTCTCCTGCCCAGATTTTGATTGGGTTGTTTGATTTTTTGTTATTGAGTTGTGTGAGTCCTTTATATATTGTGGAGATTAACCCTTTGTTGGATATATGACTTGCAAATATTTTTTCCCAATTAGTAGGTTGTGTTTTTGTTTCAATCCTGTTTTCCCTTGCCTTGAAGAAGCTCTTTAGTCTGATGAAGTCCCATTTGTTTATTCTTTCTATTGTTTCCCTTGTCTGAGAAGACATCATGTCCGAAAAGATCCTTTTAATACTGGTGTCAAAGAGTGAACTGCTTATATTTTCTTCTAGAAGCCTTATGGTTTCAGGTCTTACCTTTTGGTCTTTGATCCATTTTTAGTTTATTTTTGTGAGTGGTGAAAAAAATGGTCAATTTTCATTCTTTTACGTGTGGCTTTCCAGTTTTTCCAGCACCATTTGTTGAAAAGACTTTCGTTTCTCCATTGTATGTCCTCAGCTCCTTTGTTGAAGATTAGCTGTCCATAGATGTGTGGTTTTATTTTTGGACTTTCAATTCTGTTCCATTGATCTGTGCACCTGTTTTTGTGCCAGTACCATGCTGTTTTGATTACTGTAGCTTTGTAGTATGTTTTGAAGTCAGGGATTGTGATTCCTCCAGCTTTGTTCTTTTTTCTCAGGATTGCCTTACCAATTCAGGGTCTTTTGTTGCCCCATATGAATTTTAGGATTCTTTGTTCTATTTCTGTAAAGAATGTCATTGGGATTCTGATTGGGATTGCGTTCAATCTGTAGATTGCTTTAGGTAGTATGGATATTTTAACTATGTTTGTTCTTCCAATCCATGTACATGGAATGTCCTTCCATCGCTTTATGTCGTCATCCATTTCTTTCAGGAAAGCCTTGTAGTTTTCGTTGTATAGGTCTTTCACTTCCTTAGTTAAATTCACCCTGACGTATTTTATTCTTTTTGTTGTGATTGTGAATGGTATTGTATTCTTGAGTTCTTTTTCTGTTAGTTTGTTGTTGGAGTATAGAAATGCTACTGATTTATGTAAGTTGATTTTATACCCTGCAACTTTGCTGTAGTTGTTGACTATTTCTAAAAGTTTTCCAATGGATTCTTTGGGGTTTCCTATATATAAGATCATGTCATCTGCAAACAGCAAGAGTTTCACTTCTTCTCTCCCTATTTGGATTCTTTTTATTCCTTTCTCTTGCCTAATTACTCTGGCCAAAACCTCCAGTACTATGTTGGATGAGAGTGGTGATAGAGTGTATCCTTGTCTCATTCCTGTTTTCAGGGGGATGGTGCTCAGTTTTTGCCCATTGAGTATGATGTTGGCCGTGGGTTTGTCATATATGGCCTTTATTATGTTAAGCTAATTTCCTTCTATGCCCACTTTGTTTAGAGTTTTTATCATAAATGGCTGTTGGATCTTGTCAAATGCTTTCTCTGCATCTATTGAGATGACCATGATGTGGTGTATCACATTGATTGATTTGTGGATTTTGAACCATCCCTGTGTCCCTGGTATGAATCCCACTTGATCATGATACGTAATCCTTTTGATATATTCCTGAATTCGAGTTGCCAAAATTTTGTTGAGAATTTTTGCATCTATGTTCATCAGCAATATTGGCCTGTTCTCTTTTTTCGTGGTGTCCTTGTCAGGTTTTGGTATCGGCATGATGTTGGCCTCATAGAATGTGTTAGGACGTATTCCATCCTCCCTAATTTTTTGGAATAGCTTGAAAGGGATAGCTATTAAATCCTCTTTGAAAGTTTGGTAGAATTTCCCAGAAAAG
Organism: Equus przewalskii; assembly: GCF_037783145.1. Taxonomy (NCBI): domain Eukaryota; kingdom Metazoa; phylum Chordata; class Mammalia; order Perissodactyla; family Equidae; genus Equus; species Equus przewalskii. The sequence goes on along the minus strand of NC_091832.1, from coordinate 61,320,054 downwards.
CCATCTGGTCCTGGAGTTTTATTCTTTGGGATGCTTTTGATTGCTGTTTCAATCTCCTTCCTTGTGATTTGTGTGTTCAGATTGTCTGCTTCTTCTTGGCTTAGCTTTGGGAGATTGTGAGAATCTAAGAATTTATCCATTTCCTCTAGGTTATCCATTTTGTTGGCATGTAGTTTTTCGTAGTGTTCTCTTATAATCCATTGTATTTCTCTGGAGTCTGTTGTTATTTCTCCTCTTTCATTTCTGATTTAGTTTATTTGAGCTTTCTCTCTTGTTTTCTTTGTAAGTCTGGCTAGGGGGCTTGTCAATTTCATTTATCTTCTCAAAGAACCAGCTCTTTGTTTCATTTCTCCTTTCTACTGCCTTGTTTCAATGGCATTTATTTCTGCTCTGATTTTTTGTTATTTCTCTCCTTCTCTTGACTTTGGGCTTTGTTTGTTCTTGTTCCTCTAATTCAGTTAGGTGTAATTTGAGATTGCTTATTTGGGATTTTTCTTGTTTGTTAAGATGTGCCTGTATTGTGATGAATTTCCCTCTTATACAGCTTTTGCTGCATCCCATATGAGTTGGTATGGCATGTTATCATTTTCATTTGTTTCCGGCTATTTTTTTATTTCTTCTTTAATTTCTTCAATGATCCATTGCTTGTTCAATAGCATATTGTTTAGTCTCCACATCTTTGTCCCTTTCTCAGCTTTTTTCTTGCAATTAATTTCTAGCTTCACAGCATTATGATCGGAGAAGATCCTTGTTACGACTTCAATTTTTTTTAATTTATAGAGGCTTGCCTTGTTTCCCAACATATGGTCTATCTTTGAGAATGTTCCATGAGCACTTGAGAAGAATGTGTATTCTGCTGTTTTTTGGATGGAGTGTTCTATATATGTCTATTAAGTCCAACTGTTTTAGGTTTTCGTTTAATTCCACTGTTTCCTTGTTGATTTTCTGTCTGGATGATCTGTCCAATGATGTGAGTGGGGGGTTGAGGTCCCCTACTATTATTGTGTTATTTTTGATATCTTCTTTTAGGTTTGTTAATAGTTGCTTTGTGAACTTTGCTGCTCCTGTGTTGGGTGCATAGACATTTATAAGCATTATTTCTTCTTGATGTAGTGTCCCTTTGATCGTTATATACTCCCCCTCTGTCTCTCTTTACCTGCCTTATCTTGAAATCTACTTTGTCTGACATAAGTGTTGCAACATCTGCTTTCTTTTGTTTGCCATTATCTTGGATTATTGTCTTCCACTCCCACTCCTTCACTCTGAGCCTGTATTTGTCATTGGAGCTGAGGTGTGTTTCCTGGGGGCAACAGATTGTTGGATCTTGTTCTTTAATCCATTTTGCCTCTCTGTGTCTTTATATTAGAGAGTTCAATTCGCTTCTATTTTTTTATCCTTTCTTTTTTGGGGGGGATTAATTCTTTTTCTTTTTTTCATTTTTGGATGTACATCATATTTTGAATTCAGTTTAGATTACATCATGTTCACCACCCAAAAACTAATTATAGTCCATCCCCTCACATGTGAGCCTAATCACCCATTTTGCCCTCTCCCCTACTCCCTTCCCCTATGGTAACCACCAATCCAATCTCCAATGCTATGTGTTTTTTTGTCGTTGTTTTTATCTTCTACTTATGATTGAGATCATATGGTATTTGACTTTCTCCCTCTGACTTATTTCACTCAGCATAATACCCTCAAGGTCCATCAATGTTGTTGCAAATGGCATGATTTTGTCCTTCTTATGGCAAGTAATATTCCTCTGTATATATTTACCACTCTTTATCCATTCATCCATTAATGGGCACTTGGGTTGCTTCCATGACTTGCCTGTTGTGAATAATGTTAGAATGAACATAGGGGTGCATTAATCTCTGCGAATTGCTGACTTCATGTTCTTTGGATAAATATCCCATAGTGGGCTAGCCTGGATCAAATGGTATTTCTATTTTTAATTTTTTGAGAAATCTCCATACTTTTTTCCATAGTAGTTGCACTAGTTTGCATTCCCACCATCAATATATGAGGGTCTCCTTCTCTCCACATCCTCTCCAACATTTCCTATTACTTGCCTTGCTAATTATAGCCATTCTAACTTATGTAAGGTGAAATCTAATTATAGTTTTGATTTGCCATGTCCACACCTGGGATCAGAACCTATGAACCCTAGGCTGTGGAGAAACGGAAGGTTCACACTTAACCGCTGTGCCACCAGGCCAGCCCCTGAAATTCACATTTAATACACAGTGTAATAAAAACTGATGCAGGTTAGCTTTGACAGAAATCCAGATGTTACTATAAATGATTTATTATTTTATAACTTTCCATATAAATAAACCACATTTTCTCTCTCAGGTCTCACAACACACAGATTTTTTCTATTAATTAGTAGCTTTTTACTTATTATTAAAACTTTAAACAAAAAAGAATATTGCCAAATGAGGCAAAAGATAGCTGACATTTTATAGGCAGTGAAATTTTATGTGAAAGGATTTCGATCTAAAATGGAACCAGAGGATATGAAATAGAGAATCTCTCACATGCACCTTCAGAAGAATGGAACTTAACTGAGAGACCGATTTCCCGGAAATGTCTGATTTACTGGAAGACGCGAAACTTATCTCCTGACCAAGGAAAATCCACCGAGAATCTTACTCCATCTTCAAACCAATAAACTTACTGCTAGGACTGTGGCTGGACTTCCGTCTGTTGCACTCCTTGCTCGTACACAGCGTGCCCCAAACTCTCAAGGACTTGCCTATAGCTTGCTACAGCATATATTTTCCAAATTGCAATTCCTCTGCTGTTCCTGAATAAACTCCATTTCTTTCCTCCATTACCCTCTTTACAGTCACATGCTGCATGATGACACTTTGGTCAAGGATGGACTGCATATACGGTGGTAGGTCCATGAGATCAGTATGGCTATACTACCTAGATTTGTGTGAAGGCTCTCTATGATGTTTACACAACCAAATTACCTAATGACGCATTTTGCAGAGCATATCCCTGTCATTAAGCTACGCATGACTGCATTTAGGTTGACACCTATAACATCAAGTATACCTAAGATGAAAAAGACATTTGTGCAGAAAAATATCTGAATAACAGGAAGTGAACTTTATATTATTCTATTTTGCCCCAAATTATCAAATTACAAAGCAAAATCAGCATTGACTCAGAAGAAAGTAGGTTTATAGGAGCCTTAACATACTGCTGTGAGAACTACTGTAATAATAAAATTCCACCTAAGTTAGTATGTTTCCAAATGGGAGATCCTTTTGATGGAATCTTCACATCAAGAAGTATTGACAGCTTTACTATTTGAAGTTGTGCAAGTCTTAAATTGCTCATCACAAATAAACCAGAAGTTTCAAACTTAGTTTGAATTATTTCTGTATTATTTTAGAGAATGGATATTTGTTAAACATTTAACAAAATTATTTGTTAAATCATTCAATTGTATTGTAATCCACACTACCAGGATATTTTTTTGTGTATTCCAATTCGCAACTTGCTATCTAAATGTTGATTGTTTCAGGTAAAAGTGAAAAACTAACTCCAAGAACAGAGAGTTTTTGCATCCAAGGGTTATATAATAGCTATTTTCTAGTGCAGATGACAGAAACAGTGATTGCCATTAGGTTGAGGATGAAGGTTTGATCCCAAATAAAAATGTTAACTACATTCAGAATAATTTTTACCATTTTCTGTGTCCAGACTACTCACAGAGATATTCCATCAGTTCCAAAATAGCAATGTTGGGAACATTTATAAGACTATTGGTGACTTAGAAAAAAAAAGTCACTATTCCTAGAAAATATTGTAACTTCTACTGGTGGTGTGTTTGTATCATATTAATATATAAAGGACATATTGGAGAAAACCTTCACATTTAGGGGTTCATTATAAATATTATAGTTATTGTTTTAAATCAACAGTTCTCTAGCAGACCTGGGGACAGCAAATGATATGAATCCTTCTTATTCCTGCCAAGAGCTAACAATTCAATATGTTTTTTTTTTTTTTTTCCAGATCTGCATCTGGACTTTCTTTTCTATTCTGATGCAGAACTCAAAGAAATCAACAAATTGCTAGGAACCACTGACTATAGATGGAGTTGTGAAGAAACAGATCACTTGGAACTTCTGAAATCCTGGAAATTTGACTAGGCATTCTATAATTACTTCAAAGACTTTTTAAAATCTCTTGGAATGTGAACAAGATACTTACCACACAAGCAAGAGTCCACTCATAGAGTTCTATGACCACAGCTTCCCCAGAGGGAAAGGTAGACATTTAGCATCCATGGCCATGGCCATAACTACTCACATATTCTCAGTTTTGACCTCAGTATTGTATTAAAATGCTTTTAAATTTCATATCACCAATTTATTAATGTAAGCTCTTTAATCACAGTCTTGTATGCCTTTTAAAAATAGATTTTCTCCAAATGTTCATATTTTATCTTTTTTCTTTATTTTCATTTTCTTGTTTTCTAGTTTGCTTTGTTTTCCTCTTGATCTTCATTACAAATAATTCATGGCATTATTTTTGTTTACTTGTTTGATTTTGTTTTCCTCTTGATCCTTTTTGTAGATACGCCATGTTTTCTACATGGTATGTTCTTAATTTTGCATGTCAGATTTATGATCTTGTATATATAAATAATTTATGAAATCCTAGAGTTCAGGGAACCTTTACTAGCATCTAATGTAGCTCACTTATCTTAAAAAAGAGAGAACTGAGTCTCTAAAATATTAATGGATCTACATAGTTTATATAGTTTCTCAATGAAACACTTAAAGTTATAATGCATTTTCCTGAATTTGTTTTTTTATATATAGAGCAGCAATGCCCTGCATAGTTTAAGGAATTATTGAGATTGGACACTGGGGCCATCTCTGGGAATGTGCTGCCCAAGTTTTGAAAGAGCATTCTCTGGAAAGGTCATTTGGAGTAGGTGGCAAATACAAGGGTTGGGAGAACTGGGGTTATTTGGGGAATTAAATAGGAAGGAAGAAAATGGTGATGGCTCTGAGCAGTAAATAGCAAATGGAAAGATTACAGAAAAAAGATATAATGCTTTAAATTACGGTAAGCTTGGGTGTTCTAAAAGGACTACTGAACTTCACACCCATTAGGAAGACTACTATCAAAACAACCAAATAATGACAAATGTTAGTGAGGATGTGGAGAAATTGATACCCTTGTGTACTGTTGGTGGGAATGTAAAATGCTGCAGCCACTATAGAAAACAGGATGACAATTCCTCAAAAAATTAAAAATAGAATTACTTTATGATCCAGAAATTCCACTTCTGGGTATAATCAAAAGAACTAAAAGCAGGGTCTTGAAGATATATTTTTACACCAGTGTTCATAGCAGCATTATTCACAATAAACAAAAGGTGGAAGTAACCCAAGTTTCCATCAATGGATGAATGAATTGTGTTTATACTCCATGCAAAGTGTGGTATAATGGCATATTATTCAGGCTTATGCATGCTACGACATGGATAAAGCTTGAGCATGTTATGCTAAATGAAATAATACAGTCACAAAAAGACAAATACTGTATGATTCTGCTTATATGCGGTAACTAGAGTGGCCAAATTCACAGAAACAGAAAATAGAATGATTTCCAGGGGTTGCAGGGAGGGGAAAATAGGGAGTTGTTTAATGGATATAGAGTTTCAGTTTTGCCGAATGAGAAAGTTCTAGAGATTAGTTGCACAAAAATGTGAATATACTTAACACTACTGAATTGTACATTTAAAAATGGTTAGGATGGTGAATCTTATTTTGCCACAATTAAAAGAAAATAACTACTGAAATTCTGGAGGAAGAGACAAATAAGAAAGCGTAGTCTGCAGAAGACCTTAGTAGTATCATGGCATGAGTTGAAAGTAGAGCCTGGGCAAATACAATGAGTTAGCCTCAAGAAGTCTCCTCAGTTACTCTGAGTGAAGAAGGAAGTTGTTCCATGCAGATAACTTGATGTTCTCTTTAAAGAATCCTTGGGTTAAATATGATCACAAGTGAGCCACATTCACTGCTGTATGTAATATTTGCACACATTATTGACTGTAGTTAAGAGAAAGAAAGAGAGCATCACTGTCTTAATGTTCAGCAGGATTTCTGGGTATAATAAATTGTAAACAAGCTTCCCTATCTTAATGGAGCTTGCATGTAGGGGGTGGGGGTGTGGTGTACAATCAAAGTGTAAACAGGGAAATAAAAAAATCATTTCAAGTAGTGGTATGTATTATTGAGAGAATATTGTAATATAACGGGATAGGAAGTGATCAGGGAACACAGAGCTAATTGAGAAAAGATAGTCAGAAATGGCTTGAAGAATGCAAAGATGAAAAACTGCAAAGCTATTAAGAGATTAAAGCTGAGGATATATTCAAGTTTATTAACAGGTAGATTCTTGTATTAATGAAAAAGGAGCTTAGCACCAAATCCACAAAATTCTAGAGTAGTTAAAATTTAGTATGTGAGTAGGTAAATTAGGAAGCTGTGGTCAGTAGGAGCCACCAATAGGGTCATAAAGAAAAAACCATGCAAATTAATGTTGTGATCTTATTACTAAGTATGCTAGAATATAAAGGTAAACTATAAATACTGTTTTCAGCAAGATATGTGATGAATTCTAAAGTTATCCTTCTGAAAAAGGAGTTCAAAATACTGTTAATAAGAATATGTTTAAGTGATTTATAACTGATTTAAAGAGCAAATGTTAATTTTTTTCAGTAGTAATCAATCAAGAGGAATACCTCTAGTGCATTGTTATAGAGTTTTCTGAGGCCCACCCTTTTGGAAGTACATAACGATATGTTGTTCAGTTCTCTGGATGATTAACTAGAAGTATTGATCAAGTTGGAATTATGGACTAAATCTATCAAGATGATTATTTAATTGGGGCAAAGGGAAATACTTTGCATTTAGTCAAGTGTACCAATTGGAGAAACATGGAATAGCATACATAGAACTTAGTTGCAGTATTGAGCGAACTGTAGGTGTGGTCTGAATCAAGAGTGTTTTGCAGCTGCCTCTAAAGTATGAGTGATCTTAGGCTGAAAGTCACAGAATGATTAACACTGTCACCAGGAGGGGGTGCCCTACTCTGCTGACTTGTTTAGGCCAATTTTAGTATGTGGGAAGACATCCTGGGGAGAGAAAATAGGAAGAGGAGGGAACTGTAAGTCTTTTCACATAGGAAAGCAAGTGAAATTCATGGCTATATTTAACTTGTAGAGCTAACCTAAGAATACCATAGTCACAGTTTATAAATATTTGGACATCATCAGACAGATTTCAAAATGACTGACACTTGTTATAAGTTTGTGAGCTATTAATTCATAGGAGTTTGCTCTGTCTACTTCATAGTTGTGTGATTTTGGGAAAGTCACCTAACCTTTCTAAGCCTTAATTTGCTGATATTTTAAATGGCAATGAAATCTATCTCATTAAGTTGTGGTTAAGGTTAATCAAATGATATATGTAATGGATATAAAGTCATTGTGACATCATCTTTTTGTAAGACTTGTAACTGCATTGTTTTTATTGTATTGTCATATGTTTAGAACATCTGATAATCAGCAAAAATTCAACCTACAAAGATGTGGATGGATTGGGAGAGAATAATTATGGTGCTGAGTAGGATGAAATATCTAATGTTTAAGTGGGGTCTGATTTTATAAGTAGCTAGTTCATCAGAGAATATTTTTGTCTTGCCAAAACCTGCTTTCTAACCAACATTGTAATTGCAGAGGCTTAAGTAATAAATAATCGGAAAATAAGAATTATCTGTATCTCTGACTAGCCAGGCAAAAGGACTAGTATTATTTTGAATAATATCTACGAAGTTTTAAATTATGAAAGAGCTTGAATAACAGTACAGATTATTAAGAAACAATTGTGAAAAATCATGTCCCAATTCTATCTTTTGCCTCAACCAGTCTTAGCATCAATTCCAGAGTAACTTGTCTGAGTCATATCAGATGTGGTTTTGAAATGAATCTGAAAAATTAAATGGCAAAAGCCTCCCATCTATCTTCAGATATTTCTAGCCAAAAAACTCATTACAGCATATTTCAAAAGTTTTTGAAAATTTTTGCCAGATCTTTTTTTTCAAGTTGACCCTTAAAAATATCTTTTCCTGTAATTTTAGGGATTTAGGCTGTTTTTTGTGGAAAAGAGTCTTGTCTTCACTGAATTATTTCTTTATATTTTCCTTTCCAACCAGAATAATTAAAATTTCTTTAACTTTCTCATATTGGTGATGTTTTCCTCTTTTGTAACCTACATTCATCCTTAGATATGAAGTACAGAATTAGAATCTTTATGGATATAGTGATAGTTTATGTATCTTATGTCATCTTTGTTTTTTAATAAACAACAGAACTTTATTATGACTCTAAGAAACTTTTACCCAATATTCTTCCAAGATTAAAAATATCCTCCATTTCTTTCTTTCACCTGGGGAAAATATTGCCAATTTAGAAATTTCCCTTATGGTACAAATTAAAGGCTAAAAAATTACATCTTTAGTTTTTTCTTATCCTTATTCTTGCACACTGATTTGCACTGTAAATTCCTTAGGGGCATAAACTAGCTGTGTTTCCTTCCCTCATATTTATGAAGCAAAAACGCAAGATGCAGTTATAAATAAAATTGTGATAGCAATGAAAATTTGTCTTTTGGAAAGACAGCCTTATGTTTCACTTCATACAGCCAACTACACAAACAAAGATCATGCAGTGGATCCTGAACATGACTAAACTAATACAATCTAATTCTGAGAAGGAAGGTTAGTGATCACTTTAATATTTAGCTTATCTTCACTAGAATCTTCACTTAATTTTATATATAACCAGCAACAATTGCACACAAAAATTAGGGCAGAGATTACATACAGTTTTTAAAATTAAAAAAGACATTTAGTGAAAAGCAGGGCTTCACTGCAGAATTCTCTCTGTAGCGTAGATGAGTTAATACTTTTATTGATTTTTTACTAGGTTTCTACTGATGTGAATTTTGGAGACGTATATTGTCTTGGTAATTGCCCTGTATTTTCTGGCTGAACTTGAGAGTAAAAAATAAGCATTAGAAAGAAAGAGAAAGAAATGAAACTAAAGCAATTTCTTTATGCCCCAAAAGCAAGTATTCACAATAGTTATTCCAGAATTCTCCTGTAAGGTTGAATGAAGGATACTCTAGACCAGAGGAATAAATGGTTTGTTGAACTTCTGGCTTTTATAAAAACAGTCAGGCAAAACTCTGTTGAGATTTGAAGAGTAAACACACCATGGGTCAGGCCTTCAGAGTTGATAAGGGAAACGTCTGAACTTGGAACATAAATGGGACCACATTCTTCCCTTTGGCTTCAGTGGAATTCTCAGTGATGAGTTTTAGTTTTCTAGGTTAATCTAAGGGTAAAGTTTCAATTTTACTTGGTTATTTCATTTTGATTTTAAATGACAGCAGAATGAATCACTAGGATAAACACCATTTGAATTACAGCTAAGAAATTTTTATTTATACTTAAATATTGGGGTAAAAATAATGATTTTCTAATTTTTTTGAAGTTCACTGAAAGTGCTATATGAATCTACACTCCGTGAGTAAACTAGATTAATCATATTTGCCAAATAGCCTCTAGGAAACATATTGTTAAATGCCACAAAGAGTTTTTCAATGTCTTTCTCTGTTTTACTCTTTCCTTCTGTCCCCCAAGTTTCCTTACACTCGATGATCTTTCTTTTGCTCTTTTGTCGGTCTGCACTTTTACCGCTATCTTCAGAAATCTTATCTTCATGTCCCTAAGCAATATTTCTAACCTTCCTTCTCTATATTTCCACAATCATTTCTAATTCAGCTCTATTCTGAAACATCCCATAATCTAAAATAAATTTCTAATTGAATATATGTTTTCACTAGAAACACAGTATGTTTAAGCAGAAGTCAGCTTCAGCATGCCTTTTCCACAAATCACCTGCTCTTTTCTAATTCATGTCAATGAAGCAACATTCAATTCTCCTGATTGAGAGAAAACTGGGGAGAATCGTCTTTATGCTTAATTCTTATGCAAAACGCTGAAAAAGTCTTCAAAATCGTTTCTGCTTTTCCCATTATCATCTCAGCTCTTTGAACTTCTTATTAATTTATGATGAAATTAGCTATCTGTGTGGATTTCTTTTCATTCTCTTTTTCAAATCGAGCCTTTGCCTGAGGTTCTTTTCTAACACAGGTCAGCAGATAAGAGGGGAAATGATAGAGCTGCTCAGGGTTTATCTACATTATTTCCATTTCTCCATTCTGCATTTTTTATATGCGACATAATTTTTTTTTTCTTGAAGAGTTTCTCCAGGAGTGTGTCTAGGTTCTCAGACTTTTCAAAGTACCAGCTTTGGGTTTTTATGTGATTCTTCGAATGCTGTCTTATTCTTTTTTGGTCTTCTTGAATAGAATGCCTAGCTCAATAGTTTTCAGTACAAAAAATGGCTGTAGCAGTGTCTCAAAATTTTGATACATAGTGCTTTCATAGTCGTTTAGTACCAAATTTTTCTTTATTTCTTCTTTAAATAAAGAATCTTTTAGTATGTGTTGCTGGTTACCAGATATATAATTGTATAGTAATGTATAATAACTTGGGTTAATATATAGTAATTTACAGTGATTTTAATTGTTATTGATTATATTGCATTTTAGTCAGAGATCACATTCCATCATGTGTTGATTCTTAAGAATTTGTTGAAACTTCCTTTGTGGCTTACTACATAATTTTTGCAAATGTTCTTATCCGTTAAAAACAGACAAATAAAACAGTTTTCTCTCTATCTATAAGTTACTTAATTGTTTTGTTCAAATATTTGTACCTGTACTTTCAAATAGATTATTGATTTATCTATTTTTTAAATTGTAGCTTTGCCTTCTTTTGTTTCATATATTTGGAAGTTATATGGAAGACATTTTCATAATCATTATAGCTTATTTACATATTGTTTCTTTACCAGTGTGTTACCCAAGTGTTTGTGTCTTATGAGTTTCTTCCTATAATTTATTTGTTTCTGATATTGAAATTACTTTCCTGGACTTTTTTAGACACATTTCTCTGATTTGCATTTTTCTATCTTTTTCAAATTTTTTGCATGATGTTTTTAAAAAAGTGTTTAGTTCACAATCTATTGTTGTATCAATATTTGTTAACATCTAGTTTGAGAATCTCTTTATTTTGCTATGTAAATTTAACTCTTTGCATTTATTTTAATCATTGATTTGGAGAGCTATTTTTGCTCTCTTTCTATGTTTTACATATACTATACTTAATTTTTACTTCTTTTGTTTGTCTCCTTTCCCACATTCCATTTGATGAATCAATATTTGTCACTTCTGGTTTGAAAGTTATTTATTCCATTTTTATTCTTTGATGTTATCCTTAGCTCATACTTGTTTTCATTTGTCTCATCAATTTCTATCACAAGACTTCTCCCCTGGACTCTTCACAGGAACTCTCTTTTTCCCACACTAAGAATTTTATATCATCCAGGGTTTTAAATCTGAGTCATGAATGTACACTTTGGGGGTACAGGGTCATTGCTAGTTTAGACAAAACATACTTTCCTAAAGTATTTATTAACTCAATACTGTTCTTCCTTAGTCATTTTCTCCTTTTCCTAACAGTATATCATTCAGATATGCTTATCAAATTTAGTGGAATTATTATATTTACATAGATAACTCGTCAGCTAGTCCTTGAAGTCCTTCAAAACAGGGACTTCTGTGCTTTGTTTATTGTTGTATCAACCAACATGTAATGTGGAATATATTAGGTATTTGATAGATATTTTTCAATTGATGCTTAAATGAATGAACATTCTCCGGGTCACTAGGAACAGTCTTGAGCATTGACATACATTTATTGAACATTTATTGAATTTCAGAAAGTTGGATCATCACAGGCCATTAAGACCTTTACCTTTAAATTATGTTTCTCTTTTGCTTGTTTTCCATGCCTCTCAAACCCAATTTGTTTTCTCTTTCCCCTTTGTGGTCAGAATTCATTCAATAGTAGACATTAGGTTATTTACAGCTCTTGTTTTCCAATAGGTTGAACTCTATTAAATCTTTAACTTGTCATTTTAAGCCATTATTAAACAGAAAAAGATGTGAGGAACGGCTCTAAAAGAGTTTAAGAAAAACACCTTGAAGAATTTGACTTCAGTAGCTTCTACTTTGACAGGATTTTTTAGCATCTGCTATAAGAAGTTTAGTAAACAGTATCTGTCTTGTGACCTAAATTAATTTCTAATAAGAGGGCAGGAAGTATTTAATGCTTGAAATATGAAGGGGGCACATGAGGCAATTTACTCAGTCCTGACAAAGGAATTAAGAAACAAGGGGGAAAGAGGCTTTTGCCCATGTTGAGTTTTTGATTGATTTGGAAATGTTCTGGGAAAGGCAGGAATAATGAAAGGTCCTGTTGTGTTAGCACTGGTATCCTACAAAATAGTCCAGTATGCTTTCCTTATTCTAAAAAAGAAGTCCAGTGACCCAGCTATCCCTCAGGCACTGTATTCTTTCTCATCGTTATTTAATAACTAACATCCGTAGAATAATAGATGTCACTTCTAACCATGCACTTTTTTTTAACTTTTTGAAATCCAGCTTTGACTCTCATTGTTCTAATCACATTTGTCTTCGTCATCAATAGCAATGGCTCTTTTTTCAATTATGTTTTTAAAAAAACATCTTGCAGCATTTGATACTATTAACTGGAGCTCCTTGACAGTCTCCTCTCCTTTGAGATTGAAAGATTGATTTTAATTTGCCGTCTACGACAACCCCCTGACTAGAATTCCTCCCAACATCATCCAAACGTAGCCATTCCTTAAGGGTCTGTTCTTCTTTGTGTGTTTGTTTTCCTCTCTATATTCTCTCCTTCAAAAGTTTCATCTTATTGTTTGAACCACTTTCTATATGGATTTTAATAGTATATCTTTAGTTCTAACTCCTCTTTTAGCTTTAGGCTTAAATTTCCCAAGCCTCAACAATATTAAGATTGGATTTATCAATATTACCTTCAAAATTTACTTCTCATCCTAGGTTTTCTTTCCCTGTCAATATTTCCAATATGACTCTGTTTATCTAAGCTCTTTAGCCTTGACTCATCAGGACCCAGAGACTGTACATCCACTTTGTATTAAATTGAATGAAGGATGAAAGAGTATGCCACCCCAAAATATGCCACTTTGGTGTAAGGATTACTTTGAGGTAAGACATTTGAAAAATAGCAGATGCAAGAAGGGCATTCTGATCTCCTGTTTTCTTCATGAAAACAGGAGATAAAAACTCCCATGTGAAAGATATGCTCCCTGTACCCGGAAAAACAAAAAATTCTTCAATGGGGAATCAAAGTTGAGAAAATTCTGTACAAACAGACCTTGCTGAAATAATTCTTATCTTTCTCCCGCTTCCCACATAGTTACTTTTCTACAATTGCCTCCCTTTGTTCAACCTGGTATTAAAGCATTTAGGTTTTGCCTCTTCTTTGAGTGCTCATTTCCTTATGAGGGATCCCGTGTCAGATAAAACTCACGTTAAAAAATTTGTATCCTTTTCTCCTGTTAATCTGTTTTGTCTGTTTAATTTTCAGACACAGCTGAAAAAGCAGAAGAGGGTAAAGATACAATTTTGCCACCCTTCCATTATTAACCTCTATTGTTTCTAACTTCCACATCATTCCTCTTTGTCCCTACTTTTATTCTTTTTTGTTGAAATATTATGAAATCTTCATAAATAACCTCTATTCATTTGGCTGAAAGGATTTTTAAGAGAATAATGTTGGCCAAATCATTTTCTTGCTCCTAAATCTTGAACAGCTCCTCACTGCCTGTTGGATAATATCCAGCATCCTTGGGTTAGTATTTGGGGCACCAGTTTGCCTTAGACTATTTTGCATACGACTTTTTCCTCAATACCCTACCATGTACCTAATTATGCAAACAAGATACAGAATCAACCTGTCCTCAAAAATGGCTTCATGGTAATCTTTTGGGACTCTTTTGTTGCCCTTCCCATGTAAGTCGCTAAATAGCTCCCTCAGCTAAAACTACATTACTTTATTTTCCTTTCACTTACTTTAGTATGTTATCCATGTATACACCTAATATGTAAGAACTATTTATAAAAGCAATGTATTTAAATTTGAGAAGAAGGAGTTATCAGGGAAAGAAATATTTCCACTTACTTTAAGAGAAACCAAAAGCAGAAGGATGGCGGCATTCCCCCACAAAGTCAGCACGCCATCTAGTGACAGCTCCACCAAACTACAAACCTTGCCTCTCAGGCCTGAGTCTGAAGATCCACCTTCAAATTTTCCTCAGGGAATATGTCAAAACAGACCTTCTGTTCCCCAATATAATACAGTACCACAAGAAAAATAGTCCATAATGCTTACTATTTGTATGGAATTAGACACTATATACCAACTAATTTGGAGTTGATTATATACATCAGTTCAGAGAAACAGACAGACCTGAAGTTTTTAATGTGTTGACACTAATCAGTGATGCTCATGGATCAACTATGAAAGAAGAAATTTAAAGGAATGCCTGTAAGTTTGGATAAATCGCTGATAAAACGTGAGAAACTTCTTGTCTCCTGTGATAACATACCTAGCAGAGTACACTCTGAATGAATATTAGGTGAGGGGTGGCAAAATGGTTCATAGTAAGCAGACTTTGTAGCCAGATGGCTTCTCACTCCCACTTCCGTGAATTGGGGCACGATACTCAATCTCTCAAAATAACCATTTTCACCCCTGGAAACGTGGGGATAACAACGTCTTTGTTGTGAGTATAAGGAATAATATATACAAAATGCTTGGTCTATAGTAAGTTTTCAATGAAAAAATGGTAGTTTGTTTTTAATGATTGCCATCCTTTCTAAACTTTCATGATTTGTATAGAGAAAATAGTTGTTTTTCAAGCTTAAAAACTGTTTTTCTAGGTCCTCTATTTCTTTTTTGAGGAAGATTAGCCCTGAGCTAACATCTGCCGCCAATCGTCCTGTTTTTACTGAGGAATCCTGGCCCTGAGCTAATATTCATGCCCATCTTTCTCTACTTTATATATGTGGGATGCTTACCACAGCATGGCTTGACGAGTCGTGCGTATGTGTGCACCCGGGATCTGAACCAGCGAATCCTGGGCCACCAAAGTGGAATGTGTGCACTTAATCACTGAGCCATGGGGCCAGCCCCCGGTCCTCTATTTCTTTGTCACAGTATAGAGTGCATATTTGATAGACACAATTACTGTCAATATCCGGTGAAAGATAACTTGCCTACTTAGTAAATATCTGACAAAAACAATTACTAAATAAATAAATAAATAAATAAATCCACTAAAATTTGTATCTACTATATTTTTTTAAGTATTCAGAAGAAGCAAGTTGTTCTTACTTACAACTTTCCAGTTGCATTATACATGTCTGTACATCCATTGGAAAATTCTTGAGATCCATTGGACAAGAGAGTGTTAAAGTCAATCTGAAAGAATTCAAAGTAATTATTTTTAAAAGAGATTTGTAATATCATAGTAATATTTCTCTTGTTCAAGGCACAATTGAAAAATGATATTGCTTTGGTAGTGACTAACATCTATGCAAGTAAAATTTGTTCCAGCTTGGGTATTGTTTTTACTATGAAATAGTTGTACCCTTATGTAGAAATCTGTTTCTTGGGGGGAGAAAAGCTGTATATGTAAACATCCAGTCACATTTGTATATTTATTTTTTCCTTTACAGAGGTCTGTAGATGTCTAAAAGAGGTCTATATTTCCAGAAGAGACCTAGAAAAAAGAAATTTGAGAATGGATTCTATAAAATTAATACCAAATACCAAAAAGCACACTTCCCCAAAATCACGCGGACAGCATTTTTGAGGAGGAAAGTCTATCTGGGGAGTTGGAGTTCTGAATGTGGAAAGGCAGGATTCAGAGAGACAATCCTGCGTGACAACTCTCAATCATCCTTATAACTACATTGAAGAGGTTGTCAGTGAAAATTCAACAGTATTTAGCAGAGGAACAAATTCTGAATCTGAAGGACTTGAAAATTTTGGGTATTAGAATGGTGTTCTCTGCCATGAGACCAGGGCATTTCACCTGATCTCATCAGGGTCAATAAACAGCCTTCTAGATGTGTGTGGTGATGGATGGTAATTAGACTTTGGGTGGTGAACATAACGTCGTCTACACAGAAATCAAAATATAATGATGTACACTTGAAATGTATATAAGGTTATAAACCAGTGTTCCTTCAGTTAAAAAACAATAGCCTTCTAGACTATGTTTAACATAATTCCATGCTCACCAAACAAACTTCTGATTTGGCTTCAATGTGGGATAACCTGGATGGTGTACAACAGCATTCCACCCATTTCTTTCCCCCGTGAAGAATGTAGCCGCCCCTGACGCAGGAAGGGTTAATAATCACTGGAAAAGGCTTGCCGACAAACTGTGACCAGGAGGTGAGAAGGCCGGTCAGCCAATGAAGGGTAAGACCTCCAGGGGGAGGCAACCTAAGACAGGCATCGGCCACCCAGGGGCACAGATGGAGAAACGATATCGATATCGGGAGCAGGAGGGGCCGTTGCCTAAGAGACCTTGCCTGCTCCGAGACAAAAATATACGAGCACAGCAATAACATGATAACATCAAAACAGACGCCGAGGGAGGGCTCCTTGAGAAATCACTAAGAATTCTTGGCATTCGCTAATTACTTCATCCAGAACACCTGTGTATGTTTAACAGGTGTAAGCTATGTATATATGGAAACGCTGGTTATACTAAACTCAGAGTGGCCATCAGCCCTCTCCGCATCTATCCTGATGTGTACATTGGATTGCGACACCGACAAAGAAAGTATTTGTACATTGGAATTCCAGATAATTCATCACTCTTGAGTTCTTTTTTTATTGGAAAGTATACTATCGAGATATCTTCAGGGAATACCAAGAATTTGTAGTTCCTGGACCTGAGAAAAATAGGCCCAGATCCAAACAAACCCAAGTTTATTCAAACAAAATTCTTTTATGAGAGCTCTGTAGCCATATCCTTTATTGAAAGCATTCCCTCTGAAGTTCAGTATCTCAAAGGGCACCCTGGGTGGATTTGTTCACATAAGCTTTGTGACTGTAGGTCGGTCACTTCACTTCACTATGTCTCAGTTTCCTCATCTCCAAAATGAATATAATAGTAGTCCTTTCTCCAGAAAGACATTGCGAGCAATACATGAGTTAAAATATGTAAAGTGCTTAGACAAATGCCGGGCATATGATAAACACTCAACAAATATTAGTTATTAAGGATTACTGGTACATTCTACCACACCTAGACTTCCCCACCTTCCCCTCCCCAAAATCATATAGGATGGGCACAAAGATGACTGAGTTAAATCACACATAAAACCTGTTTAACTTTTAACAAAAAGTAATCATCAGCTCTACTAAATGTAACCACATTCTCCAAAATGGCATTTTAATGTAGACCATAGACATAAAGTTATAATGATGTACGTTTTCCAGTGAATACTCTTGGTGAGTAGAGTATTCAAATAATTTGACATAATTTTAGAGACACAAACAAACAGACATTGAAGCTGCTGATTTTTTTAAGAGTTCCAGGAGGATCATTTGACAATTAATTCAAGTCAGAGTCCATAACACACTAAAACAATTTATAGAGTTCATTCTTCAAAAGCAATTTTCTCCTGGCTCAGCCAGGTTAAGTGATCCTGTAAGGATGATCTTGCAGATTTACAAAGTTCTCTCTTAAAAAGGCAATTGTAAAATCAGATGGACACAATGTTCTCTATCTTGTGAAAGAGTTTATAAGGAGTGCATGCACAAGTACATTTTGAACGTACGCACATTAATTTTCCAAACATCCACAGCTGTCTGGCCAGCCAGTTTCAAATGTTGGTTTGCGGAATTACTTCTGTGACCTTTTGTATGGAAGTAAATAGCATTCTCAGAATCTTTTCCAGGCTCTCACCATGCATGTGATGTCAAATACATATCCTGGCTATTTTTCTGGCATAAAATGAGAGGTATTACATAATTCTTTAAAAAAAAAAGCGCTTGAAAGAAATTATTTGGCAAAGAAAAACACTCTTTGTAGAAATTCTGTCATAAATCATACCCTGAGAAACATCTATTTATTAACTTTCTTTCTTTTTGTTTAAGGTACAATACAATTGCTTCTTTAACAGCATATGACTGGAAAACTGTGTCAGCTTGGTGGCTGTGATACTGAATTTCTTCATCAAAACATTCGAAATAAATTAAAGATATGTCCTGACCACATCAAAAGAAAACTAAATCAAAGGCAATTAATCATATTCTACTGTTTTGGAAATGAATATCTTCTTGTGTAAGAGAAGACACAAAGTTCTCGTTCTGAGACAAGACACATAAACAGGATGTGGAGTTTTTTTCTCTTAGGAAGTCTTGGTTTAGTGAAATAGAAACGTTAAAAAGGATGACTACAATCTGTGACAAACAATTGACCTCATATAGTGAAGTGTTACTCGTTTTGAACGAGCAGTGCCCAGAGCATTGTGTCTATCTCAAGCCATTAATGGAAGTATTAAAAACAAAAATGTTTTCTGACTCCAGTTTAGGCTCTTTATAAAAATGATAAATATTTTTATTCGTTCCTAATATTTTTAAATTTAGTGTTACAAGAACAATTGCCTCCATTAATCATCAGCTTTGAATACTGTCTGTACTCCTAATAGGTAACACATCTACAGTTCTTATTATATTGTAGACACTACTTAAAAACTTTATATAAATTTCGACTTATTTCTTACTACAAATTTGTAAGACAGGTAAACCGTATTATCCTATTTTAGAGATGAGGAAACTGAGAGGGTAACCCGCCTGACATTACAAAGCAGAAACTGCAAAGGCAAATTTGCACCTCTGGGAGGCTGGCTCCAGATTCTATGCGCTTAACCTTCAAGGCTATGCCTTTCCAAGGCACTGGAACATTTTTCATGAAAGCAGGTTCTCTAATTAACATGACCTTTAAAATTTTATATTTCTGTAACATAAGAAATGATATATTTCCTACAGTATTTGTTATTACGTTTAAAGTAAAAGATACATAAATGACTATTCCAAAAGAAATCAGAGAAATTTAGTTAAACTTTAGAAAATATAAGGAATTTCCCCAAGGATTTTCTATATTTTCTTGAGTGAATTGTTATTTTATTATGAAGTATTCTATAAAGAGTAAATAACTCACAAGAGATTAGACTGTTGGAGCACTAGAAGGAAGATTGTAACTAGTGTTCTAATCTGGAGTTTTGTTGTCATCTGATTGTATAGATGATCATAAAACTTATCAACCCATGACCAATGCAATCTCAATATTGTTGATAGTCCCTTTAGGAAGTTGATATAAGCTATGGACGGACCTTTTCAGAAAAATACGCATAATCACACTCGCGCAAAATTCTCCACACAACATATATTTTAAGGCATTGTAAATTGATTTCCCTTCAATAAACAGCATCTTAAAAAGCTTCTGTTGAAATAAGTTTCCATTTTCTATTTAAAAATTAATGTCTGTTAATGTTCAAAATTAAATACACATTGTACAAATAAATTTAATTCTTTTCACAACTGAATTTCAGAGAAAGAGTGATTGTATCAGCTTAAATAAAAGTTGAAATTATGCTATAATTTTTGACAAGTTGCTGTGTGTAGAATTTTTAATATAAAGTTTCCTGAAATCTGATTTTTAGTGCAATCATGCTTCTATAATATGAGTAGTGAAGTTGGATATATTAGTAAAGTAAGCAGTAAATAACATTTAACTGTGAAGTGCTATCATTATCATGTGATGAGGATATTACCATCCCTATTTTACAAGTGATAAAACTGGGGTTTCGATAGATTAATAATTTTTAAAAGTCCATACAGTGCTAATTTAAGTATTCTGTAAAAACCAGAATTTATGCCTTTTTTGGATTTGTTTTCTTTTTGGAAAGACAGAAGTAACAGCATTAGTGCTTACTGCATGCCTGGCACTATGCTAAGTGCTTTACATATTTTATTTCAAGCTCCAGGTAATTAGCATTTTCACTATCATGCATAAAACAAAAAATGAGCCCTTCATAAATAAAGAGCCTTGCCCAAATCACAGCTAGCAAATCATGGAGCCTGGATCTGGGCTGGGAGAGACAGTCCTCCTTGGGCCTTTTGTGTGTGTTGGTATGCCTCTTGCCAGGTGTGTCAAGACTGTAAAGGCCTGGCTGTTCTTTTACCTGAGCCATTTCTCAGGATTATTTATGCACCTGCTAATTTTAAGAGATGAGATAATGTTGTTCCACTGGACAAAGAAAAGGCTTGTTTACAGCTTGTTATAAAAGCAGTGGATCCCCCAAACTCAGTGTCCCACATCTGTGACACAGACCCACGGTATCTGTTATGTCCATCTGGACCTGATGCATCATTTCAAGGAGACTTGAGGACAAGGGAGAAGTTAGGCAAATACAGTCATGCATTCCTTAACAACAGGGATATGTTCTGAGAAATGCACTGTTAGCTGATTTTGTCGTATGAACGTCATAGAGTGTACTTACACAAACCTAGATGGTATAGACTACTATACACCTAGGCTATATGGTACGCATCTTATGGGACCACCATCATATATGCGATCTGTCATTGACTGACATGTCATTATGAAATGACTGACTATATGCTGATGCTTATGCTGCTTGTTTGTGGTAAGTAATAAATTCCTTTGTCTCTGACCCAGGAGTCTTGTGTCTTTAGTCTGCACCAATAAAATAAGTAATACACTAACTTTATAAGTTGAGTAAAATCAAATTCCAAATCTGACAATGTGGAATCATGTGTCTGGCTCTAAAGCCCTGACTTGAAAAATACTTCATTTAAAAATTAACAGTATAATTCATGGATATCAATTAAAAGTTCAGTTATATAAAGCATATAAAAAACCCCTCCCTAATCCCAGTTCACCTCCAGCTCCTCCGAGCCGGCTTTTCTTTTGATATTTGTCTACAATTTACATTCATATATCTAAATTACCATAATATTATGCTTGATTTTTAAAATTTGTGAAATGATCTACTAAATCCCTACAAGGGAAAATAAGAGTTAATTTCATTTATGCTACACTCCATGTACACTTAATTCTCCAGCAATACTCAAAATTTAGTTATATAAACATTAATGGTTAAATTAATATTCAATGTTTACATGTTATGAATATATAATTATTTGTTCATGGTTAGGCTTGCTATAATCACAGCTCCTATATAGCATTTTGTTTTCCCTAGTGTTAATGATTGTCTCATTTTAATAATAACTTCCATTTCTGTTCTCTACTGCTCCTTCAAATTCAAAAAACTCTCTATGAGAGGTACAAGATCCCTCTCAAGGTTAAATTCAGCAGGTAACCTAACAATGCCTTGTGTTTCATAGAAATTTCTATTTTTACTTCTGTTCTTCCTTTCTAGTAAATATTGGAAAGCTGTATTGATGTTCTGATTTTCATATCCTTTCTCTCTTATTTTATATTTATTAGTATCTTGATTCTACTTCTTGGGAGATTTCTTCACTTCATTTTTCAAATATTCTACTGATTTTTTTTCCACTTTGGTTTAATATTTGTTCTTATTACAGTCTGAATGACTCCATTTTTCCTTTCCTAGAAGTATCTTATTTCATGCATGCACTTGTCTCATCTGTCCAGAGAATTTTTCATGGTCTCTCTGCTCCCTGTGTTTTCTCTTGAGTCATTTCTTTTCTTTTTGTTTCTTTAATTTTCTTTTCTTTTCTCTTTATTTCCTCTGCATGTTTCTTCCAGCCTCTGCTTCTTTCTTAGTTATTGTTAGTGTTATAAGATGTCCTCAAATGTCTGTTTGTGTTTAAGAATGAGGCACTAAAAACTGTTTGGAGCTGACTTAGTAGCTGATGAGTAATTGTTTTAACTGTACGTTGACAATATGGCTGCTCAGATTTTTCACTGGTGGTTTCCCAATTGTTAGTATCTGTAGGATATTTTCTCTTGGACAAGTCAGTTTCTCCAAAGGAGTATTCTTCTGACTACTGCTCGTGGGAAGAAGCTGAGGTCTGGTTTTCAGCGTTTTAGGGAGAACAAGGGTATCACCATTCTGTGTGCAGACCTCACGTAATCCTCATTTTCTGGGTATGATGTCTCATGACAGACGTCAGTTGTGCCTGGAGTCCCTACTCCTGAAGCTCTTGGCACAAACTCTCTAAACTTTTCTGTCCTCCTGCTTTCTGTCCAGTTCAGAAGGCAAAATATAGCCCCTAGTCTAAAGGACGTGGGCAAGAAAATTCAGACTAAAAGGCTCGCTATCGTTCCTACAAAGTTTAAATCAATTCTTTTTCTTTTATCTCTTTTCTAGCCCTCACTTTCTGAAGTCCTACCTGCCTCAAATTTCTAAAAGTTTGAGGATATTATTTTCTTCCTTTTGTATTCCCCAACTTTGGCTTAGGTTTCAGCTATCTCTGTCTGTTGTTAGTTTTCACAAGTGCATTCATTTTCAGGCTTTCTAAAATATGTTTTCATCATTCGTCTCTTGCTGTCTTCTTTCCCATTTGATCCTTCTGCATGTTAATGCCATTTTTATTCCTTATTCAGTTTATTTCTTTGTTTCAGTAGGTTTAAGGAACAAGTACAGATAAATGGGTAAGTTCAAGGTTGCCAGGACATTCTATTTCTTTCTTTAAACAAGCAGCAAAGCCAGGTCTCTCATGAAACATCACAGAAGTTCCATTTATAAATTGAACGAGATTTTTTCTCTAGCGCAACTTTTGTTAACAGAGAAACTGTTTGCCATTTGAAAATTTCAAAGTCCTGTGAGATTTCCAAAAACAACTCACAAAAAATTAATTTATTCTTTGATTGTGTGAGCCAGAATACAGCAAACAAAAACTAGGAGCCAAGATACATCATCTGTTTCAACTGAATTCATACTGAAATACAAAAGATGCAATTCTAAATTATTCCATAACTTTCCTCAAAATATTAGAAATGGGAGCAACTCAAAATAAATGGCATCATTTTCCAATTCCAATAAGACGATATGAACGACTAAGTATCCATAATCATATAGGATACACACATGCACATTATATTTCAATTCTATCAATGGAAATATTCTAGACATTATAACTTTGCAAAATGATTATACTCTGCTACCTGGTGATATATTCTTGCAAACTGTGCCATCCAAAATCTGCCTGAAATGAAACAGTACTTTATAATTAAAAATAAATTATACTTTTCACAAAGTTAATTTTCAAATTAGCAGGAATAGAATTAAACTTGCTTTATTTACACCCTGTCATGGGTTCCCTGATATTCATCATGAATCTGCAACACGAAAGAGTCAAGGATCATGACCTCAGGTTAAGAGCCTCTGTCACTTAAAATATATGTATTTAATTCATAAATAATACATAGCTTTTTCTGAAAATTTCAAACAATGTAAACTTACATATGCAGTTCACCTTTACTCCTATGCAAATTCTACTGCTCATTTCCATAGTTGGTTATTCTCAACCAATTGTTGGGCGTCCTTATGAATTTCCTATATGGATTTACGTGTATGTGTATTTTTACATACACAGTTATGCTTACGTATATAAAGTACTTTAAATAAAAATAAATATAAAACATTTACCTTAAACAAATATAGTTTGGAGGCTTTTTCTTATGAATGCATTTAGTTATATCTCATGCAGGGTATTTCATGATATGGGGTTATCATTGTGCTCTGCTTTGTTCTTATTGATGACTATATAGAGTTTCATTTCTTGTTATTTCAGTGGTGCCGAGTGCATCTTTACAAATGCATCTTTGTAAATGTATCTTATGTACACATGAATGCATAAGTAATTTAAATTCCTAGAAATAGAATTGCTGATTTGAAGGACAAAGGAATTTTGTATTTTTATATATCCTAACAAATCATTTTCCCAAACAGCTAATGTCAAGTCATATACCCACAAAAAGTCCCACAACCACCACTAAATATTACCAGCCTTGTTAATTTCTGCCAATGTGTTTATGAAAATGTTTTATTTGTTACTTTACATTTCCCCCCTACATCAATGTTATAATTTTTGCTTCAATTGTTAAATATAATTTAGAAAACTCAAGATGAGAAGAAAAGTCTATTGTATTTATTCAAATTTTTGCTATTGTTTCCTTTCTTGTTTCTTGATGTTCCAATGTTCTTTCTTTTATCATTTTCTTTCTGTTTAGGAAACTTCCTTTAGCTGTGACTTCAGGGTAGATCTCTTATGACAAATTCTGTTGGCTTTCTTTTTCCAAGAATGTCTTGATTTCTGCCTCATTCCTGAATGATATTTTCACTGGGTACAACATTCTAGGATGACAGTTCCTTTCTTTCAACACTTGAAGAATATATATCACTTCTTTCTGGCCTCCATGATTTCTGATGAGAAATCTCCTATCATTCTAATTGTTTTTCCCCTATAGGTAAGGTAGTATTGTTCTCTGAATGCTTTCAGGATATTTACTTAGCTTTCTGAAGTTTGTGCATGATGTGACTTAGCATGAATATCTTTGGGGTCTATTCGACTTCTTGAATCTGTAGGTTTATACTTTTTGCAAAATTTATAAAAATTTCAGCCATTAATTTTCCCTAATTTGTTGTTAGCTCTATAAGCTATTCTCACTCTCCATCTGAGACTCTGAAGACATGAATATGAGATCCTTTATTGTACTACCACAGGACCCTGAGCCTCTGCCTCCCGCAATCTAATTTCTCCATTGTTCAGAATGACTAATTTTTATTATTCTATCTTACAGCTCATTGATTCTTTCCTGTATTCTCTCCATTTTTCTATTGAGCCCATCTACTAGATTTTTATTTTGGTTCTTGTGTTTTCAGTCCTAAAATTTTCATTTGGTTCTACTTTATATTTTCTATTTCTTTGCTGAGGCTTTCTATTTTTTCATGTATTTCAAGCATATTTGTAATTGCTCACTGAGGCATTTTTATCATGATCACTTAAAATCTTTGTCAGATATTTCTAACATCCTTATCATTTTGATATTGGCATCAGTTGTCTTTTTTTCATTCAGTTTGAGAATCTCTGGCTCTTTGTATAATGATTAATTTTTGATGGAAGCCTAGTTATTTTTATATTATTTTAAGAGACTCTGGATCTTATTTAAATTTTCTGTCTACACTGGCTTTCTCTTACACTGTGCTGTCAGGATAAGGTGGGTGCTATGTTGTTGCTTCCAGATAGAGGTAGAACTCCAGGTTCCCTAATCAGCCTCCACTGACATACAAGGGACGAGATTCCTTATTACTGCTGAGTGTTCCAGCTCCTCACGTGTCCTTCACTGACACCATGGTGGGAGTGGCCTTATTTGGACTGGGTGATTTTGAAAGTCTTGACTTTCCCCTAGGACTTCACTGACACTACCCTAGTGGGGAGGGATAGAGGTGCCTTGTTACTATTGAGTGAAGGTGGAATTACTGGCTCTCCATGTGGTCTCCATTAACACTGCAAGGTGGGAGACTCATTACGGGCTGGTGGGACATAAAAATCAAGCTCACTATTTAGCTTTTCCTAGCACCACCTTGACGTGGGTGTTGGGTGACTTATCACCACCTAGCAAGACTGGAAGTCTGGGCTTCACACTTGGGCTTTGCTGGCTTGAGTGTGGGTGGGCTCAAATCTTTTCCTTAGATGTTTGGCTGGAGCAGAGCAGTTGTCTAAAGGTTTTCTGTCTTGCTAGGTTGCCCCTTTCCTAATATCTACAGAATGTTAGAATGGCTAGAGAAATTGGGTTCTGTTCAGACTTTTTGTCTGTACCTATTGGTGTTTCCAGGTTGCTTGGCTTCTTCATCCAAGTTTGAGATATACAAAAAAAAAAAAAGAAAATTCCGTGAATTCACCTCCATATTGTTTCTCAGTTTCCAAGGCCTTCCTACGTCTGCCATTGGAAGTCTCCTTAACATTGTTACATATATTTTGTCTAGGGTTTTTATTGTACTTAGCAGAAGGAAAAGGGGAAAATATGTCTGCTCCATCTTCCCACTATCTTCTGATACTTGTGCTTTTTAGCAATTTTCCAAAAATGTTCAAAATTCTCTTGTTTAGACCTGGGATTCACCGTTAAGTTACTCATTCATATGGGAGCACAAGGGCTTAATTACTGTTGAGACTTGAAATCTTCCTTTATGTCTCATGTAGCAATTAATCATTCAAGATAATATTAACGCATATTAGTTGGTTTTCGGAAATCTGATGAAAGTATCAGTTCACTTTAGAGTGATGTCACCTTGTCACTCTTAAGAAATAAGACATATATTGAAAGGAAATTTGTTTACATAAAATAGGAACATATGAAAAGCAGATAAATATATTGGGATGAAGAAATTAGCGTTATTTATAAAACCACTTTGTAGAAAAAAGTTTTTGAAATCAGCTACTAAGATTAAATTTTCATTCTTGTTATTTCTATTTTATAATATTACCTGGAAAAAATAGCAATTGTCTCTGATATTGGGGAGATGAACTCAAAATCAAATATCCTCATTCCTTATGAGAGGAAAACTTAACAAAAGGGAAAATAGAGAGAGAAAATATAAGGAATCAATGTTCAGCCTAAAGGTTCAGTATTAAGTTCACCTTGACACCTTTTAAAACATGGTTACTGGTGATACGAATATTTTTGAAACAGTTGCCTCTTACTATAAGTGGGGCATATTCTCTTTCTCATAAGAAATATGACATGAATCCTGCTCCTGACTTCCTGTTTTTTTAAATTGAACTAAATGAAGAAAATAATTATGGAAGATTTAAGATAATCATTTTATTTTAGACTATTTTTCTGGTGTGACACAAATCATCAAGCATATCACTGTAAGTAGCTATTTCCTGAATTTATACCTGCTTGATACTTAATAAGTAGCCTAAATTTCAACTGTCAAAGGATCTTCTTATTAGTGTTTATATTTTGGTATTAATTTTTGTTGTGTTTTGGTATTAGTTTTAAAAGACTACTTGGTTTTCTGAGAGATGTATAATAAGTAAATAAAATTTAAATAACATCTTTTCTAGGGATTGGATTAAAGGTTTTGATTGTTATCCATTTGTACATATTATAGTGATTTGTTTTTCTTCCTTGCCTTCTTCAAAGTTCATCAATAAATCACCACTTGCAGCACATTAGAAAGGATGGAAAGTGGACCACTAGAATGAAAAAGGCAAAAGGATGACGAGAGAAACTTAAAAAGATCTAAAAAAAATACATATACCTGAAAAATAACTTATGGAAAATGGATCCAAGACAAGCAAATCTAAATATTTCTTTACCTATAAATATTTAAAGGAAGCATGCATACATAAAAATATAATCACAGCAGATGATTCAACTATCATTTAATTTCCCTTTAAGCCACCCACCAATGGGCTCATGTTAAGAACCTGGGCCTCTTGTTAAAAAAGTAGATTTCCGAGAATTACTCATGTAGTTCCTGGATCTGGAAGCAGGTCTGTGATTGCTGATTAGACATATTTGGGAAATGGGATATTAGAGGAACTCAAGTAGAACAATAAAAGCACCGACTCAAAGATTTCAAAACTCTCACCAAAACCTTAAAAAAAACACTCCATTTCACTGAAATCAGGAATGTGTCTATGACTCACCTTATTGAATAAAGAACATTTCCATTCTTGAAAATTCTTAACAATTTGTTGTCTGTGGTAACTTCGTGAAAGTTGGCACCCTTTTCATTGGCAAAGAACAAATCAGGTTTCCAAATGGAGTCCAACATGGAAGGGTCCAGGTCCAGGGAGTCATCAGGATACTCACTATAGGCAAGGCGAGGGTCATTCCATTTCTGACGAAGAAAGATATTCACTCTGTAATCCTATGGTAAAAGAAAAACAAGGAAAAAAAACCCTGCTTTAAAAAGTTTAGAATCTTATGTGCTATTCATTGGGCTTCTCTGAATTATAACAAAAGCCACTGGCATCCTTGTGGGCTCTCCATACCCTGCAGTCCTCACTCATTACTACTGACAAGAGTCATTCTAGCTCTGAGGCTTTACCCACGTTTTTAGTCATCTATATGCTGCCAAAGAAGGGGCCACGAAAGAGCACAATTTCATCAAGCTTACATTTTGCCGTTCCATTCAAATTTTACTCACTTCGTTTATCAGAATAAAATATTGTATTTCTATTAGACACTTGGAGTAAAACATTTTCAACTTTGCATTTATTTTCTAGAACCATTTCTTTTAGTGGACATCCAATAGCATCCACAATACATTTAGTGAAATTCCCCTGAAAGCTGTCTGTTTTATAAAAATGACCATATATACTTTACAATGAATACACATTTTTCTCATGTTTAATATAGGATGTAAGTTCTATGAAATAGCTGGTTTGGGAAGAATAAAAAATGACTTTGGAATAATAAAAAAATAATAAAGGAACATTACTGTCACTACTCCTTTAGAAAGACTTGGCTAATGAGATTTTCCAATTAGACCTTTCATAGTTAAGTTAAAAAGGGAAAGAGTCAATGATTTCAACCAATTCTTGCTCACAATTTCTGGACTAATGGAGAGAATGACAAAGATTGATAGCCAGATGTATGTGTGATATTTGTACACAGTACATGAATATAAGCACCACCTATGACTTTATAAATACAATTTCCCCCTTATATTTTTGAAATGAGGAAATAAATTAAACATGTAGACCTTATTATAAGCCTAAGAAAGTGAACATTTTAAGAGAGCTTCATTTCCATGGAAAAGAGCCAAGGTTGGAGATATTCAGAGCACCAGTTTTCATCTAATTTTTTATCCCTTGATTACCAAATTACCAGTCATCATAATATAGTAACCAAGCAACCACAAAGAATACTCCCATTATATTTGACCTAGTAGATTGCTTATCTTGCAGATAGGTCAAATTCAGAGTTTGTAGTGAATGTTACAAATCTATGCTCCTTTGATCATTATTTGTGCACTGAGACCCCTATCTTCTAACTGTAACTGAGGTTACATACCAGATAATATTTTTTCTGCTTGCTAGGTGCCCCATGTATCTTCCAAAGTGACAATGGAGCAGAGTTCACTTCAGCTTTTTACCACAAAGCCCAGGATAATGTGGAAATCTCACCAGCCACAAGGATCTGTAAAACCTGTAAATGGGGATATATGAACAAGCTTCTACTAGCCAAGGACGGGTCATCCTCTCCTAGCCTAGAGTCCAGAGCACCAAGAAGCACAACTCCATGATTGGCGGCCAGTTCTTGTGTCCCTAGCCATCCTGCAGTCTGTGCCTCAGCCCTAACTACCACCTAAGGAATCAGTGATTGGACTGAAGTTTCTCTCTGCCTTACCTATAGGAAAAGGCTATAAAGCAAGACAACTCATAATGACACCTGCCAGGAAAAATAGCTGACAAGTGAAGAATTTCATTTGGACTGCTTCTTAAGATATATATTTAAAAGATGAAGTATTTTTATGCTGTAAGTAATTTATTGTTTGAGAACACTCTGTCGTTGTTCCTCACTGTGAGGTTAAAATAAAGGTACTTTTAAGCTACAGTATATGTAATAAAATTTTGTTTGAATTTCCTTATCTTTCTGTTATTGGTTTAGTGATAAACTTTATAGACACAGTCTCAGATCTTCCAGGAACACTTTTTGCTCCAAGAGTGAACTAAAAAAGGACATCCAATATCCTTCAGTTTCCATTTCTAAATTACACAAGGAAAAGATCAACTGTCACCTGTCACCAAGGCCAAATATTATCCTACAGCCACTGTGTTCTTTCTGTGAATAATCAAAAATATTTTTGGTTCCCAAAATGTTTAGGTCTTCAGGTCAGGGTCAGAGTCAGCGTCCAAAGAAAAACTCAGAAATGACCATCGTCTGAACACCTAAAAACTCAGGTTTTAATAGTCCTTACAGATGAGCTTTGATCTGCCTGCAAAAGAACATTGTCTTGAGAAGATTCCCTATTCAACAGCCAAATTCAGCATTTCGAAAACAAATTTTTAAGGCTGATTTCTCATAGTCAATTTTTGAATCCTGATAATTTGTTAAAATGTGCAAAGAAAAAGGTAAGTAAAATGACATAATCAAATAATACCACCCTATAAGAAGTCCTTGTAACTCGAGTAGAAATAGCCTGCCTGTAATAAAGGACCACGGACTAAAGAAGAAAACGGCTTTGCAAAACAGAGACTAATGGATGTGCATGCAGCATGCAAAAAAAATTTTAAATGGATTTACTGAAGCCAGTCTAAAAATTCAATCATTCCTTGACTATACATAAAAGAAAGACTAATTGTTTTATTAACGGATTTTTACTGTTCACCTGCGCAATGCTCAATAAGAGTGAAAATGTAGGAAGCTTATATGTGAGCAAAAAAAATAAGACAATAATAAATATGAGAGAGTAAATATTGAGAATGAAATCAATATTTATATTTCACATTTCTAAAATCTAGACAGGTATTGAATTTATTTGTAAGTCTTATAAGGCAGCTGAGTTGACGCTTATATGGAACTACAAAATTTTACGACAGAAACATTAATGATTCTTTTTCCCTACAAACTTCTTTTGCAGTAATATACATTTTTTTCCCAAATCCTTCAGAAGTTAATTCTATTTTTCATCGTTTTGGCATGTCACATGATAAATGCTATTTGTAAATATGTTATACTGTATCAGTATATTATGAATATCATACAATAACAGTGATTAAAATATAATCATTTCACAATGTACAAAAACCAATTTTGACATTTTGGAAGACACAATTTATTATTATTGTTAGAAAAGAGTGATAACACTATTCTAATTACTTCAAATTAATTGTGTAAGAAAATGTTTTGTTCACAAAGTGAAATTATATATCGTGTTTTGTTTTGAAAATAAGTATCCTTGAAAATGTAGTTTAAATTCCATGTGTATGTCACATAGTAAGTAATCCACCCCACACTGCATTACCTGACCCAATATTTAGTAATAGACCCCACTGCATTTTCTGACCCAAATTCTTACTTTATGAGGTGCAAAAAATTAATTCAATTAGGCAAATATTATAATGTTTAATATGCCAGGCTCAGAAGAAGTCTACTTGGGATCAGATCTCAGCTCTCTCAGCTCCGTAATCCCCCTGTCCCTTGTTTTTCGTCTGTCAGATGGGGAGGATGTGAACAGTGCTTCCTCTGAGAGGCTGCTTGTGAGAACTGGACTGATCCACATAAAGTACTTAGAACCACATTCATTAAATTTTAGCTTTTAGACTCAAAATTAGGAGCCATCGTAAATAGAAAATTGGTTGTATTTTCTGTTCCTAAATTAGTTTTTGAAGTATTAGGGGCAGTTTGATTTGTTGTATAAGAATTTCGGACAGATAATTGTAATGTTGAAATCTGGTGAATAACATCTTGTGGGAAATTTGCAGAACTATCATGTATTTCAACATTTATATATTTTTCTGCCTTTATTCAATTGTCCCTCTCCCCTCTTTATATATACATACATGCAAATATATATATATATATATATATATATATATATAATTAGTTTGTGTGTCTAAGTCCCTTCTCCATAATAGTAAACAGGAAATGTAGATGCTCATATTTCACTTTGTGCTAGATATTATACTAAGTGCTTTATGGCTTATTCCTACCATCCTCTTAGCAAATCTATGAGGTAGGTATTACTATCTGCCTACTTTTACAGATGTGGACAATGGGATAAAGATACGTTAAGTAACTTCAAGAGGATTACAGAGCTAATAAGAGGTAGAGCTGGAATCCAGATTCAGAGATTCTGGTTTCAGAGCTTTATAGGATATACTGCACGTACAACATATATACTGCTTTGATATGATGATATGATTGCCTTGGATGCAAACCAAACATTTTATAAACTAATGCAAAGATTCTGGGTTTATGTGGTTTATTTTTTATTTATTTATTGAGAAAGATTAGCCCTGAGCTAACATCTGCTGCCAATCCTCCTCTTCCTCTTTTTGCTGAGGAAGACTGGCCCTGAGCTAACATCCGTGCATGGCCCTGAGATAACATCCGTGCATCTCTTCCTCTATTTTAAATGGGATGCCTGCCACAGCATGGCTTGACCAGCGGTGCTTACATCCGCACCCAGGATCCGAACCTGTGAACCCGGGCCGCCGAGGTGGAATGGTGGAATTTAACCTCTGCACCACCGGGAGGCTCTGTGTGGTTTATTTTTTTTTTGGTAAGGAATTGGGGGCTTATGGATCAACCTGCTCTCTGATGGGAAATCACAAGTACCATACCTAAGTGTTCTCTGATTAAATCTAGTAGGCAGCAGGCTGTCATGTCTCCATAATAGGCACCATGGGGGAAGACCACGTTTAGTAAAAAGCACAACCGAATGCATCAGCTAAAATGACATACAAAATATTACTTTCATCTTTTGCTGCATAGGATTGCTAGAAACTAATTGAAACGAACAATAAGAAAAAAAGTAAAGAAAAATAATCATCTAACGTTAACAAGGAAAATTAAGCGCTTCCTTTTCCTATGGTCCATTATTCAGTTAATTTGTAAATTCCCTGGTTCTTTCAGGCAATTTCTATTCCAGTAGCTCACTCCCTCTTTCTGTTTCCTTTACTCCCTCCTTTCTGCCCGTTTGCCTCCTTTCTTTGTGTCTCTGTGTTTCTGTCTCCCTCTCCCGCCACATACGCAGGCACGCACCGCCTCCTTAGAACTGGCTGCAGAATTTCTATATTGGTGATGTACGCAGGTGTTTTTTTAATTATACTGTTACAGAATAAAGAAAACAGGGATCTACAATGTGATCACTCTTGATATCTTGATGCCTTTGTTTTCTTCTTTCTTTATCCTACACATTTTCAAATAGCTGAAATTATATTTTATGTGAGTTTTTGCATCTTTCATCTTTATTCAATGTACTTTATGCATTTCCTAGTATTCTTCTTAATCATAATTCCAATGGCAATATGATGCATTTTTCTTATACAAATAATTTTTCATTTGAACGATAAGGACCTAGTGCACATGGAATTGTGCAACTTGCAAAAAATTTAAATGTGTTCATTTATTATCAATAACGAAGTATATTTTTGCTTTATGTCTCAATAAATTTGAGCAAGAATTAGGAGTATAAAGTATTTCTAAAAAACAATGTGCCAGGCATATTATCAGAAGATAATATTTCTAAAAAATGATCTTTGAAAATATTATCGTAAAAATAATCACCACAAAATAGCACAAAAATAAATATTATCACCAAGTATTTTTTCTAAACAACTTGAATGCTTTTCCACTGATTGTAAAAATTTTCATCTAAATTGGTGATTATAGTGGCAACTATCTCTGTCTCATTTATAATTTGATATAATGAGAATAGTGTTACAAATTCAACATTCAGTATACTAATTCATCTTTTGAAAAAGATACTCTTTCCCAAGTTAAAGAATTCAGTTCCTACTCCTGTTTTCAAAACTGCTGATGAGGAGCTGGCTCTGTGGCTGAGTGGTTAAGTTCGTGCACACCCCTCCGCTGGCCAGGGTTTCACTGGTTCAGATCCTGGGTGCAGACCCACACACTGCTTATCAAGACATGCTGTGGCGGCATCCCCCTTGGAAGAACCTGCATGACTTACAACTAGGATATACAACTATGTACTAGAGCTTTGGGGAGAAAAAAAAATTGTTGGTGATACTGCTATTAGGAAATGATATTTAACTTTATTAAATTATTTCAAATTTATCTGAGAGTCATAAGATTTTTAACTTGATATAAACTTTGCCCCACTGTGTCATTTTTCAATTACTTTCTATAAAAATAAGATGGGAATACCTAATGGCACATGCGCATATTTGAGCATGTGTATGTTGAAAAGTTAAGATGGATTATATTTATTTTAGTTAAAAATTCAACAGAATTTATTCAAATTAAAAATATTTAAAAACTAATGTTATTTTCAAATTTATTTAGATTTCATTCTTCAAGTGTTTGTTTTTGACGTATTGCCAACCTGGAATGTAGTTTAGTGCTGATGATACAAGTTGAAAGATAACCTCTGCTGTCAAATTGCTCATTATATTGTGGAAGGTAGACTGCAAACAGATTATTATCTTTCCACATTATAAGTGCTGTGTTGGAGGCACACAGAGCGCCATGGAAACACAAGGAAGGGGTAGCTAACAGAGACCGAGGTGGAAGGATCAGGGAAGACTTTCTGAGGAAAATATAATTGGGCTTGGTCTTCAAAATAAAAAAATGTAGCTGGGCAAACACTGGGGACATAATAAAATGTTTCCTGTAAAATATTTTGACACAAAATCCAGTAATCTCAGTACTTTTGTATGATTAGTACAGGAATTTGGCTGGATTTTAATATTGTGATTTGTTATATCTTTCATTTGATAGTTATTGAACACCTTCTAAGTAGCAGGCAAGGCGCTGAGGGTTATGAAGCTGAATTACGCATTGCGCCTGCCACTGGGAAGCCGATAATCTGGATGAGGAAAGGGAAGGGAACCCAACATGAATAAAAGCGGGGCCTATGAAAGAAATATTCAATGAAAGTAAGAACTTCACTGATTTTTACCTGGCATTAGTCTTTATTTAAAAAAAAATAAAGAGGGGCCGGCCCGGTGGCGCAGCGGTTAAGTTCGCACGTTCCGCTTCTCGGCGGCCCGGGGTTCGCTGGTTCGGATCCCGGGTGCGGACATGGCACTGCTTGGCAGCCATGCTGTGGTAGGCGTCCCACGTATAAACTAGAGGAAGATGGGCACGGATGTTAGCTCAGGGCCAGGCTTCCTCAGCAAAAAGAGGAGGACTGGCAGTAGTTAGCTGAGGGCTAATCTTCCTCCAAAAATAAAATAAAATAAAATAAAGAATGTGAGAAAACAAGTCTTAAAGACTTGACCTGATATATATATATGAAAAATGTATTTATAAAGGACATGTGCTTCTAGCAGACTGGTAGATTAGATACACTGGTAGACTAGATGTATTATTTTATGCAAATTATTTTCTGGAAAAAGGTAAAAAATCTACACTTTTTATTTTTTATTTATTTATATTTGTGTGTGAGGGAGATTGGCCCTGAGCTAACATCTGTTGCCAGTATTCCTCTTTTTACTTGAGGAAGATTGATGCTGAGCTAACATCTGTACTAATATTCCTGTATTTTGTATGTGGCACGCCACTCCTACATGGCTTGATGAGTGGTGCACAGGTTCAGGCTCAGGATCCGAACCCACAAACCCCAGACCGTCAAAGTGGATAGCGTGAACTTAACCGCTATGCCAGCAGGCCAGCCCCAAATGCGTACTATTTAAAAGCATTGTTGTCTTACAAGAGAAAAAGGGTCTTATTCAAAGACAAAAACAGTAACAAAAATAAGAATGAGCTAAAGCCAAAGTGATAAGCAGTGGTAGTAAGCAAATACAAACGTCAAGATTGGGAAACCCAGCCTTAGGCCACCACAAGGTGGGAAAACTGAACCTGTGACCAAGGATTAGTTAATTAGTCCTTCAAGATTATCAAAGATTTAGTCCAATCAAATATGAGGTATTAACAACAACTATAACTTACTACAGACAAAAGAAAGCAGACATAGACTTCAATAGAAATACCAGATCAAGAATATGAAATAAACATGTGAAATATATTTAAAGAAATAAAAGATAAAGCCAGTAATAGGAGCCCATAATGACCAGGGATATTTGAAAAATAATCAAATAGAACAATACTAAATAAGATAAAAAATACAATGGTTGAAATTAAAGATTTAATGGATGTGTTAAAGCATATAAGAAACAGCAGAATAAAGAATTTGAGTAGACTATAGAGCTGAAGAAATATCCCAGATTTAAATAGTGGGAGCAAAGGAGAAAGAATACGAAAAAAAAAAGGTTAAGAGTCTTTTGGGATAACATGGGAAAGCCTAAAATAATCTGTATCTGATTGGGATCCAAGAATGATGAAATAGAATAGAGAAAGCCAATAGTCAGAGAAAATTACAAGAATTTTCCAGAACAAACAAAAGAAACTAATGCACAGATACAGGGAGCTCAAGTTGTACCAATAAAGGTAAATAAAAAGAAGTTCATATGAAGACATTATACTAAAACTGTAGAATGTCAACGGCAAAGAAAATATATTAAAAAATATCTCTTTTCTATTGCCAAATAATATTCTATTGTATGGAATACCACAGTTTATTTAGCCAGCCACCAAAATGGAAGGGAGTACTGATACATGCTATAACATGAATGAATCTTGAAAATATTAGCTAAAGAAGCCAGTCACAAAAGGCCACATATTATATGATTCCATACGTAAAACATGTCCACGTTAGACAAACTTATGGAGAAAGAAAGTAGATGAGTATTTGGGGAGAAGTAGGGAGTGACTGCCAAAGGCTGCATGGTTTCTTTCGGGGTGATAAATGTCCATAGAAGATTGCAGTGATGGTTGCACCACTGTGTGAATATACCAGAAATCATTTAATTATAGATTTTAAAGGACGAATTGTATGGTATGTATATAATCACCTTTATTGCAAGATACTTAGAAGGGCAGCAGACTTCGTAACATCAATAATAAAACTCAGAACATAATAGGCTAATATACTCAAAATACCAAGAGAAAATTACAGTTAACTTTGATTAGTGAACTCAGTAACATAATCTTTCAAAACTGAAGGTGAAAGAAATTCATTAAAGAAAAACACAGTTTTATGTTGAACATTTATAAAATGGACTTTTAATTAACGTACTTCAGAAAGACAGAAAAAAAGACTTTGCAGAATGCTGTTCTGAAATGCAAAAAGAAATGAGGAACAAGAAACTGACCAACACTGATATTAACTTGACTAGACTTCTATATAAAAATATTACTATGAATGCATAATTTATGGGGTTGAAATTAACTGAAACATTGAAAAAATATACAGTATGACTGAAATCATAAGACATGTGGAAATAAATCTAAACTATATGTGAAACACTTTTATGTAGAACATTTTATAATTTCTTGAAAACTTAAGTACACGAATAAATGGAGAGAGATACCATGATTATACAAAGGAAGATAAAATATTATAAAGGTAACAATTTTTTCCAAATTAATTGCTAGATTCAGTGCAATTTTTGTCAAAACAAACTTTTTGAGGAGATTGACAAGCTAATCTTATCATTCATATGGAATACCACCAAAGGTTTGGGAATAGCCAAGGCAGTCGTATGAAAGAAGAAAAATAGGGGCCAGCCCGGTGGCATAGTGGTTGTTTGTGTGCTCTGCTTCAGTGGCCCAGGTTTGCAAGTTCAGAACCCAGGCGTGGACCTACACAGCATTCATCAAGCCATGCTGTGGCGCATCCCACATACAAATTAGAGGAAGATTGGCACAGACGTTAGCTCAGGAACCATGTTCCTCAAGGAAAAAGAGGAAGATTGGCAACAGGTGTTAGCTCAGGGCCAATCTTCCTCACAAAAAAGAAGAAAAAACGTAGAGGGATTTTTTGCATTAGGTATTTTAAAATGACTGTAAAGCTGTAAAACATTGTCTTATTGGTACAAAGACAAACTGATCAATGGGACAAAATGAAGGCTCTAAAAGCTGTCCTGTTTGATACTTGAAGGAAGTAGAGTTGCAGGTTAGTGGTGGGTGTGTGGACTACTTAATAAATGGTTCTGGATATGACAAAAAAGTTAAATTCTATCTCAGCATGACACCACTCAAAAAAGGAAGTTTGGATGGATCAAAAGTTCGAATATAATAGGTAAAATTTTAAAAAACATAGAAGAAAATAAAGCAGAGTATTCTATGGCCTTGAGGTAGAGTATATTCTTCAAAAAGCACAATAGCACTGGGGCCGGCCTGGTTGTGTAGCAGTTAAGTTCAAGTGCTCTTCTTCTGTGGCCTGGGGTTCGCTGATTCAGATCCCGGGCGCAGACATACACACCGCTCATCAAGCCATGCTGGGGTGGCATCCCATGTATAAAATAGAAGAAAATGGGCACAGATGTTAGCTCAGGGCCAGTCTTTCTCAGCAAAAAGAGGAGAATTGGCAGTGGATGTTAGCTCAGGGCTAATCTTCCTCACCAAAAAAAAAAAGTACCATAGCGCTGATCATAAAATAAAGGTTAATAAAGTCTATGACATCAAAATTAAGAAGTTTTATTCATCAAAAGGCCACTTAAGGATAATGAGGAGACAAATCACAGTGGAAGAAGATATTTGCCATACAGCTATAAGTGACAAATGGCTATTGCCAAACTATAAAAGAGCTTGTAGCAATTGATGAGAAAAAAGCAACTGAGTAGAAAAATGGTCAAAAGAGGAAGAGATATTTTACTGGGCAGAAATTACAAATGTCCAGAAAATATGTGAAAAAATTTTCAAACTCACTGGAAAACAAAGAAGTGCAAATTAAGATATTAACGAGATACCATTTTAGACCCATTGGGTTGTTAAAAATAAGAAGTGTGATGACATCAGAATCTGGCGAGTATATGGAACGAAATGATTCTTTATATACTGATGCTAAAAGCAGAAAAAAGTGGAAAAAGTTAACATGTATCATAAATATGGTATGTGAATACTCAAGATACAAACATTTTAGTTCTATGTATAAATCTTAAGTATAAATTCTTGTAAGTGTGTGCCAGAAGACATATACAAAATATTTATAGCAGCAGTGTTAGCTATAGTAAAAGATAAAACAAAAACTGGAACCAATCCAAATATCTATCTGAAGGAAAATGGATAATAAATTATGATATGTCAACAATATCAGATAGTATAAAGCAGTGAAAATGAATTACTACAACTATGCAATAATGAGGACAAATCTTAGACATGTTACATTTAGTGAAAAAAGAAAGTGTCAAAGCTATATTATGGTTCCAATTTTGTACAATTCAAAACCAAGCTCTCTCTCCCTCTCTCTCTCTAACCATCATCTATCTGTGTATCTCTATATATATCTAGTAAAATCATGAGGGCAAACAAGGGAATTATAAGACAAAATTCACTTTAGTGGTTACCTAGAGAGATATTAGGGTAATGGTATTGGGGTGGATTATACAGGCATTTTTAATATCGGTAATGTTTTAGTCCTGAAGTTACGTGCTGGTTTCGATAGTCTTTGTGTTATTAAATTACACCACATCACTTACGTATATTATTTATGTAATTATATGCCAAAATATTAATATCCAAATTTGAAATGAATCACTGGAAATGCTCATTGGAACCACCCTTTTCATTCATTGGAAATACCCTGTATATTGTACTGTTTTGCCATTTATACACTTTTTGCAATATATTTTATAGTTTTTAACATTATTATTAGCATCTTGCTACTACACATCTTATATGATGTCGTGGTGGGTAGAGTGATGGCCCAAAGAGGTCCACGTCCTAATCCGCAGAACCTGTGAATGTGTAACCTTATTTGGCAAAAGAGATTTTGTAGATGTGATTGAATTAAAGCCCTCGAGATGGGATTATCCAGACAGGCCTGAAGTAATCCCAGGATCCTTATACGCGAAAGAGGGAGGCAGAGTCAGTGTGAGAGTGATGTGATGTGGGACCGAGCTGGTTCAAGGTGAAGGAAGAGGGCCATGAGCCAAAGAAAGCGGGTAGCCTCCAGACTTGTGGAAGCAGGGAGCGGATTCCCTCCCAGAGCTTCCAAGAGGAATACAGCCCTGCAGACACCTTGATTTTAGCCCAGTAAAACCCATTTTGGACTTCTGAACTCCAGAACCATAAGATAATGTTTTTGTGTTTTTTCAAGCCACTGAATTTGTGGCAATTTTTTACAGCAGTAATAGGAAACTGATGCATATATCTTTTTGAATTGATTTGCGTACATTATCATTCTCATTTTTTGAAGATGTTTCTAGGAAAACGGATTTTATTTTTGCTAGTTACTTGAGTAGGTAGAAGACTTAAGGCAAAAATCACAGATTCGTAGCCAAATGGAAAAATAACTGAATTCTTCCTCTTTTTAGCAGTCATAATCAGAGCCTGGCTAATTTTCAGATGATCAGAAAATACTTTCATTTCTCAAAGAAATAAAGACAAAGTGCAAACTTGCTAACAAATGTCTCCCAGGTTTAGTTTTACAAACTTTTCTAATTGCAAAGTACTCAAAGTACTGCACAGCATAGGTTCCCAGGCATCACAAAGTACAGAACACTGATGCTTGAAGGTAGAAGAATTGCTCCTAACATCATCTCCACAATATCCCCCGTGTTGCCTGCACCATCTGCTCTATGAACCCCGCCACAGGGAGAGTGATCGTCTGGGGCCACTGATTCTGAAATAATGGCCCATTGGGAAAGTGCCTTTCAGTTCTCAGTTACTAAACCAACAGGGAAGAAAGCCATTTTATAAGAACTTTTTAGATGCTCAGAAAGGTTATTTCAAATATCCCCTTGACTTCTTCATTATCCATATGTTTAATTATTCTCTTGAAAAGGGCAGAATTATTTTAAAATTATGAAAAATTCCTTGAAAGAAACTAATTATGTACCAAATCTGGAAAAAAAGCTAAGAATTCCCAAGAATTAAAGCAAACTCTCAAAAATATGTAGAAAATGAAATATAAACAAAACCAATTCCTATTTTTCAGAAGTTGAGAGGTTTTTTTTCTTATAATAATAGTATTTAAAGGAAATAGTTATTGAAATTCATGTAATTTATCAGGATTGGTCAGAACATAAGTATGTTGAGTCAATGAAATAACACTCTCTATGTCTCATTCAGTAAACTCTGTTTGAATATAAGATTTGTCTTAGATTGCTGGGGCTGCTATAACAAAATACCAAAGACCAGATGGCTTACAAACAGCATCTATTTCTTGCATTTCTGGAGGCTGGAAGGCTGAGATTAGGGTGCCAGCAGGGGGTGAGGGCTCTCTTCCAGGTTTCAGACTTCTCATTGTGTCCTCACACAGCGGAAGGGGCTAGGGGTTCTGCGGGGGTGTCTTTATAAGAGCACTAATCCCATTCATGAGGGTTCTACCATGATGACTTAAGGACCACTAAAACTTCTGCTTACTAATCCTACCACCCCTGGAGTGTTGGGATTTCAACATATGAATTTTGGGGGGACACAAACATTCAGATGCTAGCAAGACTGAAAATTAAACCACTGGTTAAAAAAAAAATAAAGCTATATTCCATTTAGAACACTACCCATTGCTTAACACTTCAAGGTAAGAGTTTCCGGAGACGTAAACTTAGTCCATGGGAACAGGAACATTCTTCTAGGAGCTGACAGAGATTTATTCCAACTAATATAGTTCATTCAGTTTGAGCATGCTTTGCTTTGGAGATTAAGCTCTGTACAGAGCCAGAACTTCTAGTAGCTGCATCCTTTCAATGAAAAATAGTAATTTATGTTGCTTTTTGTTGTAAGGTAATGAATTATTCTCTGCCTTAATGTGCTCCTAGCAGTGCTCCCTCCACAAGACCCCGTTTATCTAGCGATGCCCTCCTGCCTCCAATGCTCATTTCTTGCACTCCTGCTCAATTCCCCTTTGTCTGGAAGTTCTATGCCCAGTTCTCAGCCTTCTCACAAACTGGGATAGACAGCCGGGGGAGTGATGCTTTCTCTCCTTCATGTCAAGTTGTGCCAATAAATCTGTAGATAAGGAAGAAAAAAGTGGCACAATTTCCTGCCTCATATTCTGCCCAAATCAGTTCCTAAACTTCTGTTCACTCCACTTGATATTATGCCAAGAAAGATGAGGAAGTTTATATGCTTCTCTTGATTTAGGCAACATAGACATGGAAATTCTGTCATGACTACTTCCATTCATGACCCAAAATTTATATCCAACATAGAATGTTCTCACTTGTGTGATTTTATTTCTAGTTAATGTTAATTACACAATTAGCAGGTTAAAATGACATAACCATTTACACTTAGCACTTAGTAATATGCCATTTGTATGTTTAATGACGTATGGGCAGTGATCTGCTCATTATTATTTATTTTTTGGACTTCAATTAAACAATCGTTGTTCTGCTACTGGAATCTACAACTTGAACAATAAAAAGATAAAAGTCTTGAGGCCAGCTTGGTGGTGTAGTGCTTAAGTTCATGTCCTCTGCTTCTGTGGCCTGGAGTTCACCGTTTTGGATCATGGGTGTGAACTTAGCACCACTCATCAAGCCACACTGTGACGGCATCCCACATAAAATAGAGGAAGATTGACAACAGATGTTAGGTCAGGGCCAATCTTCCTCGCACACACACACACACACACACACAAAGATAAGTCTTTTGGAAAATGATTTGGTCTTCAGAACATCTTACTGTCAATCAACACAATAAAACCTCCTGAAATAAAGCAAGCAATTCTAAGAACTTACTCGTAGGAAGATAACTTTTCTAAGAAAAGAATGGATAATAGCACCATAAAATCATAATTTTTTGATGACCTTCCACCTAGTGTGCTTCATAGAATGTTTGAGGTAAACTGTGTTATATTTTATTATTTATTTTTTCTTTAATTTAAATTTTAGTAAAATACATATAATATTTACCATTAGTGACATGTAGCACATTCACAGTATTGGACAACCATCACCACCGTCTAGTTCCAAATCATTTTCCTCACCTCAAAAGGAAACCCTGTGCCTATTAAGCAGTCACTTCACATTTCTCCTTCCCTCCAGCCCATAGCAATCATGAATCTACTTCCTATCTCTATAAATTTGCCTACTCTGAATATTTCATATTAATGGAATCATATATCTGTGGCCTTTTGTGTCTGGCTTCTTTTATGTAGCATAATATTTCCAAGGTTTATTATATGTGTATTTTTAAAGTGTACTTACGGTCATAGAGATCATCTGTTTAATTTACAGAAACTTGAAGGGTCTCATTGAGATAAATATATGCACGGTGATATAATTTTAAAGATATAAACGTTTTTGAAAGTGGATGCCATATATATGCCGTATATATAATCACAATCCACAATCAACATAAAAGATGAAAACAATAACTATAGTTAATTGAACGATTACTAACTTTCAGGCATGAAACTAGTTGCCTTAAATATAATTTGGATTTGAAAAAATACTCATTAAAATTTGCCTTGCATATAAGTTTTAAGAAATATATTTAATCTTGTAAAGGCCGAACAGCCTCATCTTGCATTACAAGTATTTTTCATGACAGCGATGTCTGACACTATCAGAGCGTATCTTGCCAATTCCCATCAATCAAATCTATCACATGTAATTTGGGACTAATGTTACAGAACTGACTAACACAGGAAGGAAGATTTATTCTGAACCTATGTAACATCAAACATTACTCAAGTAAATAAATTATGCAAAGCAGGCTTCCTTAAGTGTTTCCAGCTTAAATATATTTTGATTTTTAGTTACACATCTACGTATTTTTAAAATTCAATCTATTATTTTGGAGTAATGTTCACACTTCTCTTCACAATTTTAATAAACCATTAACACTTCACAGCTTGGATTTGGGGAAAAGACATGGCTTAACAAATAGAAACAAAGGAATAGATATTATCAGCAAAAAGTTTTTGTTTATTTTTACATTTGTCTTCAGTAGGAAAATTGGTCATATGAATAAATTATTCCAACAAGTATTTTCAGTATTTTTAAATTGTTCTCAATACTGAGGCTTGTTATCTAACTTTTATCTTTTAATCAATATTTAAATTTGTGGTGGTTTTTCTGAAAAACCCCTTATGTCTTTTGGGAATCTTTTGATAATGATATTGTATATCATTTACTATGAAATCTTAGAGGTTGTATATTAAAAGGAAAAACGTTCCATTCTGGATAAGTTTTAGTGAGCTAAACATTGTATGTTCAAGACAAAATTAAATTGT
Source organism: Equus przewalskii (assembly GCF_037783145.1). Classification (NCBI taxonomy): domain Eukaryota; kingdom Metazoa; phylum Chordata; class Mammalia; order Perissodactyla; family Equidae; genus Equus; species Equus przewalskii. The sequence goes on along the minus strand of NC_091832.1, from coordinate 61,276,042 downwards.
ATTTGGAAGGATGTTTTCATTCTGAGCAATCCAGATAATTCTTAACTAGCTGTTTGTTGACGTGGATATTGGCCAAGAAGCTGTGTGGAGGCTATTAACTGCACTTTAAAGCTGCAGAGGCATTAACCTCTTTTAGAAACAATTATTGAATATTGCAACCTCATTTAGGATAGTTCTTGAGAATAACAGATGAAATGTTTGCCTCTTGTGCATCAAATGAAATAACTACTTAAAAAATCCACAATTCACTCTTAAAATAACTACCTAAATCATACATATGCAACCCACCAGAATCAGAATTAAACGGAAAAAGCAATCATTCATTAGGGATTTTTCTTCTTGGGTAGACAACACCATGCATTTTAATATTTCTATATTTACAGATAATGAGATTAAACATACATACTTAAAGCTATTTGGGTATAGGTTATCATCATAAGCTAAAGATAAGTTGCCAAATTTCCATGTATTTTCACTCTTCATAAAGTATTTGGCAACCTGTGGATATGTACTTCTACTTGAATTTGTAAACTTGAGGACATACATATTTTATTAAATGCAAATCCTAGAGTGAGTTTAGCACAATGTAGACGCTTAAAGTTTTGGAAATACTTAAATGTGATTATTTCACTTCCACATTTTAGTTTTGTCCTGGCCCATTTCTGAATCTATTGATATATTATTTTCTTGTAAAATGAGTTTGCTATTTATACTTGAACAGTTTCATGTCGGGAAAATTATTTTAATTGATGAGAACACAAGAAGTAAATTAAGTGTCTACCAATACCATTTTTATAGGACAAGAACAAAAACTGAGATCTCCCTAATTTTCATTCAAGCCTTGAGCTCTTACTGCAAGATATGCAATACACCGCTTACTACAAATGATACCCTCTCAAAGACAAGGTCTCTTTTATGGTGGCAGATTATTTTCTCTCAGGTACTGTGCCCAACCACCAACTGAATCACACTGAGTGACTTCTGTTGAAACCATGTGGAAAAGGCTCAGGAGATCTGCCCAACTCTCTAACCTACAAAATTATAAAATATAATAAGATGTTTGTTTTTATAAGTCACTAAGCTTTGGAGTAGTTTGTTTTGCAGCAATAACAAGTGGAATTAGGTAACTGGAAAACATGCGCAATTGACTTTGGAACCAGGCAGAAGCTTGAAGGGCTTTGGGGACTTTTGTGATGGCTGAAAGGATGAGGAGGAAATTGTTATTTGAGGGCAGAAAAAAAAATCCACCCTTGTTTTGTGGTGGCAGAAAGTTTGGCAACACTCATCTCAGTAATGAGGGAAACAGAAAATGCAACTAATGAACTGTTGTAGTTGGCCAAGGAGATTTCCAGGCGAAATCTTAAAAATGTCACTTCACTTTTATATGGGCTCAGGGTAAAGCTATTCTCAGAGGTGAGGCTGTGAAACTCTTGTTTATACTTCAGAAGATTAAAAATTTGCCTCACATGGGGCCGGCCCGGTGGCGCAGCGGTTAAGTGTGCACATTTCGCTTCTCGGCAGCCTGGGGTTCACAAGTTGGGATCCCGGGTGTGGACATGGTGCCGCTTGGCAAAAGCCATGCTGTGGTAGGCGTCCCACATATAAAGTAGAGGAAGATGGGCATGGATGTTAGCTCAGGGTCAGTCTTCCTCAGCAAAATAGAGGAGGATTGGCAGTAGTTAGCTCGGGGCTAATCTTCCTCAAAAAAAAAAAAAATTGCCTCACAAATTTTCTCAACTAGATTAACAGGTTTCTAAGAATCTTGAGAGCATTATCCTACAGAATCTTGACTCCCAGTATGTGGTAGAGAATCACAGGAAACCCACAAAAATGGTAAGAGAATTTAACTAGTAGAAGGACCATCAGCTTCAATTAAAATGGACAAGGCCAATTCAAAATGCAAACAGCTTGTAAGGTTCTCAAATTTCTACAGGCAGGAAATGGAATGAAGGGCTACTCAGCAGCAAACATGATCCATATTTTACCAAAAAAGTAAAGATGATTCAGAAGACTGGACCAAGACCCCAAATGGTGAAGTCAAGATCCACAAAATATCATTTTCAGGGGGAAGGACTAGACCCTAATCATGTATCTGGAGGGATATACTTGACTAGACTTTGGAATTTCTATGAACTAGTGAATGCAATGTACTTCCTACCCCAACGCCTTTTGAATGGGAGTGTCTATTGCAGTCATCCTGTTCTTCTATCACCTTTGGATGTTAACTGTGCGTGGGATGGGCAACTTGCCTCCTGAACTCATAGATCTCATCATCAAGAGGAAGCACAATCAAGATCTACCCTTGGGAGCCTGATTTACACTTGGACCTGATTTAGATGGCAAGATCCTAGACTTTAAAACAATGCCGTAATGGGACAAGAAAGCTGGGGTCTTTAGAAAGGGGTGTGTATATATTGTATGTTGGAAAAATGTTAACAATTTGTCACCAGAGGGAAGACTGTGTCATGTTAAAAATAGCCAGGAGGTCCTGCAGCTTTCACCCTGTTTCTTGAAATGCTCTGGGGCAAACTGGCTACCATGTAAGAAGTTAGATACTCCTGGCAAGCCCTGCCAGAGGGGCCACAGGTAGGCCCTCTGGTCAAAAATCCCAACTGAGTCCAGATTTCCTGCCATGCCCACTAAAGCACCGGACTTGTTAGTGAAGCCATTTTGAATCCTCTGGACTCTGGATGAGTCAATCTTCCAGCTGAATAACACTGAATGGCTTCTGTCAATGACAAGTGGAGTACAAAAATTGTCAGCCTGTCGCTGTCCAAATTTCTCATCCATATAATTACGAGATGTAATAAGACGGATGTTGTTTTAAGCCATTACATCATTAATGTTATCGTTTCAATTTTTTTTTAATTCAGAGAGAATTTACATCTACAGCTCTAACAAATGTGTAGAGGTGTGTAACCACATCATAATCAGGATACAGAATTGATCCCTTACCCACAAATATTTCCTTATGCTGCCCCTTTATAGTTAAGCCATCTGCATATCTATCCCTTTAAAACCAGTGATCTATTCTTCATCCGTATAGTTTTTCCTTTTTTAGGTTATCATATAAATGGAATCATGCAATAACCTTTTGAATCTGGCCCTTTTACTTAGCTTAAGTTATTGTGTATATCAGTTTATTCCTTTCAATTGCTGAGTAGTATTCCATTGTATGGACCTGCCGCAGTGTGTCACCCACTGATGGACTTTTGGTGTTTTTCCAGTATTTGGTGATTAGAGATAACTCTACTGTACACATTTGTGCACAGGTTTTTATATGAACAAAAATTTTTAAATTTCTAAAATCCCACCTACGAGTGGCATTACTGGGTCATATGCTATGTGTATGCTTATATTATTAAAAAAATGACAAACTGTTTTCTAGGTTGACTGTATAATTTGCACCCCCACCAACAATACATGAGACTTACAGTTGCTCTGCATCCTTAGCAGTAGTTGGGATTCTCAGATTTTATTTTAATTTAATTTTAGCTTTTTCCAATATGAGTGAAGTGGTAACTTGTGGTTTTAATTTGAATTTTGACAAATGACTAATGATGTTGAGCAGCTTTTTGTGAGCTTATTTTCAATTTATATATATATTTTTAGTAAAGTGTCTGTTTGAATCATTTGCCCTTTAAAACTTTTTTACTGTTAAGTTTTGGGAATTATTTATATACTTTAAATGTATGTCCTTTGCCAGATATGAGATTTGAAAACTTTTTTTCTCATAGCATATAACTTGTCTTTTCCTTCTGTTAACAGCATTTTTCATAAAGCAAAAGTTTTTAATTCTAGTAAAGTTTACTTTATCAATTATTTATTTTATAAATTGTGCTTTAGGTATTATATCTAAAACCTCTGCCTAACTCAAGGTCACTAAAATTTTCTCTCATGTTTTTGATCTTTTCTAAACATTTTATAATTTTAGTTTTCATATTTAGGATTGTGATCCATTATGGGTTAACTTTTGTATAAGGTTTTGTAAGTGTTGAGGATAATTTTTTTTCTTTTGTATGGATGAAAAATTGTTCCAATATGATTTTTTGAAAAGACTCCATTTCTCTATTGAATTGCCTCTACAATTTTTTTCAAAAATCAATTGATCATATATGTTTGGGTCTATTTCTAGACTCTCCATTCTTTTCTATTGATCCACGTGTCTAGCTTTTCACCAATACTAAATTCTCTTGACCAGTGTAGCTTTATAGCAAGTTTTAATATTAAGTGATGCAAGTTTTTTAACTTGGTTCTTTCTTTTCACAATTATTTTGTCAAATTAAATTTCTTTTCCTTTCTATAAAAAATTGAGTTAGCTTATCCAAATCTCAAAAAAAATTGCTGATATTTTGATTAAAATCATATCAAAACTATAGATCAGTGTGAAGTGAATTGACATCTAAGCCATGTTGAGTATTCCAATGCATAAACAGTACATATCTCCCTATTTATTTGTCTCTTGATTTTTTCATCAGCGTCTTATAGTTTCCAGGCTATAGATCCAGTACATATTTTGTTAGACTTTTATACTGAAGTGTTTCATTTTATTTGAAAAATTTATTTTTGTACTAAAATGGGATAAAATTGAGTATGCCTATGATTTTACAGTTTCTAAATTTGGAAAAACAATTAAATAAATTATAAATTCAGATAATATATTTGACAAGTTGTCTTGTGAAAATATTTCTCAAAATGAAGGCATTAAATGAATGTAAATAGTACCTCTGGGTATATATGGGCTGAAATGTTTATGCATTTCAATTTTTAAAAAATCTAGAGGGGCCAGCCCGTGGTGCAGCAGTTAGGTGCACACGGTCCGCTTTGGCGAGCCGGAGTTCGCCAGTTCAGATACCAGGTGCAGACATGGCACCGCTTGGCACACCATGCTGCGGTGGGCATCCCAAATATAAAGTAGAGGAAGATGGGCCTGGATGTTAGCTCAGGGCCAGTCTTCCTCAGCAAAAAGAGGAGGATTGGCAGCAATTAGCTCAGGGCTGATCTTCCTCAAAAAGAAAAATCTAGAATTAGAAATATCTTTATTTAGCAGAATTTTCTCTCAGTTCACCAAGTACTGTAGAGCAAATATTTTATCAATGAAAAATATTATGGTATATCATGAGTCAATTGAAGATGTAAATACTTTCTAATTCAGTAAACACAAAATTCAACTTTAAAGAAGATTTCAGGTAATTTTATGAAAAAAAACTCCTAAAACTAAAGTAATAAGACCAAACAGGAAAAACTTTAATTCTCCACAAAAACATCAGTGTGCAGTATTAGAAACATACATGGCTAAGGAACAGATTAAGCAATATGGCTATTTGACAAGACAATTATTCTGCCTGTTACTTTTTAAAGGTCAGATAATTTATGTAAAAAAGGTTGGATGTTTGCTTGAATACATACGTATATATATATATATACACACATATATAGGTACATATTATTTTTATTGTTTTATAAAGAATTTTATTATATTACTAGAAATAATTTTAAACAGAAATATTTTGTAGATTCACAGTATAAGACTAACTTGTCAGTCAATAAATACGAATTTTCAAAAATGAGACTTGATCATTTTAGTTCCTCCTTTTATTCTCAAATTTCCTCTATTTGGAGAATAGATTATATGGTTACCCTAACCTGAAGCATAGTAGCAAGTCCATTAAATTACAATGACTTTCACTAAGCCGGCTGCTCAAACATCCAAATATCCGTAGGATCAACTATAATTTATAGGTACATCTAGCCTCTATTCTAAATGTAAAAGTAGTGCAAATAACTGTATTCAGAGTTCAAATATTGAATCAATTATCTTTTTCTGTGTAGCAAATTACCCGAAACGTAGTGACATAAAACATCAATTTTATTTGTTCTTAATTCTGTGGATCTGCCAAGTGGGCTAGAATCAGCTGGGGCTTCTTCTGTTGGTCTTGTCTGGAATCACTCATCCAGCTCCAGTCATTTGGCTGCTTGACTGGGGCTGAATGGTCTAAGATGCCTCAATCACATGTCTACTAGTCAGTTGCTGACTGCTAACTTAGGCACCTTGGTTGTGCATCACATGGTTTCTTATTGTCTACTGGGCTAGAAAAATCTTTCCATGGTAGGCTCAGTGTTCTAAAAGAGTCCAAGTAGAAGTTGCAATGTCTCTTGAGGTTTAGGCTCAGAAAATTGCATAGTGTCACTTTTGTCACATTCCCTTTTTTTTTTTTTTTTTGGTGAGGAAAATTAGTCCCGAGCTAACATCTGTTGCCAATCTTTCTCTTTTTGCTTGGGGAAGATTGTCACTGAGCTAACATCTGTGGCAATCTTCCTCTCTTTCGTATGTGGGATGCCACCACAGCATGGCTTGACAAGTGGTGTGTAGGTCCATGCCTGGGATCCAAACCCACGAACCCCAGGCCGCCAAAGTGGAGTCCACATACCTAACCACTACACCACTGGGATGACCCTTGTCACATTCTTTTTGATTAAAGCAAGTAACAAAACCAGTCTAGGTTCAAAGAGAGGGGAAATAAAATTGATTCCACTTTTGATGAGAGGAACAGGAAAGTCACATTTTAAAGATGAGTTTGAAGAGGTATGGGAGGAGTTTTGGCAGTGATCTTTGCAAATAATCTACCATACAGCATTAGGGCAATGGATGGAAAGTCATTATGATGAAAACACCAAAAAGGCCAGGAGTTGATAAAGGAGGAAAGCTGGCCTGTATTTTTCTTCAATATGCATATCTCCTAGAGATATCACTGCTTTAAGTTATAGTGTTTTCTTGGTAGTAATATCATTTTTAAATTTTAAACAGAACTGATAAATTAGTCATATGTATTCTAAAAGAGCTTGACTTATTTCTTCTGACTGGGCTTTCTCATGAGGAGAAGGATCACATAGAGTGTTAAAAACAGAGACTTCTTGTTTCCCTTTATATCCTAAAAGTCCCAAACACCTCATTATTAAGGGATATGCAGGAAAAAACCATGAGAGTGCAATATAACAAGGGTATTTTGTATTTTGAATTCAAGAAGGTATTACTTTAGAACTACAAGAATAACATCTTCTTATGGTGCAGACCCTCTGAAGAACAGCTCCAAAACTGCAGAAGGTAAGATATTAGCTGTACATCTCTGAGTTTTCTTCAGCTTTGAATCCAAACTTAAAAATTTCCGTTTTCTCAGCACATGGCATAATTGGCATTAGCTAGAAATTCCCTAGCATAGTTTTTGTAAGAGTAAAACTTAAAAAATCAATAAGTATGACTCAGTGTGATATAACTCCACAATGTTGTTTTTAAAGATAGAAATAGGAAGAAAATATATTAACATCTTAAAAAATGTTCTTCATTAGGAGGCTGACAAGCCAAAATTGAATTAGTGGTTCAATGTTAGCATGCATATTGACTAGGGGTGTACCAAAGTCATTTGAGGTTAAGAGAATGTATTGCCCAGTATTTTTAATATGACCTATTTTGAGAAATATGATTTGAAGGGTAGCTTGCTTCGAGCATTGAAATGGTCAGACTGAATTAAGTTTTACAACATATTTTACAATCACAGTGGTACTGAAAATTGTCAAGGGCAAACAATTTAGCCCTAATAAGAAATAAGAAGTAGAGGCCCCAGAAAAGAAAATGGATTACCACAATATATTGCATGCTGAATCTAATAGAAGAGGAATTATACATCTCTGCCTTGTGAACTCAGGAGTAGCCAATTGACCTAAGAAGTAAATATGAAAAAATAAGACAGTGAGGAGATAGGGGTAGTGATAGAAGGAAGAATAGTTGAGGAAGGAACAGCAGCTGCAAAGGAACAGAAGCAAGATAAAATGTGGCATACCTGAAAAAGTGAAAATTCATAGGGTATGTCTGGAATGCAGATTGGGTTAAGAGATGCGATGAGGAGTGAGTCTGAGGACTGAGGTGAGACAGATAATATAGGTTATAGCAAACCAAAAGAATTTGAACTTTGCTCTAAGAAGAAATAATTGGAAGCCAATGAAAGAGCAGAAAAATAGCAGGATCTTTTATGAATTTGAGAAGGATCCTTGTAGCTTCAGGGTAGGGGTTGACCGACAGTCAAGCAGAAGCTGAGTTAGATGCTGCGGCTGTTACTGCCATGGCAGTGAGAGTTGATTGCAGATTGATGGAAAAATGACAGATTTGAGAAATATTTGGGAGGTGGGCTTGTTGGGACTTTGTGATTCATTAGGTATTGGGGTATGAGAGAGGAAGAAATGGGTCCTTAATTTTCTGGCAAACAGGAGACAAAGCAGATTTGGATATAGTCAGCTTCAGGATTTTGTGCAAATGAGGAAAATAAACATTTCAGATATTTGAGAAAAACTTAACTAAAATACAGTGTCTAGTTCACTTTTGTCCTCACTATTATAGCATACACACACAGCATACACATACGTTTCAAATACCATGTCTCACAGTTATTTAGGTTTGTTCCCTTTCCCATTTCTTTAATGTGGGGACAGTAAGGCTATAGCTACTGAGATAAAAATTACTACTATATATCTGGATGGCAATTGAAACCAAGAGAGAGGATAAACTTATACTGAGAGGATGACTATAACAAGAATAGGGCCAATGGCTGAATCCTGTGAAAGACCAGCATTCAGGAAATATAAAGTAGAAGAGAAGGCTACAAATTCATCTGCAGAGGAGTGGTTAGAGTTAGAAAACCAAGATGTTGTTGAGTCAGAGAAGCCACAGCAAGAGAGTTTCCAAGAAGAGCATGATCAACAGTGGCAGATTCTGTAAAGAGGTCAAGAAAGTTAAGGGTTAAGAATTCATTATGGTTACCGGGTACTCTGGAAATAGCAGTTTTAGTGAAGTGATTGTGAGAAACCAGGTTGGGAAAGAGTATTAAATAAGGAATCGGAGAATGGGATCATGTACAACCATCTGAAACAATTTGGCTGTGAAAGGAGGGAGAGAAATATGGTAACAGGTAGAAGTGGACATGTTGTCTATGGAAAGTTTTAATTTTAGGAGGACAATTAGAAAATTGAAATGTTTAAGAGAGGGGACAGATGAAAAGGAGAGGTGACAATACATTGAGTGCTGTCCTGAAATAAAAATGACTTTAGGATTTGATCTAGAAAAAATTGGGAATTAGTCTTATGTAAAAGGAAGGAAATATGCCTCAATCTGTTAGCAGGACTGTTGATACGGATGTCAGCTTTTAGGTTTGGTGGCGGGTAGTTAAAGGGGTTTTTGTGTGCTGGTTTCTACTTTTTTTGTGAAGAAAGAAGTAAGGTCATCTGTTCAGAATAAGAGGATAGGTTTGGAAGTTTGTTAACAGTTGTGGTCTATGTGGAAGACTCGCACTCAACCCCCACTTATCCTTTTTCTAATGTGTCTCCCTGTACTGCAGACACCAGAAAGATAGAACAGCCTTAAAGCTAGGGGTCTTTATATACACATTTTAATAAAAATTGTATGTATTTAAGGTGTACAACATGGTGATTGATGTACATATAGAGAGAGAAATGATTACGGCAGTCAATCTAATTAACATATCTCCTCACATGGTTACCTTTTTGTTTTTGCCACAAGAGCACCTAAAATCTACGCTCTGAGCATATTTCCAGTATTCAATACAGCATTATTAGCTATAGTCACCTTGCTGTACTTTAGATCTCTAGACTTATTCATCCTACATAACTGCAACTTTGTTCCCTTTGACCAATACCTCCCCTTTCCCCCCACCTCATAGCCCCTGGTAACCACCATTTTACTCTTTGCTTCTATTAATTCAACTTTATTTTCTTTAGATTCTACACAAAAGTGAGATCTTACAGTATTCGTCTTTCTGCATCTGGTTTATTTCACTTAAAACCAGTGATCATGCTGTGATTTATGCTTCATTCGGGTGCACTTTGTGGTTTTGCCGCAATGCTTGTTCTGAGTTTCTGGGGTTTGGGCAGCATTGAGTTTTTCTGAGCAGTGTCAGTGGAGTTCCCATTACTTGTCACTAGTTTTATGCTTGTTAAAGGAGTAAATACAAAATATTTAGTAAACAGTGCATATCTAGTGCTTCATGGTGCCTCAGCTGCTGTGATGGTTTTCTGATTCTAAATTGCAGCAACAGTATGTTCTTGGAACCTCTTGATTTCCCATCTTTCTCGTTCAGGCAGGTGGACTAGCTGTGCTGACAACCAAGTATGTAGTATAATTACTCTTCTTCAGCTGTCCAGTAATTTTATAAACATCTGGTTCACAAACCCTTTTATGAAGTGGTTTCTACTACAGAGGCTGAACACCAACTGGACCAGTATTTGTCACGAGAGGTAAGTCACAGGAATGGGAAGCACGGACTGTTCAATTTGCCTGTTTGTATTTGAAGGTCATACATATTTCAGTCTCTGAAAAGAGGATACTAATAGTGGATGGAAAGCAGTGGTAAAATTAACTGCAAATTTTACCCACAACCATCTAAAATGAAGTGTATGATTTTGCAGACCAGGTACTAAAGTCCATAGCAAAACACAACACCATAGGCATGGAAGATTCAAGGAATGAGAAGTGGTTTTCTTGCTTCTAACTATACTGAGAGTTTAAATAAAAGATATTCACTGCAGAAATTTAAATCCTCAGATTAAGGCATAGCTGGAGAGCCACCGATTTTTCAGTTTCTCTCAAAAAGTATCTTATCTTCTGTAGCTTCATGGATGAGGACTGTGTGGCTGAAAACTAGATGCAAAAGATGAATCTGTAGCTTACTAAGCCAGAAAAAGTACATTATACTCACCCTCTTGCAGGGGACATATGTGAATGTTAAGGTCTTGATTGGGAAAGAGTGAAACTTCAAGTATTAGAATAATACCTGGGAGGATTTGGAAAACTCCGAGTATCTTGAGCAACAAAACTCCACTGCTCCTGTCTTTGCAGAAGTAGCTCCTCCTGGCCCACTGTGATGAAGGGGATGCCTATTCTTATCATACTTTGTCTCTGCCAACAGTCATTGCCCCCAGACCTCTAGCTAGGATTAGATCTCTGAAAGCAGCCAGGGAATCAATTACAGTCAATCCCAGGAGGAGAAGTTTTTACACCCCAAGGAATTGCTAGATGCTCCTAATTTGTATGTGCATAAATATTTATGTGTGGAATAGATTCTGAGAGCACTAGACTATAGAGTGTGAAATAACATTTTAGAATTGGTTAAATTTATTGATTAGGGTGCATTTACAGAGATTCTGGATTCAGTGTGTTAGCTCAGAGAGCTAGGAGTAGTTCCCATTGTTTGCTTATTTGGTTAACTGAGAGCTGGAACCAGCAGGGACCTGGAATGAAAGAAGTTGACATACTATACATTTGCTAGTCAGTTATAGAAGAAGACATCCAAAGACTTAGGAAATAAGAGACATAGAAGTGGATTTAAAATGTATGACCAATTCATTCACTCCCCAACTATGTACCCTGAGAAGGCTTTGAAAAATCCATTGGTGAGTGAAGGAACAGCATATTTTAAAAAAGCACTGTGATGGCTGTCCTCTGTAAGCTGGAGATATTGCCAGTGAAATGTGTTTCCACTTTTCAGTGGTGATGATTGTTGCCAGGGTGACAGATATCACTTATAATTACTTATTCATTTCTAGAGGAAAAATTGATGTGGTTACCATAACTGGAGCAGAGTTGGAGTGGGTATTCAGAACATGTGAATCACAGTGATCTTTGATGATAGATGGTTAATCATCAAAGCCTATGGGGTCAAATAGGCTTGAAATATGTGGGTAGCTCATTAAGGAAGATTCTACATGTTCTGAATAATCAAAACAACTCTAGGGCTGACAGGTAGAGGATTTACTTGAGTCACCAAAGGAGACACAAACCTTTAAGTAGAAGACATGAATGTGTTCCCAGACTCAAGCTCTTTTGGAAAAGGACCCTTTAGTACATCACAAATGCATACTGTGATTCCTCCCATGGGGACCCGCAGCAACTGATTATGACTGGATGCTGAAGATCAGGAACTAGGAAGATCAGTGTTTCTGAGAACATTGGACCACAGTTCTGAGTTAATTCCAGTCCCTGGACATACAAAATACTACTATTGTCAACTGGTCAGAGTGGTAGGTTATGAGACAAACAGATAATAATGAAACTTTGATAAGAACTTATCTTACATTGGTTTCAATGGTTTTGTGAATCCATTCTATTTTCTCATTTCATAAATGAATGGCTGAAGATTTTATATTATAAAATCTCATCAACTGAAGAATCCTCACATAATCTTTTTGACTTGTGGTATAAGAGTTATGAATGTGGGAAGACCCACATGGAATTCTTTGAAGCCCTTTTCTTGCCAATACAGTTCATGAAGAGCAGCTTTGGATTCATGGGGGAGCCAAAGAAATAGTGACTCCCTCAAAGACTTGTATTATGATGGGGTCATGATTCCTTTCACATCCTTATTTAACTTTCCTTTTGGGCCTATGCAGAAGACACTCAAAACTTGGGAATTGACAATGGGTTATCTTAACTTCATTCATCGGATTACTTCAATTATAGCTTTTGTTTCATGTGTAATCTCTTTATTGGTGCAAACCAATACAATCACTGGCAGCTGGTTTAGGACTGACGCGCTCAATACATTTTTTTTCTACATCTTTAAGCAGAGAACATCAGAGGCATTAGCTTTCATCTGGTAGAGATATCCTTGCTATTTTGCAAAGGAGAAATAGGTAGATCCAACTCTGCAGCCTAGTGCCATAATTAAGTCTATGAGAACACTGATGATCCAGCATCACAAGACAACCCACTGATCTACTATATTGAAAATATCGTGCTGCTATAATAAGTGAGTAGAAAATAGCAGATGCCTTTATAAAAGCCAGAGAATAGGAGATAAACTCCAAGCGAATTCAGCAATGTTTTGGGGCATCAAGGGTTTGGAGCATGTCTGGATGTCTCTTTGAAAATGAGGGACAAGTTGTTTCCCTCCCACTAAGAAAGAGAAACAATACTGACTAGGCCTCTTCAAATTGTGGGAGTAACATATACTATACACGAGTGTGATGCTTTGGTCCACTCATCAAATAACCATGAGACTACAAGTTTTGAGTGATGGTCAACCTAGAGCTGCCTCTAGCAGCCTCCAACATTTTTGTTTTAATCTTTGCACTGTATCCAATTCTACAAAAAAAAAACTAGTGTGTTTTGTTTTTATGCAATTCAATGCTGAAAGAGAAATGAGAGAGAGATTTGAAATTAACATCAGAGGTTGAGACAATGGAATTTGTTCAAACTTTGGAGCAGATTTCATGGTTTGCCTAAGTCCTGGGTATATCCAAGGAGGTGGATGATTGAAGTTAAGTGAAAAAGATGTTTCTTTTTCTCTTTTCTTTTTTGAGGAAGACTAGCCCTGAGCTAACTGCTGCCAATCCTCCTCTTTTTGCTGTAGAAGACTGGCCCTGAGCTAACATCCGTGCCCATCGTCCTCTACTTTATATGTGGGATGCCTGCCACAGCATGGCTTTGCCAAGCGGTGCCATGTCCGCACCCAGGATCCCAACCAGCAAACCCCAGGCCTTTGAAGAGGAACGTGCACACTTAACCACTGCACTGTTAGGCTGGCCCGAAAAAGGTGTTTCTTGAAGGTGAGGAGGTCGGGGGATGGATGTGTTGGTTGTTTCATCCACACAGGATTAAGGTAGATCTGGTAATAGAGAAGATTATGGATCACCTGCCCAAGTCTCAGATGAATGAGTAGACTAACCACAGCACTGACCTATGACATGTCTAAGCAGGGAAGGAATGTCGATAGGCAAAGATAGTAACTTCAAAGCAGGATTGAAGAGGAATGGTCTGGAAGTGGAATAAAGAAGTAACAAGGACTTCGTGACCTGAATCTCATGAGCTCTGGAAGACTGAAGGGCATTCTCTTCAAGGGTGGTGGAAGTAGTGGAGAGAGTCCTCCTTTGGTGATAACAAGAAAACGGAGATACTTTTAATTAGAAGAGGTGTATATATGTGTGTGTGCTTGGGAGAGCACATAGGAGTAGGAAAAGTGAAGCTCTTATCCAAGAGACAGGGATTCCAGACAGGACAGTGGACAAATTAAGGAGAGAAAGAAGAAGTGGGAGATGGCTCACAGGTGAGGCTGAGAGTAAGATGAAGAAAGAATGCCCCCAGAACAATTCACATGCTGTAAATGAAAATATGTGGAATGCGAAACATGGCATCTATAAGCAGCACTAAGTTTCTGAAAAGATTATTCCCAAGCTGTATCCTGGTTAATAGGAGTAGGAGGGGGTCAGGGCAGAAATCTGGTTTCTGGGCCCTGGGCATCTCTCTCCTGGAAGCGGAGGTGGGCTGATTTTCAAGTTCTTAGTGGGGCTGGCCCTGTGGCATAGTGGTTAAGTTCAGTGCACACCACTTCAGTGGCCCAGGTTCACAGGTTCAGATCCCATGCGGACCTACACCACTCATTAGCCATGCTATGGTGGCAACCCACATAAAAAGTGGAGGAAAATTGGCACAGATGTTAGCTCAAGAATAATCTTCCTCATGCAACAAAAGAAAAGAGGAAGAGGGGCCAGCCCAGTGGTGCAGTGGCTAAGTTCACATGCTCCATTTCTGCACCTGAGGTTCTCTGGTTCAGATCCCAGGTGTGGACCTACACACTGTTTGTCAAGCCATGCTGTGGCAGGTGTCCTACATATAAAGTAGAGGAAGAGGGGCATGGATGTTAGCTCAGGGCCAGTCTTCCTCAGCAAAAAGAGGAGGATTGGTGGCAGATGTTAGCTCAGGACTAATCTTCATCAAAAAAAAACAAGGAAGATTGGCAACTGATGTTAGCTCAGGGCTAATCTTCCTCAGGAAAACAAAAAGTTCCTAGAAAAGTTTGTAGGCAATCTTTTTGTGTTTTTCCTGAGGAAGGTTCACTCTGCACTAACATCTGTGCCTATCTTCCCCTATTTTGTATGTGGGCAGCTGCTACAGCATGGCCACTGACGAGCAGCGTGGGTCTGAGCCTGGAAACTGAACCTGGGTCACTGAAGTGGAGTGTGCCAAGCTTAACCACTAGCCAGTGGGTCCAGCTCCAGTGGTAGGCAATTCTTAAAGTGTCTCATGAAGAATTTTCCCACCAGGGATCAACCTAAGGTACAGGTTCTTTTTACTAAAAATTACCCTTACACCACCTTAACAAGGAAAAAGAGAACCTTATCTACCTATCCGTTTAGTTTTGAGTAAATTACACTTTCATAGAATCTTCCTCTGGCTATGCCATGATAGTAACGTTATACATCATATGTACTATGTGTATTTCACAAAAATTTGTTGCCACTGGAGCAGGCTTGAGGAATGAACTCCATGGGAAATATTTTGAGAACAATTTTGTCGAATAGTGAAAGATACGATGCCACAATGGTTATATGAGTGGAATCAAAACATAAATATCATCACAGAAGCAGAAAAGAAAATTAATCTGGCCCTTGTGTCAGACATGGAATATAAATCTGAAAAAAATATGAATATATTTACAATTACTATAGGTATGTGTGTATGCAGGCCCACACATAATATTTGAAAAATAATACCTAAAAAAGGAGAAATTCATACATTAAAGAAAGACAGAATATAGTTTGGCCTCTAGTCCATATGTATTAATAGTTTTGCAAATAGTTAGCAGCATAAAAATGTATCCCTTCCCCCTCAGAATACCCAGTGCTTCTGTCCCATTTTCTCCTGCTGTTTCATATGCTACCAAGCAGTGAGGATAGAAATATTAGCCTTGGGCAAGTGCACCCATGAGTACCCTATAAATATGTACGTTGGAGAACATATTCTCAACGAGGACAATATTGTTCCCAGGGGAGCAAAAGATGGTTCCTGGTGGGTGAAAAAATCTTACTCTTTTTATGTATAATTCAGAGACATACATAGAATGTATAAACAGATATGCAGTATATCTGAAGTATTAAAATTTCATGGGGAGGGCAATTAGGGAAAAAGATGTCTAAAAAACTCCTTAGGGAGGCATAATGAAAAAAAAATAGTTGAGAAAAACTGTCAGAGAAAATTACAGAGAAAAAGGGATGCAGAGCATATTCATTTCTTTTTGTATCTGCTGTCAAATTTTGATTAATCATATTTAATTTTATAGTGCATGGATGAAGAATAGCAATTATCTTCATAGTGAGTTAAAATATGATAAAGAGTAAAATATAACTAGAGTCAGAGTTTTTAGCCTTTTTAGTAGCTGCTTGTTATGTATATAGAATGAGGTATGTAGAACGAGGTATGTAGAATCGTAAATGGTCATTGAAAGACTGAGTGAGCGGAAACTAGAGGAAGACCTGAAGCAGATAAGAAATGACTCTAGAAAAGAGAAAACCCGTGAAAAAACAACCTAAAGTAAACAAAATGACTTCCACGAAAGAAAGGGGTTAAATTTCATCTGCTTAGTTCAGAGAGGGATCTGACTGTTCTCATATTAACTCTGGGGGAGAGTCAGATGCCTGGTCGAGACTATCTGGAGGTGAAACAACATCACTACCCAACACCATTGAGGGGATGGAGGCAACTCCAGTGGGGAAAGAGGAGATGAGAGTTCAGTTAGGGAAAAGCAGAGAGGATTCTTCACTTGTTCCAAACGTCTGTGGAGAGAAGAGTCCTATTAGGGCTGGAAGACCCTAACGAAGAAGCAAGCACTCTCAAATGTCTTCTACCCTAAGAGGAAAAAGACGACTTCATGATCGTCTCTACGGAAACTGAATGAGTTTAGCAGAGGAAAGTTGCCCAGGAATTGCCTGTGAATAATTGCAGTTTATCTACTTAATGTTGACATGTTATAGGCTCATTTTTGTTAATTAAACCTCTTAATATGAATTTGTGGCAGGATTATTTGTCTTATGCTTTAGCTAGTCTCTGAAGCATTGGCAATATTCCAAAAAACTACCAAGGAGAATTTTTGGAAGATAGTGCAGATTATAGTAATGCATATCTGCTAATAAATCTGTTTCTTCATGCTCTCCCATAGAACAAAGTTTGTTATTAAATCTCCTTGATGAGATTGAGAGAAAAATGATTTTCCTTATATTCTGAAAACCAAATCTTGAAGTACTAAACTCACTTATATATATATATATATATGCATTCTTATATATATATATTTATATACACACACACATATATATATACATGTCATTGTCACGTAGAAATTTTCCATTTTGTTATTACTCCCTAAGCAACAAGTTCCGCTTAACTTTTTTGCCTGCATCTGTTCTGTTTGACAGGACACCTGTGGCACAGCCCTAGGTCCCTGTCAATGTGGCTTGTTTGAGCCCATCTGAAGCACAGTTAATAAGTTTATTTTGTCCATAGGCTGCTAGGTTCACCACAGCAACAGAATCACGTCATCAAACTGGTCTAGAGAGTATCAGTGTTAACTTTAACTCATTCATCTGTCCGAGATTCAGCATCACAGAAGAAAAGCTATCTGTAATTTAAATTGTTGCCAAGTACTTAACATTAATTGACATGCTCAATCCATGACTAAGTAACAAATTATGACTAGTGCCAATCATCTCAGAGAACACAATTCCCCATCTTACTGCCCATTTTATCTTTAGAGGTTAAAATGACATTTTGGAAAGTAGTCTTTCAGAAAATCAAATTCTCGTAGAAAAAGGTGCTTGATAAATGCCGTGAAGGTGAACATCATTGCTATGAACTGTTCATGAGACTCGGGTCATTTCTATGGCATGTTATATGGCCAACAAAAGTGCTTAATTCATCTGACAACAGGAAAGTCTATTAAAACACCTTCGTCTAGAGAGAACTATGTGCAGATAATAGTCACTTTCCATTACAAATTAGCTGTCCAATAGGCAGCGAGAGGAGAGGTAAATTAAGTGACATACATGCTTCACACTGTATTTACCCCTATAATCTTCCTCATTTTTTCCCAATCCAAATATTTCAAAGGCCTAAATAAAATGCAGTTAACCTTTCAATTCTCTTAGCCAGGGTAAACTGTAACTCTACAAAGATATGTGGTCCAGTAAAGGAGAGAAGCTGCAGATGTATGTGCCTGGCAACTCCCTCCTCCGCATACAGCTTTCTTTCTGTCGTCATTAACATCAGTTTCTCTTTGGAACTCCCCAGCATAGAATTTGAAATGCACTTTTAAACATCGTGTTTGTTTTAACAACAGTGCAGTACAATTAAATAATCGTATTCTTTGTGATATTCTTTATAAGAAATTTTACCTATGTGAACAGGATCTGCAGACAGTCTCTTTTTGAGACATAGGTATTATAAGGATGGTCTGTGGACGACTACAGCAGGCAGAGATTTATTATATTTCTGATGGGGTCACCAGGATGTGTAACCTTCATGCATACTTATCTTTCTGCAACGTTTCCCATAAATATGTCTTGTTTCTGATTCAAGCTTATAAATGATAGTTTGGAACACATTCATACTGCCAGTCACTGGTTACTCATGCTTGAAATTAAAAATCTTTCAGACCATTGCCATTGCTATATTTGGTTAGGTTTTATCTATTATTCAAAGTAAGAAAAACAAGGCACTGAGGATAAGATGTTAACAGACATGATCTTAATATTAAAAGGATAGCAAGATGCTTTCAGCCTATTCTAAAAGGAAGTGGAATTGCATCTATCTAATCATATGCTTTATTAACATTATTGAATCTAGAAATATGAATTGCACAGAAATAGTCACTGAATACTATTATGGCACTCATAAAATGAGTGTACCTTTATAAGAACTTAGCTTTTTGGCAATAGATACAAAAGACCAATGATTCATTTTTGGGAAATGATGCAAAAGGACAGAAAAAAATGGACTTTCCTTCAAATTACACACATTTCCTTCCAATTGGCATTTAAAAACATTTCTTTGAAACCTAGTCAACACCTGAAATAATTGCACCTTAATATTTTTTTTCTTTTAGGTATTATTCTTCACTCACCACAAGCACTATATAATAGGAGCTCTAATTTCCTATCATAGAGAACTCTCCAGACAAAATTCTGGCTTTCTTAATGACTTACAGCTGAAAAAGCAAATGCTTTTTGAGGAGAGATTATAAAATTACATGGGAAGATATGAATAAAAAAGCAACTTTATTTGAGCAATATTTGATTGCACAATTAGTTACTTAGCTCATATTTTAGAGACTGTAGCACCAATTTTAGATGGTGACCAGGACTCAGCACAGCAAAAACAGGTCATATTGAGAAGCAGTAAAAATAACAAAGAGTTTATCCACTTGTGTCAAAGATCTTTTCCCCTTTTGGAAAAGGTACTCTTTTTTAGCCAGAATATAAATATATATATTCAACAATATATATTTTAGAGTCACTTTGTGCTAAGAATTATCCTAACTGGTGATGACATAATAATAAACATAGCAAAACAGATTGATGCTCTACAGAATCTACAGTCAAAAACATTTAAATAAATTCCAATGGACTTAAATAAAATATTAAGAAATAAAAGATAAATAAAACGAATGTAAAAGGGATAAAATAATATGATGTCAATGAAGTCTATTTGATAAATAAGTACAAGGAGTAAAATGCCATCCCGATATAGCCAAATAAAGTAGCATAAGAAAAACTTAACATCATCATAGTGTGTAAATAAATTGACTTACTGGAAGTCACTGAGTTATTTGCAATGAAGGAATCTAAAATGGATTGATATAAAAATGCAGTTTATTTGGGATTTTTTTGAATTCCAAATTATTTACTAATGACAATTCTTAAAGATAGGAAATATGCAGCACAGAAGTACAAAGAGATAGAAACTCTGACAGAGAGAGTTAGGTACAGAATATCCAGGTTTCACAGAAAGAGCAAATAGAAAGATAAAAATTGAGTATTATTATTCTTAGGAGGTTAATAATAGTCATAGATTCAGAAAGCAGCAAACATCCCCAGCGGAATAGAAACAAATCCATATGTAAACTAATTAAGGGGAAAAAAGGTGCTAAAACAAAATTATCGATAAGAAGGATGAAAATGGAGACACTACCAAGATCCCTCAGATGAAAAGACAAGGCATTGTAAATAACTTTACATCAATAATTTGAAAATTTAATAAAAGGAACAAATTCCTTGAAAATCAAAACTTTTTCAAAGTGTGCACAATAGAAAAACTGACTTGTCCTGTATCTCTTTAAAGATTTGAATTTATAATTTAAAATCTACCCACAGATAAAATGACCAGCTCAGATGGCATTACTGGTGAATTTTATCAAATACTTATGAAAGAAATAACATCAGTTTTACACAAACTATTTTGAGGATCAGAGGAAGAAGGAACATTTCCCAACTAATTTTTTGATTATAAAAATAATACTGATACCACACACTGCTCCTGACATTGTAAAAAAAAATTATAGCTCAACATCCAAAGTGAACATAGCAGTGAAAATCCTAAACCAAATATTAGAACACTAAATCTAGCAATTCATAAAAAGGATAATCAAATATGACCAAATAGGGTTTATTCAGGAATACAAGGATGATTTACTATTTGAAAGTCAATCTGTATTTGATTTTCTTTGAATATAATCCATAATATTAATAGAATGAAAGAGAAAAGTCAATTATTTCAAATCAATGCTGAGATAGCATTGAATAAAATTCAATGCTTCTTCATGATAAAAAAAAAAAAAAAAAACACCCTCAGCACACAAAGCAATGAAAGAAGACTTTCTCCATCTGATAAAGAGCATTTAGGAGAAACCTGCAGTTAATATCATTCTTTTCTTTTCTTTTTTCTTTCTGGTGAGGGAAACTCTCCTTGAGCTAACGTCTGTGCCAATCTTGCTCTATTTTGCATGTGGGATGCCAACACAGCATGGCTTAATGAGCTATGTGTAGGTCCAAGCCCAGAATCTGAATCGACAAACCCTGGGACACCGAAGCAGAGCCTGCAAACTTAACTACTAGATGACCAGGGCCAGACCCAAATACCTTTCCTAATTGTGAAATATTGCATACTTTCTCACTGATGGCAGAAAAAAGACAAAGGCGGTGATTCTCCATCCGTTTCTTTTATCATTGTATAGGAGTTGTGAACTAGTGCAAGAAGATAAGAGGGAAAAGGAGAGAGGCAGAGGAGGAGGAGAGGGAGAGGGAGAGAGATTTAAAGCAGAAAGATTGGAAGGGAAGATGTACAACTGTCTTAGTTTGCATAAATGTATTCATAGAAATACAGAGAAACCGGCAAACTGCTACTACAACTATTTATGTTATCAAGTTCTTAGGATATATGTCAACATTTGAAAATACACTGTCTATCTATATATATATAGAAACACTTGGAAAATAAAATTTAAATTAAAACATTTACACGTACACATTTCCAAGCTCTGTCTGCTGAGAGGGCCTGGAAGCTATGCCACCTCAGCAGCAATGAGCACACCCAGGTCTGGATTTCTAATACCATTCTCCCACAAAAGGAACCGGGGGTCCTTGGAGAAATTGCTGAATCTAGGGCTGGGGCAGGAAATACACAAGATGAGTATGGAACATCTTATAGTTGTAGACTGCAAGGCAGTGCACGAAAAGCAAAATGATGGGAATATGTCAAAAGGACACAGGAGGCCACTGAACGAGCTCTCAATGGCCAAAACTGGAATGATCTGAGCAATAAAATATGTAATGTAGTATTGAATTATAACTCAAAGTGTGAAACAAATATCCATGTGTCTATGATATAAATAAATTATTGGACGAATAAATAAATGGGGAAAAATAAATAAATGTCCTGTACAGAAGGATCCTATATCATATGTGGAAATGACCCCTTCAAGGAAGTGGAGCATAACCTTCCCCTGCCTATAAATGTGGGCTGTGCACAGTGACTTCTTTCCAAAAAATACAGTAAGGAGAAGATGAAGAAAAAAGAGTAACTTTATAGTGGAAAAATCTGACAAACACTTACCTAACCCATGTGATCAAGCTTAACATTGGTGAGTCATTGATAATGAGAGTATATACAATTCTAATGATATTACATACATACATATGAAGTAATGAAAAGAACACTTTACCTATGTGGTCTTCCTTCCAAAATCTCATGATCCCCAGTCTAGTCATAAAAATAAACGTCAACTGAGAGACATTCTGCAAAATACCTGACCAGTACTCAAAATTGTTAAGGCCATCCAAAACAAGAAAAATGTAAGAATACATGACAACTAAATATAATTTAGCATCCTGGATAGGTCCTGGGACAGAAAAAAGACACTAGTAAATACTAAGGAAACACTAAAAATGTATAGGCTTTAGGTAATGAGGTATCAAATATTTGTTCATTAGTTGTGACAAATGTATCATAATAAAGTAAGACATTAATAATAGGGGAAACAGCAGGAGATATAGGGGAACTTTCTGTACTACCTTTGCAACTTTATTTTGTGGAACTTTACAAGATGATTAAAATTTACATGAAAAAGCAAACTTCCAAGAAGAGTTAAGAATATTTTGAAAAAGAATAAAGTTCGTGTTTGAGAAGTTTTCCTGTTAAATATCAAGCTATTAAATATAAAGCTATATTAAATAAGACACTATAATATTGGTGCAGGCATAGACAAACTCACCATTGGCACAGAAGTGAGAACTTTGAAACAGACTCATTCAATTTAGAAATATATATGACCGAGATATAATTACAAACTATTGCAACTAATTATTCAATTTTGAAATAAATAAAATTAAATGCCTACCACACATCATACACAACTACGCAAAATTCCAAGTGGACTAAAACTTGAAGGAAAAACAAAATTCTCTTAGAAGAAAATATCTTTATGAACTTGGGTGAGAGAAGGATTTCTTAAGACAAGTACAAACCAATGAGTAAAGCAAGTTTAGATTTTGTAAATTAGAATTAAAATAATTTATACATCAAAAGACATCTTAAACACACTGAAAAAAAGTAAAATAGGTATTTAAATGCATATAACTGACAAAGCATTCATCTTCAGAATAATATAGTGTGTGTGGCGTGTTTACTTGTGTGCAGTCATATGTCACTTAAGGAGGGGGATGTGTTCTGAGAAATGCATCATTAGGGGATATCATCATTGTGTGAACATGATAGAGTGTACTTACACAAACTTAGATGCTATAGCCTACTATACACGGAGGCTATATGCTACTAATCTTATGGGGCCACTGTTGTATAAGCAGTCAGTCACTGACTGCAACTTTATTATGTGGCTCGACTATATAATAGAAATAAGTATAAGTAGGAAAAAGATATAAGTAGGCATTTTGCACAAAGGACACATGCATGGCTAAAACCAGTCAAGAAAAATGCATAACCTCACTATTAATCAAGGAAATTGTATGATAACAGCAATTAAATCTAGTGAGTAAATAGTAGTTGTGGGAGATGTGAAACAATAGGAAATCCATAAAATTGCTAGCAGCTGTTTAAGATAGAATGACCACTTTAAACAGCAATTTAGTAATATCTGAACGAAGAAATTTCTCTCCTGAGCATATCACCTCGGGTCAAATAGTTCCACTCCTGGGTATATACCTTATAGAATATCTTGCATATGTGTATTAGAAGATAACGAGCAATAATTTTCAGTGCAGAGTTTTTTTGTAGTAGCAAAAACATTAGAAACAATTGAAATGTCCAACAAATGCAGAATGAACAAGTGCATTATGGAATACTTATTGAAATGAAGTGAATAAAATAGTCTAAGCACACAAGCATGGATTATCTCAAAAAAACATACAGTTGAACGAAAGAACTGTTGCACATGGATACTACACTATGGCCATTTTGTTTATATTTTCCTATATGCAGAATGGAATTTTATGTCTTAAAATCAAATTCAGGAATAAAACTTCTTTTGGGAAAGCAGGGAAGTGGTGCTTTGGGCAAGAGCACACAGTTAACTTCAATTTATTTATAATGTTTAATTGCTTAAGACGGTGATAGGTGCATGAGTGTTACTTATATTATTCCCTCTGCATTTTTGCATAGATAATAACTTTGATAAAAATATACTCAGAAAGAAGGATGTGTAGGAGTTTAAAGATCCTGTTAAGAATATGTAAATGGACACTATCAAGTTTTTTGCCATATTGGCTTAGGTTTCTCTTGAGAATCTAACTATCCAGTGATTCACAGTAGCATCTACATGTGCATGATTATTGTTGTAACTAAAATGTGAGCCTATAATTTGTGTGGAAAATTGAAAAGCTGTACAGTTTGACAATTCTCTGACATTACGGTAGACCCTCAGATACTCTCTCCAAGCCCACCATGAATCTCTGTATACAGGCACTTGAAAAGTGTAACTATATCAAAATGTCTCATCTTTCCTGTTTTTATTTTATAAAAATAAGTTATTCTATGGGCACTGGTGAAAAGTAATGGTTCAATGAGTAAATATTGACTTAAGGCACACAGCAGAGCAATTCTCTAACTCTCTAACATATGTGTGACAAGATGGAGAACCATCTGTTTTCTGAAGATAGGAACTTAAGCCAATATATCCATTTTGAAATATTGCTATATATACACACCCAAATTACTGCATAGGTATATATGAGTTTTAAGAAAAAAAGCTCAATTTATGAATGCTTTCATCCTAGCATATAAGCCCTATGCACAACTCATCACAGGTTTCCAGGAGTAATGCTTCACTTAAGAGTAACTTAATGTGGAGATCTTAAGCTTCATTTCATATAAACAATCACGAACTCTTTTTCTCACCACAAGTTTAAAAGACAGGATAAACATCTTTCTCTCACCAAGGTCATGTTGCAAAATTGGAAAGAGAATGACGCTAATGATGGTAAACCAGTTTTATTTTTAATTTAGTTGTTTAAGAACTGTGATTTCCAACAGTTAAATCATTGTCTACTTAAGAAGAATGTGAACTTGGACTAATGGAGACTGAACAAATCCTTAGAGAATCTCATCATATGTAATGACACATGAGTCAAATGTGAGGGAAATAGGAAAGTTTAGAATTTCCATAAAATTTACAGAAAAAAATCTGATGCCTATATGTCAAGAATAATAAATTTGTACTCAAGTGACAGTGGTTGACACTACATTAAGTTAATGAGACAAACATTGGGAAAGATGAGTTTGAGTTAAAAAGAAATTTAAGTTTAAGCTATTGGAAAATTGCACATAAATATAAAAAAAATGGGTTCAAAAAAGATGCAAAATATGTTAAAGATTTGAGTTAATTTTCAAAAAGTGGCTAAAAGAGGAGAATATCTGCTGGAGAAATTTTCTCAAGAATCAAATAATTACCTCAAATGAGCCAAAAGCTGTA
This sequence comes from Equus przewalskii, assembly GCF_037783145.1. Taxonomy (NCBI): domain Eukaryota; kingdom Metazoa; phylum Chordata; class Mammalia; order Perissodactyla; family Equidae; genus Equus; species Equus przewalskii. The sequence goes on along the minus strand of NC_091832.1, from coordinate 61,250,729 downwards.
TTTTAAAATGGGGAGAGATATAATAGATTAGAGACTAGACCGGCAGAGGAAACTTAATCTATTTGGTCAGTAAAGATATTAAAGACAGTTAAGATCTTTGTTAAGCAAGGATGTATAGATTGGGAGAGTTATTTAGTTTTATTTTAGCTATGAGTTCTCGGATGCAAAGATATTCATTAATGATTACAGGTAATTTGAAATTCTGTCCTCTCTGTTTCAGTACATTGTCTTAGTTGAATTAGGTTATTTGTATTATAAGAACAAGAGTAAAATGTATTAGTATAAGAAATGTGAATGTTTAAAAAGTATGTTAATACTTTTATGAAAGTAAATTAATTCAAACAATATTATGGCAAATGAAGCAATAGGATAAAGTTTAGTTGCAGAGCTGTGATGGTGGAAACTACAAATAAAAAACGTCAGCTTAACCAAGTGGTAGCTAAATATTTTATGATTCTTAAGATAAAAATAATAAGTTCTAACTTTCTCTATTTCTGTGTAGATGGACACTATATTGCACCTATTATATCTGACACCATTAAAAATTTTACAAATATTGAATCTGATTATGTAAATAGAAATAATGTAACATGTTTAGGAGTTTAGAAGACTAAAAAGAAAGATGCCAAGCTGCATGTAGTTAATTTTATAATACTTAACCTCTGGGGTGTTTGATTAATGTTTTTTGCTGCTGCTTGTGACTCTGAAGAGGAAAGTGATAGATGCTAAAGAAGATTCTGAAGGGAATTCATGATGATGGAATATGTAGGAATGGAAAGGGTTTCTATACTAGAGAAGGGAAATAAAACTGAGTAAGAGTCGCTGTGAGACTGTCTTTGCAATATTCTACAAGCTTTTTGTACAATATTATTCTATAAAGGAAATCTGTCTAAAATTATTAACGGTAAGAAATTTAGCTGGGGTAGTCTTCTAGATTGTGTGTGACAACCATATTGTGGTAGACTGATGAATTATGCCATAAAAAGCAGAGATCTTCAGGAAACTGACATGGTTTGAGGTTTTATTAAAAAGGCAATCTAGCCATGTCTTCTCTTTTTTCTAACTCCCTTCCTCCACCCCATAAAGACATGTAAGGCCATAAACCTTTCCAATTACTGCAGTTGAAAGTATTTCGTGGAAATGATCTTGCAAACTAGAAAGTATAAGCCTATTTCCAGGTTTCTAGGATTGTATAGTGTGTATATTAGTAATTAAAATGAGAAAGTTGCCGGGGCTAGGAATACAACTTGGGAAGTCTTAATAGAAAAAATCCAGCAGAGATTCCTTCCTCTTTAAATATGATTTGGACTGGATATATACAAATGCAGGATATAAATCAGGACCAGATATTCAGCCAGAATCCAGAATATATCAACGTCTGAAACTAGAGTATGGTCAGAATTGCACCAGAACCACACAGCTCTCACGCTAGCAAATTGTACGCGGGCTCTGTGTTTACACACGTATACACAAACTCATGTTAATTTATATACTGTAGTTAAGATAATTCTATATTATGCCCAAATATGTGAGTTCACTTCTTCTCTACTGATGCTTTTATTGTAATTACATTATACTGAGTTTGAGCAAAGCCACAGAGATGATGCTAAATCAGTAAATATTGCATATATGAGAGAAACAGCATTTAAAAATAATAGTGCCTGAATAAAGTTTCTTCCTGTTGAGATAGATCCTCCATATACACACACATGCGCACCCACAACTCTACATACACCTCCACATAATATTTTGCATATTGGATTATATTTCCTTAGAAAATTTGATATCAAGTCATTCTGAAATATATAAAATGAGCATAATTCTCTACTTAATAAAGCTTTTGGAAGCTAATAAATTTTTAAGTATTTCATATCCTATATTAGCTAAAATCAGCTTTGAAAGTTAATGCAAATTATACTTGCTAAATTTAGGAATGGAGTATAATTCTAGGTAATTTAAGAATGACAATAAAAGTTTCAATTGAAAAAAATCTTTGCTTGCTAGACAATTTTACAGATATTTGGTGGTTCATGTGCCTATCTTTGTGTTTTCTCTTACCTAAAGTGCACAAGAAAAGCTAGAGAGCAAAGAAGAGACACAACATGACCTTCAGAGAAAGTGATACAATTCAAAACAGAATAAATTTGGTCTATAATGATGATATTTTTGGCTTTAATAGCTTGATTATATAAAATATTCTCAATTACATGGTCTCTGTTCAGTGTGTTTAGTTAATAAGGAATACACTATAATTTACAAAACATTTATGATGTTTGAGCAAATATATTCATTTGGAAAAGTAATCAAATAGAATACTTAACATAATATTATAAACATAAATATAAAGAATAATTAAACATGAAATGATTTACTTTTATACTTACATCACGCTATTAAAAAGCATTGAAAAGAAATAAATAGTTTTTATGGTAAAATTTTAGTTTTAATTTGAGATTTAATATTTAATGACTGAAATGGGAAAAATCAATCTTATTTTCACTTACATTTATTTTCTAATATTCCATCTCTAAATGAAACATTATTACCTGCAATTGATTGCAATTTAATTATACTATAAATTTTATCTTTTAAAATCTCATTATGTTAATTTTGGCTTTAAATTACATAACGTTAGCAGGAAAATTGCCTTTAATGTAATTATAAATTACTCTGGTGTGAAACTTGTCACAAAGTAAACATGCCTACCATTGTCGTCTCGGCGATAGAGCCAAAGCTGTTTATGAATATATTGCATGTGACATTAACTGGAGGGCCTGAAAAAGAGATTAAAACATAAGGGATATTTAGATACTTACGTAAATATTTTCAAATAACTTCTCATTAGTAGTTTTTAAAAAAAGAATAGTTTTTAATACATATATACACATAGATGCTTAAAATTGAAGGCAATCATTCTGTGAAATAATCTGGATTGCAAAGCACAAATTCATGGCCTCCTTTGAGCCCTGACGCTGGCCATGATATAAGTCAGTAACCTCTTGGTCTCGGTTTCCTTGATCTAGATACCGCCAATGGCTCTGTAAATGTCTGCTTGAGTAAGTCCAACCTCTGAGCTTCTACATGGGGTTTCTGTTGAGTCTCCCCTTCCCCCAGTGTATGGGTCATATTTCCCTGCTTCTTTGTATGTCACATAATTTTTGGTTGAAAATTGGATACTTTAGATAATATGATGTGGCAACTCTGGAAATCAGACTCCCACTTCCAACCCATAGTTTGTTGCTGGTGTTTTTTATTTTATTTGCTGTTCAGTGACTTGGAATAATACCGTAAAGTCTGTATTTCCCTATGGTGTGCAGCCACTGAAGTCTCTGCTCAATGAGTTTAGTGGTCAACTAATGATTGCTCAGAGATTTCTGAAATGTCTGGAACCAATAATTCTTCCATCCTTTGCCAAGGGACTTCATGTTTGTTTTGCCTGTAATGCTCATGCTTCACCTTTCACTTCCTGCTTGCACAGGGTCTGAGGTCAGTCAGAGGTGAGAGATTGGGGCCCTCCTAGGACTTTCCTGGGCAAGCACAATGGCCCTACACATGCGTGTAGCCTCCAGATCCACAAGAATATATCAGAACTTTCCAAAGCTGCCTATGGGCATCTCATTCCCCAGATTTTCTTTTAAACTTTTTGTTCAGGCTGGTCCTTGCTCAACTGGTATCGTAACTTTAGGCAGCTTCAGTGTTAACCAATTTCCTGTGATCATTTACAACAAATGCCCTGGAGATAGGGTTTTCCCACTGAGGGAGTTCTCAGTCAAAGTCAAATCATGACAAGCCCTCTGAGTGGGACTCTGAGGGAGTGGGCCAGAGAGGTCAAGCAGTAACATTGCTCTGGGGATGGAATTTCTGAGGCGCAAACTGGTCTGCCTCCTCTGATAGTTGCGAGGCTGCTGGATTTTACAGTTTTTTCTGGTTGAGAAGCTGCTGGTTTTCAAGGTTTAACTGTGGAGCTGGGGAGTGCGGCTGTGTTTAAACGCCCTCAGTTCTTAGAAAAATTCATCAGTGTTTCTTGAATAAACTCTCTTCAGTTTGTTGCAAGCTTTTGGTTAATTTTCAGAGTTCTGAAGGTTAAGTTTTATAATTTCCCTGGTGTTTTTATTGCTTTTTTGGAGGAGTGAATTTACAGAGTTTTTCACTCTACCATTCCAGAAATCCCCTGTTTAAGTGCCTGATTTAGCATGCATCATAAAACAAAGGATTTCTATCTTTATGAGGCCCATTTCTTCATTCCTTTACTAAATATCTAAAGCCTATTCACACCAAATGGAAGAAGATACAAAGAGATTATCATCTAGCAAGGCAGAAGGAATAAGAATCAGTAAACTGTTGAGTACTGCTTGTTACCATGTACTGTGCTTTCTGGTTCAGATACTACTTAATCCTTATAACACTGAGAGTGAATAAGATTCTACCATTTACATATTAGGGAATTGAAGATCTGAGGGGATACATAAGGTGTTAATAAATAGGACAGTCAGAATTTGAACCTCTGGTCTGATTCTAAGAATCATTCTCTTCTCACCATAGCAAGCTGTTCCCTCGTCTTCTTCACACTACACAACATTCAAAGCATTTCACTATCTGGCTACAGACTTTGTTATTAGGCTGATATCTGTATAAATATAAAACACAAATACTGAGTGGCAGGGGTTAAAGTAATTCTGAGTTAAACTCTACCTAAGTTAGTCAGACAAAGCCACACAAAAACTGCTATCTAAGCCTAATTTATTTTGTTTCTTTTTTTCACCTGAACATAATTAGGAGTAACAGTTTTCCAGGATTTGCTACAGAAAAGACAGCAGCCCTTGCCCTACACTGCCGTGTCCCCCTCACGAGAGATAATGACTTCAACTCATTTAATAGATTCTCTGGGTATTAACCTCAGTTTCTCTAAATAGTAAGTTCATTTTTCAGCTTTTAGATGTTTTAGTTTTAGGCATATGTTTGATGCCCATGCCGAAGGAGAGGATTTAGCTTTTTTTTCACACATTGTCCCCACTTCTACTAACATAAACCTTTTTTCTGTCCCCCTATTATCTAAATATCGTTAAATTGTCATTGTTGTTAGGTCAGTATTTACTTTTTACATTATTATGACAAGGTAAATATTACCTCCAGCTGTATAATATACTAAGATTACTTTTCCTTTCCTGCAGAATATTTTCTTGAAGTTGAAAACTGGTTCATATATTTCACATAGTTTCCTCTGTATGTATCAAGAACTTATCCACAAGTTCTGAAATGCCTATGTTTCAATATCAGACTCAACAGATATTCTACTAACTTTATCTTCCTTCAGACTTACTCTATTCTAGATTTTTCACTCTGGAGCATAACAGTCATCTATGGTCTCCCATAATCATCATACTGGGGATTACCTACATCTCTCTCTTTTGTGGGATCTCCTTTCATAGTCCCCACACCTGCTTTTCTGGCTTATTTCTTTATTTTAGCAGTGGATATCTTTCAGCAATTCTTTGAGAAACGGTACATAAGGATGTGAAGCCTTTGAGAACTTGCTTGTTCACAAATGTCCTTTTTTTATGCCCTCACACTCCATTAACATCCAGACTTTGTACAAAATTTTAGGCTGAAAATTGTATTTTCTTCTGAATTTTAAAGACATTTCTCCATTATGTTCTTTTTTCTAGTATTGCTGTTGAACAGTCCAAAGCCATTCTGATTCTTGACCCTTTGTAAAGATAAAAAAGATGTTCTCTTTGTACCAATATATTTTTTTTAAAAAAAAAAACTACTACATTGGTTAGAATAGTTTAAAATGCCATTTGAAGTCTCAGTTTACATTTACTTGATTACTGGTGCACAATTTTCATCTTTGTTTTTCTACTCAATTTCTGACAGGTATTTATCTTGCTGGAATAAGACAGAGAAATAAACCAACAAAATTACTTAAAAATAAAGTCTAGGATCCACAGGCTTATGGAATCCTATGCACTTTGAAATCATCTGGGGAGTTTGAAAAAGGTTGATACCTGGTTCTTACCTTCTACTTTGGTTTGTATGGCATGCAACCAAGCTATCGGTATTTTTTAAAGGTCCCTAGGTGATTCAGATGTGCAACAATGTTGGAAACCACTGGCCTAAGGAATTCCAGACTAGGAAACATCTGTGGCCATTATACCATAGGGCTCAAAATGAACTGGAGTTTTATTAGAAACGGAGAAATAGAGAGAGAGCACTCAGGACTTAGAGCATTGAAAATGCAAGACTATTAATTTTAACAAGAAAGTCGCCTCTTATGATTTGGTCAACACTACCAATAAAACATAGTAGATGCTATGTACTTAGAAGATCCCAAAGTCTACAGAGCAAGAGATGCCTAGAACATAAAATTCAAACAGATATAGAAGCTAAATTGTTTTAAAAATGGAGGATGAACATGTAAAAGTAAGAAGACCTCATAAAAATCCTGAATCCTGGAGGTGCTCTAATTCTTTGATTACTAGTGAAAAGGTTTTTTAAAATCTTTATTGATTATTTCCAAATATTTACAAATTTTTTAAATGTATAAGATGATAGCGGTGTCTTATATGTCACTACGTGAGAGAGGAGAAAGCATGGATATTTTACTCCATGATTATTTTATCCCATCATAAGAGAAGTATAAAGTCATAATTGTTACATATTTTTTTTTAACTTCAAGTAAGTCTGAGGTGGTGAACTCTAAAATATACACAAAATATATACACAGGCTGACAAATCTGGAAAAGCTAAATCCAATCTTTCACATTTTTTAGGTTATTCTTCTCTTTTTTCTAGAGAACACTGAAATGCTGCTATTTTCTTTCATGGTGACAGTAATACGAGTCTGGGGAATATGATTTAGCTCGAGGAAAATTCTGCTGTGCGTTATTGCCTCACACCCTCTGAAAGAGGGAAAACACAAGAGCTTTAGGATTGGGATAATTCATCTTCCAATGAAATGCTGAGAGAGGTGGCTCCATGTTGGGACAACATGGCTCTGCGTGAATCTACTAATAGAAGACTGCCTGCTCCATCTGACTGTGCTCTCTTTGCCTGAAATTGGAATAAATAAAACATGGGGGGGATTATTTTTCTCATTTTATTTTAGCAAGGAGCCGGGTCTTTATTTTTTGGACTCTAATTTCTCCATGGGCATTGAATAAAAGGTAAGGCATTATATTTTTTGTTCTCATCTTTTAAATATCACCCACTAAATTGTAGGTAATAGTGCTGACAAATAGAATGAAGGTGAAAATTCAGGATAGCCTTCAGGGGCCTGAAGTTAGTAGCATCTGTTCTGATGCATTTCAGTGTCCCTTGGGAGTAGGCCCTGCATTGCACATCCTAATGATTCCAGGAAGCTTCTGAAAGGAGTAGTATTAAGCACTCTGTTAGGAGGAGGACTGCTCTGATATATTTGTTGTCTCCCTAAAATGTGGCACTGGCATCCCAAGTTGATCAGAGGCTAACAGTGAGGTCAATGAATAAAATAAGGAAAATAGTATGTTTCCATAGAGGAGAAATGGTCAAAGGAGAAGTGACTAATTTAAGCTTTCACTCATAGTTGGCAACGTGATGCCTCACAGTAGATGAAACAGGTTCTAGCCCTTACACTCCACCAGGCCTCCAATGAGATGCACAAAGCTCTTCCTAAAAGCAGAAAGTCAACCTGGCTTTAGATCTAAATTTCATGTGGTAATAAAGTGAATCTCAGTGATCTCGGGTCTAAGCTTTATTGTTTAATTGATCAATTACCAGACGTGTTCCTTGCCTGGTTATTAGAACATACAAAAGTGCTATTCGGCTCCCATTTGACTTCTTATTTGTATATATATTCTCTTCTTCAGCAGAAAGAAAAGTGAATGGATTCAGACACCAAACTTTAATTCCAAATTTTAGAAATACAGCAGACCTTACCTGAAAGATATATGTGTATATCTCACATATATAGAAATGATTTTATCTTTAAACGTTTAAAAATATATTAAAGTATGAACCAATTTGGGAATAAAAGTCATTGTTTTTAAAGATAGTCTTGGACTAGAACATGGAATTTCTTCAATGTGATACCAAAGTATTTGGAATTTACTTAACAAACATGAAGGAGCCATTACACATTCTTGATCATGGGAGTGTAGTGAACCAATACAACAGGGCAAATGGTTGAATGGATAACAAAAACTTAGAGACAGAGAAAACAGAAATTTATTGTAATAGTCCAAATGGGAGACAGAATGGCCCTGACCAAGGATAGTGATGCTGGAGATAGGTTACAAAGAAGGAAATGGATACAGTACCATAATGTTTATAAAGCACTGAATTCTACACTTTAAGCTTCTGGTTCATGTCACATCAGGGCCCCAATCTTGAAGTTTTCCTACCCTAGCTATTGATATATATATTCAAAAATTTTGCAGAGAATGAAGCTCAGGGCAGATTATAAATCTTCTATTACCATCACAGAAAGCACCTGTTTTAGCAGTCCATGGCCAATCTGCTACTTCTCCGCGCCAGGGCAAAAACTGTTACTTCCATCTAATGCACTGCTATGTTTAGCAACAGAGCAAATAACTGCTATAGCATACATATGGCAAATTGTGCTTTTAAATTCTTCATTACATTAGCCATCGTTGGCATGAAAAGCAAATGACAGTCATTGCAGATGTTTTCAGCAGGACATGTTCTTTTAGATGTCCCTTAAAGATATATAACATGGCTTTTAAGCTCAAAGCTGGATGAAGGCAAAATGGCAAAGTACAATGCAAAGCTTGGCAATTATATTGTTGCCACTCATATCAGGAAAAAATTGTTCACCAGACGTATTTAGAGCAAGCAAACAAAGAAACAAAGGAAAAATAATCCAAATGTTCATGAAAAGACTCTAAGGGGTTTTTAACATAAGGTATTATGGCCTCTCCCTTTCTAAAGACATAGAATGCAAGTGAAAGATTAAATCACAAAACAATTCTCTTTAGTGACTTGTTTTGTTTTATACAAATGTGTATATTTATATAGTCATGTCACGAGGAGAGGAATTTTATTTGTTAATTGACAAAAGCATATTTGATGACTTTAAGTCCAGATTTTAAATTATTTGTTAGGTGCTTGAAAAAGGTTTGAACATTATGGCAAAAAAATAGGATACAGTTTATTCTTCCCCTTCCCTTTCCTTCCTGAAAGTGCAGTCCTAAAGCTATTCCATCAGGCAATGCAAGATAGGTCCATGCAGGAAAAGGCTGCGGGGAGTGTGGTAAACTAGAGCAGGATGAGAAGACATCTTTGAAGGATTGCACTGCATGAGATGTAGGAACCAGAGCATGTGAGGAGGATGGTCCCATAGTGGGGCTGCCTGGTGTGTTATGTTAGAACTAGAGAAGGGTGAGGCAAATGTCCACATAGGGGCATTCTGGTGTGGGGAGAAAGAGTCTCAACAGGACCCTAGGACATTTGTGCAGGAGACGGAAGGCAGCAAACAAGGGAGATTCATCATATATTGATCTAATATATAAGTATATGAAGGATAATGGGATCCAAGTTTCTTATTGTGAGAAGAGGAAGTTAAAATATGGAAACTCAGGAGCCAGAATAGACCTATGGTATTGGAGATATCAGTGTGAACTCACAATTTTCAATAGATAAAGAAGTAAATATATAGATGGAAATTAGTATATATATGAATATATGCATATGTGTGTATATTTATGCAGCAACTTAATCAGTCAATTGAAGTGAACATCACAAGTAATAGTAAAAACTCACATGATCCATCATCTGATAAGATGCAATCAGAACATATCATCACTTCTGTGATATTCCTGTCAAGACATATTACCTAAATTGAATCATGAGGAAACATTAGACTAATGTAAATTGAGGTACATTCTGTTAAATAAAGGAATAAAAATATTTTTTAAAATGCCAAGATCATGACAGTCATGGAAAGAATAAGGTGTGGTTCAGACTGAAGGAGAAATGAGAAATCATAAATAAAATACAAAATGTGATTCTAAACAGGATACTTTTGCCATAAAGCCATTATTTAAATAATTGATAAAATTTGATTGGGGGTCTGCAAATTAGATGGTAGAAGACAACAGTGTTATACTGTTTAAAAACAATAAAGAGTGTGGCCATTGGTGATAGAATGAAAAAAAAACATAAAAATACAATAAATGTTTGGGAGGAATATATAATCAGGTGATTATTGAAAGAGTATGTTCCTGCCTGGTTCCAAATTAGACTTAAGGAATATCCAACTGTGGGCCCAAAATGTCCCTGATAATTTGTTTATTTCACTGGTTAAATTGTGGTTATCTAGGAGAATGTTCTCATTTGTATGATATATTCAGTTATTGGGGCAACAAATTACTTTCAAGTGGTTTGGGGAAAAAATAGTTTTGTGCTACACTTGCAAATCTTCTCTTAGTTTGAGATTGTTTGAAAATAAAAAAAAGAGAAAAAAAGTTCTGCAGAAAGAATACATTAAAAAGTAAAAATCAAACAAAACCTAAAAATAGGAGATGCAGAATCTAAATCTGTGAACATTTCAGATAAACAACTACAGTTTTAGAAAGGCTTATTATCAAAGAGATTCTTTTTGATAAAATGACCTTGTACTATTTAAAAATGCAAATAGAAAATGTGCCTTTTTTGAAAAATAATTGTGAAGTTTATTCAAGAACAATAGTATCTGGATGGATAGAAATAGTTAAAAGAGATAAAGGAGATGCCAGCACTTTCCCTGAAAAAAAAAAAATACAGGTAGGAAATGAGCATTAGATACACATGCCATTCTGGCGATAGAATGTGTTGTCGCAGAATAAACTATTTGAAAATTGGATTTGTGACATAGGAGAAAGAGATTAATTTAGAGAAATAATATATATGAAAAGAGAAAAACCACAGACACATTGTGAAGACAACAATGTTATACTGTTTAAAAACAATAAAGAGTGTGGCCATTGGTGATAGAATGAAAAAAACTTAATAAAAATACAGTAAATGTTTGGGAGGAATTATTGAAAGAGTATTTTCTGCCTGGATCCAAATTAGACTTAAGGATTATCCAACTGTGGGCCCAAACAGTAGAATCAGAGGAAAGAAATAAAATCCAGAACAAGCTGGTAATATAGTCTAGGGAAATAATACTTCTCATTCCAGAAATGACTCCTGGAAGCTTCTATTTTAAGATGGGGGATTGAACAAAGTTTTCTTTTTCTCTAAGGGCATAAAAATGATATTATTGAATAAAAATGAGACTAAACATATCATACCAAAGAGAATGGGAGGAAAATCATAGTTTAATGACATAAAATATAGAAGGCAGAAGAAAATGGCTGACAGATGAAACAGAGCACAACCTAAAATAAATGCAGGTTAGGAGGACTGCAGGGAGAAGGGAGCTAATGTGCTAAGAATGACCTAGGAAGGGGAAAGTGTCACCATCTACAGGAAAGGAAATGGGGAGTAGGGAGGGGCCTGCAGGAAGAGGTCCCTGGCACTGTCTCAGAAAGCTCCCTGCTTCCCATCTATATCCCTGTGGAGCAGGAGTGGCCTGGGGTTTAGCCCTATGGAATTGTTTGAAGGAATGGAAATAATTTTTTTTTTTTTGCTTTTTGCAAACATAGTTTATTAATGTGATTAGAAATAATATGGTTCTCTTAATCAATGCAGACTTTTTAAGTGGTTTCTTTTTCAACCTTTATTGAGATATAATTAACATACAACATTGTGTAGGTTTAAGGTGTATAACATGTTGATTTGATACACTTTCATGGGATATGATTACCACCATAGCATTAGCTAACACCACCATCACATCACATAATTACTATTTCTTTTTTGTGGGGAAAACATGTAAAATCTACCCTCTTAGCAACTTTTAGCATATAATACAATATTGTTAATTATAGTGCTGTGCATAAGATCCCCAGAACTTATTCAACTTCTAATTGTTTGCAAAATGTAAAAAAAAAAAAAATTGGGAAAATGGGATTCCTGATAATACCTCAAAATAAGCCATCTCCATTTTGGTATCTGGAGGATCCCAGACCAAAGCCTTGTTGACACTCAACACTTGCCTAAGGCAGAGCTCTGGCCAGGACAGTGACATCTCTGTCAGGTTTCCCTTTCAAGAGAGAGAAAACACCTCCTTCCAGAAACACAGTGCAGACAAAACCTGTGTCAGCACCCAGGGAAGTCAACTCCATCCTTCCTGACCTCTACAGCGCTCCTATCACATGTAAGAAAACTAGCAGCTTAAAGAGAGTGAACAAGGTGAATAAACATAGTTGTTCGTGCAGAAAGAAAAGAGAAATTACTGGACAAAAATGAAAAATAGGAGAGGTGGAATGCAAGAATGAGGGCATTAAATTAGCAATCTAGTTAGTGCAAAGGAAATCTCATAACACTTTCTTTGTCAAAGGCCTAGAAGTAATCAGATTAGAAGAGGTACTCACCAGAAGTAACCAATTTTACTTTTTGAATATTTGCCTCAAAGAAGCAGAACTATGCATAGAGATTGCTGAGGCAAGGGACTGCTGCTTTGCATCACCAGCATTTTTAGGCAATTTAATTTTTACCAAGTACGGGGACATGATTTTTGCTGTTGTCATAAATAAAACAAACAGTTAAATATACAAAATAGTGCCTGTCTAGCAACCTGTGACACAACCTTCATGACTTCACATTCAGGGAAAATGGTTTAGGGTAAAGAAGACTGTGAAGAGACCGAAATATAATTACAGAATTAAAATCTTCCTAAACATTCCAAAAGTATACAAACAATTGCATGTAATATGAAAGAGTGATTTAGAGGACAAATCTGAACAAATCTCCTTACGTGTAGAGGGAAAGGGCAAAAGCGTAAATGGTATAAGTTGGAGTATGTTAGACACGGGTGATGGAAGAAGAGATCAAAATTTTTTTTTCAAAGAGAAAGATAGTTATTTTGGAAAATAACACAAACAGTGCCAGTATAAGCAATCATTTTCTTAAAGAAAAATGTCCATAGTTAAATAAAAAAAATAATTACAATACTAAACATCAGTAGGCAAAAGAACAACAGCTACAAACTTTTGACCTAGAATTCTGTAGTTTGATAATTGTATAAAATTTCTTTAATGTCAAATGTATAAACAAGAGATTATCATTGAATATTATTCAGTGATAAAAAGAAATGAGCTATCAAACCATAGAAAGACATAGAGGAATCTTAAAAGCATATTGCTGAGTGAACAAAGCCAATCTAATTATATGACGTTTCAGAAAAGACAAAACTCTAGAGACAGTGAAAAGATCAGTGGTTGCCAGATCAGTGGTTTGAGTGAAGAGGAAAGAAAGAAGGACATTCATAGCTGAAGCACAGGGGATTTTTTAGGGCGGTGAAACTATTCTGTATGATACAGTAATGCTGGACACATGAGGTTACACATTTGTCAAAACCCATAAAATGTACAACCCAAAGAATGAGCCCTAATGTAAACTATGGATTTTAGTTAATAATAATGTGTCAATATTGATTCATCAATTGTAACTAATGTAACACTACTACAGGATGTAAACAGTAAGGGAAGCTGTAGGGGATGGGAGAGTGTATGTGGGAACTCTCTGTACTTTCCAAGCAATTTTTCTGTAAACCCAAAACTGTTCTAAAAAAAAGTGCAGAAATTTAAAAAAAAAGATGAGAAAAAACCCAGAGCTCAGAAAATACATCAACTTACTCCTGTCCTGAAAAAACAAAGTATTTTATTGTATTTTTGTATGGGTGTGGAGAGAGAAAAAGTATTTTCCTAGGTTTATTTTTTTTTTCATTAACACTTTAACACATGAAGAAGTGAGAACTAAACCATTTAAGTCATTGTAATATATTTTTACATCTATTTTGGCAAATTCTCATTCTTTTTTCTCCTTTTTAAAAAAAATATTTAGTTAATCTTACTCATTTACTTTTTCAAAATAACTTACACTAGTGGAATATCATGTTACTGGTATTCATATCTCTAAAGTCTCATAGTATTAATTCTTTGACATATTGTAAGGAAAAGTATATATATTAGCAGGTTTAAATTAACTCGTTTGATTAGCTAGATAAATACCTTTAAAAAATCCACAAGGGGAAAAACACTTAAACATGGCAGAGGACATTATAATTTTAGTTTTGTGAGCTACCACATATAAAGACTGCTAAAATTATAACTATTATAAATATCTTCACTTCATACTTCTGTTTGATGAGCTTCTTTTTTAAAGAGGTACTGTGGGTCTCTACTTACTTGACAATAGTAGAGCTGATCTTACACTCCTTTGTCTATTCTGACAGGTCTTGGATATATTGTATTAGCATGTAAATATCTCAAAAATATCCAAATATATTTTATTTATATTTCAATGCTGGGCAATGAAATGATGGTCAAAATATTACGATTTTAGTTTATTCAATAAAACGAAACAGCATTGAATTTGCTTAGTTTGGAGGTAGAGTTATGTGAATGTTCCTAGACACAACAACATTTCACTTTGGCAATTGAGGAAAAAGCAAGAGTGTTAGCTAAAAACTAATTCATTAAGTTATTTTTTTAAATTGACATTATTATTTTTGATAATCAAATGCGGCATGCACTTGTTTTTCTGATATTCGGAGTACAAGATATCTTGAAAAACCATAAACAAGAGATCACGCCCCCCCTCCTCGTCCCACACTTCTCTATTCCTTTAAGGACAGAGAAATTCTTGCTGGGGAGTAAGAATTGATTTTCCCACTATCAATCAAAAAAATCTACTCACCACTGAACAGGCTTGATTATCAGCTAGTTTTTAGAAACGGATTTTTATTAAAAATCAAAAGAAGAGAGGGGCCGGGGCTGTGGCCAAGTGGTTAAGTTCACACTCTCCACTTCAGGAGACTGGGGTTTGCGGGTTCAGAACCTGGGCATGGACCTACACATCGCTCATCAAGCCGTACTGGGTGGCGTCCCACATAGAAGAACTAGCATGACCTAAACTAGTATATACAACTATGTCCTGGGGGCTTTGGTGAGAAAACAAAAAAAGAGGAAGATTGGCAACAGATGTTAGCTCAGGGCCAAACTTCCTCACCAAGAAAAGAAAAAAGGAAGAATCAGTACATATTTCAAGCAAGGTCAAATCCTTGGAGTCCTTTCCTGGCCTCGCAAATAAACAGTAATAATTAATCACACTTAAGATGGTTTAAAGTTTCATTTATCTGTTAAATGATTGAAATAAGAAAATAAAAGTAAACTTTCTAAGACAACAGACAAGGCATTGAGACCACTGTTGTGTAGTTAGTAGCTGTATTTTTATTAAGATATCTGTTGTCTGCGGCATATTCACAGACATTTGAAAACAGAATACATTTCCCACTTTAACTTTTGGTGAAAACAAAGAAATACTTCTGAACCACAGAATTTAGAGTCACCACGATGAATCCACTTATTACCCATCACGTTTCTTGTGGTTTACTCACATGACGACTGCTTATTTTTCAAGGTCCATTCAAAATCACTTCTCGACCTAATGTAGTGATATTGCTTTCCCTCAATTTGTAAAAGATTCTCCTAATGCTGAAATTTCTCGTTTTCATTTGTGTATGACGTCTTTTAAGCTGTATTATTTTCTCACAGTTTACATTCTGTGTTTTTCTCCTGTGTGGTTAAAAATATTTTTTGTCAAAATGCTTAAAAACAAATCAAGAAATGCAATCCACAATTTAAGTGTTAAACTCATTTTAAAATTGAAGTAATTCATTGTTTTCTACTCACAACTTATCAAAAAATTTTACTCCTATCTTTTTCTCCTGCTACTCATTCTTGTTATTTATTAGTCCTCGAAAATTAATTCTTACACCATTGTTAAGCAATCCTTTCTTTTTAGTCTCATAAAAACAAAATCAGGAAAAAAATTATTGTAGACTACATTGTTTTTGTTTTCACCTTTAAGAATGAAAATAGCTTAACTGAATCCCATGGAAAAGGTGTGAATTGACATAACTTAGATTACTTTTATTTTTTCCAAGGAAGATTAGCCCTGAGCTAACAGCCACAGGCAATCCTCGTCTTTTTGCTGGCAAAGATTGGCCCTGAGCTAACATCCGTGCCCATCCCATCTTCCTCTGTTTTACATGCGGGACGCCTGCCACAGCATGGCTTGATAAGCCATGGGTAGGTCTGCCTCCAGGACGGGAAACAGCCAACCCTGGGGCCGCTGAAGCGGAGTATGAGAATTTAAGCACTGCATCACCAGGTGGGCCTCTTAGATTACTTTTTTATTGACTAAAATAATATTTAAGAGATATTAAATAAGTAGGGGCATGGAAGTAGCTTTCTAATCTTTTATCCTAGATTAAATTACAGGACGTATTATGGTTTTGGATAATCTACATACCACTTGTCTAAATACGTTGATTATCACTATACTGAATAGAAGAACAAAAAAGGAGTACTTTTAAGTTGATAATTACTTTCCTGTAAATTCAGGTAAAAGATTTGGGAGGTAGGAAAATTTCTTAAATGTTATCAGTGGCTCTTAGTTATCCAGACCCTTCTTCAATGCATAAATTCAACAGCTGTTTCATTCTCCACAATACAGAGTCCTGCTGAGGGGAATTTAAAATGTGGGAAGGTTTATTACTAACTCTAAAACAACTTCTATTCCAGTTAGTGAGAATATACACTAAATTTTATTTCCTAAATGAATAATTTCCTAAAATGAACCGCCACGACCATAAGTTTTATAACAATTAGAGAAGGTGAAAAAAACATTATTGGTCCAAAGAAAACAAATTATGATCGCTATTAACATGAGAATAAATTTCTTCTTTCAAGATGGATCTTTGTCTAGTACAATACTTGGAAGATTGTTGGAAATAAGTGTTAGAATTTTTGGTGGAATCAATTTGAAAATTTATCTTGTTTAATCATATTTAAAACACATTTCATATATAGTAGTTAGCAAAACAATTACCTTTAAAATTGGGTCTGATTCTTGCGTCATACCCCGATGTCCTCCCCATTAATTTATCCAGAAAGTCAGAAGGTGACATTGGAGCACTTCGAGATCTTGCACTATCTGTTTCTTTTGTGGCAACCAAACTATAAATGAGAAAAAGATACAGATTTTACCAAAAAAAGTCTTCCTGACAATTGTTGCCTACAAATATAAGATAAAAATGCTAAGCAAAAATACCTTTGAAAATACAAAGAAAAGCTTTATATGCTATACAGTGAATATTATCGTAATAACAGTTAGATTTTTGTAGATTTACAGTTCTATTTATAAGTCTTCAAGTATTCAGCCCGGGGGTCAGAGGTGACATTATTTTGTGTTAAGTGTGGAAACAAAGCCACATCCAAATTATTGGGCTTTCAAAGTTTGTATTTACCCAAACTTGGTTTCTAATTGCAAATTTTAGCAAAAAAGTATCCTTTAGTGATTCAGGCATAAGAAAATATGAAAATATAGCTGTGAAACACGATTCTTATTGTTTTTATTGAAGGAAAAATATGACCTTTCAGGTTTTGTGAATTTTTCTTAACAGTAATAAAACTTCCATCCAATAGATAAAAACATTTCTTCATTTGGAGTTCATTTCTTCAACTGGAGCGCTTCCTATATTAGCAACATACCCAGATAAATTCATTCTACTCTCACTTTGTCATTCATCTACAGGACATTTTGCTCAGATCTATAATTTGTGCATCAAGATTGAGAAATTACCGTAAACGTGCTCTGTGCATCTGGACATTATTTGCTGAGAAACTGTGTCCAGGGAAGGTAAAGTGTTATTGTATTTTTTTCATTCAAATATTTTCTGTTTTATGCAGCTGCTCATCCTAGAAGCCCATAAGTGTACCTGCATCCCTGTCCAGTCCCTCGTTTAGGTAGGTTGGTCCACAGAAGACCTGCTTGGTAATATCAAATGATTCTTTTCATCCACAGAGCTTTTCTCAGGGAAGTGAAGCAGACTTTCTGAGTACGCATGTCTTTGAAACTGATATATCAAAACTGATGTTACTTCCTGGAGATTGTCAATCATCACATCTTCCCAGCTCTGTCACTCAACTAAGGGCATTGACAAACCCTCAACCTTTGTGGTCACCGCTTGACCTTAGCAGTATCAAGTTATGAAATTCCTCCTGCCAGAGTTTCTAATAAATAGCGAAAATGGGCCTTAACACTGTCACCATTAAATTATCTACCATGCATATATATTCAAGGACTCATAGAGACATTTTAAAATCCAGTATCAATGATAATTGTGAGAATGACACTTCTGAAAGCATAATATCACAACTAACAGCCCCTATTACTCTTGCCCTGTTCTAGAGGCTCTATCTAGTTCTGGACATTTTAAGTCACTTATCTTCCCAATGACTCTCACCCTTATCTTTCTCGCTAAACAGAAGTTTCTCCTTTCTCTATTTTGTTGGTTCCATATTACTTTGTTACCCTTTATCTCTGATTATCACTGATCAGTTGAGTCCCCGTCATTGTGATCTCTGGAAAGTTTATTCTAATGTAATAATCATCATCACCATCATGAAAATAAAAAAAGAAGAAACTCACTACCTTCTCAAAAACTCTAGAACTTTCCTCTCCCATCTGGTTTTAAGTAACTTTTACCTGTCCTCTTAAGTAACATTTACTCATTTTCCATGGCCCAAACATAAAGAGGGCAGAAAGACATTGTCAGAGCTCTCATAGCTACATATTGCTGCTTCTTAACCATTCCTTTTATTTCTTTTGCAAAATCCTTCCTTCCAGTTGTTAGAAAATAACAACAGGGCTGGCCTTGGAGTCCATCAGTTAAGTTCAGCGTGCTCCATTTTGGCGGCGTGGGCATGCACCTACACCACTTGTCAGTGGCTGTATTGTGGTGGTGACCCACCTACAAAATAGAGGAAGATTGGCACAGACATTAGCTCAGGGTGAATCTTCCTCAGGAAAAAAGAGAAAAGAAACATCTACATTTTCCTATAAATGAATAAACCAACTTACTTGTATCTGAACCAATAATACTCTGCCCCTCACCTTTTAAAAGATAATAGATAACTAGGTATGGTTAGCTGGCAATCCCTCACATTTTGCACTGCAAGGGGGAGATTATCACAGATTATCCAGGTCAGCCCTACATACAATGGCATGCATCCTTATAAGAGAGAGCAAGAGTATATTTGATTACAGACAGAAGAGGGAAGGCAATGTGGCCATAGAGGCAGAGATTAGAGTGATGTGGCCACAGCCAGGGAATGCCAGAGTCAACATAGGCTGGAAGAGGAAGGAACAAATTCTCCCCTAGAACCTTTAGAGCTTAGTGTGGTCCTACACAAACCTTGTTTTGGGCCCAGGGAACTGGTTTCAGACTTCTGGCCTCCAGAACTGTGAGATAATAAATTTCGGTTGTTTTAAGCCACCAACGTTGTAGTAATTTATTACAGCAGACACAGGGCACTAATACAACAGGAAGTGGTATATATCCTCATGCTTCAAGATAGGCAAACATCTCATTCATCCTCTAAACAAGAATGTGTAGAAAGAGAAAGGCTTTCATATAATTTATTAGGTGCGAAGCACTGTACTGAGAATAGTAAAGTATATAGAACACAAATTTGAACCCTTAAAGTATTCACTGTTCAGTATATTACTCTGTCTGGACCCAGCTGGGGTCTTCAGAGAATCCTTGAGAAGTATCAGTGATCAGGAGCTGGAAAGTGAGATTACAAAGAAGCAAAAGATTGCCTGGCTCCCTTCTTTCTACAGTTATAAACAAAATCTTTATGTTTTATAACAGGAATTCGCAACCAAGCTCTGTAGATCGATGCTATAAAAAAATGAGAAAATTCTGAGCAGAGAAATATTCCAAATTTTTTTTACTAATTTTGTCCCTTCAATGACACAAGAACCATTCAACTGCTTATGGACAATTAATTTTATTTCTAAAGATTCACAATTTTGACTCAAAGGGAATTATTGTCAGCAAAACTACATTAAGTAATTGGCTAAAAAGCACTTCTACATGGTCTATCCTTTCCTTTTCTGAAGGGGTGAAGGCTGTGCATATGGGAAGACTTCCTGTCACCTACAACTCTTGCTCTGGTATATTTCTCCTAGAACTTTCTTCCTGTGAGAGTAATATCTGAGACTGGCACCATGTGAATACCAGTAAACTGTTTTCAGAGAACTGTAGTCACTGAAGAGAGCTTATAGTAATAAATACATAGTTTGAGGCTCCATAAGACCAATCTGAATCTTACTCTAATTTTGAGTAGTCAACATCATCTGTAAATACATATTCACAAACATTTTTTTTAAGTTGTTAAAATTCATGGTAGGAGGAGGCAGTGAGAAGAAATCTAAGATTAATTTAGAATGGATTTTGGATAAGAAATTTTGTTTATTATGAAGTCTATTTTTTCTTGTCTACACTTCCCAGCTTCAGCAAAACTGTCATATTTATAGCAAGTTACGAAGGTTGTTAGCAAATTACTCATGATCAGTACTTTTCAAAGAAGCAGCTTTGAAATTTTCAGAAGACTTTTATTTATAAAAATTCAAAATCTGTGTTAATTTCCCTGCCTCCCACAGTTAGCTCTTCTTTTTTATGTTATACCAAGTACTGAACTTACTATTAACTATTCTTGGAAACTGTATACAGGCTCATACATCAATGAACATGTTTTTCACTTAAGTATTTCATATATTCTTATTTTTATAAAGACATGATACTTAAAAGTTCAGAGACTTCAACTTCTGAGAGACTGGTAGAAACCTATTCACTTAAGCATTGAAATCAAACAACAGCATTTATCAAAAATGTAAGTCTGTTCCCCTCTCCCCCCCTCCCCTCCCATCCTATTCAATGAGACAAGAAGGTAAATATATCCATTTTTGGAGGACAGAAACAACCACTAAATATAAATGCCTTCAAGTTGAATTTTAATATAATTATCAATACCTATTTTCCTATGCTATATGCACCTTAAAATTGAGAGAAAATATGAAAGTTGTAGCTGGGAAACATCATGTGGGTTTGAGACAAGTCTCAGCACATGGGGCCACAAACCTCCACGCATCTATTTTCGTGAGTTGATTTGCACAGAAGGAAGAGTGACTTGTGGGGAACAAACCAGTGCTCTGACTCCTGAGGCAGAGAAACTTTGGGATATGATGGAGACAGACAGTTTACTATGTATTCTATAGCTCCATGAATCAATCCTGTAGGGTTACAATTCCTTGTAAAAAAATTTTTAGTTATTATTATTTGAAACTTTCTGAATTGTAGGAATATAAGCAATTGATATTTCTAGCCCCAGTTTGAAAAGTAAGTCACAGATCAGAAGAGATGAGCGTTCTTCCCATTTTTTTGTGGCTTCAGTCTCTTTATAGGAGAACGAAAGAAAAACTGGGTTGTCTGGGAATATGTGAAGTTTTGAGCATTCCATACTGTCAAAGGTTTAGAAATAGCCAAAGTAAAACCAATGAATCATTCAAGCAGTAATTAGTAAAAGTTTACTTTGCACACGTCAAAAAGACAGTCTGCAAAAAGGAAGCACTCAAACCAAAACACAGAATGAGCCTCAGGGGAACATTGTTATAAGCAGCTTATACAGTGATAAAGCAGTGGCTGTTTATTCTTCATGGTGATTAGTTATAATATTAGAATTTTCAGAGGTTGCCTCATATCCACTTGGGAAATAGGTCAAATTTTGCTTATAATTTCCAGTGGCATTAGCAAGAAATGGCCAAGGTCAAGTCAGTCTTGCAAAAAAAGCTAAACTAAACTTGGTTTGTATGACAAAATTGGTTCTGTCTGATCAGGGAACTTTCAAGATTGGTCTCCACTTGTTTTTGATTTTAACAATTTTAAAGCATACTGCTTTAGAAAAGGAATCACTGTTTGCCACGAAGACACTAATAGTGAAGCAGGCTTTAAATTGATTGTTTGATATTAATTATTTAAAAAACATGGACAAAGTGGAAGAATATAAAAGGACGGTTCTTGAACACCTCTGGAAACTCAGAGAAATAACTAAAAGTTAACAGGGTACTGGGATCTTGATTCTTGCCCCTGTGAGCCATGTGCCAGCAAAATATGTTTATCATTTCTACCTGAACTTTGGTGAGGCCTGGACTATTTTAATTTGCTTAACAATAGAAATGGTAATTGCTTCTTGATTTGTTGGGCACTAGATTCATATACATAATACCATTTAATTCTTATAACAACCTTGTTAATTAGATCTGATTACTATGTTTTACAGATGAAGAAACCAAAGTATAGAGAGGTTTTTTGCCAGGCCACTCAGATATTAAATGTATAAACTAATATTTTAAATCAAATCAAACTGTCCACTGAAAACAACTATACATAGTTTAAAAAAAATCTGTGCATTGGAGAGCTGAAAGCACAATGAAAAATCATGTGGCTAAGACCTAAGAATAAATAAACTCACAAAAGTGTGCCAAGCGTTTAGGGGTTCATTTCCTGTTAGGGGAACTCAGCTGAGGGGTAGCTGAATGGTTAACAATTTGTGTAAAAGTTTTGAAAGCTTCATGGATGTAGAGGGACAAAAGTTGTATTCCAGGACTCACCAAAAGGGTGAACTCCTGTAAGTTGGAGGTTTGAAATCTCAGAGAATTACAACTTTTGAGTAAAACTAAACCAGAAACATAGAAACCTTAGCAAAAAGCTAAGCATAGCTTGGAATCATCTCAATTTCCAAAACCAGAACATAATAATCACAGATTGCCAGCAACCTAGCTTTCTAATAAAACCAAACCTAAATCATTTTTGGAGAAAGAATAAAATATCACTCTAACCCTCAAATCATTCTAATTTTCTGCGTACAATACTGGAATGCAATAAAAAAAGTAGAAAAGACAAAAAAAGAAGTAGAAGAGAAAAAAACTACAAGATAAACATGGAATAAGAAATAGACACAAATGATTCAAATGATGGATTCGTCACTCTAACTTTAAATGACTAGTGTTTTATATGTTTAAACAGCTAAAAAACAAGATTGATAATTTCGGCAGGGAAATTTAATTAAAAATAAGAAGCAAATGGAAATTTTCTTATCCAAAAATAAAATAAATAAAATTAAGAACTCAGCTGTCTTTGATTAGGAACAGCTGAGGGAAGAATTAGTGATTTGGAAGATAGATCATTAGAAAATGTACAGAGGAGAGGCCAGCCCTGTGGTGTAGTGATTAAGTTTGGCACTCTCCATTTCAGTGGCCCAGATTTTCAGGTCTAGATCCTGGGCACAGACCTACACCACTCATCAGCTGTGCTGAGGTGGCTATCCACAAATAAACTGGAGGAAGATTGTCACAGGTCTTGACTCAGGGCTAACCTTCCTCAAGCAAAAACAAGAGGAGGCTTGGCAACAGGTGATAGCTCAGGTCAAATTTTCCTGAGCAAAGAATAATGTACAGAGGAGACATGAGAAGACAATAAAATGCAAAATAGAGAACAGACAGTAAAAAACATACAGTGAAAAAGATTAATATCTGTGAAACTGGAAAGCCAGAATGTGAAGATAAGAGATTGGAACAAAAGCAAAATGTGAAGAGTGAATTGCTGAGAATATTCTAAAACTAAGGATATATAGCTGCAGAATCAATAAGTATTACAAATTTCAAGAAATAGTTTTATTAAAATCTTCTTGATAAATCATAGCAAACCTGACAAAAAATAAACACAAGGAGAAAAACCATAAGTGCAATTGATATCAAAGCAATTTCATTGAATTTTTATGGATTCTAAATTATAAAAGTTTAATGTTGACTGTTTTCTGATAATTATTTAATTTATGTGATTAATAGACACAACTCAATGGGACACACTGGTTAATAATTCAGGAAATTGAAGTTTTGCTGATTTATACAGTAGGCTTTCTGTCTCACTTTCAATTTATGGTCCAGACTCTCAAGTGGATTCTTTGTGTGTGAGTGTGTGTGTGTGGTGAGAACATATAAGGTCTACTCTCTTAGCAACTTTTAAATATATAATACAGTATTGTTAACTATAGTCACCATTCAAGTAGGTTCTTAAGACTTTCTTTCAATCATAGTACACTTCCTGATTCCATTTATTCTCCCAATTTTCTAGATCACTATTTCACACTTACCTTTTGTCTCAAATCTTTAATACCTAATTCCCTACTCTCATTCCTCTAGGGAATAGAATAAGCCAAAAGATCTTAATCTCCCACTGCCTGATCTTTCCTTCTACCAGCATTAGAAGTCATATGATCCTGCCTTCACTCCTATTACTGTGGCTGAGCTAGCTGTCTTTGCCACCAGCATAGGCCAACTTCCCTGAATGTGCACTAGATCCCATCTACTTACCTACTTAAGAATATCATCTAGCCTTGTCTCTTCCATCAACAATACTTTCTCTATGGGCTCGTTCTAATCATCATACTAACCATGCTATTATTTCTCTTATTAAAACAAGACACAACAAAACCTCTTTTCACCTCACTACTCATTTCAGCTACCTGTCCATTTCTTCTTTCTCCATAAAGTGAAATAGTGTGAAATAATTACTTATACTCTGTGTGTTTAATTCTTTTCTTTATATTTTCTCTTGAACCCACACCAGCCTCCTTCACTACTCCATCAATACAATGCTTTTGTCAAGGTCCTAATATCTACCACATTGTCAAATCCAAGGGTTAATTAGTATTACCCATCTTACATGAATAGCATGAAAAAACAGTTGATCCCCCCCAAATTTTGTAATACTTATTTCACCTGGTCTTCTGTAACCTGTTTTCTCTCACTTTTTATCCTCCGTTTACTTTTGAATCTTAATTGGTGGTTCCTCTTTATCACCTTGACCTCTAAATGTTGGAGTGCTTTTTCTTAATTATTGATCCTTTCCTCTAACTACGGTTTCTCCCATGGTGATCTCATCTGATCTCATGGCTTTAAATATGGTATAGAGTAAATTGAACACTTTAATATTATATCTCCAGTCATGAATTCTTCCTGCACTATAAACAGTTAGGTCCAACTGCCTACTTGACATCTCCATTTGAATACCTGAAACTTATGTCCAAATAAAACTCCTATTATTCCCATACAAACTTGCTCCTTCTCCATTATTTTCAAATTTCGTTAATGGCAATTACATCTTTCCAGTTCTCAGGATGAAAATCTTTGATAATCCTTGACTTCTCTTTTTATTTCACATATCATATCTATCTGGTTGCCTCTACCTTCTAATTTTATCTATAATCCAACCACATCTCACCATGTCCTCTTCAACTCCTCTGGTACCACTTACCACTAGACATTCTCTTTGCTTGGAATGCTCGTTGGTCCTTTATTCATCTAATTAACTTCTACTTCTCCTTATGATCTAGGTTTAAGCATCCTTTACTCAGGAAGCCCTAGCTATTCTTTCTGATTTCATAAAAATTCTACTAAAATATTTCTCAAATTTGTGTCCGTCACGAGTAGCACTTGTTACAATTGCAATTGTCATTTTTTATTAGGGTTAATCAATCAATGTCTGTCTCCTACTTTGTAAGATCTACTATTCAAGCAAAACTCATGAGGGTTCCATTTGTTGTAATAGCCCCATCAGTATTTCAGAGCATCCAGAGTAACTAACTGAATAAATATTTTTTAAATAAATTAACTAAATATAATGATGGAGATATGATTCTCCAAGTCTAGCAATAATCATACTTGGAGTATATGTTTAAGATTAGAGAGGGTCCAACCTTTGTCTCCTTCTATCTTTCTACCCAAGTTAGGAGTGATGCTAATGAATAGTTAGTGAAGATCATAGAATAAATATTTATCAATCGGAAAAAATTAAGATATAGAAATCTGAAAGAGAAACTTAAATCATCAAAGTTATATGTCTAAAATGGTCATTTAATGGTGGAACTGGAGAGTTTTAAATTGGAAGGTCATGGGTGCCTATTTAACTAGGCCTGATATTGCAGCGGTATCTACATTCAGTGCTTATATATATTAGTGCTTATTAGGAATGTCTGTGCTCAGTGCTTGCTAGTTGCCAGTAATAAATTACATATTGTTTGCATGGCTGTATGTGAAGGGTTATAAGCAGGGAATGGGGTGGGGAAGGAGGATTCCACTTAATAGCAAAAGTAGATGACAAAGGATTAGATGGTATAGTCATTTGAGGTTGCTTAAGTCTAATCTTTATAAATTTTTTGTCTATAAAATTTATTTTTATCATAAAATCACTCATTTTTACACTTTCAAACCACTGTGCTTAAAATTCATGGCAATTTTTATAATTTATATGAAAACTTCTATTATAACTTCTATGAAAACTATTTTCATGGGTAATAGTTTACTTTTTTATAGTTTTGGCATCACCTTATTCAACTGAAAGAACTAAAAGGTTCTAACACAGCTAATTAAGTCACTGATTTGTAGCTTCTTAATGACTTATTTTAAAGAAAACTAATAGTGTTTCAGATACATTGAAAATTACTTAGAATATACTTAAAAGTTCCTATTATGTGTCGAGTGAACAAGATAATTATGGAAGTCATCATGATACAATGGTTCAGGCTCCATATGGAAAGCCAGTAGGCTATGTTTTGGTCCAGTTTTGTCATTAACAGTTTTGTCATTAACATAGATGTTTCGCTCTCGAAAACTTGGATTTTCTTTTTCCAGTATAAAAATGGAGAATCAAAGTGGCATGTATTTATCACAGATAAATTTAGTAAAACAAATGACAGAATCTACACATATGTTTTGAAAAATGCCAAGTTCTTATGCCAGTGTTTGAATTTTTCACTTTAAACTGTAATTCTTTTGGTAAGGGATATTTTTAATTGAAGCAAAGAGAAATTCACTCATGCTAATTTATGTAAAAGGGCCTGGATGGTTATAGTAGTATCTCATGGAACTCAAGTATGGAAAATATAGACAAACCTCAGAAAAGACTGAGCACCATAACAGAAAAACATCGGATTGACCCATCCTCCCAGTTCACAGATTCAACTCAAGGCTGAAGCCACCTTACTTAGCAAGGGAGGTTCAAAACCACATTGCAAACGTATAGCTTTAGGAGCCTTAATTGACATGCCTGTTCTTTGCTCTTCCTTAAATAACTTCTCATTCAGGGCATTCAGTCTTCAGAAGTCAACTAATGAATAAATATTTAAAGCAATTTTGGTTTTATATCGTCTTCTGTTCAACAATTTGTTTTCACTTTTTGTATTCTAGCGAGATTTTAAACAATTCCAAAGAAGTTTATTAATTTGTGTAGAACTCAGCGAAATTTTTTAGGAGGAGGAGCTGCTGAAGCAGTAGTCCAAAATTTCAGTCAGGAAAAGACTGAATGGACAGATACAACAGAAAATATCTTAGAACCTGTGATGTCATGGGAAGTACAAGAGACTAAAAGAATGTCAGTGAATCTCAAATAGAGACAGAGTGCCAACATGACAACAAATGAGGCTGGAGAGTGCAGTAGATACCAGATCACGCAGTGCCTTATACATCATATCACGGACTTTTGCCTTTTAGCCCCATTTGGAAACAATGCCAGGAGTCAAGGTGAAAGCTGAGGATAGGTTTAGTACTTTTAATAACAGTGAGATTGGAGAAGAGTAGAAGAATCTAAGAGATGTACAACTAGTAAAATCTACAAAATTTAGTGATCGTTTGTTACTGGATGTGAACGAGAGGAACATCTCAAGCGTGACTGTGATGATTTTAAAAATACTTACACAAACTTTTTGACCCTCCTCCCCTCCAAAAGTGGAGCCTAGCTTTCCTCCTCTTGAATGTCGGCTATACAAAATAATTTGATAATGGCTTGTGAATTCTGTAGTTAGGTCATAAAACGCATTGCTGCTTTCACTTAGCTCTTTTGGATCACTCACTCTTCCCTGTTCAAGTAGCTACATGGGAGAAACTGAGAGCTTCTACCAATAGAATTCACCACCTTGCCAGTCATTTAACTGAGCCACCTTGAAATAGATTGTCTACCCCAGTGAAACCTTCAGATGACAGCAACCATGGCTGACATCTTGACAGTAACCTCGTGAAAGATTCTGTACAAGAACATGTACTCAAGCTATTCCTGAGTTTCTGACCCACAGGAACTTTGAGGCTAATAAATACTTATTGTTCTTTTAAGCCACTAAATTTCAGGATAATGTGTTGTGCAGCAGTAGATAAGTAATATTATGACTCTTTGTTTTCCAGCTTGAGCAACTGTATGTATGGAAATACCATTCACTGATACAGGACAGAGTGAAAAGGGAGAACAGGTTTGAGAGTTACCATAATGTGTTCACTTTTAAACCTGTTGAATTAGAGAAGGTTTTAAAACAGCTAAGAGAAACTTATCTACTGTAATAGGTTATTTTTATTTAGAAACAAAAAATTGTAATGATATTTTACTGGATGCTTTCTTTGAAAATTTGTAAGAAGTATGTTGGCATCTAAAGGTGATCACACTTGCCATTCCTTCTGCCTGAAACAATCTTCTCTTGATAACCACTTTTATTGCTCCCTTATCACCTTCAAATCTTCAAGTGACACCTTCTCAAAAGGTCTAACTAAATCACTTAGCTAAAAATGTCTTCCTTTCTCACATTTTCTCTCTTCTCTTTCTGCTCTACTTTTCTCCATAAAATTTTTTATCTAAAATAAAATTTTAATATTTTCCTCTACTAGAAGACACTTCATAAAGGTAAGGATTTTTGCTTGTTTACTGCTGTATCCCCAGTACCTGGAATATTGATTGGCAAATAGGAGACATTACATAAATATTTTTGGAATAAATGCATAAAGGGTACTTGAAATATGTCACTAGAGGAATAAGTAATATATTTTTTTGAACCAAGAAGAGGTTGATATGGAATTCAACAAGCTTTCAATAACAAATAATTTATTATTATTATTATTTTCATAAAAGCAAGGTCTTCAAGAGAGTAGTTCACATAAGGATATGTTTCCCCAGTGATGCTATCTCACAAAGACAGTGACTCAACTCCTTCAAGTTTACTGTAGCTCCAGAGAGCAATAAAAAAACCTCTTTATTTGATTTAGAACATCACTATCTCTTTGGAAAGTAGAGCACATAGAGTCTTTGTCTGGATGCTACTTCATATATCCTCTCAGAGAAAAAATGTCTTCCTTGAAAAGATCTGGTGAAAGCTATAACAAAGACTTCTGAAGTTCATAATTCATGTTCTTATTTCATTTGATAACTCATTTTTTTAATCTGAGAAGTTCAATGTTGTTAATTAGGCATTTATAATAACTAGGTTTAAAGTTATAAACTTAAATCTGTAGCTTTGTATACATATATAATTACACTAATAACTGTATTCATATGCCTTCCAGCAAAACTATGTTTAATTCCCCAAAACAATAACAAAAACAAGTATTTAAAATCTAAGAATAAACCAAACAAAAAAATTCAAAATGCTTACGGAAGAGTAAAATGAGCAGATTGCCAAGATAAGACAAAGAAGAGTATTTGTTCTCCAATATTTTATTTCATAGATAACACAGATATTTGTGTGTATGTATATATATGTACATCCATACACATGTATTGTGAATCTATATACATTAATATACACACATTTACATAGATTAATATATTAATGTATATGGATATGCATATACATACAAAGCACATATTCCTGTACTCATTTGGTTATTTATATGCATAAAAAGCAGTTACATGAGACTCTGGATGCAGTAGAGGAAAATACCAATAAAGTCTCTCTGGCCAAGGAGTATACAATATGGTAGAAGAAACAGACAGTGAACAAGTAAACATAAGTAACCAAGATAACTAGAGATTGTTTCATGTTCTCAGAAGAAATTAGCCAGGGTGAGGAAACACAAAATAAATGAGAGAGGCCATATAGGTTGGATGGCAGTAAAGACATTCTGAGGAATTGAAATGTGAGCTGAGTGGAGCAGAGGGAAGAATATTCCAGGCAGAGGGAACAGCCACTTCAAACTAATCATGTTGCGACAATCAACAATCTTTTAGCAAATAATAACATGAACTTGATCTCTTATTTCATACCATGAATATAAACAAATTTCAGATGAATTACATTTCTAAATATGTGTGTATAAAATATTTTAAAATAGTTCAAGAGCAAGCATGGGTGTTTATTTTTGCTCCCTTGCAACATCTGTTAAACTAGTACCAAATGAAAAAAGAGGTATAAACTTTAACTAAAAGACAACAAGAAGGAGATATCAAATTGGAGATTTCTACAAGTTCTGGAAGATGAAAAGAGAGGAAATAATAGATAGGTGAAGGGGGTGAGAATTTTCAGAAATGTGTTTTCAAAGTAAATGAGCACACTGAATTCAAAGGAGTTTGAACTAATAGAGAGAAATGTCTAAATTTATTACTGTAAAATTGCCAAACATTACAAATTAAGAGAAGATCCAGAAAGGTTTTGAAAGGAAAAGGAAAACACAAAAGAATGAAACCAGGTGGGCTTTAGACTTTTAAGTGAGCGTTTGTGCATGCCATAAGACGACAAGAAAAAACCTTTAAAATTCTGGGTAAAAATTATTTTTATTCTGTATTTTTAACCCAGTATTCCAGCTGTCAACTTACAGAAACAGAAACCAGTTTAAGAAGCAAAGCATTTATTTGTGATCAAAGAATTGCAATTTGAGGAGCACAGATTCAGGTAGAAACCCAATTTATGTCCCAATTACAAGAGAGGGGCTCAGAGTTTTTATGGGAAAAAGGGAGGAAGATGAAGTAAGTTGTCTTTAAAAAGAGTTCATTGGTGCGAGATGAGGTAAGGATAGGTTTGCACTTCATAGATTGGCTTGAGATTTGATCATTAGGCAAAAGGCTAGCCTTGTACTTTGTTGATTGGTTAGTGATTTGGTCATTGGCAAAGTCTAATTTCATCAGTCCTTACAAACAGGATATTCTTGTCTTTACTGACTTCTTGGAATGTTAGTGGTTTTTTCCAGTTTGGAAGACAAAGAAAACAAGATGTATAAGACTATTCCTCTGAAATGGTTGTTCAGTGTCTATCTTAACATGGCTTCACTCATGTCATCTTTCACACAGCCAATATA
The DNA here is from genome assembly GCF_037783145.1 of Equus przewalskii. NCBI lineage: Eukaryota > Metazoa > Chordata > Mammalia > Perissodactyla > Equidae > Equus > Equus przewalskii. The sequence continues at coordinate 61,219,625 of NC_091832.1, read as the reverse complement.
CAAATCAATGAGAAGTAATTAAGCAGCCACAAATACAAGGAATTGAATCATGTACCTGAATAAATGGCCTCTTGGGAAAGTCATTGAAAATACGCTGCAGAAAAATCAGGAAGTAAATTAAGAAATAGAGTCCTAGAAGGAGCTGATACAACTTGGAAAGTAGACTGTGATTCCTCAGATGAGATCTATGCAGAAGGCCTCGAAAACAAACAATATAGTTTTGATCAAAAGAAGAGAGAAATCTAGGAAGGCCATTTTGCTGTGGGGCATTTGGAATATATTGCATGGAGAAAACTGAAGGATTAAGAGTGTGAGGGAAAAAATGAGTCTTTGAAGCATTTAATTTAAGTAAAGGCAAAAGAAGACAATTAGAAAATTGAGGAAAACAAAACGTAAAATAATAATGATATAAGGATATTATTTAGATATATGGAAATTATCTTCATAGTGAGAAAAACATACAGACATTTAAAAATGATTGCTCCTAGGAAAGAAAATTAAGTATAAGGAAGATGGGACTGAGAAGTGATGTGAACAGCATTAAAGCTTTCTGCACCACTTGATTTTTTTAATCCATATGCAAATTCTACTTTGAAAAAAAACTGAAGTAAAAAATTAGAAATATACAAGAATTTGTTCAAAACTTGCCACAGCAAGACAAAATGAAAAGCCTTAAAAGAAAACCTGCTTTATTTAATATCTATACTCAGTTTTTTTCTTCATTAAATATTTCTTGAAAATGTACGATACGCCAAGCATTGTTATGGGGGCTTTAGATTCAGCAACAAACAAAACAGAACACAATCCCTGATCTCAGTGGGCTCACATTCTAGTAGAATGGATTATACTAAAGAAGAAACATAAATTATTAAGTTATATATGATTTGAAAGAAAGGAAAATTTAGAGCAGAGCAAAGGACATTCAGAGTGATAGAATGTGTAGGACATGTTAAAAATTTAAATAGAGTAGATAGGGTAAGCTTCATTGAGAAGGTGATGCTTCATCAAGGCGTTGAAGGAGATCAGGGAGTTGGCCACCTGAGCATCTGAGGGAAGAGTATTCCAGGCAGAGAGAACAGCCAGCAGAAAGATTCTAAGTCAGGAGCATGCTTGATGTATTCACAGAACAAAATGGGACTGGAACAGAGTTAGCAGGGGGGTTAATAGTGAGAAATTAGATCAAAAGATTAAATGGAACACCCAAGTCATGTAGGGACATAAGAGCTTTTATAAGGAATTTGGCTTTTACTTTGAGTGAAATGGGAGATTTTAAGGCATTGAGTAGCTACACGTAACAGCTTCCCTTTTGTTTGTAAAGAATCACCACGACTGATCTGTCAAATAGAGACTGAGATGTGGCTGAGATGGTTGGCAGAGACCAGTTAGATTATTGTCGTAGTCCAGGTGACGGTGGCTCAGACCAAGGTGTCACGTTGGAGGTGATAAAAAGTGATTATACTTTAGACGTATTTTGAAGTATGAGACAGGATGATTTTCAGATTAGATTGTTAAAGAGAGATTAGAGTGAAAAAGAGATTAGAGTGAAAAAGAGAGTGGTCGAAGATGAGTCCACATTTTTTGGCCTAAGTAACTGGAAGGATAGACTTGATATTAACCAAAATGGGGGAAAGTGGGAGTGGCATAGTTTTAGGGCAAGAATCTGGATATTGGTTTCATATGTCTATTTGATATCCAAGATGCTGAGTATGCAGTTAGTTCTGTGAGTCTGGAGTCTGAGGAAGGACATCTTTTTGTTGTTTAAAGCACAAATTTGGAAAATGTTATAGATATATAGATGGTATTTAAAACCTTGAGACTAGAGCTGTTCACCAAGGGAGTTAAGTATAGATAGAAAAGAAAAGAGATGGAGGAGGAGGGAAGAAAACAGTAAAGCAGACTGAACTGGGAAGAACAGCCAGTGAAGTAGGAGGAAAACCAGTAAAGGGTGGTGTCCTGGAAGCCAGTTAGACTAAGTATATCAAGGAGGAGGGAGTTATCAATCACTGAATGCTGCTGATTGGTTGAATAAGATGAGAACTGAGAATTAGCCATTTTATTTTGCTGGGTAGATGTCAACAGCGACTTTGACAAGCACAGTTTTAGGGAATTGGTGGAGAGGAAAGCCTAATTTGAATTAGTTCAAGAGAGAAGTAGAGAGAAATTGTGGCAGTGAGTATGGCTCTAATGTACAGATCATTGAAATAATACATCAATGTTAAAAACTTACGCCTGACAAAGAGCACCACAACAAATTAAACAAGCAAATTAAATAGTAGATACATAACACAGCATAAATAGCTGAATTATTTGAGGGAATCCAACAAGTCATTTAGAAAAAGTAATTCAACAGAAGAATGGGCAAAGGATATGAATAAGCAATTCATAGAAAAGAATAGATATACACTTCAGTATACAGTATAAAAGAGGATGCTCAAACTTAAAATGAATTGCGAACTATAAAATATTTCTCAAATATTATTGCCTCTCTTTTCCTTCTGGGAAGGGATGTTCTTTCTTTTCTCTGACTTATCCCTTAGCCTTATTCCAGACCATAATCACTACAGAGTCTTTTGAAACCTTCTTTTTCTAGTTCTGTTCACTCACTACACAAACACACACACACATACACACACACACACACACACACACACACACCCCAGGAGGCACAAAGTACTTTGCAGCCTCTAAACCTTTCTTCTTTCAATCCAAAAATGATCAGAGAATTTGATCTGTTTCTGGTGTACAGCATGTTCTTGGACAATAAACAATAAAAATATTGGGTTATCAACAAATTCAAAATTAGGAAGGTGAAATCTTGTAATAGTAGACTTTCACTTTAGTCAGAAAGGGTCAGGGCACTCTAGGAGTCATGATAGTAATCATTCAAAAATCCAGAATGTGCCCTAAGAATGTTTGCTTTAGGGAATTTTATCAATTCTTTTGCTTAAATCCCATGTCTTCCACATGCCCTTCTTTGCTTATGGGAGCAGGAAACCATCCCCCTCTACTGAATTCTCCTAGGCCATTTGGTTTTATCATTCTCTGGTTTCCACTGTTGATAATGTGATACTTACAAGCCATAAACTCCTCTTCTAGCAGGAAACTTCAGGGCTGAGGGCAGCGACTGTCACATAACCCATCTCATTGGCATTATCAACAAATAGCACAACTAAACTACATTGCTAAAATTTCTAGAGTCTCTCTAGAGTGCATCATCAGAAGTTCAGTTCAAAAGCGTTTGGCTCCTTATATTCCAAATAACCTCAACCTGTTTAATTTACCAAAAAATCACTGAGTGTGGTTTCAGAAGCATTTTTCTAGTGATAATTTCAAAGTGATTACATCAAACCGATGAGGGAAATGTTGATCAAGAATTGTGTTTCTCTTCTAAATCTTACTTGGAAAAATTCTTCTTAGACCTTTAAAATATGCAGAAACTTTGTTTAAAAAACTATAATTTTCATTTTAATCTAATATATGTGCATGGTATCAAAAAATCATAAAAATACAGTAAAAATAAGAAATAACACCTTAATCTCACCACCCTGAAATGAGTGATAGAGAAATCATCCTTTTACTTGAGATTTTAGATGTTATACATCTGAGTTATAGATGTTTACAAAAGAAACAATACAGAAGTAGTACTGCTTTATTTTGAACTCTCTACTTTCTATTTTAAACCAATTGTGCTTGCATCAATGCCTACTAATGAAATGAATTTTTACAAATCCCCAAATCAATAAGATTCAGGACATAAAAGCATGATATTTTAAAGAGCCAATCTCCGGAGTCTCTGAACCTGAAAAGAGATGTACACAGAATACTAAAGTGGAGTCACTCTAAGTTTCCTTTCCTAAATAATATTGAGAGGGCAGAACACTGACTTAGTCAGATTATGGTGTATATTCCCATTTCTGTGACTACAAATGTCTATGTTAATGTCACCTTTCAATAGAAGGTGTTCTGACTTAAGCATATTCAAGACAGATTGCGCATTTTCCTTCCTGTGGTGCATTCCTTATCATTACATTCCTTTAAAGAGAGAGAAATGGCACAGAATGAAAGATGGAATCAAACAATAAAGCAAAAGAGAGTTTATAATTGGAAGTGGTAAGGAAAGGTAAATATAGCAATGAATATGGTGTTATTCAATTTCCCTCTAGTGAAAATGAGACTATACATCAAGGTTTTTATTGGACTATATCCTTTTTAAAAAACAAGAGAGAGAAGAGGTCAGCAAGATACAATTACTGATGTTAACATTATACTTACAGTGAATATTCAGCTGAGATTACTCTCTGATACTCTCTGATTCTTCTTCCTCTGCCCCACCTGCATTTCCTTCTTCCTTTACACCTTCTTTCTTTGTATATGCCTAAACTATCTTGGGCAAAATGTTTACAGTTTCCAAGGAAACAAAAGGATTTTAAAACTCTGTAGATCATAGAAGCTATTTCCTGTGGCAGTAAGAGTATACGTTTTCTTTTAATCAAGCATAACAAAATCTCGAGAGACAATGCTGTATAGGAAAAGGCTAGTTATTTTCAAGATGTAAAAGAAAAGGGTTCAGAGGTAGGAGTGTAAAATGCAGGCCGACATTGCCAAACTTGGTGTTCCTGTGTAGGATTATAAGAGCAAAGTGTAAAATTTTGAAGGTGGCTCCCGTTCTTATATTTTTCGATAAAAATATTAATAAAAATATCTTACAGTGATTCTAAGTGAATGAGTCATATTTCACCTTTTAAAGAATGACGTGATCATTTCCCTTTCTACTTTAGAATAGTGTAAATTACAGTGATCGTTTGGAAAGATTAGTAGTTAATTTGAATTAGGTGATGTGGGTCCTACCTCTGGCTTTGACACCTAAATTATTTTGGTCTGAATAAAGATCATGTCTCTAAGTTTCATTCTCCTCCTCCACAGACTGATGAGGGTATCTGCTGCAGTGAGGCTGGACTGAATCCTCTCAGAGAACTATGAGCACAGCACTAGACATAATGAAGACTTGGTTCTATTCTGTGTTTTGTAACTGTTGAATCAGCCTAAACTCATCTGTTTCATTGTTTATCTCTCTCTCAGCTGATGACCTTGCCTCCTGCTTCAAAGAGATAATTGAGCATTCAACTGATGAATTGTGAAATCACACCCCCACATCTAATGCTGGCATATTCTGCATCCATTCTAACCTTCCATCTAGTCCCAGAGAAAGGCTTAACACTCTTCTGGTTCAAAGGCTACCCTTCAACTATTGCCCTTAAAACTTCTTTTTCATCTTCTCGGTGTCTTGTCGCTTCTCTTCTATACCCCTCTTGCCTCTTCCTAAGTATTTCCTAATCCACTGACTTCTTTCCTCCAGGCTATAAACAAGCTTACATCTTCTTTCATTTTAAAAACAAAACTAAACAAATGAATCAAGAGCTGCCTATCTCAATTGTGTCCACTGTTTCTCATAGCCTCTTGAAAAAAAGGAATCTATATTTACCTTTTTCTTTAACTCACCATTTAATGTTATGCCAGCATATTTGTACATGTATTTTGGACCAAAAATGCACTTGAAAAGGCTACTAATAATATTCCATATTTCTTTTTGTTTTTATAGCATTTGATATTATTGATCATTCTTTCATGTTCAAAACTCTTCTGTTAGGTTCTGTGACATACTCTTGAGTTAGTTCTCCTTTTTATACCTCCTATTTTTTCTTGCCAGCGTCTCTCTTTCTGCCCATCCTTTAGAAGCTGATGTTCTTAAACCAGTGCTTTTCAAACCTGAATCTGCTTATGAATCATCTATGGGGCTTGATAAAATGCAGATTCGGATTCAGTAAGGCTGCGGTGGAATTCAGAGTCTGCAGTTCTAACAACCTTCCAGATGATGGTTAGTCTGCTGGCCAAAGGACCACATTTTGAGTAGCAATGAACCTAGGCAGGAAAGACTTTCCCATCTCTGCATGCCCCAATGGATGACAAGGGTGCTGTGTTAGCCATAGTTCAGCTTCAGTGTATGAGATGGGGCCTAGGGTAGGCTGAGCCAGGCTTGGTGACTGAGCCACAAGGCTTGTTTGTTTAGCCCAATGGGATGAAACACCCAGTTGTGCTCAAGTATAAAAAATATCAGAAATCCCTGCCCCCAAATTCTAGTCATCCAATTTCCTCTATTCCTAGGTCTTGTACTCCCCGCTCTATGCTAAAGTTTTCCATTAACTGGATATCTCATAGGCATTCACTATACATATCTGGGACTTAATCTTAAGACACTTTTCTACATGGGTGTTCCTCTTCTTTTACGTTCTATTCCTGTCATGGCACTATTGTTCATCAGTTACCAAAGGTATAAATATGAGTGTTGTCCTAGACCATTCTCTCTTTTTCCTCATGTCCAATTAGCTGACATGTCTTTATTTTGTTATTTCTCACATCTGCTCCTTTCTCTCTATTTTTGGGATGTCCTGTTGCATTGACTACGTACTACTCTCCTTGATACCAGTTATGTCCCTCCCTACCATCAACATAATTTCTTCTAAGTTCTCCACGTTGCTTCTTTAGTGATCTTTCTGAAACACAATCTGATCATGCTCCTTTCCTACTTAGAATAGTTCCCTTTTGCTTCAGTTAGAGACTGAGTTATAGGGAAGAAGTTAAGCATGCCACTTCCATTTACAGCTTAGTGGTCAGAACTTGGCCACATGGACCCACAAAGCTGCCAGAGACTCTGGGAAATCTTTAACTTCTTGGAACTGCCTTTCAAAAGAAGCCTCTTCCTCTTTTTTGATGGCTGAAAAGCAGCTATGATGACTGGAATCAGAGCATCTGTCTTGGATCTCAGGGAAGAAATTCCACATTAAGGGTGGCAAAACAAGATAGAAGGATTGATAAACTCCCATTCCAGACTCAGTCTGCTCACTTCTGGTTTGTTTTATTTTTTTTGAAAGGACAATAAATCTTTCTTAAACCAATATTATTGTGTACTTCCTGTCACTCACGAGTGAACCTAATCTGAACTAACAAAGCAATAAAGGGCTGGTCTGTCCATCCCATGTTTACTTTCCATCCAGTCAGCACCTCTCATATCTACCACTATAACGGATTTTAGAAAAAAAATAGATTTTTGGAATAAAGGCTACCGATATTAAATGAAGTGAGAAATTATAACTGTAATGCTAAGTACATATTTTCTGTTAAAGGGAGATTATTATATTTCTGTCTACGTTACTTTAAAAAATTGTATTCTGTAGATGGATATAGCTCCACACGTTACATTTTTAAACTAGCATATGAAATACAATTACTCAGTCTATACAGATGTCACTCAGCCCATCAAGGACAGAACTGAGACTTGACCCTGAGTTTTCTATCTCCAAATTCCTTCTTGTTCTCACGTGTGCACACAAATGCATGCACAGAGAAGATAGAATGCAGGAAAAGTTAGTTTACAAAACATCTAACATAAACTAGCTATTTCCATGAGAGGTATAAATCTCATCTTCTTTTTCCTACTATATTTTTGAGCTTGAATTTTCATTTGCCCTATGAATTTAAATTTTTTTCAGATGAATTAAACTTTTCCAATGTAATCTTTGCTATAAGTTGACAAACATGATAACCATACATGTATACACAGAGAATGTTATACGCTTTGGCCTTTTGAAGTAGAGCAAAATTTTAAGTTTGCATGTTATTACTCAGGGTGAAACATTTAGGCTGCACATAAAACCTAATTCTCTACTATAGTCTCAGAAGGCACCAACTGAGGCCTACAGTCAGTATCTTTGGTGATTCTTACCCTATTTAAGATTTGCATTTAAGATTTAAGATTTAAGAAAGAGATACTCTAATTTTCAGGGATTTAAAGAAAAAAAGAATTTAATAACCTTTTACAGTGTTTTAAGGTTGTCACTAAGGAACGATATAAAGCAGAAGGAATATTTCTAGTAGTTTTATCCATATAATCCTCTGCTACCTCTATTCTTCCCAATAAATAAAACAAGAGACAAGTTACGGACACAAGAATTTCATTTATTCTTACTAGGCAGTGGGATATACTATACAAACTTGGGTCCCTTAGTGTCTTAACAGATCACAGGTAAGTCTTTTCTTAAAAAGGAATGACTTAAGAACTGGTGGAAAATATCATTTAATGCATATTAGAGTATTTTGTTACTTTTTAATAAAGTAATTTATAGAGATAGATTGTTTTTAAGTTTTTAGGGTCAAGATTTTATTACATATGTTGTTCTTTCTCTTGTCAGGAATGTAATTGTTTATAAAACTATGAAAAGTCATACATTTCTTCTTTTCTTGGTTTTTGTTTTATTTAATTTACTAATAATTAAGCTTCAGACTTCTAACACACAGAACAAACACACTTAAATGATACAAATTAAAAATATATGTATGTTGACATCAACAGAACACCTGAATATAAAGTAGCTTATCCTAATATTTTCTTCCCTCATAATCAAGTGATGACAATGAAAAATTTTGTTTAGAAATAGATAGATCTATTCTTTGAAGAAACATTTGCTGATGTTTTCTAACACCCTATAAAAGTCATATAAATTTTCCCTGGGAAGTTAGTCCTAAAATAATGTAAAGCATGAATTTATTACAAAATAAAACTTAGAGATCCCATGGTAGAAATGTTACTATAAATTTTGCCATATCCTCCATTTCACATGGCAACTGGCTTGTTACCTCTGCTAACAATGCTTTCTTGCCTGAAATGCTCTTCCTTCTTTTCTGCCCAAATTTCATCAACTGCTTAAGGATCGTTTAAATTCCCTTTTTCTTTATAAAGAATTTATACTCCTTTCCATTCCATAAAAGACATTTTCTTTTCTCAATATTTATAATTGTTACTATTTTTGATAGTTATTCATGACTACATTTTCAACAATTGCCAGCAAAAAAAAAAATCATTATTCAACTAACCTTTATACAGTCTCTGGGGCCTAATACATTAAATGTTTGTGACTAAAAAGATTAAAAGACAAAAACAAATATTCTGTGGTTCTCAAGTTATCTAGAGAATTGGAAACTCATCAGTGATTCTGATCTCAGAACTGAGATAGGTGCAATAATAGAAACTCAAATATTACGCCTTGAGAATGTGCATTCTTTATTTGATTATTATGAAGATTGTCATTTAATTTTCTCCTCTCTGTGCAGAGATCTTATAAAAAGCAGATAATTAAAAATTTTGTATCAATTTAAAGATATATTTTATACATGATATATATATATGTTTAATAGTTATTTACGCAGCCATTGTTATTTGAAGTGTTATTTTCATTTTCCAATCTTTAAAACAGAAGAAGCTGTCACCACATGAAAGCTCAGTGCTGCTGCACGTTGTAGAGGTGGGGATAGATCACAGAGGAACAAATGAAGGGGGGTAGTGAGGAAATGGAAAAATGTTAGGAAGTTTTTCTAGACATTTTTCTTTGAAAGAAAAGAGAGATAAAAGGCAAGTGGGTAAATATATTACCACAGATAAATAAAATTAGGAATAAAGAAAAATTGAAGCACCAAATCTCTCACCAAATTTCCTCCGGAATGCTAGAAGCAGAGAAAGACAGCACAGCATTTTTAATTATGCCTAGAGAGAGTTACTTATTTGAAATTGTCAACCTACTTTTGGAAAAAAAAACTGTTTCATTCCAGAAATTAGTGAGCTCTTTCAACATGCTAGACACTCTTTTAAGCCCTAGAGATAGAACTGGAAATAAGTTACTGTCCTGACCCTCAAGGACTTCACAGGATGAGCTAGGGGCAGTAGTCTGGCAATTACCACACCCCTGGCACATGTGCATTGGTAAAGGCACTGGGTTCCTGGAAGCACAGAGGAGGTATCCTCACCTAGACTTCAGAAAGATTCAAAAAGGTAAAGTGAGCTGAGTAGAAATCAGCCAGACAGATGGAATTCACATTTTTCTCCAAGTCATTTGATGGAGGGCATTTGAATGGTCATTTCCTTGAGGTTCAAATCACTTATCTTCTCTAGCTTCAGTACTAAATGGCTCATCTGAACCAACACAACAAGGCAAACACTGTTTTCTGACGATTTGCTCACACCCTACTGACCGTTAGTCATCACTCCTACTTTCTTTTCTGTTAGTAGCATTTTATTTGTTACTACAATTTTCTGCCAGTCAGTTTTTATTTTTAGTAGTAACATTACTCTCAGCTTTTTATACATATCCCTTAACCCCTCAGTTGGACAATATCCAGAGCTAACATCAGTCCTTACTCTGGAGATCCTGTTTTATGACGACTATAAATTTAACGTTAAAAAGGAATATAAACTTTTCAGTTTATCTAACATCAAAAACAAAAGAAAGTCAACAGAGTCTAAATCATAGAAAAATAAACTATAAATGATAATATTTCCAAGATTCTTTTTAAAAGATAGTTGTGTGAAATTATGAAAGTCATCTAACAATGATGTTAGTAGGGGAAGTAGTTATTTGAAATTTATTGATGGAAAGCCTAGCGACTTCTGGGAACCATATGTATTTATGGAAAAAGATATTGCTAAATTTCTCTAATGTTTTTAGGATTAACTTATCTTAAAGTGCGTCAATAGATAAATGATAACAAGTATTTGTTTATTTGACAAAGCTGCAAGTCCTTAATAAAATCCCAAACAAGTAAATACTTGCTTTATTGCTTTATTCCTAGGTCATGACCCAAAATGGTAAAACTATACAACTCTGGTTTAGGCAGCATCATGAAAAAAGTAGCAACCATTACACCATGCATTCTCAACAAAGGTGACATCCACCCCAAGGGGAGTGGGCAACAGTTTTATCTTAGGGGTGAAAAATCTTATTCTTTTTATGTATAAAGCACGGATATACGTATCATACATGGGCAAACATACATTATACTGTTTTATTACAATCTCATGAGGTCAATTAGAAAACAAGTCTAAAAATATCTTTAAAAGTCTCCTGAGGAGGCAATAATGGGGAAAAAATGTTGAGAAATAATGCATTACATATACAAATTTCAGTTTCCCATGGTGCTAAGGAGAAGCAAACCCATCACTTTTCTACTAGATGCTGCCAATTTATATCTGTTTTACAATCTCTTCTCAGAGTAGGTAATATCTTCTGAGGAGAATTGTTTGATCCTTTGTCTTTTATGAGCTCTCGAACAGAAGACCTCCTTTTCACTCCAAGTAATAGCACGAATTTAAATAAAATCAAATCTAAATGCATAGATAGATAGACAGATGTGACAGACTGGCTGATGCCATTGCAGTGCTCATCTATCTACTCCACGTATGATGCTGAATTAAATATTATGGAAGTAAAACAAAGATCAGAAACAACCCTATCCTCATGGGACTTACAGTTGAAAGAAGGAGAGAGGAAACGTATGAAAATCTAAAATACACATTTGCAAGTGATGTCACATATTCTCTCTTCTGTAACAGTATACTGTTAAAAGTTCAGCTTCTGTTTTGCCAGTATTTTGCTCACTTCCTGGAATGTAGTCATCGCTCCATAAATTTTTATAAAGTTATAGACAGATTTGGGTAGAATGCAACAGGCACCCTGAAACTGGAGCATCTGAGCTTCATGCATGGAACAACTGCACAGAAAATGTTATCAATTCAAGCCATGCCTCAAATATGACCACACTTTCCACAAGCAGGAGCGTCATTTTAAGTGGAGAGCAAAGCATGAAAAGTAAGCAACAAATACAGAGACAAATATTTTGGGGGCACACATAGGACAAAGGAGATCACTTTAGCCCAGAGAAAATAGAGTGACATTTTACTTTTTATTGATTAAAATCACTTGATAAATTTTTTTTTTGAGGTAAAGAGGTCCCTTATTGCTGGAAATTTTCAACTTTATGGGATGACCACCTGTTAGAGATATTTTTGAGAGATTCTCAAATTTAGGTAAATTGTTGGATGGACCAATTACCTCTAATGTAAGCCCCCAATCATTCTATGTCAGCAATGGTTGTATAATAGTATCAGAAGCATGTCAGAGTCTAGCTGTAATTCCTAATTGGTTGTGGCAAATGTTTGTATGCACTCATAGAGAATTCTTCATCATTTGCATTGAAAGTTATTCCATTCAATAAAATCTTTCCAGAAGATGTTAATAATCTTCAGATTTTATGCTATTCCTAATTATACCACAGAGGTTACTGTTCTGTGTATTAAATTGTTTGAGAAGTGCTGATAATATTTACTCCTAAAAAGCATCTCTAGAACAGATTCTGAAAGAATTTCAGAAATATCGTATAACAGAGCTGTTTCTTTTTTATTATCATTTCCTCTTCTGACAACATCTGAGGATTTCAAACTCTGTCTCCTTATAATGTGTGTAGTTGCCATGCAGTTGTTAGAATATGTTGGTTTTCTGTGGCTGCTAGATACACACTTTCTGTTTGTTGCTAAACAGTTGGTCCCGTCTTGGTGTTCCTGCCTTCACTCCAGAACCAGTTCTCAGAAGGTGACTCACTTGGTTGTCTTCCTGGCCAACTCTGCCAAGCAAGACAAAGCTAGAGCTATACTATTCTCCTAGTGGAGAAAGACAAACAATCCATGTTTCCACATAGATATTTACCTAAGCATGAATTTATTTTCATTAAGTACTGTTAACCCAAGTATGATTATAATCATATGGAGAAGCATAAGAGACAGGTCTGGTGGGAGAGCCACTATATATGCTTTAGGAAGTAAGGAAAAGTAAAAGATGTACCTTCTCTAAAATAATTCCCTAAAAAAATCGCCTGAGAAAACTTAAGTGGCTAAAATATATTGTCTCTGATTGTGGACTAGTTTATGAGATTAATTGAAATTAAAGCATTGGAAGGATCTATAGAAAAGTCATAGAAAGATATATATTATTCATAAGAATAGGTCCTTGTGATCAACAGCGTAAAACTGTGATAAATCTGTGACTTTGTCACTTGGTTATAAACAGTCTCAACTCCACAGTTTAGCTTAGGGCTCTCTGCACACTTCTCCACGCCCTATTCTAAAATATTTTTCCCTCGTTGCATAAAAATATTTTCTCTATTCTTTCTTCTTTGCAGACAGTATGATCACTTTCATAACACTTTGACTGGAAAATCTACGGTTCAGGCATTGTATCTGCATTCCCAGTTGAAAGCAGGACACCAAGATCTACTGCTATCGTCTCAAACTCAAAACCCCCCAAACAAAGTTCAGTGCCCTCTTTTCTTCCAACAATCTAAATCCTCTACCTGATTTCCTTCCTTTAACGAGATCATATTTTGACGAAAAGTTCAACATGGTCGCCAAATTGTAAAACAAGCAGATTATCTTTTTCTTCTTATAGTTTTCTTATTATTGTTTGTTTACATAGTTCTTACTATCCCTAATTATATTAGTGATCTATGATTAATTTTAATTTTGAGGTAAACTCTACTTCTGAAAGAGAGGGATCTATAGAGGTATTTTGAGCCAAGTTACAAGACCATTCCTGTAAATGACAACTCTCCAGTAATAATTAAATTATTTACTTCTAAATTTTATTAGTGTTCCATTGTGAAAGGAAGCTGTCACTCCTTCATATTTCTGCAGGTTGATTATTGTAGCTGGTCAATAGTTGTTGGTAGTAGAATATGATTTAAAACAGCAAGTTGGAATTCCTTCAACTGAATTTGACCATCACCATTCCTTACATATACTCTATGCCTATACCATTCTTTTTGCATAGACTATTTTCTTTATATCTCATTTCTTCTCAACAAGCATCTTACAAGATCCAGCAAAAGACCAAGCCTTCTGGATTGCTTCCCTATCCCACATTCCCTACAACATTACTGTTTGTGTTTTCCTTTTGTCACTTGGCCCTCTGTATTTTCTCCCCTGCTGGATTTTAAGTTCCATAATGGGAAAGGTGGTAGTTTCCCAATCATCCATAGCCAAATTGTACCTAGCACAAAAGGCTGTGCATAGAATTTGGTGAAGAAATCTTCTTGAATTGCTCAACATTGTACATTAAACATATATTTGTTGATTGACTCACTTCAGTGCATAGTTGTGTGGTTAAGGGAGAGAATAATACAGAAGAGGAAATATTTTGTAAGTTGTTTTCTGAATCTCCAGGGCAAACTGCTTGAGGCATTGACTAGAAAACTGGGCCATAATTCTTCTATACTTGGGAAAATGTATGATTATTAATAGATACAAAGGGAAGAAGCACATATTATGTGTAGCATAATTTTTAAAAAGCTATATAGAATCCTGCTACTGTAGCTGCATATAAGCAACCATCTTAATAGTAAGTTTATTCCTTTAAGTATTTTTCTCTTCAATATCTTACATAAGAAAACGGAGCCAACATTAAAAAGGATTTTCCTCATCCTCCAAAACATACCAAAGGCAAAATCCAGAAATTCTATGCCAAAATGTTTTACTTAGGCTTTGAAGTAAACCAAGAAAACATTTTATTTGTGATTACCATGTAGTCTCAAATTCACACATTCAATTTTTGACACAGTGTACCATAATTTGCTCAAGTAGCAAGTCTGTGTTGGTATCAAACTGTAAAGCTGAAAAGTAAAATTGTATGTTATGAAAATAATCGATTTAAACAAAATATTTTGTTCCCCTGCTTTTGGAATTTGTTCTGCAAGCTCTTCATAATCCTCACCTGTCTTCATTTCAAAAAAAGCTGAACACTGCTGTTTTGCTCTTTATTTTATTAATATGAGAACTAGAAACCAAAAGCCATGGAAGAATTGTTTCAAAAAACAGCAACATCTGAGCAAAGTGTGAAACTTTCAAAAACTTAGAAATTCATATTTCTTATGTCTGTTTATGAAATTTTCTCACTTGTGTTTAATAATTCCTCTTTACATTTCTTGTACCTGACATATTCTAATAATGAAATCTTCCAATTGTGTTATAGTAGTAAATATTTTTGTTCTGCTGTTTTTGCCTTAATAAAACTCACTTACTAAAAAGTAGAAATTATGCCAAGATAAGAGAAATAAAATATCATCTGCAGGCTTACAATAATAGTCTAAGAAAATGCTAGAAATTGCATAATGATATTACACTGATCAAATTTTGTACTAGTAGAAGCAACAAGAACTCTCATAAATTGCTACAAAGAGTGTAAATAGGTCCTACTACTTTGGAAAACTTGCAGTATCTACTAAGACTAAACATACTCATACACACTCTGTGATTCAGCAATTCCTCTCCTAGAGAAAATCTTGGACCCAATCCACACAGTCTCCAAATGCGTGTATCTACATGCATTCATGTGTATTTGCAAAAAGACATGTTCAAGGATGTTCATAGCAGCATCGCCAAAACATAAAAAATACCCAAATATTCCTCAACAGGACAATGGATAAATTGTGATGTCTTCATATAATGGAATATCGTACAGCAATGAGAATTAAAAAGCTATTGTTGCAGGCAACGATATGGATAAATCACATAAATATAATGTTCATAAAAATAAAGTACGCTCAAATGAGTACTTAAAGTTCAGAAGTAAGAAAAACATATTTATTGTTCTATAAGTCAAGATAGTGATTATCTTTGGGCAAAGTAGTGCCTGGAAAGTGAAATGGTGGTGGGAGGGGGTGGGGTGAGTGCTTCCATGATATTGACAATTCTTTTTTTTCAAGTAATTTTATTGCTATCATAATGGTTTATAACATTGTATAGTTTTGGGTGTACATTATTCTTTATCAATTTCTGAAAACGCTTCATCTTGTTCATCCCCAGTAGTCTAATTTTTGTGCATCACCATACATATGTGCCCCTTTATCCTTTTTGCCCAGCCCCCAAACCCCTTCCCTTCTGGTAACCACTAATCTGCCCTCTTTATCCATGACAATTCTACTTTTTGATCCATGGGCTTTTTACATGGGTGTGTTACCTTTGCAAAACTTTATATGGAATCTTATTTGTGCACTTTTCTCTGCATGTTGTATCTCAATAAAAAATTTTTAAATCTTTACAGTCTATGAAAAAAAGCTTATACTAGCAAATTAATTATAAATGTCTATGGTTTCTGACTGCTGTTCCTGACTCCAAATTGCCTTAGAAATAATATTTTTAAATTAGAAAGATATATTTATCAATTAACACTAAATACTTTTTTATCTTTATTTCTTACTTTACGTATTTCCTTTTTGCTCAATACATCACAAATAGACTTAGTAAGTAAAGAATAGTTTTCATAAAGATATTTATTTTACCAAATATTTCCAGTAGAGGGAGCTTCACTTTCTTTACTGTAGAAAATTGTCTTTCAAGGGCCATCATCGAAAATAAAAATATTTAATTTCTTTACATACGATTAAGTTCTTCATCAAGTGATGAGTTACTCTCATCTAAGACTAGCCTAAGATAGAGAAAAGTCTTACTCGATTTATGAAAGAAGAAAGCTAAACTTGACAGTGAAGGAGATATGTATCGCACAAACTTCTATATTGGGTATGTGTTGTTTAAGGGATTAAATTTTTGGATTATTCATAAAATGCATTTTTAACTAAAGTTATTTAATATTAATGAAGGTAAATTCTTATAATTGTGATCATCAATTTGAAATAAAATTTTTGTGAATTTCAATAAAATTACATAAAAATCAGAGGATTGAGTGGTGAAGATTACATAATCTATCTAAGATTATATTATATATCTAAGATTATAGCAAATATCATGGTAAATTGTCATTACACAAACTTGACTTCATTGACCAAAATGTCTCAGCTACTGATATTAAACTTCCTAAAACTAAGTGTCTGTCAACGAAGCTATTTTGATATCTTTTAAAAATAAATATGTATGTTATCATCTAAGATACTAAGAAATAATTACAGTAAAGTGGTCAAATTCTCTTATAACATGAATTTTTTTCTCCTTTTAATGAAATTTTCGCAACTATAAAAGCTCTTAACTCTTTCTTTTGATCACTACATGTAAAATTTGTGACAATTACAAAGTTATAAAAATTTACTGTCATATTAAAATACTTTTCACTGAAAATATTCTGGTTTATAATAGTTCAATCCCTTCAGAAAAAAATCAATAATTTCAGAAATGTAATAATCTTCACAACTAGTTCCTGTTAATACAGGCATATCAAAATAATATAACTTTCTGTAAGTGAGTTTTTATGAGATATGCTATGTTTAGCACGTCTAAAGATGAAAAACTGACCTAGCAACCCAGAAAAGAATGTTTGTATACTTCAAATAGAAGTCAACATTCTTATAACTTACTCTACTTATTTGATTTCAATCCTCTTGAAAAGCTTGTGAGCCATAAAAATGGAAACTTTAAGGTAATTATAATAGTGACATAAAATTTACTTTGTGGCTCAAAAATCTATATGAGCAGAATTTTGCTTATACTTTGTTTGGTTAAGAATAGGGGTTAAATTTTCTGATCTTTTGCCTAGTCTGTCTTCTCTTCTTTAAATTAATCAAAAAGAAAAAAACAAGTCTACCAAATATGACTCAACATGATAAAGAAATGACATGTCATAGAACAATTTTATTCTTCAATAGGTTTCATATAATTTTACTTTCTCCAAAAGGATTATTCTTGACATAGAATGTATCTAATGATTTATTTATTATTTTCCCTCCATGTATTACCTGAACTAAGTACTTCCAAGGCCTTTATTTTCATATTTATTTAACTTAAATTCTGGATATGTAAACAATGTTCAGAATTTCTCTGATCAGTACATGCGTATGTTCTAGAGTTTTTGCCTTTTAAAAAGTTAATAATGCTCCATTTCTAATTACTAAATGCTTTGTAACTTTCAAAAAGAGAATAACATCCAGAATTTATAATTCACTTAGAAAAATAAAACTCTAAAAGCAACTTGAGAAAGGAAATCTAGGCTTTGGAAATAATTTTTCTCGGGTAATTCTCAGCTGCAAATAATATGAAATGCCAGCTACTAAAATGCACTAATTAGTGAAAATAGAGCAAAGTTACGTGTTTTCAGAGGTCTCAAAAAAATACCCTGATAGATGGGTTTAGACAGAAAACAATACGATTTAAGGGATACTTTCAACAAATCAATTTCTAATTGCATTCTTGGCTTCATCAATAACCAGTGGTTGCAAGCTAGTACACAGGCTTTAATGAGTTCTCTGTTAAACACAAGTGGACTCACCTGAGTAGCAGTGCTGCTTCCCAGAAGTAAAATCCCGAAACTAATGTTCGAAAATGTCTCACGTGGGCCATGATACGACGAGATATTCACGATCCTGAAATTAGTCTTATCCAAGGAATGGGGAAGGAGAAAGCCAGGAATGAAAATGTGCAATCTACTCCGTGTGGTGATGGAGACAGACGCCTGGAAAGCTTCAGCACCTTAGACAGCTCCCTGCAGTCCGTGACGATCCTCTCTTTCAAACACGTGAAATTCCCGTTTGACCCCTTCTCTGAGCATTGAGCAGACCGGAGATTCACAGGGTTACAAGTGTGAAGATGATTTATACAGTGAAAGCGGAATAAGGAGTGAGATGAAATGTCCGAAGTGCCTAGGTTCTGGGCAACAGTTCACTGGAGCCCTAGCCGCAAAAGAAGAATGCTTGTCTTTTCTTGACTCCGACTCACGACTGGAGAAAGGACAGAAGTCACAGCTGGAACAACGATGCTTCTTCACCTGCTCCAAGCGCCACCCGTCCGGATCCCACTCTCCACCTTTGGGTAAAATCTGAGATAGCCAGCGCGGCAAAGGGAAGAGGGGGCGGGGTCAACGATGCTGTCTTGCCCGCCAATCACGACTGTACAGAGGGACAGAGTGACAGACCATTCATGACGGTAGGCGGTGCTTAGCGCTTCACCCTTAAAAAAAAAAAAAAAAAAAGCAGTGAGCGACTGATGCAGAGCCTAAACCGCGACTGGAGGGAGTTGCAGAAAGGAAGCTTCAGGGCTAAGAGCTAAGAAGAGTCAGAGGCTTTTGTGGACTAGGTAGCACAGTTGCGCTGGATGAACCCTCCTTTGTTCCCTCCCAGGAAAATGCACAATTTAGTTAAAGAAAGGTCTTTAGGATATGACTCCGTCTCTTTGACCCTGCATCGAAATGAAACGACATAGAAATGTCAACAGTAAACCCAGACTCTTGCAAAGGGCTAGAGAAGAGCAGAGAGAGTGGTGTTTGAGTACCAGAGGAACAGGAGAATCAGCTGTTTCTGGAATTCTCTCATAACCCTGGCCAGCTTCTGGTAGGGAAGCGTTATTAACTAGGTTAAGTTGAGTTTCCTTCAGTCATAATAAGGGTTCTAAAAAGATGAAGGTGGGAAATCTAAAGAGATGGCTACTAGAGGCATAAGGCCACCCACCATTTTTTTCTTAACACGTTTTCCATATCTTAACAGTAAGTTCAAGTGAGAAAGACAGGTAGGTCATGTGGTACATCTGTTTTTCTGTCATCCGTCTCACCATCCCCTCCCCATGACCATTTACATGGGGACTTGGATTGGAAGACTGGAAAGGAAAAGTAAATCTGTGTGTATTTTTATTTAATGGAATCTTTTAAAATTAAAACTTATGCTTTTAGATCTTTGTAGTGGTTTTTATTTACTATCAACCAAGATCAAAATGTTCGTTCCTTGAATCTTAACCTCTCCCCAAAACTCTCTCGGATATTTATTCTGAAAGCCTTACTTTACTCTTAATTTTCTCAATGACTAAACTACATGCCAAGAAGATCTTCTTACTCCTTCTCACAAACGTTTTCTCTTTAATTAAATTCCACCTGCAATTAACATATCAATTATCCTGTAATTCTCTATTTAACTGGAAGAGTATGGCATTATCTTCCGACCTTCTCAAATGATGACACAGTGAAAAAAAATCTCTTTTCTCTTTACTCTTTAGTAGACAAGCCTATTTACATTCAGTGAAAATAAAGAACTGTTAAATTTATTTCCATACGTTATTACTGTACCTGTCTGTTTTCAGATCTTGTTTTTCTGATTTAAATTACAGACTTTCAGAAGTCTCACAAGGAATATCATTGATTCTGCCCATGAATATTTGTGTCCTGAGAAGGTTCACACAATTTTAATTAACTCAGTTTTTGAATGAATCCCTTGAAAGCTAAGTACAAATGCTTTTCAGTTGGTCATTCTTTGAATAGCAGTAATTGTTTTAAAAACTGCACATAATCAAAAAACAAAACTTACCATATTTCAAGAAGACTTGGATTCCTTGTCTTGTTTTACCACTTACTGAGTATCTCTAGAAAAGTAATCTACTTTTAAAAATATCTTTACTTAATATATCTTTAAAAAATATATATGTATTGAAGAAATTGAATTAAATGAACTCTGAGATTCATCCTCTGGCCAAAGGAGACAACCAATAAATGTTTACTTAACTGAGCAAATTAATAGATAATATTTAAAGTTCTGTGTTTAGGTTAATCTGGATAGTTATGTTACATGACAGCTTAAAAGGTAGAATGATTTTAACTATTTCATCTCATCATTAACATGAAAGCGTAGGAATATTATACTTTATCAAATTAATATATATCTAGTCAATCAGTTTCTCGGATATCAACGTCATATAAGAGGATGCCTGGAATCCGCATATTATTCACTTTTCATAGCACCATGATTATTTCCTTCAAATTATTTATGACAAGCTATCATCTTCCTCATTTATTTGTCTGACTTTTCCACTGGAGTGAGGATAATTGGCATTATTTAGCACAGAACCTAGCATATAGTAGATACTCAATATTTGTTGAATGCCCTAGTGATCATATTAGAAACAAAATATATTTCTTTAAATAATTGCTAAATTCATGAACTTGTTGCAGTGCACTGGGTATTGGATTAAATTTGATTAAATAAATTAGAAATTAATGGAAGAGTGGATTGTAGTGCCTTGTTTCTTTTAGTTAATATTTGATGGTTAATTTTCCAGCACTTCCTGTCTATGGATTTTTATCTTGTTTGTTTTTAATTCCTATAAGGCCAAAATTAATTTCATGCATCTACATATTTGTGGTAGCTATTCTTATACATTTTACTCTCTTGAAAATGATAGTTCTGACTGGATGAGTAGGTAAATGAAGGTGTTTTTGGAAAAAAGAGCAATCTATGGCTGATAACTAACTGGCTAGCCCATTCATGTAAAATTAACATGGATTCTGACGTGGCCAAATCTCTGCTTTTCTCCTTGTGGGCTTTGTTATTTCTTTCTTGTACTAATGGATCATATTTCACATTATACAAGACATGGGACTTAAGAGGTTAATGAGATATTAATCTTCATCATATTTAATATTTTCTTTTTACAGAAGAATTAATTGTAGCCCAAAGTGGTTAAACATACAAACAAGCCCTCATATTCAGCAAGTTGAAGATATCAAACTTGAATTGGGTGCTTCTGGCTCATTGTTTAGTATATTGTCCACTACCATAGAGCTACCTTTAATGCCATATTTACACTATTGTTTCAAAATATATAAATATTGTCTAAGCTACAGAAAAGTAGATCAATATCAATCTAATGATAAAGATTTTCTCGTATGTTCAGTGGTTATTACCAATGATCTAAAGCATATAGTATTGTATAGATATTGCTAAAATGACTTGTTATTTAGTACAAGACATTTACTTTTTGAAGTTAATGCAGTATGAAGTTAGCAATAGTTTACTGAGAGATGATAAGATTCAGTACCGTTGGGTAATTCTAAGCATCTCAACAAAAGCTTATGTATACTTCAAAATACTGGTTTAAAAGGTTGCAAAAAGTAATGTCACTTTTGGAAGAATTAGAATATTCTCATCTTTGAATTAACACTCTCTGGGAAGTAAAATAAAGTTTTAATTTAGGAATCAATCAGAAAGTCACTCGTTGAATACAAATCAGGTAGAAGAGAATTAATCCTATGTCAGTGATAGATACTATCACCAAGTATGTGAGCCCAATGAATTTATTTTTTGTATAAGAATCTATCTACTGAACAGACTACATACAATAATCATGACATGTTAGCTGATCAGGCGACTCTCTTTTTGTTATAGTGGTAGAAATATCCAATAATTTATCTCCATTTCCTTGTCCAGGCGACAAATTTTCTCATACGAATGTCAGCAATAACCTAATTGTTCCTCTTGCTTGCCCTCTTATTCCCCTTGATCAATCCTCCACTGTGACTATTAAGGGTTTTTTGTTTGTTTGATTTAGTAAATCAGATGATGCTACTTTTGTTCCTAAAAACTTTCAGTGCCTTTCCATTGCAACAGATTAAAATCCACATTCCTCTTCACAACTGACAAGGTTCTGAATGATTTTCCATTGATAATCTCCTTAGCTTCACTTTTTACTAGTCTCTCTTTTCCCCGACTTTGCACCAGTCACATGAGCTGTTTCTTGTCTCATGATTTTTCTACTTCAAACACTTTTCTTCTTAAGCTTCCTATGTCTAGTCTCTTTTCAGGCGTTAACTCACAGTATGAATATTTCTCTCTCTTTCTTTCTACAAAAAGTTTCCTTTTACCTTTATATCATGGTTTATTTCCTTCAAAGATTAAGTGATAATTTGATGTTTGCCTTTGTTTGAATACTCCTGGAAGGCAGGGGGACTATGCGTCTTTATGCCTACAGTGTCTGGCACATAGTAAGTGATCAATACATATTTCTTGAGTGAATGAATGTATAAACATTCTTTGATTTTTGGTTCTCCCTTTTCTAGAGTCCATCCTTACTAATCTCATTTAACTCATTTTTCTTTATAAAATTATTTAAGATCTTTAGATTGTAGTGTTTTTTCCATGCTAAACATATGCCTTGATCATCTAAAAATAACCTTCAAAAAGATGCTGCTAAGACCAATGTCAAAGAGTGTACCGCCTATATTTTCTTCTAGGAGTTTTATGGTTTCAGGTCTTATATTCTAATATTTAATCCATTTTGAGTTAATTTGTGTATGGTATAAGGTAATGGTCTACTTTCATTCTTTTGCATGTGGCTGTCCAGTCTTCCCAGCACCATTTATTGAAGAGACTTTCCTTTCTCCATTGTATGTTCTTGGCTCCTTTGTCAAAGATTAGCTGCTCATAGATGTGTGATTTTATTTCTGGGCTTTCAATTCTGTTCCATTGATCAATGTGTCTGTTTTTGGGCCAGTACCACGCTGTTTTGATTACTATAGCATTGTAGTGTATTTTGAAGTCAGGGATTGTGATGCATCCAGCTTTGCTCTTTTTTTCTCAGGATTACTTTAGCTATTCGGGGTCTTTTGTTGTTCCATATAAATTTTAAGATTCTTTGTTCTACTTCCACGAAGAATGTCATTGGGATTCTGATGTATTGGATTAAATCTGTGGATTGCTTTAGGAAATAAGGACATTTTAACTATGTTTATTCTTCCTATCCATGAGCATGGAATATCTTTCCATTTCTTTACATCATCTTCCGTTTCTTCCAATAATGTCTTATAGTTTTCAGTGTATAGGTCTTTCACCTCCTTGGTTAAATTTATTCCTAGATATTTTATTCTTCTTATTGTTATTGCAAATTGGATTGTGTTCTTGACTTCTCTTTCCACTAGTTCATTATTAGTGTATAAAAATGCAACTGACATTTGTAAGTTGATTTTGTACTCTGCAATTTTGCTGTAGTTGTTGATTATTTCTACTAGTTTTCTGGTGGATTCTTTAGGGTGTTCTATATATAAAATCATGTCATCCACAAACAGCCAGTGTTCTACTTCTTCCTTTCCAATGTAGTTCCCTTTTTTTCTTTTTCTTGTCTAATTTCTCTAGCCAAAACCTCCAGTATTATGTTGAATAAGAGTGGCAAGAGTGAGCACCCTTGTCTTGTTCCTGTTCTCAGAGGAATGGATTTCAGTTTTTCACCATTAAGTTGGCTGTGGGCTTGTCATATATGCCCTTTGTTATGTTGAGGTACTTTCCTTCTATATCCGTTTAATTGAGAGTTTTTATTGTAAGTGAATATTGGATCTTGTCAAATGCTATCTCTGCATCTATTGAGGTGATCATTTTGTTAATGTGGTGTATCACATTGATTGATTTGTGGATGCTGAACCATCCCTGTGTCTCTGGTATAGATCCCAGTTGATCATGGTGTATGATCCTTTTAATGTCTTGCTGTATTTGATTTGCCAATATTTCATTGACAACTTTTGCATCTATGTTAATCAGTGATATTGGCCTGTAATTTTCCTTCTTTATGCTGCCCTTAACTGCTTTTGGTATCAGGGTAATGTTGGCCTCATAGAATGAGTTAAGAAGTGTTTCATCTTCTTCAATGTTTTAGAATAGTTTGAGAAGAATAGATGTTAAATCTTCTTTGAATCAGTCTTAGCAGCATCTTTTCAAATGCCATGTCTACTCAGGAAAAGAAAACAAAAGAAAAAATAAATAAATGGGACTACATCAGACTAAAAAGCTTCTGCAAGGCAAAGGAAACCATGAACAAAACAAAAAGATAACGCACTAACTGGGAGAAAATTTTTGAAAATCATATATCTGACAATGGGTTAATTTTAAGATATATGAAGAACTCATACAACTCAACAACAAAAAAACAAACAACTCAATCTAAAAATTGACAGAGGATATGAATAGACGTTTTTCCAAAGAAAATATACAGATGGCCAACAGGCACATGGAAAGATGTTCAACAACACTAATCGTCAGGGAAAAATGCAAATCAAAACTATACTAAGATATCACCTTATACCTGTTAGAATGGCTATAATTACCAAGACAAAAAATAACAAATGTTAGAGAGCATGTGGAGAAAAGGGAACCCTCATACACTGCTGGTAAGAATGCAAAGTGGGGCAGCGACTATGGAAAACAGTATGGAGATTTCTCAAAAAAGTAATAATAGAACTACCATGTGATCAAGCTATCCCACTACTGGGTATTTATCCAAAGAACATGAAATCAATAATACAAAGAGATTTATGCACTCCTATGCTCATTGCAGCATTATTCACAATACCCAAGATGTGGAAGCCACACAAGTGCCAATCATCTGATGAATGGATAAAGAAGATGTGTTGTATATATACAATGGAATACTACTCAGCCATAAACAAAGACAAAAATCATCCTATTTGCAACAACATAGATGGACCTCGAGGGTATTATGTTAAATGAAATAAGCCAGGTAGAGAAAGACAAACACTCCGTGATTTCACTCGTATGTGGGAGATAAACAAACATATGGATAAAAAGAACAGATTACTGGTTATCAGAGGGGAAGAGGGTGGATAGGTGGGCAAAAGTGGTAAAAATGCACATATGTATAGTGATGGATAAAAATTAGACTATTGGTGGTGAGCACGATGCAGTCTATACAGAAACCGATATATGGTAATATACACTTGAAATTACAGAATGTTATAAACCAATATGACCTCAATAAAAGAATTTTAAAAATATAAGTAAATAAATATAACCTTGAAGTTTATATGTGTGCCCTCAGTTCACTCTGACAGTGCCTTATTTATAATTAGATTAATATTATCCAGTATACAATGACTTTCACTATTTTAACTTTCAGACTGTCATCTCTTTTCTCCAAGTTGTGGTGATAATTTGTCATAATTCCCTAAATGACTTCAAATAGTGGGATATTTGAAGCACTTAGTTGACTGAATAGTTCACTCTTTCTGTGAACGTTTGGTACCAAGTAGGCAAAACTTGTAAAATTTCCTCCAAATTATTTCCTCAAACAGCGTATTTATCAAAAAATACAGAGTTTATAATATGCACAATATTAGGTGCTTCCTGGGATGCACATGTGAATGAGAAACAAAACTAGTCCTAGAGGAATTATAATCTATATAATTGTAAGATGCACATGAATATTCGCAGTATCTCATAGAATGGAAGTATTGAAGGAAGCAAAGAGAAATGCTATGGGAATTCAAATGCATTACTTCAAACTGAAAAGCATGAGAAGATTAAAAAATGTTCATAGAGTTAGAATTATTTAGCAAAGCTTTGAAACCAGTTCATAGCTCATTTTTAGAATTTGAATGTGTGGTAATTATAGGGCAAAACTTCATAGGAGAAAGGTAAAAAAATCTCCAAAAGCATAGAAGCAGGAAAAGTGGAGTGAATAGGATTTAAGTGATAATATTTACATAATTACTGTATTGGATACTTTACATATTATCTTAATTTCTGCTCTCAAGAGCAGGTATACATAATCTTGTTCATGTTTTTTGTTTGTTTGGTTGTTTTTGCTTTTTTGCTGAGGAAGATTCACCCTGAGCTAACATCCATTGCCAATATTCCTCCACTTTATATAAGAACACCATCATAGCATGGCTGGTGAATGGATTAAGTTCATGCCTGGGATCTGAACCCGCAAACCCAGGCTGCCGAAGCGGAGTTCACATAACTTTAACCACTTTAATACAGATGCAAGCATATATATATATATATATACATATATATATATAAAATATAGTATAAATATATTTATATCATATATAATATAAATATATTATATTTAATCATTAAATAATTATATTTAATTATTAAAATATATAAAATAAATATATATTTATATATAAATTATTGCATATAAAATTACATATAAAATATAAAATGTAATAAAATATTACATATATTATTATATATTGCAAATCAGAAAACAATTAAAACTAATAAAAATACTACATATTAAAGCGGCTAAATGGATGATTCGTTTGAAATGTGTATCCTTAAATAGTCGTAAAATAAATGCTGAAAATTAATAATATAAGATACAACTAATGAAGTTGGAATGAACAAATGAACGAATCTCATAAATGTAGATGGAAAGAATACATGTAAAAAAAATAGTCAATGTGGAAAATAAAATAGGTGATCATGAAAACCAAATGTTTTGAATTTTATATTAGACAAATTTAGTAATATAATACATTATTATACTATATTAGAAAAATATTGGTAGGCAAGATATTTCCTTAAAAATAGCATAATAATATAATAGCCAAAATATTAGTAGGCAGAATATTTCCTATAAAAAACAAGAATAATAAAAATTGACAACCCAATAGAAAAAATATGGAAATATTTCATGAACAGGACTTTTAAAAAAAAGCTAACTTATATAATCAGAGATGGTAAACTCTGTTTGTAATTAATGACTGCAAATGAAATCCTGAGGCACAATTTTAGAACAAACACACTAGCAAAGTTAAATTTAATCATCATACCAATTGTTCCAAGACTGTGAGCTAAGATAGAAGTTACAGAGTGCTAATGAAAATATACATGATACAAGATTGATTAGCAGACATCTGGTCCTGTCCAGAATGTCCATAAGACATTTGATCTGTAAGACATTTCGTCCATAAGGCATTTGGTCCATGCCAAAAGGTCCTTGATATTTGCAGGACCGTGTATTTGATCCTGTCCAAAACGCCCATCAGACATTTCGTTCATGTCAAAAGCTCCTTGATATCTGGTCATATTTGGTCCTGTCTAAACATCCATGAAGACATCTGGTCCATGCCAAAAGGTCTTTGACATAATCATGGATGTTTTATATAGAACCAAATGTTAGGGACTTTTTGGCTTGGACCAAACGTATTGTGGACATTTTGGACAGCACCAAATGTCTCGCAAGGATAAGACCAATTAATCTAATGGTTAAGTCCATTGTTGCGTATTTTGTTTGCAATAGGAAATTTCCTATTCTCTCCTTTTAAATTAAAACCTTCTAGAAAATTCTTTTGAGTGGCATATATTAGAATATCTTTTCACAGTAGCAGTTTCCAATCTGTGGTCACAAGGATTAGTATTCTCTTTGTTTGCAAAACATTTTTATTAGTCATCTTCTGGAAATTTTTGAAATTTTAATTATATGGAATATTTAATATGCATTTTCTCTTTCTTATTCCTCGAAGGAAAAATGTTAAAAGTTTAAATATTTTAAAAAGATGAATACTTAACATCTTAGAAATTTTGTACTATTTGTGTCCTACAAATATGATTTACTGTGAGAGAGATATTTATTTGCTGAGACACCAGAATTTTAAGAAAACTTGAAGACCAAAAAAATATTTTTTAACATTAAGTGTAACTGGACTGCATTCAAGTCTCAGCATTGGCACTTAATCTCTTTGTTACCTTGGGCAAAGTCCTTGCTTAGTTTTAATTACTCATCTATAGGATAAAATTTATAATCTGCTTCATGTATTTTCCTTTGCTCTTCAAACTTTAAAAAAGTCTGACTTCTTTAGAATTCCTCTTGAAACTTCCATTGTTATTAATTGAAAAGTTTGTAACTCTATTACTATTTTATTGTTACACTTGTAAAACAACATATCAATGTTTAAAGATATTTATATTTTATTAACTTTGAAAATAATAGCTGTATTGAGATATAATTTACATTTGTACCATAAAAATTCACCCTTTAAGAATGTACATTTCAGTGGTTTTTAAGTATATTCATATAACTGTCCAACCATTATCAGTATCTGATTTTAGGACATTTTAACCGTACTCCCTTCCCCACCAAGAAAACCCATACCCATTAATAGTCACTTCCCATTTTCCCTGCTCCAGCGCCTGGGAACCACTAATCTACTTTCTGTTTCCATAGATTACCCTATTCTAGACAGTTCATGTAAATGGAATCGTATACCATGTGGGCTTTTGTGACTAATTTGTTTTATTAGCATAATGTTTTTCAGATTTGTTGTAATACTTTGACCCTGATTTCTTAAATTAGCTTGATGTCTAGCAAACATGAGTGCTTATGGTTCTATTTTTTTTTATTATTATTTAATAGGCTTTATTTTTAGAGCAGCTTTAGGTTCACAGCAAAGTTGAGCAGAGGGCACAGAGATTTCCCATAAGCCCCCTGCCACTACACATGCATAGCCTCCCCCATTATCAACATGCCCAAACTGGTACATTTGTTACAATTGATGAGCCTGCATTTGAACACCATTATCACCCAAAGTACATACTTTACACTGGGGTTCACTCTAGGTCATCTGCATTCTATGGGTTTAGACAAATGTGCAAAAACGTGTATCTATTACAGTAGAATGCAGAATAGTTACTGCCCCAAAATATCCTCTGTGCTCCACTTATTCATCCTTCCCTCCCCACTAACCCTTAGCAACCACTGATCTTTTTATTGTCTCCATAATTTTGCCTTTTTCAGAACATCATATGGTTAGAATCATACAGTATGTGGCCTTTTCAGATTGGCTTCTTTCTCTTAGTAATATGCATTTAAGTTTCCTCCCAGTCTTTTCTTGGTTTGATAGCTCATTTCTTTTTAGCACTGAATAATAGTCCATTGTTTGAATGTAACATGGTTTATTTATCCATTCACTTACTGTTTCAATTTCATTGATTTCTGTTCTAATTTTTATTATTGTTTTTATCTTGCTTACTTTGGCTATAATTTCCTCTTATTGTTCTAGTTTCCTAAGGTGGAAGCTTAGGATATTGATTTTAGATCTTTCTTCTTTTCTAAAGTATTCATTCGACATTATAATTTTCCCTGTAATCACTGCTTTGCTGGATCTCATCAATTTTGATAAATTGTATTTTTATTTTTATTTAGTTCAAAATATTTTCAATTCCTGTTGAGATTTCTTCCTTGATCTATGTGTTGTTTAGAAGTATGTTATTTAATCTCTATATATTTTGGGATTTTGTGGCTATCATTCTGTTACTGATTTCTAGTTTAATTCCATTGTGTTCCAGAGCAGACATTGATTGAATGATTTCTATTATTTTAAATAGGTTGAAGTGTGTTTTATAGCCAAGAATGTGGTCTATCCTGGGGATTGCTCCATGTGAACTTGAGAAGAATGTGTATTCTGCTGATGTTGGATGAAGTAGTCTACAGATGTCCATTATATCCAATTGATTTATAGTGTTATTGAGTTCAGCTGTGTCCTTACTGATTTTCTCCCCGCTGAACCCATCTATTTCTCATAGAAGTGTGTTGAATTTTCTGACTAAAATAATGGATTCAGTTGCAATAGTAGAAATGCTGTAAATAAGCCTTTGGTAATGTGATCATATGGTGTAGGAGAAGAGGAGGTGTTCCATAGTCCTTATGATTAGGTCTCAGTCTTTGAATGAGCCTGTGCATCTGGACTTCACAAGTATTTCTCAGTTTTTTTCATCCCTTAGGTGGTACAGGATGGCTATAATGTGCTGGAGTTGGATATTTCTCTTCCCTTAGGTCAGTTAGGCTCTGACAAAACCCCAGAAGTTTAGGCTCTTGTTAAGTAGTTTCTCCTAAGGGCGCACTTTGTTAAGAAGAACAGAATGCTCTGGTGTGTGTCAAAATGGTCATTGTGAGAACCTGATATAGTTCCAGGAGGTAAAATTCACAGAAGTGTAAGGGCTCTCTTATGACTCTTGGTTCCCTGGAGTTTAATCTGTCAGACTTAGCCACATGGAACCTCTAGCAATTCATCATTTACAGGTCAGATTTCATTTCCCTGGCACTGGTTTCTGTGATGGTTTCTGCTCTAGCGAGTTGGGATTCTTTGTATTTGCCTGTTGGTCTTCCAATTTCGGAAGCATTGGTTTGCCTTGTGACCTCCCTTCTCTCTTATGTATCCAAGAAGAATTGTTGATTTTTCAGTTTGTTCAGCTTTTCATTTGTTGGTAGGATGGAGTGGCAACTTCCAAGCTTCTCACTTGCTGGACCAGAAACCGGAAGTTTCTTATAGTTCTATTTTAAAGTACTTTAAAAGCCTAACCTGATCTTAGATTTTTAGGTTTTCACAACTTTGAAGATTTCTTGGCCTTTTTAATTACTGCATATTTTGGTCTGTAGAAAGGACTTCACTTGAGCCTAAATAATATTCATTTTAAGTTATAGGCATATCTAAGGCATTTCAATATATATATAAGTGAATACTACGGAAAAAATAATTTTTTTAAGGTAGAGTCGTCATATAAACTAAATGATAAATGAGCTCCATTTCAATTCCTCAGTATACTTAGCTATCTCTTGCCTAAAGAATTTAAATTTGCTTTTGCATCTAAATGGAATATTCAATTCTCTGCATGGTTAACTCCTCTTTTCCTTCATCTCTCAGGTTAAATGCTCCCCTGAGAAGGCTTCCCTGACCATCCTATGTAAAGCAGCCACCACATCTGTTACTCTCTATTATATCGCCCAGTTTATTTCCTTCATACGTAATAATTATGTATTTATTTACTTATTTTCTGTCTCTCCTCCTCTAAGGTGAGGTCCAAGAGGTAAATACTTCCTTTGACTTCCCACTTGCATTTCCCTGTGTCCTAAGATGCAAGAAAGAGAGAGTGAAAAACACAGAGAGAGATAGACAGACAGAAAGACAGACAAAGGCAGAGAGAAGAGAAATAGATGTTTTTGTATAATATGGGATATTGAAATATTGAGAACACAGATCAGAGACAACATTTGTGCTGATTGATGAGACAACGGTGGCCAATTTGGCAGCATTCCTCGCCTGATCTGTGGGGTCCTCAGCAGTTGTAGTCAGCAATAACTTGTGCAGATGTTAGCACCAAGGTCAGCCCCCAGGGCAGACATTTGAATGTGTGACAGTGGCAGATGCAGTTGTATCTCTAGTGAGTACTTTTAGCACAGTTAACATTTGGGGAATAGCAATAACTGTAATATGCAGTGAGCAAAAGAAAAAAAAAGTGCTAAAAGTCATGCAGTAGTCCTACAGACAATTAACTTCTTGAAGTGTTGGGTGTGACACTTCCAGGAACCTCTCAAAATTATCCAGGAAGAAATTGAGCGAGGTTGGATTTCCTGAAGTATAAATAAGAACACATAGTGCTGGAGAAATTTTACTTTGTGGGCGTATTTTTAATCTTCTCTTATTGCCAGTCTAATGAGGCCTAAGAAACAAAGGTTTACTTCAGCAAATAATTAATCTTATTTATTTGCCCCTTTGAGAGAGAAATCAGGAGACAAAAAAAAAAAATCACCACCCGTATCTAAGAATTTTCTGTACACCAGAGAATATGAAAATCTAAAGTGAGCAGTTGTTTCTCTTTGTTTTAGCCATATAAATTAAGAAAAAGAATGTAGATGTTTAGAATAACTAAATTGTATTTCCAAGCACCTTGAATTCAAAGCTAAGTTCTCTGGTGTTTAATGTAGAAAGAAATCATGGGAAACATTATTCCCCCACTTTTCCAAATATCTTCATATCCCAATAACTCATCGTGCTACATGATTTTTTCCCCCAAAGGAAAGTACATACAAACACTTTACTTGAATGTCTTAACTTTTCTGCAGTATGAAGTGAAATTTATCGTAATCCACATCCAGTCTTGGCTGTGAATGTTGACATTGCTGTTGCTGCTCTTCCCCTAAACAATGGCCTTCTGGTGGTCACCTATGGTCTGCACACCAGTTTTCCACACTTGTGGTAAAAGGGTCTCAGCTTGGTCACACGCTTTTAAAAATAAATGCTGAGTAGGTCCATCTTGGTCATTGCTCTTGATTTTTTGTTCTTTACTTTATGTAAATACCTGTGGTGAGTAACGATGTGAGGAGTTTTCTCGTCTTATTCTAATTTATAGTATGTAGAAGATACTCTGTCTCACAGTGACTTTAATGAGTTAGCATGATCTACCATTTCTCTCAACAGATAGTTAGTTCAACAGGACTTGAAGTTCATGTATTACATAAGACCTAAGATCCCACGACATGGAAACATAATTTTTCCTCCAAATCTTACACTCTGCACCTAGGTTATGTTAAAATTTCATATTTTCTTAGAACACTTAGAGGCTGACAAAACCTGAAAGCAATTTCAAGTAAAATTATATTTTATTTTTATAGACATTAAAATCAAATTTATTGTTAAATCTTGACATTTATTAAAGATGAAATTCAGTTTAGAAATAGTTAAATGGCATTTCTAAAATTAGAGATGAGATTTGAGGGTCAAAAACAGAGAAGATGCCTTTTATTCAGTCATTTTATTTTTCTCAATGTTGCTCTGGGTAAAACAGGTGCATGTTATAGTTTTTATTGGATTCTCTCCAATTATGATATTATGTGTTTTATATTCTTGCAAAACTGTCTGCAAGGATAAGTTATTCTATATCTAGAAAATAATGATATTACAAATCTATAAAGCAGGACCTATAAGCTAATATTTCTTATTCAAAAATATCTCATAAAGTGTATATAAGCAGATATTCAAATACTTATTTTATTTTCTTTCAGCTATGCTCACATTAAAATATGAATCTCTAAGCTTCTGTAACTGTTCCTCAGTCTTTAGTATAATATATTAATATACAAATGCTTTCAACTTCTAGAGCAAATATAGTAGCATAACATTATGAATATGAGGGCCAGACAGTATAAACATCAAAACAAATAAATCAATTACTATTTATGTGCATAGACACATCTTTTAGGACAATAAGCATAATCACAATATAAATTTAAATAAGTGATCATACGCTATTTCAGGGCTGTTTTAGCCTGAGGATTTTGTTGTAGTGTCATTTACAGTAACAACTGCTTCCTTAACAAAATTAAAGAAGTGTTCCATTTTTTTCCTACTGAATCAACAGAAAGTGATAGATCTGAAAAAAAAAAATGAAATACAAACTGGAAATTGTGACCTGTGCTCCTTGTTCCTGATTGGAAGTTTGGACAGATTGTATTTTCACAGTAATAGTACTATCTGCTTGAGGCTACTTGGCTCAAGTGGGCATTTCAACATACTGGGTGCTCAAACTAGTTAGAACACCGCATGGCAGCAAGCCAGGGTCTCTTTCCCCTTAATGGGCCCTTGCTGACAAAAATCTACCACTCTCATGACCTGTGTCAGGGATAAATTTAGCCCAAAAATGTGTTCATCGAAACACTGGGTTTTAGTTGTTGCACCTAAACTACACAGTAGGTGCCCTGCCTGCCTGATAGATTTTTTGTTTGGACCTTTTGATCTTGGCTCCCAATTCTGTCTTTTGTTAAAACAACAACATGATAACAAACTTCAAATCATTTGAATCGCCTCAAAACACTTGAAATGCAGTCCTAACCCATACATACCTGTATGATAAATTTCATCAGGTTTTTCAGACTTTTACCCTCCTCCCTGAGCCATGTCTTTTTCCAGAATTTTGTTTTCATGTTTTCAGAGAAACATGGAAAAATATTCATGACAATTGGTTAAGTAGAAAATGTAAGCTAAGTTACAAGAGTATACGTTTGGATTGAATATTTGTATCCCCCCCCCCCCACCAAAATGCAAACGTTGAGGCCCTACCCCCCAAAGCAATGATTTCGGGGATAGGGCTTTGGGAGGAATTAGGTTTAGATAAAGTCATGAGGATGAGTCCCCCATGGTGGGATTAGTGCCCTTATAAGAAAAGGAAGAGAGACCAGAGCTCTCCCCTTCCACCATCTAAGGCCACAGCAAGAAGGCGACTGTCTTCTCACCAGGAGGTGGATTTGCTGGCATCTTGATCTTAGATTTCCTAGCATTCAGAACTGTGAGAAATAAATCTCTGTTGTTTAAGCTACTTAGTCTATGGTATTTTGTTATAGTAGTCCAAGCTGACTAATATAATATGCATAGTGTGTTCCCATGTTCTTCCAGTATTTTTTGCATGAATCTTCATGTTGCTAAATTAGAATTGCCTTTGAATCCAAGCAGTTGAATCCACTGGTGCTCTGTGCAAATGACTAAATTTTTTCTCTAGGATGTTTTTAAAAACTAAGAAATCTATATTTTTTAGGATTTATTCCAAAGACATATGCATCTAGCTAATATCAAATTAGGGCATTTGCATCATGGTGGTAAGCATGATAATCTTAAGATTTACTAGATAAGTTATAAAAATAAGAGCAAACATTAATTGTATGTGTACTATGAATCAGGCACTGATTTAAAGTTTCACATACCTACCTTATCTCATGTAATTCTATTAAGAATCCATGAGGGAACAGCCAGTATTATTTTCATGATATAGAAGAAGAAACTGAGTCTTAAGAAAGATTATGTAACTGGTTTATAGTCAAACAGAAGAGAGTAGATCTAACTCAGCCTCATGCCTATGCAACTCCAATGGCCATATTCTTACCTGTATCACCCTGACTTTTGTGTGTGGAATGTTGATTAAATCTTACCCACCTCTGAATGGTGGGGTGAGAAAAATGACTTGATTTCTTGTTGCTCTGGACATGATGTGTTGCCTTACCTTTGAAAATATTTTAGTCATGAAAGGTTTAATTTTTCTTTCTATTTTAAAATTATACTAAATGTTTATGATAGCCTATAGTTAGTCACTGGATCACTAATGGTATCCACTGGGATACTGGGCTGTTGAACTCCAACCCTAACTATGAAGAACCAAAAGCACTGGTGGTCACTCTACTCAGTAGGCAGAAAGAAAGGCTCTTCTCATATCTCTGGTCCATACCCTCCTTAGTAATTTTTTATATATTTTTTCCTGAATCATGAATTGTTGCAAATGACCTAGTCATTTGGTATGCCATTTTAAACATTGCAAGATGGCAGATTAAAGACACCCTTTTTTGGAATTATAAAAACAGACTGTGGTTGCTGTTCACACTCCCTAGTTCAGCTATATAAATATTCACGGTAAGGGCCTGTTTTCTGATAATGTCAACTAGAATCAACAATGGGCTCACAGACAAGGTATTTGATGGATATTTTACATCCTTTACTATCTACAAGCATCTAGTATTACTGAACATTGGAAGGACTTCAAAAATTGATTCAAAAAATTTCTGACTCTATGTCTCTACCTCTTCTTGATCCATATAGCTTAGAAAGGCATATTAGACAATGAATGCATTTATCTCCAGACAGGCATCATCTCTCCTTGGATGCTTCCTGGTTAAGGATCAAGGCAAGATTGACAGAGGTTATACAGACCCATTTTGAAAATTTAGGGTTCTGACCTGACCATTCCTGGGTATGATGCTTCTTTCTTTCCCCTAGCAATAACCCTGGCCTGGTTGATATACCCTCTTGGTGGCAGTCCAATGAGAAGAAGACCTAGGAGATTCAAACTTAATTCTGATTTAGTTGCTTAGATTCTCTTATTGGATTAACATGGTCATAGATCATAATGTAATGACTACTCGGTTAAGTGCACTGACCAACTCCCCCATAGTGGCCCATGTGTACCCTTTTGGGTGATGTAGTGGCTTTCTGCAAGTTTTATAAAAATTCCCTTGTAGCTCTTTACCTGAATTTTCCGGACAAAAGTTTGGGTGTGAGTAGGGCATGATTGGGAGGGAAAAAAACAAAGATGCAATTATAGCAACTGGAAAGAGATTTTGAAGTTGTAGCAGTGTGGCATACAGATAGGATGGCTCCATAGGATTCACACCTCTTTATATGATGGCAGAAAGCTTAGCAAAATTGTCCTGATGGACAAAGTTCTACTTTCCAGTAAGTGACAAACTTGTTTCTTTAGCTAAGGAGATTTTCAAGCAAAGTGTTGAAGGTACCACCTTGATCTCTTTCTTCTGCTGATAGTAAAGTGCAAGAAAGAGAGACATTGAGGGTAAAACTGTTAAACAAAAAGGAAGCAGAACTTGATGAATTTGGAAGTTCTCACTATATTAAGATGGCAAAATATGTTAAAATTTAGATGTCACTTCTAAAATCTTGGCATGGGGAAATAGCCAAGGATTTGACTGTATAAAGGTTTGCTAAAACTTCAGACAAAAACAAAAAGTTAGAGCATTCATTCACACAAAGGGCCCTTTGAAGAGATCAAGAAGGGCACTTTGAAGAGATGAATCAAACCATAGGGCTTCCAGGAGGCTTAAGGGTCTTGACCTTTATCCATCTCAGTAGGAAGCTGAGATAGAGAAGGGATTAATTTGGAAAGATCTGTGGAGGTGGGTTTTGTCAAACAGAGTTAACCTCATTGAAATCTGAGGGATACCTACAAAGCTTTTGAGAAGTTTATTTCAAAAAAAAACAAACACTGCTTATTAGACTGAAAGGGAGAGAGAGAGTGCAAAACGAAAGGAAGTTGTCAGATCTCCAAAACACTACTGGCAGGAAGCAGGCTAATAAAATTATTCAGCTTTGGAAGTGTGCTACCTTTCATGAAAAAGGAAGAAACCAGAGAGTGGAGCTGAATGACATGGAGGGTTATTCCCAGACCTTGAAAACTAATCAAGAAATGCTGAACATTTTCCCAGTTGTATTTCAGATCTGATCAACCAGTGACCCCTTTGTACCTTCCATTTTCTGTCCTTTTTAACCGGGACTGTTGAAGGATAGCAGAATATGCCACCCCAAAATATGCCTCTTTAGCATAAGGATTATTTTGAGCTGATTATTTTGAGAAACTGCAGACACAGGAGAAGCTCTGAAAACAGAGTAGAAGTTACCCTTTTGTAAAGGAAATCTACATTTATAAAGGAAATTTACATTCAATTGCCTATACCAGGAAGATAGTTATTATCAGAGATAACTTTTTCACTGGAGAGACTTATCTACATGGCAGGGAAACTTTTGTTTACCAAACATTTCTTCCTCTCACCTTCCTTTGAATTGCCTTCCCTTCCCTCAGCATCTTTCTATTTTTTCTCTTATTAATCTGTCTTTTATTACAAGGGGGGAGGGTCTCAGCAAAGAACTAAGAAGGGTGAAGAGAAAATTAATTTTTCTCTCCTACACTGTTATAGCTGTTATCCTGTTAGTCTCGCCATTTTATATTGGCATTTTGGGTGTTGATGGCTTGTTTCTTTAGTTTTGCAGTTGCACAGATGGAGATGAATTGTGCCTTAGGGACACAATTACTTAGATTACAACCAGGAGTCTTATCTGCACCTGGACTTTATTTAGATGATGAGATTTTGGATTTTGGATTGATGAATGAATGATACTCTTGAGAATGATTGGCAGGCCGTGAATGTATATACATGCAGGAGGGACATGAATCACTGAGGGCCAGAGGACAGACTATCGGGGGACAGACTATAGGGTGGCCCACCATAACTCCCTCCTCCTGGTGTACACTTCCTTGTCTAATCCTTTTGAAACCAGGAGCCAACTTGCTTTAACTATACTCAATTAGTTGTCTGTTTGAAAAAGTAGTTAGACAACGAATTGCTGAAACTTGGGTACCATGATAATGGATGCTTGAGGTTTCCAGGAAATGAGTCAACTGTTTGTCCAGTTCAGGCTGGTTAAGACCACCAACTCCTCAACTGTGCCTCCTCAACTGGGTGCCCGATAGGTGATTCTTTGACATCAACTGGCCAAAACCTCCACACTCAGATCATGATAACACCACAATTTTGTGAACATGTGTGGAGGACTGGAATTGGCCACCCCAAGATATGTCTCTTTGGCATGAGGATTATTTTGGGCTGGTTACTTTTAAAAGCTACAGACAAGAAAGAAACTCTGAAAAGCAGAATTTACTTACCCTTTGTTAAGAGACATTTACATTTGTAAAGGAAATCTCCATCTATAAAGGTGTCTCCCTCCCTATACCAAGAAGAAAGGGGGATGACCTTATCTCTAGAAACTGTTAATCAATGCAGAAAGCAAGGACTTAAACCTGCATAATAATCTTATTGCTGTTTACTGTACTTGTCTGGTAACCTCCTGTAATTGACTCCCCCCACCCCCAACATCCTCCTTTGTCTTTAGCTGAAGATGGTATTTAAGGTGGTGGCTTCAGCCATTTTGGCAAGTGGCTTGGGTTGCCTGAGCCTCTCCTATGCATACGTGTTATAAAACTTTTTTTAATTTTCTCTGGTTATTCTGTCTCATGTAAATTTAATTCGTTCTCTGGCCAGAAGGACCCAGAGCGGGTAAAGGAAATGTCTTCCTCCCCTACACATGCTTCCTATGAAGTGCCATGAAACTTGACTACATTTGTGCAGATCATCTATTACCTCATTTCTCCTTATTTCCAATAATCTATTCCCCCACTTAAGACCACCTTGCCCCTCTAGCCCATAAATATCCCTAATCCCCATTTTCAAGGATGCAGATTTGAGACTTGTTCTCCCATCTTCTTGTTTGGCTGAACTGTGAATACACCCCTTTTCTGCAGCAAACTCATTGTCTTGGTCATTTCACACAGCAGGTGAAATGAGCCTGTTCATAACATTTTCCCATTGATTATGTACATGACTTGTGACAGCAAAGATGATCATTCCTAAGTGATCACATGGGTCATTCCTGTGATTACTTTACAATCTTATATGGCAAAAGTGATGGGATGTCACTTCTCTGGTTACATTATAATATCCATGTATTGCTGGCCTTGAAGAAGCAAGCTATTGTGTAGCAAGGAATGATGGTTTCAAGAACTGTGAATGGCCTCTAGTTGTTGAGGTAGTCTCCAGCAGAAAACTGAAGTCTTAGTCCTGCAGCTAGAGAAAAATAAAATTCTGCCATTAACTTGAGGGATCTTGGATGCAGATTTTCCCCCAGTCAAAACTCTTATAAGAACACAGCCCTGGCCAATGCATGAATTTAAGCTGATGAAACCCTCAGCAGAGAACCCAGTTAAGCCATGCCCAGACTCCTGACCTACAGAAATTGTGAAATAATAAATGACTGTTGTTTTAATCTGCTAAATTTGTAATAATTTGTTACACAGCATAGAAACCTAAAACACGGATGGTGGAGGAAGAAAAGCCTCAGCTCTTTAGGAAGGAGCACCTCAGACCCCAGAATGTGGGAGAAGGAAAAATATTAACTACTTTTCTGTCTTTCTGACTACCCAAGGACCCTTCCTCATGAAGAAAAATGCCCTGATATGCTTTGTAATGGTTAATTTTATGTGCCAAACCTGATTGGGCTAAGGGATGCCCATATAGCTGGTAAAACTTTATTTCTGGGTGTGTCTATGAGGGTGTCTCTAGAAGAGATTATCATTTAAATCAATAGACTGAATAAGTAAGATTGCCCTCACCAATGTAGGTGGGCATCATTCAATCTGATGAGGGTCTGGGTAGGAGAAAAAGTGGCTGAAGGACAATTTCACTCTCTGCTTGAGAAGAAACATCCATCTTCTCCTGCCCTTAGACATCAGTGATCCTGGTTCTTGGGCTTTTTGACTCAGACTAGGAATTTCACCATCAGCTCTGCTGGTTCTCAGGCCTCTGGGCTTGGACTGGTACTATACTCCTGCCTTTCCTGGGCTTTCAATTTGCAGATGGCAGATGATGGGACTGCTCAGCCTCCATAATCAGGTAAGCCAATCCTGCATAATAAATCTCTTCTTACATATTATATATATTCTATTTCTTTGGAGAACCATAAATAATATATACTCCTACAGACTGTTGCAAGCATCTTAAATTTTATTCACTTCTGGGTCTACAATTCATCACCAGATGGCTCAAACACAATTTGATCAGCAATTGCATTGATAATTCTATTGGAACAGCAGAGGATGGTTCTATCTCCTTTATCTGGCTTCATCCTCTGTCTCCCATGAAAATCAACTATCACCTCTGAATGCCACAGTTGTAACTCAGTCATTCCAGGAGACAGATGATTGCATATTGCTAGTGACACAGACAACAGTACAGGTTGGACTGACTGCTCTCAGGTAATCCCTTCAAAATAAATGAATAAACTCAATTATTCAAAATAAATAGGAAGTCCTTAACCTTATTATCAAGGTAAGAAGCATATTGGAGGCCCTGTCAAGCACGACCCCATGAAAGATGCAGACCCCACCCAGAAGAGGGATCTCAATAGTTGTAAAAAACTTTCTAATTCTAGGGCCACCATTTGTGTACTATTGTCACTAACTAACTGCCCTGAGGAACTCAAGGGTGGGTTTCGAAGTGTTTAATTGTTTTTCCAAATTGTCTTTTTTCTTTTTGTTATGTTAAGGAGATACAATCACCAACCACCCTGAACCAGACCAAGCCTCACCACGAGAGCTCTGCCTATGACTTTTGCCTTATTTTTAATGCTAAGATCTCTCCAGGAGGAGCTTAGGCCTTATTAACATAACCTGCAGTGTATATGGAAACATGTTTTCTAACTGAGCCTATGCAAATGAATACCCACCTCTCCCTTTTGAATATTCATTCCCCATCTGAAATAAAAGGTCCCTGCTGCCTTTTGTTCAGAGAGCCATGACTTTGGAAATGATTCCACATGGTCTCCTATTTGCTGCAAATATACTTTACTTTGTGTGACAACTACTTCTGGTTGAGAGTCTAATTTAACTAGCCAGGAGGTGAACCCACTTTGGTTTCAGTAACACTATGACTGCACTTCTTGTATGGAAGTTAGCTGTTCAATTACCTTCTGACCAAACATATGTTTACTTGCACTTTACTGTTGATTATCAGGGAACTCCAAAGTGTTTTGGGTAACATTACCAGTAGATCAGGTAGCCATAAGACAACCACAGAGATCTCTTCCAAACGTGCCTACCCTCATTTATTTGGGGGAACTTCCTGGAAGTGTAACTGCCTCATTAATTAGGCACACCCTGTGGGCAATTTCCCTACATTGGGAATCATCCATTTGGAAGAAGTGTTACTAAATATTTGCACAATTCAGCTGAAGTCATCTGGGCCTTGGAAGGCATTCAGGTCAGCCTCAACTCACTGGCTAGGCTTGCCTTAGACTTTATCCTTAAGAGTCAAGAATTAGTCTGCATAACTGAAAATATATCCTGCTAGATTAATGCCATGAAGCAATTTCAATGCAGAAACTTGAGAAAGCCTCTTGGCTTTCTAAAGTAGACCTCACTGGTCTATAAGATTTGTTCTGCTTGGACCTTGAGGGACACGATTGAGGTTAATATTGCAAGTTGACCACATCTGGAGTCTTGGAGTCCTATTGATATTGGCCTTAATTAACTGCCATATAAGGAAAATGAAGGACTTTGGTCAGATTTTTCAGAGTAGCTAGTGGAGTAGTATAATCTAATGGGAAAATTTTCCAGAAACCAAGATGATGTTTGATGAGGATTATTTTAGGCTGGTTACTTTTAAAACTGCAGATGAGAACGGGGCTAGTTACTTTTAATAAAAGCAACTCTGAGGAGCCGAGTTCGCTTGCCCTTTGTTGGGAAACATTTACATTTGTAAGGGAAAGATGTTTCCCT
The DNA here is from genome assembly GCF_037783145.1 of Equus przewalskii. Lineage (NCBI taxonomy): Eukaryota > Metazoa > Chordata > Mammalia > Perissodactyla > Equidae > Equus > Equus przewalskii. Next base: position 61,177,538 of record NC_091832.1, on the reverse strand, counting down.
CTTTGCACCAGGAAGAAGCTTGGATGACCTTATCTCTGGAAACTCTTAATGGGGAAGGCAAGAACTTAAGTTGTTTACTGTCTGGCAATCTCAGGTAACTGACCCCCCCCCCCCCCAACATCCTCCTTTGTCTTTAGCTGAAGATAATGTTTAAGTGGTGGGTTCTGCCATTTACTCAATCTGGTTTGATTCTTATCTAAAAGTTATAGGACCACCCAATAACCAGAACCCTACTGGCACTGATACCATTTTAACAACTCTTTTTACGTATTCTTTCCTTTGTCTTGTAAAGAGATAACTCACATACCTATGCCTTAAATTTAGCCTTACTCTCCACCCATGTTTGCAGCAGCACCAGGGGCAGCAGCAGCTCCTCCTGCCCGTGGGCCCTATCCCCATGCCAGCAGCAGCAGCAGCCCCAGCAGGAGCTCTGACTGCCCATGGGTCCTGTCCCCATCCTATACCACACTATTCTCTAAATAAAAGAGCACTACTGCCAGATCTTGAGAGTCCAAGAAATCTTTCTTTCAACTCCTCGGCTCACCAACCCCACATCAATGTTGAAATGAGGGGTGGATATTTTGGGGAGATAATTCTCTATGGATCTCTCATCTCTCCATGTCTTACAAGCAGAGGCACTGACTGTTGTTTTTGTTGTTCTGGACTCTTTTCAGAGATGTATGCATAGAGATAGTATTGCTCACTGAAGCAAAGAGTATTCATGCTTACTGCCCAGTATAATAAAAATAACATCTCCCACAGAGCAAAAAGCAGGCATGCTTTCTGCCTGTTACTAAAGATTCAGGTTCCCTAAACTCAGAGTTCCTCTCCTGTGGAATACAGCCTACTGTGTGTGCAGACACCATCAGGCCTTCTTGGTCTAACTATATAGGAATGAGGATTCAGAGAACAGGAGCAAAATATATGTTGATATGTTGGCTACTGCTATTGGGGTAAGTAACAGACTATCCTTTGTTTCTGACTCAGGAGGTTGAGGTCTTCTACCAGCATCCCTGAAGTTGTGGCAGTCTAACTTATTAACTTGCAAGCAGGGTAAACTCTCAGAACTTTCACAGTACTTGACAAGGTAATGAAGCTAGGTACCTGAGAGTTACTGTAGACATTCAATAAGAAAATGATTGCCTTTTGACCTTGTTCCCAAGACAGACATAGGTGAATCTTGTCAATTTGCTGTTTCCTTGTTTAACTTGAGAAGTGACTTGGGTCTCCAGGATTTGTGAGTCTGTTTTGCATAACAAGGAGAATCCTTCGGGGAAGTTGCAATCACCAGATGGCTGGCCTCCAGGAGCCATTGCATATTGCCCAGGGGCTTATTGGAGTGACCCCTTTGTTTCTCTGAAGCTCTTCCTATCAAGTCTCTTAGCTCTATAACCCCCCCTGCCTATTGCTCTGGTTAAGGCAGACTTGAGTGAACTCATGCTCCCACCTTCTCGTCTTGGCCAACTTGAAGGGTACCTTTCTCCATCTCCAAGCACTGATATCTCAGTGTTCGGCTTGCTGCACATTGGGCACATGAACTTGAAATTAAGAGGTTCCATATCAGTAATATATATCATTTCTGGGCCAGGACAGAGGAGAAAATTGCAGGTATGCTCTGCATCCCTCTCTACTTTATTTTTACCTCTATCAGCCGAAAGCACACAATAAAAGGAACTGGTTCTCTGAATCACTTCATAGAAGACAGCCCCATCCATAATAGAAATGCTGGTTATTCTGTTAAATAAGAGAGAAATACTTTTTTAGTATGGTAACTCACTGGAATGTTGGAGTTTATTTGTTATAGTACTGGGAGGTTCACATTAATTTGACCAAGAATGGCAGATTAACAAATGTGAGTGGCCAGACAACACGTACACGAGGGCTTCTGAAAATATTTGTGTAAACCAGCTACAGGTGAGTCTTTCAGACAGTCCATCTTAGAAGGCAACAGAAGGGGTAACTCCATTTACTCATTTGCCAAGTTCTATAAACTGTAATTTCAAGGCCTAAAAGTCTTGTGGCCCTAAAATTTCTCTTGCAGTTTAGCATCTTGCCTCTGCTAAATCCCAAACATTGTTCTAGAATGTGATGAGCAATGAAGGACTTGCCTATCTATCATTGATTGTGAATTTCTCTAGAAAAGGTTATTTCTGCTGGTCTTGTGTATGTGCTATGTAGGCACTCATCCTTGTTCATTTACTAGTTCATGCATCTTTAGAATTGCTTTATTCAACATAGAACTGGTGCTGGATGAGGGGTGCTACTGCAGAGAATTATCCGCATGTGGCAATTTGTGTTTGGTTGAGCAACACATGAAGAAACAACATTTCAGAATAGAATGTTGAATAACTATGTTATTATGTGACAAATATTTAGTGAAATCACTGCCTGATATAATATGGAAAGCAGACCAAGGTTTTACTGGACCTGTATCTCTTGGGAAAGTTGATTCTAAAAATTAAAAGCATTAGTGTATGTTGGCTTTATTTTTTTCTGCCATTTGAAGAGGACTCTAAGAAACAACTTAGTTCATGTAAGAATTATGTGTTTTGAGAGCTAAAACAGCAGGGGAATACAATTTACGGTTTAGCAAGATTGGGAAAATCTACTGACAAAAAGGGTAGGATAAGACTAAAAGGAGATTTTAAGCAAGTAAGATTTTTCAGTTAATGTGAATGACTCAGTCTGGAAACAAAGATAAGATAAAAGTTTTACCTTTCCTTCTAAGCCTAATGTTTTAAGTGGCCACAAGATAGCCACCATTAGGGGCTGGCCCAGTGGCTGAGTGGTTAAGTTTGAGTGCTCCAATTCGGTGGCCCAGGGTTTCACCAGTTTGGATCCTGGGCATGGACATGGCACTACTCATTAGGCCATGCTGAGGCGGTGTCCCACATAGCACAAGCAGAACGATCTACAACTAGAATATGCAACTATGTGCTGGGGGGCATTGGGAAGAAGAAGAGAAAGAAGAAGAGTGGCAACAGATGTTAGCTCAGGTGCCAATCTTTAAAAAAAATTAAAAAAAAAAGATAGCCACTATTGAGAGTGAAGGGTGTTGGGAGAGGAACCAAGAGATAAGACAGACTTGAGAACTATTTCTAAGAAAGAACTGTGATATGGTTCCTGTTACCTAGAACTGGCTAGAAGCAAAAGCCTTCCCAAGTTGTAGGGAATTTTATTGCCAAATAAACCAAATCCCTGGCACAGAAAGCATTTGACACTTTTTCCTTAAACCGTCATCAGATCCCAAAACTTGCCTAAGCAGAAAGCAGATTTATAAAGCTCTGCAGCCATTGAGGAGTCCATAACACTAACAGCCACCTCACCTGTGACTGTACAGAAAAATGAACTAGGAAAATTATGCAGCGTGCGGTCAAGGTTCATAGAGAACAACGTTCTTGATTGTTACTTTCAGAGAACAGAATCAGATCTAATCAAAGAACTTTCACTACTGCCAGAGTAAGTCTTCATGATGCCTCCCATAGAATTGCATTTTTAGCATTTTTTCCCATTCTTCCCTTCTCTGAACATTCAGGTGTTTTTTGTTATGGATATCTTCTCCCTGCTTCGTGACTGTATAATGGATGGATGAGGGGAGAAAGGCATATGTTCATCTCGTAGTTAATAGGACGCAGGACCATGACAATATACTTGACAGCAAGATCCTGGATTTTGAGCCCAGGGCAGGAGTCTCTGAGGCCTTGGGGACTGTCTGGGCCAAAATTTAGAAGCAGTCTGAGTGACTGAATCATCAAGTGGAGGAAAGCAAGATGTACAAGAATACATTAATGAGAAATGTAATTCTACTATGTTAAGCCACTGAAAGTGGAGATTTATTCCTTACAGAACTAGTGCTACCCTATCCTTAACCTAGTATTCATTTTCAGCCCCTAAGATGCCTTTTTTAGACATTTTTTCCTAATCACTCCTCCTCATTAAATTGTAACACCATAGATACAATCTATATCTATTTATGTACTGTATGTATATCTGTGCTTTATGCATGGAGCAAGAGTCCCCCCCCCCCCCGAACCAACTTTTGTCCCTTGGGGGCGATATTGCCCCAGTTGAGAGTGCATGCCTTAAATGATATTAAGATGTATTATCTGTCTCCTGCCTACCTCTCTTACACCAAATTTCCCACCTATTCCTTCATACTAATCATACGAGCCTTCTTTCAATTCTTTGAACATACTAAGCTCTTCTGAACCTAAGACCTCCCTTGCTTTTGTCTTTTTTTCCCTTGGAACTCTTAAATTCAGTCTTTGCACTACTGATTTGTAACCACAGACCCATTTAGAGCCAGTTCAGACGGACTCCATCTCTTATCAACAGAATGATCAAGAATTGTATTTCAGAAAATTTGCAGGGGCTGGCCCCATGCTCAAGTTGTTAAGTTTATATGCTCTGCTTCCGTGGCCCAGGGTTTCACTAGTTTGGATCCCAGACACAGACCTAGCACCACTCACCAAGCCATGCTGAGGCGGCATCCCACATAGTAGAAGCAGAAGGACCTAGAACTAGAGTATACAACTATGTGCTGGGCGGCTTTGGGGAGAAGAAAAAAAAAAAAAAAGATTGATAACAGATGTTAGCTCAGGTGCCAATCTTTAAAAAAAAGAAAAGAAAATTTGCAAAGTCACATAGCCAGAGCATGTGCAGAAGAAATCTTGACCTGAAATGACCGTGGGATGAAAGATTCCCCTCGCCATAGAAACAAAGGACTGGGACACAACAGGAACTTAAAAGTCACACTCTTATTAGAAGTGAGAGGTCGATCATTCAGGAAGATCCTGTGTTAAAATTCCTTCTCCACCTTGTTATAAATGTTTGAAATCTTACCATAAATACTTGAAGCCCATCAATCAAAACCTGTCCTGCCAGCATTTCCCCATGCCAGTCGGTTCTCTGTAACCTCTTAAGTTTCACCCCAAATCCTGAGTCAGGGAGACAGGTCTGAGGGCACGTGCCCCCTGTCTCCCTGCAGAATAAAGCTGATTTCTTTTCCCAAAAACTGTCATAATTAATTGGATTTTTAAAAATGCATGTTGGGCAAGAGAACTAATTTTGTGCAGCAACAATTTCTTCTAAATTTTTGTATTTCTTAACATTTTCTTAAATGTTACTTTCACAGAGAAACCTGAGTCTAAAATGATTCTATGCTTGTAATTCTCTCTATTTTCTTTAACAACACTTAACACAATTTTTTCCCTAATTTTTATATTTTTTTATTATAATAACAATGGATTATAACATTATGTAACTTTCAGGTATACATTGTAACATATTTCAAATTCTGTGTAGATTACATCATGTTCTCCACCCTAAGACTAATTGTAATCCATCACCACCCATGTGAGCCTAATAACCCCTTTTGCCCTCTTCCCTCCCCCAATTCCCTCTGGTAACCACCAATCCAATCTCTGTTGCTATGTGTTTGTTTGTCATTGTTTTCATCTTCTACTTATGTGTGAGATCATATGGTATTTGAGATCATATGGTATTTGACTTTCTCTGTCTGACTTATTTCACTTAGCATGATACCTTCAAGGTCCATCCATGTTGTAATAAATGACTGGATTTCATCATTTTTTATGGCTGTGTAGTATTCCATTGTGTATATAGACCACATCTTCTTTATTCATTTGTCACCTGGTTGATGGGCACCTGGGTTGCTTTCAAGTCTTGATTATTGTGACTAATGCTGTGATGAACATCAGGGTGCATGTATCTTTATTCATTTGTGTTTTCAAGTTCTTTAGATAAATGCCCAGTGGTGGAATATCTGGATCATATGGTAGATCTATTCTTAATTTACTGCTTTCCATAGTGGCTGAACCAGTTTTCACTCCCACTAGCAGTGTACAAGTGTTCCTTACTCTCCACATCCTCTCCAAAACTTGTTGTTTCCTGTCATGTTAATTATAGCCATTCTGACCTGAGTGAGGTGATATCTCATTGTAGTTTTGATTTGCATTTCCCTGATAGTTAATGATGTTGAGCATCTTTTCATGTTGACCATCTGGATATTTCCTTGGGAGAAATCCCTGTTCAGATATTTTTCCCGTTTTTTAATTGGGTTGTTGGTTTTTTGTTGTTGAGATGTATGTGTTCTTTATATATTTTGGGTATGAACTCCTTATCTGATATATGATTTGCAAATATCTTCTCCCAATTGTTAGGTTGTCTTTTTGCTTTGTTGATGGTTTCCTTTGCTGTGAAGAAGATTTTCAGTTTGGTGTTGTCCCATTTGTTTATTTTTTCTTTTGTTTCCCTTGCCTGGTCATACATGGTACTTGAAAATATGCTGCCAAGACCAATGTCAAAGAGCGTACTGCCTGTGTTGTCACCTAGAAGTTTCATGGTTTCAGGTCTTACATTCAAGTCTTTAATCCATTTTGAGTTGATTTCTGTTTATGGGATAATATAATGGTCTACTTTCATTCTTTGCATGTGGCTGTCCAGTTTTCCCAACATCATTTATTGAAGAGACTCTCCTTTCTCCATTGTATGCTCTTGGCTCCCTTGTCAAAACTTAGCTGTCCATATATGTGTGGGTTTATTTCTGGGCTCTCTATTCTGTTCCATTGATCTGTGTGTCTGTTTTTGTATCAGTACCATGCTGTTTTGGTTACTATGGCTTTGTAGTATATTTTGAAATCAGGGAGTGTGATATCTCCAGCTTTGTTCTTTTTCCTCAGAATTCCTTTGGCTATTTGGAGTCTTTCATTGTTCCATATAAATTTTAGGATTCTTGTTCTATTTCTTGAAAAATGCTCTTGGAACTTCTTTGATATGGATTGAGTTGAATCTGTAGCTTGCCTTAGGAAGTTTGGACATTTTAACTATGTTAATTCTTCCAATCCAAGAGCATGGAATATCTTTCCATTTCTTTGTGGCTTCTTCAACTTCTTTCAACAATGTTTTATAGTTTTCAGTGTACAGATCTTTCACCTCTTTGGTTAAATTTATTCCTAGGTATTTTATTCTTTTTGTTGCAATTGTAAATGGGATTGTATTCTTAATTTCTCTTTCTGCTACTTCGTTGTTAGTGTATCGAAATGCAACTGACTTTTTAATGTTGATTTTGTACACTGAAACTTGACTGTATTCATTTATTATTTCTAAAAGTTTTTAGTGGATCTTTAGGGTTTTCTATATATAAAATCATGTCATGTGCAAAGAGCGACAGTTTCACCTCTTCTTTTCCAATTTGGATCCCTTTTATCTCTTTTTCTTGCCTGATTGCTCTGGCTTGGACTTCCAATACTATGTTAAATAAGAGTGGAGAATCTGAGCATCCTTGTCTGGTTCCTGTTCTTAGAGGGATAGCTTTCAGTTTCTGTCCATTGAGAATGATATTAACTGTGGGTTTGTCATTTATGGACTTTATTATGTTCAGGTGTTTTCCTTCTACACCCATTTTATTTGGAGTTTTTATCATAAATGGATGCTGTATCTTGTCAAACGCTTTCTCTGCAGCTATTGAGATGATCATGTGATTTTTATTCTTCATTTTGTTAATGTGGTGTATCACATTGATACATTTGCAGATGTTGAACCATCCCTGCATCCCTGGAATAAAACCCACTTGATCATGATGTAGGATCTTTTTAATGCATTATTGTATTCAATCTGCTGGTATTTTGTTGAGGATTTTTGCCTCACTGTTCATCAGTGATATTGGCCTATAATTTTCTTTTTTTGTGTTGTTCTTGTCTTGTTTAAGTATCAGGATAATGTCAGCTTTGTAGAATGAATTAGGATGCCTCCCCTCCTCTTCAATTTTTTGGAAGAGTTTGAGAAGGATAGGTATTAAGTCTTCTTTGAGTGTTTGGTAGAATTCACCAGGGAAGCCATCTGGTGCTGGGCTTCTATTTTTTTGGGGGGGGGTTTTGATTACTGTTTTGATCTTCTTACTGGTGATTGGCCGATTCAAATTCTCAACTTCTTCTTGATCCTGTTTTGGAAGGTTGAATGATTCTAAGAATTTATCCATTTCTTCTAGATTATCTAGTTTGTTGATGTAGAGCTTTTCATGGTATTCCCTTATAATCATTTGTATTTTTGAGTTGTCAGTTTTAATTTCTCCTCTTTTATTACTTATTTTATTTATTTGAGCCTTCTTTTTGTTTTTTCTTGGTGAGTCTGGCTAAAGGTTTGTCAATTTTGCTTATCTTTTCAAAGAACAAGTTCTTGGTTTCATTAATTTTTTCTATTTATTTTTAGTCTCTATTTCATTTATTTCTGCTCTGATTTTTATTATTTCCTTCCTTCTGCTGATTTGGAGCTTTGTGCTTCTTTTTTGAGTTCCTTTAGTTGTACTGTTAGAGTGTTTATTTGAGATTTTTCTTGCATGTTGAAGTAGACCTGAATTGCTGTAAACATCCCCCTTAGAACCACTTTCGCTATATCCCATAGATTTTGGCATGTTGTATTTTCATTTTCATTTGTCTCCAGGTAATTTTTTATTTCTCCTTTGATTTTTTCATTGACCTAATCATTGTTCAGTAGCATTTTATTAAATCTTCACATTTTTGTGGCTTTTCTGATTTTCTTCCTGTAGACGATTTCTAGTTTCATACCTTTGTGGTCAGAAAAAATGCTTGGTATTATTTCAATCTTCCTAAATTTATTGAGACTTGCTTTGTCATCTAATATGTGATCAATACTGGTGAATGTTCCACATGCATTTCAAAAGAATGTGTATTCTGTGGTGTTTGGATGGAATGTTCTATATAGATCTACTAAGTCCATCTGGTCTACTGTGTCATTTAAAGCCAGTGTTTCCTTATTGATCTTCTCTTTGGATGATCTATCCACTGGTGTAAGTGGAGTGTTAAAGTACCATACTTTTATTGTGTTACTTTCTGTTTCTGCCTTTGTGTCTGTTAACAATATTTTTTGTATTTTTAGGTGCTCCTATGTTGGGTGCATAGATATTTACAAGTGTTATATCCTCTTGTTGAATTCTTCCCTTTTTCATTATGTAGTGCCCTTCTTTGTTTCTTCTTACAGTTTTTGTTTTAAAGTCTATTTTGTCTTATATAACTATTTGCCACCCCTGCTTTCTTTTCTTTGCCATTTGGATGGAGTATCTTTTCCCATTCTTTCACTTTCAGTTTTGGAGTGTCTTTAGGTCTGAAGTGTGTCTCTTGTGTGCAGCATATATATAGGTGTTATTTTTTTATCCAGTTGGCCACCCTATGCCTTTTGATTGGAGCATTTAGTCCATTGACATTTAAAGTAGCTAGTGATAAATATGTATTTATTGCCATTTTGTTACTTTTGTCTGGGTGTTTTGATAGTTCTTCTCTGTCCATTTCTTCTTCTTTTGCTTTCTTCCCTTGTTGTTTGATGGCTTTCTTTAGTAATATGTTTGATTTCTTTCCTCTTACTTATTTTTTATTTATTATAGTTTTATAGTTTGTGATTACCATGAGGTTCCTATGTAATATTCTATGTATATAGCAATCTATATTGAGTAGATAGTCTCTTTAGCTTGACCTCTTTCTAAAAGCTCTACAGTTTTACTTCCCTCCCCCTACATTTTATGTTTTTGAAATCATATCTAATCTCTTGTTTTGTGTGTGTCTATCCATTACCCTCTTATCATTGAAATAGGTAATTTTAGTACTTTTGTCTTTTAACCTTCATATAATCTTCATAGGTGGTTGATTTGCTACCTTTAATGTATCTTTGCCTTTAACAGTGATTTTATTGCCTGTTTTTTTTTTTTTTTTGATAATTTTCTTATCCTTATTTGTGGTCTTCTCTTTCCCAGTTAAATAAGTCCTTCAGCATTTCTTGTAGAGCTGGTTTCTTGGTGATAAACTCCTTTGATTTTTGCTTGTCTGGGAAGCTCTTTATCTCTCCTTCCAATCTGAATGATAACATTGCAGCATAGAGTACCCTTCACTGTAGGTGTTTTCCTTTAGTATTTTACATATGTCTTGCCACTCTCTTTTTTGGACATTTTAATGATAATGTGTCTTGGTGTGGGCCTCTTTGGGTATAGCTTGTTTGGTATTCTCTGTGTTTCTTATCTTTGGATGTCTGTTTCTTTCCTTAAGTTAGGAAATTTTCAGCGATTATTTCTTCAAATAGATTCTCTGCCCTTTGTCTCTCTCTTCTCCTTCTGGGACACCTATAATATGAATGTTAATGCACTGGATATTGTCCCAGAGTTCCCTTAGACTGTTCTCATTCTTTTTAATTCTTTTTTCTTTTGTCTGTTCTGTTTGGGTGATTTCCTCTAGTCTTTCCTCCAGCTCGCTGATCCATTGTTTTGTATCATTTACTCTGCTATCAAGTCCCTCTAGTGAATTTTTCATTTCCAGTATTGTATTCTTCATTTCTGATTGGTTCTTTTTTATATTTTCTAGTTCTTTGTTGGTGTTCTCACTGTGTTCATCCAGTCTTCTCCCAATATCAGTGAGCATCCTTATGAGTTTTGGATGAACTCTTTGTCAGGTAGATTGCTTATTTCTGTTTCATTTAGTTCTTTTTCTGGGGTTTTGTCCTGTTACCTTGCTTGGAATGTATTCCTTTGTCTCCTCATTATGTCTCTTTCTTTGTGCTTATATCTATGAGTCAGCTATGTCTTCTGATCTTGGAGAAGTGGCCTTATGTAAGAGATGCATTTTGAGGACCAACAGTGTGCTTCCCTCTTGTCACCAGTCCAAATGATCTGGGAATGAACCCTGTGTGGGCTACTTGTGTCCTTTTGCTGTGGCAGGGTTGCTGTTACTACAGGTACCCAGGGAGTTTAGTCTTTCCCTCCCTGGCCAGCTGTTTGTAAATCAGGTTTGGGGATCCCCAGCGCTGTTGTCTACAAGGTCTAATAGCACACTCCTGTTAAAGTTTTACTGTAAATTGGGTTGGTACCCAGAGTAGCTGGTTGCTAGGCTGAGGGGCTTACAGTTGCTGTAGGCCTCAATCCTGCAAGGCTGTTGTCCTCTCTCTTAGGATTGCAGCTGAGTAGGCCTGGCCCTAGGCACAGGAGCACCAATTGTTTCAGGCTTTGGAAGGTGAGGCCAACCCTCTTTGTGGCTGTTTGTGAAGCACAGGTCTTCTGCCACCGATAAGCCCCACCCCCTACAGGTCTACACATACTGTCAACACAGTCCTGGCTCCTGCACACTTCCCTACCCCATGGAGCATACCCTCTCTGCCCACTGCAGAGACCCACACCTCTCCACAAACACCCCGCATGGTTCACCTGGTCCTCACACAAGCCCTGCCCCACAGAGGCAGACACCCTTGCCTGCCTGTAGAGGATCAAGGCATCCAGTCTACACAGGCCAACAAGTAGCCTGAGGGCTTGCTGTTGGGTGGGTCCAGTCCCTAGGGTGTGCTACCTGCCCTGGTTGAATTGGATTAAATCTGTGCTCTGATGGGTGTGGCTGACCTCTGGGTTAACAGACCAGGAGAAGAACTCCAATGGTGTTTGCCAGCATCTGTGTCAGCAAGCCTATACTAGGTCACAACAATATCTTCTACCAATGTCTCAGTCTATGGAGAGGTCTCACCTCTCACTAAGATGCACCCAGAACCTACCAGGTTAGTCCCTTTTCACCAAAGGCATGTGCAGCCTTCTTTCTGGTGACTTTAGGTTGCTCTCTGAGACAGGTGAATTTGTGCTTGGGCCCTTTAAGAGCTGGGTTTTTTCAGGTTTCATCCAATAGCTTTTCTGAGGGTACTCCCCATTGTAGTTAATAGCCAGTGAAGCCAGATAGTAGGACATTTGTCTCAGTGCTGAATCTGAAGGATGCCGATGTCTCAGTACTGAGTCTGAAGGATGCTTATTGTGGTAATTTGCCCCTGCTCAGGTCCCTGCTCCTCCAGAGAGGGCTGCATACCTTAGGGTGGATCCTGTCCAGCTGGCTGTGAAGCTCTACCACTCCCAAAGGTGGCTTTTTTCTCTCCAGAAGGAATTTCTGCCTCTTCTGCCTGAATCAAGACTGTCCCTTGTTGTGAGCGTTCTTTTTATCCAGTTTTTGGTTTTCTCTCTAGGGTAATTTTTCCAAGAATAGTTGTAACCTAGTTGTGTTCATGCAAGGAAGTGAGTTCAGAGTCTGCCTAGGCTGCCATCTTGACGAGATCTCCACTTATGACAATTTAAAATAATATATTTGACTGTTTTGATACTTAATGTCTATTTTACACACTCAAAACACTCCATATAATACTCAGAACCTAGTGTTGAAACAAATTTCTAAGCCCAAGATGGAGCTACTCCTTCCAGGGATGCCGGATCAGAAAAACAAAACTTGGATAACTTTCATGTCCCTGTAGATGCTCTGCTTGACCACAAATGTGGTATATCCAGGCAGCTCATCCCAAAATGCCAAGAATCTGTTGTGATTTCCTTTCTTTAAAGCAACCAGGCCAATCAACTTAAGCCAAATACTCTTTCCTTATTCCCTGATTGACCTTCTAGCCTTAAAAAAAAAATCCCTGACCTCCTAGCCTAGCATTCCCTGTTTTCACATTGCTGCTTCCAATGCTCTACAAGACTCACTCTTCCTAAACATCCCTCAGGAAGAGCACTCCATTGCTTTTGAGGTAGTGTACTCACTCAATCCGTGGATTGTCTTCCCTTGAATAAAGGACATCAAACTCATTACAAAATTGTTTTATTTATTTGTTCAAAAGATTGGCCTTTAGTTAAGCATCTATTGCCAATCTTCCTCTTTTTTTTCTTCTCCCCAAAGCTCCCCCAGTACATAATTGTATATTCTAGTTGTACTTCATTCTAGTTCTGCTATGTGGGATGCTGCTTCAGCATGGCTTGATGAGCGGTGTTAGGTCCATGCCTAGGATCTGAACTGGTGAAACCCTGGGTCACCAAAGCAGAGCACACAAACTTAACCACTTGACCATGGGGCTTGCCCCTTAAATTGTTTTGTTTTTGTCCTTTAACAATAGCTAATTAATATTGAAGTGTGGATATAAAAAAATATTTATCAGTGAAGGAAGGAAGGAATCAACAGCAGGTCAACTCCACTCTTCTTTTTTTAACCTTCTTTTCCCCTCACTTCCTATTCTGCTCTCTAGAGGTCAAAGTTTGTATCTGATTTAGGGGAGGAAAAATAGTTTTCTCTCTACTCTTCTGCATTCATGGCTGAGACTCCTTGTAATGAAAAAACAGATTAACAAGAGAAAAATAAACAAGTTTGTTAACATGTATACCTCGTATATACATGGGAGATACCTAGGGAAACCGAGTAACACCTTGAGATTGTCCAAGTCATTACCTTAAATACCATCTTCAACTAAAGGAAAGAAAGAAAGTGTGTGTGTTTGGGGCTATTATGGGATGTTACCAGGAAAAGCCTGTAAACAGGGTAAAGTTTGTTACACAGTTAAGTCAGTGCTTTCTTCATTGATAAAGGTCCAGTAGATTTACAGTCACCCTTCTCTTCCTGGTACGGAGAGGAAGACAGCCTTACAAATGGAGATTTCCTTTGTAAATTTAAATTTCGCTTACAAAAGGGCAACTTCTACTCTTGTTTTTAGAATTTCTTTTGTGTCTGAAATTTCTCAAAAATAATCAGCTCAAGATAACCCTTGTACCAAAAAGGCATATTTTTGGGTGGCATATTCTGCTTCCCTTCACAATTTATTTTGGTTTGCTGCTAATGTGGCATAAACTTATGACGTGATGTGTCTAACAATAATCAATACATGCTGGACAGTTTCAATCACGTAGTCATTTGATGGTTCACATTCAGTCTCTACTAAGGCTCGAAATGCAGAACTTGTACTGCAGGAGTACACAGTTCTCTGCTGAAGCTGGGGGTGCCTTATGCCAAAACCCTAGTGGTCTGTTCTGTGACTCTCTTATTAGAATATTCCAAGGACTCTACACAATGCTCTTTTCTATAGCAGGAGTCAGCATACTATAGCCCATGGGCCAAATCTGATTTAGGGCCTGTTTTTGTAATTAAAATTTTATTGCAACAAACAGCTATACTCATTTGTTTGTGTATTGGCCATGGCTGTGTTTGCACATGGTGTTAAGTAGTTCTGCTATAAAGGCAGGGTTGAATAGTTGCGCTACATCAGCAGGGTTTATCAGTTGCAACAGAGACCCTATGGCCTTCAAAGCCTAAAATATTTTCTATCTGGTCATTAGCAGAAACAGTTTGCTGACTTCTGCTTTATAACATCATTGGATCCGCTAGATTATATAACGCAAGGGGCAGAGCTGTTTGTACTGCAGCATCTACCTGATGCTGAGCCTTCTGCTCTGGACCCCACTTGAAATCGGCAGCCTTCAAAGTCCTGATAAATGAATCAAAGTAATAGTCCTAAGTATAGCGTATGCTCTTTCAAAAATACAAAAATGTTTACCAAGTTCTGTGACTCTTTCTTAGTGGCAGAAAGTACCAATATCCTGGCATGCACTAACTAAATCATTAGACCCTTAAAAGTTTTCTCAATATGGCAGGCCCTTTGCTCTAGCAAGTCCTCTACTTAACAAGGCACACAGAATATTTACTACTTCTTGCTTACTAAGTCCTCAACAAAACATCAGAGAGATGTTCCATAGAATGTCCAGATAATCAAGATCCTTCACAGTATACTGTGGCAGAATGTAGCAGAGTTAGCACAGTCCTAGGGCAAGATCATGTACTACTTACTGTCCATTTCAATGAATGCTTTAGATTTTCATTCCTGATGAGAAATGAAATGAAATACATTCACTACATTAATAGCTATTGAATTAATTTTCCCTTGCTGCTATGACTAATTACCACAAATTTAGTGGCTTGAAACAACACAGATTTATCATCTGACGGTTCTGTTGATCAGAAATCCAACACAGATCTCACTGGGATAAGATGAAGATGTCAGGCGGGGACATTCCTTTCTGGTGGCACTAGAGGAGAGTTTTCTACCTTGCTTTTTCCAGTTTCTAGATTCTGTCCACTTTCTTTGGCACATGGGCCCTCCCTCCATATTTAGAGCCAGTAATGTTGGGCCAAGTCATTCTCACACTGCCATCTCTCTGGTTCTTTCTTCTTCATTTTTTTACTTTTCAGGATGCTTATAATTACATTGGGCCTCCCTGGATAATACAGGATAATCTCCTTATTTTAAAATCTGCTGTTTAGCAACCTTAATTCCATGTGCAACCTCAATTCTCCTCTGCCATTTAACCTAACACATTCACAGGTCTTGGAGATCAAGACATAGACATCTTTGTGGGGTCTTTATTGTACCTACCACAGGAACATATCAAGTGTAGAGTCTATGTTGCTTTGTTCTAAGAAATACACCACATCTGGCACAATAGCTATGAGAATGAGCCTGTCACTTGGTTAAATACATGAAACTCCATTGTCATCTTTCATGACGCATCTGAATTTTCTTGCAGGTTGTTCGTGCTGAATTCAATGAGGAGCACAAAGCCTAATTTTTTAAAGCCTTTGACTTTGGCATCAGTTTCTACCATATGACTTGAAATGCAATAATGTTTCTGATTTACTATCCTGGCAAGGGGAAAGAGGCAGTATCAGAGACTTCTGCTTATTCTTTTCTCCCATAATGGTTCTCATCCACAGAACAGGGAACCAATGTGAGGATTCTGTCAGCTGCTAAGAATATTCGTGTTAATATAGTCAGGGATTGTTAAAATGAGGGAGTGGATGGATATATTGGATCCATACTATGGACAGACTTGGTCCAGGAGTCTATCATATGGCATCTATTATCCTCAACCCACTCTAATGTGTGGGTTATGATGATGTTTTGTTTTTCTTCTGCTGAACTTAGCTCACATGTATTTCCAATAGTTCTAAAAATATCTGTGAATTCCCATTTCTACAATATACAGTTACTTTGGATATAGGATGCAAGCTATTCAGGAAATGATTGGGGGAATAGGTCCTGTATATACTTACTGTGATATCAAGATCTTTCAAAATAAGGACCTGATTTGCCCTTGAAACTCTGCTAATACAATTTCTGAAAAGGGGGAATACCTGCTTTGTAAAGAGAGATATTTCCCTGTACATTAATTAGTGAAGCAGAACACATTACTAATGATACATATTGTGGGTAGAATTCTAAATTGATCCTTAAAATTCCTGCCCCCTGGTGTTTGCATCCTTATCTAATTCCCACACCTTGAATGTGACCAGAACTATGAATATGGTGGGATTTCACTCTTCTGATTAGGTTACTAGATAGTTCACTTTGAGTTAATCACAAGGGACATTATCTGCATGGGCTTCATCTATTCAGGTGAGCTCTTGAAAGGAACTGGGACCTTCCTGAAGTTAGAGAGACTGGAAGCATGAGAGGGTCTATGGAGGACCTGAAGGCAGATTCTATGAACTAAGAGCAGTCCTTCACCAATGGCAAGCAAGAAAAGAAAAAGGCACCTCAGCCCTGCAACTGCAAGGAACTAAATTCTGCCAACACTTGACTGAGTTTGGACAAGAGCCCCTAGATCCAGTTGAGAAACCAGTCCTGGCAAACACTTTGATTTCAGTCAGCAGAGATCCTATGCAGAGAATCCAAATAATCTGTGCCTGGACTCCTAACACAGAGAAGCTGGGAGAAAATAAAATTGTGCTCAGTTAAAACACTGAGTTTCTAGTAATTTGTTAGGCAGAAATAGAAAATTAACGCACTTTTTTTATGTTTAACAAATACTTATAATATTCCTGACAATGAATTAAACATAGTATAAAAAGTTCCTGCTAAAATTAACCAAAATGGGTCTGGCACTCTGTGTATTGTTAAGAATGTGTGTGTGTGTATGTTTGTGATATTTTAATTATTTTTCTATTTATGAGAAATCTCTTTAATTAATATGACCGCTATCGTCCGAATGTTTGTGTACCGCTAAAATTTATATGTTGAAATCCTGTCCCCCAAAGATGATGTTATTAGGAGGTGGGGCCTTTGGGAGGTGCTTAAGTCATGAGGGTGGAGCCCTCATGAATGGAACTAGTGTCCTTATAAAAGAGATTCCAGAGATATTCCTGCCCCTTCCACCCTGTGAGGACACAATGAGAAGGGGTTGGCTATGAACTAGGAAGAGGGCTCTCACTAGAATGCGACCCTGTTGGCTCCTTGATCTTGGACTTCCAGCCTCCAGAATTGTGAGAAATAAATTTCTGTTGTTTATAAACTACCAAGTCTGTGGTGTTTTGTTATAGCAGCCCGAACAGTCTAAGATAATGATCATAATCAACACTATTGTGACATTTCTTTGTGGTGGTCTTTATGAGCGTGTGAAATACTTGGCTTCTATTTCATACACTTTATTCATCTATATCTGAAGTAATAATGTTTGAAGATCTATTTTATATTTTAATTGCCAGAATTTTCCTGCATAATGAGTGCAATCATTTTCATTGTTATGCTCCACTATGAGTTTAAGAAAAAAATGTTTACTTCTTGTTTCAAGGAAAATATTTTGCCTTCTCCTTTGTTATAAACAGTTGAAAGAAAGCTTGATATTATTTTATTTGTTCTAATTCTAGAAGTAGATATACAATATTCTACTTGTATGAACTTAAACATATATTCTATACTATATACTATATATAGTATATTCTATATTCCATTCTATACTCTATATGTTTGTTATTGTTTTATTTTGCCTGCTTTTACATAAAATTTTACTTTAGACTGCATATCTTTCATCTTTAAAAACTTTTATACCTAACAACTAGCATGAAAGGAACATTGAAGGCACCCACTGAATTCACTGACTTCACCACCTAAATCTCCTGCCTGGTGATAATAGGAGTAATAACTGATTCAGGTGACTTGCGAAGGCAACACAACTAGTCAGTGGAACAACCACATTGTCTGAAACAGAGTTCACTACTTTTGGACCATATCGCTGACTATGTTTTTTTTTTTTCAGATCTTTATAGAAATGAAACAAATGACAGAGAAAAACTCACTTATCTGTTTCTGAAAGTCAGTATGCTGTACAAAAGAAAACATCCTTCAGGAACTGCAATGCTGATGTAAAACATAGCAAAATAAAACAAAAACAGAATTTTGAGTTTTCAGGTAAAGTCAATCAATCAAATCACATCATGTAAAGTACCTGAGGTGTCCTGGAAGCTTGGAAAATTAAATATTGATTATATGGAGTATCCTTTATAGCTTCTAGTTCATTATCCTACATAGTCACTGTTTGCAGATTTTCCTTACTTCATTGAGGGTAATAAAGTAGAATGAATCAGTATTCCTTACTTTCCAGAATACAGCTAAACAGAAATACAAATAAAAGCAAGAACATTTCTATATATAAATTTGCTTACCTGTGGCTTAGGAAAGAATTTCTATGGCTGAGATTTTATATATGTCATGATAGCCAGGGTAGAATTGAACTGGAAGTGATTGACAGAGAAGACATTTATAGGAGAAAATACATAATTTATAAAGGCATAAATGGGTTTATGAAGTTCAGAGAAAATAAACAGCTTTGTTACCTTCTGTGAGAAAAGAAGAAAAATTGGGAACTAACAAGAGATGAATAGTTTAAGTAAGAGTATACACTGAAGTATGTAATTGATGAGAGGCTTGAATAATTAGGCTATTTAATCTAATCCTCAAATGAATACAATGTAGATTATTACTCTAATTCTCAGACAAGGAGCTGCAAACTTAACAGTAGGAAGGAGATTAAAAGTTACTAATGGGGCTGACCCAGTGGCATAGTGGTTAAGTATACATGCTCTGCTTTGGCAGCCCTGGGTTCGTGGGTTCAGATCCTGGGCAGGGACCTAGCACAACTAATCAAGCCACACTGTGGTGGTGTCCCATATACAAAATAGAGGAAGATTGGCACAGATGTTAGCTCAGGGCCAATCTTCCTCATCAACACAGAAAACATTACTGAAAAAACCTTTCAAGAAAAAATATGTTTTCGTCATTGTTTATTGCAGGTCCCTGTCTCAGCTCTTTGCTTTTTTACCAGATGGCTCAAACTTATATAAGATAAATGTGCCATGGGTGGAAGGAGTGGGGCTTGCAGACTGGTCATGGCTCCCACATCCTGCTCTGAGAGGTACCACAGCAAATCGTTTGAAAGCATGGTCTCTAGAGCCAGTCTCTCTGGTTTCTAATGCCAGTTTACTCACCTATGAGTGCCTGACCTAGGGAAAATTACTTAACCTCTGATTGCTCAACTATAACTCGGATTCCTCAACCATGCTAATTGTAGGATCTACCTCCCAGGGTTATTATAAGGATCAAATGAGATAATGCTTTTAATGCATGTAAAACAGTGCCTAGTGCATATTAAGAACCATATAAGGAGATATATTAAATGAAAATAAATATATTTACTCCTTTTACGTTTAACATACTCCATAGTGTAGCAATCACCACATCAACTTCCCAGAAAGGGAACAACATGAAATTTTTTGAAAAGTCATGGAATTTGAAATAACTCAGCATGAAATTAGCCAAATAAATTTGAGAAACATGTTATAGTTATTACGTAGACAACAATAAGTTTTCCTTAAAATAGATATAATAGAGAAAGGAAACATAATTATACCAAACCTGGTGGTACTAATGAGGTTTACCACTATTTTATGCTGTCTTGTAAGTGCCACCTACAGTCATAGATGGAGACAGTGAACCTCAGTTATATTAGCTGAATAATTTATAATCACTGTATCTAAGTGATACAAAATATGAGGAAAAAATGAAAATAAAAAATGAGGATGTTTACGTAGTTGTTTCATCTTCTTTATACTGTTTGTATCTTGGTATTTCAATATTTAAATGCTCTCTCACATTTTTGACAAAGTATAGAGACAAATATTGAGAGCTTTGCAAATTTACAGGCATTTGGGAGTTAAAATAATTTCTGAAAAGTGTTCCTATTATGTAACAATTGTTTGGTGTCATCACTAAAGCACACTCAGTACAAAACAAAGATTTAATCATAGCCTAAGCCTATTGTCTTCATTAAAGTTTCACTAATGAGCAACTGCTAAGGCAATATCTCATTCTGAAAATAAGAAAGCTCTAGTTTCAAATTTACATGCATTTAAATTAGTATTTAAATGTATTCTATAAACATGTATCAGGCTATTATTCAGTATGATCATTGTTGTGGTGATTATTATGCACCACTCAGTGAACACTCACTGTGGATTAAGAGACTTACTAAATACAGTGCGTTTAACTCTGTACATTTCTGATGACTTTTTTTTCCCCACAACAACACAGAATATATTATAACATCTTCCTTCATATAGTGATAAAAGGTTAAAGGAATCTGGTGTATTTTTCATTTCTGTTTCCTAACAGTTTTGTCTATTCACTGGAATTTAAGAACTCAGGAAAATTTAATTTTTTTTTTAAGTATACCTAATTGGTAGCTTGGTTTGCTATTTTTCTTGTTAATTTGTAGGTTTCATTCTAAGACTATACCATTTTAAAAAAACAAATATTTTTAATATTTTTTAATCTGGTTATTTGATTAATGTTCTCTATATATTATGCAATTTTTCTGTTTTTATCTGATTTATTTGATTTATATTTTATAACTTATTTAAAATACTTTTTTATTGATTTTGAAATAATACACTCATTATTATATAATGCAACTCTACAAAACAACATTGAATATCTTAGTTGAAACATTATTTTACATATCCAAAACTGCTTTTTATTTTGGTTAGATTATTAAATATTTTGGTTGGTAATTTTTCAGTGCTTTCCTTCAGTTGCATAACTTGGATATCAATGCAATTGTTTAGACAAAACATCATTGAAGAGCTGAAACATGCACATTCAACCACTTGCCTTGTTCCTGTGAAAGTCTATAAAAAACAAACTGAGAAATAAACAGTCACCACAGAATTAATGTCACTGAACACCAAACACTGTTCAATACTAAATATTGTAGTTGGAAGTACGTTAACTTGGACATTTCTTCAAAGTGAGGAACTTTGCTAACGTAAAATCATTTGATTAGAATAATTATAGTTCAAAGGTTTTTGTTTCAAAAAGAAATCTTTTAAAATCTTGCTATCGTCAAATTTCTCAGTGAAACAGTGAGCACATGGGTTATGAATAAAATACTTTGTGGTACAAGATGTTTTGCCAAAAATCCACAAATTCAACAGACGGCAATTCAATAAGGTATTGAATTATGTTGACATTATTGGTCTTGTAACTAAAAGTCGTTTATCACTGCATTAGAATGCATTTCTTTTTTTATATACTAATGAAAATAAATTAACATAAAAGTACAAGTAAAGGGTATTATATTTTTCTATTAATAGCTATTTTGCACTTCAATATTTGATTGATTTTCTATTATAAATTTGTATTGAAGTCCATTTCCAGAAAATTTACTGATAATGAAATAAGTGCAAAAGCCTAATGCAACTTCAAACATTAATAACTTCAGAAATATGAATACTACAATGAAAAAATTGAAAATTATTTATATTTCATTAGCACACTAGTTTTGTAAACTTTGTATAATTTTTTTAACAATTGCCATCTGTGATCAAAAGGGCTGAAAAATTTACTCTTCAAAATCTGCAAAATTAAGTAAGTGAAAAATAAAAATATATAGTTGTTTTAAATGATTTATGTGTAATTTGTAGCACTCATACTTCTGAAGATATTAAAGCTAAAAATAACATAAGATTTGGGGGACAGTCTTTATGTTGCTAAAATATATTTTTTTCTTTAAATAGAGCTTCTACCTCAAAGTGGATCAAACTCTATCAAATTGATCATGTTATCAGGTACTTCTTAAATCTTATCTAGATAACTTCAATATGTATTTTTAGTTGACATTTTTATTGAAGTAATTGAAGATTTGCATACAGTTGTAGAAAAATAATAGAGAAGATCCCATGAGCACTCCATCTAGCCCTCTCTCCTCCATGGTAACATTTTCAGAACTGCAATATGATATCACAACCAGGATATTGACCTCAATACAATCCACCCATCTTATTTCGATTTCTTGAGTTTTGCTTGTACTCATTTGTGTGTGTGTGTGTGCACTTGCATACATGTATTTAACTTGATACAATTTTATCACATGTGTAGGTTCATGTACCCATTACCATAGTTGAGGTACTTAACAGTTCCAGCATCAGAAAGGTCTTTCATGTTTCCCTTCTATAACTATACCCACTTCTCTTCCACTCCACCCACTGTTCCCCAACTCAACATTTCAAAGATGTTATATAAATGGTGTCATGCAGTATGTAAATTTTGTGGATTTGCTTTTTTCGCTCAACATAATTTCCTGGAGAATCATTTAAGTTGTGTTTATGCTTTTATTACTGAGTAGTATTCTCTGGAAGGGAGGTACCAGAGTTGTTTAATCACTCTGCTATGAGAGACATCTGGGCTGATTCCAGTTTTTGGCTATTACAGATAAACTGAGGTATGTTTATCTGAGCAAAAATTAATTCGATTTGGGCAGCAGAAAATCAAAAGTGGTTAGAAGCATTCTACCAACATAAGCTAGGGGAATAACTTATATAGAGAAGGAGTGCAAACAAAGAAATTATTTTATTGGCTGTAGTGTAAAGCTTAGTTGGTTTTTTGTGATTAGTTGTCCTTAGGTTTTGATTTTGTAACACTGATGCATTTACAGGCTTAGATTTTGGTTTGCTTACATGGACCACTAAGGCATTGCAGTCACTCAGTTTAATGGTTTCCTTGTTTAGTTAATTTAACAATTCTCTCCTCTGATTATCCTCTTGAATATGAGATATTGACCAAAAATTTGGCATTAGCACCACTCAGTCACCATCAGTTTTAAGCTGTTCTTGTTTCATTGTGAAACTTGTAGGTTATGATGTCAGGTTCATGGAAGAACTGTTTTTGCTGTTCATCTCCTTGTTCATCTTGTTTCTGTTTCTCCAAGCAGAGTGTGACCATATGATGTACTGAAGATGGCTGTGAACATGAATTGAAGATCTTTGAGTCTTAAGAGAACACAGAACACCAGGGAAACTATAATGAAGACTATCAGGAGACTATAAGGAGGATAATACTAAAAAACAGAAGTATACTCCTTAACCAGGGCCCCAGTGAACCAAACCAGTTCATACCAAACAAATAAAAGAGTGTACCTGAATGGACATCAACCTGTTTTAGTCAAGTGGCTTGTTTGTTAATTCCTTGCATTTGCTACAGTACCGAAGGTTTTTATCCAGGTATAGCAGGACGTGTTTTCTATGGCACAGACTCCTTATTCAGTCAATGAGTAATCTAAAGTAATTCTATTATCTAAAACCACCTTAGCAAGAAATCCTGGGGACCTCTGTTGTATAGCTATGGCCTTGGCAGTAAATTCAGTAATATTTGCCAGAGATGAGGATCCTTGTCTTCCAGTGCATTAACACAGAGAAAAGGCAAGTGATAAAAGGGCAAAAGGAATAAAAATTTCATATTGGAGATGAAGTTCTTGATCTATGATCTTGGGAGAGCTGTCCACCTCGAGATGTCATCTGCTTCTGGGGAGGAACCACTCTAGACAATTTTAATTTTAAATCTCCAGCTGGTGTGTAGTTCCAAGAGTCTGGATGAGCCCTTTTTAATTGGGAGATGTGGACTGAAGGTTAAAGTCCCTGAAGTTTGGCTGCCATCTGGTAGTGAGGAGGGCTTGTTATGGTCCCTCCAAGGAGTTCAGGGGTAGTCTTTGCTTTTAGTGTTTCCAAAACAGAAGGGTGGGAGAAAATTGGAAACGTTGTTTGGGGAGTCATAGCCAGATATCTGAGGAAAGTGGAGGAATTCAGGATCCACGCCCTTATTTCTAACAACAATAATCACAGTAAGACTAATTCATTTTCAAAACAACCCTAGTCTCATTAAAATTGGTCTAATTATTTACATAAGTGCAGCAAGAATAATTATTGACCAGATAGAACCTTTTAAAATCTGCCTTGCTGGAACTTTTCATAAGGAATCTTGGATTGGAATTTTAAAGCCTCTCTAGACTAAGAAGCCAAGTCAAGGGCTTACCATCAGACTTCACCTGGAATACCTATAGATTTGGGGTAATTTTCTCATCTTGAGGTCCCTAAGGTATCCTGAGGATTCTGAGCCTGCCAGGAAGTGACCTTCCTTACTCATCAGGTGAGGCTACCAGAAACCCTAAAAATAAGATACCAGGATGGTTTTTCTAAGGGGTTTTATTGGCTCCAGAAAGTCATCCTTCATTCCCTAAAATTGTCTAGCGATGTCTTATTTTATGCATATTCTCAAATATGGCACTCTAGTCAAAGCCTTGGTAATATAACCAATGTTTCCAATTGTGTCTTGTTATAAGGAGAACAGATTCTTATTGAATTTATGCAAGTTATACTGGCATGGAAACAAGAATACTCAATAAGTTTCTGAATTCTAGAGGGATCAGGTAGGGAGAAAAAGTAAATGTTTCAATTCTGTTTATAAACGTATACTTACCAAATTGTTGTGAGTCAGATAGCTTAAGAGAATCAAGAAAAAGGTTTCCTTAAATTTCAAAAAACAAAACATTAAGGAACCAGCAGTGTTTCAAAGAAAAATCTATTAAAAAATTGTAATTATCCCTATCAGTTCATTCAATCCCATGTTATTAATTCTTATTCTGCTTAAATCCAGTTTTTCCATTTGTTCTGGAAATTCTTACCCATTTCATTGTTATGATATTAAAGTTGTCAGAAACCTGTATTCTAGAGTACTTGTCAGAGTCCTTTCCGTGAATCTCTCTGAAGATGAAGCACTATTGCAAAAGCATCAGAGTAAAACATTAACTGTCTGCGAGTGACAAACACAAAAAAATGGCTGCAATTGAGATCTGAAGAAAGCTCATTTGATAAAGAAGTGTAGTTATTTCTGTAGCATATAAAAGTTATGATAGCAACTTGGCAGCAAGAGTATTGACAAATT
The DNA here is from genome assembly GCF_037783145.1 of Equus przewalskii. NCBI lineage: Eukaryota > Metazoa > Chordata > Mammalia > Perissodactyla > Equidae > Equus > Equus przewalskii. The sequence goes on along the minus strand of NC_091832.1, from coordinate 61,152,632 downwards.
TCTACGAACTTCAAACAATTTCTGTAATACTTATTTTAGTGACATATATCTATACACATATAACCTAAAATTTATCATCACGTCTTATTTGACATTGCATCCCATGTAATTTAACATATCGAATAAACCAAGGTAATTTAACACCTCTCCAAGTGAGAAACAAATCATTTAAAAATTTCCAGGGGCCCCCAAAGGGAGGGTTAGTTTAAGGTAAAAAAGACTCTATTTATAATTTGATTTGGGAAAATCAAAAATGTCAAGAAGTTTGAATATTTGACTAAATAGGATCACAGGTCATTATGAAATAATACTTAATTATCTAATTAACCAACGTGACAATAGAAGATTTTAAAGACAAATATTGAAGGTTACATAGTTATGAACAAAAGTCAACTCTTTTAGTATTGAGAAGATTTAGTTTTACCAAGTAATCAAAGACCTGATAAAGACAACATGAAGCACAGGAAATTATTTTGGTAAGACGCAAAATCTTCTCTTTCCAGACAGATTACCCAAAAAGTAAAGAAAAAATTTCACAATCTCTTATCAAGCACATACCAATTATTCAAGAAAACTTTATCCTTTTAACAGAGAGAAAATCAAATTCTAATTTTACACCAGTGTACTTTTAATATTGACTCATTATTTAAAAACTTTAAATCTATTTCAATCTTAGCCAGCTTGACCACACATAAAATTCCTTTCCCAAGGTTTCTTTTCTGCAAACCTTCTAAAACTTCTTAAATATTCATTCAGGTTTTTTCTTATATTTTACTTTTTCTCATTCTGAAAGAACTAGTCATTCTACTTTAGGCCAAAAGCAGTCTAGACAAAAGATTAGAGCTGCATTTCTGTTTTCATAAAGACTCAATTTGTAAGAAAGTGCAGTTGTTTTTAATTCCTCATAGACTTGGGTTGTAACCTGAATGATAGCAAGAGGTCAACCACCCATCCACCTACATTATCTTCAATTTTTTTCTTTACATCAGGTTAGAAATTTGAAGTAAAATGGAAACAAAAGATTTCTGTCTGAGGGGAGAAGGTCTAAAAAAAGAGCTCCTATTAAACTCTGAACAAAGGCTTCCAATATGGCCAACTTTTGACCATAGAGCTAGTAAGTGATGAAGAAATGATTCATATTCAGGTTGGCCTCTTACAATGGGTCACAGTATATTATTTAACTAAAATAATGTGGAGTCAGTAATGGTAACTGGATGCAAAATATGAGGAAGATATTTGACAGCATCATGCGTAAAGTATGGAGGGAAATTCTATCAAGATCCTATTGTATTAGGATTTTTTCGTCAAAATATGTAATTTTACTTTTCAATATTGTATTTTTCATCAATAAACGTACTATTGAATTTTAAACAGTTTCTGCTTCTTCATTTACTATTCTCATGTTTTCCTTTAGCTTCCCGAATATTTTGATCATATTTATAACTTCTTGTTTTAAGTTTTTACCTGCCAATGCCATCATCTCTCTAATGTACTGTTTTTATTAATTGATTTTTCTTCTAATTTTGGTCATTTTTTTGTTTATTGCAGGCCTGACAATATATTTTATTTTAAATTTTGTGTTCTCAGGTATTAGATTTTGTTATATTCCCTTAAGTAGTGTTAGACTTTGTTCTAATGTACAGCTAAGGCATTTGGAATCAAATGAGCCCTTTCAATTCTTGCTTATAGGAATTTTTAGGGCATGTCCAGAGAAGACATTTAGCCCAGAGTTTATTTAGCCCTACTGCTTAACCAACATAATTCTCAGTTCTCTACCCAACATCCTTTGTATTATGAAGTCTTTTCACTCCTGCTGGTGGGAACATGAATTATTCCCTTCTACCTAGAAGAGAGTGTGAAAGTGTATCCAGGTATTAACAGTTTTACAAAAACAAGACACTAAAGCTCTCCTGGCACATAGGTCTCAACCACTTATCTATCCACACAATGACGTCTCTCTGCAATATCTCTATATCATTCTATTGGTATTTTTTTTCAGTAAAAACTGACTTTTTAATTTTTTAAGGGGCATATGTTCATGAAGTATATATTCAAGACAGAGAAGTTTAAAAATAAGATAAATATCCCAAGAGGCATCACCACCTATGCATCATTCCTGTTGAAATTTTGGAAAACATTCTTTTGAATATCTTTTTCTTCTGGAGGTCTCCTTATATAATTATACATTTATTTACATAGGCTCATATTGCACACAACTGTTTTGTAGCATACTGTTGCTTTTAACAATATGTCATAGAAATATTTCTATGTCAATAAGTATGGATCTACACCATCTTTTTTAAAAAAAAATTGAGTTCATAATAGTTTACATCATTGTGAAGTTTCAGTTGTACGTTATTTCTGGTGTCACCACATAAGTGCTCCCCTTCACCCCCTGTGCCCATTCCCCACTCCCCTTCCCCTGGTAACCACTGTTTTCTTTGGGTATGTGTTTGTTAATATTCCACACATGAGTGAAATCATATGGTGTTTGTCTTTTTCAGTCTGGCTTATTTCACTTAGCATAATTCCTTCTGGGTCCATCCATGTTGCTGCAAGTGGGATAATTTTGTCATTTTTGTGGCTGAGTAGTATTCCATTGTGTATATATACCACATCTTCTTTATCCAATCATCAGTCAATGGGCATTTGGATTGTTTCCATGTCTTGGCTATTATGAATAGTACTGCAGTGAACATAGAGAAACATATGTTACTTTGGATTATTGATTTCAAGTTGTTTGGGTGGATACCAAGTAGTGGGATAGCTGGGTCATATAGTATTCCTATTTTTAGTTTTTTTGAGGAATCTCATACTGTTTTCCATAGTGGGTGCACCAGTTTGCACTCCCACCAGCAGTGTATGAAGGTTACCTTTTCTCCACACCCTCTCCAATGTTTGTTATTTTTAGTCTTAGTGATTAAGGGCATTTTAACAGGTGTAAGGTAATACCTTAGTGTAGTTTTGATTTGTATTTCCCTGATGATTAGTGATGTTGAACATCTTTTCATGTGTTTATTGGCCATCTGTATATCTTTTCTGGAAAAATGTCTGTTCATATCCTCTGCCCATTTTTTGATCAGGCTGTTTGCTTTTTTGTTGTTGAGTTGTATGAGTTCTTAATATATTACAGAGATTAATCCCTTGTTGGATATATGATTTGCAAAAATTTTCTCCCAATTGGTGGGTTGTCTTTTTGTTTTCATCCTAATTTCTTTTGCCTTGCAGAAGCTCTTTAGTCTGACAAAGTTCCAATTGTTTATTTTGTCTTTTGTTTGCCTTGTCTGAGAAGACAAGGTATTCAAAAAGATCCTTTTAAGTTTGATATCAAAGAGTGTACTACCTATATTCTCTTCCAGGAGGTTTCTTTTTATGAGGAATATTAGCCCTGAGCTAAGATTCACTGCTAATCTCCCTCTTTTTGCTGAGAAAGATTGGCCCTGCACTAACATCTGTGCCCATCTTCCTCTACTTTATATTTGGGATGCCTGCCACAGCATGGCCTGATAAGCTGTGCATAGGATCTAAGCCAGCAAACCCTGGGCAACTGAAGTGGAACACACAAACAAATCACTATGCCACTGGGCAGGCTCCTTCCAGACTTTTATGGTTTCAGGACTTATCTTCAAGTCTTTGATCCATTTTGAGTTTATTTTTGTGTATGGCATGATACAATGGTCTACTTTCATTGTTTTGCCTGTGGCTGTCCAGTTTTCCCAACATCATTTACTGAAAAGACTATCTTTTCTCATTGTATGTTCTTGGCACCTTTGTTGAAGATTAGCTGTCCATGGACGTGAGGTTTTATTTCTGGCCTTTCAGTTCTGTTCCAATGATCTTTGTGTTGTTTTTGTACGAGTACCTTGCTGTTTTGATCACTATGGCTTTGTAGTACATTTTGAAGTCAGGGATTGTGATGCCTCCAGCTTTGTTGTTTTTCCTCAGTACTTCTTTAGCAATGTAGGGTCTTGGGTTGCCCCATATGAATTTTAAGATTTTTTGTTCTATTTCCATAAAGAATGTCATTGGGATTCTGATTGAGATTGTGTTGAATTTGAAGATTGCTTTGGGTAGTATGGAAATTTTAACTATGTTTATTCTTCCAATCCATGTGCATGGAATCTCTTTCCATCGCTTTATCTCATCATCTATTTTTCCAATAATACCTTATAGTTTTCATTGTATAAGTTCTTCATTTCATTGGTTAAATTTATTCCTAGATACTTTATTCTTTTTGTTGTGATTTTAAAAGGAATTGTATTCTTGAGTTCTCTTTCTGTAAGTTTGTTATTAGAGTATAGAAATGCAACTGATTTTTTAAAGTTGATTCTGTACCCTGCAACTTTACTGTAGTTGTTAATTATTTCTAATAGTTTTGTGATGGATTCTTTAGCGTTTCTGTATATAAGATCAAGTCATCTACAAACAGCAAGGGTTTCACTTCTTCCCTCCTTTGTCTTGTTCCTGTTGTCAGAGGTATGGTGTTCAGTTTTTCCCCATTGAGTATGATGTTGGCTGTGGGTTTGTCATATATGGCCTTTATTATATTGAGGTAATTTCCTTCTATACCCATTTTGTTAAAGAGTTTTAATCATAAATATCTGTTGAATCTTGTCAAATGCTTTCTCTGCATCTATTGAGATGATCATGTGGCTTTTATTCCTCTTTTGTTAATGTGGTGTATCACATTGTTTGATTTGCAGATGCTGTACCATCCCTGTGTCCCTGGTATAAATCTCACTTAATCATGACGTATGATCTTTTTTGATGTCTTGCTGTATTTGGGTTGCCAATATTTTGTTGAGGATTTTGCATCTTTGTTCATCAGTGATATTGGCCTGTAGTTTTCCTTTTATGTGTCATCCTTGTCAGGCTTTGGTATCAGAGTGATGTTGGCCTCATAGAATGTGTTAGGAAGTGTTTCATCTTTCCTAATTTTTTTCAATAGCTTGAGAAGGATAGGTAGTAAATCCTCTCTGAAAGTTTGGTAGAATTATCCAGGGAAGCCGTCTGGTCATGGGCTTTTATTTTTTGGGAAGTTTTTGATTACTGTTTCAATCTCTTTACTTGTGATTGGCCTATTCAAATTATCTATTTCTTCTTCTTTTTTTTTTTTTTTTTTGAGGAAGATTAGCCCTGAGCTAACCTACTGCCAGTCCTCCTCTTTTTTTGCTGAGGAAGCCTGGCCCTGAGCTAACATCCATGCCCATCTTCCTCTACTTTATATGTGGGACGCCTTCACATGGTGTGCCAAGTGGTACCATGTCCACATCCGGGATTTGAACTGGCAAACTCCAGGCCTCTAATAAGCGGAACATGCGAACTTAACTGCTGCGCCACCAGGCCAGCCCCTCTTTCTTCTTGATTCAGCTTTGGGAGGTTGTAAGAGTGTAAGAATTTATCCATTTCCTCTAGATTGTCCATTTTCATGGCATATAGCTTTTTGTATTATTCCCTTATAATCTGTTGTATTTCTGTGGTATCCATTGTTATTTCTCCTCTTTCATTTCTAATTTTATCTATCTGACCTTTCTCTCTTTTTTCCTTTGTACATCTGGCTAGGGGTTTGCCAATTTTGTGTATCTTCTCAAAGAACCAGCACTTGGTTTCATTGATCCTTTCTACTGCCTTTTTTGTTTCAATAACATTTATTTATGCTCTGATTTTTATTATTTATCTCCTTCTGCTGACTTTGGGCTTTGTTTGTTCTCTTTTGATTCAGTTAGGTGTAGTTTGAGATTGCTTATTTGGGATCTTTCTTGTTTGTTAAGATGAGCCTGTATTGCAATGAATTTCCCTCTTAATATGGCTTTTGCTGCATCCCATATGAGTTGGTATGGTATGTTTTCATTTTCATTTGTCTCCAGATAGTTTTTGATTTTTCTTTAGTTTCTTCAATAATCCATTGGTTGTTCAATAGCATGTTGTTTAGTCTCCACATCTTTGTCCCTTTCTCAGCTTTTTTCTTCTAATTTATTTCCAGATTCATAGCATTGTGATTGGAAAAAATGCTTGTTATTATTTCCATTCTTAAATTTATTGAGACTTGCTTTGTTTCCCAACATATGGTCTATCCTTGAGCATGTTCAAAGAGCACTTGAGAAGAATGTGTATTCTGCTGTTTTTGGATGGAGTGTTCTGTATATGTCTATTAAGTCCAATTGGTCTAGCATTTCACTTACTTCCACTGTTTCCTTGTTGATTTTCTATCTAGATGATTCTTCCATTGATGTGAATGGAGTGTTGAGGTCCCTTAATATTATTGTGTTATTGTTATTATATTCTTTTAGGTTTGTTAATAGTTGCTTTATTTACTTTGGTGCTTCTGTGTTGGGGGCATAGATATTTATAAGTGCTATGTCTTCTTGGTGGAGTGTCCCTTTGATCATTGTATACTGCCCCTCTTTGTCTCTCTTTACTTGTCTTATCTTGAAGTATATTTTGTCAGATATAAGTATTGCAACACCTTCTTTCTTTTGTTTGCCATTAGCTTGGAGTATCGTCTTCCATCCCTTCACTCTGAGCCTGTGTTTGTCATTAGATCTGAGATGTGTTTCCTGGAGACAGCATATTGTTGGGTCTTGTTCTTTAATCCATCTCGCCACTCTGAGTCTTTTTATTGGAGAATTCAATCCATGTACGTTTAGGGTGGTTATCAATATATGAATGCTCAATGCTGCCATTTTATCACTTGTTTTCCAGTTCTCCTGCATTACCTTTGTTTCTCATCCTGCGCATTTTGGTCTGCCAATTGAGTTATGTAGTTTTTTATGATGTGTTTCTTCATTTTCTCCTTATTTATTATTTGTGTCTCTGTTCTGCTTTTTTGGTTAATGGTTACCATGAGTTTTGTATTCAAAACCTCATAGATAAGATAGTCCATTTTCTGACAGCCTCTTATTTCCTTAGGATAAACTGATTCAGTCCCTTTCCTCTTCCCCTCCTAAGTTGTTTTTCTCATGTCTCATTCCATCTTGTGCTGTGAGTTTGTGATTTAAATGAGCAGATTCTCTTTGTTTTTGGTGTTTTCCTTCCCTTTACCTTTAATGTTATTCTTGAGTATTTGCTAACCTGTTCTGATGTATAGCTACAATTTTCTGATTTTGTAAAACTATTTATCTCCTTACTCTGTGCTTTGTAACCCCTTTCTTCCTGTTTTTTTTTTTTTTTTTTCTTCAGGTATGAGGGTCTTCTTGAGGATTTCTTGTAGGGGGGTCTCGTGGCTATGAACTCTCTTAGCTTTTGTTTATCTGGGAAGGTTTTTATTTCTCCACCACATCTGAAGTATATTTTCTCTAGATGGAGTATTCTTGCCTGAAAGTTTTGTCCTTTGAGAATTTGAATATATCATTCCAGTCTCTCCTAGCCTGTAAGGTTTCTGCAGAGAAATCCACTGAAAGCTTGATAGTGGTTGCTTTGTAGTTTATTTTCTTCTGCTTTGCTGCCCTTAGGTTTTTTTCTTTGTTATTTACTTTTACCAGTTTTACTGCTATGTATCTTGCAGTAGGTCTTTTTACATTAAGGCATTTAGGAGATCTGATAGCTTCTTCCACATGGATTTCCATCTCTTTCCCTAGGTTTGGGAAGTCCTCTGCAATTATTTCTTTGTACAAGCTTTCTGTTTCATTATCCTTCTCTTCTCCCTCTTCTGCTCCATTCTCCTTCTTGTTTTCCTCTGGAATACCTATAATTCTTATGTTGCATTTCCTAGTTGAGTCTGATATTTCTTGGAGACTTTCTTCATTTACTTTTAGTCTTAGTTCTCTCTCCTCCACTATCTGGAGCATTTTGACGTGTCTATCCTTGATTATGCTGATTCGCTCCTCTATGATGTTCACTCAAGCATTCAGAGAATCCATATTTTGTTTTATCCCTTCCATTGTGTCTTTAATCTCCAATATTTCTGATTGATTCTTCTTTATAGTTTCAATCTTTTTTGTGAAGTAGCTCCTGAACTCATTGAATTGTTTCTCTAAATTGTCTTTTAATTCATTGAGTTTTCTGATCATAGCTATTTTGAATTCTCTGTCATTCAGATTACATATTTCTGTGTCTTCAGGACTGATTTCTGTGTACTTGTCATTTTCTCTCTGGTCTGCAGATATAACTTTTGAGACCACTACAGGGTGTAGCTCTGTTCTTGCCCATTGTGGTATTATTTGGTCACAGTTACTGCCTATCACCACTATGTGGGGGTCAGGAGCCACGTGTTCTGAGCCCTCTGCATTCTCCTGAGATCCCAGGTGCTGGGTAGGATTGGGGAGGGGCACATTCTTCTGATGTTCTCATGGTTTTCTTGTTCTTCCCTCATTATCTGCTCTTCTGGAGTGTTGGCTTGATGGGGTCACCCGCACATTAGCTTTCACCTCAGTAGGGGCTTTCCCCTAGGCTGCAAAGACCCTCAGTGATCTTTGATGTTCCTGCAAACAAACGTCCCCTCCTCTCTTCCTTCCCTCTTGGAAGCTGCCTTTGGTCCTGGATCCCAGTCTTTTGGGGAGGGAATGAACTTTTCTCTTCCCCTATTCCACCTCCTCACAGGGGGGCTCCAGCCTCTCTTCCCTTCATCATATGGCTGCATGGGTCTCTCAGACATATTTTGTGTTGTTTTTGGATGTCCTCTGTTGGAGTATGAATGGCTTTTTCATTGTAGGGTGGAGGGGAGAGATTACTGGGAAAGCTCACTCCGCCATGATGCTGACATCACTCTACAGCATCTTTTTATGGATTTCTTTTGTATAGATGTATAAAGATGTGAGTCTTTTTCATCCTTTTGCTGGGGACTTGGTTACTCTTTTCAATTTGAAAACAGATGTCTTCCAGTCCTTGAAAATTTTCTAAATAATTTCTTTTTTATTTCCTGCCATCAGCTATGTCTATTCTGTTGTTCTGGAACTCTTATTTTTTGGATACGAGATTTCCTAGGAATGTTCTCTAATTTTCTTATATTTTCTCTCTTATTTTCTTTCTCCTTGAAGTTTTTAAAAAATTTTTGTCTAAGGGAATTTCTCAATTTAGTTTCATTCCTCCCATTAATTTTTAAAAATTTCTATTCTCACATTTTGAATTTCTAAGAGCATTTTTTGTTTCTCTCCTTTTTTTTAGAGCATGATGCAATTGTCACTGTGGATGCAGATCCTCTCCTGATCTGAGAATCTTATCTTATCTCAAACATCCAGTGATATTTGGCTGTTTACTTGTATTTAAGAAGAGACACTAAAACACTGTTTAGAAGCTGTGAATGGGGAGAGCTTATAGACAGGCAGGTACTCTGGGAAGTGACCTGGCTGGGCCTTTCTATACGGAGAACAATGATTGGCCATATCTGTAGGTCTTTTATCTTGCCTTGGATTGTTTCTGCAGTGAAGAATCCTCTGGTCTTCTGTGTGCAAGGGCTGTGTCTGAACACTAGCATTCTACCAAGTGGACAGGCCTGTTTTTAACAGGCCAAGGCCAAGAACACAAATGGCCAAGAAAACCTACATTTTATAAGACAATCTGCTCTTATGGCCCTGCCTTTAGATCCACCCATGCTTGACTCTGAGGCTTTAGTGGCTCTGCTCTCCCCACCTGCACTACTGCCTACAAACCTGAGTCATGGCAAGAATCCGCTGGGATTGAGAAGGTGTAAATTTGGAAAACTTGTATCAGTTTCATAAGTCTGCTGTCACAAAGTAAATTTATTCTGACACTGTTTTAGAGGCCACAAGTCTGAAATAAAGATATTGACCTGGCTGCACTACCTCTGAGGTTCTAGGAGAGAATCTTTTCTTACCTCTTTCACTTTCTGGTGGTTCCAGGTGTCCTTGGCTTGTAGCAGAAAAACTCCAATCTCTGCTTTTATCTTCACACAGCCTTCCCTCAGTGTTTTTCCCTTGTGCCTGTGTGTCTTCATTGTTATTTACTATGTATCTTTTCTCAGTCATCTGTTTTTATTACAGACTTGGCTCTGTTTGCTGCATGTTAGGATGCTTCACACTCTGGGTGATTATGTACTAAGATACTAGAAATAAAATTAGGACACATAAAAGAACTCCCAAAGGATAAAAAAAAAAAAAGAAAAGCAGTTTCTTTTGCAATTCATCAGAGTCAAGTTTCTGACTAAAAGTCAATTTTTAAGCTATTGTGTACTGTATTAGGCAGTGTTCTCCAGGGAAATCTACATATAAAGAGACAAATAAATAAATATATATGTATTATATACATATAGTATATATAAAGAGACTTATTATAAGGAATTGGTTCACACAATTATGGAGACTGGCAAGTCCAAAATCTGTAGAGCTATTGTTCTAATTTAAGTAGGAAGGCCAGCAGCTGCTATAGAACCAGGAAAATCCAATGTCCCAGTTCAAAAACCACTGGACTTTCCACTACCTGGATGAGGCCCATCCACATTATGGAGGGTAATTTGCTTTTCTCAATCTACCTATTTAAGTGTTAATCTTATCCAAAAATACCCTCAGAGAAACACCCAGAATAATGTTTGACCAAATATCTGGGCACTCTGTAGCCCAGTCAAGTTAACACATAAAATTAACCACCACAATTACCTTTATATTCAGCATTATATTAGGGACTGTAGAATACATAAATGGGACTATGACTTGGTCCTAGCCTGTAGAAAATATATGTACAACTTATTACAAAATTTTATTATGAAAGGCATTATATGACAGACACAAACCATATGCTGTTGAAAGATGCTACTGAAACATAGAAGAAAGATGTCTGTGAGAATTTGGATGAATTTTCTGAGGAAATAATTTTTGTGATGGGTTTTGAACGATTGGAAAGGTTTCAAGTGACAAGAAAAGACATTCTAAGTGAAAAAATGTTTGTGAGAAGAAAAGGATTTTTGGAAGCATATGGAACATATAGAAACAAATGAAGTGCTGTTCAAATATACTATAGTATTTCTGAAAAGAAGAGAATATTTCCAAAGAAATGCATTGTCCTGTTTCTGAAGAGTTGAGTTGTAAGAACGAAAACCAGGAGAGAATTCTTGAGAGTGATCTTAAATGTCACACTAATAATTTAAATTTTATTCTGTAGGCTATGCACAAGGTAGCCATAAAGCAGATGTTCAAAGAGTAGACAGGAGACTGAGGATTTTTCCCCTTGAGGACAAGAGACATAAGTGACAGGTACATGCATGGAAGTGAAAAACAGAACTTAATTAAGTTTGTGTTTCCCTTATGGCTAATAAGTATGAGCATTCTTTCATAGTTTTATTGGCCATTGGATATCCTCTTTTGAGAAGTGACTATTCAACTTCTTTATCAATTTTCTATTGGGTTCTCTGTTTTTCTCATTGATTTGAAGGAGAACTGTAAGTTCCAGATATGAGTCTTTTTTCATATATGTGTTTTGAAAATACCTCCTACACATCTGTAGCTTGCATTTTCATTCTTTTAAGGGTTTCTTTTATGAATGGCATTTATTAATTTAAATGTAGTTCAATTTATCAAGTTTTTCTTTTAAACTTACAAATTTTAAGAAATTCTTTGCCTAGTCCAAGGTCATAGAATTTTTCTTATATTTTCTGCCAAAAGTTTTATTGATTTACCTTTGACATTTAGTCTGAAATCAATCAATGTCAAAATCAAAAGAAACAGAAGAATGAGCATCCTAGGGAACATTAAGAAAATAAATAATAGAATGGCAGGCTTAATCCTTAATATATAAATAAGTGCTTTAAGTTTATATGGTCTAAATGTAATAATTAAGAGGCATAAAATGGAAGAATGGGTTAAAAAACTTGACTTGACTACATGCTATATTCAAGAAATTCAATTCCAAACATGACATAGGCAGGTGGAAAGTAAGGGATGTAAAATATATATCATGACACAGTAACTAAAAAGGCATGATTGGATATATTAGTATCAGATAAAATAGACTTCAGAGTCAAGAAAATTACTATAAAAAAAAAGAGACATCACATAATGATAAAATGATCAATCCACCAAGAATATTTAGCAATCTTAAATAGGTAAATATTGCTAGAGACTGAACTGTGTTCCCTTAGAATTCATATGGTAAAGCCCTAACTCCAAATGTGACTGTATTTGGAGTAAAAAAATAAACAAGGTTAAATAAGGTCATGAGGGTCAGGCCCTGATCCAGTAGTATTAGTGTCCTTATATAAGGAGACACCAGAGCGTTCTCCCTCTTTACCCCACGTGAGGACACAGTGAAAAGATGGCTGTGTCCAAGTCAGGAAGACAGCCCTCAGTGGGAAGTGAATCAGCTGGTACCTTGATCTTGGACTTCCTAGCCTCTAGAATTATGAGAAAATAAATTTCTGTTGTTTAAGCCATCCAATCTGTAGTGTTTTGTTATAGCAGCCCAAGCAGACAGACAGGTACTAAAACACAAAGCTTCAAAATACAAAAAGCAAAAGCTGATAGAGCTGAAAGAAGGAAATTATAGTTAAGATCTCTACAATTATAGTTACGAACTTCACAGCAATACAGAAATACTAGGTAGAAAATCATAAAGAATATAGAAGAGCTAAACAAAACTATCAACTAGCACTACCAGCTAATTGGCATTTATAGAATATTCTGTCCAGCAAGAGCTGAATACATATTCTTTTCCAAAGCTCATGGAACATTCACCAGAGTAACCATATCTCAAATTATAAAACAAACTTCAATCAATTTAAAAGACTTGAAATACAGAGTATGCTCTTTAACCATAATAGATTCAAACAGAAATCAATATCAGAGACATCAGGAAAATCTTTATAATATGGTGTACAGAGTTCATTGACATCCCCGCCTTCCAAGGACACTGGGCCTAGGCCCTACATGAAGGAATGCATCTAGGGTCAGGGCCAAAGATGGCCACTTTGGCCCTGACTCTAAGGCACAAATTACAAAGAATATGTCCTGCATCATGTTCCTTGTCTGGGCTGGCCACCCCGATGGGCACCTGATGGGACTTTAGGCACATCTCATCCATGGGAACAAAAAAGGTAGAAACACCACATCTGTGGAAACAAGAAGAAATAACTCAAAGTATCCAAATGTCTGAGACCCTAAGTCATAACCTAGAGAAACCTTAGGATAAAAGGGAATCACAAGCATAGAACAATTGGAAGTCTCACTAAAAAATGGACGCTTTGCCTCAGACCCAGACAATCGGCACTCCCACCCGCCATGCAAAATATTGGGACTTCCCTGGCTGATTGTGGTGTGGATGTTGTAAGCACCGATTTGTTGTTCCCCTTTGTCTCTGCTCCTCATTCTGTTTGCCTTTATGAATAAACTTTGATTGCTTAAACAACCAAGCAGCCTTGGCAGTATCTGTCATTCCTTGCCCTTTGCGGTTGCGGACAACACATGGAAATTAACACACTTTTTAATATTCCATGGATAAAGAGGAAGTCTTAAAGGAAATAGAACATACATACAACTGAATAAAAATGAAAACACAACATGTCAAAATTTGTAGAATACAGCTAGAGCAATGCTAAGGGACAAATTTATAACATTAAATTCTTATATTAGAAAAGAGATCTCATATCAATAATCTACATTGCTGTCTCAAGAAACTAGTTAAAAGAGCAAAATAAACCCAAACAGGCAGAAGTAAGGAAATAATAAAGATAAAAGCAGAAATAAAGTGAATTGAAACAGGAAAAGAATAGAGAAAAATAATGAAGTGAAAAGCTGCTTCTTCGAATAAAATCATTACAATTGATAAACCTCTAACAAGACTGACAAAAATTAAAAGAAAACACATTACCAATATCAGATACTAAACAGGGGATATTACAATACCTCTTATAGTCATTAAAAGGATAATAAAGGAATGCTATGAACAAGTTTACACTCATAAATTTAAGAATATAAAAGGAATGGACTAATTCTTTGAAAACCATAAACTCCTAAAAGTCAGCCAGGTGAAATAGATAACCATTAAAGAAATTGAATTCATAATTAGAAAGCTCCCCATATCCCAATTATCCAGCCCAGATGGTCCAAGTATACAACTTTACCAAACATTTAAAATAATTTATACTAATTTTACACAATTTCTCCAAGAAAAAAAAGAAAAGGAATTTACACTTCCCATCTTATTTTATGGGGTCAGTATTACCCCATAAAACAACACAAAAATAGGAAACTAAAGGCCAATATCTCTCATGAATTGACACAAAAATTTTCAACAAAAAAAAGGGAAATCAAATCCAGCAGTGCATAAACAGAATTATACTATGACCAAGTGAGATTTATTCCAGTTATCCAAGCCTGGAACAGGCTTTGAAAGTTAATCAATGTAATCCACCATATCAACAAGCTAAAGGAGAATGACCACATATCAATTGACACAGAAGCAGCATTTGAAAAAATTCAACATACATTCATTCTAAAAAACCCTCTCAACAAGCAAGGAATAGATGCAACCTAAAATTGTCTCTATTTGCAAATGTCAAAATTGTCTACATAAAAAACCCTGAGAAATATAACCCCAAATCCCATGAACAGTGAGTTCAACAAAGTCACAGGATACAAACCAACACACAAAATGAATCACATGTCTATATACTAAAGGGAAATGTAGAATGTTAAAATTAAAAACACAATACTATTTACAATTGTCCCAAAGAAAATGAAATATGTAGGTATACACTTTGCAAAACATGTCCTGGATCTCTGTGCTGAAAAATAAAAAATGCTGATGATAGAAGTAAAAAAGACTTTAATAAATGGAGAGACATAGCATGTTTGTAAATTGGATGACAACATGTCAGTTCTCTATAACTTGATCTATAGATTTAATGCTATTCCTATCAAAATCTCAGTAAGGATTTTGTAGACATAAACAAGCTTATTCTAAAATTTATAAGGAAAAGTCTTTGTATAGGTAAAACAATTTTGAAAAAGAAGAAAGTGGATGATTAACTCTTCCCTATGTTAGAACTTACCAGGTAGCTAAAGTGATCAGGAGAGTTTAGTATCAGAATAGATATAAACACAGATAAGTGGGAACACATTAGAGAACTCAGAAACACCCTCACACAAATGTGCTCAATTAAATTTTGATTAACGAGCAAAAGCAATTCAATTGACAAGGAAAAGCCTTCTCAACAAATAGTGCTGGAACAGTGGGAATTCCATAGTTAAATAAAATGAGCCTCAACTTTATTCTCACATCTTAAACTACATTAATTCAAAGTGGATCAAACTCTTTAGTATTAAATGTAAAACAATAAAACATTTTAGAAAAAATAGGAAAAAATCTTCGGGATCTAAGACTAGGCAAAGAGTTTTTAGACTTGACACTAAAAGCATAATAAATTCAAGGAAAAATTGATAAATTGCACCTCAAAATATAAAAAAAGAATTTCCTCTGCAAAAGATGCTGTTAATAGAGACTTACCCTCCTGCGTTTCACCTGGGTTATGAAAATTAGAGATAAAACTTGGTTAGGTAACTGAATCTTTTTTGATAAAGTTTTGCAACAAATCACTTATAATGTTTGAACCAATTAATGTCTCACTTTGATTATTTTGTGTGCATCAATACTACAGAAGGTTATTGGGGCAACCTCAAACATCATGAGACAGTTTGAGATATCTGATACATTTTAGCTTTTGAAGAGTTTACGGTTTTTAATAAATCCTTTTCATTCAAAATTCAGAGTGAACAACCTTCTTTAAATATTAATTCTATTATAATCATGAAGGGCTGTTTGTGCGAACTTCACCGCTGCGCCACTGGGCCAGCTCCAATATTCAATTATTTTTTATGTTGCGATGTCTAAAGAAACCCTTTCTTTTATAGTGTTTTGAAATTAGGAGCAACCTCAAAGATCACCTAACTGCTCTTAAAGATGTTAATTCATAAAACTCTTACAAGGTGGCACGCTTACATCAGAGCTGAGTAGAGTGAGATACGATTAGCATAGTATTTTATAACACAAAAAAAATCGGCATTAACCAATAAAAGCACATTATGATCATTTGATTAAAGTCTGTCTCCCTCCTCAAGATGTTAGCTCAGCAAGAGGAAACAGAGGCTTCTCCTCACCATTGTATCTCCACCACCTGGCAGCATGCTTGACACATGGTATATGCTCAACAAACACTTGTTGAATAAATTCAGTGTATATCAGGCATGGTATAGCTTCCATTCACTGGATGAGTAACTATGCTTTTGGGAAAAAAATTGGCTTTTTATTTATCAATCTAATGTTTTAATTTGTTCGAGTCTTAAAATGTTTGGGGCACTTTTAGGAAAACTAAGAGGCAGCTAAGGTGTCACACACTTATGTTAATAGTATCACACCAGGGTTTAGTTCTAAGTAACCACGGGGTGATAAAGAAATGAAACAAACATGGCCTCAGACCCCTCAGAGAAGAGATCAAAAGAGGCCAACAGCAATGAAAGCAAAAAGAGCTCTTTGAGATAAAAGAGAGAATTGTTAAGAATTGTTTCTTGGAAGTTATAAAATCAAGTCATAATTAATGTTTAAAAAAAGCACAATGATATTGCAAACCATAAGTTCACATTTTTTCCCCACTGAGTAAACTGGAACAAATCGTACAGTTTTAACATTCAAAGTGTTTACATAATTCTTTTTCCTGTATTTTTAACTTTGTCAACGACCTTTTCTGTTTAGTTATAAAGATAACTACTTCCTTGTGCACATTGACAAAGGAATAGACTTGAGTGTCTACAAAGTGTTTATTTGTGGTACACAGTAGTCTCTAAAAGTTCTCACCCCAATTAATCCTTCCCTTGTATTAAAATGCCAGTTCAATGGGAAAAATCACAGAAAGGGAATAAGAATGGGCAGCAAATTAGCAAATGAGTTTCAATAAGTCAACTTCGAAAAACCGCACTTAGATTAGAATAATTTTTAAAATACTCTATGATGATGGAGGAGTCTGAGCTATACGATGTACCCCAACAGAGAATTTAAATGTGATTGCAGATCATGTCCCAGAGATTCTGTCCATAGTGAGTCACCCAACCAAAACTGGCATCAAAATTGCTTCTGCATCAAGAGAATTTAATCCTCTCTCAGTTCAAAACACTAAGTCCCAACCTAGCGTGGTAGGTGGAACTCTGATAGCAGATCATAAGTATATAAAGTGACAATGAAAAAAATAAAACTACAGAGAAAAGGTATATAGGTGTAAGACTAAACCAATATCTGTTTTATTTATTTCTAGTTTAGCAAAAAAAAATTAATTCTGAGAATTTATATAACGAAAAGTTGAGAAACTCATCAGTTATAAAAAAGAGTAAAATACTTTTTTCTTCTACTTCTTTCCCTTCAAGTCTCTTCTCAACCTTTTGTAATTGGTTTGTATTCTAATTCTAATGTCACTCTACTATAATGGATGCAGCCCTGTTTTTATAGTACTCAACTTCTCAGAAGGACTTGAGAGAGTCCGCAGCTCTCTCATCTTGAAACACCCTCGACTCTAGTGACATGACTTAGCTGATTTCCCTTCTACCTTCCTATGGGCTCCTTCTCTATCTCTTGCTAGATGCTCCTCCTCTGTTTGACTTCATATCGAAATTCTTGAGGATTCTAACAAGACACCATTCTCCACTACCACACTGTCTTTGTGTGATATCATCAAGTCCTCTGACCAGGACTTTTAAATTTAAATAGTGTTTTCAGGCCTGATCTCTCACCTGAGCTCTGGAATCTGATTTTGACTGATTCCTTGACATTCTCTTAGATCATTATTGGGTGCAAAAAAACCAGCACGGCCAGAAGCAGAACTCCTGATTATCTTCCTTGTCCCTGCTCATTGCCTCTCTTCCTGATCCCTTGCTTTTCAGACAATGGCACTATCATCTATTCAGTCACTCAGACCAAAAAGTTAGGAAACCTTCCTGATTCTCTCTCTTGACCTCAACATAAAATCTATCAGCAAATTCAGTTGATTCTACTTTCAATATATATTCCAAATTCCATCACTTCTCCCCATTTCTACAAATACCACATGGGTCTACCATTATTTCTCATCTAGAATATTAAAATAGCATTTTAACTGTCTCCTCACTTTCACATAACAGTGTTATCTAGTATTTCCAGAATAATGAATAGTGGTGGAGTGATGACGGAATCTATCATGAGAATGATCGATGGAACCTCTAAAAATGAAGTAATTTCACACTCCTTCCTAGAAGCAACAACATAAAACTTCTAATGTTACTTACAATAAAATTAATTCCTCTTACCATGGTCTACCAGTCACTACCGAATCTGGGCTTTGCTTATTTCTAGGTTTACCTTGTCTCTGATCTCCTGCCCACTATACTCTAGTCGAAGTTACCTTTTTTCTGTCTTCAGAACATGTTAAATTATTTCCAACATAGTGTCATATTATTTATTTTTCCTCTTATCCAAAAAGTTCATCATGCAAATCTTTGCATTACAGATTTCTTTTTTGCATTCAGGTATTGGCTCCAGTGTAATAGAGGCTTTACGGAGCACTCAGTCTTAACTACTACAACTACTCACTCCCAGGACATTTTGTACTGAATATTAAATCAAGTGTATTATTTTTATATCACTTATTTACACTTAAATTATCTTTTTGCATTTGTTTTCTATGATTTGTCCTCTTTATAAGTAATTTATTTGTCTCATTCACTGTCCTATTTCACAGACCTACAACTCTTTGGCTCTTTTAGGTACTCAATAAATATTTTGGCTCTTTTAGGTACTCAATAAATATTTTGAATAAATTTTTCAGAAGTAAATAAAGTGTTGTTTAGGTCATGATACCATTCTTAAAGTGACAGATATTCCTAGATATTTGACAGACATCATTTTTATTTTTTAAGATAAAAATGTACATTTATATGACACACTATGTTATGGCAATTTTAATAAGGAAACATTGAAATTAGGCAGCAAAGATTGATCTTCTAGGGAATTAAATATTTTCTCAACATAACCTGGCAAGGCCCTTTCTTGTAATCTTTGTGACTAGGTGATGGGCTTCCACCCTGACTCTATGATCATCCATTGGGTGAATTGTGGATCTGTCTGATCATTGCTTCTACACTACTAGGAATCCCCTCCCATGGGATCCTTCTTTCAACTAGTCTATGGCTCACTCTGAATCAACCAGGTCCTGAGCCTACTCTGTCTCTATGGCCATGGCTATACATGCCAGTGACCCAACAGTGAGCAAATAGGAACATTCTTCAATTTCTCTGCACCAATCTGACTTTGTTAATGAAGTTTTGATCCCAGTGAATCCAATTGCCTTATTATCACTGGAACACAAATAATTTTTTATAGATATACTAAAATATATTTATAACATTACTTCAGAGTGTTTGGTATACAAACCATTTCAAAATATTTTTAAAAATCATTGAATAAAAAATTGAGAAGGCAAATTATTTAAAACCTTAAAATGATAAAATATAATTTAAAAATATAAAGTGAAGAATCTGCGTAAATATAAAGTCAGGACAGCTAATTCTATTCTTCTACACCAGATTCTTTCGTACAACTATGAAAGAAAGCTCTTGCTTTGCTTCGCTTTCCTGTCTCCTCCCTTGTCAACACACTATAACGTCCATGGATCTGGCCATACAGAGCTCCTTGTCACTGTCTCTTTCAAAATTACCCTTAGTACCCCCATTTAGAATGATCTACCAAACTCATCTATCTGCTTCATCATTGCAATATCACTTCCTTTGCGAGGCCATCTCTGACTGGCCACCTTCGAGCTTGGTGAGCAAGTAGAGTGATATATTTAGTAAACATATGTTGAAAGAATGAAAATTATCCTAATCAAAGATGACTTATAGTTCTATATTGAAACATTGACATACTGCATCTATTTGTAAACAGCTACTTCAAAGTAGATGTATATAATTCATTTCATGGTCACTAAATACCCAATTCATCAGTTGAAACAAACAATACATTTAGATTCCTCATCTCTGATGTAAAGAGATAATCATACTGCCATATTTTACACATTTCTTAGCGAGTTTAAATACATCCTTTAGTAACCAGAAATATACTGCAGATTTGTGATACTGTCTTCATAGTTTGCATCCAGAATCTAACTTTCTTATCAGTATGTTATGGACTGAACATCTGTGTCCCCCCACAAATATTATGTTGAAACTCTAATCCCCAGTGTGATGGTATTTGGAGATGAAGCCAGTGAGAGGGAGGTAGGTCATGAGGGTGGAGCCCTCATGATGGGATTAGTGCCCTTATAAGAAGAGACAGGAAAGTGTTTACTTCCTTTCTCTCTACTCTCTCCCATATGAGATATAGTGAGAAGACGGCCATCTGCAAATTAGAAGGAGATCCTCATCAAAAACCACATGTGTTCACATCTTGATCTTGGACTTCCTAGCTTCCAGAGCAGTAAGAAACAAATGTTTGTTATTTAAGTCACCTAGTCTACAGTAGCTTGTTACTGCAGCCCAAGTGATTAAGACACAGCGTAACATGTTTTAAATGTGTCATATGGAATACATAAACAAATCTTCAGTAATAACCAAAGTAATGATTCTCTAACATCCATTCATCCTCTCTTAAAAATTTTAAACTTCTACATATATCAAATCCTGAATATATAAGTAGAAGCAAGCATTAAACATACAGAACAAGAGTGTAGATGTCTCTCTGACCTATCAGAATCACAGCTACTTTGAAGAGTTGCTTTACTTGTAGTAACGTTAAATTCCTCATATATACCAAGTTAGGACTATAATTAGACCTAAAACAGACTTTAAATTATTTTACATAAGATGATTGGAATATGATAAGTACTTAAACTTGTTAGCTCCCTTCCCTTTAGGGAATACAGAGAGGATCTGTATTCCTATACAGAGACTGATTTGCTTTGCTGATTTGTGTCTGTTTATGTGTGCAGGAGGTGAGAGAGATGGAGTGAAAAACACAGAGAAGTGAAATGACTGATAGTGAAATTTAATAAATCTCTTTAATGGGCACAAATCTTTGGAAAAGGCATTTTCCACACTAAAGAGATGTTATATACAGTAAGTGTAATCAGGGTTAAAATAAAGAATATTATTGTATTCATTTTCTATTTCTGCTGTAACAAATTACTGCACACCTAGTGGCTTATAATACACAAATTTAGTATCCTACACTTCTGGAAGGAGGAAGTCAGAATGAGTCTCCAAAGGATAAAATCAAGATGTCAGCAGGGCTGGTTCCTTCAGGAGGTTCCAGGGCAGAATCCTTGTCTGTGCCTCTTCCAGCTTCTAGAGGAAGCTGTTTGTGGCTCCTTCCTCTATCTTCAAGCCAGCTAGGTAGCATTTTCTGTCCTCTCTGACCAACTGCCTTTGTTTCATAAGGACCCTTATAACTACATTTGGCCCACTCAGATAATCCACGCCTATCTCCCTGTTTCAAGGTCCTTAACTTAATCACATCTGCAATCCTTTTTGCAATATAAAGTAACATATTCACAGGTTCCACAGATTAGAATGTGGACATTCTTGGTGAGCCATTATTCAGCTTAATTTAGTTACAATAGAGCTTTCTTTTCTTCCCTATACAATGTGAAGGAAAATGGCCTAGTAGTACATGAAAATGCTGCAGGCATTCAGTGTCCTTTAACAAAAATAAATGGCCTTTCTCCCTGCATGTACTGACTTCCAAATAAAATTACTCATTTTTTAAGAAGTAGATTACTTCTGTTTTTTATATTGATCTGTATTAGCTTCCTCTTGGTTCCTAATTTTTGATTAGTAGGTGGAAGCAACAAAAGCAGAGTGGAGAAAGGATGTGTGTGTGTGTGTGTGTGTGTGTGTGTATAAAGCACTTATAGCAACCATACAGGGTATCCTTGTGGCATAAAAGAATCTGTGCATCTTCATTAATGCCTGGTTCTGTGCCAAGCTGAAGGCATTCAACAACTCTAGAGCAATGTATCTTAGAATGAGAGCATAAATGGCATATATATCTCTAGTGATATATCTCAAAAACAAACTTGTCTTTTTCTGAGGAAGATCCACCTTGAGCTAACATCTGTTGCCAATCTTCCTCGCCTCTTTTTTTTTTTCTTTTTTGCTTGAGGAAGATTAGCCCTGAGCTAACATCTGTGTCAAGATTCCTCCAGTTTGTATATGGGTCACTGCTACAGCATGACTGATGAG
This sequence comes from Equus przewalskii, assembly GCF_037783145.1. Classification (NCBI taxonomy): domain Eukaryota; kingdom Metazoa; phylum Chordata; class Mammalia; order Perissodactyla; family Equidae; genus Equus; species Equus przewalskii. The sequence continues at coordinate 61,130,493 of NC_091832.1, read as the reverse complement.
TGGTGTAGGTCTGCACCCAGGATCCAAATCCATGAACCCAGGGCACCAAAGGAGAATGCACAGAACTTTAACCAGTCAGCCATGGGGCCAGCCCAATAATAACTTTTTTGATATACTTTTTTGTAACTGTGTTCAGATTCTAGGTGATTGCTAACTTTATAGGTTTATGAAATTGCAATTTTTCCATTTAGGAGGTGCTATAGACTGAATGTTTGTGTCCCACCAAAATTCATGTGTTTAAATCCTAACCCTCAGTATGAAGGTATTAAGAGATGGGGACATTGGGAGATGCTAAATTATGAGTATGGAGCCTTCATGAATGGGATTAGTGACCTTATAAAGAGACTGTAAAACACTCTATTACCCCTCCTGCTGTGTGAGGACACAGAGAGAAGACTGCTGTCTATGAATCAGGAATTTGGTCCTCACCAGACACTGTATCTGGCAGTACCTTGATCTTGGACTTTCAGCCTCTGGAACTGTAGGAAAGAAATGTTTGTTTTTAAAGCCATGCAATTTATAGGATTTTTGTTATAGCAGCTGAAGCTAAATCAGGAAAATAATTGGTGCACTATAGCATAAGATAGCATTGAAAATGTCATTACTGTTTCATCTAATCTCTGTTCTGAGCAAAGTGACATACATCTCGTGTTGATTCCAAATATGGAGATCAAATATCAAGTTTAAAGGATGTGAAAGACTGCATAATCTATTGTTTCTATTCTTGGTAAAATAAGACAATAGATTTGTTTTTTTTTACACTGCAATCAAATACATTTTATACAGTCTTTATTAACAAACCTAAAGAGATCAAATAAATGTTTTCACGTTAAAATTTGAAGAATAAAATTATGATAATAGCTTTCTTTGGAAGTTCCTCTGATTTCTGATTACTTTTGTGCATCCGGTGCTCAGATATCCAATTCATGAGGTCTCCTTTATTGCCAAGTGGGGCACCCCTGTTTTTCTTGTTCCTGTCATGATTGTTCATCCTTCACGTTAGGGTCATCATTGAACCTCCTTGTTTTCTGGATTCACGCTGAGGATTCCTTCTTGTTTTTTCCCCTATAATTTCCCCCACAAAATGCTCTCTGATATTCATCCCTTCTCTCTCTTTTTTCTTTTTTCCAATTTCTATATCTACTAACTTTAGCCTTTTCAATTGCTTCTTGACTGTTTTTCTTTTTTTCAGCATGAATTTCATTTATCAATTTGATCATTCCTCCTGGATCAAGAAGAGGTTGTGAGGCCTGGTCAGCCATGTCGTAAAGAGCTTGATCTCAGCATATCTAGATCCTCATGGCTGTTGCAGTGGTCTACATAGATTTAGTTGGAATTCAATGTCTGTGGAATTTCTCAAACCCTGACTAAATATAAAAGGATATAACAACCCATTACTAAGTCACCTATAGTCATTATATATAAATATATAATAAAAATATAATAAATGAAGTTATAACTTCCAGGTATAAAATAAATAAGTCATGGGAATGTCGTGTACACCATGGGGACTACAGTTAATAAAACTGCATTGTATGCTTGAAAGTTGCTATGAAAGTAGATCTTAACAGTTCTCATCACAAGAAAAACAATTTTTTTGTAACTATGTATGGTAATGGATGTTAAATAGACTTATTGTGGTGATTGTTTCACAATATTATATACAAATATCGAATTGTTATGTTGTATACCTGAAACTAATACAATCATATATGTCAATTATACCTCAATAAAAGGAATTAAAAAAATAAATGAATAATTACTATATATGTATAGTTATGTTTTTATTATATATGTATGTATATGAGTGATAATATATAGTAACTGTACATATAATATATAATATAGAGAGTGTATATATTATACTAATATATAGTAACTGATTCACCTGTTATGTTTTTATTTTCCTATTTGAAAACATAGCCAACTCTCTTATTGTTCAAACTATTTTTATAAAATAAGTTCACATTAATGGACTTCTGTGGATAAATGGAATAAGTCATTATATAGAATGATTAGAAAACTGAAAAATTGAAAGAATTCTTCATTCAACCACGTTTTGATTCAAATCTTGATTCTGTCTCTGATAAGCAGTTTGATTTTGGGTGACTTATTTGAATATTCTGAGTCTCAGTTCTTCACAGGTAAAAATGAGGATAGCAGATAACTTCCAGCATAGTTGCATGGATGGAGGGTGATGTATATATAAAGGGTCTCATATGAAGCCTGGGTTACAGTAGTGTCCAAAAATAACAGCAGTTGTGTTTATTATTGTTATGGATTACAAATACATTGATTAAAGAGTAAGTTTACCTCTTTGTAACTATAATGTCTCCTCAAAGTTTGTGAGAACTCAGTCAAAACTTCAGTGATATAGACATGTTAAGAAATGATTAAAGACAAGTTAGGTGACATAAACAAATTTTATTTCACACTTCATGAAGTGAACAGTCTCTTTTCAGAGAACTGCAAAATGGGGCAGAAGGTAGGAAGCTTCTGTGGGATAAAAAGTAAAGAACACGGAAGACAAAAATAGAAAGTATCTGATTGGGGCCACATAGTCAACCTTGTTTGGGGTGGGGAGGTGCAGAGTTGGCTTGGTGTTTGGGGATTGACTGACTGAATATACTGCATTTCTGGTCAAGTGGAGCATTTAGAGGGACATGAAAGTTTAATCTAAGTTTTATTTGCCCACGTGGCACTCTGGGCAGGAGTAGTTCTATCTTGGGCTTAGAAAGTTATTTCAATAGACACAAGTAAAGTGCTACATTAATTATTGAAGACTGCTTAAGGCAGTTGTTTAATTTAATTATAGTACCTTGGTTGATTTATTTTGATTAGCATAGTTGCAAAAATGTGGGATTTATTCTGTAATATTCTATTATAAATTTGTATAATGTTATTTTCTCATAAAATATAAGTGGAGAAAAATATACTTTCTATTGATGGGATACTTACTTGGAAGAATTACACAAGACTTTCAAAAACTTAATTTAAAATAAATGCTTTAGGTTAACCAAAGTACATTTAAGAAGTGATTCTTCACTGAAAATTCCTATAGATTCGAAAGCATGCCTGTAATAGAGAACTCTTTTGAATTAGACCTTGTAAATAATTAGTAATGGTGACAGAAATAAAATGAGAAACTTTAAAATGTTTACATTTCTCTCCACATTTTGTAAGCTCATTTTGTAATTCAAAGGTTTGCTTATCTTGGCTTACACATTAAAGTTATTCTAAATGACATGTTATTACTCAGTAATACTTCACAAACTATTGAACAGCTACAGTTAATGAGTTAAAGGTAAGAACATTTTTTAAATAGATTATAAAAGTTTAATAGATGCTACTCTTTCATATTGTAAATTTATAATTATTCAACTTCATCATAAAAACCTTTAATTAACTTTTATAACTTTGTCTCAGAACTACAAATGAAAAATCTTTTCTATTAATAATGACTACTACAATTTTCACGGCAGCAAAATTTTGGTTAGTTACTTATGTTCATGAAATACTTATTGGGACCCTCTATTATAAGGACTAAAATATTTTTGTTATTTCAATGTGTTCTTAATTTTAAATTTATAGTTTGATTGAGAATTGTGAATATATACATACATATAATAATTGCCAATATGTTGACTTAATCACAAGTAATAGGTCAGGTTAGTACTATCAAGTCATGTTGGGGCTTATTCTTCCATACTCCCACTTATTCTCTGGGGTCAAGGCCCTGTACTCTGTTACTCTAGCTTCTATGAGCTTTATTATTTTAGCAACCCATGTGGGGTTGTCAACAAAGGAAAAAAATTAAAGTTGTTACATTAGATGATCCATGGTCAATATGCAGAAAGTTGTTCTTAGAAAACCTACACTTTAAGATAAAAACAAAGAATAACCCATATACGGCTGTCCTGCCTGGACAAAACAGGGCCCTCTTTGGCCAAGAAGGGTCTATAAGAACAGAGTCTTGGCCTCCATATTTTGATTGATCTTCAACAATATTTGTACTCAGGACTTGGTAGTTCCCTGAAAGTAATCAAGCTTTTCTACTCCTAGGGCCATTTAAGCCAGGTCAGATCCTTTCATCACTGCTACGTGCAACACCTCCTCTGAGTTTTAATTCCCCTTCCTTCCTTCTTTAGTTGAGGGCCTCTCTTTGCGTTGCTCAGAAATGTTTTGAAAGTAAAAACTTGAATATTAATGGAGGCCGTAACAATCTTACTTCTCCGTAAAATAGAATTTGAGTTGACCTTTCAGAAATTACCTAGCTAAATACTAAACTTATGAATTAGCTGATGAAAATCAGTTGAGAGGAAAGGATAGAGAGCGAGAATGTTAAATTGGGTCACAGGAATTGTTAGAGCTGCTACTCAATAAGAGATGTACCCCTCACTGCAAACTTTGTTATTCTGCTTGTGATGCTCCTTGACATTTATGCCTTTTTTTTTTTTTGAGGGATTTGAATGTTTTGAATGTTTAGGAGGACTTTCAGCTATGGGAAGCAGAGAATAGGCTTTTTTCTGTATTTGTCAGGATAATAATAACCGATCACTGATGCATTAGTTGCATAGTGACGACAAAAATATATTTCTATGAAGTATTTTTAACTCATTCTTTCTGTAGGATAGATGTTTGTGAATTTTTAACGAGAAAAAATATTAACACAGTACATTTCTTCTGGAATTTTTAAGAGGATTTAAGTTGAATGACACATCATATGCATTTAAATAAAGTGTATGCCTCACTGTATTCACTGTTACTCTGGGCCACATATTATAACAATGAAAGAACTCTCTACTGTATAAATCATATCTTTTAATACCATGACAGTACAAACTAAAATGATATTTGGCCTCCTAAAAAATCCCCCAGCCTCACAAACCAACGTTGGACATGGTTTGATAATTTGAGAAAGATGAACACACACACATACCCCTTCTGTTTCGCTTTGACTTTTTATATAAGCTGTGGGCTAGTCAAGTTTGAGAAATAAAATAACAGTGTTTAGTTCCTTTGAAGACTTCTTCTCGCGCTTTGAATTATTTAAGAAAAGGCAAATATAAACCTATTTGGATTACTATGTTTTTAATCCAAGTATAACCCATAAAAATGAACCTGATAGATATAGAGAGTGACATATAGATCTATAGATATTAACATACCAATACAGATGTGTGCATGAATGTAACCCACTAGTGGAATAAGTGGGCATATCTCTCAGTGTCTCGCCAATGATTTTAACCTGAAATCACATTTCCTCCTCTGATATGAACATATATTAGTAAGGTTGGATTTTAGTCAAAATCTGAGTTTTATAGTGTTATTAATTTTAAAAACTGATTTATTATATGGCTGGATAGGCTCACAATGGAACCATTGTTGACTACTCACTATCAAATATGGAATATAGAATTAAAGTATAAAATGATTACTGCTGGTTCCATCTAAAAAATCCATTGCTTTTAAAATTAGTTATGAGTCATATAATTAATAAAAAAATGAGTTACTATTTTGATTTGTAAGCATTGTGTATAAAAATTGATTAACATAATCATGCAAAAATGGAAATAGAGCTTAGAAATTAGCATCATTTTCTAATTTACTCTATGATTTATTATAATCTCTTAACTAGTCTACACAGCTAGCGGTCAGCTGGCTTTCCAGAGAAAATGGCTTTGTTTAAGACAGGATTAGAAAATACTTTAGATTAACTTCAACCAAAATGGTAGCAAAATTGCATAAAAACTAGCTGCTGGGTTCTGATGTCATCTCAGAGATATGGCCAATCAGGTAGTGTTTCTCATTCCCTTACGATAAAAAAAAAACTTTAAAAAATCCAAATTAATGATTTTTTTCCAATCAGACAATGAAAGCTGCAATGGGAAAAAATTAAAATCAGGAATGTGAAATGCACTCTTGGGGAGAAACAAGATCCAGGAATTTGCTTACCTGAGACATAAGATACGTAGTGGCAATATAAGCTGGTAAGAAGCAGCAAGCAGAAAATTTTAAATAATTGCTAAAGTCTGAGTATGGGTGAACATGAGAGCTGGAAGCCTCGTGGGGATACAGGCAAATGTAATTTTGTATCCTTTTGCAACCTCTTCCTCAAGAACCCCACCAGGTGCTCACAGGGAAGACTGGACAAAACCCTCGGAAAGCTTCTCTCATGGTTCTGTCTGGGAAGTGAAACAGCATCCACTGCCTAATATCCACTCAGTGTCATCTTCTCTTACTCCCATGTGGAATAAAGCCTTAAAGTGCAAGATCATCAAAACCTGTTGCTTGAGGGCACAGATGGGAATCCACTGTGGTTGCAAGAGAGGAAGGAAGAGGAAAAAAAAAACCTGTGCCTTGAGAAGGGCAGAATCGGTTCGAAGCCCAGCATTACCTTTGGAGGAGGGGCATGTATGTTTGTGAAAGCCTCACATCGGGGACTCGTGTTTACAGCGCCTCCCTAAGACCGCAGCTTAACCAGAACTTGAGAGAATGACCCCTCTTCCCTTAGCTTCCAACTACCATATGCAAAAGATTCAGGTAAGTGCAAAAGTGGAATGTAGCTAGGAGAGATGCAAGAGAGAGATCCTTTCTGGTGAACAGCACAAAGTGGAGAATAAATATGTGATATTTCACATAGAAAAAGAGTAAAGTTAGAGTTGACAATAAAACTATATTAAATTCTACTGAGCAAGAGCAGGAGACTGCCCTTACAAAATGTTTCTTATAGGTTCTCCCTTAATTTCTCAATTTACATACTTTGAATATAAAGAATATTAGAAAAATAGTTGCACTGGTTTAGCTAAAAAACAAAAGGGAAACAAATAAATTGAGGGAATTAATGAAGTGTCTCTAAGGGGGAATCAAGTGACCAATTATTCTTTATCTCATAAGGGCCAATTTCTCTAGATATTAAACAAAAATCTTGCAAATTTTTGATTGACAGGCCTTATGTGATATGTCCTGACCCTCATCCAACCTCTCCCTGGGAGCCAACAACTATCGTGTGCTAGGTACCTTCAATAACCTTCAAACAGTTTGCATGTCCCAATCCAACTGTCACCCTCAGATCTTTAATTGAGAAACATTCTTTCCTCCTTTGTGACATCACATCCACTAACTAAATGGGGTGGTGTGGGGAATTTACTATAAAATACATGCTCTCCTGATGGCCTATTCCTGGACATCCCTGAGGACTCTATCAGAATCAGATCATAGGTAATTTAAACATTGATTTATCCATACTCTAAACAGAAGTTTAAAGTCTAAGAAGTAATCGTAACTATTTTGATTTTCCAATATTATTGGGCTGAACCTGTCAGTTCCAGACTGAACCCTCCAAACATCTACCCAGACTTGCATCATATCCTGTAAAACCAGAACCAAAAGAAGTACTAGAATCAGTAAGATGAAAACCTAATAGAGAAATGAGTCATTGACCTTTGTACTATTCCTTGTAATACTTCTGTTCTCTAAGTTAAAGAAAGATAAGGAAAAAAAATCCAAAGGGTAGGGATATAGATTTGTTCAGAATCTCAGGAGTATAAATCTAATAATCATTTCCTACTTCCCTGTAGTACCAAATCCAAATATTCTTTTACCTTTGGTGCACTATAAAACTGTATTTTACAGCTATAAACCTATTTTCTGTTCTTTGAGCATCTTTTTTCTTCAAAGATTCGTTTCTTTGCTTTCTTCTGGGAAAATCAATAAAGTCCTCAAATTAAATGCAAGACCTCAAGTCTTACATTTCCCTCTGTTTTATGTTTATCTCATATATTGATCATTTTTGTTGTACTCTAAAGTTGATTTGAGCTCTAGAACTGACTCCATCTATCTTCTTATTGTTTTATCTTTAATTGGTTTTATCTTTTACACACTTTCTAAAGAGAAGTAAAAATTTTGTCAAAGTAAAGTGTATTCCTTGGGACATAATTAATCCCAACGAGGTAAATTTCTCACCCCTGAAAAATTGTAACAATTCAGAATTTTCTCAGGATAGTAACTAAGAGACCATACAGATGATTCCTGGGTCTCACTGTTTATAGCAGTCATTGGGTTCCCAAATGTATTCATTTCCTATTGCTGCACAACAAATTAGAGCAAACTTAGAGATGCTTACAACAACATACATTTATTATGTTACAATGCCCATGGTCAGGAGTCCAGGCACAGCTTACATGGGCTTCTGCTCAGGGTCTTGAAAGCTAACATCAAAGTATCAGCCACATTGCTGTTCTCTTCTGGAACTTGAGGTCCTCTTCCAAACTTGTTAGCTTATTGACAGAATTTGGTACCTTGTGGCTGTAGCATTGAGGTCCTCAGCTACTGAGGGATGCTGCTTTCCACTGGCAGCTTTCAACATGGCTGTTAGTTTCTCTTTGAGGCCAGTAGGAAAGTCTCTTGCTTTTACAGCTTTCACCTGATTAAGTCAGTCCCACCCAGAATGATGTCCCTTTTGAATCACTCAAAGTCAACTAATTAGGGACTTCAATTACATCTGCAAAGTATTTTCACCTTTGCCATGAAACAATATCTAATCACAGAAGTGACATTTATCATGTTCACAGATCCTACCTACATACAAGGGGAGGGGACTGTAGGGCATGCACAGGTGGGGGCTACTGGCTACCACACTAATTTTCAGAAATTGTCTCAATACTGTATGACTTAACCAGTTCTTTCATAACCAAATCTTTTCTCTGGTAATTTAAGCATGAATAGGCATTTTGTGCTTTAGAAATTAGCTCTTCGGCAGCCAGCTCCATGGTGTAGTGGTTGGGTTCAGCACACTCCACTTTGGCAGCCTGAGTTCACAGGTTTGGATCCTGGGCACTGACCTGCACCACTTATTAGCCATGTGTTGGCAGCGACCCACATACAAAGTAGAGGAAGATTGGTGCAGATGTCAGCTCAGGGCTAATCTTCCCCAAGTAAAACAAAGAGGAAGATTTGCAACAGATGTTAGTCAGGGTGAATCTTCCTTAGCAAAAACAAAAACAAAAAATTAGCTCTTCAACAACTTCTCACCATAGGCCTACCCCATCATAAATCTCTCTGTCTATTCACACATAAGAGATCTGAATAAGCCCTTGGTGTTCTGACTCAGCTTTATGGAATCATTACAGATCAATACCACATAGCTGTTTTTCAATTGACCCAGTACCAAAGTCCTACTCATCTAAAGCTGATAGCAGCAGCTGCCAACTTGGGGGCTTCTACTAACATGATTTCTTTTGTAGTCTATCTTAAACTTAATAGTCACTTATGTTGCCAGTCTTTGCCACTCACTGAAAATATGCAATATTTCCTAGTAAGAAGGCTTACTTTCTATGAAGTCTTATTACTCTCTCCCTCCTGCATTTCCGTTCATCACTGTGATACTTTAAATCTTACTTCTCTTCTTCCATAGAAGACGGGAAGCTCATGACTCCCTAACTACTGTTTTTTAAATATCTAATAGATTTATTTAAATACACCTAAGAAGTTTATTAAAACATGCCTAGAAATCTAGATTTAATCTTGTTTTTTTGTAGGTCATATCTTAAGAGTGAAACCAAAACATATCGAGCAGGATACATTGTAACAGATCTCAATTCACCACTAGAATATGACTCCTTCCCAGAAGCAAAAATCTGCCCAGGCGACAGAATTTGTTATGGTCCCAATAGCTTCCTGGCTAAATGAAAAAGAAGGTTTATACCTACAATGATAGTTGAATTGAAAGAAAAAGAAAGCTTTGAGGAGAGTCTATTATTTCTGAAAGCTTTAGAGAAAATAAAGGTACTTACCTAAGTAGGAACTCTTAATTTAAAATGGTCAGCAGATTAGAAGCATTTTAAAAGCTCTAATGGTTTTTAAAGAGTTTGCTATTTTCAAGATAGAAGTCCAGTCAAAAAGAGACATCAAAGCAAAAGAATGCCCCAGTTGACCATTATGTCAAACCGGCTGTCCTCACCATGATCTCAATCCTCACAATACTAAAAGAGACCATATTGTTGGAAGTTCAAAAAGAATGTTATGGAATATTATACAACACCAGCTTTTGGTTCCAAAGTTAGAAAAAGGCATTTATTACACAGAAAGAATCCCTTCTACACTTAGAGTGGCTGCTTGTGGCCTCAAATGAAATCTTGAAAGAATTTTACATGATACTGCCCACACCTAGGACAAATTGACCACTGTATTCAATCAACATTATTAAGGAAATAAATAAATTTCATTGCCTATTCTTGATAAGTGGTACCAAAGATTTATAATACATGGGGCCAGCCCCGTGGCCGAGTGGTTAAGTTTGCACACTATGCTTTGGCGGCCCAGAGTTTTGCTGCTTTGGATCCTGGATGTGGACATGGCACCACTCATCAAACCATGCTGAGGTGGTGTCCCACATAGCACAACCAGAAGGACCTTCAACTAGAATATACAACTATGTACCGGGGGGCTTTAGGGAAAAGAAGAAGGAGAAGGAGAAGAAGAAGAAAAGAAGATTGGCAACAGATGTTAGCTCAGGTGCCAATCTTTGAAAAAAAATTATAATACTATTTGACAAACCCATGAGGGCATTTAGGTCAAAACCAGATCACTCAGTTGTCCCCCAAAACTGATATTCAAAAGCCTACTGGCTATTATTCAGAAACTGAGGGATATGTTACCTTGTTAAACTGATGACTGCCTTAAGAATAGTAGCCAAGAACATCACCTAGTATCCATTTTGGCCCATCAGTTTCCACTCTCAAAAACGAGTTAGTTAAATGAATTCAAGAAGGAGATAAAATGAACCTTGATTTTAAGACCCAAATCCTAACTTCTCAAAAGAAATTCTGGAGTTTTCTTCTCTGCTCAAGCCTTTTCACTTTATGCTTTATACAAGAATCAGAAGTAGGGTGAATTCTGCATGCTATGGTTCAGAGACTAGTGGTGGGTGGGAGGGGGAACTAGACAATGCTACCAACTCTTGGCCAAAATGGCATTTCATTGGACAGGTAGGCATTATTAGTTCAGGGTAGATCACTTTAGATATAATATTGGCTTTTGAGGGTGTATATATGTGATTTTAGGAGAAGAATATTGAGCTCCCATCCCTACAAAGCGCTCTGGCATTTTTAACATTACTAAGATAATCTGGGGAACAAGGAATCATTAAATTGGGTAATTTGGCTAAAACTTCTGTATTGGTTCTGTAGGCTCTTTGGATTAGGAAAAGTTGAGGTGAGTAGTTGCATACTGATGACGACACAATTGTTTGTTCATAAGCAGGAAATTCAGGCAACAATTTAGTTATCCTGCTCCAGGAGTATGTTTACCACAGTGCTCTTATAACTTCCCAACTTGGGAATAATAATAGAGAATAGTGTTCAAAGAACCATTGTGAAAAGAGCTGGCATCTCTGCTGGTGGCACTCATGATTTTGTGTGTTTAACAAGTTTAACAAGCAACTATTAGGCGTACTTAAGTTTGAGGATCACTGGTCTACAAAGGACAGTGTTTTTTTCCACAGAGAACAATCATTATTGCTTAACAAAAACAACAGCAACATACTGTCTTTTCAAGCACTAAGCTAAAGGTGGGAAAGAACAATAGGTCACCTTTGTCAACTTGGATAAATCAGACATAGGCAACTACAAATAACAAGGTGATCAATGTCCACATCCTTAGACCCTAAAAGTGAGCTTAAAAACATCAAGGAAGTATTCTAAAAAATGTAAACTACTCTGCTAGTTTTCAAGAAAATAGTTTCTGGGGTGTACAGTATATATGTTTGAAATAGTCCTTTTAAATAATAGAGAATCCAAAGGTGTTATTTGAATACTCTATTTAATTAATTTGTATAGATAAAGAACATATCTTAATGGGCCATTAAAAAGAGAGGCTCTGGAACATGGTTTGAGTAATAGGAGCAATATGTAATTATGTAGATATAGAGTACATATCTGTAGGTTGCTGTCAGAAAATGTATAGACAAAAATATTAATGTGCACTAATCCATAGCATTCCCTTCAATCATAAACAAACATTGACATTTAAGCACCATATTTACATCACAAATATGTAATAAGACAGTATTTACTCTCACATTTGAAAACAATGATACTCATAAGAGATAAGAAATAAAATAAATATATATACCATTGCTAATGTGATTTGTGAAATACAAATTTTGCTTCTGTGTTGCAAATTGTAACTGCACACCCTGCGTTAACTTAGGATCAATACTGAATCTTTGAAAGGGATGCAAACACACAAAACAAGTACTATACAAATGTAATTGCATGGGACAATAACTGAAAAGATATATAATCACCTGTTAATAATTGTTACTCCTGGGATGAAGCATGGGATTAAGGATAAAAGGGAGAATTTTCATTCCTTATTCTATAAAAGTCTGAATTGTTTAAAAGTGAGCATGTATCCTTGAGTTAATTTTTTAAGTTTCAAGACAATTAAAATATAATTATGACTTAGATATCCAAATATATTTACATAATACTTGATAATGTTCCAAGAAAATATTTGGTCAATTTAAAAAGATATCTGTTAAATAACATAAAAATCAAACAAAACAATCTCTCTCTCTCTGTCTGTCTCTATAAATATATATACACGTGTACATACACAGAGATACATACATGTAGGTGAAATAAAGTGATTTTCCCTTAATCTTCAAAAAGCATACCAAATAATTATATTATTAAACTTTTTTGTGTGTGAAAACCAATTTATTAAATTGATCCTTAACATTTGGATAACTTCCAATAGTATAAATGAATGAAATCCAGCAATGAAGTATTTCCTTTGAAGACAAGATTTGTACAGGAGAACTCTCTGGAAGGAAACCTATCTTTTTCACAGTGGGGGTAATTATAACGTTAAATATATAGCATTTTTAAAAATGGAATTTGGCAGAATGAGATTAAAATAGGACTAAAAAAAGGTGAAGAGCATATTTGATAATGTGACATCATTTTCAAACATAGGATATTTAACTCCCAGGATCCACTTTAAAGCGAAATGGTTAATGATCCTTAAAATGCACTTTTACGTAGTGTTCTATTGTTGTACACTTAGCTATAATACTTTTCCATATTAATATATAACAGAAGATAAAAATGTTATATGGTGCTTTTCCACAGAGTACTAAAAGATATATACAGAGTGACATCAAAAGATAGAGTTATATAAACCACTATTTATTATAATAATTGCATACACATTCCTGCAAGAGTAGCTGTGATGTTTTTAGTAATTGTTTAGTATTAACTAACTTGGGCCATGGAGAAATCAAGGGTATACTCAAGTGTATCTTTGTCTCATTCTCCAGCCTTAACTCTCTCACGCTCAGCACACACATTTTGTATTGCCATACTCAAATATTTCCAAGTTTCTATTTTCCCAAATGTGGCAACTTTTATTCATTTATTTTCCATTGAGTTATAATTGGCATATAAGACTATATTAGTTTCAAGTATACAACATATTGATTTGATAATGCAAAATGATCATCACAGTAAGTCTAGTTAAAATCTGTCGCCATACATAGTTACAAAATTTTTTTTCTTGTGTTAAGAACTTTCAAGATCTAGACTCTCAGCAACTTTCAATTATACAATACGGTAGTATTAACTGTAGTCATTATGCTGTACATTACACCACCATGACATTTATTTTATACCTAGAACTTTGTACCTTTTGTCCCGCCTTACCCATGTCCCCCTGCCTGCACTGATACCCACCTCTGGTAACCACCAATCTGTTGTCTATCTCTATGAGCTTGTTTTTCGTATTTTTTTTTAATATATTCCACATATAAGTGAGATCATTCAGTATTTGTCTTTGTCTGGCTTATTTCACTTAGCATAAGGCCCTCAAGTTTCATCCATGTTGTTGCAAATGGCAAGATTTTATTATTTTTCATGGCTGAATAACATTACATTGTATATATACCATATTTTCTTTATCCATTCATCCATCAATGGACTCTTAGGTTGTTTCCATAGCTTGGCTACTATAAACAATGCTGCAATGAACATGGGGGTGTATATATCTTTTCAAGTTAGTATTTTTGTTTTCTTCAGATAAATACCCAGAAGTGGAATAGATGGATCATATGGTAGATCTATTTTTAATTTTTTGAGGCACTTCCATAGTGTTTGCCACAGCAGCTGCACAATTTATATTCCCACCAACAGTGTGTAAGGATTGTCCTTTCTTAACACCCTCACTAACATTTGTTACTTCTTGTCATTTTGATAATAGCCATTCTAACAGGTGTGAGGCGATAGTTCATTGTGGTTTTAATTTGCGCTTCCCTGATGATTGCTGATGTTGAGCACCTTTACATGTACCTGTTGTATGTCTTTGAAAAAATGTCTATTAAGATCTCTGTCCATTTATTTAATTGCATTGCTTGCTTTTTTGCTATTGACTTGTATGAGTTCTTTATATACTTTGGATATTAATCCCTCATCAGATACAGGTGTGTGCTGCATAATGACATTTTGATCAATGATGGACTGTATATGCAACTGTGCTCCCATAAGATTAGTAAAATATTGCCTAGGTGTGTGGTAGGCTATACCATCTAGGTTTATGTAAGTACACTCTATGATGTTCACACAATGATGAAATTGCCTAACGATCCATTTCCCAGAATGTACCCCCACTGTTAAGCGACTCAGGACGGTATATGATTTGCAAATATTTTCTCCTGTTCAGTAAGTTGCCTTTTCATTTTATTGATGGTTCTTTTGCTGTGCAGAAGCTTTTTAGTTTGATGTAGTCTCACTTGTTATTGTTCCTTTTGTTACCTGTGCTTTTGGAGCCAGATCCCAAAAATCTTTGCCAAGATTGTTGTCAAGAAGCTTACCATCTCTTTTCTTCTCGGGCTTTTATGGTTTCATGTCTTACACTTAAGTCTTTAATCCACTTTGAATTTATTTTTGTGTAAGCTGTAAGAGAGTGGTCCAGTTTCATTCTTTTGATGTGACTCTCCAGTTTTCCCAGCACCATCGATTGAAGATACTACCCTTTCCGTATTGTGTATTCTTGGTCCCTTTGTTGTAAATTAATTGACAATACATTATGTGTACTTATTTCTGGGATCTCTATTCTGTTCCATTAATCTGTGTGTCTGCTTTTATGCCAATATTATACTGTTATGACTACTATAGCTTTGTAGTATAGTTTGAAATCGGGAAGTAAGATGCCTCCAGCTTTGTTCTTCTTTCTCAAGATTGTTTTGACTATTTGGTGTCTTTTGTGGTTTCATACAAATTTTAGGATTGTTTGTTCCATTTCTGTGAAAAATGCCACTGGAATTTTGAAAAGGATTGTGTTGAATCTGTAGATTGTTTTGGGCAGTATGGACATTTTGACAATATTAATTTTTCCAATTCATAAGCATGGAATATTTTTCCATTTATTTGTTTTTTTCAATTTCTTTCATCAATATCTCAGTTTTCAGTGTACAGGTCTTTCACCTCTTTGATTAAACTTATTCCTAGGTATCTTATTCTTTTTGATGCAATTGTAAATGGGATTGTTTTCTTAGTTTCTTTTTCTGATAGGTCATTATTAGTGTACACAAACACAAGAGATTTATGTATATTGATTTTGTATCTTGAAACATTGCTGAATTTATTAGTTCTTTCTTTTTTTGGTAGAGTCTTTAGGATTTTCCATATATAATACTATGTCATCTGCAAATAGTGACCATTTTACTTCTTCCTTTTCAATTTGGATGCTTTCCTTTCTTTTTCTGGCATAATTTCTCTGACTAAGACATCCAATACTATGTTAAATAAAAGTGGCAAGAGCAGGCATTCTTGTCTTGCTCCTGATCTTAGAGAAAAAGTTTTCAGTTTTTCTCTGTTGAGTATGATGTTAGCTGTGGGCTTGTCATATATGGCCTTTATTATGTTGAGGTACGTTCCCTCTATACCCACTTTGTTGAAAATTTTTATCATAAATAGACATTGAATTTTGTTAAATGATTTTCTGCAGCTATTGAGAGGATCATATATGATCTTTTATTCTTCATTTTGCTAATGTGGTGTATCACATTGATTGATTTACAGATGTTGAACCATCCGTGAATCCCTGGAATAAATCCTACTTGATCATGGTGTATGATATTTTTTAATGTCTTGTTGAATTCAGTTGCTAATATTTTGTTGAGGATTTTTGCATGTATATTCTCCAGAGATATTGGCCTGTAATTTTCTTTACTTTGGTTCCTTATCTGGTTTTAGTATCAAGGTAATGCTAGGCTTGTAAATGAGCTTAGAAGTGTTTCTCCTCTTCTATTTTTTGAAAGAGTTTAAGAAGAATTGGCATTAATTATCCTTTGAATGTTTAGTAGAATTCACCAGTGAAGCTGACTGGTCCTGGACTTCTGGTTTTTTTGCAGGTTTTTGATTACTGATTCAATCTCCTTAGTAGTAATCAGACTGTTGAAATTTCTTCATGATTCAATCTTAAGAGGTTGTATGTTTCTAGAAATTTTTCCACTTCTTCTACGTTGTCAAATTTGTTGCCATATAATTGCTTATACTAGTCTCTTATGATCCTTTGCATTTCTGTGATATCATTTGTAATGTCTCCTATTTCATTTCTGATATTATTCATTTCTGATATTTCTTTCTTTATTCATCTAACAAGAATCAATTTTGACTCAATTTTGTTTATCTTTTCAAAGAACCAGCTTTTACTTTTATTGATCGTTTCTACTGACTTTCTAGTCTCTATTTCATTTATTTTCACTCTTCTCTTTATCTGAAGTGAGTCTGATGTAGGCAGTATATAGATAGGGCTTGTTTTTATCCATTTAGCCACTCTATGTCTTTTGATTGGAAAATTTAGTCCATTTACATATAATTATTGATAGGTATATACTTATTGCCAATGTATTAATTATTTTTGGCTATATGGTAGTTCCACTCTGTTCCTTTCTTTCTCTTATTCTCTTCCTTCATGATTTTGTTACTTTCTTTAGTGGTATGCTTAGTCTCCTTTCTCTTTATTTTTTGCATCTCTGCTATAGTTTTTGCTTTGTCATTGCTGTGATGATTACATATAACACATTCTATTTATAAAAGTCTATTATAAAAAGATAACTTAAGTTTGAATGAATTCTGAAACTTTACATTTTTACTATTCCCCAATTTTATGTTTTTGATATCACATAATCTTCTTTTTATCTTGTGTATCTCAACTAATTATTGTAGTTATGGTTATTTTTACTACTACTACTTTTGTCTTTAAACCTTCATATTAGCTTTATAAGTGACTAATTTACTACCTTTACTATATATTTACCTTTATCAGTGAGATTTATGCTTTTACATATTTTATTATTACTAATTAGTGCCTTTTCTTTTCAGCTTAAAAAAGTTCCCTTAACATTTCTTGTAAGACTAGTTTAGTGGTGATGAACTCCTTTAGCTTGTGTTTGTCTGAAAAACTCTTTATCTCTCCTTCCATTCTGAATGATGAATTTTCCAGGTAGAGTATTCTTGATTGGAAATTTTTTTCTTTCAACACTGAATATGTCATGTCACATCCTTCTGGGCTGAAAAATCTGCTGATAGTCTTATGGAGGTTCCCTTGTATGTAACAAGTTGTTTTTTTTTTCTTGCTAGTTTTAAGATTCTCTCCTTGTCTTTAACTTTTGACATTTAATTGAAATGTGCCCTGGTGTGAGTCTTTTTGGGTAAATGCAATTTGGAATTCTCTGGGCTTCCTAAATCTAGATGTTTGTTTCCTTCCCCAGGTTAATGATGTTTTCAGTCATTATTTCTTTAAATAAGTGTTATGCCCCTTTTTCTCTGTCTTCTCCTTCTGGGACTCCTATAATGAAAATGATAGTTCACTTGATATTGTTCCATAAATCCCTTAAGCTATTTTCCCTTTTTTATTCTTTTTTTTGTTTTTTGTTTTTTTTTGCTGCTCTGATTGGGTGAGTTCCACTGCCCTGTCTTTGAGTCCACTGATCGTTTCTTCTGCTTCATCTAGTCTGCTTTAAACTTCTCTACTGTATTTTTTCACTTCAGTTATTGTACTTTTCAGTTCTGTGACTTCTGTTTGGTACTTTCTTATATTTTATATCTCTTTGTTGAAGTTCTCACTGTATTCATCCATTCTTCTCTGGAGTTCAGTGAGCTTCTTTGTGATCATTACTTTGAGCTTTTTCTTGGTAAGTTACTTTTATCCATTTCATTAAGGTTTTTTTCTGAGGTGTTATCTTTTTCTTACATTTGGAATATATTCCTCTATTTCCTCATTTTGCTTGATTCTCTACGTTAGTTTCTATGCATTAGACGAAACAGCCACCTCTCCCAGTCTGGAAGGAATGGCCTTATGTAGGAGATAAACCTTATTGTTCACCACTACCCTAGATCTTGGTTGTCTCTCAAGCCTTTGTGATTGTCTATCCAAGCAGCCAATTTTTTATAGCTCCCAGTAGTTGATGGTGTGAGAAGACTTGTCAGTGTCCCAAAGGAGAGGATCTCAGTTAGCATCTAGATTCAGACTGATTGGAAGCCAGATCCTCAGACAGCAGCTTTTAAAGAATGTAAATATATTCAGTACTGTGGGACTGGAGGTGTAAGCCCTGCTGGCCACCAGAGCTAGGCAATCTAGAGGTGTCTCCTTGGTGTCAGTCACAAAAATAAGGGCTCCAGATGAACATGTAAGTTCCTTTCTTATACACTCTTAAGTGTATAGAGTGTATAAGACACTCATAACAAGACAGAGGGTTAATACAAAGATGGCATCCACTGGATTATGTTTGCTGAGAGAATATCCATAGACCCCCTACACTATATGTGTGCCAAACCTGAAGCCTGCCCCTCAGGCCAAAGCTCCAGGCAAGCCAAAAGGCCTCTTACATGGAAAGACTAGGGCCATGTTTCAGTCTGCAGTCTGCGCAATGCCCTGGGGGAGATTGCCTGCCAAAATCCCTCTCCCCAATTGTTACAGTCCCACAGGACCCAGAAATGCTAACCCCCCTGGCCACCAGAGCCAGGTGATCAACAGGAAGCCCCTGGGTGGCAGCTCCAAAAACTGGGGCACTAGACATAAAAACTAGGGCACCAGTTGTCTGTAAGAAATCTTCTCCAAGAGATACCCTGTATCACAGCTGAGGGAGAGCACAAAGATAGCACCCTTCCTCCAAGGTCTCCACCTCAATGTGTTCTCTTTCTCACTTGTCTGATGTGTAGGAGTCGCTCAGCCAGTTTTTAGGTTTTTACAGAGGAAATTCTTCCATATGTAGCTGTAGTTTTGGTGCATCTGTGGGAGGAGGTATGTTCAGGATATTCTTATATCACCATCTTGAACCCTATTATGAAACTTTTATTTTTTTGAGGAAGATTAGCCCTGAGCTAACTGCTGCCAATCCTCCTCTTTTTGCTGAAGAAGACTGGCCCTGAGCTAACATCCATGCCCATCTTCCTCCACTTTTTATGTGGGACGCCTACCACAGCATGGCCTGTCAAGCGGTGCCATGTCCGCACCTGGAATCCGAACCGGTGAATCCCGGGCCTCTGAAGCTGAACGTGCGCACTTAACTGTTGTGCCACGGGGCTTGCCCCTGAAACTTTTTAATACACTTTTTCACATTCTTCAAATGAAAAACCACGGGAATGCAGTATTTTCTATGTCTTCATTAGAGGAGAGAGAAACAGATTAAAAAATATTTCATTATTTTACAAAAATTAAAAACAACATTTGCAGATGCTCGTTCTGTCCTCTTTTCACTTTCATATTTGCTCCTGTTGAAGTTTCCTCCTTTCTATTATCTTTCATCTGGAATATTAGACTTAAAATAATGCACAATTTTGATGCTTTTCAGTTTCATACATAGTCTGGAAAAGAGAGAAATGAATAAAAGTGTTTACAGAAATGAAAAAAGAAAGCATTCTGTTGTAGCTAATTACTTTTTCTTTTATTTTTTTTTAAGATAATGGTGAATTTGTCATTACTATTGAATTTTCAGATGGTCAGTTGGACACCTCTATGAAATTAACCTAAACATAACCTAAAATTAGGAGTTAATTCAGAAGCTAAATCCAACTTAAAGTCCATTATTTAAATTCTATTCACTTATCATTCACTAGTTTCTAAATTTTAACTTCAGACTAATTAATGTCCTTGTTTTATGTTTGCTGTAAATTAAGTGTTTTTACAAGGAAGGAAACCATGATCTCAAATATGCAGGATAAAATAAATTTTTCATATTTGAAATTTGAGACCTGAGAATTTGCGAGAAAGCTATTAACACAATTTCATATTCAAAAAGTAGTCATTTATAAATTGTCATGGCCTAATAATTTTGACAAGAAATATAACCTCTTTGAGCTGCGATTTTAAGAGTTTGAAGAAGGGATATTCACAAAAATTATATATGGTGTTAAAACAGTTTTTGACTTAGTCCATTGTTAAATATTTAACATTGAAATATTTAAAGTATGATACTGCCTTTGCCCTCAATGATGCTTGAAGTCAAGTCACAGAGAATTCATTTAAAAAATCCTGTATAGTTGGCAGTATTTTCCCTTTATCTCAGAGACTAGTAATTTGTTGCCTCCAACTCTCAAGTGGTACAGTATTTTACAAAATCCTATATCATTTTGTTACTCATTTGGGCTTGAATAAATTTCTTCCAAATTATATGATATAGATCAATGTCTCATGGAATATTTCACCAAATTCAGTGTTTTTCATGAAATAGGATTTTAAAGATAATTATATAGAATCTTGTGTGAGCTGAGAATTTCTCCCGTAAGTTAATCATTTGCAGTCCAATTCTATTACAATTCATCTGTAAGTACACACATATACACACATACTCACCTAGGTGCATACTTTATATAAAGGAAATATCAAAATAAATATCAATGCATAATCTAAAAGTATATTCTACATACATACTTGGTTAGAATTTTTTAATTTCTTTTTTGCCTTCAGATGTTTAGTTCTCATGCTGCTTTTCACAAGGTGCTAATTAAGACAAGGTAGGGGAATCAATCCACACATAGGTCAGTTATGCTGACTTTGTACTTGAACATACCCTTTTCACGTAGCAATGTGCATATCACGATGTGCAGCAATTGTGCTGGGTAAGTGGATCCACATGGATGAGTCCAATGATAACTGTCAACTCCTGGAAAACAAAGCAGACAAACAAAACCTCACAAACAATGTTAAGTATTCATGGGTGGGCAGCATCACATTCACTCAAAGCAGTGGCACAGTGTAAAGACATGGGTAGGATACTTCATCTTTAAAGATATAAATAAATCATTATATTTCTCCACATGTAGGTCATTCTTAATAGTGTTAAGGGCTACAAAGTTTGTTTCACTAAGAAACCTGAGCAAAAACTTCAAACTGACATTGTTCCAAACGTAATGTGAAACCTGAAAGCATGAACATTCTCCCTTAGGCAGCTTATCGTATTGCTGTATTGCTGGACAGTTTACTGACACAGATTCTTTTGAATTCTCATAGAAATTAATTTTTCTCTTTTAAAACACATTTGTATACATATATGTTATAGCTGATTTAGTTTCTTGTGTTTCTATCTATATAGATATGTAAATATTATATAGGTATGTCTCTCTCTATATATGTCTGGTATATCTGTATGTATATTAGACCTAAATAGGTAAGAAAATCTCTGTTAAGGTTTTTATATACTAAACAGCACAATAAACGCTCAGAGGCAGTATTATGCGCTATTTCTTTTTATTTACAGCAACAATCCCTGTATATGCTGAACACTAAAACACCAATGAGAATCTATAAATTAAGTTGAAAATCAGACTTTACATATGAAACATCAATGGGAGCCCATAGGTTAAAGTGAAAATTAGTAATAGTAATGGGTTAAGTAGAAATGCAGTTTTGGAAGTAGCTTTTATTTTAAGCTATAGATTAATCACCAATATGGGCTTCCTTTGGAGGCATGCTTTTAGTCAGCTATTTCAGCAAAATTCTCAGCACCACTTAAAATACTTTATTTTCATTTAGCTTTTACAGTTTCTTGACATTTCTGAGCCCAATCTGCTTCCTCTTTTGGTCTGCCAAACTTTGTAGAAATAGCAGTAATAATGATAATATCAATAACAAACTGTAGTGATTCAATCTATCATCTATCTATCTACTAATTTCACTGGTGGCCTCACAGTGCTTAACTAAATTACTTTATTATATCTTACTACAAATACCACAACCACCATTCTAAAAATTTTTCTATGTACTCTCTGCAACATTCAACACAACTACCCACTCTTTGTTGACAAACTTGCTTCCTACAAGGAATACTAGCTTGATCAATTTCTCCCCTCTTCATTTCCACCCTCAATGCCTCTTTTTCATTTTCATCTCTGAGGACTAGCTGGTTGTTGTTTTTATTTTTTAGAGTTAACCTTTTTCTTGAGCTCACGGTTCTTTGAATTACCATCACTACTAGGTCTGTGTCTTCAATTATCCTCCCCCTTTGCCTTAAATTTCTTGCTAACAACTGATTTCCTCCTCCGTCCTAACAATATGTCAAGGTCTCTTTTTATCTTAAAGAGACATCAACAATAATATGAAACAATCAATTAATCAGGGAAGAAACAAATTAGCATGTGAAAAGGCATTTCAAACATGATCATTTTTTTCTTTATTTAATCTCTTTTTAATTTTATTTTCTAGGCTATAGTAGCCTGTTATTAAAATGGCTTCTGAATATTCACAAACTAGTTATTTCTGCCTCTATACACACTCTTCTTGTATGAATTCCAGCCCCTCTCTAATTCCTTACAATTAATTCTAGGACTTCCCAGGAAGACATTTATACTCATTCTATGAATTTATACTACTATCTACCATGTGACAACTTTTCTCCCACATGTATGTGATTTCTCTGCCAATGGCAAATATTGCAACCACACAGACGCTGCCCTGCTGAGGCCCAGGCTGTCCATTTTAGTGTCTCCAAATGGGGGTTCTGCTATTTGAGCTAAGATAACTGTCTTTCCCTTGGCTGAAGCTGCTAACATCAAGGCTGCTGCACCTTCTGCACTCTTAGTCTTGTCTTTTTTCTGTCTTTGTTGTAAACAGTCCTTGTACCCAAAACTCAGATGTACCAGTCCTCAAAGCCTGGGCCAGAGGGCAAACTGATTGGCAGGCATCACGTACTTCAATCATTCATTTTCTCTGTTTTTCCTGTCTCTGTTACCTTAGGATAAGATATATTCTTAAATGATTCCTTGACATTAATTTTCTTTCTTTTTACAATTTGTATGATTTTTAATTCTTTTTCTTGCTTTATTGTAGACCCAAAAATCTCCAGCACAGTGATGAATGGAATCATTAGAGTGGACATTTTGCTTTATTCTTGAAAGCATTCAGTCTTTCACAGTTAAGTATGATAGCTTTATCTTTCATAGATGACCTTTATCAGATTAAGTAAAATTATTTCCATTTCAATTTCCATGAGAGGTTTTTTTTAAATCATGGATATTTTGTATTATAAATTTTGTGAAATGCTTTTTTTGCAAATATTGACCTAATCATGGTTATTTCCCCTCCTTTATTGTATCCATATGGTGGATTACATGTATTAATTTCAAATGTAAGCCAACTTTCAATTCTTGTGATAAACCCTTCTTGGGACATGCTGTATTTATATATTGGCAGATTTGATTGTTGATATTTTGCTCATGATATTTGAGACTACATTCATGAGTGATATTTGATAAATTTATTTTCTTCTAATGTCTTTGATAGGTTTTGATATCAGAGTTAAGTTTGCCTCCTAAGGCAAATTGAAATGTGGTCATTCTGTCTCTCATGTGCCAAACAAGTTTCCTTGGTATTATTTCTTTCTGAAATGCTTCTGGAATACAATATCACAATAATCTGGGTCTGAAATTGTCTTTGGTCAGAAGATTTTGATAATTTCAATTTATTTGATAGATTCATGGCAATTGAGATTTTCTATGTAATCTTAAATTACTTTTGATAAACTGTATGTTTTTAAGGAAATTCATTTTATGAAATTATTCATAATATCCCTTTTTATCCTTTTGATGTCTATAGGATCTGAAGTGATATCACTTTTTTCATACCTGAAATTGGTGATGTATGTTTTCTCTTTTATCTCTTGATTATTCTTACTGGGGATTTATCACTTTTATTAATCTTTTCAAAGAAGACATTTTGACTTTGTTAATTTTCTGTTTTCATGATTTCTATTCTTTATTATTTCTTTCCTTCTGCCAGCTGTAGATTTAATTTCCTCTATTTTCTTGCTTTTGTCTTTCTTCTTTTCTAATAATAGCATTTTCTAGTGTTTTCTAATAATAGCATATTTCTCATATTTCCTAATAATGGCATTGCTTTAGCTGCATCTTACAGCTTTTTAGATATGTTTTATTATTCATTATCACTCAGCTTGAAATTGTTTTTAAATTTCTCTTGAGATTTCTTTATTGAGACATGGATTTTTTGGAAATGCATTACTCAACTTACAAATGTTAAAGGATTTTCTAGATATCTTATTATTAAATTCTAATTTGATTTCGTTATGGTGAGATAACAACTATTTCAATATTTTGAAACTTATTGAGTCTTAGTTTATGGTCCTGCATATGGCATACCTTAATGAATGTTCCATGCACACTTGAAAGGAATGTGTATTTTACAGAGGTTGGAAACAGTGTTGTATCAGTGTCAATTAGGTCAAGATGTTTGACAGAGTCATTCAGATGTCTGTATTTTCACTGTTTCTGTGACTAGTATCAAAGGTTCAGAAATAGCCAAGATAAAACCAATGAATCATCAAAGTGGTAATTAGTAAAAATTTATTGTGCACATATCAAAAGGACACTTTGAAAAACAGGAGTATTCAAACCAAAACATGGAATGAGGCTCAGGGGTATATTATTACAAAGTGGTTTATATAGTGAGAAGGTAGTGTTTTTACAGTGACTGGTAATTAAGCTAAAATAACGAGTAAACTTGTTTTGTCTGCTCAGGAAAACTTCAAAGCTGGTCTCCACTTGCTTTTGATTTTAACAATTCTTCTCTTTTGGTCATTCCCTCAGCAGGGTGAGAGTATGACCAACTATTACAGTGTTATTCTTGGTTACCACTATTCATGTAGTCAGGCTGAAGGATCATGCATTTGCTGTTTTCATTAGTTAAGTCATCAGGCCAGAGGGCCATGTAGTCACCATCTTCGTCATTTCCATGATTATTGTTGATTTTACCTAGTTGTCTGATCCTGGTGGATACCATTTGGTGAGTGGCTGCTGACATGCATTTAAAGCCCTCAAAAGTATATAATTCACTAGAGAGGTTAATATGATGACTACAAGGAGAATAATAGCCAAGGAGTGAAACATTTTTCAGAGCACAGATTCCCAGGCACCAATTAAATATTAGCAATCATAACAGATGGAGCAAATTTTATATTCAGTTTCTGTGTTTGGAGAGCATCCAGTTAAGAAAATTTGTCAGGTTTGAAGCATCTTCAGATGGAGTGAGGGCAAGCAGAGGCAATCTGAGAATTTTTCCTGGTCTGTAGTCTGAATGTCTCTGATGATCTTTCTGAGTGACCACATAGCAACAGGCGTGAAGATTGTCTATACATGAGTTGTCATGGTGATTTATCTGAAGTTTACTTCCAACTTCAGCTTGCATGGCTTCAGGAAAGGAGTAATTTTAGTTTCATAATGATTACAAGTCAAAAGAATGGGAGAAAATTGGAAATGTTAGTTTGGAGAGTTCTAGCCAAATATTGGAGGAAAAGACAATCAATAGTAAACTTTTCCCTCTAAAATCACCCTCATTTCTATGAAGGCTGGCCAAATTAAGACTAATTGTTTGTAAAGTAAGCCTAACCTCAATAAACTTCACCTGATTATTTATATACGTGCAAGAAGAATAGTGACTGACCATACAAATCTACTCTGCTGGAACTTTCATAAGGACTCTCAGATGGAACTTTTAAAAGCCTCTCAAGGCCGGGAATTCAAGACAAGGACTAGCCATCTGACTTTGCCTATAGATTTGGATAAATTCCTCTCTTCTTGAGGTCCCCAAAATATTACAAGGTTCCTAAACCTGCCAAGAAATGACCTTCATTACTCACCTGGTAAGTCCGATGGGAACCTGCAAGCAAGGTACAAGGTTAATATTTTCAAGGGGCTTTATTGGCCTCCTAAAGTCAACCCTTGTTCCTTAAGGCTGTCTGGTCATATCTGAGTCTATGTACATCTCTCTCAAATATGACATTTCAGTCAAAGTCTCAGTAATATAACCAATGTTTCCAATCTTGTCCTGTTACAAAAAGAACACATTCTTATTGAACTCATGCAAATAACTATATTGCCATAAAGAATATTCACTAGGTTCCCAAATTCTGGAGGGATCAGGTAGGGAGAAAAAGTAATTGCTTCAATTCTGCTTACAAAGGTAGAATTTACCACATTGCTGTAAGTCATAGTTAGCTCAAGAGGAAAAGTTTCCTTATATCTGCAACACAAAAGACTAAAGAACCAGCAATATTTTAAACAAAAGTCATAAAAATTGTGATCATCCTCAACAGTTCATTCAATACTATGTTATCAATTCTTATTCTGCTTGAATCTAATTTTTCTGTTAGTTCTGGAAATTTTTACCCAGTTCAGTTTTATGATCTTTAAAGTTACCAGAAAATTGTATTTGTCAAAGTTAATATTATATTAGGAAATATCAGATTTCCAGGAATTTTAGATAACTTCTGAAACACTTGTAATGCACACAACATAAAGAAGGCTTATTTGACAATGCTTCCCATGTAATTTAACATAATATCTCCTTTTTTTTATGAAGAGAGAGAACAAATCTTTTGAGATGCTCCAGGAATGCTCTGAAAAATTCCAGTTAGTTCAAGTTCAAAAGAATTTGATTTTGGCAAGTTTGTCAAAAATATAAAGAATTTTGGACACTTTGTCAAATAAGATTATATAGTTTTTCTTTTAATTTATCAAAAACTTGGTAAAGACAAAACACAGGATTTTTGTTTTCTAGACAGATTACACTAGAGGTAAAGAAAAATCTTTGTTTACATGCAGTACAGTGGGAAAGGATACATCTAGACCCTGATTTTTTCTTAGAATAATTCCTTCCATAAATAAGACTTTACATATGGAAAATGTTAAGGACATGGCTTAAGAAATCTAGACCACATTTTTTGTAGTTTATTGTCACCCTGGCCACAAAAAAACATTTTTCAAGTGGATGCTAAGGCAAATAATTAAATAAAAAGCAGTTTCTAATGTAAATCCACATCTGATTTGGACATGAACACAGCATGATTGTGTTATTTGTCAAGAAATAGTATTCAATATTATACATTATAGGTTGTGAAAGACTAATATATTTTCTGTGGCTATTTTATGTAGATCAAACATTTAACAAACCTTTATTAAATATGTAATGTGTGGAAGGTATATTATTAACTGCTATAGTGGATATATAAGGGGATAAGTTGTATGTTTGTGTGTGTGTGTGCATGCTCACGTGTGGTCAAATTTTAATAAAGCTCCCAAGCTACAAAAAGTATAGAAATCACAGTGAAGTTTTCAAACAAATGATTTTAATTTTCACATGGACTTCTAAATGTACAATTAAAAGAGAAATAAATAAATACATTAGTTGGCAGGCTCATATAGTTATAGTAACAATTTGAAAATCGGGCATGATTGGAATCACTCTATTGATTGTCCAACTGCCAAATTAATCTGTGATTATTCTTTTTAATCATTGGAATCTTGGTTTGGTAGAAATGAATGTAAGTATCAAAATTACTTAAGTATTTAAAAATGTGAAGACAAATTCAAATCACATGTAAACTTTAAAGAACTGAAATTTAACTATCACCATGGAATATTACTAAACCCCAAATGGACAAATACAACGCTTCTTTTTAACTCTATTGGCAGCAGTAGCCAATCAATTGAAATGTTCCTACAAATCCAATCATGAGCAGCTTAAGTCCTAAAACTGTCATGACAGATTTCTGGTTTTATCTCCAAAATTTAAAGATCCTGGAAGTTGCCACATACAGTTTTTTGACAAAAAATAAAGTGAAACAAACTGAAATCTATGGCTTTTCTTGGACCATCAGAGAACTAAAGTCACAGAGCAAATTGTCACCTGAAATCTAGAGAGATGTAAATACAGAGGATCACATCTAAGATATGCTTTATTGGAGCAGAAGTTGCTGAAGCCATGAACTGGTAGTAATACTTTAAGGCTAGTTTTTATGAACTCTAGAGGCTGAGTGTAGACTAGCATATGCGTAAGAGATTCCTTGAAAGAGGTGCCATCTTATGAGGGCCCCTGCACATTTGTGGGTTTTACCTCCAGGAACCCCACCAAGTTCTCATTATGAAGAGCCAAGAGAAATATCCTCATGGTTCTTGAAGGGGGCAGAGAAAAGGAACCATTTTCAAATATTTCCAGAAAATTATTCATAACAAATGCTTACTTCCCAAAGGAAAAACTTTATCAGAGCCTTTTTTCACTTGGGAGTAGGGCTATTACCCAACTCTGGCCACTTCTAGCCTTTCTGTCTCATCTAAGGGGATAAGGGAGCTAAGAAACGCTTGTGAAGATCACAGACTGTGGACAAAGGCCTGCTAAAAGACTAAAATTTAATTATAAGATCATAGAATGCTTTCTCTCTCTTATAACACTACATCATTAGGGCTCCAGTATATTAGCAGTATATTTTTGCTATGAGAACTACAAAGTGTGGGCTTCATATAAGAAAGAGATATTAGGAAAAGATTAAGACAACAAGTGAGACAAGAATGAAGAAGCTATAGAAATTTGATGTCTCTGACACCTACAACTATAGCAAATATTAGACACAGCCCAACTCCAAGGCAAATTAACATAAAACTTTACACTAAAGGCCTATTTAACTTTGTCCCTCTTATCTGGGATATCATGTCCAGCTTTCAAGAAAAAATCACTAATCGTGCTAGCAGAAAAGGAAAAGCACAGTCTGAAGAGACAAAGCACGCATTACAACTAGACTCAGATATGACAGAGATTTGGGAATTATCAGACGGGGAATTTAAATTAAATATGACTAGCACGTCAAGGGACCCAACAGAAAAATCACACAACATGCAAGAACAGATGGGTAATGTAAGCAGAGAGATGGAAACTCTAAGAAAAAAGTATTAAAATAAAATGGGCTTATCAGTAGACTGGACATGGCCAAAGAGAGAATCAGTGAACTTGAATATATGCCAATAGAAACTTCCCAAACTGTGAAACAAAAAGGAAAATACTGGGAAAACAGACAGAATTTTCAACAACTGTGGAACAATTACAAAATGCATAGCATATGTATAATGGGAACACCAGAAAAAGAAAGAGAAAAAGGAGCACAAAAAGTATTTGAAGCAATAATGGCTGACAATTTTCTACAATTAGTGAGAGACAAACCCCACAGATCCAACCAAACACCATGAAAAATAAATACCAAAAAGTCTGTACCTGTGAAGGTCATATTCTTCTTTTAGAAAACCAAGGAAAAGAGAAAAATCTTAAAGAAGCCAGGGGGATAAACACCTTACCCATATAGGAATAAGAATAAAAATTACAGAGGACTTCTTACAGAATCCATGAAAGCAAAAGAGTGGAGTGAAATATTTAAACTGTTGAAAGAAAAACATTTGCCAACCTAGAATTCTATTTTCAGTGAAATTATCCTTCAAACACAAAGGATAATAAAGGCTTTCTCAGAACCATCTATTCCCTCACTATGAGGGAATTTATATCAGCAAACCTGTCCCTCAAGAAATGTTAAAAGAAAGTCTTTGGGGAGAAGGAAAATTATATAGGTCAGAAACTCAGATCTACAAATATAAGGAAGAGTGTTGGAAAAAGATTAAATGAAAAAAATTTATTTTCTTATTTGTGATTAATGTAAAAAATTAGCTGTTTAAAGCAATAATAACAATGTATTGAGTGGTTATACCACATCGATAAGTGAAATGAATGGTAGCAATGTCATAAAGGTGGAGAGGAAAAAATTGAGGATACTTATAAGATACTTGGACTATATGTGAAGTGGTCTGGAATTATTTTAGGTGGAATTAGATTAGTTATAATTGTAGACTGTAAATGATAAAGCAAAACCTAAAAAGCATTATCAAAAAAGTATAAGTAATACACTAAGAAAGAAGACAAAATGGAGTCTTATAAATTGCTTAGTTAGAAACAGAGAAGGCAGAAAACACAGAGGAAGGAAAAAAAAACAAAGAACAAGTGCAATGAAGAGAAAACACTCACAAATATGAATGATATTTATCCAATTATATCAACTATATATCAATTAAATACACCAATTAAAAGATAAAATTGTCAGAGTTGTCAAAGCAGAATTCAGAAGAAAGAAAATTATTAGGGATAAAGATACATAATGATAAAAAAAAAACTCAATTATCTTGGAAGACATAAGAATCCTTAAAATGCATGCACCTAACAATAGAATGTCAAAATATATAAGACGAAAACTACAGTTTCTCCCCAGCAAAGAAATGCAAGGGGAAATAGACAAATTCAATGTTACAATTAGAGACTTCAACACCTTTCTTACAACATTGATAGATCCAGTCGGTCCAATAGACATAAGGATATAGTTGACCTGAACATCACTATCAATCAACTAGGTCTAATTGACACTTTTAGAATATTCCATCCAAAGCAGCAGAATACACATTCTGCTCAAGCTTGCATGGAACGTTCACTAGTCTAGACTACATTCTGGGTCATAAACACAAGCTAATAAATTGAGAAGAATATAAAACATACAAAGTACGTTCTCAGACTACTAAAGAATTAAACTAGAAATAAAAAAACAGAAAAATAGCTGGGAAATTCCCAAATATTTGGAGATTTAAAAAATTTCCCAATAGCTCCAAAAAATGAAAAATAAAGATTTAAATATAAGAGAGTAAAAAGTAGAGAGAGTAGAGAGTCTAGGTGTAGAAAACTAAAAAACTCTGACACAAGAAATCAAAGAACATCTAAATAAAAAGAAAGATATTCCATGTTTATGGATTGGAAAACTAAATATTGGTAAAATTCAGTTCTTCCCAAATTCATCCATAGATTCAACACAATTCCAATAAAAAAACCTAGGAAGCTACTTTGTAAATACTGATAAATACATTCTAAAGTTTTAAAGAAAGGCCAAAGACTTAGATTAACACACAAAATTTTGAAGAACAGAAAAGTTGGAGGAGTCATGCTGACTCACTATAATTCTATAATAATGAAAACAATATGGTATTGGTGAAAGAATATACACATTAGTGAAACAGAATAGAGAGCCTAGAAACAAACCCACAAAAATATGGTCTATTGATTTTTGTCAAGGTAATAAAGGCAATTCAATACAGAAAAGATCATTTTTTTGACAAATGGTGCTGGATATATTGGACAACCAAGGACACAAACCTTACAACTTTCATAAATATTAACTCAAAATGGATCATAGCTATAAATACAAAACATGAAACTATAAAACTTCCAGAAGAAAACACAGGGCAATGTCTAGGTGATTTGGCAATTAACTTTTAGATACAACACCAAAAGCATGATCCATAAAAGAAAAAAATGATGCATTGGACTTTATTAAAATTAAAAACTTCTGCTCTGTGGAAGACACTGTAAAGAGAATGAAAAGTAGTCACAGACTGGAAGAAATTCTATGCAAAACACATTTGTGGTAGAAGACATCATCCAAAATATATAAATCACCCTTAAAACTCAACAATAACAATACAAACAACCAAATTTAAAAATGGGAAAAGATAGAACAGTCACTTCATTGAAGAAAACGTACAGATGACAAGCAGAGGAAAAGATTCTCGACATCATTTGTCATTAGGAAATTGCAAATTAAAACAACAAGGAGATACTGATACATACCTGTTAGAGTGGGTAAAATCCAAAATTCTGACACTATCAATAGCTGGTAAGTATGCAGAGAAAGAAGAACTCTCATTCATTACTGGTGGAAGCACAATGGTATACCCAGACAACTTGGAAGACAGTTTGTAAGTTTTCTACAAAGCTCAACATAAGGTTACCATAAAATCCAGCAATCACTCTCATGGGTATTTGTGCAAATGATTTGAAAACGTATGTTCATGCAAAAACCGGCACATAAACATTTATAGCAGCTTTAACTCATAATCACCCAAAACTAGAAGCAACCAAAATGGCCTTTAATAATATGTGGATGAATAAACAAACTGTGTTATATCAATACAAGGGATATCATTCAGTAATAAAAAGAAATGAACTACTAAGCAATGGAAAGACATGGATGAACCTTCAATACATATTTCTAGGTGAAGGAAGTCAATCTGAAAAGGCTACAGAGCATATGATTTCAGTTATATGAGATTCTGGAAAAGGCAGTAAAAACACATAAAAGGACTAGTGGGTGTTAGAAATTTGGGGCAAATGCATAATTCCCCATTCTTTTGATGTGGCCTGGGTAAAGTGATGTGGCCTGTCCAAAAAGTATAATATGGAAAAAAAAGGAGAAAAGAATAACTTTACAGTGGAGGAATCAAACGCTTCCAAGCCAGACAATAGAGGTTAACATCAACAGTGATGTTATGCTGGGAGTACGTACCCTTGATATGTGATGAATTAGCACCTTACCTCCATGGTCTTCTTTACAAAAAACTCATAATCTCAGTCTAATCATGAAAAGAAAATCAGGTAAGCCTATACTGAGGGACATTCTACAAAATATCTGCCAAGGACTCCTCAAAACTGTCAAGGTCATCAAAAACAGCAATGTCACAGCCAAAAGAGCCTGAGAAGACATCATGGCTTATTGTAATGTAGTAGCTTGGATGGGATCTTGGAACTAAAAACAGGTATTAGGTAAAAATTAAGAAAATCTGTAAAAAGCATAGACTTTAGTTAATAATGTGTCAATATTGGTTCATTAATTGTGAAAAATAGACCATATAAGGTAAGATGTTACTTATAAGGGAAAATGGGCATGGGAGTATGTGGGAACTCTCTGCACTATATTTGCAATTTTTTTGTAAATCTAAAACTGTTCTTAAAAAAGCTTATTAAAAGAAATTATTAAAATATCATGCCAGTTTTGCCTCTTCTTTCATATATTTATGCCTCATAGGCTGAGAAATAGAAACTTAATTAAATGGTTATTTTGCTAATTATAGGATGAAAGATACCACCTCACAATGAGAGCGAGAAGTAACTTTAAATTATGCAATTGTCCCTCTTAAAATTGTTCAATTCAAATGTTCAATGACAGGATTTGTTTTACATTATTAAATATGAGATTTCATACTACTTAGACTTGCACCAAAATTAAGGTGCCAGGAAAAGTATCCACTTCAAAAGAAAAAAGAAGTGGCTACCGAGTTTGTTATGCAAAGGCTTTTGCTCCTGAAAAGCAGAGAAGTGAATCAGATGGAAGATAAAATGTTGGGTGAAAATTGATGATTGAAAAATCACTGTAAAAGGCTAAGAAAATAACTTGAAATTTATAGAGTGTATTTTCTGTTTTTTCTTGCTTACTGAAAGAGAAATAGAAGCTAAGTATTAAGGTACACATGTTTCTAAAGATATAGAATTATGTAATAGGAACACTTCTTCAAATAATCACTCTAATGAAAATCAGGCTTTCTCCAAATCTGTTTGTTTAGAAAATTATTTTCTACTCAGTGTAAAAGAAAGCATATTTTCTAGACCATTAAACAGATAGAAAGAACTGGATATTTGAGAAACCATTTGTTGTATTTAAAAATAATAATAATTGTTTATTGCATATATACAATGTAGTAGGTATTGTCCTAAATATTTAATCTGGGTTATCTCATTTAAACCACCCTAGGAGAAAGACAGTACTATTTTATTTCCAGTTTACAAAACAAAACTATGAGAATTTAATCAATGTATCTAGTAAGTATAAGTGCTGGGATTTGACTCCAGCAATAATGCTTTGGACTGATGTCCACTTTATAACACTGTCTCCTAGTCACCATTAAACACGCCTGCTTAGCCTACAGATATTTTTCCTCAATCCAAAGAGGATATAACATTTGTAAATATTTATGCATCCAACATAGGATCACCTAAATATATAAAGCAAATATTAACAGACCTAAAGGGAGAAAAAGACAAAAATACAAAAATAGTAGGAGACTTAAATGCCACACTTTCAACAATAGACAGATAATCAAAACAGAATCAATAAGGAAAAACTGGACTTAAATGATACATTAGACTAAATAAACTAAACCAATATTTACGGAACATTCTATCCAAAAGCAGCAGAATATACATTCTTCTCAAGGGCACATGGAACATTCTCTAGGATAGACCATATGTTAGCCACAAAACAAGTCTTAATAACTTCAAGAAGATTAAAATCATATCAAACTTTTTTCTGACCTTAATTATATAGAAGTAGAAATCAATTGGAAGAAGAAAACCAGCAAATTCACAAATATGTGGAGATTAAACAACATACTACTGAAAAATCAATGGTTCAAACAAGGAATCAAAAGAGAAATAAAAGATACCTTGAGGGAAATGAAAATGGAAATACAACATACCAAAACTTATGGGATATAGTAAAAGCAGTTCAAAGAGGAACGTTCACAGTGATAAATGCCTATGTTAAGAAATAAATTTTTTAAAAACACATGCAAAAGAATGAAAGTAGACAATTATCTTACACCATACATAAGAAGTAACTCAAAATGGATTAAAGACTTGAATGTAAGACCTGAAACCATAAAACTCCTAGAAGAAAATATACGCAGTACACTCTTTGACATTGGTCTTAGCAGTATCTTTTTGAATATCTGTCTCCTAAGGCAAGAGAAACAAAAGAAAAAATAAATAAATGAGACTACATCAGACTAAGAAGCTTCTGCATGACAAAGGAAACCATCAACAAAATGAAAAGGCAACACACCAACTGGGAGAAAATATTTGCCAATAATATATCTGATAAGGGGTTAACTTCCAAAATATATAAAAAGCTCAAACAACTCAACAACAGGAAATGAACAACGTGATCAAAAAATGGGCAGCGGATATGAACAGACATTTTTCCAAAGAAGATATACAGGTGGCCAGCAGGCATGTGAAAAATGCAAAGGAAAACTACAATGACATATCACTTCACACCCATCATAATGGCTATTATTAAAAGACAAGAAATAACAAGTATTGGAGAGGATGTGGAGAAAAAGGAACCCTCATACACTGCTGGTGGGAATGCAAACTGGTGCAGCCACTGTGGCAAACAGGAGATTTCTCAAAACATTAAAAATAAAAATGCCATATGATCCACCTATTCCATTTCTCTGTATTTACCCAAAAACATGAAAATCTTAATTCAAAAAGATTTATGTACCTCTACATTTATTGCAGTGTTATCCACAATAGCTAAGAATTGGAAGCAACCTAAATGCCCATCAATGGATGTGTGGATAAAGATGTGGTGTATATATATAAAATATACAATGGAATACTACTCAGCCACAAAAAAGACAAAATTGTGCCATATGCAACAACATGGATAGACCTTGAAGGTATTATGCTAAATATAAATAAATCAGACAGAGAAAGGCAATTACTCTATGATTTCACTCATATGTGGAAGATTAAAAAAAAAATACATAGATATGGACAATAGATCGGTGGTTACCAGATGGGAAGTGGGTAGAGGGAGGAGAACAGGGGTAAAGGGGCACATATGAATGGTGATGGATGGAAACTAGATTTTTGGTGGTGAACATGATGCAGTCTATACAGAAGCTGAAATATAATGATGTACTCCTGAAATGTACGTAATACTATAAACCGATGTGACGTCAATAAAATAAAAAATAAAGAAATTTTAAAAATCTCAAACAACCTAACTTTAAACCTCAAGAAACTAGAAAGAGAAGAACAAATTAAGGCCAAATTTAGTAGTAGGAGGGAAATAACAAAGATCAGAAAGGAAATAAATGAAGACTAAAGAGACAATAGAAATAATCAATAAAACTCAGAGTTGGTTTTATCAAAAGATAAACAAAATAGACAAACTTTTGACTAGGCTCATTAAGAAAAAAATGCATAGACAAATATAGTCTGAAATGAAGCAGGAAACATCACAACTGATACCATGGAAATGCAAAGGATCATAAGAGACTATCATGAATAATTATACACAAATGGGACAAATTAGAAGAAATGAATAAAGTCTTGGAAACATGCAATGCACAAAGGCTGAATCATGAAGAAATAGAAAATCTTAATAGACTGATTACTGAATCAGCAACCAAAACCTTCCAACAAACAAAAGTGGAGGAACAGGTGGCCTCACTGGTGAAATCTACCAAACATTTAAGGAAGAATTAATACCAATTCTTCTCAAACTCCTCCAAAAAATAGTAAAGAAGGAAACACATCCAAACTTATTTTACAAGGCCAGCATTATTCTGATACAAAATTAGAAAATGGCACTATAAGAAAATAAAACTATAGGCCAATATAGCTAATGAACATATATACAAAAATCCTCAACAATATTAGCAAACTGAATTCAATACATTAAAAGTATCTTACACCATGATCAAGTGTGATTTATTCCTGGGATGCAAGTATGGTTCAAAATCTGGAAATCAATCAATGTGACACACTACATTAACAAAATGAAAAATAAAAATCATGATCATCTTAATAGATGTGGAAAAAGCATTTTACAAAAATCAACAAACTTTTGTGGTCAACACTCTCAAAACACTGAGTATAGAGGGAAGATACCTCAACATAATAAAGGCCATATATGACAAGCCCACAGCTCCCATCAAACTCAATGGTGAAAAACTGAAAGTGTTTCCTTTGAGATCAGGAATAAGAAAAGGATGTCCACTCTTGCTACTTTTATTCAACACAACACTGGAAGTCTTAGCCAAAGTAATTAGGCAAGAAAAAGAAATAAAAGGCATACAAATCAGAGAAGAAGAAGTAAAATTGTCATTATTTGCAGATGGCATGATATTATATATAGAAACCCTAAAGATTCCACCAAAAAACTGTTCGAACTAATAAACAAATTCAGTAAACTTGCAAGATACAAAATTGATATAAAATCATCTCTTGCATTTCTATACACTAATAACAAACTATCAGAAAGAGAAATTAAGAAAACAATCCCATTCCCAACTGCATCAAAAACAGTAAAATACCTATGAATAAATATAACCAAGGAGGCGAAAGAACTATACACTCAAAACTGTAAGACATTGATGAAAGAAATTGAAGAAGACACAAATAAATAGAAAGATATTCAGTGCTGATGGACTGGAAGAATTTATATTGTTAAAATGTCTATACTATTCAAAGTGAAGTATAGAGTCAATGCAATCCATATCAAAATTCCAATGGCATTTTCTCCAGAAATAGAACAAATAATCCTAAAATTTGTGTGGAAGCACAAAAGATACCAACAGCCAAAATAGTCTTGTTAAAGAACAAAAAAGCTAGAGGCATCACAGTTTCTAACTTTAAACTATATCACAAAGCTATAGTAATCAAAACACTATGGTATTGGCATGAAAAAGCAAATACATACATCAATAGAAGAGAATAGAGAAACCAGAAATACACCCACACTTATATGGTCAATTAATTTATGACAAAAGAGCCAATAATACAACAGGAAAAGAATAGTCTCTTTGCTAAATGGTGTTGAGAAAACATGACACCCACATGCAAAAAATTAAACTGGACCACAAATTTTTTATACACAAAAATCAACTCAAATTGGTTTAAAGACTTGAATATAAGACCTGAAACTGTAAAAGTCTTAGAAGAAATCATATGGGTTAACCTCCTAGACGTTGATCTTGATAGTGATTTTTTTTGGATTTAACACCAAAAGCAAAGGTGAAAAAAGCAAAACTAAACAAATGGGACTACACTAATCACACTAAAAAGCTTTACACAGCAGAAGAAACCCACAAAATAAATAGGTAACCTACAAAATGGGTGAACGTATTTCAAATCATATATCTGATAAGGGGGTTATATCCAAAATACATAAAGAACTCATACAAATCAATAGGAAAAAAAACCCCAAACAATCCAATTAAAAAATGGCAGAGGAACTGAATTGTTATTTTTTTAGACATACAAATGGCCAACAGATACATGAAAAGTTGCTGAACATCAATAATCATCAGGGAAATACAAATCAAGACCACAATGAGATATCACTTTACCCTTGTCAGAATGGCTATTATTCAAAAGATAAGAAATGAGTGTTGGCAAGAGTGTGGATAAAAAAGAACTCTTGTACACTGTTGGCAGGAGTTTAAATTAGTGCAGCCACTATGGAAAACAGTAAGGAACTTATTCAGAAAATTAAAAATAGAACTACCATACAATCTAGCAGCCTCCCTGAGTACTTATCCAATGAAAGAAAAGCACTATCTCAAAAACCTATCTTTACTTCCATGTTCATTGCAGCATTATTTGCAATAACCAAGACATGGAAACAACTTGTGTCCTTTGACAGATAAATAGAAAATGTAGTCAGGGGTGCGAGCCCCATGGTCGAGTGGTTAAAGTTCTACATTCTGTGCTTTGGTGGCCTGGTTTTGTGGGTTTGGATCTTGGGTATTGGACCTACTCTACTCATCAGTCACGCTGTGGAGGCATCCTACACACAGAATAGAGGAAGAATGGCACAGACGTTAGCTCATAGCTGATCTTCCTTAAGCAAAAAAAAAGAGGAAGACTGCCAACAGATCTTAGCTTAGAGTGAAGATTCCTCACCAAAAAAAGAAAATGTAGTCTATATATAGAATGGAATATTATTTGGCCACAAAAAAGAAGAAAGGCCTGCCATTTGCAACAACATAGACAGACCTTAAGAGCATTATGCTAAGCGAAATATCAAAAGAAAGACAAATACTGTAAGATCTCACTTATATGTGAACCAAAAAAAAGAACAACTGAACTCACAGATACAGAGACCAGATTGGTGGCTGCCAAAGTTGGGGGGTGGGGAGGGTGGGTGAAACGGGTGAAGGAAGTCAAAATTTACAAAATTCCAGTTATAAGATAAATAAGTCTTGGAGATGTACCATATAGTATGATGACTATAGTTGGTAATACTGTATTGTATATTTGAAAGTTGCTAAGAGTAAATCTTAAAATTTCTCATCAAGAAACAAAAATTGTAACTATTTGTGATGATGGATGTTAATTAGACTTATTGTGGTGATAATTTCACAATATATACATATATTTATCTTTATGTTCTACACCTGAAAGTAATATAATATTATATGTTAATCATATCTCAGAAAAAACCTTTTCCTGGTTGTCTGCAGGATTAATTTTATCAATATTATTTAATTTGCTCGAGTTCTTAAAATGAGGTGTATATTTAGATATGAAGTTTTGATAAGGCAAAAGTATAAGGACAAATATCATTATGTTTTCCATTAAAATACTAGTTTTTAAACTCAGGGAGTGTTGATAATATGAGAATATATAATTATTTAATAATAGTAGTGATAATCATATTATTGTAGTATTATAAAACTATAAACAAGGATTTTTTTCACAGAGGAAATTGGGAAAACATTTTTAAGAATATAACAAAAGAATGTGCTTACTCTTTGTAGTATATAGTTCTATGGATTTTGCCAAATGCATAGTATCATCTGCCACCATAGTACTATATAGAACACTTCAATCACTCCAAAAATTCCCTCATACTGTGATTTTATGGTCAACTACTCCCACACTCCCAGCTCTTGATACCCACTGATATATTTTCCACCCCTTTTTTTTTTTTTTTTGCCATTTTTAGAGTATTATATAAATGAAGTCATATATTATTTAGTTTTTTGGGTCTTGTTTCTCTCACTAGCAAAAGTTACTTAAGACTCATCCATGTTGTTGCAGAAATCAACAGTCAGTATCCTTTTTATTATTGAGTAGTACGTATCTTTCCTGGCTTATGATGGAGTTATGTCCCAATAAGCCCATTGTAAGTTGAAAATATCATAAGTTGAAAATGCATTTAATATCCTTAACCTACTGGACATCATAGCTTATCCTAGCATACCTTAAACGTGCTCAGAATACTTACGTTAGTCTACTGTTGGGCAAAATTATCTAATGCAAAGCCTATTTTATAATAAAGTGTGGAATATCTCATGTATTGAATTTATTTATTAAATTTGTTGAGTACTGTACTGAAAATGAAAAACAGAATGGTTGTATAGGTATGAAATGGTTGTAAGCATATCAGTTATTTACCCTCATGATCACATGGCTGACTGGGATCTGTGGCTTGCTGCCACTGCCCAGCATCACAAGAAAGTATCACATCGTATATTGCTAGCCCAGGGATGATCAAAATTCAAAGTACAGTTTCTACTAAATGCGTGTCACTTTCAC
The DNA here is from genome assembly GCF_037783145.1 of Equus przewalskii. Lineage (NCBI taxonomy): Eukaryota > Metazoa > Chordata > Mammalia > Perissodactyla > Equidae > Equus > Equus przewalskii. The sequence goes on along the minus strand of NC_091832.1, from coordinate 61,089,957 downwards.
ACCATCATAAAGCTGAAAAATCGTAAGTCGAACCATCCTAAGTTGAGTACTGTCTGTATACCATTGCATGCATGTTCTACAGTGTGTTTAACTTGTTGAAGGGCAGCTGTACTGTTTCCATTTTAGGAGACTATAGATTAAATCAGTATAGACATTCACATACAGGTTTTTGCACGAACCCAAGTTTTCAATTCACTGGGGAAAATACAAAAAAGTAGGATGGCTGGGTTGATGGTAAGTGTATGTTTAATTTCTCAATGAACTGCCCAACTGTTTTACAAAAGGGTTGCATTCTTGCATCTCCACAGCAATGTATGAGTTTTTCACTTTTTCTGCCTCCTTGCTAGTGCTTGGTATTTTGGATATTTTTTAGCCATCCTAAGAAGTGTACTGTGGTATTTCATTTTGGCTTAATTTGCATTTCATGAATGAATAATAGTACTGATTATCTTTCATATGCTTATCTGCCATCTATTATCTTCTTTGGTGGAATGTCTGTTGAAATATTTTGCCTATTTTTTATCTGGTTTTGGTTTTTGTTGCTGTTAAGAATTCTTGATATATACCAGATAAAAATCCTTTATCAGATGTACTATTTGCAAATATTGTATCTCAGTCTGTGGCGTGCCTCTTCATTTCCTTAGTACAGATTTTTCCAGAGCAAAAGTTTTTAATTTTGTTCTAATTTATTTATTTTTGTTTTATAATCATGCCTTTGTGGTTGTATCTAAAATCTATTTCCTAAATCCAAGATCATACAGCTATTTTCTTCTAGAAATTTAAAAATTTTACATTTTAAATCTATGTCTATTTATATATATTTACAACATCTTATTGGTGCTGTTCCTCTGGAGGACTCATTAATAGAGTCAGCTTGTCAACATTTACAAACATCTTACGGGAATTTTGATTAAAATTGTGTTGAATCTATAGGTGATTTGGGAAATTGAAACAATAATATTGAGAATTTATAAACATGGCATATCTATCTATTAATTAGGTTTTTTAAATTTCTTTCATTAGTGTTTTGTGATTTTCAATATGCCTATTCTGTGCATAGTTTTTTTAGATTTATACTTATGTATCTTTTCCTTTTGTGGTGCTCTTTAAGGTCTTTTAATTGAAATTGTTATTGAAATAATTGTAGATACATATGCAATTGTAAAATATAATACAAAAAAACATCATATTTACCCTTTACCCAGTTTCCACAAATAGTAACTTCCTTCAAAAACTAAAGAATAATATCGCAACCAGAATATTGACAATGATATAATCCTTGATCTTATTAAGATTTCCCCAGTTTTATTTGTACTGTTTTGTGTGTATGTGTGTGTGTGTGCATTTAGTTCTATTTAATTTTATCATATGGGCAGATTCATGTATTCATTATCATGTTTAAGAAATAGAATAGTTAGAGAGACATCACCAAGATGGCAGATAGGAGGCCTCTGATCTTCTCTTCTCCCACGGACACACTGAATATACAGCAACACGTGGATAGATTCCCTCTATGAGAAAGCCAGAAACTAGTGGAGTGATTCCAACACATTAGGTGACTGAGAAAACACCTAAATTGAAATGGGTAGGAAAGGCTGAGACATGCTCTTTCCAGAAATACCACTCCTGGCATAATGCCTTACAATTGGGAGGGAACCCCCAACTCTCAATTTCTTCCTATAAAGTGAAGAGTTTTGACCACATATCTAGTGCACCAAGTTTTAAGGCTGCCACCTGAGGGATGGGCCCCCTAATCACCTAGCTCTAGTAATCAACAGTGTTTAGCATTCACAAGTGCAACAAGACCAATTAAAGAAGCAGATTTTAAATTGAGCATGCAAGCACTTCCCAGAGCTATACCTCTGGGTTTAGGGCAGAGGGAGCAAGCAAAAATGTCCATCTATGATTTCTTCCTGAAAGGAGTTTTACTGCATACCTTCACAACTGCTGCCTGAGGATTGGTCTTCTAATCAGCCTACATCTGGCTGCTGACTATAATCCTCCTGGGAACCTGAAAGAGCCAGTGAGCACTTCCCCTGAATTTTCCCTCAGGCTTGCTGCAACAAATAAAACAAAGTTGCCAGCTTCTCCCTGGAAGAAGCTTATCCATGCATCTAGTGCCCCAATTTTTATGGCTGCCACCCAAGGGACAGGTCCCCAAATCAACTAGCTCTAGAGCCAATTGGGCTTGCATTCATGAGTCCCACACGACTAGAGCAAACAAAGAAGCAGTTTCTAAATGAGTGCGTGAGTGTTCCTTGCAGATACACCCTGAGCTCAGCAGAGAGAGAGCAGACAAAAAACCCATCTCTCAGTTTCTTCCTGTAAGAGATTTGATGCATACTTTCCCAGCTGTTGCCTGAGGTTCTGGCTTCTAATCAGTCTACATGTGAGAGCTGAGTGAGATGCTCCCAGGAGCCATGAAAGAGCTTATGCGCATATGTTCCACATTCTCTCCTGTTATTGTTTCAAGAGTAGAACCAAGTCTCTAGCTTCTCCCTGTAAGGAGCTTGTCCACACATATAGCTGCCATGCAAGGAACTGATTCCCAAATCACCTAGCTCTGGAAGCTGATGGGGCTTGGCATCCATGAGTCTCCTGGGACCGTATAAAAATAAAGACGCAGTGCTATATGAGTGCACAAGCATTCTCAGTGACTATTGCCTTTGGCTCAGCACAAAATGACTAGGCAAAAACACAAAGCTCCTGAATTTTCCCTGAAAGGGACAAGGCTGCATATCTAATGTCATGAGTTTCCCAGATGCTGACTGAAGGTCGAGCTTCCAATTGGCCTGCATCAAAGAGCTAAAGGGATGGGATAGGCAATTAGTAGTTCTCTGGGATCCTAAACAGATGTGTGGGTATTTCCCACATCTTTGGAAAGCTAGCATGTATTGGCACACGCTAATCTACTGAAAGCAGCTAAGAACAAATCTGGACAAACACAAAGGTTTGAGAGGTAACCAGGACCCTGAGCTAGGCTGATTGACAAAGTTATTTTCCTACGTGAGGCCTGTCTGTCAAGGCTAGGAGAAATGGCTGGTTAATGTAATGTGCAGAAACCAACACAGAGTGTCAAGAGAAATAAAGAAGTAGAAGTCTATGTTTCAAATAAAAAAAACAAGATAAATCTTCAGAAACTGACCTTAAAGAAACAGAGATAAGCGATTTACCCAAAAGAGAGTTCAAAATAACAGCCATAAAGATGTTCACTGAGATCAGGAGAGCAGTACATGAATAATGTGAAAATTTCACAGTGATAGAAAATATTAAAAAGTACCAGAGATAATAGAGCTGAAGAATACCAATTATTGAACTAAAAAAATTAATAGAAGGGTTCAACAGCAGACTAGATCAAGTTGAAGAAAGAATCAGCAAACTCAAACATACAACAGTAGAAATCATCCAATCAGAAGATCAAAAAGAAAAAAGAATGAAAAAGAGTGGGAGATCTCGTCAAGATGGCGCTGTGAGTAGACGTTGAACTCGCCTCCTCCCACGAACACAACCAGGTTACAACAATTTTGGGAATAATTACCCTGGATTGAAAACTGAAAACTGGATAAGAAGAACACCCGCGACAAGGGACAGTCCTGACGAAGGCAGAAGAGGTAGTAATTCCTGCTAGAGAGGAAAAAAGCCACCTTTGGGAGCAGCGGAGCTTCTCAGCTGGTCAGGCGGGAGCCACCCTAAGCTATGAGCCCTCCCTGGAGGAGTGAGGTCCAGAGCAGGGGCTGATACTGCTATAAGCATCCTTCGGACTTAGCCCAACTGAGATGGGGGTCTTACTGTCTGGCTTTGCTGGCTATTAACTGCAGTGAGAACATCCCTAGAAAAGCTATCAGCCAAAAGCTGGAAAGATCCACATCTTAAAAGGGCCCACGCACAAACTCACTCATTGCAGCAACCTAAAATCACCAGAGAGAAAGCTGACTGTCCTTTGGTGAAACAAGACTCACCTGGTGGACTCTGGGGGCATCTTGGTGAGAGGAAGGTCCTCTCCAGAGACTGAGACATTGGTGGGGGCCATTGTTCTGAGCTGGTCCAGGCGTGCTGACCCGGACACCTGGTGGGGGCCATTGAGGTGCATCCCTTGGGCTGTTAGCCCAGGGGTCTGCCACACCCACTAGAGCACAGATTTAATCCAATTCAGCCAGGGCAGGCAACCCGCCCCAGGGAATGGCCCCACCTAACAGCAAGCCCTCAGGCTACTTTTCAGCCTGCATTGACTGAGTGCCTTGATCCTCTACATGCAGGCAAGGGTGTCTGCCTCTGTGGGGCAGGGCCTGTGTGAGGACCAGGTGAACTGTGGGGGGCATAGGGGCAGAGGTCGGGGCCTCTGCAGTGTGGCGTTTGGGTACACTCCAGGGGGTTGAGAAGTGTGCACGGACCAGGACTGTGTTGACAGTGTATGTGGTCCAGTGGGGGGTGAGGCTTATCAGCAGCAGAAGACCTGTGCTTCACAAATAGCTATAAAAAGGATCAGCCCCACCTTCCAAAGCCTGAAACAATTGAGTGTCCCCATGCCAAGGGCTAGCCTCACTCAGCTGCACTCCTAAGAGAACTGACAACGGCCTTGTTGGCCTCAGGCCTATCACAACTGTACGACGCCCCTGAGCCAGCCATTTGTGACAACATGGGTAGACCTTGAGGGTATTATGCTGAGTGAAATAAGTCAGAGGGAGAAAGTCAAATACCATATGATCTCACTCATAAGTAGACCATTGGGGAAAGGGGGAGGTTTGAGGGCAAAAGGAGTGATTAGGCTCACATGTGAGGGGATGCACTATAGTTAGCATTTGGGTGGTGAACATGATGTAATGTATACAGAATTCGAAATATGATGTACATTGGAAAAAAATAAAAATAAAAAAAAAAGTACGTTAAAAAGATCATACATCATGATCAAGTGGGTTTCTTTCATTCCAGGGATGCAGGGATGGTTCAACATCTGCCAATCTATCAACGTGATACACAACATTAACAAAATGAAGAATAAAAATCACATGATCATCTCAATAGATGCAGAGAAAGCATTTGACAAGATACAGCATCCATTTATGATACAAACTCTAAATAAAATGGGTATAGAAGGAAAAAGCTCAACATAATAAAGGCCATATATGACAAACCCACAACAAATATCATTCTCAATGGAGAAAAACTGAAAGCTATCCCTCTAAGAACAGGAACCAGATAAGGATGCCCACTGTCACCACTCTTATTTAACATAGTATTGGCAGTCCTAGCCAGACCAAAAGAAATAAAAGGGATCCACATTGGAAAAGAAACTATCACTCTTTGCAGATGACGTGATTTTATATCTAGAAAACCCTAAAGATTCCACTAAAAAACTTTTAGAAACAATAAAGGAATACAGTCAAGTTGCGGGATACAAAATCAACATACAAAAATCAGTTGCGTTTCTATACACTAACAATGAAGTAGCAGAAAGAGAAATTAAGAATACAATCCCATTTACAATTGCAACAAAAACAATAAAATACCTAGGAATAAACTTAACCAAAGAGGTGAAAGATCTGTACACCGAAAACTATAAAACATTGTTGAAAGAAATCGAAGAAGACACAAAGAAATGGAAAGCTATTCTGTGCTCTTGGATTGGAAGAATTAACATTGTTAAAATGTCCATACTTCCTAAAGCAATCTATAGATTCAATGCAATCCCTATCAAAGTTCCAACAACATTTTTTACAGAAATAGAGCAAAGAATCCTAAAATTTATATGGAACAACAAAAGACTCTGAATAGCCAAAGGATTCCTGAGAAAAAAGAACAAAGCTGGAGGTATCACACTCCCTGATTTTAAATTATACTACAAAGCCATAGTAACCAAAACAGCATGGTACTGGCACAAAAACAGACACATAGATCAATGGAACAGAATTGAGAATCCAGAAGTAAAGCCACACGTTTATGGATGGCTAATATTCGACAAGGGAGCCAAGGGCATACGATGGAGAAAGGAGAGTCTCTTCAATAAATGGTGTTGGGGAAACTGGACAGCCACATGCAAAAGAATGAAAGTAGACCATTCCCTTACATCATGTACAAAAATAAACTCAAAATGGATTAAAGACTTGAATGTAAGACCCGAAACCATGAGACTACTAGAAGAAAACATAGGCAGTACACTCTTTGACATCCGTCTGAGTAGCATATTTTCAAGTCCCATGTCTGATTGGGCAAGGGAAACAAAAGAAAAAATGAACAAATGGGACTACCTCAGACTAAAAGTCTCCTGCACAGCAAAGGAAACCATCAACAAAATGAAAAGGCAACCTAACAATTGGGAGAAGATATTTGCAAACCATATATCAGATAAGGGGATAATATCCAAAATATAGGAAGAACTAATACAGCTCAACAACAAAAAAACCAACAATCCAATTAGAAAATGGGCAAAAGATCTGAACAGAGATTTCTCCAAAGAAGATATACGGATGGCCGACAGGCTTATGAAAAGATGCTCAACATCATTAGCTATCAGGGAAATGCAAATCAAAACTACAATGAGGTATCACGTCACTCCAGTCAGAATGGCTATAATTAACAAGACAGGAAACAACAAATGTTGGAGAGGATATGGAGAGAAAGGAATCCTCATATATTGCTGGTGGGAATGCAAACTGGTACAGCCACTAAGGAAAGTAGTATGGAGTATCCTCAGAAAACTAAGGATAGATCTACCATATGATCCAGCTATTCCACTGCTGGGTATTTATCCAAAGAACTTGAAAACACAAAGGCATAAAGACACTTGCACCCCTATGTTCACTGCAGCGTTATACACAATAGCCAAGACATGGAAGAAACCTAGGTGCCCATCAAGGGACGAATGGATAAAGAAGATGCAGTATTTATACACGATGGGCTACTACTCAGCCATAAGAAATGATGAAATCTGGCCATTTGTGACAACATGGATGGAACTTGAGGGTATTATGCTGAGCAAAATAAGTCAGAGGGAGAAAGTCAGATACCGTATGATCTCACTCATGAGTAGAAGATAAAAATGATGACAAAAAACCACAGCATTGGAGATTGGGTTGGTGGTTATCATAGGGGAAGGGGGTAGGGAGTGGGCAAAAGGGGGGATTAGGCTTACATGTCGGGGGATGGACTATAATTAGTTTTCGGGTGGTGAACATGATGTAATGTACACAGAATTCGAAATATGATGAACATCCGAAAATAGTTTTTTTTAAAAAAAAGGAAAAAGAGTGAAGATATTTTAAGGGACTTACGGGACACAATCAAACAGATTAGTATATGCATTACAGGTATCCCAGAAGAAGAGAGAGAGAGAAGGGGCAGAAAGCTTATGCGAGGAACTAATGGCTAAACTTTCCAAACCTCTGAAAAGAAACAGACATCTGTATTCAGATCTCATTTAGCTTTGTTATGTTTCCATTTTCATTTGTCTCGAGATATTTTTTATTTCCCTTTAGATTTCATCTTTGGCCCCTTGTTTGTTCAGGAGCATATTTTTAAATCTCCACACTTTTGTGAATTTTTCAGTTTTCCTCTTATTATTGATTTCTAGTTTCATACCATTGTGGTCAGAAAAGATACTTGGTATGATTTCAGTCTTCTTAAATTTGTTAAGACTTGTTTTGTGAGCCACCATATGATCTATCTTGGAGAATGTTTTGTCTGCACTTGAGAAAAATGATATTCTGCTGTTGTTGAATGCAATGTTCTATATATGTCTCTCAGGTCCATCTGACTTAACACATAGTTCAAGTGCACTGTTTTCTTATTGATTTTTCTGCCTGGATAACCAATACATTGTTGAATGTAGGCTATTGAAGTCCCCTGCTATTATTGTATTGCTGTCTGTTTTTCCCTTCAAATCCGTTAATATGTGCTTTATTTTTAGGTGCTCCTATGTCGGGTGCATAAATGTTTACAGTTATTATATCTTTCGGTTAGTTGACCCCTTTACCATTATATAATGACCTACCCTCTCTCTCATTACATTTTTTCACTTAAAGTCTCTTTTATCTGATATAAGTATAGTTACCCCTGCTCTCTTTTGGTTTCCATTTGCAAGGAATATCTTTTTGCTTCCTTCCACTTTAGTCTATGTGCGTCCTTAAAGCTGAAGTGAGCCTCTCATAGGCAGCTACACTTGGGTATTGTTTTTTTTACCCATTCACTCTATGTTTTTGATTGGAGAATTTAGTTCATTTATATTGAAAGTAATTATTGATTACTTTCCATACCTATGGACGTACTGTTGCCATTTTATTAAATGCTTTCTGGCTGTTTTGTTGTTCTTTTGTTCCTTTCTTCCTTTCTTGTTTGCTTTCTTTATGATTTGGTGATTTCTGTCATGCATGCTTTGACACGTCTCTCTTTATCTTTTGTGTATGTATTAGAGGTTTTTACTTTGTAGTACCATGAGGCTTACATAAAATATCTGATAACAGTCTATTTTAAGCTGATAACTATATATGCGGATAACAACATATAAAAGCTCTACATTTTTACTCTTTTCCACAACGTTTTATGTTTTTGATATCTCAGTTTATATCTTTTTATATTGTGTATCTATTAACAAATTATTGTAGCTATAGTTATTTTTAATACTTTTGTCTTTTAACCTTTTTACTGGAGTTACAAGTGATTTACACACCCCTATTTCAATATTAGAGTTTTCTGAATTTAACTTATATTTACCTAATGTTACTAATTAGCATACTTTTGTTTCAGCTTGAAGAACTACGTTTAATATTTCTGTAAGGCTGGTCAAGTGGTGATGAACTCCTTCAGTTTATTTGGGAAAATATTTACCTCTCTTTTAATTTTCAAGAACAACTTTTCTGGGTAAAGTATTCTGATTTGGCAGATTTTTTTCTCACTCTATATTTTGTTTTTTCTTCTTGTGCATGTATTTTCCAATTCTGATGAGGTCAAATTTATAAATTTGTCCTTTGACATATATGTGCTTTTGGTGTTCAGTCAAAGAACTGCCTAGTCATATGTCCTGACTTCAATTTTTAAAAAAATCACAGTTTTATGTTTTACATTTAGTGCATGATCCACTTGAGTTTTTGTATCAAGTGTGTGGTTTACGTTTTCCCTCTCTTCTTCCTCCTCTTCTTCTTTTATGGATGTCCAATTCCTCAAGCACCATTTGTTGAAAGGTCTGTCCTTTTTCCATTGAATGACCTTTACACCTTTGTCAAAAAGCAAATTTGTCACCAAGCATATTTGTGTGGATCTATTTCTGGGTTCTCTTTTCTGTTCCATTGATCTATGTATCTATGGCTCCACCAATACACACTGTCTTGATTACTGTAGCTATCCAGGTAGGCTTTATATTAGGAAAAATGATTTTTCCTTTTCAACATTGTTTTAGCTATTTTACAGCCTGAACCTTTCCATATAGATTTTAGAATAAACATATTTTTAACAAAAAGCTTACTTGAGTTTTGTTAGTAATTATCCTGAAATTATAGAAAAATTTGGAGAGAAGGGGCATCTTCACTATGTTGTCTTCTAATCCATTGATATTTAGTGAGATTTTTAAAAATTTCTTTTATGAACATTTTGTAGTTTTCAGGTTACAAATCCTGTACATATTTTGTTAAGTGCATACCTATATATTACATTTTCTTTGGAGCGATTGTATATGGTAATTTATTTTTAATTTTGGTTTCTTATATTTATTGTTAATATGTAGAAAAGCAATTGATTGTTGTTTGTTGATCTTGTATCCTGCAACCTTGCTGAGCTCACTTATTAGTCCTGTAATTATTTTGTAGTAGATTTCTTGGGATTTTCTATAAATTTCTTGTTGTAGCAGAGTCCCTCTTGTTGGTGCATTGCTACTCAGATATTTCTGGGCGGGAAGAAGAGCCTTAGGATAAGCTTGGGAGAAGAGCACTTCACCTGGCTACCCATTGTTAGCTGGGTCCTGATAGATCCCTTTTGTGAGTGGTTTCTCACTTGGCATTATTATAGGACCTCTCATTTGATCCAGGGGAGAAATGAGCCTACCTAGTTCATCTTCTTTTGCTAGATTAGGGGTCAGGAAACATTTGGCCTGGGTGGCCTTCCTCTGTTGGATGTGGGGATGTAAGACAAACTGCCACAGTATTTTTGTTTTCCTCCAGTTCTTGGATTCCAAACCATTTTGTCTTCCTCTTTCTTGTTTAAAAACTCTTCCCTAAAGGCATCCAAATCTCAGTTTCTGGATTTTAACTAACTCTCCAGATAAATACCCAGCCACGTGGCCTGGTCATAGTGTCAAGGAAAAATTGCACCAGAGGGAGTTAAACAGGCAAGGAAGACTTTATTCAAGACTACTGCAATAGGGATGAAGACTATTGCAATAGGGGAGAGAGATTGAATGTAACCCCACTGAAACTTTAAAAGGTGAGGGAATTTGTAAGGGGTGAGCTAGCGGAAAAGTACAGGAGGATGTTGAGGGGAGGTTAGTAAATATATGGGCCATCCATGTTTACTAATTGGTGTTTATTAAAGTTAGACTCCTACCTTTCCACATAGACTGGGAGATAGAGGCACTATCTTTCTTGATAATTATATTTCAAAGAGATGGCTCCCAAGTCCTTGAGAAAGACATTCCTGGGTTGTAAAACTGGCAAGAGGCTGGGAAAAGGTTTACATTTCAAAAGGTCAGAGAATAAATTTGCATTTGCAAGTTTCCTAAGGTAAATGCTCTAAGAAAAGAAAGGTTGGAGACCTGTAATTAGGAAAAAAAATTGTCTAAAATTTGGTCAAGCTAAAGAAATCTTAAGGCCATCTTGGTCAATATCAAATTACTGTAAATTTCATGAATACCTTCTGCTGATTTGAACTTTCTTATCTTTGCACACATTGTTCTCTCTTTGTAAAATATCTTTCCCCTCTTGTTTTCAAGACAGTTTCCTTATTATTGCAAGAATCTGCTCAATCATAACCTCTTCTATAAAGCACCCCTGGCCAGTTGATAAAGCACTTCTTTGTGCTACCTTTTTTTTTTCTTAAATAGACTAGAAAGTCTATTGTGATGCTTTCAAAAAGAACTAACTGCCTTCTCTTTTTGGACACTTGGTAAACCCTAACATGTCTTCTAGTAAATAATTTGCATTATTTCATTATTTATACCTCACACTCTTACTCTCTCTCATCTATTTAATATCTCTATATCAAACTCTATCCTCTCTCATGATATAAACTTGAAACTAAATAGGCACTCAAAAATGCTTTTAAATTGAATAAAGCAATCTTCACATGGTATTGAAGTTTTTAATAATACATCTTTACCTCTTGTCTCTAAATAACATCAGTTCATTCACCTTCTAAAAAAGCCTTTAACACACTGTCTAGCAGTTGATCACTGATTATTTAATGAATGAGTAGATGAATGATAATTTATAAAGAAAAAATATTTTTAAAAAAATAGAAATCTTTTATCTAAGCTCTGAATATGATATTAAAGTCTCAGAAAAACCTAATTTATGTAATAATTAAAGGCATTAGTGTCTATATCTAAACAGTGGTTGCATCTATTTTCTTCAACTATTCATTTTCTTTTTCACAGATCACCAACTCTTTTTCTAAGTGATCATATGTCTCTTCTCCTAGAATCAGAAACTCTATTTTGAAAAATTACTCTGGATTTAACAATTTAAGTAACCCTTTTGCCATTGACAGTCTTGATGTAGAAGAATGGCTTTCCTCTGGGAAACTTTACATTTATTTGTCTAAATTCCACTTTAGTATACTATTTTCCTTTATTCTTTAAAAAGCTATGGAAACTTTTATTTTTCAGTCTACTATCTTTGTGTTTAGCTATTAAACTTTAGCTTATCAAACTGCTGAATTTAGGCTTTATCTGTCTCATTTTCTCCCATAATATTCTTTAACAGTTTATAATCCTCATTTCTCATTTTAGGTAGAATACAAAACAAATTCTCCCTTCAGTCTCATGATTTGTGAACAAAAACTGAAGTGAAATCTCAGAGGATGACTCTCTCAGGAAGCAGATTTGCAGTACTCGTGTGATTGTAAACCTATCAGGCACGAAGACTAATTTGACTGCATCTCCATCTAGTCTTCTCTGTGTGGGCTCAGATCTCTTTGACAGTGGAAAGAAGCAGGTAAAGCAAATAAGCAGAGGGCAGCCAAAGTCATTACCAAACCACATACCAAACCAAACACATAACTAAATGTGTGTTAACTTTTCCTACTTGAGTGTTACTTCTAAATAGCAATGTCATCAAGTAGAAGAAATGAAAAAATGTGGATAAACACATATTTGGTTTATTGACATGGGTCTTACCATATCTACATGAGAAACAAAGGGCATATCAATTTCAAGATATTGTTCAGAATTTTAATTCTCAGATTCAAAGTCCTTCTTTTTTCTCTTGTTTTGCTGAGGAACATTGTCCCTGAGCTAACATCTGTGCCAGTCTTCCTCTATTTTATATGTGGGATGCTGCCACAGCATGGTCTGATGCATAGGTCTGTACCTGGGATCTGAACCCATGAACCCCAGGCCACTGAAGTGGACAGGCGAACTTAACCACTACACCACTGGACTGACCCCTGAACCTTCTTTTTAATTTAAAATTCAAACTCTATTTAATATGCTCTTTAGACAAATTCCTCTCAAATTCAAACCTAGTTCCTTTCTTTCTCACATGAATGTACATATTTTCCAAACTCAAGGCTTCAAGTATCTTGTTAACTGATATCTAACTTTCTATTGACAAAAATTATCTTTATCCATTCCTACCTTGTATTTCCACCAACTAACATTAACCAGGAGCACATACATATTCCATTTTACACTAGGAATCCCTTAAAGGCTAATTTTCTATATTTGTAAGTAATCTCAAGTTTGTCTCTCTTTCTCTGTTTTAAAATATTCCTCACGGTTAGTACTCACTATTATTTATACACAATCTCTCTCTCTCACACACACACATACATAAACACACACACTCACAGAGAGAGAGAGAAAAGATGGTAAATTAATCAATGTTTTTTTCTTTTTATAATTTATTTTATTTTTTTCTACATTTCCTTTATAGAAATGGCAATATATGAGGCCTTCAGTACCTAATCGGGGGGGAGTAAAATGAGAGAGCAAAGATGTAAAATTCTTGGCTTATAACTTCAAATATTACAATCCAGGGGTAAGCTAAGTAAAGATTTTGAATGATATTAGGCAGAATCATTTTATCATTTTTCCCCACCCTTCTCTTCCCCTTTGTCTCAAGCTAAATGAAAATCTTCCAATGAGATGAAGGGGAAATTCTGAGGAGGAAACAAAACAGTTAGATACTAGTAAGATGTAGGAAAGAAGTTCCTCTATTACAAAATTAGCCACAAAGCATGGAGCAATGGGAAAAAAATACCAGGAATCAAGAATAGGTAAGTCCATTCATACATGACTGTCCAGGGAATCTGAAAATCTCCCCAAATCCCCTGCGCCTAAGCAGATGGTCTTGGAGTATCCTCAAAGATAGATCCCATATGGTTTGATCAGATACAAAGAGCAATCTAGGATTTCCTGATCTAGCAGAGAGTGAGGTAGATGTGAAATAGAGGGTGAGTGGCCCTGAGGATTGTGGCTAGAAGACTCTAGAGAAGAAAGCAGATTGGACCATAAATCTATTAACCAGATCAGGGTTGATGGGTTATCTCAGGTGATATCAAGAAGGTCTTCATGTGAGAATGAAGAGAATAGCATACAAGCAGAGGACAAAACACATTCACAGACTGGAGCTTTTGTTCCCTCTTCATTATGGTTAGAAGTCATCTAAACCCCTTAGAATTGAGAGACAGTTCCAGAGAAAAGGAAGAGGGCAAAAGTCTTGAATCTCCTGAGTGTAAATTTGAAGTGAGAGAAAATACCAAAGTAATTAAGTTTAAGTTGAATTGCCTACAATTATCTCTTTAACATGAGGTAGAAAAAGGGCTTGAAATATAAGGTAAATTATGTAAAATCAAGGACTTGCTGTGCCTACCAATCTCTGTTTTTTAATGTCATAAATTATTCAACTAATTATACATTTTATCACCCTGCATTTCTTATTAATATAACAGTGTTACTGTGATATAATTCACATACCTTAAGTTCAGCCTTTTAAAGTGTATAATACAGTGATTTTGAGTATATTCATAGAGTTGTACAACCATCGCTACTATCTAACTACAGAATATATTTAAGGCTCCCAAAGAAACCCTATGCTCATTAGCAATCTCTCCCAATGGGAGTGACCCCTGCTCCCAGATGCTGGCAACCAATAATCTACTTTCCATTTATGTAGATATGCCTGTTATAGACATTTCATACAAATGGAATCATACAATATCCAGCTTTTTGTGTCTGGCTTCATTCACTTAGCATAATGTTTCCAAGGTTTATCCATGTTGTAGTATGTACTGGTGTTTCATTTATTTGTATTGCCAAATAATATTCCATTGTGTGCATATACCACATTTGGTTTATGCACTTGTCAGTTGATGGACATTTAGGTTGTTTATACCTTTTGGCTATTATGAGTAATACCACTATGAACATACATGTAAAGTTTTTGTGTGGATGTATTTCATTTTTCTTGAGTATATACCTAGGAGTGGAATTGCTGGGTCATATGTTAACTCTATTATTAACATTTTGAAGGACTGTCAAACTGTTTTCCAAAATGGCTGCACCATTTGACATCCCACCAGCAATAATATGAGTTCTATTTTCTCCGTATATTGACAATAATTTTATTGTCCAACTTTTTGACTATAGTCAATCTAGTGGGCATGAAGTGATATCTCATGGTTTTGATTTTCATTCTCCTGATGGCTAATCACGTTGGGCATCTTTTCATGTGCTTATTGGCCATTTGCGTTTCTGGAGAAACATCTATTCAGATTCTTTGCATCTCTCCATTTCAATATAGAGATCTTTGCCATGATTGTCTCTGACTTGCTTAATTTGGAGTCTGTTCCATACAGTTTCTCCTTATTGTGGGGCTTTGTCCTGACAGCGACTTTGTTCAATTTTGAGTTTATAAAGACCAGATTCCAGGTCCTTCAGACCTTACCATCAACAGCTTATACGTACTCGCAAATTGGAGTGTGCAAACTCTTCCAAACGTCCAAAGGGCAGTTTCAATCGCTCTTTTCCAATTTGACATTCTTCAATTTCCATCGAGAACCTGATAACTACCTTAAGGTTCTCCTGTTCTCTGGACCATAAAATCCCCTTTTCCTTCCTTCTGCTTGCTTTTGTAGACACGTGAGGCAATAACACACAGGTCTTAACAGCTATTGGTGATTTTCCCTACCCTGTTATATGCGGTCGGGGGGGGGGGGGGGCGTTCATTTTGTCACTTAGTTTTGTTATAGATATTATTCGTGGCTTTTAGATTTTGCTATCCTAGCTGCTCTATCTTTTTACAGAAGATTAGAGAAGATTAAAAACTTATCCTCTGTCTCTACCATATTCCAATAATTCTCCATATGAAGCTGTATCCAAATATCATGTAAGAGTAGTTGCAACTCCACATTCTTATATAAACGCACTTATGCAATCCTTTTTGATTGTCTGACCTGAGGATTTCATCTGGATTTTACTTTCATGGGTTGAAAATTTTGCTCATTTATAACTCCAGAGACTTTCAAATAATTTATGCCATATTTTTCTCAATTATTAATTATCTTTCAGGTAACTAGAACATATTTTGAATAAATAATTTCAAAATGAACATATAAGATAGCATATTTTCTGAAATGTCACATACTTCAGAAATCTTCCTGTTAATTTGATCCATAAATGAATAAAATGCTTTGTTCACAATGTTTTCCTGTTAATATTCCCCACAGTTCTCAACTGAGTTGGGAATTTAAAATTTTAGAGAATACTGAGGTCAGTATTATTTTATTTCTCTGTATGCATTCAATCTTTTGGTGGGATTGCAGGAACCTAGATTTTTAAGAAATCATTTAACACTGGTCTTGGTCATTTAACATTTTTCTATACCAATATGTCTTTAATGGCCGAGAGATTATGGTGAAATCTATTTTTATGCATCTTCAGGAGTCTTTTGTCAGCTCAGTGGAGTTTTATTTAATTATGTTTCTCATAGTGGTCAGTTTCAGATGTGATATTTTCATTCTCAGAAATTTCTACTTAAGAGTTTTAGTTTGAATCTCTATTTCTTTCATATTTACCATTTTCTTTCTTTGCATTTTAATTTCCATTTTTTAAAATGCACATTCCTATAGTCAAAACACTTATCTGAATTTTTCCAGTGTAATTCTAATCATAATTTCAACTGATGCAAACTTTAACTCAAATATTGCATTTTAGTTTCTTATGAACAAATCTCTTCTTTTTCAGTTCATCTTATTATTTTTTTTTTGGCTATTTATATTTCACCCTATAATTTTTATCTGACTACAAAAAAGTAATTGACTAATTTATCCTAGTAAAGATATTTTGTAGTTTCAATTGTCCACTTCAGAGAAGTACATATTGATTTCTCAATATAAGGTATGTATGTACTTTGGGACAGAAGCAAGGTCAATATTTACAGCTAAATCTTTATTGAATATCTATGCTCCCCTTGGAGTTGGAGCTTCAGAGATGAATGAGACATAGGCCCAGCTTGCTTATACTCTATATTGAGTTAAAATATTTTTACTTAAAATAAACCTATTACCTCATGCAGAGTTAGTAAGTGTCTGATAAGATTTTTGTTTTTTGGCCTTTTGCTGCTTTCTGATACATTTGAGGCTTGGAGTATCTAGGAAGCAATACAAAGTTTACAAAATCAGCAAGTTAATTTGATTGTCTTAATTTATACAGAGGTCTTGATTAAATAGATTCATAGTGTTGCAGTCCCATTGATTATTTCCTTCCTTGAACACTTGATACAGTACTTAGCTTCATTACTGATTCATTAATTACTGGAAGGTTTGTATAGCACTATGATAAAAAATGTATATTTCTGAGTTAGCAAATTGGATTTGCTTCTGGACTGCACAAATCACTTAGGTGAAATTATGCGAAAACTTAATTTCGTCATTTGGAAGAAGGACATAGTAATAGGATTTATCTCTTAAGCTTGCTTGAGGAAATCATATGAAGTAACATATGTACAGTTTTTAGTGTACAGGTAGAAACATAGAAAGCATGCCCCAAATGTTAACTATACAAAATGATCATATAATATTGTCAAACTTGTATACTTTGGAGAGCAAAAGGGAGTATTATTAAGTACACTGCGACAACAGGTATAAATACAGGGCAAAAATGGATGCAAGTCAATCTAAGATAAAACTACATTGAAGACACTCAGTGTCAGAAGTTCAGTATCCTACATTGTATTCCTCTCAAAGTAGATAGTCTAAACCCAGCAATCACTTTGCTCTGGCGAAACTCTATATTTACAATATTAATGTAATTTCTACTTGACCTTGATTCCTAAATGAAAGCCAAAAGTTAGAGAAGTTTTTGGACAGTTTTATTCAACATGTGCAGCAAAGAAAAAGCCTACTAAATAAGACTTTGAAATAGCAAAAATTATTTTTAATTTATCTTAAATTTTCCTAAGATAAATTTGTTACTAAATTGAGATTGTTTTAGAACAAAATTTTTAACTACTTTTAGACAGAATATGCCATTTTCTGAATTTACTTGGTTTATTTTTTATTACCACTATAAACTCTTTTTCCCTAGGAACTCATTATAGACTTTTAAAAAAGCTATTAAAACACAATAAGACAAAGTTTTATTATTATCACTTATTATTAAAACATAAAACAAAGTATTTTTATTTTTAAAAGCCTTTCAAAACATTGGAGCTAGGAAGTATCAAACATATTTGTCTCATATAAATTGCTCCTATTTGTATCTCAATAAACACCCATAAAATACAGCCTCTAATTAATACCATTTTTCCTTGCTATTCTAAATGAATTAGAAATAAAATTAACCTTTTATTGAGGCATAAAGTTTATGTCATATAAAACACACAGGCACAATTTCCTTATAAATTTTTTTCCAATTAGACTCAAATCATTAAGTGAAATACTAAGAGGAATAAATGATTCAGAGAATGCTCTTTTTGAGTTTAAAAGAGACATTTTTATCCAATATAAGACAATGAGAATTTGTCATCCCTGGGGAAATTTTAAATACAATGAGTTTCTTTTATGTCTGGAGAATCAGACTTTCCTGAACAAGAGGAATAAGAGTCAGTGCCATTCCTTCTGATTCTCTCATCTGAAATAATCAAGTCGTTACTCCAGGTAAATTAGTTTCACTTTTTATTTCTCTAGTACAAGGAGTTTTAATTTTTATTACAATAAAATAGTTACATGTTTTGAATAGATGTTATGCAGTATATTCTCATTAAGAATTGTTGCAATATCCAGAGAGACAGTAAAATGTTAACTTATAATTTGCAAATAACTTCCTTAAAGAGAGTCTTGTTCCTTAAAGAAAGAGGTGGCTATTTCCTTGACTTCACATCTGAAAGCAAAAATGAATTGTGAGAGTCATCTAGTCATCTAGTCCACCAAATGGAGTCATGCAAGAGATGATTTATTCATTTTTATTTATGTATTTTATTTTTATTTATTCATTTTTTTTGTGAGGAAGATTGGCCCTGAGCTAACATCTGTTGCCAATCTTCCTCTTTTTGCTTGAGAAAGATTGTCGCTGAGCTAACGTCTGTGCCAATCTTCCTCTATTTTGTGTGGAACGCCTCCACAGTGTGGCTTGATGAGCACTACTAGGTCTGCACCCAGGATCCAAACCTGCAAACCCAAGGCCACTGAAGTGGAGCACATGAACTTAACCGCTATGCCACTGGGCCAGCCTTATCTATTTTTAAAAGACTCAAATTATTTCGAATGATCTTCAATTTCCATTTCAATTTTTGAAATTAATCATGTTACTTTGATATCATTCTGAAGATTCTTACTGTCGAATTCTTACTCTCTTTCAGTAGTCAGAGTTCAAGAATATTTGATTTTTACATTGTGAAAAGTAATCCTTCATAAACCTAAACTTCTGTAGATGCACCAAGTCATCAATCTCTCTCGCTTCATCAAGATTTCTATACCAAAAAGTTATAATTTTCTTTAAGGTTCTGAAACGAGTCATAGTTTCTCTCCTCTGAGTGTCCTCATACACGCTGTTTCCTCATTTCTTTACCTACCCTATTCACCTAGTTAGTTCCTATGCATTCTTCAAATTTCAGGTAAAATATTTTTACGAAAAAAAACCTTAAAGAAAAGTCTTTTCTGACTCATCAGATTGGAGCAGTTCCTATTCCTCTTCTTCATCACGTCTTACACTTTTTCACAGAAGAATCATCTCAGAATAGCATCAAGTCAGTGCCTACCCCTCCACCTGAATGCCAACATCATTACTCCTGAGGCCAAGAGTAAAAGAAGCAAGTGATACAGGTTAAGGCAAATTTTTCACAACGAAGGAAATTAGTAATTTGTCATTGCTTATTGTTCAACAAAAATGCAGTGACTTTTGCATTGTCTTATGATAGGGACAGATATTACAGATGATAAAAGGTTTTCAAAACTGCAATTGAAGAATATAAGAGGAAAATACTAGTTTTGACTAGTTCATATCTAAAAAGGCATTGTGGACAATAGATTATTTGAAGAGGCTTCAAAAATACATGAAGGTGTCTTCTTCAGCATGTGTATATGACAGCAAGGAAATCTCAAAGTGGAGAGAACATATGAAAAGAGAGGTTCAAAGATGAAAAAAAAACATAAGGAATCTTCAGGCAGAGCATGAACCCTACTAATTCAGGTGAATTGCATGGTGGATATAGAACTATCCAATTCTGGGAGATTAACTAAGGATGATACAGAGGGAACTGGAGTGAGAATGTTGTGCCTAAGTTGAGTAATACTACCTGACTCCAGAAATCTTTGATCCTTCATCTGCATTTTTGGTAAGGAGAAATTCTATCTAAAATGAAGACTATATGAGAGAAGTAGAAAAGTAGTTAAAAAGAACTGAAAGTGAGTGGATGCATGGGAGATTTCTTAAAGTTTTCTTTATAAGAATCTCACTTTATGTAGGGAGGAAAATATATACACTCAGTAGTTTTACACTTCTCTCTTGTTTGTTTTTCTAAATTCAGACTTTGCTTAGATTTCATAAAATTACTATATTTCCATAAAATGTACACTTAAACAAAGATAAATTTACATTGATCAGGATGACTTCGCTGTAATAGAGAGGTTTGTACCAAGTATAAATCACAATATGATCATGAGTTTATCTGAATAGCTTGTCTGAGGCTGGGAATATGAGATTAGAGGATGGACAGTGTGCTAGTTTCTTAGGGTTGCCATAACAAATCACCACAAAATTGGTGAATTAAAACAACAGAATTTTATTCTTTCACAGTTTTGGAGGCCAGGAGTCTGAAATCTTGGTGCTGACGTGGCCAAGCTCACTCCCTTTGAAGGCTCTGGGGGAGCTTTCCTTGCTTCTTCCAGATTCTAGTGGCTCCAAGGGTTCCTTGGCTTTTGGCAGCATCACTGCTATCTCTACCTTCATCTTTACAAGGATCTCCTCTTTGCCTTCTCCACTACGTGTGTCCGCAACTTCTCCCCTTCTCTCTTCTAATAAGGACATTTGTTGTTGGAATTAGATTCCACCATAATCCCAGATGATCTCATCTCACAATCCTTAAGGATATCTGCAAAGACCCTGTCTTCCAAATAAGGTCACATTCACAGGTTCCAGGGGTTAAGACAAGGGCATAACTTTTTGGGAGCAACCCACTACAGATAGTTAGTACTACTCTCTTCTTTCATCACAATACTCACAAATATTTACTTCCTTTTCTGCTTCCTTTTCTAAGAGCATGTCATAAAGCACTGTCTAATTCAATAGAAAAACTAAGGTGGGCTAAGGAGAGACTGTAATTATCTACTTTAGAAGTCAGCTGTAACAAGGAATAGTCAAATATTCTATCACTGTGGTTTGAATATTCTCAAAATAGGCAGTAAAATGAACCATCAAAAAACTTGATTGTTTTTCCTTTTATACCTCAACTATCGATTCAATTCTAAGCAGTACTTGTCAATCAATGTCATTTTTATTTTTGTTTAAGAAATTTAGGATACATTTTCCGTATAAATCTTTGAATGAAAATAAACAATAAAAGAAGTAGTATTTGGCAGTTGTTCACTAGAGCTTGGAATTGTAAACACATTATATTTCATATTGAGTTATGTTCATCAGTGAGACACCATGAAAAGAAAAAGTAGCTTTCCTGCAAAGTCTTGAAAGGAAGGTCAGATTTCAAAAGGAAGTTCTTTCCAAATAAAAAATGCAACAGAAATTTTTTTTTAAAAAATCCCAAGGTCATCAAGTTTACAGTTAACTGGTGGAAAAATGGCAGGTTTCTCACATGATTATTAGGAGCACAAGAATCATTACATATCTGTAAATATCAGCTTTGTAAATGTAATAGATAAAATATTTTGTTGTTTTTGTTGAGGAATCAGAAACATATGAAAAGGGTAGATTTTATCTAGTTAGGGAGTAGTTCTATACAGAGTTATGCTAGGGTTTTTTGTATTTTTCATCTCATGGTGCAAAATGGTTACTTTTATTTTATGACTGTGGAAGATGAGGTGCATGATTACACCTCATAGTGGCAGAACAAGATACCAGTTTTGTTTCCTCAGTACCTCCTTCTGGTCAAGGATTTGTTTACATAAGCTTATTTAGCTGCTTTCTGACTTGGTATCAGTAGTGTGAAGTTTTCTTATTTGGAATTTTTTTTCACATAGATATAATAAGAGATATTGATTAATATACAAAGCCACTGTGTTAACATAATGGTGGCCATATGAAATTAAAACATGAGGATTAATATCTCTCTGGAGGACTTGTAAAGTCTCTTATAACTGTGAATTATTTTTATTGCACTTATCTGCTTGTTTATCAAGATCAGAAAGAAAGAGCCAGCCAATTTACCTCTATCAGATTTCCTTTGAATCCTCTCTGACTCTAAAGTTTTCTCTATTTTCTTACTCATATCTCCTGTTTTGCCAATTTTTCTTGCCTATTTGAAAGTGACATTAATTATTTAGTGAGAGTAATTGCATAGTCTAAGAAGACTTTATATGCATCATCTCACATATGAAGTAGAGTCCTTTTTGCTTAATAGAGGGCTTATCAGAATTAAATGATATTTGACTTTAACTGAGACATTCAAGCATAGTAATGATTATAGATTTGAGTTAACCTGAATAAAGCCTAGTAACAAAAGAGAGACAATTTTATTGGCCTATGAAAATGATTATGCAGTCATGAATAGTAATGGAAATCAATCAAGACCTTTTGCATGATATTTAACCATTGTTTTAAGTGGTATTATAGTCAAGACCAATAAATATACGGCATTGCCTAGAGAATTATTATTGTTTCCATGATCATTTATTTGTTTTTAATCTACGGTAAGAATTTTCATATATTTATTATTTTATGAATTCAGAGGGAGCAGCTGAGACAAGATTTTATTTAGAGTGAATTTAATTTCAGTTTGTACAAATACAGCCTGCTAATTTGAAGTTATAGATACAGCAACAGAATGATTCCAAATTTCTCAGTTACATTCTAGGCTAATTAATAAGTCTTGTTCTGCTGATCTTGGGTTAGTAGTAGCAGTATTTTTCAAAAACTCATCTACTACTGGACTAAATGAGTCATGGAATTCCTGACTCAATCACTTGATGTGTCTGAAAAATGTCGATTTATTCTGGGATGTCATCTAATACAGTGAAGCTTGTTCTCATGAGTCTATTCCTTGTATCAATAAAGAGTACCTTGTACAGTCCTTAACTGTCATATTATTCTTTTGATGTTTCTTCCAGAAAATTCAACTTCTAGTCTGTAGCTTGTAGCATAGGGCTTACCACGAATGTACAGAAAA
The DNA here is from genome assembly GCF_037783145.1 of Equus przewalskii. NCBI lineage: Eukaryota > Metazoa > Chordata > Mammalia > Perissodactyla > Equidae > Equus > Equus przewalskii. The sequence goes on along the minus strand of NC_091832.1, from coordinate 61,066,981 downwards.
TTTTTTTAAAAACACCAACAGAATTCACCTAATGATGATAATGATAAAACTGAATAGTCTGATTATTATAATACACTTTATTTTAGAAGAAATTAGTCAATGATTACACTGAAAGTAAGAACGTCGATTTGTTGTTCATTATTGCCTCCGTGTTTGTACAAGAACAAGAATGTACTTTAACCTATCCTGAATGGTGCACACTTGAAACACATTTATATAAATTACATTTTGTTGTCTATAAGTAATGTAACTGTGAATATAATTAAAATGATAAAAATAATTATAAAGTATCCTGAATCAAAAAATGTCATAGGAAAAATTTAAATATCTTTATTTCTATTTAAACATTTTACATTTCATTTTTATATTTATTTGAAATAAAATATAAAATGTCACATAAAAATTATGGGGCACAGCTTAGAAGGAAATCTATGCACTTGATTATGTTAGAAAAGAAGAAAGCATCCATCTCAAAAAGTAAACACGTCTGTTTCATGAAGTAGAAAATAAGGACAGAAAAATGAATGTAAAGAGAGGAAAGATTGGGGCCAGCCCCATGGCCAAGTGGTTAAGTTTGTGTGCTCCACTTCGGCATCCCCAGGTTTCGCTGGTTTGGATCCTGGGCGTGGACCTAGCACCGCTCATCAAGCCATGCTGAGGTGGCATCTCACATAGCACAACCAAAGGCACTCACAACTAGAATATACCACTATGTACTGGGGGGCTTTGGGGAGAAGAGGGAAAAAAATAAAGAAGATTGGCAACAGGTGTTAGCTCAGGGCCAATCTTTAAAAAAAAAAAAAAAGAAAGGAAAGATGGAGTAAAAACTAAAGCAGGAAATAAAATAGAAAACAACAGAGAAGTTAACAAAAGTGCCATCTCACTCCCAAAGGTGTTGATATCCTTTTGTCTCCATGCATGGGTGGAAGATATTTTTTGTTTTTCTTTTATTCTCATTACTCATGTGAAAAGAATAGGGAGATGTCAGTATTCTAGTTTCTTTATATCTATCCCTGAATCACCAGTCTTCCACCTCATGTAAAAATCCCTCTCCATTTAAAATAATGGAATTATAACAATAGCCCCTTTTCTGCTCCACTTTTCTGTCTTTAGTATAGTCCTTCATATCATTAGCCACTTTTATTAAAGTTTCTGGCAATCTAACTGAGGATTTATCTTAAGAATTTAAAACAAAAACAAAATAACTGTGGTTGACTTATCCAACAACTCATCTTGGATCTATTCAACCTCAGAAACTTAAAAACATTAGTATATCATTCTGTGACCATAGCCCTTCTGAAGGAACAAACAAGCAAACAAACAAACAAAAAAGAAGTCTAAATATAAAAAATATTAAGACCTTAAAGAATGTAGGTATTTGATTAGTGAAACTTAACCTTTTAGAGATCAGTTGCATGTGAAATGAAAGTCTATGTTGTGGTAAATTAATGTTGTTGGAGTCAATGTTATTGGTCATTTACATCATCAATAACTCCATCACTTTGGTTTCTCCATTTTCTCCAACATTAGCAAATAATTCCTTCCCTCACTTTCTGACCTGGAAGCATCACATGGAGAGTTATTTGGAGCAGCATTCTGTTTTCAAGCCTCTTTTTAATTTTTTTTTTACATATCCCTCGCTTGATCTCCCTAGTCCACATCCATGGTTTAAATATTATTTATATGTTGATGCCTCTCAATCCCAGTCTAAGCCCCAGACTAGAATATTTCACAACTTAGTGGGAGTCTCCAATTTGGTAAACTCATAAGGACTTCCAACTAACTAAATGCATTCAACACTGAACTCTTCCTCTCCCTGGCCAGATTTCTTGACTAGAGACCTGGCATCCTATGTATTGTTAGTGGAATAATCACCAACCTAGTCTCTCACCATAAACCTAGAAACTTTTGAAGTCTCTCAATTCTCCACTGCACTTATCGACTAGTCGAAAAGTAAATCAATTTTTAGTATCTCTTGACAATATCTTCTCTCCTCCATTCTTACAACTACTGCTCTACATTTCAAATATGAATTACTGAAAAGCCTTCATACACATTGCTTAAAATGGATGATCTAAAACACCTAACTGAAAAGAGACTTGTCCTAGTCCATTTGGGCTGCTATAATGAAATTACCATAGACTGAGTGGCTTAAACAACAACATTTATTTTTCACAAGCGGCAATGTTGCCTTCACCTCAGGTTCAAAGGCTAGCACTACTGGCCAGCAGAGCAATGGGGGTGGGGCCGCCCTGAGCCACGGTGGCTTGACCCTCACTCAAGAGAGCCACAGGGGTGTAACTCCCCACCACAGTGGTTTCTGAAGGTGGAACTGCAGCCCCATTGGGTCCAGAATATAGAGCGTGGAGCCAAAGAAGTTTATTCTCAAGCATTAAGGTCTAATGATGTTTGCCTTGCTAGGCTTTGGACTTGCTTTGGGACCTGTCATCCCTTTCTTTCTTCTAATTTCTCCCTTTTAAAATAGGAATGTCTATCCTATGCCTGTTGCACCATTGTATTTTGGAAGCACATAATTTATGTAGTTTTACAGGTTCACAATTGAGGAGGAATTTTGCCTCTAGAAGAATTATACCTAGAGTCTCATCCATATTTTATTTAGAAGATATTTGGATGTGACTTTTGGACTTGAGAGTTGATGCTGGAATGTTAAGACTTATATTCATATGTTGAAGCCCTAACCTCCAATATGATTGTATTTGGAGATGTGCCCTTTTGAAGGTAATTTGATTTAGATGAGATCATGAGGGTGGGGCCCTCATGATGAGATTGGTGCTGTTTTAAGAAGAGATACCAGAGAGTTTTGCTTTCTCTCTCTCTTTCTGCTATGTAAGGATGCAGGAAGAAAGCGGCCATATCCAAGCCAGGAAAAGAACTCTCAGCAAAACCTGACCATGCTGACATCCTGATCTTTGACTTCTCAGCCTCTAGAATTGTGAGAAAGTAATTTTTCATTAAAGCAGCTGATGCAAGCAAAGAGGGATTAAACTTTAATTAATACATTTAAATTACAAATTGTGAAATACATACATTATAACTCACAGAAAATAAGTCAACATGGAAGAAGAGCCACTTGAAGAATGGTGAAATTGAAAACATTCTGTAACAATTATATACATAACCACATGCAGATTTCTCATATGTACAGGCTAGAATTCATAGAGTTCTGCATATTAGAACTTCTTTTAGAAATGGATGTTTATTCCTGACAGTCAATCTAAAGGTCAAATACAGCTTTTTCAGTGAATAACTTGACACATTTTTGTGTTCTGAAGTTCTGACTCTTACGTCTGCTTTATTGTCTGCCAAAATATCATTATTTCTGTACATTCTTAGAGCTATTTTGTTTCTAGGATGTTGGGAAGTGATTCTTAATTCCAAGAGTAATAAATCATGTTCTCAGGGCAAGTTGTAGAGTCGGTCATAGAAGACATTTACTTAAAACTTTTCAGAATACAGAAAACAACACAGAACATTAAAACAATTACCTATGTTATTGGATATCACTATGCATATCATACATATTTCATATCCACACACACACAACATTAAATTACTAGGTGGATAAAAACGTTAATTAGTAGACCTAATATTTAAAAAAATAAAAATTGCTTAAGAAGAGAAGGCTGATTAAAAAAAATTGTTTAAAACATAAGAGCTAAAGAACCACTGCCTGTAGTAGGTATAAAAAATACAGTAATATAAGAGCAGTTATTCCTAGGAATAATAAATAAATAAATAAATAAATAAATAAATAAACATCCCTATTGACTCCAAACTCAGAGTCTTCTAATTGATAAATTAAATTGAAGCTTGAGGCAGTCAGAGGGTAAGTAATTAAAATTGAATCCAGAGTAACTCTGAAAATTGGGATGATCTATTTTGAGTGGGTTACACATTTATATTTATGAATGAGTGGGCTTGGATAGAGTGTTATTATTTAGCTCATTTCTAATTATTAAAAAAAGTTATTTTAATATCACAATATATGACCGTATATATATTGCATTTCAGTATATCATATCTTCAGAATATCATAGATATTCTATTTCAGTATATACATGTTTTGGATTGTTATAATAAAACATTATAAAAAATGATTTAAAAAGGAAAAATTAAAGACAAAATAAAGCTAATGAAATGTATGTTAGTGATAGTATTAAAGGCATTTTTCTCAAAATATGATATCTGAAATGTCTTAAATAATATAGCCAAACATTCTTGCTTATCAGGCAAATATCTGCTATATTTTGTAAATGTGAAACCAAGAACAGAGTAAGAAGTGGTATAGTACTAAGTGATTTGATATTTTCTTTGAGCTGAATGTGTCAGACATCTAGCTCATCAAATCATGAACTGTCTGATCAGGAAAAACCACCCCTACTCCTGTCATAGAATAACTCATATTCTATGATGGTAAGGAAAGTAAGGTAAGGAAAGAAGAAGGGATGGATATTAAACACACAAACAAACGAAAAGACTGGACTCTGTTTTCTGTTTGAATACAAGAGAATGCTATGGTACACAGTGACTACACATATGGAAAGATGATTTTTTATCTTCCCTTTATATTTTGGAGAAAACTAAAGCCTGCCTTTGGGGGAGATCAACATTACAGCTCTCATCGGCTTATTGCAGCTGTAAATAAGCAATTGTTGTCTTATCCAGATCATTAAGCATTTTTATTTAGTTGCAATAAAGACTAGCCAATTTAAAATTAAACAGAAAAGTGAATATCAAAAGCTCCAGCTGTATAAGACCTCAAAATTTGACATGAAATGAAAATTGTCTTGTGTTATAGTTACACTCATTTAAAGAAGCTCAAATCAATTTTATTCATACATTTTATAAAAAGAGCAAATAATCAAATGTACATATCAAGTGTACAGGTTCAAAACTTAAATGTTAAACTTAATTCACCACAAGCCTTTACTAGCTCTCACTTTTCTACCTTTCCATACACAATGTCCTTGGAAAACACCAAAAGGAGCAAGCTTTGATTTCAGGAGTTGATTATTCTACTATCCTCTTTATTGGTCTCCTTCCTTCAATTTTCAAAAGTCAGCAATTGAAATTAGACCTCCCTGAGTTTCCTTAAAATGCACTTGATTATGATATCCTCTATTTAGAAACAGTAGGTTCTTTCCCTATTGCTCAGGACAAAGTATTGTTGCTACAGCCCATCTCTTAAGGCACACCGTAATTGAGTCTCACACATTACAGCCAATTCCCTCTAAAACAGCCCCAGCATTCTCTTCAGCAACCCTTTGTACTTTAAGTCGTTCCTCTTACCCAGAAACCTTCTCCCATCCCACCCTATTGATATTCAATGTCTCATTCTTCAAAGGTTGTTCATCATTCAAAGTTAAGCACACAACTTTCCAACTCCACGAAGTTTTCTGCAGCTACAACATCTGTGTATGTTGCATCATCTGTACATGTTGCATTCAGTAATCAACTGAATCACAGCAAGATATATTTACTTGTGTTTTTGTTTAATATTTTCATAAATATTTATTCCAAATCTCTAAAGATATATTTTTATTTATTGTGGCATATAAGCCTCAACTAAGAAAATATGCCCATAGCTAAATCTTTCCAAATTTATATTTAAAAAAAATGTTAATCCACATCTATTGAGTACTCACTCTTTAATGAGCGTGATGCTAAGTATTATTTTAATGCAAATGATAGTCTTATTTCAAAGCTTCCTGTTACTTTTATCTGGGTACTTTAATCTATTACTTATACCTATTTACCCACCAATCTGCACCCAGTTGGATAAAATGCCCCCAGATTTTCACGGTCAACTTGATTCCTCTTTCTGCTTTGAGATATGCAATGTTAAGCTGCCCTAAATCTTACCATTTTAGGAACAAACTCTTAAATAACTTAGCTGTCACACTAATTTCTGACTATCTAGGAGTAAGAAATAAAGCAACTTAATAAGGCCTTACTCTGTGTCTTTTCTCTGATGCATCTAAACTGAAACACAGAGAAAAGAAAATGACTGCACTGAAGATTGAGGCATCTCATTGGTTTTTTTTCATTTCATTATTTTTTGGTAGGTAGAGGGTTATTCTCTGGGAGTCCACAAGGTATCTTTACTTAGAATTATTGAGAATTAGTTTTGGATTTTTTTCAACCACTGTGTATTATATTTACATATGGATCAGATCTTGCATGATTGTATAATTGGATCAAAATGAGTTTCAAATTGACAGGACTTAAAATGCAAGACACTTGTTTCTTGCATTTAAAATTTCTTTCTTTCTTTTTTTTTTTTTTTTTTTGAGGAAGATTAGCCCTGAGCTAACTGCTGCCAATCCTCCTCTTTTTGCTGAGGAAGACTGGCCCTAAGTTAACATCCATGCCCATCTTCCTCTACCTTATGTGTGGGACGCCTACCACAGCATGGCAGTGCCAAGCAGGGCCATGGGTGCACCCGGGATCCAAACCGGTGAACCCCGGGCTGCCGGGAAGCGGAACGTGTGAACTTAACTGCTGTGCCGGCCCCTAAAATTTCTTAAAAAACATTTGATGACGATTCTTATAACTGATTTTATAAGGTTGTTAAAAATTATTGTAAGAAAACAACATTAAATTCACCATCAACCTATTTCCAAGAATATAATTCATCAGTGTTAAGTATATTCACATGATTTGACTACGTTCAATATTTCTTGAAGGGAATTATATAGTATCAGTCCTTTTGCAACTGGCTTATTTCACTGGCATAATATCCTTGAGGTTCATCCATGCCATAGTACATGACAGTTTTTCCTCCATTTTACAGATGGCATAATATTCCATTGCATGCATAAAATTTGTGATGGACATTTGGGTTACTTCTACCTCTTGGCTATTGTGAACAATGCTGTGATGGACATGGGTGTATAAATCTCTCTTTAAGATCATGTTTTCAGTTTTTTTGGTATATATCTAGAAGTAGGATTTCTAGATCATATGGTAATTCTAATTTCAATTTTCTGAGAAACCTCCATACTGTTGTCCCTAATGGCTGCCCTATTTTACATTTCCACCAAGAATACACGAGAGTTTCAACTTCTCCGCACCCTCGTCAAGACTTATAATTTTCTGCTCTTTTGGTATTGGTGGTCCTAATGGATGTGAGGTGACATCTCATTGTGATTTTGATTTTGATTTCTCTAATTACTAGTGATGTTGAGCTTCTTTCCATTTGCTTATTGGGCATTTGCACACCTTTTTTTGGAGAAATGTCTATTTAACAACCTTTATGCATTTTTAAATAGGGTTATTTTTGTTGTTGTTGAGTTGTAGAAGTTCTTTATACATTCTGAATATTCATCCCTTATTCAATATATGATTCACAATTTTTTCCCCAATACATAGGTTACCTTTTCACTCTGTTCATTATTTACTTTGATGTGCAGAGATTTTTAAGTTTAGTGTAGTTCCATTTGTCTATTTTTTATTTTGTTGCCTGTGCTTTTTTGTGTTATATCCAAGAAATCATTGCCAAATTCAATTCCCTTATGTGTTCTTCTAGGAGTTTAATATTTTTAGATATTACTTTTAGGTCTTTAGTCCATTTTGAGACATTTTTGTACAGTAGTTCCCCTTTTCCACAGGGGATACATTCCAAGACCCCCAGTAGATGCCTGAAACCACAAATAGTATTGAAGACTATATATAGTATGTTTTTTCTTATACATATATACTTGAGGTGTATGTATAAGACTACACCTCAAGACTATATCACAGCAAGACTAGCACAAATTTCTTTTTTTTGTCCTTCATAATTTCATGGAGAGAAGGTTTGTTTTTATCAAAGATCTTAGCAACTTGAGCATATGATTTTTCTTTCCTTATGAAGTCTAGAACTTTCACCTTTTCCCTTAATGGAAGCGATTTATGACTTCTCTTTAACATGCTGAAATGCCAGCATCACTACTCTTGGATTAGCAGACATTTGGTCCTGTCCAAAACATCCATAAAACGTTGGGTCCATGACAAAATTTCCTTGATATTTGTTCATATCCAAGCAAGAGCTTTTCATGTGTAGTCTTTATTATGCTGAGCTATTTTCTTTCTCTTCCTAGTTTTCTTGAGAGTTTTTATTTTCAGGAAAGGGGGTTGAATTTTGTCAAACACTTATTCTGCGTCTTTGTAGATGATCACACGATTTTATCTTTAATTATGGTAACGTGGTATATCACATTAATTGATTTTCACATGTTGAACCACCCTTGCATCTCAGGGATAAATCCCACTTGATCATGGGATATGATCCTTTTTATGTGCTTTTGCATTTGGTTTGCTAGTATTTTGTAGATGATTTTTGCAACTATATTCATCAGGGATATTGCTTATACTTTTCTCTTCTTGTGGTGTTTTTCTTTGGCTGTGCTATCAGGGTAATTCTGGCCTCATAAAATGAGTTTAGAAGTCTTCTCTCCTTTTTAATTCTTTGAAAGAATTTGAAAAGAATTAGTGTTAATTCTTTAAATGTTTGTAGAATTCTCTAGTAAAACTATCTGATCTTGGGCTTTTCTTTGTTGGGAGGCTTTTGATTACTGCTTTTGTTTCCTCACTAGTGATAGGTCTGTTTAGACTGTATCTTTTTCATGATTTAGTTCTAAAAGGTTGAACGTTTCTAGGAATTTAGTTTTTTAGGTTCTCTAGTTTGTTGATGTATAAGCTCATAGTAGTCCCTTATGATATTTTGTATATCTGTGGTATCAGTTGTAAGTCTTTTCTCTCATTTCTGATTTTATTTATTTGAGCTTTCTCTCTCTTTTTATTGGTGTGTCTAGCTAAAGATTTGTCAATTTTGTTTATCTTTTGAAAGAAACAATCCTTAGCTTCATTCATCTTTTCTATTGTTTTTCAGTCTCTATTTCATTTATTTCTGCTCTGATCTGCTATTTCCCTCATTCTACTAGCCTTGGGCTTCATTTCTTCTTCTTTTTCTAGTTCCTTGAGGTGTAAAGTTAAGTTGTTTATTTGAGATTTTTCTTGTCTCTTCAGGTAATCAAGCATCTAGCAATATGAACTTTCTTCCTATTATGCTTTTGCTGCAACTCATAAGTTTTAGTATGCATGTTTTATTTTTTTTGTCTCAAGATATTTTCTAATTTCCTTTTTGATTTTTCCTTTGATTCAATCTTGTTCGAGTGTGTTTTTAAATTTCAACCTATTTGTGAATTTTTCCCTTTTCCTTCAGTCTTTGATTTCTAGTTTCAGACCATTATAATTACAAAAGATATCTGGTATAATTTCAATTTTTTTAAATGTGTTAAGATTTGTTTTGTCACTGAATATGTGGTCTATTCTGGAGAAATATCCATGTGCACTTGAGAAAATATGTATATTTTGCTGCTATTGAGTGGAATATTCTGCATATGTCTTTTAGATTGATTTGGTCTAAGTGCTATTCAATTCCTTATTTCTCTGTTGCTATTCAGTCTGGATGTCCTATCCTTTACTGAAAGTGGAGTATTGAAGTCTCTTACTATTATTGTATTGGTGTCTATTTATCCCTTCAGTTCTGTCAATCTTTGCTGTATATATTTAGATTCTCTGATACTGGGTGCATATATGTTTATACTGCTTATATCTTCTTGGTGGATTGATTCATTTCTCATTATATAATGTCCTTCTTTATCTCTTGTGACAATTTTTGATTTAAAGTCTATTCTTTCCAATATAAGTGTCATCATTCCTGCTTTCTTGGTTACCATTTACATGGAATATCTTTCTCCAATCTCCGCTTTTAGACTATTTGTTTCTTGATATTGAAAGTGAGTTTTTTCCAGACAGTATATAATTGTCTTTTAAAAAACATTTATTCAGCCACTCTATGTCTTTTGATTAGGGAGTTTAATCCATTTATATTTCAAATTTTATTGATAAGGGACAATTTAACATTGCCATTTTGTTAGTTTTCTATTAATATTATTTTTCTATTGTTGTATTTTCTTCTCATTGTCTTTTTTCGTGTTTTGTTGATTCTTTTTATATTAATATGCATTGGTTCCTTTCTTTTTTTATCTTTTGTGCAACTTCTATAGGTACTTTTTGTGTGTAGTTACTTTGGGGCTTACATAAAATATCTTATAGTTAAGGTAGTCTATGTTAAACTGATAACAACTTAAGCTCAATTGCATACAAAAACTCTACACTTTGACTTCTTTTCAGTTCATACTTTATTATTGTCATCACAATTTACATCTCTTCTTATTGTGTATCTTTTAACATGATTTTTTCTTCTCTATTTTAACTTTTATACCAGAATTAAAAGTGATTTACACACCATAATTAGCTTAATACTCTATCTTGTTTTCGTCTATTATTTATATATGTATTTTATCCTTTCTTATGCTATCATGTTGCTGTTGTCTGGGAATGTCTTTATGTCACCTTCATTTTTGAAGGACAGTTTTGTCAGGTGTAGTATTCTTGGTTGACATTTTTTTTTCCAGCATTTCAACTACATCATCCCACTCGCTCCAAACTTGCAAGATTTCTGCTGAAAAGCCCACTTATAGTCTTATGGTAGTTCTTTTCTACATGATATGTTGCTTTCTCTTGCCACTTTCAAAATTCTTTGTCTTTGACTTTTCACAATTTGATTATAAAGAGTCTTGGTGTGGATTTCTTTAGGTTCATCTTATTTGAGACATTTTGGGCTTTGGGCTTCTACACGTCCATTTCTTTCCTCAGATTTAGGAAATTTTAAGCCATTATTTCTTTGAATAAGCTTTCTGGTCCTCTCTCTTTTCTCTTTTTGGGACTTCCATCATCTGTTTACTGGTCTTGTTGATGTCTTACAAGTCCCTTGCTTTTTTTATTCTTTTATCTTCTCCTTTGACTGAATAATTAGCAATGATTTGTCTTCAAGTCCCCTGACCCTTTCTTCTGCTTAATCTGGTCTGATGCCCTTCCTAGACTACCTGGTATCATTGGGCCATGTTCATATTTGGAGATGGGAAGAGCAGAAGCCAGCAGGATTGTCTTCTTATGTCATTTGGTAGAGGGATGGGAGATATCAGGCTTTATGAATGGTACCACTGTGTCTAATATAGGCTCCCATTCCCTGCCCTAGTTGTTGAGCTGAGATTGGCTCAGACTGTTGGGATTTCACTGCTGCCTTTGGAGGCAGATCAGTTAGCCAGTTACCTGGATATTGAATGAGAGTTAGTTTGGCCTCCCAGGGCTATTATATTGCCAATGTGGGTGGGTTTAACAGCCTACCAATGCACTGATTGTGGAGTTTCTTTTGGGTTGGCCTATAACTCTTGAAGTTGCCACTGTAGTGGCACTCAGTGATTCACTGAATCACCACACATGTGTCTTGGCTCAAGAGCAGATGCTGGAACACCTTACTGGTTCTTTGTTGAGCTTTTCCATTCTCTGTCACTTGGCCAGAGAGAGCAAACTATTCTTGATATTTTTGTCTATGCCTGCTCATGGTTCTGTATTAAAGACTTCTCCAGCACCCAGTTTGGCATATACATGAGACATTAAAAGAAAACCCAGGGGGGCCGGCTCCGTGGCCGAGTGGTTAAGCTCGCGCGCTCCGCTGCGGTGGCCAGGGTTCGGATCCTGGGGACAGACATGGCACCGCTCGTCAGGCTACGTTGAGGCGGTGTCCCACATCCCACAACTAGAAGGATCTGCAAGTAAGATATACAACCGTGTACGGGCCGGGGCGGGGGGGGGGGGGGGGGGCGGTTGGGGAGATAAAGCAGAAAAAAGAAAAGAAAATTGGCAACAGTTGTTAGCCCAGGTGCCAATCTTTAAAAGAAAAAGAAAACCCAGGGAACTCACCCTGTTGCCATTCCTCAAGTCTAGAGGTCTCTAGCCAGTTTGTCATCTCCTTTGATCTTTCAGAGGGTTTTTATTTTGTTTGTTTGTTTTCCATTGAATTATTTCTGGGGTATTAGTTATATTTAGAAGGAATAATCAGAGAAAACTGAACCTATGCCACCTTGTTCCAGAAACTACATTGGCCACAGGTGTTGGATAAGGTTCTATATTAAAAACATAATCAAATATAAAGACGTTTTGAGTAACACTCCAAGGAACATTAAAAGCCAAGTCAACCATTATTTACTATATAAAGAATCAAGCTAGGCATCTTAGGAGATACTAACACTTGTGAAAATACAAATAATGCTCTTGAGTACTTCCAGTCTGACAAGTTGACGAGGAGGGTAATGTAGGGAGAAGAAAAGAAAACTAAATAACATTTTTCTCCAAGGAGGTATGTGGTAAATACCATAAAAGAGATTTAAAAAATGAATACTTTATTACAAATATGTTTCTTAGATAATGTTATCAAGTAATTTATCACTTGAGGTTGGAAAAAAGGGGTACTATTGGGCCAGCCCCATGGTGCAGTGGTTAAATGTGGTATCCTCTGCTTCGGCAGCCTGGTTTTGTGGTTTTGGATCCCAGGTGTGGAACTACACCACTCATCAGTCATGCTGAGGTAGTAAGCCACATACAAAATAGAGGAAGATTGGCACAGATGTTAGCTCAGTGATAATCTTCCTCAAGCAAAAAAAAGAGGCAGTTTGGCAACAGATGTTAGCTCAGGGCAAATCTTCCTCACCAAAAAGAAAAAAAGAGGTATTATTACTTATGCCAATTTAACATGTGTAAATTGAGATAATCACAGCAATCCAAGATATATGGTCACTTTACCCTTAAGACCCTTTGTTTTAACTATTTATTGTAGAAACCTTCACACATATGCACATATTTAGAGAATAGTATAATGAATAATTATTTGCCTGCCATGCAGGTTTAATAACTATAAATCTATATCCAGTTTTCATTCTTCTATACACCTCCAGGTTTCTCTGCCCTATCAATATTTAAGAGCACGTTCTATGCAGTTTCTTGAGTCATTCCTTGATCAAAACATGCTAATCAATTTTATTGCATGCCTCTCTTTCTCCCCACCGGTCCTTCTCATAAGGACTTGCTTACATCTTGCTTTCTGTTTTACTTATAGGGCTGATGCACTAATGGTTCCACTCTGCCAGAAGACAGATCCTCAATGAATAGTCCTGGATACAGACCAGCTCAGAATAAGAAGCCAGACCACCTGTGACTCCCAGCCCTCTCAGCCTTCTTCTCTGGACCAATGTTTCCATATGGTGGCTTCATAATGACTATGATTGAAACTCTGTTGTACATGAGGATCACACTCCTGATACACTGGCTTGCAGTGTTTCTGTCCTCCTCTGGACACATGTGGCCTGAGAACCCCCAGTATCACAGTCCCCCAGAAGTGGTGATTCCCTTGAAGTTACCTCGTACTGGAAGAGGCATGAAACCTCCAGGCATGCTCTCTTACAGCCTGCATTTTGGAGGCAAGAGACATGTTGTCCATCTGAGGGTCAAGAAGCATTTGCTGTCTAGACACCTTCCAGTGTTCACCTACACAGACCAGGGTGCTCTCCTTGAAGAAAAGCCTTTTGTTCAGAATGATTGCTACTATCATGGTTATGTGGAAGGGGACCTGGAATCCCTGGTTGCCCTCAGTACCTGTTCTGGTGGATTTCAAGGATTGTTACAGATAAATAGCATTGTTTATGAAATTGAGCCCATGGATTTTTCTCCCAAATTTGAACATCTGGTATATAAAATGGATGAGACCCAATTCCCAACCACAAAATCTGACATTATGCAAGAGGACACTGTACACCAATTGGAGTTTCAAGAGACTGATAATTATACTCTGAAGCAAAGTTCTTATGTGGGCTGGTGGGTCCATAAGTTCCTTGTTGAAATGGCAGTGATTGTGGACCATACTCTCTACCTTCATTATGAAAAGAACGTCTCAAAGTTGCAGGATGATCTATATGTTATTGTAAATATAGTGGATTCCATTTATGAGGTAATGGGTATTAAGTTGTTATTACTTGGTATGGAGGTCTGGACGGAAAAAAACTACTTTGAAGTAGGTGATATAAGCAGATCTCTGAAGCAATTTTGTGAGTGGAAGTCCAAAAATTTTGCTCCCCGCGTGTCACATGATACTGCACATCTTTTTACATATAAGACATTAAGAGGATTAACTGGTTTAGGCTTCGTTGCAGGGCTGTGTAAATCACACAGAAATTGTGCAGTTGTTACTTGTGTTAACAAAACCTTGTCCATTATTGGAATTGCAATGGCTCATCATCTAGGTCATAATTTGGGGATGTTTCATGATGCTGACGAGTGTAAGTGTGCACATCCTACATGTATAATGCGCTATGATAACCCACCAATAACTCAATTTAGCAATTGTAGTTATAATTTCTTTTGGGAATATTCTATACGCCAGGCAAAATGTTTGATGTACACTGTGCATACAAAGGATGTGTTTACAATGAAGCGCTGTGGGAATGGCATTGTTGAAGAAGAAGAGGAGTGTGACTGTGGAATTTTAAGGAGTTGTTCAAAAGATCCCTGTTGTCTGTCAAACTGCACTCTGAGTTTTGGATCTATTTGTGCTTTTGGGCTTTGTTGCAAGGACTGCGAGTTTTTACCATCAGGGAGAGTATGTAGAAAGAAAGTCAATGAATGTGATCTTCCAGAGTGGTGCAATGGAACATCCCATATGTGTCCAGATGATGTATATGTGGAGGACGGAATTCCTTGTAATAGCAGTGCCTACTGCTATGAAAAAAGCTGTCATAACCGTGATGAACAGTGTAGGCAGATCTTTGGCCAAGAGGCAAAGAGTGCAAATAACAGTTGTTACAAACGAGTAAACACTAAAGGTGACCGTTTTGGTAACTGTGGTTTCAAAGACTTTTCATATGTAAAATGTGATAGCTCAGATAGCCTGTGTGGGAGGGTTCAGTGTGAGAATGTGACAAAAATTCCCCTTTTGAGTGATCATTCTACTGTGCATTGGACTCGCGTCAATGGTGCCATCTGCTGGGGTATAGACTACCATTTTGGGATGACTACACCTGATATTGGTGATGTGAAAGATGGCACAGAGTGTGGCCCAGAACACGTCTGCATCCACAGGAAGTGTGTCCATTTATCTCGCTTGGATAGTAATTGTTCACCTAAGTTTTGTAACATGAGGGGGATCTGTAACAATAAACATCACTGCCATTGCAACTATATGTGGGACCCTCCCAATTGCCTAATAAGAGGCAGTGGAGGTAGTATCGACAGTGGCCCACCCCCTAAGAGAGAGAAGATTAAGAAGATTTACGTGTTAGGATTTGTGCTTTTTTGGTTGATTGTTTTATTATGTTGTCTTCTTTTGCTTTGTAAGAAGAAAAAATCTAAGAAAAAAGACCAAAAAGTTCAGGCTGAAGTTAAAAAAGCAGAAAATGTCAAGACACAACAACCAAAAGAAAACCAAAATGTTCCTACTCAACAAGGAAAACATTTTCAAAACGTTCCAGTTCAACCTGCAAAAGAAGGTCAAAAATTGCAACATCAGTCTAGTGTGTCAATTTCTCAGAGTCAACGTGGGAAACAAAATCAGTCAATACAAAAAGGTGTATCTAAATAGGTATCTATTAAAAAAAGATAATTCTAGAATGTTTCTACTACTCTTCATTATTTTAAACAATTAGAATGTTTATTTTTCCTGAAATTTGTTTCTATATTTTCTTAGAAAAGGCATGGTACACAGGTGGTGCACCAGTTTTCAAGTTACTGCTTCTCAGCTCCAAAGCCACTTCCTATATTGTACTCTGCATTTTAGGAACCACATTTCTGCTGTACCAGCCCTCTACCTATAAGAATCTGCAATAGGGGGAATGAGTGGGAATTTGGAAATCTGGGAGATCTGTTTACTTCCTGTATGTCAATGTTACCTCAAAAACAGATTTTACACTGGCAGTTATACTTAGTTTCAATATCTCTTTTTTTCATGTGGAGAACCCCCATTCCACATTGAAATTTGGTGCAGAATCTTAGTTGATGATCAGAATTGGGATCAGAGTCAGAACTGTACCAGGCAATTAGAGTTTTTCTAGTTGTCTTCAATGTCATTGATTTCTAGCTTAATTATATAGGATTTAGAGAAAATACTCTTCTTTATCAAAACCATATAAAATTTGTTGGGGCTTTCCTTCTGGCCTACCATAAGATAAACTTTGGTAATGGTCCATATGCAGATGAATCAAAGTGAACTTAGCCATTTTGGGGTTTAGTACTCCCTCACTTTATGCGTCTATTCGATCAAGTTTGTTAATTATATACTGAAAATCTTCTTATCCTGCAAGATTTATTGTCAACTCTTTCTATTACTGTTGAGAGAAGTGAGTTACAAGTCTCCCTCTTGGTGAGTATGGACTTGTTTATCTCCATGTTTTTCACTATGTATTTGAAGTTATATTAGTGGATACAAACACATTTAGGATTGTCATATCTTTCTAATGATTTGCTTTTTATCATTACAAAACATTTTCCCTTATTTCTGGTAATGCTTCATGCCTTAAAGTCTTTATTGTCAGATATTAAGAGAATTACACTAATTTAATTTGGTTACCATGTGCATGGAAAAAAATCTTTTTCAAGTTTTTACACTCTCTACATCTCTAGTTTTAATGTTTCCAATAAACAGCATAATGCTAGATTTTCTACTTTATTCACTCTGATATATCTCAGTCTTTTACTTGGTTAATGTAATCCATTTACATAGGCCTTATATCTACCATAGTCTTATTTCTTTTTCTATTTTCATATACCTGCATTATGTTTGTTTTCCTCCTCAGTTGCCTATATTTGTAGTAATCAAATATCATTTATTATGCTTTTTTCCTCCATTTACTTATATTTACATAATCTTATTATTATTCTAATAGTTACCCTAGAGATTGCAATATACATCTTCAGCATCATATAGCACAACCCATATCATTAATTTAGCTCTTCCCAATACTGCTAGAACCTTAGACTTTTTGACTATTTACATGCCTCTCAGCCTTTGTGACAAATATGCTTGCATTTTGTTCTGCATATATTTATAATCCATAAGATAGTATTAGCATTGTTTTGTGCAGTGAATTTTAATTATTTTACCTACATATTGACTGTTTCTTGTGTACTTCACACCACCGATACATTCATGTTTCTTTCAGGTATCATGTTTCTCCTGACTTAAAAAGAAAAGTTAGTATTTCTTTGAGTGCTGGCCTGCTGGTAATGATTTGTTTCCCAAGGAAAATTTTGTTCTCTTTCATGCTTGAAGGTTATTTTCACAAACTAAAGCATTCTTGTTTGGCACTACGTTTGAAAATTTGGATAAATAAACAAGTTTACTGAACTGGAATTATAAGGACTTTAAAATAAATATTATAAATTTGTTTTTAAAAATATATAAGAAAAGATGGGTAAGGGAATTTCAGGAGAAAAATAGAAACTCTGAAATATGGATATTTTAGAACTGGAAAATACAATATCTGAAATCAAAATTCATTGGATGAGTTTTATAATAAGTTGGACACTAAATAAAATATCAGTGAACTTGAAGATAGGTTGATAAGAATTATCCATATTGAAATATAGGGAAAAAAATTATTCATAAAAAAAATGAGCAGAGCATCAGTGCCCTGTGGATAATATCAAGCAATCTAACATACTTGTATTTTTGAAGTCCCAGAAAAAGAGGAGAGGGAAGATGTGACAGAAAAAGATTTTTGAAGAATTAATGGCCAAAAACCTTTCCAAATTTAATTTAAAATATCAATCCACAGACCTGAGAAGCTTAGCAAACTTCAAGCAGGATAAGTACAAAGAAAATCATATCCAAGTACATCATATTCAAACTGTTGAAAACCAAGGATGAAGGAGATGAGATGTAAAGAATGAGTAGGAGTTGGACAGGCAGGAGTGGTCAGGGATCAAGGGAGATTGTTTTAGGCAGAGTGGACAACATGTTTAAAGGCCCACAGCAAGTGGTTATAGGAATTGAAAGAAATTCTTTGGAGTTAAATGGAGAGTTAGACTACCAAGAGGTGAGATAAGAGAAATGAGCAAGAGCCAGAGAGAAAGCCTTGTGAGCACATTAACCTGAGGGAAATGGGAAACAAAATTGAGTTCTAGTCAGTATAATCAGATTTGTCTTTGTAAATAGTCACCATGGCTATAATATGTAGAATAGATTGGAGGGACACAAGATGGAGCCATGAAGAGGTTATTGCAGTAACCCAGGAATAAGAGAATACTGGAAAGAACTTGAGATGTGGCAGTAAAGATGGAGAGTTACAAATAGACTGGAGAACTATTTAAAAGCTAGGAGACATAGGACTTGAATTTTAGATATAAAAGAGAATAGAGTAAAGGGTGACTGTTAAAACTGTGTAACTTTTCCAAGTTTGCCTACCTACCCACATGCTATTCTCACTACTTTGTGCCAAATAGAATGATTGTCCTCAATGCAATTCTGATATGCCATCCTCCTACTTAAAGCTCTTCAGTGGTTCCCATAATGCCTCTTGGAAAAAAAAAAAAAAACATCAATCACTAAGCATCAGGGAAATGCAAATCAAAACTACACTTAGACATCATCTTATGACCATTAGAATGACTGTAGTCACCAAGACAAAAAGCAACAAATGTTGGACAGGTTATGGACAAAAGGGAACCCTCATCCACTGGTGGTGGGAATGCAAACTGGTGCAGACACTGTGGAAAACAGTATGGAGATTTCTCAAAAAGTTAAAAATAGAAATACCATATGACCCAGCTATCCCACTACTGGCTATTTACCCAAAGAACTTGAAGTCAACAATTCAAAGAGACTTATTCACCCCTGTGTTCACTGCAGCATTATTCACAATAGCCAAGAGGTGGAAGCAACCCAAGTGCCCATTGACTGATGATTGGATAAAGAAGATGTGGTATATATATATATACACAATGGAATACTACTCAGCCATAACAAAAGATGAAATTGTCCCATTCACAACCACCTTGAGGGCATTATGTTAAGAGAAATAAGCCAGACAGAGAAGGATAAACACTATATGATTTCACTCATATGTGGAATCTAAACAGACTATGGACAAAGAGAACAAATTATTGGTTACCAAGGAAAGGGGTGGAGGGTGGTCACAAGGGGTGAAGGGACACACTTATATGGTATATGACAAATAATAATGTACAACTGAAATTTGACAACGTTGTAAGCTATTATGACTACAATAAAAAAAAATCTAAAATAAATAGATAAATTTAAAAAAATAGAGTTCAACATACACAAGGCTAAAAAACAAAAAAGAAGGTATCAAATACCGAGGAATTAAATGAGTAAAATAAGTGCAAAATTTCTACACTGACCAGTACAAAATATTGCTAAGAGAAATTAAACAAGATACAACTAAATAAGGTATATAACATATTTGTTGAATGAAGAACTAATTTTGTCTGTCAATTATATCTAGATTAATGTATAAATTGAAGAAAATACTAACCATAAGAACATATCTTATTTTTGTAAACTTGAGATGCTTAACCTAAAGTTGATGCAAAAACTCTGAGTGTGAAAAAAAATTGTGTTATCTTGAAGAAAAACAACATAGCTTGGAAGTTGCACTACTGGATAGCCAGATCTGTTATGAAACTACAGAAATTAAAATAATTTGATACTGACCAATGAAATAAAATAGGTAAATAGGATACCCATTTGTAAAAGATACATCTTTATCTCTACATCACACTGGTTAATTTCAGATCTAAGTGCCAAAGGCTAATCAATAAAACTTTGGAGGAAAACGTAGAAGTACAGTGTTATGACCTTGGAGTAGACAATGATTTCTTAAATAAAAAATAAAATTGGTAAGTTTAAAATAAAAATTGATAGATTAGACTACATTTAATTTGAGTATGTACTCACCAAAAAAGAGATTAAAAATGAAAATGCAAGCAACAGTTGTTTAGAAGATGTTTACATAACCCATATATTAAAAAGAACTCCTATCTAGGACAGATAAACCTCCTTCAAATCAATGTGAAATAGACATACAGTCCAATAGAAGATGCCAAAGAACTTGAACAATCATTTCTGAAAAGAGGCTCTCTAATGGCCAGCAAACTTATGAAAGTATGTTCAAAAGTATTAGTAAAGAGGGAAAAGCAAATTTCACTAAATCCTGCTCTATTTTCCTTTCAGTCACTTATGTGTCTTGCCTTCAAGGGGAGAAATCTTCAGCCTACTATCTACTCTGAACATTACCTAGCTTATGGCTACCTGGCCAATGGCCAACAGAGTAAAATCTTAATTGTGAAATGACACAATATTCTCAATAACCCTCTATCTGCTTCCATTTGTACCACTCAACTCTCCTATTTGGAAATACTATGATATATTTGAATAGCCCTTCAAACTATTTCTACATAAGCCCTAAGTTTCCCAAAATTCTAAGGGTTTTTTTTTTTTTAGAATATTTTGTTCACAAAGAATACCTTTCCTTATCTTTTGAAATCCTTCCCATACTTCAAAAGTTATTATAGGTCAGTAAGATGGTAGAATAGGCAGTTCCTTGCTCATATCCCTCCACAGCAATAATCTGGCAGCCATCCATGGACAAAAATGCCTTTATGGGAGCTTTGGAATCCAGATAGTGACTTGCAAAACCCCAGTGGAGCCCAAAACCGAAGAGGGATGTTTTAAGAAAGCAAATCTGTGCCCAGGTGGCAGGCTCATGCACAGTGACCCCAGTTACAAACCCAGAAACAACCCTGTCTCCTTGTGGACTCAGCTACAGCCAATCTTGGTCTCGGTCTTGCCACCAGGACCATTCACTAAGGGAGCAGAGATGAGTCACACTTCTCCATGCCCCTGGAAGCTGGCCTGTAAACTTTATTCTGACTGTGGATCTTGAAGCAGCATGTGACCCATCTCTAACCCATCGTAGTCACGGTCTTGTAGCAGTCCTGCCTTCCCAGAGACCTGTCAGGAGTTACGCTGTGCATGCCCCTGGAGGCTGACCTACAGACCTCACCTCAACTGTGGATCTTGAAACAGCCCTGTAATCTGGTTCTTGCCCTTCCCACCTGTAGTCCAGGAGCAGTCTTGCTCACCCAGGGAGCCACTGGGAGATATACCTGTTTGTTCCCCTGGAGGCAGATCTGCAAACTTCAGCTACACTGTGGATCTTGAGTGGCCCTGTTACCCAGCTCCAGCCCCTCCTAGCCATGGTCCAGAAGCATTCCAGACTACTAAGGAACTCACCTGGAGATATGCCCATCCATGCTCCCAGAGACAGGCCCACCAACCTTGGTCCAACTGAGGATCTTAAAGAGGCCCTGTAACTCAGCTATAGCTCCTCTTACCTGTAGTTTGAGAGCAGTCCTACTCATCCAGGGACCTGTTGAGATACATGCACATCAGTGTCCCTAGTAGCATTCTTGCCAACCTTGTTCTGACTGTGGATCTTGAAGTGCCTTGTATCCTATCTGCAGGCCATCTAAGGCATCTCAGTATGAGGGCAGTTCTGCCCATCCAAGGACCCATCTAGTTACCTATTGGGAAGCCTCCCAGGAATAGGTAGAAGCTATAACCATCTGACATGATAACAGGCCCACAATTTGCAAACCCAACTGCAGACCATGAAATGGACTTTTGTCTCAGTGTCAGCTTTACTGGCTAAGATACTGATGGCAGTCCTGTCCAACAGGGATCAGACATTGCCAACACATACTTAACCCATGGGAAATAGGACTACCAACCATGGAAACCACTGTAAACTCAGCAGCAGCCATCTGACTAAGCTCAAATCCCACATGAACTGTGATCCTGGAGGCAAGGCCACCAGCTCAGGGACCTGACAGGAGAGGGTTATTAGCTGCCAAAATCAGTCTGTAAAGACTGGAAGAGATGTGTTTACTCTTTCAACTGCACAGACAGCAATGTAAGATTACCTAGATCACGAAGATCGGGCAAACATGACACCACTAAAGAAAATTAATAAAGCTCTAATAACTGACCCCAAATAAATGGAAGTCTAAGAATTTCATGACAAAGAATTCAAAATAATCATATTAAAGAAGCTCAATAAGATGCAAAAGAACAGAGAGAAAACTAAATGAGATTAAGAAAGCAAAGAATGAACAAAGAAAGAAATTTAATAAAGAAGTAGAAATCATGAAAATAATCAAACGGAAATCCTGGAGCATTACAACTCCAGGATACAAGAATATAACTACAGAACTAAAAAGCTCAATAGCTTCAACATCAGACTTGATCATGAAAAAGAATTAGTGAACTTGAAGACAAATCCTTTAAAATTAGCCAGTTAGAGGAACAAAAAGACAAATGAATGAGGAAACCATATGGGACCTCTAGGATAAAATATACACATATGTGAGGCCCAGAAGGAGAAGAGAAAGAGAGAGGAGCAGAAAGTTTATGTAGAGAACTAATGGCTGAAAACTTCCCATATGTTGGGAAGGATATGGACATTCACTTTCATGAAGCTTCAAAGGACCCTAAGCAAGATCAACCCAAAGAAGATTACCCTGAGACACATTATAATCAAATTGTCAAAAGTCAAAGACAAAAAGAATTTTGAAAGAAGCAAAAAATAAGCAACTCATCACATACAGAGGACTCTCACAGGTGATCTGCAGATTTCTTAGTAGAAACCTTGCAGGCCAGGAGGTAGTGGGATGATCTATTAAAAGTGCTGAAAGGAAAAAACTGCCAACCAAGAATACCATACCTGGCAAAATTGTCCTTCAGAAATGAGAAGGAGATAAAAACATTCCTAGAAAAACAAAAGCTGAGGGAGTTCATAACCAATAGAACTGCCTTACAAATAATGCTAAAGCAGAGTTCTTCAAGTTGGAAAAAGAATGCTAAGTAACCTAAGTAACACCATGAAAACACATGAAAGTATAAAATTCACTTGCACAGGTAAATATATAGTCAAATTCAGAATACTTTAATAATGTAATGGTGGACTATAAGTCACTTTTAACTATTATAAAAGTTAAAAGACTAGAGCATAAAAAACTATAGCTATGGTAATTTGCTAATTTATACACAATTTAAAAGGTGTAAATTTTGACACCAATAGCATAAGTGTAGAGTTTTTGTATGAAATTGAAGTTGTTAACAGCTTAAAGTAGATTGTTATAAGATGTTTTACATAAGCCTCACAGTAACCATAAAGAAAAAACCACTAGTAGATGTAAAAAAAATAAAGAGAAAGGAAGAAAAGCATATCTATAAAATAAAAATCAACAAATCACAAAGGAAGACAGCAAGAGAGGAATAAAAGAACTATAAAAACATGAAGAAATTAACAAAATGGAAATATTAAGTCTTATCTATTAATAATTGTTTTAAATGTAAATAGATTAAATTATCCAATCAAAAGACATAGAGTAGATGAATAGATGAAAAAACAAAATCTAGTGATATATTGCCTAGAGTTACTCACTTTAGAATTAAAGACACACATAGGCTGAAAGTAAAAGGGAGAAAGATATTCCATGCAAATGGTAATCAAAAGAGAGCAAGGGTGACTATACCTATATCAGACAAAAGAGACCGTCAAGAAAAATCTATCACAAGAGACAAAGAAGGTCACTATAAAATAACAAAGAGGAGAGGGCTGGCCTGGTGGCACAGCAGTTAAGTTCACATGTTCTGCTTCAGCGACCGGGAGTTTGCTGGTTCAGATCGGATGTGGCACCACTTGGTAGGCCATGCTGTGGCAGGCGTCCCACATATAAAGCAGAGGAAGATGGGCACAGATGTTAGCTCAGGGCCAGTCTTCCTCAGCAAAAAGTGGAGGATTGGCAGCAGATGTTAGCTCAGGGCTAATCTTCCTCAAAAAGACAAAAACACAAAGAGGACAATTCAATAAGAGCATATAATAATTATAAATATATACACACCCAACATTGGAGCATCTAAATAGATAAATCAAATATTAACAGAACTGAAGGGAGAAACAGACGGCAATAAAATAATAGTAGGGGATTTCAATATCCGACTTTCAAAAATGGATAGATTATCCAGACAGAAAATCTAAGGAAAGAGTGGACTTGAATAACACTGTAGACCAAATGGACCTCAGAAATATATATAGAAGAATTCATTCAGTAGTAGCACAATACATATTCTGGAAGATTCTCCAGGATAGATCATATGTTAGGTCTCAAAACAAGTCTTAACAAATGTAAGAAGACTGAAATCCCATCAAGGGTCTTTTCCTTCCAAAAGGTATGAAACTAGAAGTCAATAACAGGAAGAAAATTCGAAAATTCACAAATATATGGCAATAAAACATATACTACTATACGACTAATGGGTCAAAAAAGAAATCAAAAGAGAAATAAAAAATAACTTGAGACAAAAGAAAATGGAAACACAACATATCAAACTTATGGGATGCAGCAAAAGCAGTTCTAAGAGGAAAGTTTATAGCAATAAATGCCCACATTAAGGAAAAAGAAATATCTCCAATCAGCAACCTCAGTTAAACCTCATGGAACTAGAAAAAGAAGAACAAGCTCGGCCAAATGATGGCCAAAAGAAAGAAGTAATAAAAATCAGAGTAGAAATAAATGAAATAGAGACTAGAAATATGATAAAAATATCAATGCAACCTAGAATTTTTTTGGTGAGGAAGACTGGCCCTGAGCTAACATCTGTTGCCAATCTTCCTATTTTTGCTTTAGGAAGATTGTTGCTGAGCTAACATCTGTGCCAATCTTCCTTTATTTTATAGATGAGACACCACCACAGCATGGCTTGATGAGTAGTGTGTAGGTCCGCACCTGGGATCTGAATCTGTGAACCCCAGGCCATTGAAGAAGAACATGTGAACTTAACCACTACAGCACCAGGCCAGTCTCTAGACTTAACTTTTTTAAAGATAAAATATAAAAACCTTTAGCTAGATTAACCAAGAAAAAAAGACAGCAAATTTAAATAAATTAAATTATAAATGAATGAAAAGACATTACAACTGATACCATAACATTATAAAGAATCATGAAAGATTACTTTGAACAATTACAAGCCAAAAAATTGGAGAACCTAGAAGGAATGGATAAATTCCTAGAAATATACAATCTACCAAGACTGAATCATGAATAAAAAGAAAATTTGAACACACCAATAATATGTAACAAGACTGAAGCAGTAATCAAAAACCTCTCAACAGAGAAGAGCAGCCCAGGACACTTTCAAACTGTTTGCGAGGCCACCATTATCCTGATACCATAGTAATGTAAGGATACTACATGAAAAGAAAATTACAAGTCAATATCTCTGATAAACATAGATTCAAAAATCCTTCTCAACAAGGTCCTCAACAAAAATCCTCAACCAGCAAAGTGAATGTGACAGCACATTAAAAGGATCATATGCCATGCTCAAGTGTGATTTATCATGGAATACAAGAATGGTTCAACACATGCAAGTCATTAAACATGATGCACCACATTACCAAAATGAAAGATAAAACCATATGATCATCTCAATAAATGCAGAAAAACCATTTGATAAATTTCAACATCCAGTTGTGATGAAAACTCAACAAAGTGGGTATGGAGGGAATGCACCTCAACATAATAAAGGCCACATACGACAAACTCATAGCTAACATCATACTCAATAGTGAAAAGCTGAAAGCTTTTCCTTTAAGATCAAGAACAAGACAAGGATGACCATTCTTCTCACATTTATTCAATTTAGTATTGGAAGTCCTTGCAAGAACAATTAGGCAAGAAAAAGAAATAAAAGGTTATCCAAATTGGAAAGGAAGAAGTAAAACTCTATTTACAGATGACATGATATTATATATAGAAAACTCTAAAGACTCCACAAAAAAACTGTTAGAACTAATAAACAAATTTAATAAAGTTGCAGGATACAAAATCAACATACAAAAATCAATTGTGTTTATATACACTCACAAAAAATTACCCAAAAAGAAATTGAAAAAGAAATCTCATTTACAATAGAATCAAAAAGAATAAAATAGCTAGGAATAAATTTAACCAAAGAGGCGAAAGACCAATACACTGAAAATGGTAAGATGTTGATGAAAGAAATTGAAGAAAACACAAATAAGTAGAAAGATATACTATGATCATGGATTAGAATAATTAGTATTGTTACAATGTCTGTACTACCCAAAGCAATCTACTGATTAAAGGCAATCTCTATCTCAATTCCAGCGGCATATTTCACAGGAATAAAATCACAGTCCTGAGATGGGTAGGGAATCACGAAAACCCCAAATAGCCAAGTAATCTCGAGAAAGAACAAAGTTGAAGGCATCACACTACCTGATTTCAAACTATATTACAAAGCTGTAGTAATCAAAATAGTATGGTACTGGCATAAAAGCAGACACATTGAACAATGAAAGAGAAAAAAGAGCCCAGAAATAAACCCACACACAAACGGTCTGCTAATCTTTGACAGGGCACCAAGAATACACAATGGGGGAAAATAGTCTCTTCAGTAAATGGTGTCAGAAAAACTATATCAAGAGGCAAAATAATGAAATTGGACCTTTATCTTACACCGTACACAAAAACTAACCCAAAATGAATTAAAGACTTAAAAGTAAGACCTGAAACTGTAAAATCCCTAGAAGAAAATGTAGGGTAAAATCTCCTTGACATTGGTCTCAGCAATGATTTTTGGATATGACACCAAAAGCACTGGCAAGAAAAGCAGAAAATAAACAACTAGGACTACATCAAACTAAAACTCTTCTGCACAGCAAGGGAAACAACAGAGTGAGAAAACAGCCAACAGAATGGGAGAAATATTTGCAAACCGTATATCTGATTAGGACTTAATATCCAAAATTTATAGAGAACTCATAGAACTCAATAGCAAACAAACCCAAATAACCCACTTTTTAAAATGACAAATGGCCTGAATAGACACGTTTTTAAAGACATACAAATAGCTATCATTTTAAAAGTCCTCCACATCACTAACACCCAGGAGACGTAAGTTAAAATCACAATAAGATATCAGCTCACTTCGGTTAGAATCACTATAATCAAAAAGACAAGAGATAGCAAGTGTTGGAGAGGGTATGGAGAAAAGGAAAGTCTTACACACTGCTGATGAGGATTTAAATTGGTACAGCCAGTATGAAAAACTTGATGGGGTTTCCTCAATATTTTGTTCACTTAGAATGCCTCTCCTAATCCTTTGAAACTCTTCTCATCCTTCAAACATTATTACAAATATTATTTCCTCAGGAAGTTCATACCAATTCCTACAGGTGTCTTTCTTTCATGTTTTAATAGCATCTTTCAAACTCATGTTGTTTGTGTCTATAAAGTAATATTGTTACAATAACTTTCATAGTAAAATTTTATGATCAGCTGTTCACATATTTTCCAGAGGTTAAGGACCAAGTCAAAGTCCCAATTATGTATTCTATAGTCCCTAATGTAATACTAAACATAAAGGTACCCAATAATTTAAAAATTGAATTTTCATTAGTAGCTTGACTCAAGTGAATTGCATAAGAATTTTCACTGCCAGTTTGCTGATCCCTTGATGATTCTTTCATGAGTCATCATTTTATTCCTCATTCCTTAACTGTGTCAGCACCTTAATATGCAGCAAGAAGAGTCAAGCCTTTACAACAACAGTCTGAGAAAAGCCATAATAACAATTGGATGAAACAAAGACATTGCTGAGAGATGTGACAGTGTGGATAGAGATGAATGGATCAGGCCTATGCACAAGGTGAGAATTAATGTCTTGTTTTTGTAAAATGGCCACTACTTAGGTACCTTTCCACATGCTGCTTTGTGTACCTGGGACGGTAACAGATGGGAATAAGTCATGTTCCCACAGCAGACTGCAAAGGTCTTGTGAGCCTCCTCAGAAATATATTGCCTTAGTAGTAGGGCAAAATAAGCCCTGAACTAAATGGCTGTTCGGAACAAAGTTCATTTTTACTACAGTTTAGTCATCAAGAAATGGAATGGAAGGTTTGAAAATAGGAAGAGTGTAGAATAGGTAGGGACTGATAGGCCAAGAGAAATTAATTTTATTATAGGTAATATTGGAGATGTGTAAGTAGTTACTTTTGGGAAGGAGTGTGAAATTATTTGATTTGCATTTTTAAGAGATCGCTCTCTAACTTCTCTGGAAAAACTAGATAACCCTGCTATGTGGAGTTGAAATGATCAGTCAAAGGGCCATTAATTGCAATATTACAAGTGAGAGAGAATGATAGGCCAAGGCGTTTTGGTAGACACAGTGAGAACTGACCAGTTTTGGAATATACGTTGAAGCTGAAACCAACTGAATTTGGTGATGGTTTTTATCTTGGAGTCAAGGGAAAGTGAGTCAGGAATGACTCCTAAGTTTTAGACCCTAGCAACTAGGTAGATGATAGTGTCTTTATCTGTGAAGGGAAGGATCAGGAGTTACAGCTGGTCAAGAAGAAGAAGGGTGGGAATCCAGAATTCTGTCTCTGGTCTTGCTAGGTTTTTTTCTTTCTTTCTTTTCTCTTTTTTTTTTAATTGTGGTAAAAGTATACATAACATAAAATTCATCACTTTATTTTTAAGTGTATACGTAAATGGCATTTATTACATATGCGTTACTTTGCAACCATCACCACAATTCATGTTCAGAACTTTTTCAACATTACAACCTGAAACTTGGTTCCCATTTTATAATAGGTCCCCATTCTGCCTTGCTGTGGTTCCTGGAAACCACATTTCTACTTTCTGTCTCTTCGAATTTGACTACTCTAGGTACCTCAGTGGAGGTGGAATACCAATGAAATAATAAAATATTTGCCTTTTTGTGTCTTTCTTATTTCACCTAGTATAATATCTACAAGTTTCCTCTATGTCTTAGCATGTGTCAGAATTTTACTCCGTTTAAAGTCTAAATAATTTTTCACTGTATGTGTATTGCACATTTTGTTTATTCATTCATTCTTTGATAGGCATTTGCATTTTTCTACTTAATTAGGGTTTTTTTTCACATCAAACAAAGAAGAAATGTGAAGTAGTCAGCCAAATTGATCTTAGAGATTAAATAAGAGATCAAGCATGATAACATAAACACGAAAGTCCTGGCATAGGTCTTGATGACATCGCATAGAAATAGACTGTGTTCAGTAGAAAAGGATGTCTCACTAGGACCCTTGGGAAACTCCAACATGAAGAAGTCAAAGGGAGGAGGAGCATTCAGCAAAGTATCAAGAAACAGCTATGAGTAGGAAGGGAAATCAACTGCGTCTGTGTTGCTAGAGTAGCATTTTAAGATGGCAGAGCTGTGGATTGTCTGAAACCAGATGTTTCCTTTTTTTAATTTCCTTAGACACTGAATGATTTTTTTTTAGGAAGATTAGCCCTGAGCTAACATCTGCTGCCAATCCTCCTCCTTTTTGTTGAGGAAGACTGGCCCTGAGC
This sequence comes from Equus przewalskii, assembly GCF_037783145.1. Taxonomy (NCBI): domain Eukaryota; kingdom Metazoa; phylum Chordata; class Mammalia; order Perissodactyla; family Equidae; genus Equus; species Equus przewalskii. Next base: position 61,037,578 of record NC_091832.1, on the reverse strand, counting down.
TAAAATCTGTGCCCATCCTCCTCTACCTTATGTGTGGGACGCCTGCCACAGCATGACTTGCCAAGCGGTGCCATGTGCGCACCTGGGATCCAAGCCGGCGAACCCCAGGTTGCCGAAGCAGAACGTGTGAACCCAGCCACTGCACCACCAGACCAGCCCCCGATGAATTCTTAAAAAATTACTGAATTTCTCTTTACAGGAGATAAAGTTATAGTCAAAGAAACTGAGTAATTTAAAGTATATATTACAGAAAATGCTCTAGTTGACTAATACATAAAGTGGTTATAACAATGTTATAAAGTTATTAACTTTTATTTCTGAAAGACAAGGATTTTTTAAAAACAGAAAACTGTCCTTACAAAATTAAAACATTTCAGCCACCTCAAACCATCTCATAATGTTTTATACCTCTCCGGATAGCCTTCTGTAATATTTATGCACAAAGAATAATCCAAGTATTAGCATTAATTGGCTCAAGTTAAAAAATATATTGTGGGAAAAATTTTGCCTAAAATCCTTAGGTTACCTCATCATGTTTTATTTATAATTTTCTTTCTTTTTTTTAATATTCTTTCTTTTTTCAGATGTACATCATATTTCAAATTCTGTGTACATTACATCATGTTCACCACCCGAAAACTAATTATAGCCCATCCCCCCACATGTGAGCCTAATCCCCCCTTTTGCCCTCCCCCTCTCTCCTTCCCCTATGGTAACCACCAATCCAATCTCCAACGCTATGTGTTTTTTTTGTCATTGTTTTTATCTTCTACTTATGAGTGAGATCATATGGTATGTGACTTTCTCCCTCTGACTTATTTCACTCAGCATAATACCCTCAAGGTCCATCCATGTTGTCACAAATGGCCAGATTTTGTCATTTCTTATGGCTGAGTAGTAGTCCATCATGTATAAATACCACATCTTCTTTATCCATTCGTCTCTTGATGGGCACCTACGTTGCTCCCATGTCTTGGCTATTGTGTATAAAGCTGCAATGAACATAGGGGTGCAAGTATCTTTATGCCTTTGTGTTTTCAAGTTCTTTGGATAAATACCCAGCAGTGGAATAGCTGGATCATATGGTAGATCTATCCTTAATTTTCTGAGGATACTCCATACTGCTTTCCATAGTGGCTGCACCAGTTTGCACTCCCACCAGCAGTGAAAAAGAGTTCCCTTCTCTCCACACCCTCTCCAACATTTGTTGTTTCCTGTCTTGTTAATTATAGCCATTCTGACTGGAGTAAGGTGATACCTCATTGTAGTTTTCATAACCCAGGTAAAATTTTGTAAGGCAAAGCTCTAAAGTCACACCTTGAGAATCATTTAAATATTTTAAAATGCAGATCACGTAGTTTTTCCAAAGCTTTAATGAATAAAATTTGTTTTGTTTTTACATCTTCTAATTGGAGTAAAACTTTCTTTTGCCATAAGGCAAATATTTTTAAAGCAGGAAACAAAAAACAAAATAAAATAACATAATATCTTATGTATTGTATTTTCTGACCTGTAAATAATCCTCGATATTCTTTAGAGTTTAAAACATACCTCATTTTATAGGAAAATACACTGAAGGGACAGGTATGATAACCTCATTAAATAGAAATTTGAAGCCTGTATCTTTCTTCCTACTTAGCATTTAAAATCAAAACTATTCAAGTTTTCAGAACAGTTCAATCACCTTTGACCTAAAGTTACACTTCTAGCCCAATGATAAAATGACGAACACGTCAATACTCTATAATTCTTCACTTCATGAAATTGTTGCAAAAACACCCAAAATTTGGCTTGACTCTTTCTTTTGCAAATAATATCTTAGCACGCTTTTGTCTGGTCAGATATTGCTAGAAAACTAGGGCATTGCCCATAGTCATCTACTTAAGACTTCAGTTTCAAGAGGAGACATCTCTGGATACAACTCTACAATATAGAAGACTAAGAGATTGAGAAAGCCTTTTGATAGAAACATCAACAAAGTTCAAGTTTATATCTGGGTTGAAAATGAACACTTCAGTTATTCATAATCATAAATACTTTTTTAAACTCCAAGTAGTACTCATGGATCCAGGCTTCCCTTTGAAATTTTGATTTCAGTCATATAAGGAGGACATCCAGTCCCACTGGAGATCTGATTCTGAGACACATTAAAATGTATTCAGAACTAGATGACATAGTACACTGGACAGCTACCTCCTAAGACTATGGTTCAAAAAGACGACACCTTAGTCTCAAGATTGTTGGATCAAGATGTAGGATCCGGGCAACAGCTTTACATTTGAAATTAGATTTATTGTTTATATTCTTTTCCATCTATTGTTCCATTTTATTTTGTCTTGTCCTTTTACTAACTGCTTTCTTTTCTACAAACTCCTATAATTCCCCAAGTTCCTTGCTCCAATAATGGGTAAATTCATCATTTTATTCTAAATTTTTTGATTTGTATCTGACCATAATACCTCTAAAATATTAACATTGAGACATTTACACACTTTAAATGGACACTATGCCACTAAAAAACGGCTTATGATTAAAATCTCTGGGATTCTCAAAGAAATCCAAGAGATATAAGAAAAGAAAGAGAGGTGGGAGCAATTAAGGAAATATGGTTCAATTATTTTCTCATATTCTCATAACCATATAAACATGGAAATAAGTTTATGCATATACCAGTGGTCTTTCTAAGTACTTAAGTAATTGCTAACATTTCATTGGATCATTTTAACTATTCATAATTGTTCAAAGTACAAGATTTTAATGGTATAAACAAGTCTTTTCTATGCTGGCCCAGAGTTCTGAGCTAAAATATGTGATAAAATAATTTTTGTTCCAATAGGCAAAATATTTAGAGTCACAACAGGCAAGAATGAACTGAATAGCTAAAACAATACTAAATAATAGAACTGTTCTCAACTATTTGCTATTCAACGAAGACAAAATCTGTACAATAACTAATACACCTTGTTACACCTGGGTAAAGACTTGGAAAAGATAACATTAAAAAATTCCTCACACACATACACACAAACAAACAAAACACCTAACTCATAGAAACAGAGAACAGATTGGTATTTTCCAGAGATGGGAGGGTGAGGGATGGGCAAAATGGGTGAAGGTTGTCAAAAAGTACAAACTTCCAATTATAAAATAAATAAGTCTGGAGGATGTAATGTACAGCATAGTGACTACAGTTGATAATACTGCATTGTATATTTGAGAGTTGCTGAGAGAGTAGATCTTAAAAGCTCTTATCATAAGAAAAAATTTTGTGACTGTGTAATGATGGATGTTAACTAGACTTATTGTGGTAATCATTTTCTTGTCACCAATCTGTTAAAAAACACAATTCAGCTAAGTAAATTTGAAGATCTAATTGGCTTTATTAAACAATTCATGAATTGGACAGTATTTCAGCTGGCAAGCAGAAAGATACTCAGAGGGGTTCCACAACGTGTAAGGCCTTTATAGTAAAGAGGGTGGGATAAGGAAAGAAAGTCATCAGCAAGAAAAAATGAAAGTTAATTGGAGGAAAGTAAAGGTTCAGATAACAATGGCTTCTCACTGGCTGAACTCCAGCATTTTCCATTGGCTGGGGTTGTTGCTGGGCAGGAAGGAAGTCTTCCTTCCTCTGCTGGAGTAGTAAAGGAGTCACACTTACTGTTTGGGAGTGCAAGGTACATCTCTTTCTGTTGAGGTTAGTAACTGACTCTTCCTGTTGGGGTTTGTAATTGATCTCTTCCTGTTTAGGGTAATTGATGAGGAGTGGTAGGGCATTAGAGCTCCCTCTACAGGCCTGCCTGATTCCAATTTATTTGAAGTTTTCTTTATTACTTTTCACAATACAAATATCAATTCATTATGCTGTATACCTGAAGCTAATATAATGTTATATGTCAACTATATCTCAATAAAAAGTTAATCACTTAGGAAAAAACAATGCTTCTTAGTTAAGAAATATTGACTTACCTGATCCCTTAGAATCACTTCAAATTAGGCATAGAATGTAAGGAAAATTAGTAAATCCATGTTTTTGCTAATAATACTTATAAAAGTTCTCCAATATTTACACTGATCCTCTTTCTGATATCCAGATAAAGAAATATTATTGCAGAGCCATTAAATTAGGCCATGAAATGCTCATGAGAAAATTTACTCCATTAGGACTAACATGGTGGAAGTCAGGGAGAAAAAAATAGCCCAATGAGGGAAATGTTGTTGGACTTAGTAAGGTGGAAGGTCTAATGGAAGGATACTAGCACATAAAAAACTCCCAGAGAAAGCTCTCTGTTTCACAGCTAACTTGTCAAATTTAGAGGAGTCATAAATAATTAACCTTGTGTCTGTGGATAACCTCAGCAAACTTGTCAATGTCAGCATGTTCAGGAATTTGGATAACTAGCAGGAATTTGGAATTTGGATAGCTACAGCCATTAAATTCACTCTCACATAGATTTTTTTTTCCATGAAGAAGATTGGCCTTGAGCTAACATCTATGGCCAATCTTCCTATTTTTGCCTGAGGAAGATTGTCCCTGAGCGATAGTAACATCCATGCCAATCTTCCTCTATTTTGTACGTGGGACACCTCCATAGCATGGCCTGATGAGTGGTATGTAGGTCTGCACCCGGCATCTGAACCTGCAAACCCTGGGCTACCAAAGAGGAGTCTACGAACTTAACCACTACACCACTGGGCTGGCCCTCCACACAGTTTTTTTTATTATTATTACTCTCTCTTCTTCTAAATGTTATTTTTATTTCTTTTCTACTAAAATCAATCTCACAACTGTTCTCCCTCATATGGGAAGCAAATTTGTGTGCAGATACTAAAGGATTTAAATTATTCCTGGACATTATGAAGTTTCAGATAATCATTGACGGTTGCATTCTTTAGCAAAAGTTTTATAGTAGGAGTAAACTTTTCTCTGGATGTCAAAGTATTTGAAATATTCTCTAAAATGATTGATTGAACTTTGAGGAAACAATATGCAACCATGAGCAAAAATACTGAAGCAAAGTGATCATAAAGTGTATATGGAGACCATAAGATGGGTGTGTCTGATTTACTCATGTTGAAGATAAATCAGAAATAAAGTTGTACAGAGAAGGTAGAGCCAGACTGGGAGGAAATTTGAAAGTCCGTCGTTATGGTTTATAGAACTGAGAGATTCTTGTTGCTAAGCAATTAAATTTATAACTTAATAAAGTGAGAGACAAAGGGGGGGATTTAAGTTTTCTTTTGCCATGAGAGGTCTCAAATAATTTTTGTCTGCCCAAATGGTAAGTATAAACCATCTGTGATTAAGGTCACAGCTAAAAAGGATAACAGAAACCATTAATTCCTCTACTGGTAGGTCATTCAAGAAGTTTGGCTTTAAAGGAGAGAAGCACCAAGTATTTAGTCACGAATGTACACATACATACACACATAGACATACCCATAGGTACACATAAACACACACCAGAAATTTTTGTTGCTTAGTGTTCAGATCCTGTTAAGAATACAAGTTCTTTTTTTTTTAAAGATTGGCACCTGAGCTAACAACTGTTGCCAATCTTTTTTTTTTCTTTTTTTCTGCTTTTTTCTCCCCAACCTCCGCCCCCTCCCAGTATATGATTGTATATTTTAGTTGTGGGCCCCTCTAGTTGTGGCATGTGGGACGCTGCCTCAACACGGCCTGATGAGCGTGCCATGTCCGCATCCAGGATCCGAACCTGCGAAACCCAGACCACCAAAGTAGAGCGCACGAACTTAACGACTCGGCCACGGGGCCGGCCCCGAGAATACAAGTTCTTTAATATTTTTTCACATATTGTATTTTATTCTTTGATATTAACTAAACTTGCTTTTTAAAAGGTTTTACCTCACAGTTTATAAAATGTTGAAATAAACTGTAAAATGGAGTGAGAGTTGGCAATTAGGGCATCAATTATTTATTGGAAGAAACTTTGGGAAGTAGAAGGAAGAGTTGACAAAAAAACAAAAAGTAAGCCTCCCAGTGTACTTTTAAGTCTGTATTTTTAGAAACCAAGAATTTTCAATAATGATAGTACACATTGTTCATGAAAATATGATGTTTCTTCATTATATTTTGTAATCTGGAATTCCTAAAATAATGTAATGAATGTAATGAAAGTCTGGCTCAAATATTTTTAGAGTCTGTTCCCCTACCTTCTCACAAGCTGAAGTAAAGAATAAATTCTGATCAATAATCATTTTTTTATTCACAGAAAATGACATTTCATAGTAGCAAAAAAGAAAACATATCAAAGGAAGACATAGGAAGCAAATGAAAATATTAGAATTTTACTTATAAGTTAGACATGCTTGCCTTGGATGTTTCATCTAGTGGTGTTGCTTTTCTTTGTGGGTTCCTAACATTTTGTGAAATACTGTATCTTCCCTTTAGCAGTGGGAACGTTCCCAAGTGACTCAGGCTTCGATGTCATCTTAATGACAAAGATAATATTCAGTCTCAATGTATTTCTCCCCAACAATATGACTCTACATAGCAAAGTTTAAGACAAATAACAAATTCTTCATTAAACAAAAGTAAAATAATGAATCCTGGGTTTAGCAATATAAAGTAACGATTAAAAGTCAACAATAATAAAAAGAATGTAGATCTTCAGTCACAGGCACCCTGAGGTAAATGCAGAAAGTGAGAGAGTTACACAGGCACTGTGACGAAGAACAAAGAAACTGCATCAAAAGAATAGGATGGTTTGAAATAATGATCTGTTCAAGAATTCATCGTTTAGTCTGGGGACTCAGGATATAACACCTAAAGTCTGATAGTGTTTCCCCATTTTAGGCATCTTTTATCCATATTGTTTTGTGGAGACTTTTTTCCCCCAGCAGTGTCAGGGAAAGAGGAGAAAGCAAGAGATTGCAGAAATCTAGTTTGAATTGAGAATTTGGCAAACAATGGTTGAATTGATGGAGTCTGGAGATTGGTTGCCTAGGGATGGAAAGAAAAGCCAGAGAGTTACTGAGAAAGAGTATAAAATAAAAGAGAATCATTTGAGGTCTCTATAGACTTAAGGAGTAAGTCAGATGAAGAAAATACTTTGAGGTTTGTGCAGGATTGATTTGGGAGGCTGACGGAAGAGTAAGAAGAAATCTTAAAAGCAGTGTAATCAGATGGTTCCTGGTGTAGTGGTTTGGAAATATCTTTGAGAATTAAAGCAATGGGGCCCTAGCCTCTGGACCCTATTGTATACCAGGATTCTGAGAATGAGAAGTTTCCATGCCTCAAGGCTCCACACTATTAAGAGCCAGGTTTTAATCAAACCAGCAGATTTGGGGAGCTTTCCATGAAAACATGAATAGAAATGCAATTGTTGCTTTTTGTGAAAGGAGAATTCCAAATATAACAGAAAACATTTTTCATAAATGTCTTTTGTTAGCCATTCTAATAGATACACAGTAAGAGTTTATGTTGGTTTGAATTTACATTTCTCTACTGACTAGTTATGTTTATGATATTTTCATCTTCTAATAGCCATGTGTGTACCCTCTTCAGTGAAATGTCTGTTCAAGTATTTTGAGCATATTCTTATTGGATTGCTTGTTTTATTCTTGCTATCTTTGAGAGGCTTTATATACTACAGACGCAAGTTCTTTATCAGATATGTGCTTTGAACATATATCTCCTTTTAGATAATTTGTCTTTTGTCCCCAGCTTTATTGAAATATAACATTGTGTAAGTTTAAGGTGCACAACATCATCATACATACATATTGCAAGATGATTACCACAAAAAGCTTAGTTTACACATTCAACATCTCAAACAATTAGCATACCTTTTTTGTGGTGAGAACATTTAAGATTTACTCTCTTAGAAATTTTTAAGTATATAATACAGTTTTGTTAAGTATAGTCATCAGGCTGTACATCAGATCCTCATACTCAACTTATAAGTGGAAGTTTGCAATTTTGACCAACATCTCCCAGTGCCCCCAATCCCCAACCCCTGGTAACCACCGCTCTACTTTCTGTTTCTATGAATTCAGGTTTTTAGATTCTACATGTAACATCATGCAGTATTTGTCTTATTTGTCTTTCTTTGTCTGACTTATTATACTCTGTATAACACCATCAAGCTCTATCAATGTTGTCACAAACAGCAGAATCTCCTTTTATGTGGCCAAATATATATTTTATATATATTCCATTATATATATTTTATATATATTCCATTATATATAAATATATAAAAATATATATAAAATTCCATTATATATGTAAAATATAAATTTCTATCTTTATTTGTCACTATTGTTATGTGTAACTATTTTTATGTCTATGTGTCTATTTTTATGCCAGTACCATATAGTTTTGATTATTATAGCTTCATAGTATAGTTTTGAATCTTAAATCCTATAGTTTTAAATCACTTGATATATATGAATATTATTCAACAATAAAATTCCATTCCATATATATAAATATACATTAATGAAAATGTGCAAGTGAAGGGCTACCAGCTACTATTTTGCTTAATTCCTTTTTTTGTTTTATTGCTATGTTTTTTTAATTTTGCTTTTTTATGATATTCAAGAGATCAGCTGAGGAGAAGAGTAAAATGTTCCGATTTCAACTAAGGAAAAAGAGCAAAATATTCTGACTGCATTTTAGAAAGAAAAGCAAAAATTTACCGCTTCAAAAAAGAAACCCAATTCCTGTGAACTTTTCCACATATGAAGGTTTAGTCTCTTGGCAGTAGAAATGTTACGGCATGTGTTATAATCATTGACAAAAAGGTTTTTTATTATTTGGGATCATAAATATCAGCCATTAAACAATTAGTAAAATATGCTAATTTCTACATATTTCAACTTTCCATTATTTTAAGCAATTTTAGTGGTCAATTTTTCATGGAATTAGCTCTTAGCATTTCTTGAGCAAAATCACAGCTCATGGGTGTGTGTGTGTGTTTTTAATTTGCTGTCTCTCGATTTCAAACATCCTTCTCCCTTGTACTCTGCTTTGTCACACAGTGAATGGGAACCTACAAATCACATTTCTTCTTTGCCAGGCCTCTCATTATTAATTTCTGCCAATAGTGACAACTAGAGGGAGACTGGAAACTTGGAAAGTTTTTTGATTGCTGTTCATCTCAGGGTTGCCTCATTAACAACTCTCATCTTTTCAAAGACAGTAACTTTCAGTCTGCACATTATTACTATACATCTATAATAAATATTATAATTATATGTTTATATATTACATAAATATTATAACTATATATTACATAATATATATATATATATTTTTAGTAACTCCCAGAAGTGATATTACTGTCAGCCTCAGAGATACTGGCACAGTTATCAAGTATCTTACCTTCAGAGTTCTGAGTCCTCCACCAAATTTCTGAGGTTCCAAGACCAGGTTGGCTAACTCTCTTTTCAGAGGTAGGATCCATGGGATGTCTTCTAAAGGAGTCATTTCCAATAACTTCACCTCTTCCCTTTGATCTCCAGTCCTAGGAGCAATAGCTTCATCTTACTGTTAGTAACTCACGATTATCTCAGTGGTGTGGTTTCCCATCTTTGTGACTGAACTCTGACAGATATAGTACTTATCTTGGTATAATGCAGAACACAGGAAGGAGTCTGACATCAGAAGTTTTGAATTTTTCACACCACCACCCTTTATCATCTTGGGGACATGATTTACAATTAGAGAGAATTACTTCAAAATCTGAAAAGACAGGAAAATAATACTTGTGACTCAACTCCTTTGTAACTTTACTTATAACATGGATAAAGAAGATACTTAGAATTCTATGTAAGATATATAAATCTTTGCAACTAAGTTTCCTCTGGAAAAACCCTAGAAAAAAACCCTAATTATATTTTGAAAACCATGTTTTAGGGACATCAGGGAGCTGAGGAAGCAATGTGGAATAGATGAACTAAAACTTCAGACCAGGAAAGCAATTCCGAGAAGCTTTGAATCTTGCCAGCCATCATTTTCTCTGAGCACTTGCTGATGCTGGATGTGAATAGAGCCTTAGGTTTGGCCTAGTTAGAGAACCTCTGCTGAGAGAAAGAGAAATCCCCAATACTCTTAGTTACTACATAGGTTCAGATAGATTCATAAATTAGACTTTGAGGGCCCTGTAATTCACAATCATTTTTCCCCAAGTCACAATTGCTTAATTTGAGAGCTGTGAGGGATGCTGGTAAGCTAGTCTGAAATTTTTCAAAGGCATAGTTTCCTATAGTCATATTTTGAACACAAGACATAGTAGAAAGAAGCCTATCTCATGCACATGTACTAGCTCCCCATAATACACATCTGATGTTGATGTTGCATGTGGCAAGAGATTGGAGAGCTGGGTTGTGAACCTCTAGGTGATAGGGATTAATCCTCTGTAATCGTTTAGAGGTGAGCAAATAGAGTTACATAAACTCACAATTGAAACTCTAGTAGACCCATCTAGTAGCAACATCAGGAAAGGAGAATTAGTCCAAGATTTACCACACTCACTCACTCATCTCTGACCTGGCAAAATCCATGATTGGATTTAGGCAACCAGCTCCTCAGTCTATCTTCCTAACAGAGGAAAGACAGAAAACTCTCCATAGGAACCACCTGGATCTTCTATGGTTGTTTTATACACAATCACCTGCATACAATAAAACATTACCGTATATATTGAGTTAAAATTTCTGATCTATTACAGAGAGAAGAAAAAAAAGAAGGCAAGACTACAAGTAGTGTAAAGGTGATCCAGATAGTGGAGCAAAAGCACATGAAAAAAAGAAATAACTATTATTAATACATTTTAAAATAGAAGAAAAATATATAAAATATAAGAAAGACTGTAGAATATTCTCAATGATTTAGAACCTATACAAGATTATCAAGTGGACATTTTAGAACTAAAAATTATATGTATGATAAGAATTCAGTGGATGGTTTCAACAGTAGTTTGGACATATCAGATTACAGAATTATTCATCTGGAAGACAGGTCAACAGAAAAATCCCCACACAGATGTGCACAGAAAAATAAAAGCATAAAAGTAATAGCTTAAGAAATATATGGAATATATAGAAAGTTGGAACATCTCTAATATTGGAGAGCTAGAGAAAGTGAAAAGAGAGAATGAATGGAAATAATATTAAACAGATGTTTGTTGGCATCTTTTTAAAAGGTAGGAAAGATATTAACACATTGCTTCAGAGTAGGTCACTTATTTCTCAGAAGCATGGACAATTTTTCTTTCTCTGTTTCTTTCTTTTCTCCTGTTTGTAGACACTATCTTCAAGTTTGCTGATTCTTTCTCCTGTCTCCCAAAATTTTCTGCTGGTGTTTTTGACTAAATTTTTTACTTTGGTTACTATTCTTTTCAGCTCAAGATTTTCCATTCAGTTCTATTTATTTATTTAAGGTTTTAAATCTCTATTGACGTTTAGAGTGGCTTTTTGTACAGCTACCATTTTGTCAGAAGTTGTACTTAATCCCTTTGAGCCAGTGAGGCTTCTACCTTATGTTGATGAATTTGCTTATGGCCTGGGAATGCTTCAAGTCTGCTGTATACCATACTGTGATTGCTAGAGTGTATGCACCTTAGCACACATGGACAGCCTTCTAGACACACAGTGATGAGTGTGATCTCAGGAGGAATCTTGTTGGCTGTCCCTTTCCCTGATCATTTTGCTAATTTCTTGGCTGGTCTGCCATTTTGCTTGTTGCTGTTACGTTCATGGAGTTGACAGCCCACTCTTAAATGTTTGGCATCAAAATCTCCGTAGTTTACAACACTACCTTATTCATTAACTCCTCCTTTCTGTGTACCAAATAAAATCTGTCTCCTCACCACAGCTCTCCCTAGGACCTAGCTCTATCCTGGCAGCACATCTGTCTTACTACATAGGAGCACTAGGTGTAGACAGTATATTTCTCTATCAGAGTAACATCCCCCCTCCACAAGTTGATGTAAGAGGAAGATGGTAGATCATGGCCTTCTTAGCTTGCCCCTCCTGGCATAGAACAGTTGCTCTATAGGTGAATAGAGTCAAGTAAAATTGGGGACTCAGTATTCTAGGTCTGCTGTGCCTGAGGCATAACTCTCAATCTTTTAGTAAGAGCTAGGTGATTGACTTTGTTCATGTCTATACAATACATAATTTCCAAAACAGGAAGCTATAGGAGGAATAGGTAAGTATGAGGTCTGCCTCTCCGTGGATGAAGCTAGAGCACCAGACTGAGGGCTTAAGGTTGAATGAAGTCCCTTTGTCTTGAACACATCTGTCCATAATACAGAAAGTAACACTGACCTGGGGGAAGAGATTATGTTATAGGTCACATGCCACAGTTTCTTTCTCCTTTTGCTAAGATTTAGAAGATATGTTTAGATAGATGCATCTCCATTTGTTGTATGTCTTTAAGTCAATTTCCAGAGACATTAATTTTTTTCTTATTTTCAACAGTTAAGTGGTTTTTGCACTAAAACGAGGGTTTACCTAGCTCTTTACCAATCACTCTATAACTCCCACTCAACAGACATTTTGAAAAAGAAGAAAAAACCTATCAGATATCCAGGACTATTATAAAACTATAGAAATTAAGATAGTTAGGTACTTACCAGTGAAATAGAATAAAGAGGCCAAGTGGAGTTTTCAAAAGTTTGTGTTGGTCAACTGATATCCATATGGAAATGAAGTATATTTATCCCTACCTTACAATCTACACTAAGACCTATTCCAGATGGATTCAACTTCTCAGAGTCCAAGGTAAATCAATAAACTATCAAATGAAAACAGAGAAAGTTAACTTTATGACCATTGAGTAGTCAGTTTCCTTGAAAAAAACAAATCTCTAAGTGAAAGAATTACTTGCTAAATAAGACAGTAAATTTAAGAGTGTCTATTGTTCAGAAATACCATTAAAGAATGAAAATGCAGGCCACTTGGCTATTTTTAGAATATATTTCTAAAATACATATATGAAAAAGAGTTCATATAAAGAATATATTGGACTTTTTTGACACTATATTAAAGAATAAAAACAGAAATTGGTCAAAGAATTCAGTTGCTTCTCAAAAGAGGATATCCAGTAGCCAGTAAACACATAAAAAGATGACCAACTCTTTAGTTATCAGGCAAATTTGAACTAAAACTGCAATTTGAAAACATTTTATACACACTAGAATGACTAAAATAAAAGTTTTGATCAAATATATCAAATGTAGGCAAGGTTATGGACAATTAAAACTCTAATACATTCTATCAGGTGTGAAAGTTGATAGAAACACATTGGAACACTGCTTTGAATTATTCCCTATGCCTGAATATATCATATATTGTAAGCAATTACAATCCGAGTTACAGGCTCAATGGAAATGTCTCCATATTTTCATTGAATGACATGTACTACAATGTTAATTGAAATACTAGTCATAATGGCCCGAAACTGGAAACCAACAAATGTTCATCAATGGTAGCCTGGATAAATAACTTGTGGTATATTGACATGGTGGAGTAATACACAGGAACGAGAAAGAATGCTTTATAAATACATGTCACAAAATGGATGAATTTACAAACAAAATATTGAGCGAAGTAAATGAAGTACAGTAGAGTACGTATGATATAAATGCATATCTAGGAAGCACAAAACAGGTGAAACTAATCCATGCTATTAAAACTCAAGATAGAGCTTATTCTTGGAGGGCACACAAAGTATGCACAGTATATGGAAAAATACAAAATTTTAAAATAAATAATATAAAGCACAGAAAAATTTGGATAGTGTAAAAATGTAAGTTTTGAAAAAAAGATCTTCTGAAAGCTTTTCCTGGATGCTGCCTGGCCAAGTTTGACTGCTCTAACTCTTTGCCTTATTTTGGTTTGGAAAAAAATAATGCAATCTGACTTCTCTTCAAATATATGGCTCATGCCAAAATATATGTTTAATTAGAGTAGGTGGAGATTTTATCTCTTTTAGTCCATAGTATATTTTTAAACGTGTAAAATGAGAGATTTAAGAATCGAAATGGAAAAACTAAATAAAATGAGATCAATTAGGAAAATCATTTTACAAAATGAAAATAAATCTAATTACAGATATGTAATGGGAATTGTACAAGCTAGTGCACAGGGAAGGAACTGAATATTTAAAATTAAAGACGTGCTCATTTAGCAGAAGCTCTTCATTAATTAATAGCACCAATATTGTGAAATAAAAAAGGGGATTGGCTTATGAAAAGAATTTAAAATGAAATGTACTTTCTCAAGTAATTATTATCATTTAAATTTTGTTGAAGTATAGACAATCACTGCCTATTACTCCAGGAATTAATAAATCATGTTCACTCTAAATTTAATAATATTAATAGAAGTCATTCCTTGTGCCACTAATCAGCGTGATGACTAAGTTTCAGATAACTCAGTAACATAGTTATGTAATAAAAACTGTATCAGAAAACAATGAGAGAAAAAAGGAAGGTATAATATTTGGAATAACTGTGATCAAGCACATACTAGTAAGACAAATTTGAAATGGAGATTTGATAATAATCTCACTAGTTAATTTATGAAGATGCGTACCTCAGATCACAGCTGCCTAACCAATATTTTGACCTGAACTTTTTTAATCGGTTGATTATACTAATCAAATTAAAAGAAAAAAAGAATTGTGAATCTTCCCTTTCCTTTTTGACATGTGTACCCAATGTCTGTAAAGGTGGTGCATATACTTCCTTTAACAATGCAACTTTAGTATGTGACTTAGTAACCTTTTTAATGAATTTTATTTATTTTTACATATATTAATCTTGTGACTCTCATTATCTGTCTATGCTATTATTCTTTACTTAATATACTACTTAGTTTTCAAAGAAGCATAGGAACACTGATTTCTTAGGATAACTTATCATATGTGTATTATAGTAAAATCCATTTTTTCTAAATTATTTTAGAATTACTTAATACATAAATCTTAAAACTCATATAAAATATTTGTTAATGGCTAAACATCATAAAATGACAACGAGGAAGTGATACAGGTGTGGTTAGAACACTGAGTTATGCTATAAAAGAAAAAGCAGTGAATATAAAAACTTGAGTATATAACCAAGAAATTAGAAAATAAAATTACTGATGATGCACAAATATAGAAAAGGAAACAAACTAAGGTACAATTAAGAGTTAATAGCTTTTATAGTATATAAACCTTTGAAAATATTAAGGGAAAAAGGAAAACAAAGATGAAGAACTGTAAGAAAAAAACAGACCAGAAAACAGATCCAAGAGAGACTAATAAAATGTTGAGCGAATACTATGAAAACTTAAGATGAATAGATTTAAAGGTTTAAGTGGACTTTTTTGAAAAATGTGACAAACACAAAAATAAACGTAAAACCCTGAACAAACTATAATAAGAAAAAGAGCTGTATTATTAGTTTAAAATGCACCCACAACAAAAACAGCAGTCCCAGGAGGGTTTACAGACAAGTCTTCAAATATTCAACGATCAAAAAAATACAAACTGTATGCAAATTCTCCAAGATAATACCTAATAGGGGATATAATATAACTCGTTTTACAAAACTAGCAAAACAAAATAAAATAATCAGATACGGATAGTATGAAAAAGCAAGCTTAAAAACTAAACTAATTTCTGAACACACGCAGTATTAAGAGATAACAAAATGTTAACAGTTATGTCCCCCACAAGCAGTCATGAGTACAAAAATTAGAAAACATGAAATAGTGTTCTGACTCCCTATGTTTATGCTAGCTTAATCAGGTAAGTTTTGTTTATTCATTTTTTTGTTTATTTATGGATTTAGATTATCTCTGTTTTAAAATAGTTTTATATATATATAGCGTTGCAGAAACTTCAGAGAGTTCCTGTAAATCAAATGCTGCACCCAGTTTCCACTACTGTTAAATCTTACATTGCTAGCAAACATTTGTCACAACTAAGGAGACAATATTTACACACTATTGTTAACTAACATCCATACTTTTTACGGATTTCTTTAGTTTGTATCCAATGTTCTTTTTTTGTTCCAGGATCCCATACTAGCCTTGATCACCAAGAAGGTAGTCTTTGTCAGGTTTCTCAGTGTAATGCTACTCCCCTCAGCCACCTCCATACTGTGTTCTTTGGGAAGTAGTCCCTACACACAGCCCACAGTTAAGGGATGAGGAGTTGAGGCAGAGTATGTACATAGAACATTTGGAACTTTTCTGCATGGGAGACTGGTCTCTTCTCCCCCATTTATTTCTCTCTTCAGTCGTTTATTCATATCAATATGGGCTGATATTTATTCTATGATATGTTGTAAACAAACAATATGTTCCAGTTTTGACCATTGAGAGGACTTTTATTTAGTTCCTGTGTCCCTTTGACACAACATCATGTTGTTTTTTTGAGCCCTTCCTTATTTTCTGGCACTAGAAGAAGCTCCAGGCTCATACTGTATATTTAAAGCAAAAAATAAAACTTTCTCAAATAACAGATGACATGATTGTTTTCATAGGAAATTTTGAGGAATCCTTAAAATATACTTACTTGAAGTAAAAAATACATTTAAATAGTGAGTAGGGCACTATGTAAATTTACAAAATGAATCATATTTTCTTTTTTCTTTTTCTGCTTGAGCAAGATTAGCCCTGAGCTAACTCTGTGCCAGTCTTCCTCTACTTTGTATGTGGGATGGCTCCACAGCTTGGCTGATAAGCAGCATGTGGGTCCGCACTCGAGATCTGAACCTGCGAACCCAGGCTGCCAAAGTGGAGCACACAGAACTTGAACCACTAGGCCAGGGGCCAGTCTCCTAAAGACAATATTTTTAAGATGACCATTCTTCCCCAATTGATGTAAAGATTCACTGCAAGTCTAATCAAACTTCTGCTAGGCTTTGTGTGTGTGTGTGTTCATGTGTATGTCTGTGCATATATGTGGTAAATGACAGAATGATTTTAAAATTTCTATGGAAATTCAAAATACCTAGAATATCTTCAGCAATCTTTATAAAGAAGTACAATGTTGGCATACTTACACTATCTGTTTTCAGACTAGCTAGAATGCTTCAGTAACCAAGACAGTGTAGTACTGGTATAATGTTCAACAACTAGATCAATGAAGACTCTGGAAATAGGAAAATATTTATATGGTCATTGATTTTTCAATAAGAAAACAATGGGAGAAACAAAAGTCTTGTAAAGAGATGATATTGGAATACATGTTTATCCATACGGAATAAAATGGAGCTTAAATATTACCTTACAGTATACCAAAACAATTAAGATGTGGTGTAGAGGTGAATAAAAACCAAAATGAATAAAAAATGTTGCAGAAAACGTAGGAAAATATCTTCATGATGGAGGCACACAAAGATTTCACAGACAACAGAAAACAGAAACTACTAAAAAGTGATACAAATTTTCATCAAACATAAGAATTTCTCACCATCTAAAGTCACTACTAAGAAAATGACCAGAACAGCTAAAATTTACAAATATTAGCAAAAATGTGGAACCACTAGAATCTCCAACTATTATCAGTGGGAGAATGAAAATTGTATAATTACTATGGAAAAGCTTCTGGCTATTTCTTTTTAAAACTATAATCCAGCAATTTCACTCATCTTATGATTCATAGCAATTAGTTGAACAAGTTTGAAAATAACATACTTATGATACTTTGAGAATAAATAAGAAAAACAAATTGGTAGTGTAAAGTCCTTCTCAAAATTTCAAAGAAACACTTCTAATTAAAAATAAATTTAAATATTTGAAAGATCTTTGACTGTTTAAAACTATCTCAGAGCTGAACCTAACATTTAGTTTTTAATAAGGAGATACTTGAAACTCATGCAGATAAAGATAGCACAATTAAATTTCCTGTCAAACTCATGTCCACAGTATTCAGATAAGCAATATTTATAATAGTATACATGCAAAGGCTAAAAAATCTTTACTGAAACTTGAGTTTATTCCTCTTGTTCTTCGCTGCCTAAAATTAAGCAATCTCTTTAAAAAGTTATAAAACTTATTAAATCAAATGTAAAACTCTATTTATAAAAAGCAAAAGAAAATGATTATAGTAACTAACCAAACCTTTTAATATCTGAATCAGAAGTCCTTTTCTATGTGTCGTTGTAAAGATGTTTATTATTTGGAAGTACATAGAGAAAGATAAGCGACAGCGAAATAAAATATGTTTGACTCTTGTAAGAGGCTAGTTTGTTGCTGGCAGTATTGCTGGATAATATGATTTCATAAATCCTACCAATCTGAATAGAGCTTTTACGTTTAAACGGATACTGACCTACTTAGAATTAACCTGAATCCCATTACTTACCTTAGTGTAGCATTTTAGTCCTTGGATAATATTGCTAAATAAAGCCTTATATTATACACTGTACTGTGATTTGAATAGAAAAATTTTAAGAAATAACTGAGTTTAATCCGTGTTCCAATACATTCAAATAAGGCATCACCAAGTATGCTTTATGTTCTTAAATCTCATTTTTTTAAACAAGTTTTAACTGGATCAATAATAGTTGTGAGTTAATATAAAGATATTTTTCTTTATTTGGTCATTTCATTATTCAGGATCGTAGCTTAGGTTTCAGGCTTAATACTTTAAGGCAAACTCCCAGTAAATGATGGCATATTCTTTTCCTATATTTACTAGTTACTTCCTTTTCCTGTTTTATGTCTTGTATAGCAACTAAACATTTCCAGGTAGTAAATAAACAAGACCCAGTACATTTATGGACTCTAAGCATCGCAGTTAATTAGTTTTTCTTCATCCCCAAAAGATTGGTCAATTTAAGTTGCATTATCCAAAATCTGGAAAACTAAAAATAAATTAAATCTAATAGGAAAATCATGTTTTGTGTGTGTGTGTCTTATTTGGTAACATTTTCAGTTATTCCATTTTCACCTTAAATTAGCAACAGGAAATTAAACAAAACTGATGCTATAAAAAGTACACATTAAATTCACTTGCTCAAAGCATTCAAGTAATTACAAAAGTCGATGGGTCACCTGCTTCTTCTTATTTAAATGATGCACCTCTAAACCTCAGGCACTCTTCAATATAAATCATGGCTTAATAAATGCACAATTTAAAACTGAGCTTCTAAATCAGATATAGTGAAACAATTGCCAGTAAAAGAATTAGACAAATGCTGGAACACTTTGTACCTTCTCATCCATTCTCCAAAGTACCATACAACAAGGAACTATTGACGCATTTCTGCCACTTACCATCTAAGTCCACCAGGGACTAACAAAATTCCACCAACGGAGTATTTGCCATTGACAAAAGAAAACTCTCCCTTGCCTCCTCCATTAGCATTAATACTGTGAACAAGTGGAATGTGCTTGAAAAACAAGACTGAGAGCCAGGACTTAAAAAATAAATAAATAAAATAAAAAACAGCTGAGAACCATCACTCTCAATTCTACATTAGATACCCCACTACATATTCCAGACACTACTAGAATACTCATTTTTTCTGAAGTATGTTTTATTTAACTTCTTGTTGAGGCCCACCCCCAGTGGCCTAGTGGTTAACTTAGGTGCATTCCTCTTCAGTGGCCCGGGTTCAGCGCCCAGGTTCAGTTCCCAGGTTCAGACCTAAACCACTCGTCTGTCTGTGGCCATGCTGTGGAGGCAGCTCACATACAAAATAGAGGAAGATGGGCAACAGATGTCTGCTCAGGGTGAAACTTCCTCAGCAAAAAAACACCCAAAAAGTTCTTATTGGGTAAAATTCCCTCATTGTAAGTATAAATTTTTTTCATTTTTAGTAATTTATGGAGTTGTGCAATCATGACCATGATCCAGTTTTAGAACATTTCCATCATCTCAAAATTTCTCTCATGCCTTCGTAAAGTTTATTCTGCACTCACCTGCCACCCTAGGCAACCAATGATTTGCCTTTGTCAGTTCATATTATGGAATCACATTATATATAGTCATTTGTTTCTGATTTCTTCCACTTAGAATAATGTTTTTGAGGCCCATATTATAGAAGTTCATTCATTTCTTTACTAACGAATCATATTCCATTGTGTGGATGTACCATCTTTTGGTTATCTATTCACCAGTTCATAAACAATGTCTTTTTTCCAGGTTTTTGCTAGTATGTATGATTTCTTCACGATTTTCAAGTACACGTCTTTGTGTGGACAGTTTTTATTTCTCTTAGGTCATATGGTAAGTTTGTGTGTAACTCTTAAAGAAACTATCACACTATTTCCCAAAGTGTCTGTAACACATCACATTCCCATAAGTAATGTATGGTAGTTCCAGGTTCTTCACATCTTCACCCAAACTCAATATTGTCTTTTTTATTACAGCCTTTCTACTGGATATAGTGGTATTCCTTTGCGGTTTTTCACTTGCATTCCTCTAAGGAATAATGATGTTGAGGACCTTTTAAACTGCCTGTGAAGCATTCATATGCCTTCTTTAGTACATTGTATTTAGTGGTTGGATTTTTGTCCTCTTATTTACAAGTCATAAGAATTCTCTCTATATTTTGAATACAAGTCTTCCACAGATACATGATTAGCAAATATTTTCTCCCAGGCTGTAGGTCTTTTTTATTTTTTATTTTTTGGTGAGGAAGATTGGCCCTAAGCTAATATCTGTTGCCAATCTTCCTCTTTTTTTTTTCTTCCCCAAAGCCCCAGTACATAATTGTATATCCTAGTTGTAGGTCATTCCACTTCTTCTATATGGGATGCAGCCACAGTATGGCTTGATGAGTGGTGTGTAGGCCTGTGCCAGGATCCGAATCCATGAACACCAGGCTGCTGAAGTGGAGCACGTGAACTTAACCATTCAGCCACAAGGCAGGCTACCAATGTCTTTTCTTTTTAATGGTTTCTTTTAAAGCACAAAGTTTTTAATTTTTATGAGCTCTAATTTTTTTTTTTCTTCTATGAGTCAGACTCTTGGTTTCATACCTAAAGCTATTTGCCCAAACAAAGGTCACAAAGAATTTTTCCCCTGGTTTCTCTTAAAAGTTAAAGTAGACTTTTTCTTATTCTTATATCTGTAATTCTATTTGAGTTAATTTTGTGTTATGGTATAAGGTAAAGATTTAAGTTGGTTTTTGCCTTGCTTATATATATCCAGTTGTCCAAACAAAAACTAGAAAAGACACACCTATTCTTCCCCCCTCTAGAATTAACTGGGCATATTTTTGGAAATTCAATTGAACATTTGTGTAAGAATGTATTACTTTACCCTCTAGTCTGTATTGGTTTGACAGCCATCTTCCCTCTTTTACTCTGATCATCTAGCTAAAGTTTGTCACTTTTATTAATCTTTTCAAATAACCAACTTTTACGTTGTGGATTTTATCTACTGTTTTCTGTCTTCTATTTCATTGATTTATGATTATATCTTTATAATTTCCTTTCTTCAGCTTACTTTATGCTTAGCTTTCTCTTC
This sequence comes from Equus przewalskii, assembly GCF_037783145.1. Classification (NCBI taxonomy): domain Eukaryota; kingdom Metazoa; phylum Chordata; class Mammalia; order Perissodactyla; family Equidae; genus Equus; species Equus przewalskii. The sequence continues at coordinate 61,016,133 of NC_091832.1, read as the reverse complement.
TTTATATGTATTTTTATAATTTTTAATTATAAATCTTCTTTACATATGTATATATATATAAAAAAACTGACACAATCTATTTTCCACTAAACACTGATTTAGGTGCATTCCATAAATCTTGTATGTTGTGTTTTTTTAATTACACTCAGTTTAAAACCTTTCCTGATACCCTTTGTGATTTCTTCTTTGATTCATGGGGTTATTTAGAAGTGTGTGAATTGTTGCCAAATATTGGAATAATCATCTACCTTGAGTAGATTACACATTTAAATATGGGAAAGAGTGGGCTTGGTTAGGATGTTATTATTCAGTTTCTTTTTACGTTTGTTCGTTAAAGAATGCTATATTCATTAAGTAGATTTAAATTATTCCCTCTTTATTTGAAAATTTATGTCATTTTATAATCAGTCAATATATGACAGTAGAAACTTTTTACTTTCTATTTCATTTATATGTATTAGATTTCTATCATGAAATGTTAAAATTTATTAACAGATTAGCTATTGAAAAAAGATTTAAAAGAAATAATGAAATAAAATAAAGCTAATAAAATAGATCTTAATGGCAGATTTGAGGGTATCTTTCTCAAAATATGATATCTGCAATGTCTAATATAATAGAGACAAGTTATCTTTCTTATCAGGTTATCACTGCTATGTTTTGTGAACTGTGAATCTAGGAAAAAGGTAAGTAGTGGTACGACGTGATGGTTCCTTTGAACTAGATGTTTCAAATATCTGGCTCATCAAACCACGAATTGTCTGATTAGAATAAGAGGAAAAACTACCCTACTCCTGACCTAGAATAACTCATATTCTGTGTTTTTAGGAGATGAGGGAAGCAGAAAGCACGAATGTAAAAAAAAGACTGGACACTGTTTATTGTTTTGTATTAAAGTACAAGAGAATGTTATGCTACACAGTTATTATATAAATGGAAAAATGATTTTATTTTTCCTCTATGCCTCTTTGGAGAAAGACTTATGTTTATGTCTTGAGGGAGTCAGCATTGCAGTCATTTATTGCACAAGTCAACAAGCAATTGTTCTACTTTATGAAAATGTCTTTAAGTATTTTTAAATCATTAGGAGAAATATATAAACATAAGCCAAAGAAAGCTAAGTTGAGAAATGAACCAATACTAAAAGTTTCAGCTTTATAAGACCTCAAAACTTGATATGAAATATATATTGTCCTATTTTATAATTTCAATCATTTAGAGATCTCAGATCAATTTTAGTCTCCATACATTTCATGAAGAGAATAAAGATCTAATGCACATATTAAGTGTGCAGATTCAAAGTCTTAATGTCAAAGTTTACTCATACGAAGACTTTACTAAGTCTTACTTTTGGGCCTTTCCATGCACAGTGTCTTTGGAGAACACCCAAAGAAAATACCTTTCCTCACATAAATTGACTATTCTACTATTAACTTTACTCACTTCCATTTTCAACACTCTACAATAGAAATTAGATGTTTCTGCCTGAGTTTCATTTAAAGGCATGTTCTTTATGACACTTCCTATTTAGAAACACTAGGTTCTTACCTATTTTGGTCAGGACAAAGTAAACATGCTTTAGATCAAGCCTTAAAACACATCATAATCTAGCCTCACAATTTACAGCTAATAATCTCTAAAATAGCCTTTAGCATTCTCCTCAGCATCTCCTTAGGATTTCAAGTCATTCTTCTCACCCAGAAGCTTTCTTGCATCCAATCTCTATTAATACTCAATGAGTACTCATTCTTCAAATGTCCTTCCCTCATCAAATTTAATCAAACATCTGTTCCACTCCATGAAGATCTCTGCAGCCGTGTTGACTGTTGTTTCCTAAACATCTCTACATATTGCATTTAATAATCTATTTGATCTTATTAATGTATGTTTCGTCTCTTTGTTTAATATTGTTAATAAATATCTACTACAAACCTATAAAGAGATATTTTATTTATTGTGACATATGATCCCCAACTAGGAAAATATGCACATAGATGAATCTCTCCAAATATATATTTTTTTTGGTGAGGAAGATTGTCCCTGAGCTAACATCTGTGCCAATCTTCCTCTACTTTGCATATGGGACATGCCACAGCATGGCTTGATGAGTGGTTTGTAGGTCCATGCCCAGGATCTGAAACAGTGAACCCTGGGCCACGGAAGCAGAGTGTGGGAACTTAAACACTATGCCACCGAACTGGCCCCTCCAAATCCATATTTTAAAAAATGGGAGGGGGTTGAGTGTGTAAAAATGAGTTTGGAATATAGAATCACTCCATTTATAATACCATGGCTTTGGGCTCAGTATACTCAGTGCTTTGCATGTAGTGGTCGTGGTAGTAGTAGCAGTAGTAAAAAGGAATAGAAAACACTTATTGGTGCTAACCACTGTACAGAGCATGACTCTTCTTCTCACAAGATACCTGTGACAGGGACAAAAACACTGCCACATACAGATCTTAGGTAATCAGCCCAGGAAATTTGGCTCTAGGTTCCATTCTTATCACACTATTGACTATCCATCAAAGGTAGATTTGACTGAATTACTTAGTTAACTTTTATATAAAAATTCTTTAACAAGTAAATTGTATACTTTATAAAATTCATTTTTTCATATCTGTAACGTAATGCTTTACAAATCAGTACAGCCAAATATGAAAGACTGATGTATCTTTCCCTGTTGGGTAAAGCAATTTTTTCCAATCCTCACATCCACACACCCACACACAAACACAAATAATGTTTAAGCCATTTCCCTTTAGATCAATAATAGTGTGAAAAACATTATAAATACAAGGGATTTATATATGGTAATTGATTTAGCACATATGTGAAAATTAATTGCATTATTATGACAGGGAGGACCACTTTCCCCAAATCTTCTCAACAAAAAGCTCAACAGAAAGTACTTTCTTCATAATTTTGTCTCATTTGTGTTGTAAATATCCTTAAAAGAATGGGTTGCTGATCAACATTTACTGAGTATATACTCTGCAATGAACATAATGCTAAGCAATATTTTAACACATGTGATAGCCTATTATTTCACAGCCTTCTGTTACTTTTACCTGGATATCTTAGCCTATTATTTATATCTATTCAACCACTGAATTGCACCCAGTAAGATAAAATACCCTATAGATTTTCATGCCCAATGTGATTCCTACTTCTTCTTTGAGATATTTGGCATTAAAGGACTGTAAAGCTTAACACTTTAGGGACATCTACTTCTTAAATACTTAGCTGTTGCACCAATTTCTGTCTATCTAGGAGTGAAATATAAAGCAGCATTTATCAGATCCTTCTCTGGGTCTGCTCTCTGCTCCTAAATCCAAAGGGAAAAGGAAATGGCTGCACTGAAGATTAAGGCAGCCCATTATTTTTCAATAGGTAGAGGGCTATTTTGAGTGTCCAGAAGATGTCTTTATTCACAATTCTTAAGAATTTTTCCAACCATTTTGTCCCGTATTTACAGATCTTACATAAAATGCAAATATAACTAGGTCAACATAAGTTTCAATTGGCATGATTTAAAATGCAAGATGTTTGATTCTCTACAAATTAAAAAACGAAAAATTTGATGATGATTTCTGGAACTGAGTTTATGAGCTTTTGACTCGAACTGTTCCTTGCTTTTAGATCACAGCTCTTCCACTGTGGATTCTCTCTCTTAATTAGTACGGAAGTTTATAATTGCAGGAGTTCTTTGGATCTTTCCAAGAAGAAAGGAATTTCCAAAAACTTAAAATACATCAAAAAACAAAAAACTGAAAATCTGAGTACAATTTTATTTTCTGCCCCAGTTGAAGTTGAATTCAGATGTCTAATGTCCTTTGACTCAGCTGTAAAGAGATTAGCCATCTACCATACACAGAAAATGACAAGGCATTCTTTATAAACTCAATTTCTGCTTAGCTAAATACATCTCAGGTGGATTAATTTGTACCGTCAGGTGTCTTCTTTCTTTTTTGTTTCAATTAGAGAATTTTTTTGTGTTTTTGTTTCTTCACATTATTTTATGATAAGCAGATTTTATTTTGTTTAAATAATAACCATGATTTAGTTAGTTGATTCATTAGGATTCTTGTTCAAAATATTTTAATTGGTCTTGCCCGGTTTTGACAATATCTCGTTTAGGGTGAGAGTCCTGGTATATGTGCCTAGAAAGCTCAGGAGAAGGACAAGTCTTGTAGAGGGTAATAGAGCTATAATTACAGTTTTTGTGGATGTCTCATCTAGCTATTTCATTGAAAATCCTAAACTTCTAAATTTCTGATTCCAACTTGAAGATAAATGGTCCCAAACAGGTAATAGAAACTTCTTGGGCATTCAGGTTGTCAATCACATCTCAAAATAAGGAAGGACTTTTTTAGGCAATTATTTAATATTTTAATTCTGGTCCTCTAATAACTTAGAATCATACCTTGTGATGAGGACTCCCTTTCAAGTGCTTTATAAAGAGGATGCTCTAAGAGAAAAGTTTTAAGAAAGAAAGGAAGTGTGATAGGGGAAGGGAAAGAGCTAAGAAAGAATGTGTTTTTGCTAGAATGTAATGTGAGCCCATCTACACAGGTATTTCTGAACTGTGAATTTTTATCATTGACTAAATTTCATGATGAGGCAAGAGGAATGTCCTTTTGTTAGCCCTGCTCAGTACCACTAGTATCAATCAGTCATTGGCTGTAGGGCGCTTGAGTGAGGAATTGTTGGAGAGAGGGAGAAGAAGGATTATAAAACCATCCTGCCTTGGATACTTTCAAGTTGATCCAAGGATAAATCTCAAGAAAAGAGTGCAGCTGTGAGCCAGCAGCAGCCTACCATCCTGTCAGTTTAGATGAAGAGGGGGATAGCCAGCTAGGGGGATGGGTGTACCAGCCCACTAAAGGAAATCTGGGACAGAGCACCAAAAGTGTCTCCTATACTAAATAAATTTGCATGATGTTCCTGTTATGCATAGGTGTTTTTATGGAGGAAATAAAACTAAAGAATGAAGGAAGGGAAGTAGCATATGAGTCCTGAAACCATGAGTATAGTCCAACTAAACATGTGAGTATACAGGTACTTGGGCTCATTTTCTCAGGATTATTTCAAATTACTCCTTGTCTTTAGAAAGACATTTGAAGTAGTTTATAAACTCATCACTTTTCCCAGTGACAAACTAGATTTCTAATAAAATAACTGAGAGATTATATTTCATTTTGACTTTAAAACAGAAAGAATTTTTCTCTATACATCCAACTGACCTTAGATCAAACATTTAGATTAAAAAATCATTTGAAGTTTTACTAAGAAATTATTGTAGGAGTTTCCAATTTCAATCTCTTTATTGGGCTAAAAATGATATAAAACCATGACGTGGTTATTGAACTACTGACTCAAGGTCTAACACTACAGTGTTACATTCTTCTTTGTGTTGCCAATGCAAGTGCTCTGCAAATGACACTTCCTCTTTGCCAAACAGCCTCTTGCCCACAGAGGGTGCTCAAGAGCTATTGTAAGGGGGTGGTGGGAGGAGCTGCCTGTTTCCTCCTGTGCCTGCTGCTCCTGTGACCATAATTCTACAACAGCCCTTAGTCCTGTGAGTGTTGACCGGCTCCAGCAGCAGTTGGCCCCATCTGCCCATCCTATTTCCTCCCAGGATCATGTTTTTAGCACTTTCTAAAAAGTACCAACCTTAGGAGTCAGAAATGATAGTCACCATTTCTTTGTCATATCAGTAGTCCCTTTCAGCCTAAAAAATGTAGTAGGACAAAATTAGATTATATTTTGTTTGATGAGAAAAGAAAGAAAGACGAAGGAAAGAAGGTTGGAAGGAAGGAAGAGAAAAAGAAAGAATGCCAAATGTGGTTTTCTTTTGTTTTGCTTTATTTTTGTTTTCCAGTTGAAAGTGAAAACAATTGGATATTCACAAAATTAATACTTTAAAATGAACTGACCCATTTTATTTCCTTTATGTTATTGGGTATGTAATTTTAAAGGGTGTTAAAACATTTAGGAGAAAAAGTTATATCAGGTTTGTCAGAGGTTTAACTATGGTGCAATATATGCTAAATTTGGGATATAGTTTTCATATGTATACATTTGTTTCATTAATTGTAAGTACTGTAAACTATTTAGAGGAATATTATTTTTTAATGATACCAAAGTTGGGAATTATTATATGTGTGGGACTGTACCCCAAATAAATATAAGGTGAGGTAAAACGGTCTTTTAAATTCATCTGTGGCCTTCACTAACAAGTAAAAGAATATTTGTACTTGTAAGTTCATGCCTCTGTGAATTAATTCACTTCACAAAAAAAAATGCAGCCAAGGAAAAATAAGATAAGAATTCTAACTGAGTTTGATTTTAGACTCAGAAACATTAGGTTTTTAGATTAATATTAAATAGAGAAGAATGTAGCCAATGGGCTTTCATATTAGAAAGTCATAGCAAACACTAGGACTTGTTAGGAATTTATAAATCAACGTTCTAGAAACTTTGCTCACAGAAACTTTTTTGGTCTCAAAAGAGTTCTTTGAAGTAAGTATTACTTTTATTCCCATTTTACAGATGAGGGAAGTAAGGCACAAAGACATTTCATTGCTTACCCATCATTCATATATTATTATGTTTAAGCGACTAGTTATGTTTCCAAATAAAGATACGAAAGTTCTCTCCCAAGCAGCAACTCTACCTTGAATTGATAAACTTTGTATAAATTAACTGCATTCTCTTCTTAAACAGATAACTTCTAAGTAGAAAGATAAGTTACTTAGTTACATGGACAATGAACAATTTTTCATAAAACATTTGTTTGTGAATATTTGTGTCAGGAAAACCTAGCAACTGTTTACATTATGTGTACATGTGAATTCATATAAATATTAACAACTTTTAATGCCATAATTTGGATGAAAATCCATAGTTTCTAGCTTTCATTAGTTAAAACGATGTTTAGACAATGCAACTGTATTATTTTCCTATTGCTGTGTAACAAATTTTACGAATTTAGTGGCTTAAAACAACACAGAGGTTTTATTTTACAGTTCTGGAGGTCAGAAGTCTGAAATGAGTTTCACTGGGCTGAAATCAATATCCACGCACCCTCTGGGAACTCTAGGGGAAAGTCATTTCATTTGCCTTTTCCACCTTCTAGAGGTCACCATCATTCTCAGGCTTTTGGCTCATTCCTCCATCTTCAAAACCAGCAGCGGTAGTTCTTCCAATCTCTCTCTAAATCTGACCCTCTACTTCTGAGATCACATCTCCTTCTCTGACTCTCATGACCCCCTGCTTTCTTCTTATGAAGACGCTTGTGATTACATTGGATATCCTGGATAATGCAGGATAATCTTCCTATCTCAAAACCCTTAACTTAATCATGTCTGCAAAATCCTTCTTTTGTGTAAAGTAATACACACACAGGTTTGGGGATCAGCATGTGGACATCTTCAAAGGGGCATTATTTGGTCTGTTACAGCACCTAATGTTCATTCACTGATTTAGCAAATGTCTATTGAGCACGAAACATGTGCCAGGCATTATTCTAGTCACTGGGAATAACAGTGAACAAAAAGAAGTTCTGTACCCTCCTGGGGTTTGCAGTCTAGTCAGGAAGAGAGAAAGTAATCAAAACTAAGTAAGGAATATATAATATATCAGATCGTGATAATACCATGAAGAAAAATTAATCAGGAAAGTCGAATACAGAGAGTTGAGGGTGTTACATTCTAAGTACTGTGGGTAGAGAAGGCCGTTCTCAGAAACAATAATCTCAAGGTGGCAAGGGCTTCAGGGAGGAGCATGTCAGGTGTTTGAACAAGCACGTATTGAACACAGGTGAAAGTAGAGGGATAGGAGGTCTGTGAAAAAAAGGGAGCCAAACTTTGCAGGGCCTGATAGTACACTTTCAAAAGTTCAGCCAAAAGTTCGTGGTTATTCTCAGTGAGTGAGATGACACCATTGGTAATAAGCAGAGTCGTAATGAAGTTGATTGGGATTTTAATAGATTCATTATGCTGTTATTATGAAAATAGAGGGAATAAGAGGATAAAGGAGAAAAGATTAATTAGGGCACTATTGAAATAATCCAAGAAAGGGGCAGCATAAATTCAAAATGAGAAGAGAAGAAGAGGGGCAGACTCGTGTGTGTGTGTGTGTGTGTGTGTGTTGGTGGTGTGGGCAGTGGTGTTGTTTGGAGCAAGAGCTCCATTGAACATGTTATATGAGACATCTGTTGGCTATACAAGTGGTGGTGTTTATTACAATAGATATTAAGCTGGAATTGAGGGGAAGAGTCTTGGAGCAAGTTGCAAATTATCTACCTATAAGATGATACATGAAGCCATGAGACAGAATTAGATCACCAAAGGCATTAGTGTAGACACACAATGAGGAGAGACTCAAACGCTGTGCCGAGGGCACTCTGGTTCAAGTGGCTCAGTCAGAACATTCAGACTCTGCTGAACTTGTGGCAACAACATTAAGGTTTTTCTACTGTTTATATATTATCTGTAACTGTTATGTATATATATATATATATATATATCCGTTATTTCTACAGTCAACTAAGTCATAGGAATTGTGTATTGAAATGGCATATTAAATTATTTCAATAAATTATATTTTTTCATCCTACAGAACTTAACATTTTTGGCCAAAAATTAAAAGTTAATAAATTGAAAGACTTTCACTCTAATTTTCACAAGATGTCTTCAAATTATTAGCCCTCTAATAATATTTCTACTTGAATCTATATTACAATATGTTTTGCTTCAAAGAGTATATCACTTCTAATTTCTATAAAACTATCTACATCTTTATGGAAATTTTATTTATTTAACTTACTAGCTCTCATTTTTATAGTTCATCAAATTGTCAGCAACTAAAACACTGTTTTCTTTGTAAGGTTAAAGAAAGTATTGTTGACATTGTAAATATATCACTTATTAACATGACATTTCTTTTTAAAAATAATTTTTATTTTAGTTTTCCTTACTTTAAGTGGCATTAGAGATATCTAAGCTGCTCCAACTTTGTATGGCAAAAGGTTGCATGTGATGTGGTTTAATATTAATTTTGTTTCTTTTTTGTACATCTGCAGACTCAAGTATTCATCATTATTATGTTTAAGAAGAATGCAAAAGTACTTATTCTTGTGTTATTCTCTCTTAAATCTGAGTATTCATTTTTAATATTCCCTTATAAATCCTTGAATTTATAAATATGAATATACACATGCTTACTACTCACATGTAATGACAATAATATAAATATAAAAATTTAGTATAAATAGTGTAATTTCATAATTCGACTTATAAATTATATCATTCATTACTCTTAAGATTTACACAATTAATATTATACATATAACAAACTGATATGGAAGCTTTTCAATATTTTACAGACAAGTATCCCTATATCTTAACTATAAGCCATGGAGAGAACAACTATTTTAGATATGGTGGATTTTGAAAGCATCACTTAATAGCTGTCATGAAAGAAGCAGAAAATCCTACAAATGAAAACATTGTTTTGAAGAAGAGGGAGAGATTATCAGTGCCAAGATCTCAAAAAAGGGGATCCTGAGACAAGAGAGAAGGAACAAAGAGAGAGGGGGAGTGTTTGTGTGTGTGTGTGTGTTATATATGGGGGGGGGAGAGACCTAGGACACTTAATCCTAGTAATTCTTCATTCTTCACTGGGAATGATTGCAAACAGTCCCTGTGCTCCTCTAGTTCCCTATGTTCAAGACTCAAAATTGTGGTCAGGAGCATCTGATTGGTGGACCTGGGTCAAATGCCCATTTCTTAGCCATGGAAAAGATATGGGAACAACCTATAGATTCTATAGATTACCTATAGATTCAGTAGTAAAATATATACCTCCCACTTACCTGAGGACAGGCCAAAAGGAGAAAGATAGATGATTAATTTACTCAATGCTTCCTCAGAACATATGCTAGAAACCTAGAAAAAAGAAAACTACAAACTTATAATCGTATTCACTCCAGATGTTATTGTTTGATATTCTTTGTGATTTTGAGTATTGTGGAGATGTTTCTTTCATCTTTTTGTTACACAGACTGACCTTTCCTAAATTACCTCCCTCTCCTGGGCAGCTTTATGGCTGGCTTTATCACACTTGGACTGTAACACATGGGGCTTCCAGCTATTTCTGCTGTGTACCTGATAATAAAAACTTCAGGGCAGAGCTGACAGATCTCTTCCAATGATTTAGCTCATTTCAAAACTAGGTTGTGCATTGGGGCTGGCCCCGTGGCCGAGTGGTTAAGTTCGCGTGCTCCGCTGCAGGCGGCCCAGTGTTTCGTCGGTTCGAATCCTGGGCGCGGACATGGCACTGCTCGTCAGACCACGCTGAGGCAGCGTCCCACATGCCACAACTAGAGGAACCCACAACGAAGAATACACAACTATGTACCGGGGGGCTTTGGGGAGAAAAAGGGAAAAATAAAAAAATCTAAAAAAAAAAAAAAAAAAAAAAGTGATATTTCTTAAAAAAAAAAAAAAAAAAAAAAAACTAGGTTGTGCATTAACTGTAATGTTTTGTGTCCCTTTACTTAGTCTCTTCTGGCTTTCATGCCCATTGCATAATCACTTGGAAGCCTTATTGGGCTCCCCTGTCTTTCTTCATGTCCTGGAGTAATGGAAGATATAGTTGAGAAGCTAATGGGGTAACTGCAAAGACTGGGGTTTTTACAACACTGTAAGTCACTATAAATGATATGGAAAGCCAATAGAAAGTTTTGAAAAAAGAAGGAATGAGAAGTTACATTTTAAAAACTCTCTGGCTCTTTTGTTGAGAAGAATCTGTATGGAACTAAGAGCAGAATCAGAGAAAATGGTTAGGAGACTAATGAATATAAAAATCAAGGAGAGAGATATTACCTCAGATAAATGTGATAGAAGGGGGGTTGGAAAAACGGTGGGATTCTGGACATATTTTGACATCAAAATACAAGATTTCCTATATCACTAAAAAGAGTTATGGGAAAAAGTGGGAAGTCACTGTTGATACTAAGGTTTTGGCCTGAGAAAAAGAAGATAGGTTTGCACTTAGCTGAAAAGGGGCAGACTGTAAAACAAGGAGATTAAAGATTAAAAGGGAAGAGTAAAAGTTTAGTTTTTGATGTAAGTTTAAGATTGCTGTTAGAATTCTAAGTGAAGGCATTCAGCATGTAATTAATATATAAAAAGTCTAGAGTGCAGATTAAAAGCAAAGCCAGGAAGATAAATCTGAGTGTCATCAACACAAACGTATTTAAAGCTACAAAGCTGAATAGAATCAAAACAGCAAAGATAGCTAGAAAAGGGAAGATTTCCAAACACTGAGACCAAAAGCAATTAAAATTTTAATGTTATGGATAATGAAAGAAATTAAAGATATTTGAGAACAAATTGCTGAAATATAGGAAGTAAAGCAGGATAACATGGTGTCTTATAAGTCAAGTGAAGAAAGTATTTATTCGTCACCCATGTCGATGCTGCTCATCGGCTTGTTCATTTGGGAATTGAGGTCTGAATTTTTGAGTTAATGACATGGAAGTATTAGTAAGCTTGACAAAACCAGCTATGGAGGAGTGGAGGGTTAAAAACATGTTTGGAAATCAGTGATAAGACCTAGTACAAAAGTGAAGTATTTTGCTTTATATTGGAACCAAGTGTAAAAAAAAAACGGGACTGCATGGATGTAGATACATATAGGGGAATATATTGGATATGGAATCATGATTGCTTCCACTTTATGAATAAACTTATAAGCAATATCATTAGCTGAGAGTGAGGTTGGGTAAGATTGAGAAGAGAGAAGAAGGTATAGAAGAGTAATCTAGAGTGATCTAGATTGACTGGGAGAATAATAAACTAGGAAAATTTAGTAAGGGCAGAAGCTCAGACTAAGGATGCCCTTGGGCTTAACTGTTATAAATTTATAAAGAAACTACTCCTCAGGTCTGAAGTTTTCTCCAGCAAAGATCCGCAGCATTAGCACACAGTCTATATGCAGTTGGTCTCAAACATGGTCAAACTTGTTGCAGATGGGGACCACTTACACAGTGAGAAACAAGAAAGTTGAATGAATAAGCAAGAAAATAATAAATTGGACTATGTCACTTAAATTTTACTGGGAAGTGGATGGATGACATACAAAGGCAAAGGTTCTTAAAATGTTGGGCTGGCCCCATGGCCGAGTGGTTAAGTTTGTGCGTTCCGCTGCAGGCGACCCAGTGTTTCGTTGGTTCAAATCTTGGATGCAGACACGGCACTGCTCGTCGGGCCACGCTGAGGCGGCATCCCACATGCCACAACTAGAAGGACCCACAACGAAGAATATACAACTATGTACTGGGGGGCTTTGGGGAGAAAAAGGAAAAGATAAAATCTTTAAAAAAAATGTTGATAGGATCTTTGGATTGTAAGTTTCGATGAAATTGAGGATTTATGGATTTGAGGCAGTAGAGAAAATCATTCTTCTCTGCCTTCAAGAAGTTCAAAAGGTAGTGTGCACTAGAACCACACACACACACACACACACACACACACACAGGCACACAAAGCCTAAATACAGCAATTCAAGATGGCACTCTGAGAACTTCCCTTAACACAATTGGAATGTCAGTAAACAAAGAACATCAAAACAATTTAAAATAGCACTACTAAGGGAGGACTGGAAGAGTTCACAACATCATCAAGTTAAAGGATTTTTGAAAAACAAAAGGTACTTGGAATCATATTGTTATAACCAGAATTTCCAAAGGAAGTCTAAGTTGGACATGGAAACCATATTTCCATTCACAGTCCCAGAAAGTTTCAGAGAGAAAAGAGTAGGTAAAGAGACAGGAATAATGTTAATATGTATGCTGAGTATCTGTAATGTGTCCCCAGTATTCAGTGTGAGTGGAAAATATATACTCCAGATTAAAAATAAGGAATTATGTGTGAAGATTTCAGACTGTCTGCAAGATAAGTGTCAGTATACCTAATGAGTGTATATTTCCCAGGGGTCATAATCTTCCATGGTTGGCACTGGAAAAGGTTCTTTATTCTGTCTGTTGTTTTTAAGAGATAGTTGTGTTCTTATACACATCCAATGAACACTTTAACTTCCTAGTGTGAAATAAGGAAACTTCATAGGTAAATAACAATAGAAACACCACTTTCAAGTACCTACATTAAACCCATGTGTCTTTTATTGATAACAAAGACAGGTGACCAATGATGACCAGACATATGAGAAAATCTAAAAATAAACAAGAGAAGGACCAAAGTGGCAACAAATAACAATCAACGTTGGAGGGAATCAAGGTAATTCAGAGAATGTTTTTTATATTCCAATGAGTATATTCTGAGATTTACTGCATTTATAAACATCAAGGAATGCCTATGTGAACCAAAAACATGTACAAGAATATGCTCATAGAAGCTTTACTTAAAATTGCCCCAAACTGAAAATAACTCAGCTTTCTCTCAGTAGTAGAATGGATAAATGAATATAACATTTGCACAACGGAATTCTGAGCAACAACCATAAAGTAAAGCAACAATAACAAAAAGAACTAATAATAACACACAGCAACATGAATGCAGTTCATAGACATAATGAGGAGTGAAAGAAGTCAGAAAAAGGACTACATACTATTTGGTTCCATTCATGTAGAATTCAAAATTAAGCAGAATTTATCTATTGTAACAGATATTGGAATTGTGATTGAAATTACCTTTGGAGGTGTTAGGTAATTAGTGGGAGGAGAAACGAGGGAGCCTACTGAAGTGGTGCTGAAAATAGACTCTATTGTGATACTCTAATATTCTAATACCCATATCTATCTATCTATCTATCTATCTCTCCATCTATCCATCTATCTATCTATATGTGGGATAACTCTGTTCTCTTAGATCACATTTAACAGGGAAAATCAAAACAATCAAAAGGGACTCTCAGCTCTATCTATTGATGTGCCAAATAACTCTACCTTCCATCCTTTAATTATAAGAGTATTTGTGCTCAAAAATAAAGTTATGTCTTCCAAGTGTGCTTTGGATTTCATTCCCTCCAGTTTATTTAAGAACATCATTCCATTAATTCTCCTCTATACCTACCTCAGTCATTTCTCACTCTCAAGTTGATAACTAACCATGTTGGTTCTTTCCCTATCTCATAAAAATTCTCCCTTGATCCCAATTCCCCTTCCTATCTGGCTCCATTTTATTATCTCATTTGCAGTTAAGCTCTTTGAAATATTTTTCTGTACCCAGGATCCCCAAGACCTCTCTTCCTCCTCTTCTTCTTAAATTCACTTCAGGCATGCCTTCTCCTTGATGCTACCACTGAAACTGTTGTTGTTAAGATCATTAATGATTTCCTTTTGATAAATCAAAATGCCAATTTTCAATCTTTATCATACTTCACCTGTTAAAGATTTTGAAAGTGTGGTTCATTCTCTCCTCTTTCAAATATTTTGGTCATTTTTGTCCCAGACAAACAACTCATTTTATTTTTCTCCTACTTCATTGGCCATTCCTTCTGGATATTCTTGGCTGATTACTCTCCTAACCCACAATCTATTTACATAGATCTGTCCCAGTTTATTTTTTATTTAATAAATTTGAGATGTAACATTGTGTAAGCCTAATAGTGTGTGACTTTGATACATTTATATATTATAATATAATTGCCAATGTAGTGATATTATCACATTGCATATTTATAGTACAATATTATTGTCTTTCTTATCTATGCATTAGAACTCTATGGTTTGTTTACTACATATTACAAGTTTTTACCCTTAAACACCAGGAACCTTGTCCCCATTCCCTCATTGACTTGTAACCACCATTTTACTCTCTGCTTTACAGGTTTAACTTTTTTAGATTCCACATACAAGTGATATCATACAGAACTTTTATTTCTCTGTCTAACTTATCTCACTTAGCATAATATGCTCAAGTCTATCCATGTTGTCGCAAATGGCATGATATCCTCATTTCTCATGGCTGAATAATATTCCATTCTGTGTACATACCACATCTTTGTTTTATGTATTCATTTGTTAATGGGCATTTGGGTTGTTTCCATATCTTGGTTAATATTAATACTGATGGGATAAAGATAAGAATGCATATATCCTGTCAAAATCTTGTTTTTATTTCCTTTGGGTATATACCCAGAAGTAGAATTGCTAAGTCATATGGTAGCTCTATTTTTAATTTTTTGAGGAACCTCCATTTTGTTTTCCATAGTGCTTGGACAAATTTACACTCCCATCAACAATGCCTAAGGGTTTCCATTTCACCACATCTTCTCCAACACCTGTTGTCTTTTGTCTTCTTGATGACAGCTATTCTAACAGGTGTGAGGTGATATCGCGTTGTCATTTTGGTTCTCATTTCCCTGATGATTAGTGATGTCAAGCATTGTCTCATAAGCCTGTTGACCATTTTGATGTCCTCTTTAAAAAAATGTCCATTTAGTCCTTTTGTTCATTTTTTAATTGGATTGTTTGTGTTTTGTTATTAAGTTGACTGAGTTCTTTATATATTTTGGTTATGAACCCCTTATCCAACATATGGTTTGCAAAAATTTCTCCCATTCCATAGATTTTCTTTTCATTTTGTTTCTTTTGCTGTGCAGAAGGTTTTGAGCTGGATGTAGTCTCATTTAGTGATTTCTACTTTTGTTGTTTGTGCTTTTGGCATCATGACCAAAATATCATTGCAAAAACCAATACTCAAGAGATTCTTCTCTACATTATCTCCAGGAGTTTTAAGGTATCAGGTTTTATGTTTAAGTCTTTGATCCCTTTTGAGTTAATTTTTGTGAGTGGTGTGGGATTAGGGTTCAGTTTAATTATTCTGCATGTGTTTCTCCAGTTTTCCCAGCACCATTTGTTAAAGAGACTTTTCTTCCCCTATTGGTTATTCTTGGCTCTTCTGTTTAACACAGTTGACCACATATGCTGGGATTTAATTCTTGGCTTTCTATTCTTTTACATTGGTTGATGTGTCTATTTTTGTGCCATTACCATACCGTTTTTATTACTGTGGCTTTGTAGTATACTTTGAAGTCCAGAAACATAATACCTCTGGCTTTGTTCCTTTTTCTCAGGATTGCTTTGGCTATTTGAGGTCTTTTGTGGTTCCACACAAATTTTAGGATTGTTCGTTCTATTTCTGTGAAGAACGCCTTTGGTATTTTCATGGGGATGCCATTGAATCTGTAGATGGCCTTGGGTAGTATGGTCATCTTAACAATAATAATACTTGCGATCCATAAACATGTGATCCCTTTCCAATTATTTATGTCTTCTTTGATTTATTTCAGCAGAGTCTTATAGTTTTCACCGTACAGATCTCTCACCTCTTTGGTTATATTTATTCCCATGTATTTTATTGTTTTTTATGCTATTGTCAATGGGATAGTTCTCTCTATTTCTTTTCAGATCCTTCATCATTAGTGTAAAGGAATGCAACTGATTTCCATATGTTGATTTTTGTGTCTTCATCAGTTTGTTTCAGCTTAAAGAGC
Source organism: Equus przewalskii (assembly GCF_037783145.1). Lineage (NCBI taxonomy): Eukaryota > Metazoa > Chordata > Mammalia > Perissodactyla > Equidae > Equus > Equus przewalskii. The sequence continues at coordinate 60,999,609 of NC_091832.1, read as the reverse complement.
TCCTTTCAATTCTTCTTGTAAGGCAGGTTTAGTAGTGGTATAATTGCTCTACTTTTCTTTGTCTGGAAAACTTTTATTTCTCCTTCACATTCGAATAATAACATTGCTGGATAGAGTATTCTTTGCTGGCAGTTTTTATCTTTTAATATTTTGAATATGTCATTCACTCTCTCTTTATCTGTAGAGTTTCTTATAAGAAACCTGCTGAAAGCCCAATGGGGGTTCCTTTATGGATTCAAGTCTTTTTTTAACTTAGCTCCCTTTTCATCATTGACTTTTGACAGTTTTATATAATGTGTCTTGGAGAAGATATTTTTGCCTTGAGATAATAAGGTATTCTATTAACTACATGGACTCTTATATCCAGTTCCTGTCCCAAGTTTGGGAAATTCTTAGCTATTATTTCTTTAAATAGCTTCTCTGCCCCCTTGTCCATGTCTTCGACTTTCTTTACACCAATTAATCTTATTTTGGCCCTCCTAATAGAGTCCAATAGTTCACATATGGTTTTGTCCCTTATTTTATTTTATTTTTTTAATATGTTTTTTGAGGAGGACTAGCCCTGAGCTAACGTCTGCTGCCATTCCTCTTCTTTTTGCTGAGGAAGACTGGCCCCGAGCTAATATCGATGCCCATCTTCCTCTACTTTATATGTGAGACGCCTACCACAACATGGCCTTCTGAGCTGTGCCATGTCCGCACCTGGGAACTGAACTGGTGAACCCCAGGCTGCCAAAGTGGAATGTGCGCACTTAACTGCTTCACCACTGGGCCAGCCCCGGTCCCTTGTTTTAAATCTTAGTTCTCTCTCCTCTTCCACTTGAATCATTTTTATATTCCTATCCTCAAGCTCACTTATTCTCTCTTCCATATGATCCACTCTATTTTCAATGCTTTCTAATGCATTCCTTATTTATTGAGTTTTTCAGCTCTAGAATTTCTGTTTGGTTATTTTTTAGAATTTTAATCTCTTCAGTAAAGTACTCCTTCTGTTTATTAATTTTATTCCTGAGATCATTGTATCACTGTTCTGTGTTTTTTAATACCTTGTTGAATTTCTTCATAATGACTGTTTTGAACTCCTTATCAGTTTCATGATATTCCACATTTTGAGGTTTGATTGCTGGAAAATTGTCATTTTCTTTTTGTGCTCCTGTGTTGCTGTGATTTTTCATAGTGTTTGGTGAAAAGTGCTTCTACTATTGCATGTGAAGTAGCAAACACCTTTTTTATCCAGGTAAGTTTTTGTTTACTTGTTTACAACAGGTCAAGAGGTTGGTAATTAGGAATCTTTTTGTTTTCCAAAAGGTGACACTGTAGCACAAGTTTTTGGTTTCCCTTAGCAGAGAAACCAAAGTTTGCTAAGTTTTGGAGCACATGCTTAAAAAAAGAAATTTGGCAGAGAAAGAAAATAAATGGTGGTGACAGAGTCGAGGAAGGTATGTGCCTGGCACTTGGGGCTTTGGGTGTGTCCATGACCTGGTAGGGGGTGCTTGAGTTGGGGAGTCCCAAAGGTCTATGGGCACTTCCTTTGTCAGAATGCCCAAGGTAGACAGAAGGAAATAATTTCCTTCAGTTCCTTTGTCTGCCTTCTTCCCTTTCCTTTTGTTCCTCAAGTCACTGTGGTCTCCCCTCAGAGACAGCAAACAGGTCCCTCTAGCTAGAGCACACACAACTGGGCAGACCCCACTCACCCTCCTTCTCTTCCAAAAAGGTCATGCTGGCCTGCTGCCAGATCTGCTGTCACCACTTCCACCAACACTCCTCTTACTCCACAGCTTCTTTGGAAGTTTAATCCTCCATATTCATGAGCATAGATGAATGGATCTCCTAGGTGTCCTGGAGTGCTGTGTAGTGGTACTGTTTTTCAATTATGGATGTGCAATTAGATTTAAATAAAAAGGGAGAGAAAAAAGGAATGACTCATCTCACCATGATGCTGATGTAACCTTGTCCCAGTTTTTGGTCCTCTGCTAGTCTCTATTTTATCTCCCTTTATCCCTCCCTCTCTCCCTCCTTCCTTTTGTTATTTCATGGTTGTTAATGCCATCAGTGTCCTGGTCATCAATATCTCCAGTCAATAGCCCACATCAGTCCATATCTACATTGAACTGCATGTTGGATGCCTTACATTTAACCTGTCCAAGACAAACCTCCTCATATTTCTGCCTCACCCACACTCTCTTCTTCAGTCCACATTATGGCCACTTTATGTTTTGGGGCATATCAGACTAGAGCTCTGAAGTTTTCCTTGACTCCACCTTTATTTATTTGACCTCTCAACCACTTTCAATCAAGCAGAAAATATTTTGGAATACCAAGAAGTCATGTTTATGGTAAGATATAGTATGTTATCAGTCAGGAAAAAAGCAAAAAGAACATTAAGTCCTTAGGAGGCTTTAAGAAGATATAAATATGGTAAGATATAGTATGTTATCAGTCAGGAAAAAAGCAAAAAGAACATTAAGTCCTTAGGAGGCTTTAAGAAGATATAAAAGCTAGATCATTTTGTTATCTTAACTTCCTTTGGAAAGTTCTTATATCTCATTTTTTTCTTTGTAAAATGTTTCCAAATTAGTTTGTTCAGTATGTATTTAAAATAAGGAAGCATGCCATGAATGTTCTACTGGTTCAAAGATAAAATTAAAACAAGATATCCTCTGTAAAGCAAAAAAAAACAAAAAACAAAAAAAACCAAAAAGAAGTCATATTTAGAAAACTCAATCTGGATAATAAGTAGAGATATTTTGACATGAAGAAGGGATGATGACATAACTGAAACTGGTAAAATCAGTAACCTATTGCACATATTCAGGCAAAAATAACAAGATTTCCTCAACTTGATGAAGAATGTCTGCAAAAAACCCCTACTCATAGCTGAAATGATACTTAATAGTGAGAAATTATGAGCTTTCTCACTAACACTGGGAACAAGGCAAGGATGTCCCCTCTTACACTCTTTTTCAACATTGTACTGGAAGTCTTACCTAACGCGACAAGATAAGAAAAGGATAAATAGGTATACAGATTTAAAAGGAAGAAATAATGCTCTCTTTGTTTATGGATGACATGATTGTCCAGTAGAAAATCCCAACAAATTGACCAAAAAAAGTCCTAGAACTAATAAGTGATTATACTCCACCAAGTTTGCAGGACACAAAGTTAATATACAAAGTCAATTGCTTTTCTACATACCACCAATGAACAATTGTAATTGTCATCAAAATACAATATAATTTACATTAGCAGCCCCAAAATCTAAATACTTACATATAAATCAAATAAAATATGTGCAAAATCTATGTGAGGAAGACTGTGAAGAAATAAGTCAAAGACCAAGTAAATAGAGAAATATTCCATATTTGTGGAAGGGAAGGCTCAATAGCATGATGACATTCGTTCTCCCAACATGATCTATACATTCAACACATATCAATCAAAATCCCAGCAATTTATTTTGTGGATATTGACAAACTGATTCTAAAGTTTGTATGGAGGGCAAAAAACTCAGAAGAGTAAACACAACATTTAGAGAGAATAAAGTTGGAAGATTGACACCATTCAACTACAACACTTACTATAAAGCTACAGTAATCAAGAGCGTATGGTATTGGCGAAAAAATTGACAAATAGATTAATAGAACAAAATAGAGATATCATCAAACAGACCCACACAAATATAGCTAATTTATCTTCGACAAAGTAATGAAGACAATACAATAAAGAAAAGATAAATTTTCAACAAATGATGGAGATCCACATACAAATTGGAGATCCACATGCAAAATAATAAATCTAGATACATATAGACCTTAAATCCTTCATAAAACCAACTCAAAATAGATTGAAGGCCTAAATGTAAAACATAAAACTAAACTCTTACATGTTAACATATGAGAAAATCTAGATCATCTTGGTTTGAAAAGACTTTTTAGACAAAACAAAAGACACAATCCATGAAAAAAGTAATTAATAAGTTGAACTCCATTAAAATTAAAAAGTGCAACTCTGAAAAGGCATTTTTAAAATAATGAGAAGACAAGCCACAGACTGGGAGAAAATATTTTCAAAGGACATATTTTATAAAGGACTGTTATCTAAAATATATATAAAAATTTTAAAACAACAATAAAAAAATGAACAATCTGATAAAGACTAGGCAAAATAACTGGATTGACATTAACTAAATATAATATACAAAGGGCAAATAAGCACATGAAAACTCGCTCAACGTCATAAACACTAGGCAATTGCAAATTCAAACAAGAAATAGATACCACCAAATAACTGTTAAAATGGCTCAAATCCCAAACACTGACAAAGCCATATGCTGATGTGGATATGAAGCAATAGGAACTCTTATTCATTGTTGGTGGGAATACGAAATGTAACAGTTGCCTTGGAAGACAGTTTGGCAGTTTTCTTCAAAACTAAACATACTCTCACCATATGACTCAGCAATCCCACTCCTTGGCATTTAGCCAAAGGAGGTGAAAACTTCTGTTCACACAAAAACTGGCACACACATGTTTATAGCAACTTCATTCATAATGGCCTAAACTTGGAAACAACCAAGATGTAAATCAGTATGTCAATAGATATACATAAGCGGTGGTACATCCAGACAATGGAATATTATTCAGCATAAAAGGAAATGAGCTATCAAGGCATGAAAAGACATGGAGAAATCTTGAATATACATTAGTAAGTGAAAGAAGTCAATTTGAAAAGGCTATGTACTGATTGATTCCAACTATACTACATTCTGGAGAAGAAAAAACTGTGGAGACAATAAACAGATCAGTTGTTGCCAGATGTTTGGAGGGTAGAGAGGAGAATGACGGAGCACAGAGGATCTTTAGGACAGTGAAACTATTGTGTATGATATTATAATGGTGGAAACATCTCATTAAATATTTGTCAAATCCATTAGAAAATTCAACACTCACAGTGAACCATAATGTAAACTATGGACTTTGATTGATAGCGATGTGTCAATGTATGTTCATCATTAGTAACAAATGTACCATTCTGGTGGGGAATGTTGATGGTCAGGGCGTCTGTAGGGGGGAGGTTTATGGGAACTCTTTGTACTTTTCCCTCAAGTTTTCTGTGGACCTAAAAATACTTTAAAAATAAAGCCTATATTAAAACAAAACAAAATGGAATTTAGTCAATGACTTTGGTGAGACATGACAATATAGTGGACACAGTAAGGATTGGAGAAGGATGCATTTACGTTTCTAGATTTGAACACTGTTAGGTTTTAAATAATTAGTTGAATTGATACAAGAGCATTATGTTGCTTTAGAAAATAAGTTACATTATAATGTAATCAGGGTAGTACTCTCTCAGTTAATAAGAGAGTGCAGAATGCATGATGTTACACTGCCTTGTCAAGTCCAATCACAAAGCTTAGCCAGACAGCTTCAATTCAGTTCTTGCAAGGCTGTGTTCTAGCTATGTGACCTCAGGAAACTTATTCTCTTTGAATCCCAACATAAACTTAGTAAATTTGAACTAATACTATCTACTTCACTGATTGTGAGAATTTGAAACTTGTAGGCATATAATGTACTTAGAAGAGCACTGGGCACTTAGTAAATGCTTGACATATGTTAAACATCTATCTGTAATATAAAATAATAAATAGAAAATTTCTGGTTTACTTAAGTAAACATATGCTTCCCAAGAAGTCACTTGAAACTTATTTTAGAGCCCACAATCTATTTTCAGCAATAAATTTGTTACAGTGATTCATAATAACATAAATAATGTGCATCAAAAATACTAATTATGGTGATTAGAATCTTGCTGAAGAGATGTTTTCACTCATTCATTTTCCCCAAAATTATCCTTTATTGAAGAATGCTGTTTCCTTTGACACTATGGAGTAAAGAATTTAACCTTTCTCTTGCATTTCTCATTTCAATCATTACATTCTTTTTTTTTTCTGCTCTATCTCCCCAACCCTGCCCCTGTACATAGTTGTATATCTTAGTTGCAGGTCCTTCTAGTTGTGGGATGTGGGATGACACCTCAACGTGACCTGACGAGCGGTTCCATGTCTGCACCCAGGATCCGAACCCTGGGCCCGCCACAGCGGACACGTGAACTTAACCACTCGGCCACGGAGCTGGCCTTGCATTATTCTTTAACAGACATTTCTAATCTAGGCTTCGGTATCCCCAACCCAGGCTTCACTACACCTAGAGTCATACATAGTAATAGTGTAAATCTGCTCCTGTAACTCACCTCCTTAGAATATCTCAATTTTTCCTCATCACCATTAAAATAACATGTAAACTAACAAATATAAGGTGCATTCCAGCTTTATATTCTTTTCCTCCAAATCCTTACACATAGCAATAAAGTAAAATACTGAAGGTAGGATGCCTGAATGTGATAGATTCTCTCATATGTCTCTGACTTTCTACACCGTGGAATCTCTGTGGGGAGCTACCTTCCTCCTATTTCTCCCTCTCGCATCAATCCAATCAATATGTAGTGGTGGCCTTCTTTGTGCCAAGTATTATCTCTTGTATTAAGTCACCATGATTCTCCTCATGATTCACTTCTACTCATCCTTCAAGACTCAAGTCATCTTTACATCCTCTAAAGTACTTCCTAAATCCTTTGCTGATCAAGGTTATTTTCATGATAGCCTATTTCCTATGCCGATGCTAAATTGTGGCTTGTTAATGGAGATACAGGCAGGGAACCTTACAAAATTCCCTTAGCATTCTGAAATTCCAAAAAATATAAAAGCTATGTAAAATCAGCAAAATGACTGGAAAGTGTAGCTTAAAGCAAATCTTCTAGCTCCACACAACCACCACTTTCCAACCTAAACTTCTTCTATATAGAAAATTGGGAGGCATCAGAGCACTGCCCACACTCTATAGTGATTGTTAATTTACTTTCTTTTTTTTATTTACCTAAAATCATTTGAGTTGAAGGATACTAATTATAGAGCTGTTTTCTATGTATTTCAAATCTAACTCAATACCAAACATACAGTTGATATGAAATAAATATTTCCTTATTTTGCCTTTACTAAATTCTTCAGGCAAAAAGTAAGCCTCTTTAGAAGAGAGACTTTTTTATATAAGAGTAAATATGTAGAAGTAGTTTGAAGTTAAAAAGCATCCACTTCAATACCCTATATAAATTATGAGGAAGGTCTGCACCACGCCCAAGAACAGTGGATGATAAAATTTTAGGATTCCTTGAGCATCACGGCAGAGTGAGTTGTTCTCTTTGTCTCTCCCCTCTAAGTTACAACTAAAAAGACATCCACTAACCAACAGAGGATTCCCTACACAGCACAATGGTACTTCTGAGGGATAAATGCCACTATACATCTGAAGACAGGCAGGCTGGTCCCCTGGGAAGCAGTGGAACTAGGAGAGCTGTCCCCTCTCCATCTTAAGCAGCAGTGATCAAGGATATGGATGCTCACAAAGGGGCCAGCATGACTGTGAGTGGAGGTGGGAGTAGCCTGGTCCGTGTGCAAATACTTAAAGAGTGGCAGTAACCTGGCCTGCAGGAGCACCCACCATGCTGTGGCAGCTGTGTCCATGTGAACACTCCCCTTTGAGTGGCAGTGGCTCTGCTCACACAAAGGTGCCCTACTCTACTGGCAGCCCCACCAGTGTGAGCATGACCCACCCACCAAGAGCCCAACCCAGCCCGTGTAAAGGTGCTCTGCTGAGCAGCTGTGGCCCAGCCTGTGAAAATCAAGAATGGCTGATCAGCACAACTATGTGCAGACAGGGGAGGAACAGAAAAAAACACCCCTTTCCCATGCTCCAGTGCTGGCAGGTAGCCTATGCAACCAGATGTAACAGGAACCACAGCAGAACTGATGACCCAGTCCCCAGTGGTGGCAACCCTGATACCAAGTCTACTAGCAGTAGGGCTGTATACAAGTCCCCAGGTCCCCAGGCCCCTACTGGTGACAGTGACACCCATGAACCTAGTACCCATGGCAGCAGCGCAATCAGCACTCCAAGACAACCCAAGAAGAGCAGCACAGGTGGTTCATGGGACAGCAGCATCTGAGTCCATGGAGAGGCAGTAGAGGAACATGAGACCCAGGTCACCAGAACCAAAGTAATAAAAGCAGTACCCAAATAAGAAAAGGTGATTACTACCACAAATGTGCCATCAGAGGATCAATTCTTCAAACACCATGAAGAACTATAGGAACACTGCAGAACAGAAGGAAAATTACAACTCTCCAGAAACCAAACCTGAAGTCACAGAAGACTACAATCTAACTGACAGAGAATTCAAGATAGCTACCATAAAAGAAATTCAGTGAGTTACAAGAAAACTCAGAAAGACAGTTCAATGAGCTCAGGAATAAAATTAATGAACAGAAGGAATACTTCACCAAAGATATTGAAGCTCTGAAAAGAACAAAACAGAAATTCTGGATATGAGAAGACAGGGAGAAAGAAGTAGGGAGCTTGTTCAAAGAAAGAATAGTTGAGAACTTTCCAAACCTGGGGAAGAAACTGGACACAACAGTACATGAAGCCTATAGAACTCTTAATTACATCAATGCAAAAAGACCTTCTCCAAGGCATATATTAAAACTGTCAAAAATTAATGACAGGAGTGGCATCATGGTGGAGTGAATTTCTCCCCTGTCTCTCCCCTCTAAGTTAAAAATAAACAGACATCATTTAATCAACAGAGGATTCCCTACACAGCACAACAGGATGCCTGAGAGATCCATGCAGCCATACATCTGAAGTTGGGTGGACTGGATCCCTGGGAAGCAGTGGAACCAGGTGAGCAGACACTTCCCCCTCCATGGCAGCAGTGATCCAGGTTGAGGGACCTCACACAGTGACGGGTGAGATTATAAGTGGAGGCAGGAGCAGCTCGGCCCACATGAGAATGCTTTTGGAGTGATAGCCCAGCCCATGGTAGTACCCACCATACTGCAGTTGCCCTGCCTATGGGAATGCTCCCCAGTGAGTGGTGGTGGCTCAGTCCCCGCAAAGGTGCCTCACCCACCAAGTGCAGCAGCTCAGTCTAACTGCAAAAAAGGGTGCACCTCCTGCCTAGTGCAGCAGCTCAGCTGGTCCCCCACCAAGTGCAGTGCCCCCCACCACATGAAAGGAACCTGCCTGCTGAGCACAGAGCCTCCACCATTGTGACTGAAACCTGCTGAGCAGCTGTGGCCAGCCCACACAAATACAGATCAGCCCTCTCAGCACAACTACCAGCAGGATCGGAAGACACAGCTCCTGCCCTCCCTCCAATGGTGGCAGGTGGGATCTGTGATGTAATACTACCACAAATGCCCCAGCAAAGGATCAATTCTTCAAACACCATGAAGAACTACAGTAATGCTTCAGAGCAGAAGGAAAATGATGTCTCCAGAAACTAATCATAAAGTGACAGAAGTTTGCAATTTAAATAACAGAGAATTCAAAATAGTTTTTACAAAGAAACTCAACAAGTTACAAGAAAACTCAGAAAGACAGTTCAATGAGCTCAGGAATAAAATTAATGAGCAGAAAGAATACTTCACCAAAGAGATTGAAGCCCTCAAGAAAAATTACATAGAAATTCTGGATATGAAGAATACAATTAATGAGATAAAAAATAATCTAGAATCCTTAAAAAAATAGAGCTGACGTTATAGAGGAAAGAATTAGTAAATTAGAGGATAGAAATATAGAAATGCCTCACTTAGAGAAGGAGGGAGAATTAAGATATTTAAAAACTGAAGAAATGTTTTGAGAAATATCCAATTCAATTAGGAAAAGCAACATAAGGACTATGAGTATTCCAGAGGGAGAAGGGAGCAAGAAATAAGCAGAGAACTTGTTCAAAGAAATAATGGCTGGGAACTTCCCAAACCTGGGTAAAGAACTGGACTTACAAGTACATGAAGCCAATAGAACTATGAATTGCATCCATGAAAAAAGACCTTTTCCAAGGCATATAATAGTAAAACTGTCAAAAGTCAATGATAAATTAAAAGTATTAAGGGCAGCAAAGCAGAAGAACATAACCTACAAAGGAACCCCTATCAAGCTTTCAGCAAATTTCTCAGCAGAAATCTTACAGGCTAGGAAAGAATGGAATGATATAGTTAAAATACTGAAAGACAAAAACTTTCAGCCAGGAATACTCTCTATCAAGAGAAACTATCCTTCAGATACAATAGAGAAACAAAAACTTTCCCAGCTATACAAAAGCTGAGGATGTTCATCTCCAGTAGACCCACCTTACAAGAAACAGTGAAGGAAGCCCTCCTACCTGAAACAAAAAGGCAAAGGTTTACAAAGCTTTGACCAAGGACATAAACAGACAAAATCAGAAAATTACAGCTCTCTATCAGAACAGATTAGCGAAGATTTAATTATAACATAAAAGAAAAAGGGAAGAAAAGCATAAAAAAATAACTGTACAGACTTCAATTTAGTCACAAACAAAACAAAAAGGAATAACTTGTGACAATAATAATTCAGTAGGGCAAAAGGAAAGGGATGAAACCTGCTTAGGATAAGGGGATAAGAGGCTTTCAGAAAATAGACTATCTCATCTATGAGATCTTTTATAAAAACCTCATGGTAAGCACAAAACAAAAAATCAGAGCAAAGCCACAAATCACAAAGAGAAAGCTGAGAAAAGTACCAACCTGAAATGGTAGTCAGAAATAAAAGGAAAAAGAAACAATGGAAATATAAAAAAACCAGAAAACAAGAGATAAAATGGCAGTATTAAGCCCTCATATATTAATTATCATCTTAAATGTAAATAGATTTAATTCTCCTATCAAAAGACATAGAGTGGCTGGACGGATTAAAAAACAAGACCCAATAATATGCTGCCTCCAGGAAACACATGTCTGCCCTAAAAACAAACATAGGCTCAGAGTGAAGGGATGGAAGGTGCTATTCCAAGCAAAAGAAAACAGGTGTTGCCATACTTGCATCAGACAAAGCAGACTTCAAGATAAAAAAGACAATGAGAGACAAAGAAGGGCAGTATATGATGATAAAAGGGACATTTCACCAAGAGGACATAACACTTATGAATATGTATGCACTTAACACAGAAGCACCAAAGTATATAAAGCAATTATTAACAGACCTAAAGGTAGAAATTGACAGCAATACAATAATAGTGGAGGACCTCAACATCCCATTTACATCAATGTATACATCATCCAGACAGAAAATCAGCAAGGAAATGGTGGCCTTAAATGAAACATAAGACCTGATGGACTTAACAGATACACATAGAACATTCCATCCAAAAACAGCAGAATATGTATGCTTCTCAAGTTCACATGGAACATTCTTGAAGACAGACCATATGTTGGGAAATAAGGCAAGCCTCAGTAAGTTTAAGAAGATTGAAATTGTATCAAGCCTCTTTTCCAACCACAATACTACAAACCTAGAAATCAACTACAAGAAAAAAGCAGAGAAAGGTACAAATATGTGGAGAATACACAACATGCCATTGAATAACCATGGGATTGATGAAGAAGTCAAAGGAGAAATTTAAAAAAATACCTGGAGATAAACGAAAATGAAAACAAAACATACCAACTCTTATGGGATGCAGAAAAGTGGAACTGAGAGGGAAATGTATAGCAATACAGGCCTACCTCAACAAACAAGAAAAATCTCAAATGAGTAATCTTAAACTACACCTAACAGAAAAAGAAAGAACAAACAAAGCCAAAGTGAGCAGAAGGAGGGAAGTAATAAAAATTGAAGCAGAAATGAACAAAATAGAGACTGAAAAAAAAAGTAGGAAGGGTTAATGAAACTAAGAGCTGGTTCTTTGAGAAGATAAACAAAATTGACAAGCCCTTACCCAGATTCACCATGAAAAATAGAGAGGAGGTGCAAATAAATAAAATTAAAACTGAAATAGGAGAAGGTACGATGGATACCACAGAAATACAAAGGATTATAAGAGAATACTATGAAAAACTGTATGCCAACCAATTAGATAACCTAGAAGAAACAGATAAATTCTTAGAATCATACAACCTCCCAAAACTGAATCAAGAAGATATACTGAGTCTGAATAAACCAAACACTAGAGTTTGAAATAGCAATCAAAAACTTCCCAAATAACAAAAGTCCAGGATCAGATGGCTTTTTTGGTGAATTTTACCAAACATTCAAAGAAGAGTTAATATCTATCCTTCTCAAACTATTCTGAAAAAGTGAAGAAGATGTAATGCTTCCCAACTCATTCTATGAGGCCAAAATCACCCTGATACCAAAACATGACAAGGACAACACAAAGAAGGAAATTTACAGGCCAATATTGCTGATGAATATAGATGCAAAAACCCTCAACAAAATCTTGGCGAAATTGAATACGGCAGTAAATTAAAAGGATTATAGACCACATCCAAGTGAGATTTATACTGGGGATGCAGGGCTGGTTTAACATCTGCAAATCAATCAACGTGATACACCATGTTAACAAAATGATGAATAAAGATCTCCCGATCATCTCAATAGATGCATAAAAAGCATTTAAGATCCAACATCCATTTATGATGAAAACTCTCAATAAGATGGGTATAGAAGGAAAGCACCTCAATGTAATAAAGACCGTATACAACAAACACACAGTCAGCATCAAACTTAACAGTGAAAAATTGAAAGCCATCCATTTGAGAACAGAAACAAGACAAGGGTGCCCACTCTTGCCACTCCTATTCAGCATAGTACTGGAGATTTTGGCTGGAGCAATTAGGCAAGAAAAAGAAATAAAAAGTATCCAAATTGTAAAGGAAGAAGTAAACTCTTGTTATTTGGGGACAACATGATTCTGCATATAGAAAATCCTAAAGAATTCACAAGAAAACGACTAGAAATAATCAACAACTACAGCAAAGTTGCAGGCTACAAACTCAACATACAAAAATCAGTTGCACTTCTATAAATTAGTAACAAACTAGCAGAAAGAGAAGTCAAGAATACAAGTCCTTTTACAATCACAACAAAAAGAATAAAATACCTAGGAATAAATTTAACCAAGGAGGTGAAAAACCTGTACACCGAAAACTATAAGACATTATTGAAAGCAATCAAAGAAGACATTGATAAATGGAAAGATATTCCATGCTCGCGGATTAGAAGAATAAACATAGTTAAAATGTCCATATTACCTAAAGCAATCTACAGATCCATGCAATCTCAATCAGAATCCCAATGACATTCTTTACAGAAATAGGACAAATACTTCTAAAATTTATATGAAACAACAAAAGACCCCGAATATCCAAAGCAATCCTGAGTAAGAAGAACAAAGCAGGAGATATTACAATCCCTGACTTCAAAATATACTACAATGCTACAGTAATCAAAACAGTATGGTGCTGGCAGAAAAACAGACACACAGATCAATGGAACAGAATTGAAAGCTCATAAGTAAAACCACACACCAATGAACAGCTAATCTTCAACAAAGGAACCAAGAGTATACAACAGAGAAAGGAGAGTCTCTTCAATAAATGATGTTGGGAAAACTGGACAGCCATGTGTGAAGAAATGAAAGTAAGTAGACCATTATCTTACACCATACACAAAAATTAACAGAAAATGGATTAAAGACCTGAATATAAGACCTGAAACTCTTAGGAGAAAACATAGGCAGTACACTCTTTGACATCGGTCTTAGTGTATACCATGTCTACTCAGGCAAGGGAAACAAAAGAAAAAATAAGCAGATGGGACTATATCAGACTAAAAAGCTTCTGCAACGTAAAGGAAATCATCAACAAAATGAAAAGACAACCCACCAACAGGGTGAAAATATTTGCAAATCATATATCTGACAAGGGGTTAATTTCCAAAATATATAAAGAACTCATACAACTCAACAACAAAAAAACAACCTGATCAAAAAATGGGCAGAGGATATGAACAAACGTTTTTCCAAAGAAGATACACAGATGGCCAAGAGGCATATGAAAAGACGTACAACATCTTATTATTAGGGAAATGCAAATCAAAACTATAATTAGATTTCACCTTACATGTGTTAGAATGGCTATAATTAGCAAGGCAAGTAATAGGAAATGTTGGAGAGGATGTGGAGAAAAGGAGACCCTCATATATTGATGGTGGGAATGCAAACTAGTGCAACTACTATGGAAAAAAGTATGGAGATTTCTCAAAAAATTAAAAATAGAAATACCATTTGATCCAGGCTAGCCCACTATGGGATATTTATCCAAAGAACATGAAGTCAGCGATTCGCAGAGATTAATGCACCCCTATGTTCATTCTAACATTATTCACAACAGGCAAGTCATGGAAGCAACCCAAGTGCCCATTAATGGATGAATGGATAAAGAGTGGTAAATATATACAGTGGAATATTACTCGCCATAAGAAGGACAAAATCATGCCATTTGCAACAACATTGATAGACCTTGAGGGTATTATGCTGAGTGAAATAAGTCAGAGGGAGAAAGTCAAATACCATATGATCTCAATCATAAGTAGAAGATAAAAACAACGACAAAAAAACACATAGCATTGGAGATTGGATTGGTGGTTACCATAGGGGAAGGGAGTAGGGGAGAGGGCAAAATGGGTGATTAGGCTCACATGTGAGGGGATGGACTATAATTAGTTTTTGGGTGGTGAACATGATGTAATCTAAACTGAATTCGAAATATGATGTACATCCAAAAATGAAAAAAAGAAAAAGAATTAATCCCCCCCCAAAAAAGAAAGGATAAAAAAATAGAAGCGAATTGAACTCTCTAATAAAAAGACACAGAGAGGCAAAATGGATTAAAGAACAAGATCCAACAATCTGTTGCCCCCAGGAAACACACCTCAGCTCCAATGACAAATACAGGCTCAGAGTGAAGGAGTGGGAGTGGAAGACGATAATCCAAGATAATGGCAAACAAAAGAAAGCAGATGTTGCAACACTTATGTCAGACAAAGTAGATTTCAAGATAAGGCAGGTAAAGAGAGACAGAGGGGGAGTATATAACAATCAAAGGGACACTACATCAAGAAGAAATAATGCTTATAAATGTCTATGCACCCAACACAGGAGCAGCAAAGTTCACAAAGCAACTATTAACAAACCTAAAAGAAGATATCAAAAATAACACAATAATAGTAGGGGACCTCAACCCCCCACTCACATCATTGGACAGATCATCCAGACAGAAAATCAACAAGGAAACGATGGAATTAAACGAAAACCTAAAACAGTTGGACTTAATAGACATATATAGAACACTCCATCCAAAAAACAGCAGAATACACATTCTTCTCAAGTGCTCATGGAACATTCTCAAAGATAGACCATATGTTGGGAAACAAGGCAAGCCTCTATAAATTTAAAAAAATTGAAGTCGTAACAAGGATCTTCTCCGATCATAATGCTATGAAGCTAGAAATTAATTGCAAGAAAAAAGCTGAGAAAGGGACAAAGATGTGGAGACTAAACAATACGCTATTGAACAAGCAATGGATCATTGAAGAAATTAAAGAAGAAATAAAAAAATATCTGGAAACAAATGAAAATGATAACATGCCATACCAACTCATATGGGATGCAGCAAAAGCTGTATAAGAGGGAAATTCATCACAATACAGGCACATCTTAACAAACAAGAAAAATCCCAAATAAGCAATCTCAAATTGCACCTAACTGAATTAGAGGAACAAGAACAAACAAAGCCCAAAGTCAAGAGAAGGAGAGAAATAACAAAAAATCAGAGCAGAAATAAATGCCATTGAAACAAGGCAGTAGAAAGGAGAAATGAAACAAAGAGCTGGTTCTTTGAGAAGATAAATGAAATTGACAAGCCCCCTAGCCAGACTTACAAAGAAAACAAGAGAGAAAGCTCAAATAAACAAAATCAGAAATGAAAGAGGAGAAATAACAACAGACTCCAGAGAAATACAATGGATTATAAGAGAACACTACGAAAAACTACATGCCAACAAAATGGATAACCTAGAGGAAATGGATAAATTCTTAGATTCTCACAATCTCCCAAAGCTAAGCCAAGAAGAAGCAGACAATCTGAACACACAAATCACAAGGAAGGAGATTGAAACAGCAATCAAAAGCATCCCAAAGAATAAAACTCCAGGACCAGATGGCTTTTCTGGGAAATTCTACCAAACTTTCAAAGAGGATTTAATAGCTATCCCTTTCAAGCTATTCCAAAAAATTAGGGAGGATGGAATACGTCCTAACACATTCTATGAGGCCAACATCATGCCGATACCAAAACCTGACAAGGACACCACGAAAAAAGAGAACAGGCCAATATTGATGAACATAGATGCAAAAATTCTCAACAAAATTTTGGCAACTCGAATTCAGGAATATATCAAAAGGATTATGTATCATGATCAAGTGGGATTCATACCAGGGACACAGGGATGGTTCAAAATCCACAAATCAATCAATGTGATACACCACATCATGGTCATCTCAATAGATGCAGAGAAAGCATTAGACAAGATCCAACAGCCATTTATGATAAAAACTCTAAACAAAGTGGGCATAGAAGGAAATTAGCTTAACATAATAAAGGCCATATATGACAAACCCACAGCCAACATCATACTCACTGGGCAAAAACTGAGCGCCATCCCCCTGAAAACAGGAATGAGACAAGGATACACTCTATCACCACTCTCATCCAACATAGTACTGGAGGTTTTGGCCAGAGTAATTAGGCAAGAGAAAGGAATAAAAGGAATCCAAATAGGGAGAGAAGAAGTGAAACTCTTGCTGTTTGCAGATGACATGATCTTATATATAGGAAACCCCAAAGAATCCATTGGAAAACTTTTAGAAATAGTCAACAACTACAGCAAAGTTGCAGGGTATAAAATCAACTTACATAAATCAGTAGCATTTCTATACTCCAACAACAAACTAACAGAAAAAGAACTCAAGAATACAATACCGTTCACAATCACAACAAAAAGAATAAAATACGTCAGGGTGAATTTAACTAAGGAAGTGAAAGACCTATACAACGAAAACTACAAGGCTTTCCTGAAAGAAATGGATGACGACATAAAGCGATGGAAGGACATTCCATGTACATGGATTGGAAGAACAAACATAGTTAAAATATCCATACTACCTAAAGCAATCTACAGATTGAACGCAATCCCAATCAGAATCCCAATGACATTCTTTACAGAAATAGAACAAAGAACCCTAAAATTCATATGGGGCAACAAAAGACCCTGAATTGGTAAGGCAATCCTGAGAAAAAAGAACAAAGCTGGAGGAATCACAATCCCTGACTTCAAAACATACTACAAAGCTACAGTAATCAAAACAGCATGGTACTGGCACAAAAACAGGTGCACAGATCAATGGAACAGAATTGAAAGTCCAAAAATAAAACCACACATCTATGGACAGCTAATCTTCAACAAAGGAGCTGAGGACATACAATGGAGAAACGAAAGTCTTTTCAACAAATGGTGCTGGAAAAACTGGAAAGCCACACGTAAAAGAATGAAAATTGACCATTTTTTTCACCACTCACAAAAATAAACTAAAAATGGATCAAAGACCAAAAGGTAAGACCTGAAAGCATAAGGCTTCTAGAAGAAAATATAAGCAGTTCACTCTTTGACACCAGTATTAAAAGGATCTTTTCGGACATGATGTCTTCTCAGACAAGGGAAACAATAGAAAGAATAAACAAATGGGACTTCATCAGACTAAAGAGCTTCTTCAAGGCAAGGGAAAACAGGATTGAAACAAAAACACAACCTACTAATTGGGAAAAAATATTTGCAAGTCATATATCCAACAAAGGGTTAATCTCCACAATATATAAAGAACTCACACAACTCAATAACAAAAAATCAAACAACCCAATCAAAATCTGGGCAGGAGACATGAACAGACATTTCCCTAAAGAAGGTATACAGATGGCCAATAGGCACATGAAAAGATGTTCAGGGGCCGGCCTGGTGGTGCAGCAGTTAAGTGCTCACGTTACACTTTGGAGGCCCGGGCTTTGCTGGTTTGTCGGTTCGGATCCCGGGTGCGGACATGGAACTCCTTGGCATGCCATGCTGTGGTGGGCATCCCACATATAATGTAGAGGAAGAGGGGCATGGATGTTAGCTCAGGGCCAGTCTTCCTCAGCGAAAAGAGGAGGATTGGCAGCAGTTAGCTCAGGGCTAATATTCCTCGGAAAAAAACAAAACAAAACAAAACAAAAAAGAAAAGATGTTCATCATCACTGATCATCAGGGAAATGCAAATTTCCCATTAGAATGCAAATTTGCCATTAGAATGGCAAAAATAACCAAAACAAAAAGTAACAAATGTTGGAGAGGTTGTGGAGAAAAAGGATCCCTCACATACTGCTGGTGGGAATGCAAACTTGTGCAGCCACTATGGAAAACAGTATGGAGATTTCTCAAAAAATTAAAACTAGAAATACCATAGGACCCAGCTGTCCCACTACTGGGTATCTATCCAAAGAGCTTGAAGTCAGCAATTCCACAAGTCCCATGCACCGCTATGTTCATTGCAGCATTATTTACAATAGCCAAGATGTAGAAGAAACCTAAGTGCTCATCAACTAAGTGCTTTATCAACTAAGTGGATACAGAAGATATGGTATATATATATAATGGAATACTACTCAGCCATAAAAAAGAATAAAATCATCCCATTCACAACAACATGGATGGACCTTGAGGGAATTATGTTAAGTGAAATAAGCCAGATAGAGAAGGACAATCTCTGTATGACTCCACTCATATGAGGAATTTAAACAGGTAGACAAAGATAACAGCTTAGTGGCTACCAGGGGAAAGGGGGCTTGGGGGGTGGGCACAAAGGGTGAAGGGGTGCACCTCCAACATGACTGACAAACAATAATGTACAATTGAAATTTCACAAGATTGTATACTATCATAAACTCAATAAAAATTAACTTAAAAAAAAGTAGTTCAACACTCTAGATGAATTTTTAGAGTTAGAGGGTGGACTGAAGTAGCTTGCATATGTTATGGGTGTCATTAATATCTTCCTTCCTTCTACACACATGCCATTTTCTCATTATGAGATGGAATTTCTTCTTCTTTCTCACTACCTTCCCATCCCCACTTAGATCTGACCTGGCCTTACACTTTCTTGACAAATAGAATGTGGCAAAAGTGCTGTAGTGGCACTTCTGAAGCTAAGTCCTAGGAAGCCTTTCAGTTGCTGCCTGAGCCTCCTGGAATGTTTGCAACTTAATGTAAGGATAACTTAATGCTTCAGAGGTAATATGTAGGCTCTCTAATAAACAGACTCTGCCAACCCCAGCCTTCTGTCCATGTCTGTGAAGTCACCAGACAAAAAATGAAAGGAACACAGATCCTCATGACCAGCCAAACCATCAGCTGAATGCCACCAGGTGAACATTGGTTGGCATCACATGGAGCAAAAATATTGCCCAACCAAGTCCTGCTGAAGCCTGGCCTACACATTTGTGAAATTTTATGAAATATACTTTAAGCCACTAAATTAGCATAATTTGTTAAACAGCAATAAGTAACCTGAACAAATTGTGTTCAGTTACATTCTCTATGGGCAAATTTCTCTTTACTTCCCCATCTTGAGACAGAGGAGTCTCCAGATCTATTCTAATAGAAAAAATATTTCAGGAAGGGAACCTCACAGCACAGCTCTGAAGAAATCAATGTGAATTGCATGTCATCAAGAGAAGAAAATACAAAGAGCTGTGTTGAAAAATGCTTCTGACTAGCAGCTAATGTTGGGACTTTGAACTTTCCTCCTGGTGCCAAAAAAAAAAAAAAAAGCACAAAAATCAAGACAATAGAAAATGCTCACAGTTAATTGTAGGTTCAGAGAGAAGATGGTGCCTCCCTTGATGTTTGACCAAGAAACTTCCTAAGACTCACTCCACAAAAACCTACATTAAATGCTTGATTGGATTCTTCTATCAGTCTTTGATATATTCCTTGACATAGATCTGGAGATTTCACTTAGACGTTGATAGCAAAATGTGCCATTTTAACGTATGTATGTTGGTATTCCCAGAACACTTAAGCACTTGGACCACTATCCCGAATTCTCCCTATCAATGCCAAAAGTTTCTTATCCAAAAATAATTTTGGTTCTGATCATGGTTTGAACATTGACAATTATTTGCCTTCATTTGTGACATTGGTGTGGATTCTGATTTGTAATTTTGTGGTACATTCATGTAGAGATTTCTGTTGAGTAGCGAAGATCTATTCTTTCAAGTGGCAGAGGAGTGTGCATCTAGATTTTTCTTATTGTTTCTTTATTTATCTATTTCTTTAGGATTTAGATATTTACTGATATTTGAGACTACATCTTATAGAATTCATTAGTACCTTGGCTTTCCAATCATAGATAGAGAAATCTGTGTTTATATTATGTTGCCTTAAAAGTGTGATTTTTTTTAACAACACGAATAAGGATGTTTGCATAGTTCCCAAATCTTCATCCTCTTCTCTCTCTACTCATTATGGACCACACAGTTAACAAACCTACAAAATGAAATTCCTATACCAAAGATGATGTTTATATAAAATTGTGCTCTATGGGAACATTTGAGTCTAGCACAGGGTTATACCTAAGTAGCACTTTAAAGTAATAAGAAAACCAAATCTCTAGCTCCAAGTCATCAGCTTTATTTATTTATTTATTTTATGTATTTGTTTTTTATTTATTTGGTTAGCATGAAAAACAAATAGCACATAACAAAATTATCCTTTCAAGATTCTGTAAATAAGACTAAAGATGGCAGAGAAAGATAAGGTATTGCCTAAAAAGTACAATAGTCATTGATTGTTGTGTAAGAAATTACTCCAAAGCCAGTGGCTTAAAACAACACCATTTTATCATGTCAGAGTTTCAGGGCATCAGGCATCTGGGTACAGCTTATCTAGGTCTTTGACTCAGGGTCTCACAAGGCGTTAGTCAGGCTCAACTGGGAATGAACCCACTTGCAACTCATTCACATTGTTGGCACAATTCATTTATTGAGGTTATGTCTGAAGATCCTGGCTTCCTACTGTCTGTCAGCTGGGAGTCTTTCTCAGTTCACTACCAACTGGAAAAATAACTGTCTTGTTGGATTTACAGGGAAATTCACAGAGCTTTCATATTTTACCAGTCGTGTTTCTCTGAAAGTTCCAATGACGTTAATTTTATTATTTCACGCAATAACTAATCAACATTCTAATAAAAACCAATATTTTTGTTTCAACATTAAGCCTTGTAGCGTTATGTCAATGTGCCCTAAATTTGATAAAAATTTTCTGTTTGAGGAGTATAAACTATGCTTTTGAAAAAATTTGAGTAACTTTTCTCTTTCTGGAGGAAATTAATGTAGTCAACTGTGGATTTTCTTAAATATGCATGGAAGTACCTGTTTTTATTGGTTTATAAAAGCTAATAAGCATATAAATTTATATAGATTTATATAAAGAAAACAAGATTTCTAGAGAAGATGTTCAACATATGCTTTAAATATACTGCTCCTGTAACTCAGGGGGAGAAAGTGGCTTACCTCTCATAATATTCAAAGCCTGAGTTACCGGATTATAAGAGAAGTGAAAGAATTAGTGGGAAATATACTACTTATAAGCAATATAAAAATTTAATATTTCATAGCTAATTACAGTTGAAAATTTAATACAATATTCCTAAAGAAGAGTATCATTGGCAAAATTGGATGTTAAAAAAATAAAACAATGTTCACTCTCTCCTTGTATCAGTATGTAGAAATAAAGTTTACCTAAATACTCTAAGAAACTCTTGTTTATTTTTTGAGGAAGGTTATCCCTGAGCTAACATCTGTGCCCATCTTCCTTTACATTATATGTGGGACGCGTAGCACAGCACGGCTTGACAAATGGTGTGTAGGTCCACACTGGGGATCCAAATTGGGGAATGCCGAAGTAGAATGTGCGAACTTAACCTCTGCACCACTGGGCCGGCCCCAAGAAACTCTTTTTTTCTTAGTCTATTTTCTCAAAAATTTGATTTTTTTAATTCACACAAGATTTATTTATTTATTTTCTGGTAACAACACTTAATATGAGATTTATCTTCTTAACAAATTTTTAATTGTACAGTACAATATTGTTAATTATAGAACCAATGTTGTACAGCAGATCTCTATAACTTATTCATCTTGCGTAAGTATAAGTATATATTCATGGAACTGCAACTTTATATTTCCCACTCCCCCCAGATTCTGTCAACCACCATTCTACTCTCTGTTTCTGTGAGTTTGACTATTTTATATAACTCACTATAAGTGGAATTATGCAGTATTTGTCCTCCTGTGACTGGCTTATTTCACTTAGTATGATGTTCACCAGGTTCATCCATACTGTCATGCATGGCAGGGTTTCCTTCTTTTTAATGCTGAATAATATAATATTTTATGTATATACTGCACTTTACTTATCTATCTGTTGATGGACATTTAGGTTGTTCCCATATTTTAACTATTGTGAATAATGCTGCAATGAAGGTGCGAGTGCAGTTATCTATTAGACATACCGATTTCAGTTCTTTGGAACTGAAGTAGAATTACTGAAGCATATGGTAGTTCTGTTTTTAATATTTTGAGGAATCTCCACTTAAAAATATTTTTTAATATTTTTCCGTAGAGGCTTCACCAAATTATATTCCCACCAACAGTGTACTAGGGCTCCCATTTCTACACATACTTGCCAAAACTTGCAAATATAAATATTTTTATATTAGCCATACTAATACGTATTATGTATTAATTATTGTTTCTTTGCCATTGAGTTGTAAGAATTCCTTATATATTTTGGATATAGACCCTCATCAGATATATAGTCTGCAAATATTTTCACCCATTATGCATGTTGCCTTTTCACTCTGTTGATTTTTTCCTTTGCTGTGCAGAAGTTTTGTTTTGTTCTGGTGCAGTCTCATTTCTCTATTTTCTAAGTATTAACATGTTCATCTCCTTTGGTAAATTTATTCCTAAGTATGTTACTCTTTTTGACAATATTGCACTTGTGATTGTTATTTAATTTCTTAATTTCCTTGTTAGGTAGTTCATTGTTTGTGTATAGATGTGCCAGTAAATTTTGCATGTTGATTTCGTATTCTGCAACTTTTACTGATTGTGTTTGTTAGTTCTAACAGTATTTTTTATGGGGTCTTTAGGGTTGTTTATATATAAGAACCTATCATCTGCAGAGATAATTTGACATCCTCATTTCAGACATGGATGTCTTTTCTTTCCTTTTCTTGCCTAATTCCTTCAGGTAGGGCTTCCAGTACTGTGTTGAATAGAAGCAGAGAGAGCGGGCGTTCTTGCCTTGGTCCTAATCCTAGAGGAAACCTTTCACTTTTCACTCTTGAATGTGGTGTTGGTTGTGGGCACATATATGTGATTCTCACATACGGCCTCTATTTGCTGGTATAAATTCCTTCTATACCTAGTTCGTTGAGAGTTTTTATTATGAAAAGCTGTTTAATTTTGTCAAAAAATTTTTCTGCATCTATTAAGATAATCTTGTGATTTTTGTCTTTCATTCTATTAACGTGGTTTATCACAGGACTTGATTTGCAGATGCTGAACCATCCTTGTATCCCAGGGATAAATCTCACAAGGTCATGGTGTGTGATCCCTTTAATGTGTTGTTGGGTTCAGTTTGCTAGTATTTATTTGAGATTTTTGCATCTATATTCATCAGAGATATTGGTCTGTAGTTTTCTTTTCTTGTAGTGTCATTTTCTGGCTTTGGTATCAGGATAACACTGACCTCATAAAATGGGTCTAGATGTGTTCCTTCTTAAATTTTTTGGACAACTTTGAGAAGGATTAGTGTCAATTCTTTAATGTTTAGAGGAATTCACCACTGAAGCCATCTGGTCCTGGTCTTTATTTTTTTGAGAGGTTTTTGTTTACTGAATCTGTCTTCTTATTTATTATGGCTCTGCTCATATTTTCTATTTCTTCATGATTCAGTTTTGGTAGGTTTATGTTTCTAGGAATCTATCCACTTCTTCTTGGTTATCCAATTTGCCCATATAATTATTTGTGGTACTCACTCATGATCTTTTTTTATTTCTGTGTTATCAGTTGTAATATCTCCTCTTCATTTCTGATTTCATTGAATTGAGTCGTCTCTCTTTTTTTCTTAGTTAGATTAGCAAAAAGTTTGTCAATTTGCTTGTCTTTGAAAGAAAACAGCCCTTAGTGTCATTGATTTTTCTATTACTTTTATTCCTCTATGATGTTTATTTCTGCTCATTGTTATTTACTTCCTTCTGCTAACTTTGGGCTTAGTTTGTTTGCCTTTTTCTAATTTCTTGAGGCATAAAGTTAGCTTATTTGATATCTTTCTTCTTTTTAAAAGTGTTTACCTTTATAAACTTCCCTCTTAGT
This sequence comes from Equus przewalskii, assembly GCF_037783145.1. Taxonomy (NCBI): domain Eukaryota; kingdom Metazoa; phylum Chordata; class Mammalia; order Perissodactyla; family Equidae; genus Equus; species Equus przewalskii. The sequence continues at coordinate 60,975,158 of NC_091832.1, read as the reverse complement.
AGTGTTTTTGTTGTATTCCATAAGTTTTTGTATTTGTATTTTTGTTTTCATTTGTTTTGAGATATTTTTTGTTTTCCCTTTTGATTTCTTCTTTGCCCTAATGGTTGTTCAGAAGTGTATTGCTTATTTTCCACTAATTTGTGAATTTTCCAGTTTCTTTCTGTTCTCAATTTCCAGTCATTTCCTTGTGGTTGGAAAAGATACTTGCTATAATTTCAATCCTCTCAAATATGTTAAAACTTATATTGTGACCTAATATATGATTCTAGCTTGGAGAATATTCCATGTGCTCTTGAAAGGAATATGTATTCAGCTGCTGTTGGATGGAATGTTCTTTATATGTCTCAAGATAATTTGGTCTACAGTGTTGTTCAATATGCTATTTCCTTATTGATACTCTTTACATTATTGAAATTATTGTATTAAAGCCTCCTGCTATCACTGTATTGCTGTCTATTTGTTCCTTCAGATTGGTCAATATTTGCTTGACATATTTAGATGCTCTGAAGATGGGTGCGTATATATTGATAATTATTACACCTTCCTGATGAATTGACCCTTTTATCATTATATAAATACTTATTTTGTCTCTCGGAACAGCTTTTGACTTTTAGTCTGTTTTGCCTGATATAAGTATAGCCACGGCTGCTGTCTTTTGGTTAACATTTGCACAGAATATCTTTTTCCACCCTTTCACTTTCAGCTTAAGTGTGTTCTTAAGTCTCAAATGATTCTGTTGTAGACAGCATATACTTGGATCTTGTTTTTTTATTCATTCAGAAATTTTATGATTTTTGACTGGAGCATTTAATCTATTTATATTTAAAGTAATTACTGACAGGTAAGTTTTTTTCTTTACCTTAGGAAACTTGGAATACTAACATAATTATATCTGTTTGGTGCTCTCTATACTTTATTTACTAAAAACTCCTCTCTTGGTCTCTGATGCTACATGAGTTTTTACTCTCCTGAGAAAATATTATAACACCTGATTTTGGATATTTGTAACATGCCAATCCCTTTTAACTATTTGTGCCTAAAATATAATGTTAAATTTGGAGAGGCTTATAAGACCGCTGCCTTTCTTGACAATTACCTGACCTAATAGTTAGATTTCAACATCTTTTTCTTTTTATCAGTTATAACTGATTGATGAACAACAGTCAATCCTTTTCAGTTAGCCAATAATTCAGTAAAAAGTTCTGCTTTCTACATGAATGTTAAATCGTGTAACATTTAATAGTGTAGCATGTTATATCTATACTAGTTCCCCTTTTTTTAAAAAATATAAATCTCATGCTTGTCTTGTAACATTAAAATACAATCCACATCTTTTCCTAATTTTTCTGATATTCAATATTGGAGATAACTCTATCATTAGAGTTTCATCTGTTGATATATTATTTGATTGTGACTGGTATCACAAGCATAATCAATGTATACTTTTTAAGGAGAGGCAGTGTCTTGTAGACACTTTGTTATAAAATTTTCTGTTAATCACAATTGATTCTATTCATCCCTGAAAAAAATATCCAAAGAAACTCAATTATTTAAAGTCTATACTAAAGAAAATGTCCTAGCTCACTACTATGAAAACTATCTTGTAAAATGGTTTAACTTCTTTCTGGAACCTGAAGGAATTCAAGTGTTCCATAATATGGTTCAATCTTTGTGAATAATCTGAGACCAGGGCAAAAGTACTGAACTAAAGTGTTTATACTGTATGTAGGGAGCACATAGAATGGGGATAAAGAATATAGTCAGATTTATTCATACTGAAAAGTAATTTGAGATGAAGTTTGATGGGAATTGTGGAGTTGGAGTGAAGGAGGACCTTTAGCCAGTTGTCATGGTCTGTAGAATTGGAAGAGTCTTGTTGCTAAGCAGTTGAATCTAGAACATAATCAAATGAGTGATGAAAGACTTCATTTATCTTTGTTATGTAAAGCTTCAAATAAAAATCTTTGTTCACAGAAATGGGTGGTACAAACTATCTGTGATAGGGGTATAGCTGGAAAAGTTCATGAGAACCATTATTTCTACTACTGGTAAGTTATTCAAGAATTTAGTTGTAAAGAAGAAAAGCATTAGTATTTGTGTATACATACATAAAAACACATACACACACATATGTAAAAACACAACATGATTCTTTGCCAATTTTTCAGATTAAGAAGGATATATAACTTTTATTATGTCTTATCCTGCTCTATTTTACTTGGTTGAGAGCCACAAAATTGTATTTTTAATGAGCTGTTACTCATAGTTTGGAAAAAGCTGAATTAGGTTATAATGACAGTGAGGAGGGAGGTGATAATTAGGGAACAGAGATTGTTGAATTTGATGAAGCTGTGGGGAGATGAAAAAAGAATTTACAAAAGATAGTGTGTCACAGTCTACTTTGAGGTTTCTATACTATTATGGCACTATTCCACATTATTCCTGAAAATGTTATATTCTCTCAGGAAGTGTCTCTCTTAAGACATTGGATAAAATAACGTTATTTGGAAAATGTAGTCTGGCTCAAATATTCTTGGAGTTTGTTTTCCTATTACCCCTACAAGCTGAGGTCAGAGGAATAAATTTGACCAATTTAAATTGGTTAAATTCACTCTTAACAGCACTATATTATTCATGAATAATTCTTTTCCATCACAACTCATACTCTATAATAATTACCAAATATATATCAAGAAAGACTTTGAGAAATTAAATAGGCATATTAGGATTTTACTCACAATTTAAAGATGTTGTCCTCGATGATTTCATTTAGGGAACTTATATTCTTCTTGTGGGCTCTTGGCATTTGTGAAATAGTCCTCCCCGTTAGTACTAGATGAGTAGGCAAGTACCCTAGGAACTCAGGTCCCTGTAATGATAAGGATCATGTTCAGTCTGAAACAAGTCTCCTGTCAACTATCTGCAACAATAAAGCAAAGATGAATAAAAATGTCATATCCTTATTAAACATGCACAAAATGAAGAATTCTTGGTTTTACAATTTAAACGAACATTATTTAAACTCAATAATAAGTATTTATGAGAACAAAGACAATAGATTTTCAGCTGATGGTCCTATATATTGATGAGGAAATTTAGAACACCATAAAATTAAGAAACAAGGTAGACACAAAGCACAAATTATTAAAAGTATAAAATTAGTTGAAATAAATTCTTGCTCATGATTTTATCCTTTAGGCTGAAGTTTCAGGCTATCTCCTCCCAATTTGTAGTTTCCACCTTTTACATACTCATTCCCCTAAAGAGACCTTGTGATTTATATTCCCAGAAGTTTGGGCAGTTTGTTGTAGAAGTAATAAAAGCAGGGAAAAAGCATTAATCTAGTTTGGGTTGAGGATTTTAGCCAACAGTGGTTGAATTGATAGAGTCCAGAGCTAGGCTATACAGATAAATATAAAATGAAGGGAACTTTATAGTGAGAAAAATAGAAAGAAAAGTTATTTTTGTCTTTTACAAATTTGAGGAGTAAGTTCAGATTAAGGATAAAAGTTGTGGTTAAATATTTAATAGGAAACAGAACAGTCAAAGGCGAGAATAAAATATAGGTCACGACCATAGGTCAATAGCTACATATTGTTGAAAATGAGTTGTAAAGCTAAGATAAAATAGGCGTTGTATGGGTTATCCACATGCTTACTAAATCCAGAATGTTGGTAAAATTATTGGTGGAGGAGAAATTAGTAAATCAGACTCCAAATTCTTCGAGGTTTGCGCAGGATTGATTTGGGAGTTGGAGTAAGAGCAAGAAAGGTAAGTAGTGGTTTAATGGGATAGCTATCAGTTCAGTGGTTTGGAAGGAGCTTTGGTAATCAAAGAAAATTGCAGACAGAAATCTGACTTGTATGGCATATGGGGATTCTGAGAATGGAAATCTTTCCCTCTGCTGGGCTTCACATTGTTGACTGGTAGGTTTAGTAGAATTAAATAGGAATACGGAGATTTCCATGAAGAAGCGTGAGTAGAGGGAAGTAATTGCTGTTGCTTTTCATGAAGGGAAGATTCCATAAATGAAAAGAAAATGATTGCAGAGAAAAGAGGTCAAGGAACATAGAATCAGGAAAAAATTATAATTAACCAGAAATGGGCAGAGAGTCTAGGAGGTGATGCATCCTTAATCAGGCATCTTTCATTGTTATGTTACCGACTATGGGAAGTGGATTTGATCAGTCTGTACAATATCCTTTACAGCAGACTTCACTTTTATATTTTTTCAACTAGGACAAGGGTTCTTGGTGTCATTACTTTCAGCATTCTTATTACTTTAATGATCTGATGAAGACTGTGGATATTCTTACTAGAGAACTTTTAAAAAGCACTGTATATGTAAGACATTGAATGCAATTTTACAGATTCCTAATGTGTATCTTTGCCCCAATCACTCTGTCCAAATTTGAGCTCCAGACCATTAAATTATCTAGGCCTGTATTCATGTTTCCCAAGTATGTATCACACTGTCTGCATACTATGTGTTTTTATTAATACTTTAATCAAAGAAGAAAGCAGTTCTTCTAGGTTCAATAATTATCAACCCAGCCAATCACCATTCTTTTGTACAGCCGCAGTCTCACACTGTCTCACCATTATTTAAGAGCAAATGCAAGGCAGTATACTGAGTCATTTTTTGAATTAAACACCCACAGATTTTAATCCATATTCTTCTCTTCGTCCTCCACCTTGGCCTGTTAATAACCTCCACCCCTGTCTCCGCCATTCTTCTTATTTTTTTCTTTTAGTGCTGCTGCGCTGATGGTGTGACTCTGTCAGAGGACAGATTAAAGGTTGGTGCTGCATACAGCCAGCTCAGGGGGAAGAGACAGAACACTGATTCTTCTCACCCTGTCTTCTTTTGCTCTCACCAATGGCTGCACATGGTGGCTCCATAATAGCTGTGGTTGAGACCCTGGTGCATGTGAGGCTCATTCTCCTGCTGCTCTGGCTGAGGGTGTTTCTGTTCCTTTCTGCATTGTCCCAGGTGGGGCTCTCCTCACACCATGGTCCCCCAGAAGTGGTGATCCCCTTGAGGGTAGCAGGCACTGATGCCGGCAAGAATCCCTCAGGATGGCTGTCTTACAGAATGAATTTTGGAGGCCAGAGACACATTGTCCACATGAAGGTCAACAAGCATTTCCTGTACAGACACCTCTCAGTGTTCACCTACACGGATCAGGGTACTCTCCTTGAGGACCAGCCTTTTGTCCAGAATGACTGCTACTATCATGGTTATGTGGAAGGGGACTCAGAATCCCTGGTTTCTTTGAATACCTGTGTAGGGGGTTTTCAAGGAATAATACAGACAATGGACACTATTTATGAAATCACGCCCAAAAGGCTTACCATATTTGAACATCTGGTACATAGGATTGACAGTGAAGAGACACAATCTCCACCCATGAGATGTGGATTAACAGATGAAGAAATAGCTCGACAATTAAAGCTTCAAGGGAGTGATACTTTCACTTTGATGCGGACTCCGTATGAAGGCTGGTGGCTCCACAAGCGGTATCTTGAAATTGCAGTGGTAGTAGACAACAATCGTTTTATTCATCGTGACAGTAATGTCTCAGATGTGCAGAAGGAAGCGTATGAAGTTATTCATCACACAAATAACTTTTTTAAAACAGTGGATATTGAGGTGACTTTAATGGGAATTGAGATATGGACTGAAGGAAACCTCATTCTGCTAGATGACATATACAGAGGCCTTAGGAGATTTTGTGACTGGAAGAGACAAGGCTTTAATGACCGCTTGCCCCATGATGCTGCACATATTTTTTCAGGGAAAGGATTTGGTATCGTTGGTGGCTTAGCTTATGTTGGAACAGTATGTAACTCTCGTCATAATTGTGGAATTGAGAGTTTCCAGACTGAGGACCTTGTTAGTTTTGCAAATACTGTGACACATGAGGTCGGTCATACTGTGGGTATGAAACACGATGATGGAACATGCACATGTGGGAGAAGTAGGTGCATAATGAATGCAGGAAAAGGAGATACACATAGATTTAGCAACTGCAGTTACACTTGGTATTCAGAGCTTATGCTAAGAACAAAGTGTATGTACATTCCACCAAGTCCAGAGCGTATCTTCACCATGACACGCTGTGGGAACAGTGTGGTTGAAGAAGGAGAAGAGTGTGACTGTGGTTCCTTAACCTGTATAGAAGATCACTGTTGTCAGTCAAACTGCACTCTGATTCCTGAGGCTGATTGTGCTTTTGGGCTTTGTTGCCAAGACTGCAAATTCATGCCATCGGGCACTATGTGTAGGAAAAAGGAAAATGAATGTGATCTTCCAGAGTGGTGCAATGGGACTTCCCATCAGTGTCCAGAAGATGTGTATATGCAAGATGGGTTCTTGTGCAAGAGTGGTGACTACTGCTATGAAAAGAGATGCAATAATCGTGATGAACAGTGTAGAAAAATTTTTGGCAAAGAGGCTAAAAGTGCAAATCAGAGTTGCTACATGAGAATTAACACCCGCGGTGACCGTTTTGGTCACTGTGGTTTAAAGAACACTGCATTTGTACGATGTAATACCTCAGATAGCCTGTGTGGGAGGGTTCAGTGTGAGAATGTGACAAAAATTCCCTTTCTTGAAGAACATTCTACGGTGCATTGGACTCACTTCAATGACGTCACCTGCTGGGGTACAGACTACCATTATGGGATGACTATACCTGATATTGGTGAAGTGAAAGATGGTACAGAGTGTGGTGTAGATCATATCTGCATCCAAAAGAAATGTATGCCAATGTCACATTTGGACAGTGATTGTTCACCTGAGACCTGCAATATGAAAGGGGTCTGCAACAATAGACATCACTGCCATTGCAACTATCCCTGGGACCCTCCCGACTGCCTCAAAAATGGTACTGGAGGTAGTATTGATAGTGGCCCACCCCCACATCCTTGGATACCAAAGGAGAAAGAAAAGGTGGTGCAAAAGCAGCCCAACATACTAGTATTTTGGTTGATTCCTTTTTTTGTTTTATTACTGTTTTGCTTAATTTTGCTTTGTATGAGATATAAAGGAAAGCAGAAGAAAAAAAAGAAGAATTTTTCAACTGAACCTCAGGATTGACAGCAAAATGTTCTGACGTCACCTCAGAAAGAAAATCAAAAAGTTCAGATTTCAAAAGAGAAACCCAATCCCAAACGAACTTTCTCATGTATGAAGTTTTAGTCTCCTGGCAGTAGAAATGTTACAGCATGTGTCATAATCATTGACAGAAAATCCCCCAGATTTTTCATCATTCAGGATCATAAGCATTAGCCATCAAACAATTAGCAAAATAAACTAATTCCTAGCATATTTCTGCTTTCCATTATTTTAAGCAACTTTAGTGGTTAATTTTTCATGGAATTAGTGTCTGTGTTTCCTGAGCTAAAGAACAGCTCATGGATGTTATGTGTGTGTTTTTAATTTGCTGTCTCTCAATATTAAAGATCTTTCCCTTTGTACTCTGCTTTGTCACAGGGTGAATGGGAACCTACAAATCTCATTTCTTTTTTGTCAGTCCTCTCCCTACTACTTTCTGCCAACAAGGGAAACTACAGGGAGACTGGAAACCTGGAGGATTTTTTGATTGGTGTTCATGTCAGCGTTGCCTCATTAACAGCTTTCACCTTGGAATCAACATTAACTTTCTGTCTGCACATTATCTGTACATACATAGAGAAAATATTTTATATATATATTATATATATATATGTGTATATATATATATATTTTTTTTTTGGTAACTCCCAGAACCAATGGTCATGTCATCCTCAGAGATACTGGCATAGCTACCAAGCATCTTACTTTCGGAGTTCTGAGTCTCAGACTTTTGAGTCCTCCACCAAATCCCTAAGGTTCCAGCACCAGGTTGACTAACCCTCTCCTCAGAGGTCAGATTCCTAGATCATAGGACTTATTACAAAAGTCCAGTTTCCCATAACCCCACATCTTTTCTCCATCTCTAGTCCTAGAAACAGTAGCTGCATCTTCTTGATAGTAACTCATGATTATCTCGGTGCTGTGGCTTTCTTCTTTGTGACTGAAATCCGACTGGTATAGAACTTATCTTGGTATAACGGAGAACACAGAAAGAAGTCTGACATCAGAAAATTTGAACTTTTCAGACCAGTGATCCTTATCATCTTGGAGATGTAATTGACACTTACATAGAATTATTTCAAAATCTGAAAAGATAGGAAAATAATTCTTGCCTTTCAACTCCTTTGTGACTTTAATTATAAAATAAGGTAAAGAAGATACTTACAATTCTATGCAGGTCTTGGCAGACCATGTTTCCTCTAGGGAAAAAACCTAAAAAATTCTAATTTTATTTTAAGGACCAAATTTAAAGATATCAGAGAACTGAGGAAGCAATGTGGGGTAGATGAACTAAAATTTCAGCCCAGGAAAGCAATTCTGAAAAGCCTTGAATCTTGCCAGCCATTTTCCCCTCTGAGCACTCACTGATGCTGGATGTGTACTGAGCCTCAGGCTTGGCCAGTGAGAGGACCTCTGCTGAGGCTAAGAGAAATCCCCAATGCTCTTAGCTACTACATAGGTTCAGATAGGTTCATGCATTAGACTTTGAGGGGTCTCTAATTCACAATCATTTTTCCCCAAGTCAGAACTGCTTCAGTTGAGAGCTTTGTGGGATGCTGGTGACCCAGTCTGAAATTTCTCAAAAGTGTAGTTCCTTAAAATCATGTTGTACTTTGGACACAAGGGATAGTAAAAATAGGCTTATCTCAAGCACGTGTACTGTCTCTCAATAACACACATCTGATTTTGATGTTGCATGTGGCAAGAGGTTGGAGAGCTGGGTTGTGAACCTCTAGGTGATAGGGATTAACTCTCCATAATCTTTCAGAGCTGAGAAAATACTCACAATTGAAACTCTAGCAGGCCCATGCCTGAGCAACATCAGGAAAGGAGAATTAATCCAAGATTTACCACACTCACTCGTCTCTGACCTCGCACAATCCATGATTTGCTTTAGGTAACCAGCTCCTCAGTCTATCTTCCTAAGAGAGCAAAGAGAGAGAACTCTTCATAGGAGCCACTTGGAGCTTCTATGGTTGTTTTACACATGATCCCCTGCATACAATAAAACATTACCATATATGTTGAATCAAAATTTCTGATCTATTACCAAAAGAAAAAAAAAAGAAGAAAAGGAGAGACTACAAGTAGTGTCAAGACAATCCAGATAGTGAAGCAAGAGTACATGAAAAAAATAACTATAATTAATATATTTTAAAATGGAAGAAAAATATACCTAATATAATAAAGAATGTAGAATATCCTCAGTGAGTTGGAATCTATACTAAAGTATCAAATGGCTATTTTAGAACAAAAAATTGTCATATATGACCAGACTTCAGTGGATGGTTTGAACAGTAGTTTGGAAATATCAGATAACAAAATTACTCATTTGGAAGACAGGTCAATGGAAAAATCCCCACAGTGATGTACACAGAAAAATGAAACCATAAAAATAAGTGTTTAAGAAATATATGGAATACATCAAAAGTTCTAACATCCTTTATATTGCAGACCTAAAGATAGTGGAAAGAAAGAAGTCAGTAGACAATATTCAACAGCTGTTTTTTGGCAAAATTTTTTAAAAGGAAGGAAAGATACCAACTCATTGCTTAAGAGTCAGTAATTTATTTCTCAGAGGCACAGTGAGTTTTTCTTTCTTTCTTCTTCTTTTCTTCAGAATGTGAGATCCTTAAAATCTATCTTCAAAATGCTGATTGTTTTCTTCTTCCTGCTGAAATCTTAGGCTAATCTACTTCACTGATATTTTTATTTTGGTTAGTATACTTTTCAGCTCAAGATTTTCCACTTGGTTCTTCTTATTTATTTATCTCAGATTTTATGTCCTTATTGATAATCAGAGTGGCTTTTTGTACAGTTTACTATTTGGTCAGAAGTTGTGCTTAATCCCCTTAAGCCATTGAGGTGTCTACACTTTGTTGATCAATTTTATTGTTGCCTGAAAATGCTTCAAGTCTGTCACATATCATACTCTGATTGCTATTGAGTGGATGCATCTTAGCACATGTGAATGGCCTTCTAGACACGTAGTAATAAATGTGATCCAGGAGGAATCTTGTTGGCTATCTCTTTCCCTTGTCTCTTTGTTAAACTTCTGGTGGACTGCCATTTTGCTTGTTGCTATTAGGTTCATGGAAGTGATAGTCCACTCTTAAATGATTAGCACCAAAATTTGCACTGTTTTCAACATTACCCTTATTCATGAACTTCTCCATTCTGTATACCAAATAAAATCTGTCTCCTCACCAGAGCTCTATGATCTGGCTCTCCCCTGGCAGAACATCTGTGCCACTACATAGTAGCTGTAGGTGTACACAGTATATTTCTCTATCACAGTGACATTTCCACTCTACGAGTTGATGTGAGAGGAGGATGGTAGACCATGGTCTTCTTAGCTTGCTCCTCCTGGAATAGAACAGTAGCTCTCCAAGTGAGTTGGGTCAAGCAAAATTGGATGCAATACTGTGCCTGAAGCACAGCTCCCACCCTTTGAGTGAGAGCTGGGAAATTAAATTTGGAAATGCCCACATAATATATAATTTCCAAAACAGGAAGCTAGGGGAGGAATAGTGAAGTCCGAGGTCTGTCCCTACTTGGATGAAACTACAGCACTAGATTGGGAGCTTGGGGTTGAATGAACCCCCTTTGTCTTGGCCACATCTGTCCAGAATACAGAAAGTAATACTGACGTTGGGGAAGGGATTGTATTATAGGTCAAATGCCACAGTTTCTTTTAGCTTTTAACAAGACTCAGAAGGTTTGTTTGGATAAATGTTTCTCGATTTGTTGTACGCCCTTAGATCAATTCCCAGAGACATTTTTTCAAAAAATTTTCATCAGTTAAATGATTGTTCACTAAGGGGAAGATCTACCCAGCTTTTCACACAAGCACTCTAGAACTCCCACTCACCTCACATTCTGAAGAAGAAAAAAAACAGTACCAGATATCCAGGGCTATTATAAAGCTTTCAAAATTAACATAGGTATTGATCAGTGAAATCAAACAGAGAGGCAAAATGGACATTTTAATAGCGTGTATTGGTCAATTGACATTTGTGTGAAAACAGCATATCTTTATCTCTACCTCACACTGTACAGTAAGACCAATTCCAGACGGATTTAGAGTCTACTGTCAAAGGTATGTCAATAAAGCTATCGAAGGAAAACAGAGAAAGATGACTGTAAAACCACAGAGAAGTCAAAGTTTACTTGAACAAAAACAAAATCTGTAAGTGAGAACATTACTTGCTAAATAGAACATTAAAAATAAGAGTGTCTGTTCTTCAGAAAACACCACTAAAAAATGAAAACACAAGCCACTTGGATATTTGGAGAATATATTTGCAAAATGCATATAAGGAAGTTTAATATACAGAATATATAGGACCCCTTTAACAAAACTGTGATATTAAAGAAAGACAGCCCAATGGAAATTTGGCCAAAGAACTGTCACATCTCAAAAGAGGATATCCAACAGCCACTAAACATACAAAAAGATGATCAACTTTTTAGTTATCAGGGAAATGCAAATTAAAACTGCAATTTGACCACATTTTATACACACGAGAATGGCTAAAATAAAAGTTTGATTGAACATATCATATATAAGCAAGGCTATGGATAATCCAAATTCAAATACATTGGTATTAGGTGTGAAAATTGGTAGAAACACGCTGGAAAACTGCTTTGAAATATTTCCTGTGCCTGAATATATCACATACTCTGAGGAGTTACAACCTGAGCTATAGGCCTGATGGAAATGTCACCATATTTTCACTGAATGACCTGTCCTAAAATGTTCATAGAAATATAAATCATAGGGGCCAGCCTGGAGGCATGGTGGATAAGTTCACACGCTCTGCTTTGGCAGCTGGGGGCTCACAGGTTCAGATCCAGGGTGCAGACCTAGCACCGATTGTCAAGCCGTGCTGTGGTGGCATCCCACATAAAATAGAGGAAGATTGGCACAGATGTTAGCTCAGTGACAATCTTCCTCAAGCAAAAAGAGAAACATTACAAACAGATGTTAGCTCAATACCAATCATACTCACAGATATACAAAAATAAAAATAAAAAAAGAAATATAAATCATAATGGCCCCAAACTGGAAACCAACAATGTCCATCAATGGTAGCCTGGATAAATAACTTGTGGTGTATTCACATGCTGGAGTACTACAGACGAATGAGAAGGAATGCTCTACAAATATGTCACAAAATGAATGAATTTACAAAGTATTGAGTGAAGTAAATGAGCTACAGTAGAGTCTATATGATATAATTCTATTTATATCAAACGCAAAACAGGTGAAACTACTTCATGCTATTAAAACTCAGGATAGGTCTTAGGGAAACACAAAGTATGCATAGTATTGATTTTAAACAAAAAGAAGCCAGTTATTTCTCCAACAAAAATGGTTTTATACGGGATCACAAAGAATTGCAGTTCATGAACTGCAAGCATGGAAAGCTTTGTGCAAGTCCTGAGCAACAAGGGGAGGAGAAACTCTTTTATAGGGGGGAAGGGGAAGGTGGGAGTGCTATTGTAAACAAAGTGTACATTGGAGGAGACTGGGAATTCAAAGTGTTGTGGCTTTTCATTGCCAGAGTTGTAACAGCCTCTCATTGGGTGAGCTGTCATAGGGCAAGAAGAAGCAGTCTTCTTCCTTTTGGGCTCTGAAATCTTCGTAGGGCATGAGTGCTCCCCTTGCTGGCCTCCTGACTCCATTTTAAATAAGATTTCTGCTGATTAATTTTCCTAATAGTATACCTAAATACAAAATTCTAAAATACATAATAGAAGGCACAGAAAAATTTGGATATGTAAAAATCTAAGTTTTTTTAAATGTTATTGTTTGACACGATTACAGAAGTAATTGGTAAAAATTACAAACATTGGGAAATAGAAAATCACAAACAATGAAGTTAAAATTACCACTAAGCCAACTATATAAAATTACAAAAATAATAAAATTTCGTGTAGATCTTTTTAGTATTTTATTAAAATGCAAAGTTCTCTAATTTTTTTTGAAAATGATGTTATACTCCCTATGTATTTGGATATATGATTCAATAAATACTTGTTGATTTCTTACTATGAATGTGAATATAGGCACTATTTTGTACTTTATTTTCCTCACTTAATAATATATTTTAAAATTGATCCATGATATTAACACTTCTCAACAACATTTTCAATAGCTGCAAAGTACTTCATAGAATGAGCATATCATATTTTATTTTATTTATTTTTATTTTCACCAATTTTGAATTTATTAACATTTTATAAATTACACTTGAACATTTTGATAACAAAAGAAAAATAAAATTATCTCTTTTTTAGGAGTGATATAATCTTTTTATTTATTGAGGTCATATTGACTTATAACATTATATATGTTTCAGGTATACATCATTATACTTCAACTGTGTAGACTGCATTGTGTTCACCACTAAAAGTTTAGTTTCCATCTGTCGCCATACACATGTGCCCCTTTACTCCTTTTGCTCTCTCCCTACCCCCTGCCCATCTGGTACCGCCAATATGTTCTCTGTATCTATACATTTATTTGTTTATCTTCCACATATGAGTGAAGTCGTATGTTAATTATATTTCTCCATCTGACTTATTTCACTTAGCATAATATCCTTAAGGTCCATCTGTTGCACTGTTGCAAATGGCAAGATTTCATCTCTTTTACAGATAAGTAGTATTCCGTTGTATATACATACCACATCTTCTTTATCTATTCATCGGTTGATGGACACTTAGGTTGTTTCCAAGTCTTGGCTATTACAAATAATGCTGCAATGAACATAGGGTGCATATATCTTTTTGAATTACTGTCTTTTGTTCTCTGGATAAATATCCAGAAGTGGAATAGCTGGGTCATATGGTATTTCTTATTTTTAATTTTTTGAGGAATCTCCATACTGTTTTCCACAGTGACTGCACCATTTTATATTCCCATCAGCAGTGTACAAGGGTTCCCTTTTTTCCACATCTTCTCCAACACGTTATTTCTTGTCTTTTTAATAATAGCCATTGCAATGACTGTGAGGTCATTTCTCATGTGGTTTTGATTTGCAATTCCCTAATAATTAGTGACTTTGAACATCTTTTCACATGCATGTTGGCCATCTGTATATCTTCTTCGGATATCTGTCTGTTCATATCTTCTGCCCATTTTTTAATTGGGTTGTTTGTTTTTTTGTTGTTGAGTTGTATAAGTTCTTCATATATTTTGGATATTAACCCCTTACCAGATATATGATCTGCAAATATCTTCTCCCAGTTGGTAGGTTGTCTTCATTTTGTTGGTAGTTTCCTTTGCTGTGCAGAAGCTTTTTAGTTTGGTGTAGTCCCATGTGTTTACTTTTTCCTTTGTTTCCTTTGCCTAAGGAGACATGATAATCAAAAAGAAACTGCTAAGACTGATGACAAAGACCATATGCCTATGTTTCCTTCTAGGAGTTTTGTGGTTTCAGGTCTTACACTCAAGTCTTTAATCCATTTTGAGTTAGTTTTTGTGTATAATGTAAGATAATGATCTACTTTCATCATTTTGCATGTGGCTGTCCAGTTTTCCCAGCACCATTTATTGAAGAGACTTTCTCCACTGTATGGTCTTGACCCCTTTGTCAAAAATTAGTTGTCCATAGACGTGTAGATTTATTTCTGGGATCTCAATTCTGTTCTATTGTTCTATGTGTCTTTTTTTGTGCAAGTATCATGCGGTTTTGATTACTATAGCTTTGTAGTATATTTTGAAATCAGGGATTGTGATATCTCCAGCTTTGTTCTTTTTTCTCAGGATTGTTTTGTCTATTCAGAGTCTTTTGTTGTTTCATATAAATTTTAGAATTCTTTGTTCTATTCCCATGAAAAATGTCATTGGGATTCTGATTGGGATTGCATTGAATCTGTAGATTGCTTTATGGACATTTTAACTTTGTTAATTCTTCTTATCCATGAGCACGGAATATCTTTCCACTTCTTTGCATCTTCTTCAATTTCTTTCATCAATATCTTATGGTTTTCAGCATACAGATATTTCTTCTTCTTGGTTAAATTTATTATTAGGTATTTTATTCTTTTTGTTATATTTGTAAATGGCACTGTATTTTTTTAAATTTTTTTTCAAGGAAGATTAGCCTGGAGCTAACTATTGCCAATCCTCCTCTTTTTGCTGAGGAAGACTGGCCCTGAGCTAACATCCATGTCCATCTTCCTCTACTTTATATGTGGGATGCCTACCACAGCATGGCTTTTGCCAAGCGGTGCCATGTCCACACCCAGGATCTGAACCGGCAAACCCCGGGCCGCCGAGAAGCGGAACGTGTGAACTTAACCACTGGGCCACCAGGATGGCCTGGGACTGTATTCTTGATTTCTCTTTTTGCTAGTTCATTCTTAGTATATAGAGTTGTGACTGATTTTTGTATGTTGATTTTACATGCTGTAACTTTACTGTATTTGTTAACAATTTCCAATAGCTTTTTGGTGGATTTTTTAGAGTTTTCTGTGTATAGAATCATATCATCCGCAAATAGTGACAGTTTTACTTCTTTTGCACTTTGGATCCCTTTTATTTCTTTTTCTTGCCTGGTTGCTCTGTCAGTTAGATTGTAATCTTCTGTGACTTCCTATTTGGTTTCTTGAGAGTTGTCATTTTCTTTTTGTTTTACTATGCTACTGTAGTTTTTCATGGTGCTTGATGAGTTGGTCCTCTGCCAGTGCATTTGTGGTAGTAAACATCTTTCTTATTTGGGTAAGGCTTTGGTTACTTTGATTCTGAACTACTTCTGATTGATTAAAAAACCTGTGCTTTCCACCCTCCACTGCTTCTGCTAGAAGCATCATCAATGCCCTCCTCGTGCTATCTGTGCCTTTGATGTTGCTGATGCCTTGCTGCTTATGATGTTGCTGCAGTTGTGGGCATCACCACTGGGGTCACTGGGTTATGAGGACCTCTGCTGCTTCAGGGGCTGCCTGGGTCCCATGTTCCCCAACTGTGGTTGGTGGGAGGGTGAGACTGAGGTAGGAGCCAGAGTCATGGGCATCTCTACCATGTCCAGGTCTGTTGGGTCTGCAGGTGCTGCTGATACTGATGAGGGGGCTGACATTGTGTGCATCTCTGCAGCTGAGGGAGGGTACTGGGATCATGGTCTCTGCTATCGTTCTTACCTGGCTCCTTCTGGGTGTGCCATGGGCTGGGCCCTCCTGCTATGCATTCCGCCTTTCCTGTTTCTCCCCTGTTATCCAGGGGTGGTTGGTCTGGCAATGCCCCTGCCAGAGGTGCTGGATTTGCAGGAACCCAGGGCTTACATGCAGCCCCAACTGCTGGCAGGGATTGTGTCAGGAGTGCTGCTGCTGGGGGCTGGGTCACAAGCACTGCTGCAGCTTCTGAAGCGTCAGGTCACAGGTTCCACCTACCACTGCTGGGGGAGGGGAAGAGGCTGAGAAGTAATTGCCAGTGTGGCTCCTGAAGCCTCTGGTCTCTGGCACCAGCACAATTCCTGGAATCTCAGGTCACAAGCACCACTACCACTTCTGGGAGTGTCAGGGTCTTGGATGCAGCCCCCATGTTGAAAGGGCTGGTATTGGAGGTAACACTGCTGGGGGAAACAAAGGGGGCTGGGTCACAGATATTATCGTTGTTTCCCTGAGTCTCGTCTCATGAGCCCACAGTGATTCCTGGCACCTCTAGGAGTGTGGGTTGCCTGGATTCCTGGGGCCTCCATTCTTGGTCATTCCTGGGTCCTCTGGTCTCAAGTGTGACCACAGTTCATGGAACTTCTGGTCTTGGGAGCTACTGCCGCTGCTCCCCTGTTTGCACCATGTCCCTGAGTTCCAGTCCATCCACCTTCAGATGTATAGATCTCTCAGGTATTCAGGTGTGCTATGCAGAGAGTCCTGTTTTGGTCGATGGGTATCCTACTGGTTTTAACTTAGAAGGAAGAGACAAAGGGAAAAACTCACTATGGCATGATGCTGATGTCAGCTCTCCAAAACGTAAGTTTGAAAACAAGACCTTTGGAAAGCTTTTCCTGTGTGCCGCCCTGCAAAGCCTGACTGCTCTAACTCTTTGCCTTATTTTGGTTTAAGAAGAAATAATGCACTCTAACTTCTCTTCAAATATATGCTTCATGCCAAAATATACATTTAATTAGAGTAGGGGGGTAAGTGAGTGCACAAGACTGGTTATTTAAAATTGAAAGTCTTCCTCAATCAGCAGAAGCTCTTCATTAATTAATCGCACCAATATTTTCAGATAGAAAAAATAGTTGACTTCAGAAAGGAATTTAGTATAAAATACAATTTCTCTAATGATGTTTATATCATTTAAATTTTGTTGAAGTACAGGCAATCACTACCTATTACTCTAGCAATTAACAAATCATATTTACTCTAAATTCAATAATATTAATAGAAGTCATTCCACCAGTCAACATGATGAACTTTCGGATAACTAAGTAGCATAGTTATGTAATGGAAACTTTGTCAGAAAACAATGAGAGAGAAGAAGAAGGTATAGTGTGTAAATAATTATGATCAAGCATGTAACTGCTAAAAAAAATTTCAAATGGGAATTTGATGGTATTCTAACTCCTTGAGTTATGAAGATGCTTACCTCTAATCACAGCTGCCTATTCAATATTTTGACATGATTGTTTCCATTAGTTGGTTATATTAATCAAATTAAAAGAAAAAAAGAGTTTTGAATCTTCATTTTCCTTTTGCACATGGATACTTGATGTCTGTAAAGGTGGTGCATATATTTCCTTTAATAATGTTACTTTGGTATGTGACTTAGTAACCTTTTTCATAAATTTTATTTATTTGTACATGTGTTCATCTAGTAACTATCTCTCTATGACACCATTCTATACTTAACATATTACATAGATTTCAAAGAAAAATATAAACATGGATTTCTTAGGATGAATTGGCACATCCACATTATAGTAAGATCCATATTTTCAGGATGATTTTAGAATTACTTTAATACCTAAGTCTTAAAACCCATGTAAAATTGTACATCAAGAGGTAAAAATATAAATGCAACCTAAGAAATGATAGAGGTCAGATTAGAACACTGGGTTATAATTACATAATAAAAAGCAGTGAGTATTAAAAAGTTCAGTATATCATCAAGAAATTAGAAAATAAGTAAGTGAAGGTACACAAATACAGAAAAGGAAACAAATTAAGGTACAATTAAGAATTAGGGACTGGCCCTGTGGCATAGTGGTTAAGTTTACACACTCCGCTTCAACAGTCCCGGATTCACAGCTTCACATCCCAGGTGCAGACCCCAATACCACTCATCAAGCCATGCTGTGGTGGTGTCCCACATATTAAGCAGAGAAAGATTGGCACAGATGTTAGCTCAGCAACAATCTTCCTTAAGCAAAAAGAGAAATATTGGCAACAGATGTTAGCTCAGGGCCAGTCTTCCTCACCAAAAAACAACAACAACAACAACAAAAAAAAAACAAAAACCTTTGCAGATATTGATTAATGAAAAAAGACAAAGATGAAAAACGTTAAGGCAAAAAATGAAGAGTAGTGGCTGGCCCAGTGATGTAGTGGTTAAGTTAACACACTCCACTTCAGTGGCCTGGGGTTCAGGGTTTCCGATGCTTGGTGCAGATATATACATTGTTCATCAAGCCATGCTGTGGTGGCATCCCACATACAAAACAGAGGAAGATTGGCATAAATGTTAGCCTCAGACAAAAAGAGGAAGATCGACAACAGATATTAGCTCAGGGCCAATCTTCCTCACCAAACAAACAAAAAAAAAACCAGACGTCTAGACAACAGATCCAAGAAAGACTAATAATATGTTGAGAGCATAATATGAACACTTAATATGAATTTATTTAAAAGCTTAAATGAACTTTTTTGAAAAATGTGACAAATACAAAACCAAATTTAAAACCCTGAACAAACTATAATAAATAAAATAGTTGGATTATTAGTTTAAAATGTGCCCACAACAGAAAAAGCAGTCCCAAGAGGGTTTACAGACAAGTCTCCAAATAACTAACAATCAAAAAATAAAAACTGTATGGAAATTCTTCAAGATAAAATATAATAGGAGATAAAATATAACTCATTTTACAAAACTAGCAAAATGAAGTAAAATAATCAGATAAGGATTGTATGAAAAATCGAGTTTAAAGACCAAACTAATTTCTGAACATACAAAGTATTAAGAGAGAGCTAAAGCTTAATAGTTATTTCTCCCAAGGCAGTCATGAGTGCAAAATTTAGAAAACATGAAATAGTGTTCTGATTCCCTATGTTTATGCTAGCTTAATCAGGTAAGTTTTGTTTTTAAATATTTACCCATTAGTTTATAAATCTACATAACCCTTTTCTTTTAAAATAATTTTAGATGTACAAAAATGTTGCAAAAATACGTCAGAGAGTTCCTGTAAACAAAACCCTGCACCCAGCTTCTGCTGTTGTTAAATCTTACATTGCTATCAAACATTTGTATTTTATAAGTAATGAGACAATCTATACATTAGTATCAACTAAGACCCTACTTTTGCAGATTTCTGTAATTTGTATCCAATACACTCTTTTTGTTACAGAATCCCATTCAGAAAATCACATTACATTTAGTTGCCATATCTCCTTAGGCTTCTCTTGACTCGACTCTCTCAGACTTTCTTCATTCTCATGGCCTTGATATTTTTCAGGACTACCTCTCAGGTCTTTAGTAAAAGGTCTCTAAACTTGGAAATCTCTTTTTTTATGGTGAAACTGGTTTTAGGGTGGAAGATGCAGAGGTAAAATGACATTTTTATCACATCATATCAAGGGTACATGGTATAAACACAACTCATCTATGATGATACTAGCCTTCATGACCTGGCTAGGATACTCTTTGTCAGGATTCTCTATGTCATCCTTCTCCCCCACCTCCATTTCTATACTGTATACTTTGAAAAGAAGTTGCTATGCATAGCCCAGAATTAAGGTGTGGGGAGTTAAGAGCAGAGTATGGACATAAAGTATTTGGAGGGGGCCGGCCAGGTTCTGTAGCGATTAGGTTCACATGCTCTGCTTGGGAGGCCCAGGGTTCACTGATTCAGATCCCTGGCGTGGAATTATGCATACCCAAAACAATATACCAAAACAACTGTGATGTGGCGTGGATCTGAATAAAAACCAAAACCCATAAAAATTTTGCAGAAAACACAGAAAAACATCTTCATGATGGCAGTACATAAAGATTTCCTAGACGACAGAAAAGAAAAGCTATTAAAAAGTGATAAAGTTCATAAAAAATAAAAATTTCTTGCCATCCAAAGTCACCACTAAGAAAATGACCCAGAATGGCTATATTTACAAATACTAGCAAAAAGGTGGAATCACTAGAATTTTCAACCATTATTAGCGGGAAAGTTTAAACTGTATAATTACTACAGAAAGTTTTGGCTATTTCTCTTTAAAACTATAATCCGGCAATTCCACTCATCTTATGATTCATAGCAATTGAGCTCCATAAGTTTGAAAATAATGTATAGTTATGATGTCGTGAGAATAAAATGAAAAGTAAATTAGTAGGGTGAAATCTTTTTCAAACTTACAAAGACAGGCTTCTAATTAAAAAAAAAAATACCTACAAGTGTTCGAAAGCTCGTTGACTATTTAAAACCACCTTAGAGTTGAAACTAAATTTTGATATTTAATGAGAAGGTACTTGCAAAGTCATGCAGATGAAAGATAGCACAATTAAATTTCCTGTCAAACTCATGCTCACAGTATTCAGATAAGCAATATTTGTGATAGCACACATACAAAGGCTATAAAAGCATTTACTAAAACTTTAGTTTATTCCTCTCATTCTTCCCAATCTAAAATTAGGCCGCCTCCTTAAAACGTTATAAAATTTGTTAAATCAAATATAAAACTATAAATATTTATAAATTCCAAAGTAAAATTACTAGAGTAACTAATCAAACGTCTTCATTATCTGAATCAGAATCTCTTCCAGAAGTTACTATAAAGATGTTTATTATTTGGAGGTAAATGGAGAAAGATGGTGATAGTAAAAAGAAAAAGTATGTTTGATTCTCATAAGAGGCTAGTTTGTTGTTGGCAGTGTTGCTATAAAAGGTCATAAATCTTACCAATCCGAATAGAGTTTTTACTTTTAACAGGGTATTTGTTTATTTAGAATTAACCTAATCCCATTACTTACTTTAGTATAGAATTATAGCTCTTTGGCTAATATTACTGAATAAAGCTTTATATTATGAACTGTACCATGATTTGAACAGAAAGATTTTAAGAAATAACTGAGTGTTCATCCTTGTTTCAATACATTTAAATAAGGCACCAACAAGTATGCTTTATTTTGCTAAATCTCATTTAAAAATATAATTTGATCAATAATTGTGAATTAATATAAGCATTCTTTTATTTGGTTATTTCATTATTAAGGATTATAGCCAAAGGTTTCAGGATTTATACTTTAAAATGAAATTCCACTATATTAAATGATGGCATAGTTTTCCTTATATTTACTAATTTCTTCCTTCCTTTCCCTTTTTTATATTCTGGACAAGTAAACTTTTCTAGGTAATAAATAGCATGTATATATTATAAATATATTTCCAATAAGACCTAGTAGGTTAATGGACTCAAATCATTGTAATTAAATTAGTTTTTCTTCATCCTTAAAAACCTGATCAGTTTAAGTTGGATTATCCAAAATCTGGAAAATTAAAAATTTGTTAAATATAATAGGAAAACCATGTTTTTTTCCCATTGGTTCATTCTGCTTGAGGAAGATTGTCTCTGAGCTAACATCTGTGCCCATCTTCCTCTGTTTTGTATGTGGGACACCACCACATCATGGCTTGATGAGCAGTGTATAGGTCCATGCTTGGGATCCAAATCTGCAAACCCTAGGCCAGTGAAGTGGAGCACACGAACTTAACCCTCATGCCACAAGGCCAGATCCAGAAGACTCATTTTTATTGAAGTACTTTTCATTTAACTTCTTATTGAGTAAAATTTACATAGAATAACATTCCCTCATTATGAGTATAATTTTTTCAAAAATTTTAGTAAGTTTAAGAATTTGTGCAGTCATGATCATGATCCAGTTTAGGAATATTCCCATCATCTCAAAAAATTCTCTCTTGCCTATGTGAAGTTTATTCTGCACTCCCCTATCACCCTCGGCAACCACTGACTATAAATTTGCCTTTGCTTGTCAGTTCATATTATGGAATCTATGATTTAGAATAATATTTTTGAGGCCCATATTGTAAAATGTATTACAGTTAATTCATTTCTTTACTAATGAATCATATTCCATTGTACAGATATGCCTTATTTTGGTTATCTATTCACCAGTTCATAAACACTACATTATTCCCAGGTTTGGGCTAGTGTGTATAATTTCTCCATGATTTTCAAGTACACGTCTTTGTGTGGACATATGTTTTTATTTCTCTTAGGTCTCACAGTAAATTTCCACATAACTCTTAAACTATCACAGTATTCCCCAAAGTGCCTGTAACACATCACATTCCCATAAGTAACGTGTGGTAGTTCCAGATTCTTCACATCTTCACCCAAACTCAAT
Source organism: Equus przewalskii (assembly GCF_037783145.1). Taxonomy (NCBI): domain Eukaryota; kingdom Metazoa; phylum Chordata; class Mammalia; order Perissodactyla; family Equidae; genus Equus; species Equus przewalskii. The sequence goes on along the minus strand of NC_091832.1, from coordinate 60,952,458 downwards.
ATTATCCTTTTATTATAGGCTTTCTAGTGGATATAGTGGTATTTCTTTGTAATTTTTCACTTGTATTTCCCTAATGAATAATGATGTTAAAAACCTTTTCAACTGCCTGTGAGCCATTCATCTATCTTCTTTATTATACTGTCTATAAAAATGTTTTTTCTCTTTAGTAGTTGGATTTTTGTCTTCTTAAAAAGTCATAAGAATTATCTATGAATTCTGAATACAAGTCTTCCAGAGATAAGTGATTGGCAAGTATTTCCTCCCAGTCTGAAGGTCTTTTCTTCTTAATGACTTCTTTTGAAGCACAGCTTTTGATTTTGATGAATCCTAACTTTTTTCTTTTTTTCTTCTATGAATCACGTTCTTGGATTCATACCTAAAACTATTTGCCCAAAGGAAGGTCACAAAGATGGTTTCCCTTGTTTTCTCTTAAAAGTTAAAATAGATTGTTTTTCTTACTTTTATATCGGTAGTTCCATTTGAGCTAATTTTGTGTAATGGCATAAGATAAGGATTTAAGTTGGTTTTTTTGCCATGCTTATGGATATATAGTTGTCCAAACAAAAACTGTGGAAAAGACATGTCTATTCCTCCCCCCTCTAGAATTAGCTGGGCATATTTTTGGAAAACCTATTGAACATTTGTGTAAGGACGTGTTACTTTATGCTCTAGACTGTATTGGTTTCTACATCCATCTTCTCTGTTTTATTCCGATCATCTAACTAAGTTTGTTACTTTTCTTAACGTTTTCAAATAACCAACTTTTAATTTCTTGGATTTTCTTTATTGTTTATTGTCTTCTATTTCATTGATTTATGCTCACATTTATAATTTTCTCTCTTTAGCTTACTTTATGCTTAGTTTGCTCTTTATATATATATGATTTTTAATTATAAATCTTCTTTATGTATATATATATATGCATTTATATATAAAATTGACACAATCTATTTTCCACTCAGCACTGCTTTAGGTGCATTCCATAAATCTTGTACTTTGTTTCTGTTCATTACACCCAGTTCAAAATCTTTCCTGATACTCTTTGTGATTTCTTCCTTGATTCATGTTGTTTAGAAGTGCGTAGTCTATTGCCAAATATTGGGATGGTCATCTACCTTGAGTAGATTGCAAATTTAAATATAGAAAAGACTGGGCTTGGTTAGGATGTTATCAGTCAGTTCCTTTTTACATCTGTTCACTAAAGAATGCTATATTCCTGAATTAGATTTAAATTATTCTCTTTTTATTTGAAAATTTGTCATTTTATAATCACTCGATATATGACAGTAGATACATTGTATTTTCTTTCCTAATCAATTTATTTTTTTATTCAGTTTCTTCATCAACCAGACAACTTTCTCAAGTGTCATCTTAAAGACCGAGGATTAGACTATTGCAAACCATCTAGTCTAAACAAAAGGAACAATTTTGAAATATGGTAAAATTAAAATATGAGTAAGTCAGATCATAAAGAAAAATTCTCATGTAAACTTCTCACTGAGGACTCTCTAACTTTTAAATTATTTTAGACATCCTTCAAGTTAGAGAAAAAAAGATAAATCTTTTATGAGCATCCTATTTCTTGTGATGTAAGGAAATAGTCTAGAAAACTTCATGAAATGTCAATTTTATATCCCAATTGAGAAAACAAATCCATATATTCAAAATAGCTACCATCTAGTAACATTTTTGTTTCCTCTTCTCACCAATGAATCTAAAGTTAATATAGAAATGAGAGGAGCTTGTATATTTTGTGCTCAAATTTTTGCCATCCAGATTGTCATACAGCTCTTACTTACAATGGAAACCAAGGGATCTACCTTAACCCTAGGAAGTTGAAATTAGGTGAATTTAAGTTACATGCTCCATAGCACATAGCATAACATAGTTTAGAAGAAATAACGGGACGTGGTACAAATATGGGCAAAATTAGCTTTTTCCCTCTGTCTTTTCAAAGCTGTATAATGTGTTAATGACTATGAAAAAATGCTCTGAACTAGCTGATTGATATTAATAATAAAACATCTTAAATGAGAACTTACATGCAAGTTGAGGACAGCATATGTTCTCTCTAGTTTTTTTTTTTTTTTGGAGGGGAGAGAAATTGACAACTTTATTCTCATTAACCTTTTGTTGTTGTTGTTATGGCTGAATAACTGAATAATATTCCATCGTAAATACCACATTTTTGGTGGGCTAACAGCATTATATTTCAATTTCTCTGTAGATTACATCATGTTCATCACCCAAAGACTAATTAAAGTGCATCACCACACACGTGTGCTTAATCACCCCTTTTACCCACTTCCCTCCGTACTTCCCCTCTGGTAACCACCAATTCAATTTCTGTCTCTACGTGATTATTGTTGCTGTTTTGTGGGTTTTTTTTCTGCTTTATCTCCCCAACCCCCCCTCCCCCCCGTACACGGTTGTATATCTTAGTTGCATGTCCTTCTAGTTGTGGGATGTGGGACACCACCTCAACGTGGCCTGATGAGTGGTGCCATGTCCGCATCCAGTATCCGAACCCTGGGCCACTGCAGGGAAACACATGAACTTAACCACTCGGCCACGGAGTCGGCCTCATTATTGTTGTTTTTATCTTCTGTTCATAGCTGAGATCCAATGGTATTTGACTTTCTCCCTTTTAATTATTTCATTAGCATAATATCCTGAAGGTCCATCCATGCTGTCACAAATGGCCAGATTTCATCCTTTTTAATGGCTGAGTAGTATTCCACTCTGTATATGTACCACATTTTTATCCATTTGTTCCTTGATGGGCACCTAGGTTGTTTCCAAGTCTTGGCTATTGTAAATAATGCTGCCATGAAGATAGGCATGCATATATCTTTACATATTTGTGTTTTCACATTCTTTGGATAAATACTCAGCAGTGGAGTAGCTGGATCATATGGAAGTTCTGTTCTTAATTTTTTGAGGAATCTCCATAGTGTTTCCATAGCAACTGCACCAATTTGCACTCCCACCAGCAGTGTGTGAGGGTTTCTTTCTCTCCACATCCTCTCCAACACTTATTGTTTCCTGTCTTGTTAGTTATAGCTATTCTGACAGGCATGAGATGATAGCTCAATGTAGTTTTGATTTTCATTTCACTAATAATTAGTGATGTTGAACATCTTTTCATGTGCCTGTTGGCCATCTGCATATCTTCTTTGGAGAAATGTCTGTTAAGATCTTTTGCCCATTTCTTAATTGGGTTGTTAGTTCTTTTGTTGTTGAGATGAATGGGTGCCTTATATATTTTGGATATTAGCTCCTTATCAGATATATGGTTTGTAAATATTTTTTCCTAATTGTTTTGTTGATGGTTTCCTTTGCAGTGCAGAAGCTTTTTAGTTTGATGTAGTCCCATTTGTTTATTTTTTCTACAGGTTCCCTTGCCTAATCAGATATGGTACTTAAAAATAAGCTGCTAAGACCGTTGTGGAAGAGCATACTGCCTACGTTTTCTTCTAGATGTTTCATGGCTGCAGATCTTACATTCAAGTCTTTAATCCATGTTGAGTTAATTTTTATGTATGGTATAAAAACTTTCATTCTTTTGCATGTGGCTGTCCAGTTTTCCCAATACCATTTATTGAAGAGATGATCCTTTGTCCATTGTATGTTCTTGGCTCCCTTGTCAAGAATTAGCTGTCCATAGACGTGTGGGTTTATTTCTTGGCTCTTGATTCATTGGCCTGTGTGCCTCTTTTTATGCCAGTACCACGCTGTTTTGGTTACTAGAGCTTTGTAGTATATTTTGAAGTCAGGGAAGGTGATATCTCAAGCTTTCTTCCTTTTTTTGGAAAGAATTTCTTTGGCTATTGGGGTCTTTTGTTGTTCCATATAAACTTTAGGATTTGTTGTTCTATTTCTGTGAAAAATGTCATTGGAACTTTGATAGGGATTGAGTTGAATCTGTAGATTGTTTAGGAAGTATGGACATTTAAATATGTTAATTCTCACAATCCAAGAGCAAGAAATATTTTTCCATTTCTGTGTGTCTTCTATTATTTTCAACAGTCTTGTAGTTTTCAGTGTAGAGATCTTTCACTTCGTTGGTTAAGTTTATTCCTAGGTATTTTATTCTTTTTGTTGCAATTGTAAATGGGATTATATTCTTAATTTCTCTTTCTGCTACTTCATTGTTAGTGCACAGACAGCAACTGATTTATCTGTGTTGATTTTATTTCTTGCAAATTTACCATAGTTATTTATTATTTATTAGTTTTCTGTGGATATTTTAGGTTTTTCTATGCCTAAAATCATGTCATCTGCAAATAGTGAGTTTCACTTCTTCCTTTCCAATTTGGATCTCTTTTATTTCTTTTTCTTGCCTGATTGCTCAGGCTAGGATTTCCAATGCTATGTTAAATAAGAGTCACGTAAGTGGGATCCTTGTTTGGTTCCTGCTCTTGGAGGGATATCTTTCAGTTTTTCTCCATTGAGAATGATACTAGCTGTGGGTTTGTCACATATGGCCTTTGTTATATAAGGTACGTTTCTTCTACACATGTTTTCTTCAGAGTTTTTATCATAAAAGGATACTGTATCTTCTCAAATGCTTTCTCTACATCTATTGAGATGATCATGTGACTTTCATTCTTCACTTTCTTAATGTGACATATCACATTGATAGATTTGCAGATGTTGAACCATCCCTGCACCCCTGGAGTAAATGCCACTTGATCGTGGTATATGATGTTTTTAATGTATTGTTATTGTAAACTTGCTAGTATGTTGTTGAGGATTTTTGCATCAGTGTTCATCAGTGATATTGACCTGTAGTTTTATTTTTTTGTGTTGTCCTTGTCTGATTTTTGTATCAGGGTAATGTTGGGTTCATAGAGTTAGGAAGCTTCCTCTCCTCTTCAATTTTTTGGAAGAGTTTGAGGATAGGTATTAAGTTTTCTTTGAATGTTTGATAGAATTCACCAGGGAAGCCATCTGGTCCTGGACTTTTCTTTTGGGAGGTTTTTGATTACTGTTTTGATCTCCTTACTGGTGGTTGGTATATTCAAATTCTCTATTGCTTCTTGATTCAGTTTTGGAAGGTTGTATAATTCTAAGAATTTAGCCATTTCTTCCAGATTGTCCAATTTATTGGTCTATAGCTTTTTGTAGTATTCTCTTACAATCTTTTGTATTTCTGTGGTGTCCATTGTAATTTCTTCTTTTGCATTTCTGGTTTTTATTTGAGCTTTCTCTCCTTTTGTTCTTGTTCAGTCTAGCTAAAGGCTTGTCAATTTTATTTTTTCAAACAACCATCTCTAAGTTTCATTGATTTTTTTAGTCTCTATGTCATTTTTTTCTGCTCTGGTTTTTATTATTTCCTTGCTTCTACTATTTTTGGGCTTTGTTGGTTTTTCTTTTCCCATTTCCTTTAGGTGCAGTGTTAGATTGTTTATTTGAGATTTTTTTTGTTTCTTGAGGTTGTCCTGTATTTCCATAGACTTCCCTCTTAGAACCGCCTTTGCTGGGTCCCATAAATTTTGGCAAGTCATGTTTTCATTTTCATTTGTCTCTAAGTATTTTTTTATTTCTCTTTTGATTTCTTCATTGACCCATTCATTCTGCAGTAGCATTTTGTTTAATCTCCACATATTTGTGGCTTTTCCACTTTTCTTCCTGTAGTTGATTTCTAGTTTTATATCATTGTGGTCAGAAAAGATGCTTGGTATTATATCAATCTTCTTAAATATACTGAGATTTGCTTGTGGCCCAATGTGTGATCTATCCTGGAGAATGTTCCATGTGCATTTGAAAAGAATGTGTATGCTGAGGTTTTTGCATCAAATGTTCTCTATATATCTATTAAGTCCAACTGGTCTAATGTGTCATTTAAGGCCAATGTTCCCTTGTTGATTTTCAGTTTGGATGATCTATCCATTGGTTTAAGTGGAGTGTTAAAGTCCCCTACTATTATTGTCTTGCTGTCTATTTCTCCTTTTATGTCTGATAATAATTGCTTTATAAGTTTAGGTCCTTCTGTGTTGGGTGCATAGCTATTTACAAGGGCTATATCCTCTTGTTGGATTACTCCCTTGATCATTATGTATTGCCCTTCTTTGTCTCTTGTTACAGTATCTAAGTCTATTTTGTCTGATATAAGTATTGCTACCCCAGCTTTCTTTTCTTTGCCATTTGCATGGAGTATCTTTTTCCATCCCTTCACTTTCAGTTTTTGAGTGGTTTTAGTTCTGAAGTGTGTCAGTTATATGCCCTATATATGGGTCTTGTTTTTTTTATCCAATCAGCCACTCTAAACTTTTTGATTGGAGCATTTAGTCCATTGACATTTGAGTAGTTACTGATAAGTATGCACTTATTGCCATTCTATTACTTTTTTTCTGGGTGTTTTAGTAGTAGTTCTCTTGTTCTCTTCCCTTGTGGTTTGATGGCTTTCTTTAGTATTATAATTGAGTTCCTTTTTCTTAATTTTTTATATATCCACTACAGGCTGCTGGTTTATGATTACCATGAGGTTCATCTATAATAACCTATGTATGTAGCAATCTATATTAAATTGGTGGACTTTTAGTTTGATCTTTTTCTAAAAGCTATACTTGTTTACTCCCCTCCTCCCACATTTTATGTTTTTGATATTATATCTAACCTCTTTCTGTGTGTGTGTGTGTTTTCATTACCTTCTTATCATGGAAATAGGTAATTTTAGTACTTTTATCTTTTAACCTTTCTTAATCCCTTCAAACATGGGTGATCTGCTACGTTTACTGTATATTTACCTTTGCCAATGATTTTATTGCAATTTTTTGATAATTTTATTATTCTTATTTGTGCTCTTCTCTTTTCCACTTAAATAAGTCACTTCAGCATTTCTTGTAAGTGTTGTTTCTTGGTAATAAACTCCTTTAATTTTTGCTTGTCTGGGAAACTCTTTATCTCTTCTTCCATTCTGAATGATAACCTTGCTGGATAGAGTAGAGTATTCTTGGCTGTAGGATTTTTCCTTTCAGTACTTTAAATATATCATGCCACTCCCTTCTAGTCTACAAGGTTTCTGCTGAGAAGTCAGATGATAGCCTTATGGGGTTTTCTTTGTATGTAACTTGTTGCCTTTCTCTTGTGGCTTTTAGGATTCTGTCTTTATCTTTAATTGTTGACATTGCAATTATAAGGTGTCTTGGTGTGGGCCTCTTTGGGTTTATGTTGTTTGGTGCTGTCTGTGCTACCTTCACTTGGATGTCCATTTTCTTCCTCAGCTTAGGAAAGTTTTCAGCTATTTCTTCAAATTGATTCTCTGTCCCTCTGTCTCACTCTTCTCCGTCTGGGACACCTAAAATGTGAATGTTATCATGTTTGATGTTGTCCCAGAGTTCCCATAGACTGTTCTGGTTCCTTTTAATTCTTTTTTTCTTTCACTTATTCAGCTTGGGTGATTTCCTCTAGTCTTTCATCCAGCTTGTTGATCCATCCTTCTGTATCATCTACTCTGCTATTGGGCTCCTCTTCTGGATTTTTCTTCATCAGTATTGTGTTCTTCATTTGTGATTGGTTCTTTTTTTATATTTTCCAACTCTTTTTGAATTTCTCACTGAGTTCATCCATTCTTCTCCCAAGATCAGTGAGTTTTCTTATGACTCATTGTTTGAACTCTTTGTCATGTAGATTGCTTATTTCTGTTTCATTTAGTTCTTTTTCTGGGGTTTGTCCTGTTCTCTTACTTGGAATGTATTCCTTTGTCTCCCCATTTTGTCTCTTTCTCTGTGCTTATATCTATGTGTTAGGTAAGTCAGCTACATCTGCTGATCTTGGAGAGGTGGCTTTATGTAAGAGGCCTAGCAGTGTGCTTCCCTATCATCGCCAGTTCCAAATATTCCAGGAGTGTCCCCTGTGTGGGTTACACATCTCCTTCTGTTATGGCAGGGTTGCTCTTGCTGCAAGGGGCCCAGGGAATCTAGGCTCTCCCCCTGGCTGGCTGGTTGTAATGCTCAGCTGTGTGTGGCTGCTTTGATCCTTTCAGTCACTTTATTGGGCATGGGAAGCCCCAGCACAGTTGGCTTCAAAGTCTAATAGTACATTCTTGTTGCAGTTTTTCTCTTAACTGAGTAGGCCCCCAGTGTGGTTGGTTGTTAGGCTCAGGGGCTTAGAATTGTTGCAAGGCACTGGACTGGAAGGCTGTTGTCAGCTCCCTCAGGGTTGCAGCTGAGTGGGGCCAGCCACAGGCATGGGAACACCCAATTGTTTCAGGCTTTGGAAGGTAGGGTCTCTTTCCTATGTGGCTGGTTGAGAAGCACAAGTCTGCTGCAGCTGACAAGCCCCACCACCCACAGGCCTATTCACCCCATCAACACAGTCCTGTCCCATGTGTGCACACCCAGGCCCACGAAAGTGGACTCAGTCACCCCACTGCAGAGGCCTCACACATTCCACCAACACAGGCCCACCTCTTGCACATGCCCTACCCTGCAGTGGTGGACCCACTCACCCTGCTGCAGGGATTCAAGGTACCCCTCTTATGCAGGCCCACAAGTTGTCCAAGAGCTTGCTGTTGCATTAGCCCAGTACCTAAGGTAGGCTGCCTATCCTGGCTGAGCTAGATTAAATTGACATTCTAGTGGGTGGGGCAGACCCCTGTGCTAATATGCCAGGGGAAGAACTCCAATGGCATCTGCCAACATCTGTGTTAGTAGGCCTGTACTAGGTCACAATAATGGCTGCTACCAATGTCTCAGTCCCTGGAGAGGTCTCATCTCTCACTAAGATGCACCCAGAGCCTATCAGGTGAGTCTCTTCACCAAAGGACTGTGCAGTTTCTTTCTGATTATTTTAGGTTGCTTTCTCATATGGGTGAATTTGTGGGTGGGCCCTTTAAGAGCAGGCTTTTTTTCCCCTTATGTCTGATAGCTTTTCCGGGGGTATTCCCTGTTGTAGTTAATACTGGCAAAGCCAGGTATTATGACACTTGTCTTGGTTGTGCTGAGTCCAAACCTGTTTATTCTGGTAACGCTCTCTTGCTCAGGTCCCCCACTCCTCCAGGGAAGGCTTCATACCTTAGGCCAGCTATGAAGCATCACATCTAGAAGGTAGCTTTTTTCTCTCCAGAAAGGAATTTCTGCCTCTCCCACCTCAGTCAGCACCATCCCTTGTTATGCAGATTCTTTTTATCCAGTTTTCAGTTCTCTCTTAGTGGTAACTGTTCTAAGAGTAGTTGTAAATTCATTGTGCCCATGAGAGGAGGTGAGTTCAGAGTCTGCCTATGTTGCCGTCTTGACACCATCTCCATGTACTTTCTATTTCATTTATTTGTATTAGGTTTCTAACATGAAATGTTAAAATTTATTGACATAGATCAGCTATTGAAAAATATTAAAAAGAAAAAATGATAGAAAATAAAGGTAATAAAATAGATGTTCATGGTAGATTTGAGGATATCTTTCTCAAAATATGATAATTTGTCTATATTATATTAGGCATTTCAGATATCTTTCTTACCAGGCATTTCACTGTTATGTTTTGTGAACTGTCAATCCAGGAAAGAGGTATGGAGTAGTAAGACATGATACTTTCTTTGAGCTAGATTTTTCAAATACCTGGCTCATCAAACCACGGATTGTCTAATTAGAATAAGAGGAAAAACTACCCCTACTCCTGACCTAGAATGACTCATATTCTGTGTTGTTACCAAATGAGGGAAGAAGAAAGCATCAACGTAAAAAAAATACTGAACACTGCTTATTATTTTAGTACAGGAAGATTGTTACAAAGTTCTATATAAATGGAAAAATGACAGTATTTTTCCTTTATGTCTCTTTGAAGAAATATTTATGCTTATGTCTGGGGGAAATCAGCATTTCAGTCATCATCAGTTTATTGCACATGCCAACAAGCAATTGTAATATTTTATACAAATATCTTTAAGAATTTTTAAATTATTAGGAGAAATATATAAACATAAGCCAAGCAAAGCTAAATTAAGAAATGAACCAATACTAAGAGTTTCAGCTGCATAAGACCTCAAAACTTGATATGAAATATATATCATCCTATTTTAAAATAGCAATCATTTAGAGCTCTCAGATCAATTTTAGTCTCCATACATTTTATTAAGAGAGCAAATATCTAATGCACATATTAAGTGTGCAGATTCAAAATCTAAATGTCAAAATTTATTCACTCTAAGCCTTTACTAAGACTCACTTTTCTGTCTTTCCATACACAATTTCCTTGGAAAACATCCAAAGAAGAAAAATTTTTGTCTCATGCGTTGATCATCCTACTACCAATTTTATTGGTCACTTCTCTCCATTTTCAGCACTCTTCAATACAAATTAGAAGTTTCTGTCTAATAGCTTTTTTAAGGTATTTTTTATGACATTTTCTATTTAGAAACCTTAGGTTCTTAATTCTTTTGGTCAAGACAAGGTAAACATGCTTATGATCAGGTCTTAAAACACACCATAATCTGGCCTCACAATGTATAGCTAATCATCTCTCCAATAGCCTTCAGAATTCTCCTCAGTATCCCCTTAGGACTTTAAATCATTCCTCTCACCCGGAAGCTTTCTTCCATCCAATCTTCACTGATATTCAATGAGTGATCATTCTTCAAAGATCTTTTTCACATTCAAAGTTAAGCACACACTTTCCCACTCTATGAAGTTCTCTGCAGCTACATTAACTGTTGCTTCCTCAACATCTGTACCTATTGCATTCAGTAAACAATTTAATCTTGCAAGTGTATATTTCTTTGTGTCTTTGTTTAATATTGTTCAAAAATATTTATTCCAAATCTCTAAATAGATATTTTATTTTTGTGGCATATAAGCACTAACAAGGCAAATATGTACATACATAAATCTCTTGAAATCTATATTCAAATAATGCAGGAGATCAGGATGTAAAAATGAGTTGGGGCTGTAGAATCACTCCATTTATAATACCACTGCTTTGTGCTCAGTATACTAGTGCTATGCATATGGTGGTCGTGTTAGCAGTAACAGTAGTAACGACAAAAGGAAACATTTATTGATGCTAACTGCTGTACTGAGCATAATTTTTACTTCTCACAAGAGCTCTGCTACAGAGATGAAAACACTGTTGCATACAGATCTCAGGTAACTAACTCAGAAAATCTGGCACCAGATTACATTCTTATCACTTTGTGGAATCTCCCTAAAATGTTGGTTTTGTGGATTTAATTACTTTGTTAAAACTATATATGTAAAGTTTTTATCAACTGAATTGCACACTTCTGAAAATTCGTTATTTCATATATTTAACATAATGCTTTACAAATCAGTGCAGCCAAATATGAAATACTGATGCATCTTTCCATCTGAGTAAAGCTACTTTTCCTTTTTTCACACACACACACACACACACACACACACGCACATTTATGCTGCTTTCTCTTTTCATTAAGAATAAAACATTATAAATACAAGGTCTTCATATATTATGACTGACTTAGCACATATATGATAAATACTGCACTATTATGACAGGGAGGATCACCTTTCCCAAATTTTAACCAATGGGTCAATGGAAAGTATTTTCCTCACAATTTTGTTTCATCTGTGTTATGTATATTCTTAAAAGATAGGCTGCTAATCAACATTCATTGAGTATTCACTCTATAATGAGCAAAATGCTAAGCAATATTTTAATACAATTTATAGTTTATTATTTCACCATTCTGTGTTACTTTTACCTGGGTATCTTATCCAATTACTTATATTTATTTACTCACTGATATACACCCAAGTGAATAAAATGTCCCACAGATTTTTATGCCCAATGTGTGTGATTCTTCCTTCCACTTGAGATATGTGGCACTAAGAGACCATAAAGCTTAACACTTTAAGGACACTCACTTCTTAAATACTTAGCTGTGGTACCAATTTCTGTCTATCTAGGAGTAAAATACAAAACAGTAGCAATCAGACTCTTCTCTGATATCTGCTCCATCTAAAGAGAAAGGGAAATGGCTGCACTGAAGATCCAGGCAGCCCATTACTTTTTAATAGGTAGAGGGCTATTTTGGGTATCCACAGACGTCTTTATTTACAATTATTAAGAATTATTTTGGATTTATCCAACCACTTGTACTGTATTTACAGATATTGAATGAAATGCAAATATAGCCAGAACAAAGTGAGTTTCAATAGAAATTATTTAAAATCAAAGATGTTTGGTTCTACATAAATTTGTTTAAAAAGCATCTGATGATGATTTCTAGAACTGAATTTATGAGCTTTTAACTCTAACTGTTCAATGCTTATAGATCACAGCTCTCCCATTGTGGATTCTACCTGCTAATTAGTACATAAATTTATAATTGCACAGTTCTTTGGAATCTTTTCACCAAAGGCAGTCATTACCAGCAACTTAAAATATAGCAAAAACCATATATCTGAAAATCTGAGTATAAATTTACTTTCTGCCTCAATTGAAGTTTAGTTCAGGTGTCTAATGTCCTTTGACTCAGTTGTAAAGAGATTATCCCTCTACCATCCACAAAAAATGACAAGGTATCCTTTTTAAATTCTATTTCTGCTTAGCTAAATACTTGCATCTCAGGTAATTAATTTGTACTGTGAAGTCCTTTCTTTCTTTTTCTTTAAACTAGAGAATTTTTTTTTTGCTTTTGGTGGTATCAGTGGCATTTGTTTCTTTGTATTATTTTATGATAAGCAGACTTTATTTTTATCCCAATAATAACAATGATTGGGCTGGCTGGGTGGTGCAGTGGTTGCATGTGCATGTTCTGCTTTGGCAGCCCAGGGTTCACTGGTTCGGATCTTGGGTGTGGACATGGCACTGCTTGTCAAGCTATGCTGTGGCAGGCACCCCACATATAAAGTAGAGGAAGATGGGCATGGATGTTAGCTCAGGGCCTGAAATTAGAAGTATACAGGTTAAATAACAACCTGACTAGAAATGTCTTCCTTATCTGAAGTAAAACTTTCCCAGCAACTGAGGCTAGCAATTCAAAGCATATACAATCTTTCTGTCTGCATGCTCCTCTGCTTACACTCCCCTTTTCTCAGGACTTAAGAGTAACCCCATTCCTGGAAGCCTGGATATACAACAAAATGGTAGAGTTATTGTGTACTGAAGCTGGCTGGTAACGAAGAGGAAAAACCTCTGTGTCTGCAGACAAGCTTCCTGGCAGCAGAATCCACTATCCACCAGGGAGGCAGACAACCAAGGACATCTGCCTGTGGATTCCCTTATCTCACCATCCTTTTCCCTGAAAACAGCCTCATAAAGCCAAACACAGCCCATGGGAAAGTGCCAACCAGCAAGGCCACAGGTTCCCCTTCCCTACAAGCAGCCACATTCCTCATAACCTTTAAAACTCATTACTCACTTTTTCATGGGGAACCAGCAGTTCCTAAGGCACTATCCTGCTGCTGCTTCCTTTGCCTAACAAAAAAATATAAAGCTTTTTCCTTTTCATTTTCACCCAAAATTTTGTTCTCATTATTTGGATTGTTTCCAAGTTCAGAGACCAAACTTCCAGTAATAAACCTGGCCATCCAGATGGGACCCATGGGTGGTCCCCACTGAGACCTCCTCAGCTTAATCAGACACTACCGAGTCAATCTCCATGCCTGTCCAAATTGGGGAAGTGGAGGTTTGAAGAAAAGCTCAGGGAGGCCACATCCCTGAGGCCCAGTGCTTGGTTGTTTGGACCCTCGGTCAAACCCAGGTCTGCTCCCTTGGCTGGACTCTGCGCAGTACCTGGGATGGTTGGTGAGATTGCCCGAGCAGCTGGCAAAGCCAGTTTTGCTTCGGGGACTTTCTCTCCCACTCCCTTCCATTGGCAGCCGTTCAGACCTCCGGCTACCAGGGAAACCACCTTGCAGAAAAGGAAAGCAGCTGGAAGAAAAGTTGCGATGCCCCAGCCAGATTGGGTAAGTCCTCTAGTGTGCACAGGGAGATTTCTTTGTCCTTGCTCATTTGAGAAGATCCATGAGGTAGATCTTCATTTGTTGCATGCAACTGAGTTTAGGACACGGACTAAGTGGGACTAGAAACAGAAGTTTTGGTTTTTGGTTTTGGTTTCTTTGTTCTAGCTTACATTAGCTGGCTGAGGGTTTTTTAGGAAAGCATGCTTCTTTGGTGTTTGGTTGCTATTTGTCTGTTTGTCAAAGGTGTTAATATGGGAGGTGCCGCATCTATTCCAACTAAGAGCCTCTTGGGGAAGATTTTGGCTGATTGACCTACTGTTATAAGCCAATGACTAAGAAACAAATCATATTTTATTGTAACACTGCCTTGCCAATGTATGTCTTAGAAAGTGAAGGAAGATGGCCATTGAAGGGAACTTTAAATTATTAGACTATTTCGTACTTGGAGTTATTTTGTGAGAGATCTGGGAAATGGGATGAGATTCCATAAGTGCAGGATTTTATGCAATTGCACAATCAGGAAGGTGATCAGCTAGGAACCAAACTGATGGTCCAAAGAAAAGCCAAGCCTCCCATGGTCAAAGATGCTCAGACACTGGAAGAAAACCTTGATGAGGACATGGCTGCCTTAAGTGTGTTCAATCCTTTTGATCCTAATTTCAGTGTAGCACAGCTGCTGATAGCAAGTGCTCCCAACACCCCGCAGCAATCCCAGGCAATGGGAAGTGGAAGGGAACCCCGCAGCAATAGCCCCCTTTGTCTCCACCCTTACTGAATGAAGAGGCAGTGGGGTGGGCTGAACCCCCCAAGGATCCCCCTAGGTATGAGTCAGGAGCAGGAATCCTCTCCCCTTTAAGGACCCGACAAGGTACTGTTTTCTGCCAGGGATCCTCTGGGATGGGGACAGGGCAATTCCCTCTGTGCCAGTTGCCTGTAGGAACAAATGGCCAGGGGCAATTGGCTGTCTACTATTGGATGTATACCCTTTTTTCAACTTCTGATTTGCTGAATTGGAAAAGCCAAGACCTGTCCTACTGGAAGAACCAACAAAAGATGACAGATGTGTTTACAGTCATTTTCTCTATCCACTGCCCTACTTTGGTAGGTGTTCAGTCCTTGTTGAGCACAATGCTTATGGGCAAGAAGCAGTGCCTTGTGGTAATAAAAATTAAAGCAAAAGCTCAGCATTTACATGATGTGGATCCCAATCAGATTCCCACTCCTGTGTGGCCATAGCCCAAGTAGAGCCTAATTGGGACCCAAACACAGATGTGAGGAATGCATTATTGAGCCATTACCAGAGGTGCATCCTGGCTGGATGTAAAAAAGGAGTTCTCAAAGGAGCTTAAATAAGGTTCAGGAACTACAGCAAGAACTGGGAGAAAATCCTGTGGTGTTCTTAGAATGCATATATCAGGCATATAGAAAATATACTGACTCAGATCCAGAAGCCCCCCAAAACCTCCAAATGGTCAACATGACCTTTATTGGACAGAGAGTCCCAGACATGAGAAGGAAGCTCAATAAGGTTGAAGGGGCCATAGCCATGAGTTCTAGCCAATTGGTAGCAACTGCTTTCAAAGTCTATAACGTTCAAGAGGAACACAAAGCCAAGTCAGTCAAGTTGTTTTACACTGCTCCTCCAGACAGAAGGAAAAGAAAATGGAGTCCAAGGCCTGGGAAAAAGGGACACCAAAAATTGGAGAAAAATCAATGCACCTATTGCAAAGAAGAGGGGCAATGGAAAAATGAGTGCCGTAAGCTAGAAAAAGGCACCAAAGAGGGAAAGCAGGGTCCCACGAAGAAGCTCATGACCTCCCAAGTTTGAGACTCAGAGGAGGAAGATGATGATTGATGGGTCCTGGGGTTCCTTGCCATGCTTGCTGCTCCCATTTCAATAGTCCTCCACGAACCCCGGGTACAAATAACAGTGGGGACCAAAGTGGTTGACTTTCTAGTGGATACTGGTGCCACTTATTCAGTGTTAAACTGCAAATTGACGTCACTGAGTAATTCCCCAGTTGCCATTGTTGGAGTCACTGGTGAAACTCAACAGAGACCCACGCTGCAATGGCTGGAATGCAAATTGGGAGAACAAAAGCTGAAACATAGCTTTTTCTATATACTAGACTGTCCCATCACCCTTTTTGGACAAGATTTGCTTTGCATATTGAATGCTCAATCTTCTCACCCAAGAAGCAGCAGCTCCACCTCCAAGGGCCACTGGAAAATGCACTCAGACTCCAGGCCTTCCTGGAAAGAACAGAAGAAGGGGAACACCTAACACTGCCCGAGATCTACCAGCAAGTGAGTACTGGTGTCTGGCTGATGGGGTCCCTGGGCACGCTCCATTTGCCACTGTAATAAGAATTGAACTGAAGGAAGGCACCCCTTGTCCAAGAAAGAAATAATATCTCCTGAACAAAGAGGACTTGAGAGTAGCCAACTGATTTTGCAAAGATTTTTGCAGCACAGGCTAATAAGGCCCTGCCGATCACCATACAACAAGCCCATTTTACCAGTAAAAAAACCCCACACTCAGATGAGTACTAGTTTGTGCAAGATTTAAGGGCCATTAACGACATTGTACAGAATACATATCCAACAATACCAAACCCCTATATGCTGGTAACTACAGTACCAGGGGAATACGTCTGGTTCTCAGTACTGGACGTTAAAGATGCTTTCTTTTGCATTCCGTTGGAAAGAAAGTCTCAACTATTGTTTGCCTTTGAGTGGCAAGACCCAGATACATGGGTCACCAATCAATATTGTTGGACTGTGTAGCCTCAGGGATTTAAGAACTTTCCTACACTGTTTAGTGAAACCCTGGCAAAAGACTTGAGAGGACTCCAACTCAACCAAGGAACATTACTACAATATATTGATGATTTGCTGATAGCAAGTCCTAGTTACCAATAATACCCTTGCTTGGTGTGGCTACAACTTGTCCCCAAAGAAGGCCCAGATTTTTAAACAACAGGTGGCCTATTTGGGTTTCCAAATAAGCCAAGACACCTGTAACTTGATGTCTGACTGATGACAGGCAATTTTACAGGTAAGATGCCCTCAGAACTGAAAACAATTATGAGGATGTTTAGGCATGGGAGGGTTCTCGCGGATCTGAATTCCCAATTTTGGACTAATAGCTAAACCACCGTATGATGCTTTAAAGGGAAAAGAAACAGATCCCCTCATATGGTCAGGAGAACACCAAAAGGCGTTTGAGACCTTGAAGCAGGAGTTATTGACTGCATCGGCCTTGGGCCTCCCAGATCTAAAGAAAGAATTTAAACTCTATGTACATGAAAGGCAGGGAATAGCTCTGGGAGTTTTGACACAGTCTGGGAGAGGTGCCCAGACCAGTGGCCTACTTATCTAAACAATTGTATCACACTGCCAAAGGATGGCCTCCATGCCTGTGGGCTATAGCAGCCACCTGTGACTTGCTCAGGAAGCAGAAAAATTTACCTTGGGACAGCCTACCGTGGTATATGTTCCCCATCAAGTGCTCATGTTCCTTGAACAAAAAAGGGGCATATTGGTTAACTGCTGGAAAGATGGGCAGATACTGAGCTATTTTGATAGACAATCCTAACATCACCTTAAGGACCGTAACAATCTTGAACCCTGCCACCTTACTTCTGAACTCTGAAAATGTTATCAACTTTCACAACTGTCTAGAGGTTATAGAAACTGTGTGTTCAAGCTGATTAGACTTGTCAGATGAGCCCCTTACAAATCCAGATTGGGATCTATTCACCGATGGCAGCAGCTTTATAAATGATGGACAGAGACGAGCAGGTTATGCAGTGGTGACTAAAGGAGAGGTTATCGAGATACAGGCGCTCTCTCTGGGAACTTTGGCACAAAAAGCAGAATTGATTGCCCTCACGAGGGCCTTACAACTGTCAAAAGGGAAAAAGGTGAATATATACACTGATTCAAAGTATGCATTCATGGTGGCCCATGCTCATGGAGCCACGTGGAAAGAAACGGGGCTACTAACTGCAGGAAATAAAGAAATAAAATATGCTTTAGAAATATTAACTCTGCTACAAGTAGTAACAGAGCTAAAATCAGTCACCATTATGCACTTCCCAGGCCATCAAAACACTGACTCCTATATAGCTTCTGGAAATCGAATGGCAGAGAAGGCAGCGAAGAAAGCTGCCAAAGGACCTAAATTTTGGGGGACCCTCATCGCACAATTAGACCTAAATCAATATGACCCCTCTTAGATGGAGGAGGACCTAAAGAGGGCACAATAATGGGGTTTTGATGACTGGGATCCTCCTCATAAATGGAAAATAAACCTTCATGGGCTCATTCTACTCCCTGAGGCTCTGGTGTGGCCCTTGATAAAATACTTGCATGAATGTACCCATTATGGAAGAGATGCCTTAGTAGACTTCATACAGCCTCACCTTAGAGGGCCCACGATGCATCAACTGGCTTGGAAGTCCTCCCACTCCTGCCCGATATGTGCTATAAACAACCCAAAGATGAAAAGACAACACCCACAGAACGGAACTCAATATTCCAAAGAACAACCTTGTAAGGACTGGCAAGTGGACTTTACACAAATGCCTAAGACAACTGGAAATTCTAAATCCTTATTAGCATTTATAAACACCTTTTCAGGGTGGTATTACCCACCAGAACTGAGATAACCACTGAGGTAGCCAAGTGCTTGCTAAAAGATATTATTCCTAGGTTTGGACTGCCATCCAGTGTCCAGAGTGATAATGGACTTGTCTTTGTAGCTGAAGTTATACAACAAGTAAGTAAAATTCTTGGGATCAAATGGAAACTACATGCCTTGTGGAGATCCCAATCCATGGGGAAAATAGAAAAGATGAATCATAACTTAAAGAAGTCTGTTTCCAAGCTTTGTCAAGAGACCCATTCAAAATAGGACAAAGTACTCCCAATTGCCCTCCTCCATATTAGAGTGGCCCCTAAAGTGGACTTGGATTAAGCCCTTATGAAGTAATATATGGGAGACCCTTCCTAGTTCCATAGGCAAAAGGGGAGGGCCCCCATGCAATTATAGAAGTTAAATTGAAACAGTATATACAGCATGTAGGTCAAATATTAATTATTATACATGAGTTTGTCTCCTCCAGGTTGCCTCCCCACCTTGAAACTTCACTGAATCCATTCCAAGCAGGAGATAAGGTGCTTCTGAAGGTGTGGAAGGAAAAAGGACCAGAACAACAACTTGAAGAAAAGTTGAAAGGATCCTAGGATGTGTTATTAACCACCCATACATCCTTTAAGTTGACAGATATAAGACTGTGGGTGCACCACACTAGAGTAAAGAAGTGCCAGACGATTTCTAGTCACAGGCACCTTCTCCTGATAAGTGGGAAAGCAGACCATTGGAGGGTTTTAAGCTGCTCTTCAAAAAACAGCCATGAGATACATCACATTGCTAATTCATCTGTATTCCTTACATTTTCCAGTTATTGCCTGACTGGACAACTCCCAACTCCCTGGTATGCATTGCACAAACCATTGCTAATGCAATGCAAGATGTGGACTGCTGGATTTGTCTTCCTTGAGCTCAGTCCACTCCGGGTCATGGGGACCCCCTGGTGCATCCTGTATCAGACTTTACCCAAGTCCCTGATGGGGACTGGGTCCCTAAGTGAGACCTTCGGGCTCGCAACCTTATGTACCACATATGCATCAGTCACTTCCCTCATGAGAACTTTTCTAAAATTGCCTGTCTTATGCTTCCTCTCTCCACCAGTACTGTTCTATATTGGATCCAGGGCACCCAGTAGATACCTGAATACTTTGAAATGACTTTGCCTCCACCCTCAAGGCAACTCCCTATGTGTGTTCAGCAGTCCACCAGATACCCAGTGGAAGAAATTAAATCCATGGTTGACTATTCATTTCTGGAGAGATCCTGGATGGAATGAACTGGATTCAAAGTTGGTTACTATTTCTAGACTAATAGCTCTGTCAGCTACTACACTCACAATGAAGGTGAAAGTAAGTTTTTTTGTGCCCCTCTTGGACATGTTTTCATTTGAAAAATTAATAATTACCCTTGGGCTACAGAATGTCCCCACAATTTCACTTTCTCCACTCAACATCTTCTCGAAATCATCACCCCTTTTTCACTCCACAGCTTGAATGAATCAAGACATTGGGAAAGTTCCTTACAATTATATACCTGAGTCACTTAAGACTTGCCAGGAAACATTCCTGATGGGGATGAATATTTCTTTGGGTATACTCTGCTGCCCTGGTGGGGGGTCGTGGCCCACCAATATGTACTCCACAATCTGTCTCACACCTTGACAATCATAGCACATGAAACTGCTAAATCCCTCCTTAACTTACAAACCTCTCGACTCTCTAGCAAAGGCTGTATTAGATAATCATATGGCCTTGGACTATATTCCAGCCAAACAAGGTAGGGTTTGCGCTATAGCTAATATCTCTTGCTACACATATATAAACACTTCATCACAAGTAGAAACTAGTATAGAAAAGATCAAACAACAAGCCACCTGGTTACAACAACAAATGTCAGATCATCACACCTCCGTACTGGATGGTATGAAAAGAAATATTGATGACAGGTTTTCAAGTTTATTTTCTTGGACACTGAAAGGAATCTAGTCCACGTTGCCTGAAATTTTACATTTTGGTTTATCTATGCTCCTATTGGTGGCTGGGATATATATTATATTTAAATTTATTCTCTGCTGTATTCTCAGTATTTCCAAAACTGTGACTGAGACTATAACCACCCACAAAGAAAACTGGCAAAAGCATGTTTAAGCTTTCCACCACAAAAACCCCCTAGTGTCACCCAAATACAGTAGGAAGTAGCTAGATGATCATGGTGCCCCTTTCCAAAAGAAACGGAAAGCAAAACGACAATGGGGAATATGTTACAGGATTTTTCTATCTGAAATTAGAAGTATACAGTTAAATAACAACCTGACTAGAAATGTCTTCCTTATCTGAAGTAAAGACTTACCCAGCAACTGAGGCTGGCAATTCAAAGCATGTATAATCTTTCCTTCCTTTTCCGTTTCCTTTTCTCTGCTTATGCTCTCCCTCCCTTAGGACTTAAGAGTAACCCCAGTTCCTGGAAGTCTGGATATACAACTAAGGGGTAGAGTTCTTGTGTCCTGCAGCTGGCTGGCAATAAAGAAGAAAAACCTCTGCATCAGCAGAAAAGCTTCCTGGCACCAGAATCCACTATCCACCAGGGAGGAAGACAATCAAGGACATCTAACCTGTGGATTCCCTTATGTCACCATCCTCCTCCCTGCAAACAGTCTCACAAAGCCAAACGCAGGCTGGTGGGAAAGCGCCGACCAGCAAGGCCACAGGCTCCCCCTCCCTATAAGCAGCCATATTCCTCACAACCTTTAAAACCCCTTATCCACTTCTTAATGGGGTGCCAGCAGTTCCTAAGGCACTATCCTGCTGCTGCTCCCTTTGCCTAGCAAAAAAAAAAAGTAAGCTTTTTTTTCTTTTCATTTTCACCCAAAACTCTGTTCTCGTTATTTGGATTGGTACTGAGTTCAGAGACCGAACTTTCGGTAACATAACTAGAAAGCTCAGGAGAAGCATAAGTCCTGTAGAGGATAACAGCACTATAATTACAATTTTCATTGGAGACCTGATCTAGCTATTTCATTCTAAACTTCTGATTCCAACTAGAAGATAAATCTTAAGTGGGCAATAGAAACTTCTGGGCCATACATGATGTCATTCACTTCTCCAAATATAGGACTTTTATAGGAAATGCTTTCATATCACATTTCTGGTCCTCTAATACCTTAGATCAGCCTCTCTAGAATCATGCTCTGTGATGGGGATTCTCCTTCAAGTGTTTTATAAAGATGATGCTCTGAAAGAAAAGTGTTAGGGAAGAAAGGAAGTAGGACAGGGAGGGAAAAGAGCTAAGGAAGAATGTGTTTTTGCTAGAATGTAATGTGAACCCATCCACACAGGTATTTCTGGAACACGAATTTTACCATTGAGTAAATTTTATGATCAGACAAGAAGAATGCCCTTTTGTTAGCCCTGCTCAGCATCCCAGTATCAATCAGTCATTGACTGTAGGCTGTTTTAGTGAGCAATTGTTGGAGGGACGGAGGAGAAGGATTATAAAATCATCTAGCCTTGAATGCTTACTCAAGTTGATCCAAGGACAATTCTCAAGAGTGCAGCTGTGACCCAGCAGCAGCCTACCATCATGTCAGATTAAATGAAGAGGGGTATAGCCAGCTAGGGGGATGGGTGCACCAGGCCACTAAAGGAAATCTGGGACAGAGTCTCCTATACTAAATAAATATGGCATGATATTCCTGTTATGCTTAGCCACTTTTAAAGAGGAAACAAAAATAATAAAGGAAAAGAAAGAGCATATGAGTCCTGAATGTGATAAGAGCCCAATTAAACTTGCAAGTACTTAAGTAATTGGGCCCATTTTCTCAGGATTATTTCAAATTACCCATCCTCTTTAGGAGGTCATTTGAAGTAGGTTAAACAACTCATCACTATTCCCTGCGACTAGCTAGATTTCTAATACAATAATTGAGAGATTATATTTCTTTTTTTAATTGAGAAATAATTGACACATAACATTATACCATTTTCATGTGTACAACATAATGATTCTATATATGAGGTTATATTTGATGTTGACTATAAAACAGAAAGAATCCTCTTCTATACATCCAGATGAATGCATATTAAAGATTTAGATATAATAATTGTTTAAAGGGGTACTGAGAAATTATTGTAGGCTTTCACATTTTCAGTCTCTTTATAGTGTTAAAAAATGATATAAAACCATGGCATGGTTATTGTACTATTGACTCAAGGTCTAACACTACACTTTTGTATTCTTTGTGTTGCCAGTACAAGTACTCTGCAAATGTCACTTCTCCTTTGCCATATGGCTTCCGCCAAGATGGGGTGCACAGGAGCTACTGGAAGTGGGTGGTGGGAGAAGGTTCTATTTCTTCCTGTGCTTGCTGCTCCTATTACCATTATTCTAATAATGGCCCTTAGTTCTGTGATTCCTAATTGGTTCCAGTAGTCAGCCTCATCTTTCCATTCTATTTCTTCCCAGAAGCATGTTTTTCACACCTCTAAAGTACCAACCTTAAGACTCAGAAATGATAGTCATCAAGAGTCATGCTCCCTCCGGAAACTCTAGGGTAGTGTCCTCTCCTTTGCCTTTTCCAGCTTTAGAAGTCATCAATATTCCCAGGCTTTTGACCAATTCCTCCATCTTCAAAACCACCTTTGTGATTACATTGAATATCCTGGATAATGAAGGATAATCTTTCCATCTCAAGACCCTGAACTTAACCATATCGGCAAAATCGTTCTTTTGTGTAAAGCAACACATACACAAGTTTGGGGATTATGATGTGGACATCTTTGAAAGGGTATTGTTTGGTCTATTACAGCAACTAATGCTCATTCACTGATTTACAAGTATCTGTTGAGCACCAAACACATGTCAGGCATTATTCTAGGCACTAGGAATAGAAGTGAACAAAAAGGCCAAATTCTGTATCCTTCTGGAGTTTGCAGCATAGTGAGGAAGATGGAAAGTAAATAAAACTAAGTCAGGAATATATGATAGGTCAGATGGTGATAATGCTATGAAGAAAAATCAATCAGGAAAGTGGAATACAGAGAGTTAAGAGCATTACATTGTAAATACTATGGACAGAGAAGGCCACTCTCAGAAGCAAAAATCTCAAGGTGGTAAGGGCTTCAGGGAGGAGCACGTCAGGTGTGTTTGAATAACCACATACTGAACACAGGTGAGAGTAGAGAGATAGGAGGTCTGTGAAGAAAAGGGAGCCAAACCGCAGAGACTGATAGAACACTTTCAAAAGTTTGGCTTCTTTGTGGTTATTCTCTGTCAGATGACACCATTAGTAATACGCCAGAGTTGTAATAAAGTTGACTTGGATTTCAACAAGTTCAATATGACTGTTATGAAAATAAAGGGAGTAAGAGGATACAAGAGAAGAGATTAATTAGGACACTATTGAAATAATCCAAGAAAATGGCAGCATAAATTGAAAGTGAGAGAAGAGCAAGAGGGGCAGTTTGTGTGTGTGTGTGTGTTTTGGTAGTGTTGGCAGTGGTTGAGGTGTTTGGATGAGGAGCTCAGTTGGCATATGTTATATAAGACATCTGTTGGCTGTACAAGTGGTGGTATCTATTACAGATGGACATAGGAAGCTGGAATTCAGGAGAAGAGTCTTAGAAGAAGTTGCAAGTTATCCACCTATAGGATGATAAATGAAGCCATGAAACAGAATGAGATGACCAAGGGCATGAGTGTAGACACAAAATGAGGAGCGATTCAAATGTGTTGCCCAGGGTCACTCTGGATTCTTGTGGCTCAGTCACAAAGGTTTAGACTTTGCTGAACTTGCAGCAAAAACATCCAAGGATGTTTTTTTTTTGGATGCTTAAAAACTATCTGATATTGCTATACACTCAATGTTTTTACAATCAATTTATGCACGTGAATTTATTGGTATAGCATATTAAATTATTTAAATAAATTTCATTTTTTCAACCTGTAGAGCTTAACAACCGTATTTGGCCAAATATTAAAACTAATAAATTGAAAGGCTTCCACTCTATTTTTTCACTTCATTCATCAAACACATTTTCAAATTATTAGGTCTTTTAATTTTTCACTTGAGTCTATATTGCAATACGATTTGTTTCAAACAGTATATCATTTCCGAATTTCTATGAAACTCCACATCTTTTTTGTAATTTCATTTATTTAGTTTATTTGCTCTCCCATTCTTTTGGTTTTCAAATTGTCAGTATTAATAACTAAAATATTTTTCCTTGTGAGGCTAAGAAAAATATTGACAACTATATTAAAATATCCTTTATTATTACCTTCAAATCTCTGTTTTAAAGTAGTTTTATTTTGTTCTTACTTTAAATGGCATTGGCGATCTTCTGAGCTGCTCTGATTTTGCTTAGGAAACAAGATTGCCTGAGGTGTGCTTTAATATTAATTTTGTCTCTTCTTTGTGCTTCTGCAGATCCACGTATTTGTGTTTATTATGTTCAAGAGAAATACAAAAAGACAGATCTTTTATTGTTCTCTCTTAAATCTGGGTATTTGTTTTAAATATTTTAATATAAATCCTTGAATTTATAAATATCAACACACTACATGTTAAATACATAGAATTACAACAAGCTAATAAAAGGACAAACTCTGTAAATAGTAGCAATTCCATAATTCAAGGAATTTATAATTTATTATTTTTACTATTTATCACAATTATTATACTATTTATCAACTAATATAGAAATTTTCTATATTTTAAAAACAAATAAGTGTGGCTTAAATATCAACCATGTAGAGAACGGCTTTTTTAGATACGATGGTTTTGAAAGCGTGGCTGAAGAGATTCCCACGAAGGAAGCAGAAAGTCCTAAAACTGATAAAAACCGTTCCAAGAAAGTGGAGCGAGACCACTGTTGTCAAATGCTGTCAAGATACCAAGTAAGATGAGAACAGAGACTTTACTCTGGAATTTGGCAAGATGAAAACTATAGGGATGCCACATGCAAAGGTAATAAAGTAACTTCAGTGAAGTGGTTTCATATGTCTAGGGAACGTGGAGGATGTGGATGAGTATTGGAAAATTAACCTAGAGAGAAAACTAAAACTCAAATAACAAAGACCTTTGTTGGCCATACTAAGGATTTTGAGGTTAATCATGAAATGGATGGGGAAATATATAGAAAGTTCTGTGACTAGATTTATTTCTTAGAATTATTTCAGGCAAGAATATGTAGAATGTATTGAAAGAATAAGAGATATATAAGTGATTACTATCATAGTTTAGATGACTTACAAAGCCTTGAGCAAAACATTTAAGCAACATTTACAAAACTTAATAAATTAGAAGTTTTTGGAAATACGATTATGAGCATGAGAATGAGTAGAGAGCCCAATTTTCTAGCTCAGGTGATACTATTCACTGAAATATGGACCACACAAGGAAGAGTAGACCTTATTTAGTGCACTGGTAAAAGCTATCTGCTGACCTAGCCTTTGCATATTCCAGGGATGAGATCAAAAACAACATAGCCACAACCATTTTTTATTTATCCTTCCATTAGATCTTTGCCTTTCAAGTCCTTACCCTATTCAAATGAGGCTTGGACTTCCTGGCCCGGCAGAGGGTTGAGTTTATACACATGTGAAGGCTCTTTCTCCTTCTTCTATGCACTATTCTCCCCTTTCCACATTCCTTTTCTCCTTTTTCTTTGCCTCTGACATCACTTTTTAGCTGTTATTCTCTTTTCTGTTATGTTCATTTGTTTCTTTCAGTGTAGCTGCACCCAAGTGTGTGCATGTGCATGTGTGTGTGTTTCTATACGTATAAGGTGCATTTTATTTATATCTTATAATACAGTGGGATCCACCTTCAATCAACATAAATTTCATATTAGAAGGCTGCAGACATTTCTTTGAGACATCCACTGACTTACTGTTTTCCAACAAATTGTACACTTCTCATTTTCCTGCAATTAGGTCTGAACCTCTCTGAACTCCAGACTCACATATACTACCATTAACTTGTAATTTCTGTTCAATCAATATTAAACAAACATCACAAACTCATTAAGTTCAAAAACAGTCTCCTGATTTCCTCCTAGACATTCTCCATTGTCAATCTTCCTCATCTCATGTAAGAAGTATATTTCTGTTGTTCATGCCCCAAACCCAAGAGCCACTTTGATCTACCTCTGACAGTCAAATCTGTGGCTTCTGCCTTCAAAATATATCCAAATTTGACCACATCCTTTCATTTACATTACTATCACCTTGGTCAGAGCCACCATCGTATTTCAGTTGGACTACTGCATTAGTCTCAACTGATTTCCAAAATTTTGTTCTTGCTCCTCTTTAGTCCATAAATAATGGGATAGCCTGAGTAATGTGACTACATTGCAAATTAAATTATGGCACCATTCTAGTAAAAACTCTCCAGTATCTCCTCATCTCACTAAAAATAAAACCCAAAATCTTTACCCCAATCCTCAGAACTCCACACAATTTGGTTCATCTTTACCTCTGCAGTTATATCCTTTTATGTCACCCTCTCTCACTCCACCCCAGCCACATGATTCTCCTTGCAGTTCTATAAACATGTCAGGCATGCTCCTGTCTCAGAGTGTTTACATTTGAAGCTCCTTTTGCCTGAAATCTCCTTCAGAGATGCAATCTTCTCAATGAGGCTACCCATGATTATCCTTCCTGAAATTGAAAAATGCAGGAAAATATTGGCTTTCCCTAGTCATCTTTTCATACTTATCTATCTATCATCTATCATCTATTGCTTGTTTATTTTGTTTATTTTTTTCTCTCCTCACTAAGGTGTAGGCCTCATGAAAGAGCAAATTTTGTCCCTTTTGCTCAGTGCTCTATCCCCAAATCTTAGATCAGTGCCATACTATGTGTATGCCACATTTAATATTGGTTGAATGAATATACAAATGAATGGTGAATATGAAGACGTAAAATTAATGGTAAATCTGAAGACAATAACACAACATAAAAACATTCAAGCATATGGTTTTAAGTTTCTTTGCCTGAAATAACTGAATTTCTGGTATTGTTAGGGTACCTGTATTTCTGCTGGACGGGAAGATAGTCAGCAGGAAATAATAGAGAAAAATCTCAACAATGTCCTATTAAGTTTTTAGACTGAAAATAAAGACCAAAGTCAAGGAATTTCCAACAAAACAATGAATTCACTGCTATAAGACAAAGAACTCTGATGGCTTCAGACTTCTCAAAAATTATCTTCACTGATAAATAAATGACTAGGGATTATAATGAATTCATAGTAGAAAGATTGACTCCTAAATTTCATATCTTTAAAACTATATATCTCCATTTTTTCACTGTCTTCTATTTGCAATAGAAAGAAATGTACATATAGTTATATACATATAAACACAACATTTATTTTTGTCCACTTTCCTGAGTATTTTGATGATGGTGGTTCTCTGTCTGCCATATTACTATTACCCTCACCCTGCAGAATATCATCTTTCAAAGAACATAAACTGTCCAACTTATTATAGAGGTGTTACCATTAATAAGTCAAGTCTCCCTTTATACAAAGAAATATTACAAATTTCGGAGCATAATAAGAAGACCAA
Source organism: Equus przewalskii (assembly GCF_037783145.1). NCBI lineage: Eukaryota > Metazoa > Chordata > Mammalia > Perissodactyla > Equidae > Equus > Equus przewalskii. The sequence goes on along the minus strand of NC_091832.1, from coordinate 60,924,346 downwards.
TAGCTGAGTTTGGCAAATATGGCACAGACAGATGGAAAATGAATGTTCTCCAAATTTTAATATAATTTTTTATTAATATCACTTCTAGACAGGACATTTTGTATTAAGAAAAGAATAAAGGTTTTGGAGAGAAATCAACCTAAGCCTAATTCTCTAGTGTACCGATAGCTAGTTACATGACATATGGATCTGACTGACTTGTGAATCTTAAACTCAGCATGTCTCTGCCACAAATTCCTTGGATGTTACTTCTCTTAGTCACTTCCTCTACATTAGTTCTTGAGCTTTACTGAGACATCCATTCCCTTGTAACCTAAAACTAATTTATCCCAATCTATCATCTCACTCCTGACTTTTCATTTTATTCATTCAGCCTGCTCACATGGATAAACATTTTATCTACAATTTATATATAACTTTATGATATCTAGTATCCCAATCCATAAACATACGACATCTCTTCACTTATTTCTTTAATATCCTTCAATAAACTGTAAATTTTTCCATAAGGATCTTATACACATTTTATTAGATTTATTTTCAAGTAATACTGATTCCTTTATATTTATTAGCCCATTGTTTTTTGCACAACTTCCTGGGAAGTTACCAATCCCAAACCAAAACTGTTCTCCAGATTCTTTGTTTCTATGTCATGTTGCTGGCATAAGCCCCCACACAATCACAAGTCTGTGCCAATGGAAGCGTTCAATTTCAACTAAGCGACCAAGAAATTTTCTCCTTTCCTTGATCAAATCTCCATTTTTTCCTTGAGTAGTGGTCACTGTTTTCATATTCTATTGCTTACCATATTTCCTCTCACAGTCATCAGATAATTTAGCTCAAATTTCTCTTGTTTCCATGCTACTCTGATACACAACCATAAGCAATGATGTATTTGATGATTCCCATTAATTTCTTCTCCTGTTACAGTGAGAGAAGTGTGCTTTCCCCTCCACCTGTACTCTGGATCCTAAACACTTTATAGTCTTATTTATTTATAATATTTCTTTGATTTTACCACCCGCTTTCTGAACATTCAACTTTCCCATATGCTATCTCTTTCCCATTAGCAATTTTAACACGTTCAAGACTCTCCCATCTTAAAAATAAATCAAAACAAAAACATCTTTCAGTGATAACTCTCAGATAGCTACTGCCTATATCCCTTCTCATTCATCTTGAAAAGTGTATAAACACTTACAGTTCCCACTTCTTTATCTCCCAATGATTCCTCTTTCTAATGAGCTAGGGCCTTGTTCCTACAGCTTCACTGGAACTTCTCTTATACAAATGATGCATGCCTAGGGTAACTATATGTCCCTGTTTGTCTGGTATCGTCTGGGTTTACAGCCTGTTATCCCAATGTTATTACTAACAGCACTACCTTTCATTATCATAAGTGTTTCACTTTAGATAACAAACTATTGGGTCCACATCCCAATTAGCTCTTTTAGTAAATAAAATGGAGAGTATCCTTTGGTTCCTGTGTCTCTCAACATTTATTAAAGCATTTAGTATAATTCAACTCCCTCATTCTCGAACCATGTTTGTCTTTTGAGCTACATGACAAAGATTTCTCCTAGGAGATTGTTTGTCATACTCATTCTTTTCCCAATTATATGTTCTTCAGCTTATATTTTTTATTTTCTCAAGGATTTCATATTTTACCTTTTTGTCTCCTCAAATTACATAGTTTCCCTGGCAAGTGTATTTACCTTCACATCTTCAGTTATCTATATTCTGATGGCTCTAATCCATAATTGTATTAAAGACTGCAGATCACAAGCTTCCTACTGACATTTCTATTTCAATGTTCTGATGCTACTCAAACTCAACATGTCAAACACTAAATGAGGTCCTCCTTCTCCCAATAATTCGCCTTCTCTCAGCATTTCCTTCTTCACGATATGGCATTCCTATTCACTCAGTTGTGAAATACAGAAACCTATGCCTCATCATCACTCCTCTCTTTCCCTGCTCCTGCATCCAATCAAATTCTGTCATGAGTTTTGGAAGATTTACATTTTCACAGTTACTCTGGCTCTAATCTTTTTCTTGTACTGAATTAGTTTTATTTTATGAATTTTTTTTCAGTTCACTTTATACATAATGCTTCTCCTCTTCTGCACAGATTAGAACCAGACTTACACAAATTTGCCTATATTTTTATTGAAAGTAAATATCAATCCTTAAAGAAATACTATTAAAAAATTAAGGGGCTGGCCCCGTGGCCGAGTGGTTGAGTTCGCGCGCTCCGCTGCAGGCGGCCCAGTGTTTCGTCGGTTCGAATCCTGGGCGCGGACATGGCACTGCTCTCAGACCACGCTGAGGCAGCGTCCCACATGCCACAACTAGGGGAACCCACAGCGAAGAATACACAACTATGTACCGGGGGGCTTTGGGGAGAAAAAGGAAAAAATAAAATCTTTAAAAAAAAAAGAAAATGCCCACCAGAAATTTAAAAAAAAAAAAAAATTAAAAATCAAAAATCAAATATAGCTCTATTTTGATGCTTCTAGCATATTTAAAGATAAGAATTTTAAAAATATATTCCTAAACTTAAAGACATCCAAGATGTAAGGGGCCTTATAAATCTATTCTTTCATTTTACAGATAAGAAAAGTGAGACCCAGAGATCTTCAGTGAAATATTACTTAATTTAATCTTAGATATATTGTTTTGTGCAGTTTGGCCTAGCCACATGCATTATTTTTTTTAATTATAGATGGCTGCTTTTCTAACAAACTAAATGATCTTATTATCAAGATGAGTATTATAAATTTATTTCAAGAAAAATCTTGATTTTAGATATGAATTCCAGTAAATTTGTCGCCTACCTCTGGTTAAATGTTAACAGATAAGAGTTTGGTCACTTTTGTACCTGGTGGCTACAATTTCTAGTAATAGAAGAAAAAGTGGGGCTATTCCTGAGACTTTATTGTAATAAGTTCTAACGTTAATAATTATTAATCAAGAAAAGATGATTTTGCACTTATTTGGAGATTTTAAACCAATGAGCACCCCATTTTCTGTGCTGTTGCAAGTCACTTTCTAGGTTAAGCCAAAAAAGTTTTGGGCTACCATTTCAGTTCTTACTTATTATACCTCAAGATCTCATGGAGTCCCACTCCTTGTCTCTAAGGCCCATTTAACTGTGAACTGTTCGTAAAGAACATTACCTACCTACTGCAATAAAAATCTTAATACGACTCTAGGGAAATAAATTTTATAACAGCAATCTTGTATCTCCACTGCATTTTAATTCTGTATATTCCTATCTTACTTGTGCTGTTATGCTCTTTCATTATATCTTAAGGATATATTGCTTATACCTTAATGAATATAGTTTTGCTATTTTGACTTATAGAGTGAATGCTATTTTATATCTATTACTTCTTCAACAAGAAATTCATGAATTTGGACTGTATACTTGATTTGCAAGAAGTTGACACATTTGACATTTAAATTTCGTTTGGTTATATTTTGGAGGATGTGGAAAATGGATTTGGCTGATAAAGCTCCAGTCATAAACCTCCTCTGTCCTTGCTAAGATCACAAGAAAGCTATATATAGGAATAGCTTATTCATTTCAAGACACACAAGAAAATCCCATTCTTAAATTATTTGATTTAAAAATATGTCTTATACATGAACTACATTCAACAGAACTTAGTCTTCTCAGTATAGATTTCTTTAGAGACTTTTTTGTCTATATGCACATCCTATATCTAGGTTGATTTTAATTTTAAGAAAAACAGAAAATGTTTGGGTCATTAAAAATGCAATCACTGAAAATAGGAAAATACACGAGAGTATTGTGAAACATTTAAAATCTTTCAAAAGTAAGTATTTTTAAAATTAGTGATTTTAATAATTAATATATTATTCTCATTAGAATTGTAGACACTTTGCATTCTTAGCATTCCTCTTTAGTCTAGATTCCAATCGTCTCATCCCAGGACTAACTAGTACAATAGATTATGTATTCATCGCAGTTTCTCATTCTTCTTTGTTCAGTTTGCTCTAAGCAACACTGTAGGGGTAGCTATTCTCAATTACTATTTATATTTAATATATTGGATTTTATTTAAGAGCATACATGATTCCCTTTTACCTACTTGAAAAGTAGATTTTCTGTATCTGGCATTAAAAAATCCTACCCTAATTCCCCATTATTTGCCTGAATAGTATTATATGACTCTTTCAAATTGCACTACACCAATTCTTGAAAACTCCCTCAGTATTCCAAATGGTCTCTTTTTATTTGTGCTTTTGACTCCGCCTGTGGAGATGTCCAGCTCCACATTCTACTCATTCACTAAACCCAGCTCAACATGATCAATCATGGAGGATATGACTTCTTCCTATTTGAATTCCTTTGCATTACATTTGTGCCCATTATTGCATGTTTACTGCCAAAAAATTAAGTATATCAATGCACAGATCATCTCCCCTAGCAAACTCTAGGCTCTTTTAGTGAAGGGCCAAATTTTGTTTCTCACTGTGCTAAGTAATTTATTTATTTATTTTTTGGTGAGGAAGATTGGCCCTGAGCTAACATCTGTGCCAATCCTCCTCTATTTTTGTATGTGGGTCTCCACCACAGCATGGCTTAATGAGTGGTGTAGGTCCATGCCCAGGATCCAAACCTCCAAACCCTAAGCCACCAAAGTGGAGTGCATGAACCTAACCACTAACCAGGCCAGCCCCAGTAACTTCAGTTTTGAATGCTATCAGTAAATATATATTGAATAAATTTGAATAGATCACTCAGTTTAATACACTATCTATGGTAATGTGATTATTTCTTGAATTTATCTAAAAATTTATCAAAGGAGTTGTAGTTCTCTCTTTATCATGCTAATACTGACCCATACTTACTTGCCTTCCAGGCATTTTGCTTTCTGAGAAGGAAAAAGAAAAAGTCTGAGAAGATGAAATGGGGCATCTAGATAAATAGATTGAGTGAAGGGAAAAGGGATTCAAAATAGTTCATTACATGTGTAAAAGCTAAGAGGAAATTATCAAAAAAAAGTTAAGCACTCTCCTGCCCTCTGGTTTGTATTCTTCCAACTCTATTGCTTAAAGTTTAGTGTCTATTTGAAGTAACATGCCTAAGGCTATAGAACTTGGATCATGAATGACTCACTGTTAGCACATGCAATTGCATAAATTACATTTTATATTTTCTTTTTTTTAACCACTTAAACTCCAGGCTTATTTCTTAATTTCATCCTTAATACAACCTGTGAAGTCTATATTCTTAGAGGGAGCCATGTGCATATTTATCCAAGGTAAATCTAGTTGTCTTGATACTATAAACCAACTCTGATATTTTAGGTTCTTCTAGAATATAAAATCTTCTTAATTTGTCTAACATTCAACTAGTAGATGACTAGTATATTACTCCTGTTTGGATACTTAAAATTGGATCTTTAAAATATATATATATATATATATATATATATATATATATATATATATATATAGTGCTTTTTGGACTAATGGAATTGATTAGGAAATATCAAGGCAGAAAAAGTACACTTGTGAAATCTGGCTTCTCAGCGGACATTAATAAAAATTTAATCATAAATATATTGTCATCTGGATGGAAACTATTCTTGAGAAGTTCATCAGGAAAAATTGTCAGCTATAGTTCTATAGGGGGCTATTTTATTGTATTCTCCACAATAATTAACATATTGCCTTGTTTGTTGAATAAATTATTTTACTTTAGTCTTTCAATTTTAGGATAGCAATGCATATAGAAAGGTATAATTTTTGATAGTTAAAGAAGCAACACATTTTTTAATGTAGCATCATCAAAACTATCTAAGAGCTCTCTTATAGCAAAAAAAGTAAAACTGCATTATGTCAGTATATATTATACAACAGTTTGACTACTGGATTTTCCATATCTGAAAGAGCAATGTAGGAATAGATTGAAGTATCTTTCTGAAAGGTTTTTATTTAAAAACACTACAATGGACAAGTATTTTCTGAAAATACATATCAGTCAATTTTCCAGATGTTCACATGTCTCTGTAAAATTGATGAGCTGCTAACAGCTGCTGTTTCTAGCTGTTCTTGGCCTTCTCAACTAGAATGTTTAAAGCAGTAAATAGTACTCTTTTTTCCCTGCTTACTCTCCTAATTTTCTAAGTGATTGATGGTCTGACCTTTTGTCCTTCTTCCAGTCTCTATGAGTAAATTATAGTGTTTATCTTAGTTCTATCACAGATACTCACAATGAGAAATAAAGGGAAATAAAGGTTGTGGTAGTCTGTCACATTATTGGCCTTCAAGCAATGATGCCTCATAATATTTATCTCTTTTAGTATAGCCCTCTCAGTGAATCTTGGTTGGGCTTATAATTTGATTTAACTAACAGAATGTAGTAGAAGCAAAACTCTGACAGATGTGGGACTGTGCCTTAGGAAGGCCCTGAATCCTGGGAATATTGAGCTGTGATTTAAGAAGTTCAGTTACTCTGGTGGAGAGGCCTTTTAGAGAGGCCAAATGGAGAGAGACAGATTCTAGTATTACACAGAGGAGAAACGAGTAACTTAGTTAACTGCGAGAACTGAGGCCCAGACATATGACCTGAGATGAGCCATTTCAGGCAAATCCCAGCCAAACAAGCCATTTGAGCTGAAGTGCCAGATGTGTGAGTGGAAGTTCAAGCCCTAGGAGAATACATAAGGAGCAGAGATGAATTGTTCTTTCTGTGCACTAAGTGACATTGTGACCTGTTGAATCAGGTGAAATAATAAAATGATCATTACTTTAAGCCACTAAATTTTGGAGTACTTTGTTAGGCAGCAATAGACATGTTGCTATGTTTCATCATGTGAAACAAAGCATGTTGCCCACCACCAATTCTTGTTTCATCTAGGATGAATGTACTTTTAGCATCTACTCCAGAATTCTTCTCTGTTCTGAAAATTTCTCAGCATATTTAGAATTTCTAATTAATCCAGCCCTGGTCAATGAGGCTGGAGATTTAAAAAATGGTCATCTAATAGCAGAGCATTAGATGGAATAAAAGGCTTGGAATTTCTCTTTTTTATAAATCACTCTGATCCCATTTCATATGATTTACAAATATAAATTTTAGATGTATTGAAAAGTTAAATGCCCAAAGAAAACAAGCTGTAAAATTAATGCAAGACAAATAGAAAAATAATTTATAAACACAATATGTAGAAACACAAAGTAAAAACAAAAAAGATATTACAGAAATAATTTATTAACTTTAGTACATAAATAATTACCATTTGGCATAACATAAGAAACCATGAAATAAATTAAAAGATAAGCCACATAAACTTTCACTTTGGGGAAAATCAAGTAAAATACTTTTCCCTATTCCTCCCACTAAGTACAACTAAAAACTCTGAAAATTATATGTAAAGCAGCTGTAAGAAGCCTCCAAAAATGGAAAGAAATAGGTAGTCTGGTTAGGGAGCTCAGGATCCCAGGATAACAGGTGGCAAGGCTGCTGGGTTTTCTTTTTGCCTCATATATTCCAAACTTAGAGCTGAAGAAGCAAACAACTGAAAATGCAACCAGGTACAGACAAAAAAGTCCCAACAAAAGCCTGTTTTTGTTAGGAATAGGGCCAGAAAATAGGTAACCAAGAAAGATAGGAAACTTTTAGACAATAACTGTTCCAGTCAAACACTACAGAAGAACTTTGTCCCCAACTCCACGTGTAACAGCAAAGGATAAGTGGGGAGCTTAGCTTTCTATCCTCTCCAGACTGTAAGCTGCCTAAATCCCCTCCTTGACTGATATCAGAGAAGAATGAACAAGGGTCTTGGACTTTCATCAGTGCCAGGTGATAATAAAATCCCTTTCCAAGATTTTAGTGGAGACTATATAGGGATTCTTGACATCCACCTTTACCTGATAGTAACGAGGCATCCTTCACCTCCATGCTGGGTTGTGTCAGAGGAGCCTACTGGAGAGACAGACTATCAACATCATGTAAAGTAGTCAAAGCACACAACACCCTGTGGTGTCAGTGTAGACAACGTGAGAAGCAGTCATGAGGCATGCCAATTCCTCCAAGGTGGCAGTAAAGGCCTAGTGGAGAGCCAGAATTTCTAACCCCACCCAAAAGTAATGAAGAACACCCCTTGGGTGTCAACAGAGGCCAAACATGGAAACTGAACAATTACCTCTGACCTAGTAGTAATGAGATGATGCCCTCTCTTCCCCTGCCATAACAGCATCCAGGGAAGTCAGTTAAAATAAAATATTTACATATGATGCAGAATCTCACCACATAATAAACAAAATGTCCAGGATTCAATAGAAAAGCACTGCATCAAGAACCAGGAAGATCTCAGAATGAAACAGACAATTAATAATACCAACATCAAGATAACAATGATGTTAGAATTATCTGACAAAGATCTTAAAGCAGACATCATAAAAAGGCTTCAAAAAGTAATTATGAACACATGTGACACAAATGAAAAAACAGAAAGACTAACAAAAAAATGGAAGATATAAAAGAAAACCAATGGAAATTTCAGAACTGAAAAATACAATAACTGAAATAAAATGCTTAGTAGATGGACTCAACAGAATGAGGAGGGCAGAGGAAAGATTAAGTACACTTGAAGAGAGAGCAATAGAAATTACCCAATTTAAACAACAGAGAGAAAAATAGACTAAAATAAATTAATTAAAACTCCTGAGCTTCATGCACCTGTGGGCCAAAAACAAATGATCTAATATTTGTACCATCAAAGTCCCAGAAAGAGAAAGAGGGTAGAGCTGAAATTAAAAAGAAGAAATAATGACTGAAAAAACTCTCAAATTTGGCAAAAGATTCAAACCTACAGAATCAAGAAGCTAAGAAAATACAAAATAGAATAAACCCAAAAAAATCCACACCAAGACACACAGTCAAACTTCTGAAAAATAAAGACCAAGAAAAGTCTTGAAAGCACTCAAAGAAATAATACCTTACCCATAGGGGAAAAAAATTCAAATGAAGATGTATTTTTATTTTATCAGAAACAATGGGGCCCAGACGGAAGTCATACAACAGTTTTCAAGTGCTGAAAGGAAAGTAGTGTTTATACAGAATTCTGTATCCAGTGAAATATTCTTCAAGAATGATGAGAAAATAAATATTCTTAGATGACATGAAAGTAAAACAATGTGTCACCAGCAAGCCTACCCTAAAAAATGACTAAAGAGAGTTCTCTAAGGAGAAAATAAGTTATAAAGGAAGGAATGTTGGAACATCAAGAAGAAAAAAAATAATAATTGAAAAAGTAAAAACATGAGTAAATACAACACATTTTTCTTCTCTTCTTGGGATTTCTAAATTATTTTGACAAAGCAAAAATTATAACATTGATATGCTTTTAAAAACATGTGGAGAAAGGGGCTGGCCCCGTGGCCGAGTGGTTAAGTTCGCGCACTCCGCTGCAGGCGGCCCAGTGTTTCGTTGGTTCGAATCCTGGGCGCAGACATGGCACTGCTCATCAAACCACGCTGAGGCAGTGTCCCACATGCCACAACTAGAAGGACCCACAACGAACAATATACAACTATGTACCGGGGGGCTTTGGGGAGAAAAAGGAAAAAAATAAAAAAAAATAAAAAATCTTTAAAAAAAAAAAAATGTGGAGAAAATATTTAAGACGTTATATTATAAAGGGGAAAGGGACATAAAAGGAAGTAATTTTACCTTAAAATCTTGACATCAGTAGACTGTGATAAGTTATGTGTATTTAATGTAATTCATAGAAAAATCAAGAAAAACTTATAAAAGAGATATCAAAAACATAAATAAAGCAAAATAGAATTCTAAAAACTGTTTAAGTAAAGCAAGTGAAAAAAAGAGAACATAGAAACAAAGAAATAGAAAAAACAAAAATAAATAAAGAGGAAAATAAAAGATTTAAGGCCTAACATTAATAATGACATTAAACGTAAATGTTCTAAATATACCATTTCAAAGACAGAGATTGTCAGAGTGGCTTAAAAAATATGACCCAATTACATGCTGCGTGTAAAAAACTCACTTCAACTATAACAATATAGACTAAGTAAAGGGTGGAAAAAGATACAGCATGCAAATATTAAACAATAAAAAGGAGGAAAAGCCATGTTAATGTCAATAGAATAGCCCTCAAAGGAAAGAAAATTTGGAGCAGAGACAAAAAAGGACATTACATAACCATAAAAAGCCAATCCACCAAAACCACACAGGAATCTTAAATGTATACACCTCAAAAAAAATACATTTGCAAATGTACATGCAAAATTTGTGAAGCAAAAATTGGCAGAATGGAAAGGGGAAAGAGATAAATCCACATTTATTAATATAGACTTAAATACCTTTCTCTCAGCAATTGATAGACTAACAAGACAAATTCAGCATAGAGCAGAACCCAACAATACCATTAACCAACATGATCTGATTAACATTTACAGAATACACAACAAAACAGCAACAGAATACATATTGTTTTAAAATGCATTTGGAACATACACCAAGATAGACTATATCCAAGGCCATAAAACAAACATCAACAAATTTAAAAGAACTGAAATAATGCACACTGTGTTATCTGATCTAAATGAAATGAAATGGGAAATCAAGATCAGGAAAAAACCAGGAACATCTCCAAACACTTGGAAATTAAACTACACACTTCTAAGTAATTCATAAGTAGAAGAGGAAATAAAAAATGCATTTTGGCACACAGCTTAAGAAAGACTGAAAAGAACACTTATTCCACTAAATGAGTACCTTAGAAAAGAGGAAAAGTCTAAAATCAATATAAGCTCCAATTTCAAAAACTTAGGGAAAAAACAGAGTAAAACAAGACCAAAATAAGATGAAGATTGGGAATAACAAAGACAAGAGTAACAATCAATGAAACTGAAAACAAAATATTAGAGAAAATCAATAAAACAGAAAGTTGCTTCTTCAAAAGGATCAATAAAATTGACCAGACTCTAGAGAGACTGATGAAAAGACCAGGATTGAGATATAAATTACTGGTATCAGGAATTAAATAGGGAATATCACTACAGACCCTGTTGACATCAAGAGGATAATAAGGAAACACGACGAACAACTCTACATATATAAATTTGACAATCTACATGAAATGGACCAGTTCCTTAAAAGCACAAACTATAAAAAGTTACTCAATACAGAGAATTTATATAGTCCTATAACCATTAAGGAAACTGAATTAATAATTCAAAAGCTTCCAAAAAGAAAAAGAAAAGAAAGACGTATCCAAGGCCAGATGGTTTCATTGGAGAATGAAGAGTTCACACAAATTCTGCACAATCTCTTCCAGAAAATAGAAGAGTGAGAAATACTTCTCATTTCATTTATGAAGGTAGTATTAACTCAATACAAAAAATAAATAAATAAACCACAGACCAATATTCCTCATTAGTATAAACACAAAAATCCTTCACAAAATTTTAGAAAACAGAATTCAACAATACATAAAAAATTATAAACCGTGACCAAATTGTGTTTATTCCAAGGATAAATGGCTAGTTCAATATTAGGAACTCAATCAAGGTTAAACCAACCATATTAAGAGAGGAAAAAGAAAAAATCACAAAACCATATCATAAGATGCAGATAAAACCTTTTAAAAAACTCAACACCAACTCATAATTTAAAAAAAACCCGGAAACCTAAAGAAGAACTCCCTCAGCTTGATAAAAAGAATCTACAAAAATCTACAGATATGGGGCTGGCCCTGTGGCTGAGTGGTTAAGTTCTCGCACTCCGCTGCAGGCGGCCCAGTGTTTCCTCGGTTCAAATCCTGGGCGCAAACATGGTACCACTCATTGAGCCACGCTGAGGCGGCGTCCCACATGCCACAACTGGAAGGACCCACAACTAAGAATATAAAACTATGTACCAGGGGGCTTTGGGAAGAAAAAGGAAAAAAATAACTCTTTAAAAAAAAATCTACAGATAAAATTATACTCAGTGTTAAAAGACGTAATGCTTTTCTTTTAAGATCAAAAACAAGATAAGAGTGTCCACTCTCACCACTCTTATTATACATAGTATTGGAATTTATAGACAGTACAACAAGGCAAGAAAATGAAATAATGTCATACACACAAGAAAGGAACAAATAAAACTGTCCCTATTGCAGATTTTAAAATAACAAATAATCAAAAAACACTTCCTATAGCTAACAACCAAGCTCAGCAAAGTTGCAAGATGCAAGATCAATACATAAAAACAATTTCATCTATACATACTGGCAATGAACACCTGGAAACTGAAATCAAAGATACAAGTCATTCATAATCACTCAAAATAAAATGAAATATTTCAATGTAAATCTATCAAACGTGTACAGGCCTGGTATGCTAAAAATGACAAAATGCTATTGACACAATCAAATAAGATCTAAAATGTAATGGACACCATATCCATGGATTGGAAGACTAAACAATTCTCCTCAAATTTATATACAGTATCAGCAAAATTCCTCTAAAATTCCAGTAGACAAGATTATTCCAAAAATTTTATGAAAGGCATAGCAACTAGAATAGTTTAAACAATATTGAACAAGGAGAACAAAGCTGGATCACATCATCTTATTTCAATAATTACATACCTAGTGTAATGAAAGCCACGTGGAATTGGCAGAAGCTTAGAAACAGATTATTAGGACAGAACAGAGAACCCAAAAATAGATCCACCAAATATACCAAACCAATTTTTGACAAGAGTGTAAAGCAATTCAAAGGAGGAAAGATAGCTTTTTCCACAAATGGTGCTGGAATAATTGGATATCAATAGGCAAAAAAAAAAATGGAACCCAAACCTAAGTCTCACATGTTAAACAAATATTTACTCAAAATTGATTATTGCACTCCGGGCATTTATCTGAGAGAAATAAAGACTAATGTTCACACAAAAATTTGTACATGAATATTCACAGCATCTTCCTTCTTAATAGCCACAAGTTGGAAGGGGAAAAAAAAGGTATCCTTTAATGAATGAATGGCCAAACTGTGGTACATCCACAAAATGAAATATTACTCAGCAGTAAAAAGGAGGAAAATATTGATACATGCAACAACTTGAATGACTCTCCAGAGAATGGTCCTGGGTGAACAGCCAATCCCAAAATGTTAAAGATCATATTGTTTAATTTACATAACATTATGGAAATGACAGAATTATAACAATGAAGAATAGATTAGTCCTTGCCAGGGGTTAAAAAACACAGGAGAGGGGCTGGCCCCGTGGCCGAGTGGTTAAGTTCGCGCGCTCCGCTGCAGGCGGCCCAGTGTTTCGTCGGTTCGAATCCTGGGCGCGGACATGGCACTGCTCGTCAGACCACGCTGAGGCGGCGTCCCACATGCCACAGCTAGAGGAACCCACAACGAAGAATACACAACTATATGTACCGGGGGGCTTTGGGGAGAAAAAGGAAAAAATAAAATCTTTAAAAAAAAAAAAAAAAAAAAACACAGGAGATGTTGGGGCTGGGCCCGTGGCCGAGTGGTTAAGTTCTCATGCTCTGCTGCAGGCGGCCCAGTGTTTCATTGGTTCGAATCCTGGGCGCGGACATGGCAACGCTCCTGAGGCAGCGTTCCACATGCCACAACTAGAACGACCCACAACGAAGAATATACAACTATGTACTGGGGAGCTTTGGGGAGAAAAAAGAAAAGAAAATCTTTATAAAAAACAAAACACGGGAGATGAGAAGGATGGAATTGGCTATGGCTATAAAACAGCGATGTGAGGGCCTTTTTCAGTGATGGAAGTGAGTTTGCATCTCAACTGTATCAATATCAGTGTCCTGGTTGTGATATTGTAATACAGTTTCCAACATGTTACCATTGAGGAAACGGGGTAAACAGTTCAAAAGATGTTTCTATATTATATGTTTCAACTACACTTGAATCTAAAATTATCTCAAATAAAAAGATTAATTAAAAGATGACAAGACAGAATGACAGAATAATTCGCATTATGTAACATAAGGTGACAAAATATTGATTTTAGTAAGTCTTTGTCTATATACACTTAGTTTTAGATATACATATTTAAAATATAATATATATTTCTATATAAATTTTCTACAATTATTATATATATTTATATATTTATTATATATATTTTATATATTTGTATAACCGATTATTCAAGGCAAGGGATAATCATTATTACCGTATAATTTGGTTTGAGCATAAACATTCATTTGGGGAAATATCATTTGATGGTATCTATTAAATGAAACCATATATCCTATTAAGCTAGCAATTCTAATTTATTCATTTTATGGAGGAATATTTGCATGTATATATCTAATCATATACCATATTATCATTTGCAATAAAGTGTGTAATATTTTAAAAAATAAACATAAAAATTTTGATTCTCATTCTTAACATCATCAAATTGAAATAATACCTCTGATATATCATGAAATAGTTTAAGAGAATGAAAACAAATCCTTTGTTCTCACATCAAAGAAATCAACAAACCACCAGGAATAATACAATAAGAACTTAAGGTTAAAGAAACAGATTTGCTAGAATCAGACTGTAGATCTGTAGTTATATATTATAGCTGGATATCATACCAAGAATTGTCAGTGGTCTAGAAGAGCACTGTGTACAATGGTAGCTACTCACCACATGCAGTTAATGAGTACAGAAAATGTGGCTAGGGTAACTGAGGAACTGCATTTTAAATTTTATTTAATTTTAATTATTTAAATTTAACACCTTGATAATTCAGTTATTCGAAAACTCAAGTATGTCTGGGACAATTTGAGTATGTGAATATACTTTTTTGAACTATGACTTTTATAATATCTAAGTACAGATCAATTATTTTGAATAAAAATTTAGTGCTAATTTGAGAAGTTCTATAAGTATAAAATGAACCCTGATATTGAAGAATAATATGACAAAAGAAAGAGCATAGCGCCTTAATATTTTTAAATTGATTATATGTAGAAATGATATTTTCAATATATATGGTTAAATCCAATGTATTTTAGAAGTTAAAACTTCATGTTTATTTTCACTTTTAAAAAAATATGGCTCCTGGAAAGTTTTAAATTATACATGTGACTCAAATTATATTTTTATTGGTGATGCTCGTTTAGATCTTCTCTCTATTTAGGATGACTTCTCCCATTCCACCTAAATCCGGCTGATAAAACTCTTCCTGCTTTTTAGTACTTTGAGCAAACATAGCCTTCTCTATAAAAGATTCTGGTCAACACAAAAGCAATAATAGGTACTGAATTTTCTATTTGCTGATGGTCTCCTGGACATACCACTCCACTGTAGCATTTATAACATGATATTTTTATTGTTTGTTTACTTCTTTCTTCAGGAAGCATATTGTGAACTCCTGGAAAGCAGCGATAAAAGTTTTATTAATGATATATTCTCCACAATGCCTAGCCAGTGCAGTGGTGAATTCATGGTACAGATTCAGTAAATATTCGATACAGAAAGAAAGAAAGGAGGAAGAAAGGTAGTAAAGAGGAAAAGTGGAGTGTAAAAAAGTTAGTGAGGGAAAAAGAAAGGAAGGGGAACATTTTCATTTTTTTTAAAATAGCTTTAATGAGGTATAATTCACCTACCATAAAACTCACTCATTTTAACTCTTTAATTCAACGTTTTTAGTAAATTCACTGAGTTGGGAAACATCAGCAAAATGCAATTTCAAGACATTTTTATCACTCCAAAAAGATCCCTCCTATCAATTTTCTTAAATCCATCCTCCTTTCCCTAAGCAACACTAATTTGCTTTCTGACTCTATAAATTTGGTTTTGATGAAGATTTCATGTAAACAAAATCATAGAATATTCAATTTCTTGTATCTGTTTTTCCTTTCACTTAGCATAATGTTTTTGGGGTTTGTCCATAGTCTAGCACGTATTAGTATATTTTTCCTATTTATTGCTGAATAGTATTCCATTGTATGGAGATATCTCAGTTTGCTTACATATTCACCAGTTAATAGGAGTTTAAAATATTTCCTTGTTTGGGCTATGAAATAAATATAGTGTATTATGTTAAATGATTTTCAGATATAAAACCAACCCTGCATTCCTTGGACAAATCTCAGTTGATGATGGTTTATAATCCTTTTTATATGTGGTTGGATTTGGGCTTCTAAAATTCTGTTGAGGTTTGCGTATATGTTCCTGAGGGATATTAGTCTATAGGTTTCTTTCTTGAAATGACTTTCTCTAGCTTGATATTAGGGTAACACTGTCCTCATAGAATAAATTGGATTGTGTTCCCTGCTCTATTATCTGGAAGAGTTTGTGAAGTTTTGATATTATTTCTTCCTTAAATGGGCTGGGTTATCATGACTTAGTGGTTTATCAATAATTTATCAGAAATTTTGCTTAAATACCTTGACCCAATGTACTTTCTCCCTTTGCATAAGTTTAGTGACATGAACTACTGTTTACCATGAGTGCCTACCTTACTAAAAGCAGAGACCAAACTGATCTCTAGATGTGATATCATTCCACAGTAAAACCAGCCAGATCCCTGGGCAGTTCAATTACTTTGAATCTGTGCCATTATGGAGGAGGTAGTTTTTTCTCACTGGAATAGATATGTATTTTGGATATGGTTTTTCTCTCCTGTCCATAATGCCTCTGCTAGCACCACCATACATCAGCTTACAAAATGCCTTATTCATTATCGTGGTATTGCACATAACATTACTTCTGTTCAAGGAACATACATTACAGAAAAAACCATGACAATGGACTCATGCCCATAGAATTAACTAGTTTTACCAAAATCTTATCACCCAGAAACAGCCTGCATAATAAAACAGTGAAATGGCCTACAGAATCAGCTTCAATGCCAGCTGAGTTTCTACCTTAGAACCTAGGTACATAGGATGCAGCATATGCTCTCTTCCATAGCCTGATTCCATGCATATTGGCATTAGTATGTGAAAATGGGAGTGGTTTCTCTCAATATTACATCTAATAGCACACTCCTGGAAATTTTGTTTTCTGTTCCCTCAACTTTGTGCTCTAATTTTGAGTTCTTGATATTTAAAAGTAAAATGAACAATAACTATGCTGAATTTTTAAATTGAACATTCTATATGGCTATTTTATGCTCCTCACTGAATTAACAAGCCAAAAAGGGGCGCACTTTACTGGTAAGGGTGATTAATTCCCATTATCAAGGATAAATTAGGTTGCCAGCACACAGTGGGAGCAGAGAGTACCATCAAGGACTTAGGGTACTCTCCAGAATGCCTCCTTGTCCTTCAATGTTCCTCATTAAAACTTAATGGGCTATTATAGCAATTTAAGAAGGCAAAATTATAAATATTCAAACCCTTCAGGAATGATGATTTGGGTCAAAACACCAGTTAAAGAACTCTTGGAGCTGAAAGCAAAGGAAACAACAGTATGGGTATGGAAGAGAAAGTTCTATCAACTATGGTCTCAGGACCAGTACAGAAATAAAGACTATATCAGCTATGCATATTTTCTTCCTCTTTCCCTTATGACTTTATACACATTCTTCTTTTTGTTAGCTTTACAATTTAGCGTTTAGATAGCAAAATATTCAAAAGTAACTGTGACTGAATTTGAGAAGTAATTATCATAATCAAAAATAGTGTGCTTTGCTCTAAGAGATACAGTCTCTCAGAGACTACTGAGGCTTTATATATCCCCAATACAGGAGAAAATAATTTATAATAGATTTTATGATGCTGGGGCTGGGAACTTTCAAATCACATTTCTCTTTTACTAATATGCTAGATGAAAATTGCAAAGCTGAAAGAGGAAAAGGGGAACTTGAATTTTTCTGTTCACTTTCTCTTGGCTTCGTGATTACTTGCTGATCCTATCAGCATCAATCCAGCCTGATTTCTTCACCAGAGCGTTAGGAGATCATTCCCATAACGGCAACTGAATCCCATTTGCCATTGTCCGCATTCACAGAATTAACCTCAATGCACCTCCTTAGATGCTCCAGAGACAGAGAGCAGATGCCCCCTCTTCAGAGATCTGTTCTCAGTCCCAACAGCACACTTCAAAACTCAGAAATCATAGTACTAGTTGAGAAGCTCTGCTTCTGCAATGTCTGAGTATCAGCTTCATAGAGCCACTTCTGTAAGCTTCTAAAATTTAATAACACAACCTTTTCCCTGGTTTCCTCAAACCTAGAGGTGGTAGCACCTTCCTATAGTTGTTACACCTGTGATCCTCTAGTGTCTCTTTTTGACTTTTCATTTAACAGTGCTTTATATCTATCTAAACATTCTTTATTCTATATTGTCTCTGTAAAAATAACTGATAAAATTTCTATATACTGAGTGATCCCTAACGATACAGTTAGGGTAAATGAGGTGAGACATTTAAACAGATTTGTATAAGGTGAGATCAATTATGAAGCTATGATTTGTGGTCCCAGTTTTTCTTTGGCTTTGTTGTTGTTGTTGTTTATAGTCTAGTCATGAAATCACACGGGAGAAACAGTGGCCAGTGGCCTACATAGTATGATAAATAGACTCAAAAATATAATTTCAACTTTCTCTTATTTAAAGCAACTATAATCAAATCCAAGTTTTTGCCCACGGGACACTTGACTAAAACAAAGTAAATGTTTCCAGGGGAAACATAAACAAAATATTTAAAACCAAATCAAATGTGGTCGAATTGGATGAGGGGAAAAGAAGATATACTCGTTCAATCTCCTCTAACCTTGCCTCTCTCCACTTTCAATTCCTACGGGATTCCAAAAGATAGGTTTTTTTGTCTTGTTTTGTTTTGGTTTTTGGTTTTTGGTTTTTTGGTGAGGAAGATTGTCCCTGAGCTAACATCTGTTGCCAATCTTCCTCTTTTTGCTTGAGGAAGACTGTCACTGAGCTAACATCTGTACCAAGATTTCTCTCTTTTGTATGTGGGATGCCGCCACAGCATAGCTTGATGAGTGGTGTGTAGGTCCGCACTGGCAAACTCTAGGCCGATGAAGCAGAGTGCACTAACTTAACCACTACACCACTGGGCCAGCTCACAAAGACATAGTTTTGAAATTACTGAATCAAGTATTGAATCATCTTATTAAAGTCAATTCATTTTACTTAGCTCTAAAAACATAAAACCATTGTCCAACAGTAAAACATTAGCACATTAGAATAAAAAATTAAGTTTTATAATAAAATGAACTTTCAAAAGCGTCTATATCAACCATATAATTTTTAATTCATCAAAGTATGTTAAATCTCTATGAAGGTGATTAGTCTTTGGAAAAGTAACTCATAAACATAATTTCAAAGTAAATAACCTTTTAAATATAACTTCTAATGTGAACTAACAGGAGTCAGAACATGATGAGAGAAAACAGAAAATACATGGAAAGTCATTTAGATATTGTCATTTTAACTTCTCCATGATAAATCTAGGATTAGCATATTATATTCATTTATCAAACTCCATTATTGAAATTCTTAGGTATATGTAGCAATGTTAAAGGTGTTGAGGATTCAGAGATGAGTCACAGTCCATACTTTCATGGATCATAAAATATAATATGTACACACACAAGTAAGACATTAGATAACAACAATGTAGAGGTATGCAGAGAGTACTATAGGAGAATAAGGGTAGAGACAACACACTTTGCCTGGAAAAATGAATGAAGGTCGTTTCTAAATTAAATCTAAATAACATAAATATTTATTTGCCAAATAAATCAGGGCAGTCAGGTGACTCAAGGTAAAGAGAACATACCTTGTGCAAAGATGTGGTGGGTGGTGGGAGCACAGGGCATTTGGGAACCTGGAAATTGTTCATGTTTGGGATCAGTGGGGCAAGATCCCTATGAAATGGATAGAGGCAAGATTATGAACCATCTATTACCTCAAGTTAATGAATTTAAAATTTATCCTGAAGACCTAGGAAACAATTCAAGTATTTTAAACAAGGAAAAGAAACGCATGATCGGATTTGCATTTTTAGAAAGATAACACTGACAGATTGGAGGGAAACAAATAAGTAGCTGGAAAACTAAGTGGGAGACTGTTGTGGTGATCCATGCTATAAATGATGAGATCTGAAATACAACAACAGTAGAATTGCAATGGGGAGAAGAAAATCGAAAAATATTTCCCACCGATTTAGGAGTAAATGCGAGATCAAGAACTTCAGAAAACAAATTACAAACAGATTACAAAAAATAGAAAAGGGTTCATTAGTCACTGCAGGCTTTGAGGCAGAGTGAAGTTAGAGTTCAGCTCATTTCCATATGAAGATAAAAGATACAGGAAAGGATGATGTCATGTCAGTTAATTTCTTTAATATTTTATGAATTAGGCAAAATTGTACATGCTCCCTTAGCAGATACCACTGAGTAAATATTACATGCAAAAAATATGTTAGTTACTTCTCCATTAAATTTAGATCAATTTCTTAGTTATTCCATGGGAAATACACACAGATCCACAGAAACACAGACACACACACACACACATAGAGAGAGAGAAGAGAGAGAGAGAGAGAGAGAGAGAGAGAGAGAGAGAGAGAGATACACTTCCTAAGAATTATTATTAAATGTTTGATTTTCCTTCAGAAAATTGAATATATGTATGCCTATGACTCAGCTATTCCTCTCCAGATTTGAAAAACTTCTAAAGAGATAAACAGGGAAATATGCGTAAGGATGATTATTGCAGCAATAAATTGTGAAAGCAAAGCAACTTATTTGTATCATTAAAAGCAAAATAAATAAATAAATGAAAAACGGATGAGATGGATCTATAAAGCTCTACAAAACTACAGAGAGCTTCCCCCCTAAAATCTGATCTGTTTCTCCTCTCTCTCTCTCCGAGTCTTCTCAAACCCAACCTGAAAATAGCACGAGCGAGACATTTCCCTATCTTAGTTGGTGATCCAATATTATTTTCTTAGTGAGGCTTTCTGATTACTCTATCTTTTTTTAAGTGCCTTCTCTACTTTCTTATTCTTTGTAGCTCTTAATGCTATCTGACATCTATATATAATCTGCCCTGCTCCCATCCCTCAACAGAATCTAAGTTCTATGAGGGCAGAAATTTTTTTGACTTTGCTCATTGCCTACAAGAATGACAGGTGCAAGCAGACACTCAGGAAATGAATGAATAAATGGATAGATATATATTATATTAAGGTATATGAAAAATGCATATTAAGATATATCAGAAAGTTCTAAAGATAGAAATGATTACCTATTTTTAGATTAGTTTAAACATTATTTTCCAGTCCTTCAAGAACTGTGTAGCAAAAGTATTCAATATACACACTGCTCCTTTACGATGTGTTCTGGAATCAAGAGAAAAACCATGTCCATGTGATGATCGGCAATTATTTTGTAGTTAAATTTTCTTGCAAATGATGGTATTCTTGCTGAAGAGAGTTAATTTGCAAAGCCTGATTAATTCTTCCTTCAAGAATAAACAATTTTTAGCTGATCATGGTTATTTTTAACTTTTTTTCAATTTGTAAGCTTAAATTACTCAGTTGGAGCATAAAGAAATATATTGCTTATCCTGAATGTTATAGTTTTTATGGTTAACTTATTAGTAATTCTTTGATTCTGAAAAGTCAGTATGACTGCAAAGAAAAGGACATATATTTTTTTTTGAGATTTGTTTGAAGTAACAGAGAACATTTGAATTTCTCTACTTTAGAATCTAAAATAGATGAAATTATGGGATAATAATGGTCAAGAATTATTTTTCTGAGAAATTAAAGTGAAAAATTAAGAAATATAACATTCTTATTCCAGTATTATACAGAGTACTAAGTAACAGACAATGTTTTTCTCATTTGAATGGTTGATTAAAATACCCTTAAAATGATAACACATTAAATTTCAATTGATTATAAATAAATTTTTATAAAAGATTTAGTGTATAATGGAGAGGTACTCTGTCCAGACAACTTGAAAAGGAAGTATGCTATCACTGAAGTCGATTACATTTAGTTTTGGTATCTTTCTGTTCTGTGTTAAATTTATGCTAATTTCTTTAGTAATAATTGTTTGCATTTATTGTATGCTTAATATATGTCAGATACTGTTCTAAGTATTTTATATTAATCACAATTCTATAAAATATATGCTAATATTGCCCCTAAAATCAGCCCAGGTCCCGTGCAAAAGCAGAGACCATTATAAATATTTTAATCTGAAATTATATGTGTTTACTACAGGGAACTGAGGCTTGAACTCATTGTTGGAAGGGGCTATGCTATGAGATCTAGGCTGGACTTTAAGGAATAAGTCCTAAATCCCCCAAAGAACTGACTTGCCAGAGGAGCTACTACCTCTGACACAATCAGTAGGGAACATACAATCACATAATACATATTATTAAATCAGATCAACTTGAATATCATATCTTTTACAAGAAGACAAAAAAAAAAAAAAGAAGATATAACCTTGAGGTCTTTCATATTCTTACCTATAAAAAAGAGAGATTTTGACTAATTAGGATCCTAACCTCCAAACATGTAAGAAGAGCCATCTGATTATCTCAGCCCTCAGTCTTTAAGCCTCCCTAGCTAATAGTGAGTGAGCTGTCTCTACTGAGCTCTGCCCCATTAGAGGCTTTATATCATAAAAGGCAATGCAAAAAAGGGATCTGAGAAAGAGAGAGGGGAAACAAATGAATGGAGCCCTACAAAGTGCCCTGCATACTACCTGAATAGAATTTATAGGCAAGAGTTCAGATAGAAGGAACCCAGTTGGAGCCTGACAATTTCCCTGAGTTGAAAAGATAAAGCTATAAATTTTCAGAGGCCAAAGGGACTAGACTTCATAGAAAAGAGTACTGAAGAGGGACAGATACACAGAGAGAAAGCAACAGTAATCTACACAGCATCCCCTTTGAGTCTTCAGCTGAATACTAACCAGTGCAGTCACATGAAAAAACTATACAATATAGAATACAGAGAGGGGACGGCCTGGTGAGGTAGTGGCTAAGTTTGCATGCTCCTCTTCAGCAGCCTGGGGTTCAAAGGTTCAGATCCCAGGTGTGGACCTAGCACCACTTGTCAAGTCATGCTGTGGCGGCATCCCACCTAAAGTAGAGGAGGATTGGCATAGATGTTAGCTTAACAATAGTCTTCCTCAAGAAAAAGAGGAAGATCGGCAACAGATGTTAGCTCAGGGCCAATCTTGCCCCCTCCCAAAAAAAAGGAAGACAGAGAAATGATTTTAAGAAAAAGAATAGAATATCTGTGAACTGTGGGAAATGTGAAGATATCCAGTATATATTTAACTGAAATTTAAAAGAAGAGACAGAGGAACGCAGAGAAAAAATAATTGAAAATTTTCCTAATTTATTGAAAACTATAAACTCAAAAATCCAAGAAGCTTAACAAAACCCATGCACAAGAAACATGAAAAGTAAACCAAAGCACATCACAACTTCTATAAATGGAAAAGTGCTTCACAAGATTCTAGCAAATTGAATCCATTATTTTATAATAAGATACATGATGACCAAGTAGTGTTTTTATCACCTCTACTCTACTGAAACTTCTCCTAAACAGTTCACCGAGATCTATAATACCAAAGCCCATGGTTAATTATGAATCATTTTCTTGCTCTTCCTTTCAACAGCATTTATCACAGCCATTCATTCCCATCTTGAATCATCTACTTCTGTTGTCTTCCAAAACACTCTGATGATTTTTCTTCTATGTCATTTGCCATACCTTTCTGTTTCCTTTTCTGGACCATCCACTTGGACCTCTTTTTCTATATATTTAACCACTAGGTAATTTCATGTATTCCCATGATTTCAAATGCCAAAATATGCATTTAACTCCAAACTCAAAAACCAAATATATATATATATATATATGTATATCTCCAATTGCCAAGTCATTCACAATTGTACTTAACAAATACCTCAAAATGTCCTAAACTGGAGTTTTGATAATTATACCATCCCCAAATTACCATAAATTTCCACAAATTTCTCCTCTCAGTCATAAGCACCATCATTCAGTCAGTTCTGTAGATCAAAATTTAGCAGTTATTCTTACTTCCTTCTTATTTTTATATTTCACATTTCATCCATTAAAAAATATCTAGGCTTTTTTTTCAAAATATATTCTATATTGTTCCACCTCTTACTTATTATTTAATGTCACTCTATTCCAAACCAGTGTAATTTCATTTTTCCCATAAAACTTTCACACGTTATTTCTTCTGCCCTGTACAATCTTCTATACAATTGTCTGGCTCCCTTACATTTCACTGAACTCTGTGTTCAAATGTTATCTATTCAGAGAAAGCTTTTCTAATCCCTTTATCAAAATATCACTTCCCATAAATCTCTATATACTACTTTTTTGTCCTAGAATGTATCACATCTAGCCATAGATATCAAATGATCCTGGAAAGTATGAATGCAGATTCAGAAAAGTCCATAGGAGAAAAGTGAAATTTAATTATCATTTAAATATCTTAGGAAAAATTTTAAAAGTCCAATGCATTAAAGTATTATCAATGGCAATTGACTAAAATGGCAAAAAATGAATAAAAAAAGTGAAGACAGCTTAAGGGACTTATGGGATACTATTAAAAGTATAAATATACTCATTATAGAAATCCCAGAAGGAGAAGACAGAGAAAACAGGACAGAAAGCTTACTCAAAGAAATAATGGCTGAAAACTTCCCTAATCTGAGGAAAGAAACAGACATTCAGATCTAGGAAGCTCCAAAGTTACAAATAAGATGAATCCAAAGAGACCCAATTATAACTAAATTGTCAAAAGTTAAAGACAATGAGATAATCTTAAAGCAGCAAGAGAAAAATAACTCATTATGTACAAGGGAACTCTCATAAGATTATCAGCAAAATTTAGAGCAGAAACTTTCAGGCCAGAGGGAAGTGGGATGATACATTTAAAATACTGTAAGAAAAAAAAAACTCCCAAGGAACACATGACCTGGCAAATCTGTCCTTCAGAGCTGGAGTGATAAAGAGTTTTCCAGACAAGCAATAGCTGAAGGAGTTCATCACCACTAAATGGGCCTTAAAATAAATGTTAAAGAAACTTCAAGCTGTGATAAGATGCTAATTAGTAACAAGAAAACATATGAATCTATAAATCTCACTTGTATGTAGTTACATTCAGAATGCTCTAAGTGTAATGGAGGTAGATAAATCACTCATATCTCAAATATGAAGACTAAAAGACAAAAAGTATTGAAAATAACTGTAACTACAATAATTTGTTAATGGATTCACAAGGTAAAAAGATAAATTGTGACATTAAAAAATGAAAAGTGTGTAGGGCTGGCCCAGTGGCATAGTGGTTAAGTTCACACGCCCTGCTTCAGAAGCCCTGAGTTCGCAGGTTTGGATCCCAGGTGTGGACCTACATACCTCTCATCAAGCCATGCTGTGGCAGTATCCCACATACAAAACAGAGGAAGATTGCCACAGATGTGGCTTGAGGACAATCTTCCTCAAGCAAAAATAGGAAGATTGGCAATTAATGTTAGCTCAGGGCTCATCTTCCTCTCCAAAAAAATAAAAATAAATAAAAAATGTGTAAGAATGTAAAAGTGTAGAGCTTTTGTATGCATTTCAGATGTTACGAGCTTAAAATAGACTGTTATAAATATAAAATGTTTAATGTAAGCCTAGCCAGCCCTGATATCTAACGGTTAAGATTAGGTGCTCTCACCACCACAGTCCAGGTTCATTTCCTAGCTAGAGAACCATACCACCCTTCTGTCAGTTGTCATACTGTGTTTGTCGATCAGTAGAAGAAATAAAAACATAGAATTAAGTTCTAATGAGTCTCTCAGATTCATAACTATCAAGAATCTGAATAATTTTATTATTCCAACCTGATTTTAACAGATATGAAAGAAAAAACTTCTGGTTTTTATAGATTCTTCAGAAAATCCTAAGAGTTTAGCTGGGGAGTAAACTTCATAGGCAGTCTCCATGTAATGTCTGCCAGGGAGGACCCTACCTTTAGTCCACTCTACCTAG
This sequence comes from Equus przewalskii, assembly GCF_037783145.1. Classification (NCBI taxonomy): domain Eukaryota; kingdom Metazoa; phylum Chordata; class Mammalia; order Perissodactyla; family Equidae; genus Equus; species Equus przewalskii. The sequence goes on along the minus strand of NC_091832.1, from coordinate 60,898,300 downwards.
TTTAGTTTAGTTCTTTATTCAGCCCTCCACCACTTCACATATTACGATCTCATTCATTTTATGTATAGATACTAAATCCAACAAGATCCAAGTGTCTTAGACTAAAATATGACAAGCAAAATTTTCAAGCTTTAGAAAATATGACAGAATATCTTTATGACAAAGCAAAATATATTTAGATAAATGGTAAATTTACTAGAAGGAGATTGGTGTATTTCACAAAAGACCTTAACCTCAAGAAAATCTGTAAACCAGAAATAAAATACTAAGATGATCTTTCTTCTTTCATTGCCTTTTTTTATCTTTTTTTCCCCCTGCACTTTGCCATGTTTCATTCACTTTTCATTATTGTGGCAGTTCAGCTTTCTGGATTTATCCATTTGGTGAAAAACATATTCATATACAACTCACGTGACTGTCTCTAGTGCTCTCTCAGGTCCCAAGTCCCAAAGCTCTATAGCAGGTAATAATTCATATGCCAATTGCCAGATAAATCAGCCATGGCCAAAAGGGAAGGATATATAAATATAGGACAGATTTTAAGGAAAATTTTATGAATGGAATTGAAGGAATAAAAGCTTTCAGAACAGTCAAAGTTGTGGGAATGTAGATAGGTTTGGTTATTCATTGTTTTGTCATGAGGATATAAACAAACCAAAATAAAGAAAATTATTATTAACTGTTATTATTCATGAAATGAAATACCAAAACTGTATACTTATCTTTATTAATAACTCCTTACATTGTCTTTAGTTTTTCACTTCATTCAGGAATAGTAAGAACTAAATCATGCTTTGGATAATGACACTCTTCTCTAAGCATAAATTTAATATGCTGCATATACCTTTATATTGAATATGCTTTGAGTGGTGTGTGTGTGCATCTTTGATAAATTGTTTATAGGAAATAAAGAGCTGGAATGGAGAGATCAGATTGAAGGACATACAAGTTTATTTTAAGCTCACATAAAACAGAATAAAAAGGATACAACGTGACTATGGCACATCTCAACCACACAGGATTCAATGTTTTCTATAAGTGTATTAAGTTTATACTCCACTTTGGTAGATGGTCTGATCTATTCTGAATACAAAGGGAAAAGATATATCACTATACTTTTTATAGAATTTTTCCAGAAGGGTAAATAGTCCTATGTCTATTACACCTGGGAAAGGTAAATTCTCAAGCAGAAATTGGAGGAGAGAAATTAGAAAATAAGTCTTACTATTGGCTGAGAATAACCACTTCCTTTCTCTGAGCATCAGAATCGCTTAGCTTGGACACCAAAATTTGGAAATATCTGTAATACTCTTAAAGCTAAAGAATTAACTTGAAGTGGTCCTTTAAAAAATCCATTGGGTATCTTGATAAGAAGCAGTTCACACACATCTGCAGGAGTTTCTTTCCATAAGCCCCCGAATTGCAGCATATACTTGTTAAATTTTACAGCTTGGCCTTCACAGTACATTGGGGAACGAATTAGAAGGAAATATTTCTGCTTGTTGCCATTATAATTTGGGACCAATTCATTTCTTGCCAAGAAAAAAAAAAAGGCATATAATTAACCAGAAGCATAGAATAAGATTGGTCATGTAGCAGAAGTACTTTAACTTTATTTTGTCTATCTCTAACATAATTCTATTCATTCCTGATGTTAGTTCTAAGGAACATACAACTATCTGCAAAATTATTTGTTTTCTTTTCCCTACAACTCTCAGTTGCAAAAAACAATTTAATTTACCTTTAAGTACAACAGATGCACTATAAATTTCTAATGCTGTTCTTTATATGTAAGAAGGGAAAATACTTGAGATCACATTTGGAAAATTTGGAACAGCTCACTAATTTTCACCCTAATAACCAACAAGTGACAAGTAAGGATTTTTTTTAAATCTAGAAAATACACTGGGCTGTGGTCATTATGATTTGTGGAATTTGCGTGAGAGAATTTTTTGTTTTGGAGAGTTGTTTTCTGAGGTGCAAAAACAATTCATTTATAGGACTATTTTGTATCATTTGATCATCATTTTGGAGCCAGTAAGATAAAAAATTCTAAGGAAAAAGAAAGCAAGAGATTAATCTCAACATCTTCTTTATTTCACATAGTTGTCATTTTTTAAGTAAACAAAATGCTTCCTAATAAAATGAATCAAAGTTTTAGAGAATTTCCCTAGACACTTGGATATAATTCAGAAAATCTCTACTTAGGCATTTCATTGATTCCTTATTATAATCAACATGAAGCACAGAGATTTTAAGTAAAAACTGCATTCTGATCTGCCTCAAATTATCATTTGTTAAGCATTTAATGATGCAGCACTGGTTGTCCTTGTGTCTCTTAGTGGTTCCAATTTATTCTGAAATCATATTCCCTTTTTGTCAAATTTAATAAATCTGCATAATATTTTTACTATATGATGTGTACTTTATGTTTAGTTGGAAAGTATAGTCATACACCTATGATCCACATAGATTTTAATAATTTCCATATATTATAAAGCAGTTCACATACATCTTTATTTAATTGAGGAATTATGTTAATTAATCCCAAGATTTTTAATGATGGAAAAATATTTAATTTCGTCTGGAGTTGAACATATCCTTTTTGCATATGAGAAGGTCAATTTATAGGCAGAATTAGAAAAACAAATATTTTTTAATATATGATAAGTTCTTTCCCTCTTTCAGCTGTTGTTCACTGCTGCAAACGAGATGTTGGATTAAAACATATTTCTTCAAAGAATAAATAATCCAATGTTAAAGAGAGGATAAAAAGCAGCTATTATCACAGAGAAGTTATTTTTAATTTTTCTCAAAATATTTTAAATGTTTATCTTTTCAAAGAAATAGTTTTCCAAATGCCCAATATTTAGACTATATAAGACTTGTAAATTCCTTTATGGCTCATTTCATGCTCTGACATAAATGTGTTATTTATTACATTAAAACTAAAAGCCAGGATATGTGAACTATACATACTGTCAAGTGTGAAGGGGAAATCTTTAAACTCTATGCTTGGAAAATGATCAATGTTCACTTTGTTTTAATATTTAAGTCCACATGCATACACACTTTTTCTCCCTCTCTTTTTCATTTACTTCCCTGTTGAAGAAGCTATTCTATTTTCTGCCGTGAATTGTTCAGCAAGCAGCATGGTAGAGTGATAAGAGTCAAGCCTGAATTATTACATTTAAGTTATCCTATACATTTCAGATGTGTTTATGTATTATGTTATAAAGATATCTCATTCTTAATAGTCATGTAACTTGCAAGTTACTTAATCTTCCTAAACTATAAGGAGCGTCCTCAGCTATTAAACTAAAATATTCTTTTTTGTTTTTTTAAGATTGGCACCTGAGCTAACAACTGTTGCCAATATTTTTTTTTCTGCTTTTTTCTCTCCAAATCCCCTCAGCACATAGTTGTATATTTTTAGTTGTGGGCCCTTCCAATTGTGACATGTGTGACGCCGCCTCAACATGGCTTGACAAACGGTGTCATGTCCGCTCCCAGGATCCAAGCCAGTGAAACCCTGGGCCTCTGAAGTGGAGTGCACGGACTTAACCACTTGGCCAGGGGGCTGGCCCCTAAAATATTCTTTTGATAATTAAATAAGATGGCATATGTTAATCAACTGACTTGAAAGTTTTGGACCCTCAAGATATGTTAGCCTAACTTCAGGTTTGCATTGTTTTAGCTGAGTTAACTGAAAGGAGCCCTTTAACATGATTGGAATGAGACAGACAGAAGATTAAGTAGAGAACTGTGTCTTAACAATATATAGGACAGAGAGAGAGATTGAATAATGGTCACACCAAAGATGTGCACATCCTAATCCCTGGAACCTGTGAATGTTCTTATTGGGCAAAAAAACCTTTACAGATTTGATCAGGTTAAGGATCTTGAGACAGGGAGATTATGTGGAACTAGCTCAGGGGGCTCTATGTAACCATGAGGATCCTTATAAAAGGAACACAGAAGGAGTCAGAGTCAAAACAATGTGAGGTTAAGCAGGAGTAGAGAGAGAAAAGGCAATTTGATGTGGGCCATGAGTCAAGCAATGAGGAGAACCTGCAATAGTTGGAAAAGGTAAGGAAATGGATTCTTCCTAAGAGTCTCCAGAAGGAACTCAGCCCTGAGATACAATTTAGACTTCTGAACTTCAGAAGTGTAAGATAATAAATTTGTGTTTTTTAAGCCACTAAGATTGTGGTAATTTGTTACACCACCAATAGGATATGTAGACATACACATATATGTATGTATATGTCATATATATTAATAATATATATTAATAGACAGGTATGCTCAAAGACCCACAGCTGCAAAATTCTTTTTCCCTGTTACGTTACTTGACAAAGAACTTCTTCTGTATCAGGCAGTTTTTCAAATAAAGAACATTTTAAAGGAACATATTCTAACATTCTGATTCAGAGAAATGTTATGAATCCATCCCATTTCCTCAATAACTGTTTTCTATCACCATTATTTCCAGTGGTTCAGTAGAGTCTGACTCTATGGTAGTTTTATATCTAGAACTTGAGACATTCTAAAGATTTTCAGGGAAATTTGTGTACCACACTTTTATACAAATTTGAATGTTTACTGCATACTGGATCTTAAAAGAGATAAAGACAAAGTAATGAATTAAATAATTTCAATATTTATTTGTCTGAGATAAAAGTACAACTTGAAAAAACTCTAGTTCCAGATCTAGCTCTAAGGAGTTATGTAATGTTGAGCATCACAATTCTCTCTAGGTGGTGGTTCTACTCCTGAAAAATAAAGAAATAAAATTAGATGTTCTTTGCATTCTCTAAGTCTTCAATTGAATGATTCTAAACCTTAAAATGTTTTTATTAAAGCTATTTAAAACAATCTATATGAGATACAATTTTGATAGTATAAACATGTATAAATTATAGTATAAATATGAGCTTATTCAAATATAAATATAATTATTGCATAAGTATTAGTGATTACCTATCTCTAGTATGTGGAGAAGGCTTTAATTTTTTTAAGCCATGAAGAGTTAATGTAACAAACGATTCATAATGGATTCTATATGAGTTGCACACTGGACTACTTCAATGCATTTGTCTGGTTATAGCCTTTACCTCTGAACACATCTTATTGGGTGACTCACTTAAGTCTTATTTTCTTTTTCAGAAAAAAGGAGATACCATAATTGACTTTATAAGGTAATTGTGAAATGTCAGTTAGACAATGTATTTGAAGATGTTCTTTGAACTAGAAAGGACAGTTAACTTTATCAGTGTACATCAGCAACCCCAAGTGAAAAGCTTTCAGAGGCAAAGCAATAAAGTGAGTATAGGTTGGGTGTCATGGGGACTGCAGCAAAGTGAAGTATAGATGCCGTATGAAATACATGTATGTTCTTTTTTAAAAGCATTCTTCAAACCCACAAAAACACATCTGTGGATTTAATTTGGCAAATGGCTTTCCATTTTGAAAGTTTTGGCTTACAAAGCAGACAGCAACAATCAGAATGGGGCTATTTATTCTTTGGGCAGGAGACACTGACTGGCAGAGACCTTTTAACACAACATTCAGTAATGGTTCCACATAAATTGATGGGTGAGAGGGAAAAATCTCTTTTATGTTCAAAGATGGCAAATGAAATACACAGAAGTGAATGAAACTCATTGTCTAAGAGTTTACAAGAAGAATTGTTTTCCTTGACAGAAAGGTACTGTCACTGAGGGTGAAGGGATGAAAAGAGATATTTCAAGTAAATGGTAGCCCAAAAACAAGGACAGCTATATTTATATTGGACAAAATAGACTTTAAACTAAAAATGACAAAAAGACACAAAATATGTGATTATATAATAATAAAGTGGCCAAGCCATAAGAAGACATAACACCTGTAAATACTTATGCACCCAACATTGGAGTACTTAAATATATAAAACACGTTCCAACAGAACTAAAAGGAGAAATAAACAGCATTACAACAATTCTTGGGGACTTTAACATCCAACTCTCAATAATGGATATGTAATCCAGACAGAAATATCAATAAGGAATAGTGAATTTGATCAACACTATAGACCAAATGGACCTAAGAGACATATACAGAGCATTCTATCTGACAACAGCAGAATACACATTCTTCTCAAGTACACACAGAACATTTTATGGAATGGATAATATGTTAGGCTACAAAACAAGTCTTATCAAATTCAAAAAGACTGAAATCATACCAGATATCTTCTGTGACCACAATGGTATGAAACTAGAAATCAATAACAGGAGGAAAACTTGAAAACTCATGAATAGATGGAAATCAAATAATTCTCCTGATAAACCAATGGGTCAAAGGAGAAATTAAATAGTATCTTGAAACAAACAAAAATAGAAAAACATACCATACCATTTACGGGATGCAGTTCCAAGACGGAAGTTTATAGCTATAAACACATGAATCAAGAAAATAGAAAGATCTCAAATAAACAACGCAAGTATACTCCTCAAGGAACTAGAAAAAGAAAACAAACGAAACCCAAAGATAGAAGAAAGGAAATAATAAAGATTAGAGCAGAAATAAATGGAGAATGAAAAAATAGAAAATATTAACAAAATTAAGAATTGGCTTTTTGAAAGGGAAACAAAATTGACAAAACTTGAGCTAGACTAACCAAGAAAAAAAAGAGAGGACCCAAGTAGACACAATTATAAATGAAAGAAGAGATATTGCAACTGATACCACAGAAATACAAAGGATCATAAGAGACTACTATGAACACCCAAACACCAACATTGGACACCCTAGAAGAGCTGAATGAATTCTCAGAAACATACAATCTATCAAGAATGAATTAGGAAGAAATAGAAAATGTGAATAGACTAATTACTACTAGGAGACTGAATCATTAATCAAAAGTCTCCCAACAAAGAAAAGCCCAGGACCAGATGCTTCACTGGTGAATTTTACCAAACATTTAAAGAAGAATTAATGCCAATCTTTCTTAAACTCTTCAAAAGAAAATCAAAGAGGAGAGGACACTCCCTAACTCATTTTATGAGGACAGAATTACCCTGATACCAAAGCTACATAAAAACACTTTGAGAAAAGAAAACTATAAGCCAATATCCCCAATGAATATAGATGCAAAGATTATCCGTAAAATACTAGCAAACTAATTTCAGCAGCACATTAAAAGAATCATACGCTATGATCAAGCAGGATTCATCCCTGGGATGCAAGGATGGTTCAACAAATACAAATCAATAAATGTGATACATCACATTAATAGAATGAAAGATAAAAATCATATGATCATCTCAATAGATGCAGAAAAGGCATTTAACAAAATTCAACATCCATTCATGACAAAAATTCTCAACAATTAGGTATAGAAGCAATATAACTCAACATCACACAGGCCATCTATGACAATCCCATGGCTAACACCATATTCAACAGTGAAAGACTGAAATCTTTTCCTCTAAGGTCAGGAACAAGGCAAGACTGCCCTTTCTCAACGCTTCCATTCAACATGGGACTGGAAGTCTTAGCCAGAGCAAAAAAAAAGAAATAAAACTCATCTGAATTTGAAAGGAAGAACTAGAGTTGTCTCTCTTTGCAGATGACACGTCATTATAAATTAAAAATCCTGAAGATTCCACCAAAAAACTGTTAGATCTAATTAACAAATTCAGTAAAGTTGCAGGATACAAAATTAAAATACAAAAATCAGTAGTGTCTCTATATTCTAATGATGAATTATCTAAAAAGAAATAAAGAAAATGATCCAATTACAATAGCATCAAAAACAATAAAATACTTAGGAATAAATTTAACCAAGCAGGTCAAAGATCTCTACACTGAAAACTAAAAAAACTGATGAAAGAAATTGAAGGAGACACAAATAAGTGGAAAAATATCCCATATTCATGGATTGGAAGAATTAATACTGTCAAAACGTCTATACTACTCAAAACTATCCATAGATTCAATAAAATCCCTATCAAGATTCCAATGACATTTTCTTTCAGAAGTAGAAAAACAATCCTAAAATTTGTATGAAACCACAAAAGACCCTGAATAGCCAAAGCAATCCTGAGAAAGAAGAACAAAACAGAAGGCATCCTACTTCCAGATGTTTTAAAGCTATAGCAATCAAAACAGTATGGTACTGGCAAAAAAAAAAAAAAAAACAGGCACACAGACCATGGAACGGAATTGAATGCCCAGAAATAAACCACTAGATATGTGCACAACTAATATTTGACAAGGAGCCAAGAATACGCAATGGAGAAAAGATGGTCTCTTCAATAAATGGGTCTGGAAAAACTGGATATTCATACATAAAAGAATGAAACTAAACCCTTATCTTACACCATTCACAAAAATTAAATTGAAATGGATTAAAGACTTAAGTGTAAGTCTTGAACCCGTAAAGTTCCTAGAGAAAAGGAAAAAAGCTCCTTGACATGGGTCTTGGTAATAATTTTTTGTTGCACGAGCAACAAAATCAAAAATAAACAAGTGAGACTACATGAAACTGTAAAGCTTCTGCACAGCAAAAGAAATGATCAACAAAATGAAAAGGTAATCTATTAAATGGGAGAAAATATGTGCAAATCACATATCTGGGATAACGGGTTAATATCCCATATATGTTTTAAAACCTCATACAACTCAATAGAAAAAAACCAAATAATCCCACTAATAAATAGGCAAAGAACCTAAATAGATATTTTTCCAAAGACACTCAAATGACGAACAAGTACATGAAAAGGTGCTCAACATTACCAATCATTAGGGAAATGCAAATCAAAATCACAATGAGCTATCACTTCGTGCCTGTTAGAATGCCTATCATCAAAAATATGAGACAACAAATGCGAGCAAGGATGTGGAGAAAAAGGAATCCTTGTGTATTGTTACTGGGAATGTATTGGTACAGCCACCATAGAAAACACTATGGAGGTTCCTCAAACTAAAAATAGAACTACCATATGATCCAGCAATCCCATTTCTGGATATATATCCAGAAAGAAATTTTTAAAAAAAGTGAAATCATTATACTGAAGAGATATCTACACTCCCAGGTTCACTGCAGCATTATTTATAATAGCCAAGACATGGAAACAAACGCTTAGGTTGTTTCTGATGTAACTGATGAACGGAAAAAGAAATGTATATATATGCAACTGAATACCATTCAGTCATAAAACAGAAGGAAATCCTTTCATATGTGACCACATAGATGGACCTTGAGGGCATCATGCTCAGTGAAATAAGTCAGACAGAGAAAGACAAACACTGTATGATCTCACCTATATGTAGAATCTAAAAGGAAAAAGACCTAAGCTCATAGAAAAAGAGATCAGATTTGTGGTTACCAGAAGTGGGAGGTGAAAGGTGGGGGAATTGAGTAAAGGTGGTCAAAAGACACAAATTCCAGTTAGAAGATAAAAGCACTGGGAGTTTAATGTACAACATGATGACCATAGTTAACGCTGCTATATGGTATTTGAAAGTTGCTAAGAGAGTACATCGTAAAATTTCTCATCACAAGGATAATAAAATTTTTTTCTAACTATATGAGGTGACTGATCTTAACTGAACTTATTGTAGTAATCATTTCACAATCTATGTATATCATGTCATTATTCTGTACATTTTAAACTCATATACTGCTGTATGTCAATTATATCTTAGTAAAACTAAAAATATATACATAAAATAATTTTTAAAAGTGATTTAGGCAAAATGAAGGAAAAGTTGGACAAATAAAGATTACAATGAAAGTGATAAACCGAAAAGTGTGAATTCATCTACTAGTAACCACACAAGGGAGGAAAAAGAAATGCTATGCATTATTCAAAAGTAGTAAGTGAACCAGATTTCAAAGAAATTGACAGGTTGGAATCGATTTCACTTCCATCACAGGCAAGAGAGCTCCTTGATACTGCTGACTGCAGACTCTTGTTGAAGCCTAACACTGAATGTAGGCAATGATCCTAAAGAACACTGGATACCATTTGATCTATTTTGTATTTATTATCCATGAAAAAAAACAAAACAAGCAAACAAAAAATCTGAGACATATGATACATATCTTGTCAAGAAGAAAGAAACTATAGAAAATGACTTTTTGAAAGACACTAGGTGATGAACAGACAGAAACTACAGATTACCGTTCTGTCAATGAAATAGAGATTCATTTGGACTAGAGTGAAACATTAATAAAATGGCTAACAGTTGAGTGTTTCCCAAGTTGCACTGTGTCACTGGGATTAGTAAGGAAATTTTATTAAATTGTCACTACCTACTCAAATAGGAGACATTCTCCTGCAAATCTTGTCAAATGAAATCTGATAATCCTTAAGGAATGTCTCATATTTGCTACGAAAGTGTGTCAGTTTCAGTCACCATATGGCATCACTCTTGTCTTTTTGTACTACTCCATTCAACTGCTTTGTCTCTGTTTGCTTCTTCCAAATCCACTTTTGATGCCTTGGCTCTGCCACAGCTCTGGAAAATACTGAGGTTTAGATCAAAGGTGCCATCTCCCATAATTACATAAACTGACAGCACTTGCAGTGGAAGATCAGGACTGTGTAGCATGTAGTTAGAAAGCCTCCCTGCTCTATGCTAAAATGTTGTCATCTGCAGGGAGAAAACGTTTGCAAACCACATATCTGGAAAGAGACTCATACGTAGAATATGCAAAGAATTCTCAAAACTCAACAGTTTAAAAGAATCAATTAGAAAATGGGCAAAAAATATGAAGAGACATTTCACTGAAGAGGATACATGGATGACAAGCACATAAAAAGATGCTCATTATCACCAGCCATTAGGAAATTACATACTAAGACCATGATGAGATATCCCTATTCAACTACTAAAACAGGTAAAATTAAAAAACTGTGACAATACCAAATGACAGTGAGAACAGAGTGATTAGATATTTCATATATTTCTGGTAAAGATGTAAATGGCAGACTAACTTACTCTGAAAAAGAGTTTGGCAGTTTCTTTAAAAAAATAGAAATACACACCATGTGAGGCACCAGTTACATTCCTGAGCACTTATCCCAGAGAAATGATAACACAAAAACTTGTCTATTGGTCATAGCATCTTTACTTGTAAAAGTCAAACACTGGAAACAGCCAAAATGTTCCTTAACAGGTGAATAGTTAAATAAACTGCAGTACACTGAAACCACTCCTACTAGTACTAGTACTTAGCAATAAAAATATGAACTATTAATACATTAATTCGGATGGACCTCAAGAGCTTTTGTGCTGAGTGAAAAAAGTCAATCTCAAAAGATCACAAACTGAATGATTCCATTTACCTAACATTCTCGAAATGACACAACTATAGAGATGGAAAACAGATTAGTGGTTACCAAGGTTAGGGATGGTAAAGGGGAAGAAGACAGGTGTGGTGATGGAATAGTTCTGTATCTTGATTGAGTTGAGCTTACATCAATCTACACATGTGATAAAGTAGCATAGAACTAAACACACTATAAATTACCTGGTTTTGATTTTAGAGAATAATTTTAGATGTGGCAGAGCAAAAAAAATACAAGTGACTTAAATGTCTAGATGGTGAATTGGAATTAAATTCAATGTAGAATTAAGAGACACTATTGGCAAGCCAAGGGTTTTGTCAGAACCTTCTATTACAAGTTACTGCTGATCTTCTGCATGTGTAACTATATTTCAGTATGATATTTCTGATGTGAAAATTATCATAGACTCAAATTAGGCATTTGAGGAAAGTTTAACAAAGGAATTATTTACAAAGGTATGGCAGGGCATGGGGAAAGAAACAGTTTGAGAGCAAGGAAAAAAATGGTTATTAAAGAAAGATGTGTGGAAAGGGTCAAGTGACAGAAGCTGTCACCTCCGGTTGAGTGGAGCGAATGCATACTTCAGCTTCTCTATCCTCCCTTCTCTTCACTTTCTGTTGATACTTTTCATTGACTGAACTCAACAAGAAGCAATAGGACTAGGAGGCCCAGTGACATACTTCACAAAGATCAGCCTCTTGGGCTATGGATCAATTTGGAAAAGGATGGAGATTAGATCTGGAGCGGTAAAGAAGATATCTGGGATGAGCTTCCTAACTCAGCTCCTTGAAAAGTCAAGAAGTTTATGACTTGTTTGTGTCTCAGAAGTCACATAAATAGATGTCAGGAGTGGAATATTAAGAATGGCATTTAGGAAAAAAGAATCTCACTGGAATCATCAAACTGTGCTTTGCTTCTTGCTATTGCTTTAGTTCTCGTTTTCTAAAATCTAATAAGCCCTAAATGTCTGCTTTGACATTTTTCTTTTCAAATCCCAAACTTTCTCTTACAGTATGGCATAATACAATGGTTTCACAATATGGATTTAAGAACTGGTTCCGGATTTGCTGCCTAAGAATCTTTTGGGTAGCTTGTTAAATATGCAGAACCCCAGGTCTCACCTCCAGAAATTCTGATTCAGGAGATCTGTGATGGAGTCTCAAAATCTTTTTAAATACTTCCCAAGAAAAAGAGACAAATCTGTCATTCGGGAGAATTCCAAATAATTTATGTAGCTATTCAGCCCTCAAAGAAGTGGAACATAGCTCCCCGCTCCTTAAGTGTGGGCTACACCATGTCCCCTTGATATGTTATGATAAAAATGGCACTTTAGCTCTGTGGTCTTCCTCCCAAAATACATATTCCTGATCTAATCATGAAAAAAACACCAGACAAATCACAATTGAGGTAAATTCTACAAAATACCTGGCTAGTACTCTTAAAAACTGTCAAGGTCTTCAAAAACAATGAAGTGTAAGAAATTGTCATGGCCAAAAAGAGCCTAAGGATATGTAATGATTAAATGTAGTGTGGTATCCTGGATAGGATCCTGGAATAGAAAAGGACATAAGAGGAAAAATAAGGAAATATGAATAAGATATAGTATGTATGGATTTAGTAAAGAATAACGTATCTGTTATATACTGATGATAAGATGTGACACATTTAAAGAGGAAATAGATCGCAGTAGAATAATGTATGAGTGAAGTAGGCTTAAATGAGTTACAATTATATTTGCTAAGAGGTCTCAGAAAGAACTTACTTGGTTTTGAGGGCATAAATATTTTGAAGATTTTAAGGACTGCAATGTGTATGCTTTCATCAGTAAAATAAGGAAAACAAGTCTGAATATTGTTTATATTTCTGCATCTATGTGAAACACTTTGGGAGCCTGAACCAAGAAGGCAAAACTGAACTTTATATATCTGACTTCAGAAAACCATGCTGTGCAATTACTTTTAATATTCAAAATTAAAATTAGAAAAGCAATATTGGAAGAATGGCCAGGAAACAGTTTAGGGGGAATTTGAGGGTTTAACACATAAAGGAAGACCTTGAGTTTGCCAATAAAAGATGTTTACTGACCTATTTCAGTCTCTCAGACCTATTGCATCTCCTGCAGACTTGGCCAGTTAGAATAAGTTAATGTTTATTCTGCTCACCTTCTTCGCCTCTAACAAATGAAGGCCTTTGCTGCAGGGGAGAAAAAAATAGCAGTAAAACTAGGGTAAAGCTTTTTGATGTGACAGACTTCTGAAAATTGGCGTAGACTATTGGCAACTATGACGTTCTGTTGCTTTGACCGCACTGCCTGAGGCTGACCAAAACTATAAAGAAAGTAGATATGGGAAGCAATAACTAGTATTCAGGTATTCCCTGACACACAATAAATTCTTAAAGTTTTGATTAAGTTTCTCATTCCCCAGCACAATAGCCCCTAACAGATAATAGTTTATTAATAAACAAGTCTTTAATTCATACATTTGTCAAATATTTATTGAGAGCACCTACTATATGCCTGGAAATATTTAGGTCCTGTGGGATACAACCATGAATTAGAAAATATGCACACCCTCATAAATCAGAAAGAAAGGGGGCATATACATATAGTGAAAATAAAAGGGCTTGACTTCTAGGTTTTCTTTTATATTATTCTGTTTTCTTTGGTGATTTTAGCCTCTTCCATAGCATTAACAATCATTTGTAAATTTAGGCCTTTGTCCCTTCACCAAAGATCATAGTGTTCTTCGAAGCAGCCTTTTCTAAACTACTGTCTCCTTCCAGATTCCAGAAAATACTCCATCCCTAGTCCCTTAGGGCTCAGTAATACCTCTCCTCTGCTCTTCCTAGAGAGGAGTACTGCATTAGATCTTGCAGTTTCTCTAAACCTTGAACACATTTGTAAACAGTCCTTTAATTAACACTCCTTGAATTATCCTAAATTGAATGAGCCATCTATTTCCTTCTGGAACCCTAAGGCACCTTAAAAATTATTCTTCTTAATTTGCCTACCCTGAAAGAAATAAAATTCTTTCACTCAATCTTTCTGCTAAAATCAAATTGTTCTAGAACTCAAGGTCAAATTGATTCTGTCTCTTTTTTTAATACCTCTTCACTTGCTTTAAGTACTGACACTTCAAACTTGAGTCATGCATTTCCTGCATAGCCCTCATTTTCTCTGGTTTTTAAATGCATTTATTTTACATGTTTGCAAAAAGAGCATATGTATTTATACTAAGCTCATCTAGTTCCATTGTCATATTTTTGTTGAGTTAATGCATTTAACTTGAATATATTATCTTCAGAAAACTCTGACTTCAAAATCTAGTTTGGATTATGTGTGGTCCATGCCTCTCAGATATTTTGCCACCTTTTGATTTCTTTTCACTGGACTTCCATTTAGATCCACATTTTATTCAGTTTCATGCCTTCCTTTTTTATTGGTTTATATTTGGCTGGATAAAAACTACAGGTAAATATTCCCTGGAAAAATAAATTGGAGGTAAATTTCCTTTTCCTTACTAGTATGTAAATATGTTTAATTTCTTCTCGTTTGATTGATAATTTGACATGATATATAATATTAAAGTCAAAATAGTTTCTTTGAAGCATTTTTAAGTTACAGTTCCATTGTCTCTGTTATCCAGTATTACTGATGAAAGACAATTGAAAATTGACATTCTTAATTTTAAAAAATTGAGAAACATATATCTTTGTTTACTACAGCTATATTGTTTCCTGAGATGAGATAAAAAGAAATGCTATTTGGGCTAAATAGTTTGGGTCACATTAAAATCATTTACACAATGTATTTACATACATAAAAGTAACACTGACGGTGCTGCCCAGTGGCATAGTGGTTAAGTTCACATGCTCTGCTTCAGCGGCCCAGGGTTGGCAGGATTGGCTGCCGGGTGGGGGGCCTAAACACCACACATCAGGCCATGTTGTGGCAGGCATCTCATATATAAAGTAGAGGAAGATGGGCAGAGATGTTAGCTCAGGGCCAATCTTCCTCAGCAAAAAGAAGAGGATTGGTGGTGGATGTTAGCTCAGGGCTAACCTTCCTCAAAAAAAAATTATCATTGACAAATATAATTAGTGAAACATTGAAAACAGAAAAGTACTTCAAAGTGAATAGACATGGAAATTGTGCACATAAAAAGCTATGGAATGCAGTGTTTTAAGGATGTGGATACAAAGGTATTATTTTGAGGAGAGACAGAATTAAGAAAGGCAGAGCAAGGAATAGCTTCGGATTCAATGGAATAGGGTAAGCGGGGGTTTATTGAACATGTAGAACTCAGTAAATATTTGCTGCATAAGTTAAAAAATAACAATGTTGTAGGCTTGAGGAATTTGGAACTGTTATCTTTTTGATGCTCTATGTTTTTGCAATTTAGTATGCAGGCAATCTGTGAACAATATGGGGGTTGAGAAGTATTACTTAGGATTAGGTTTGATAATATTATCACAGAACCCCCTCCCCCCCCCATTAACAGTGACTTTAGACTGAGGTTTATATCTCATGTAAAACTAGTCTGAAATTAGTCAGTTGAGGACTGGTATGATGTTCCATGGTGTTCCCACATAGGCTGCATCTATCTTTTTGATCTTTTATCTTCAGCATATGACTAATACCTCATAGTGTAGCTGTCACCATGTTCTTTTCTGAGTAATCTTTAATAACTGGAGCTGGAGTTAATGTTTGTTAAAACAATAAGAAATATGTACATAAAACAGCAATTTAATCTCATAATTTGGAGTTGAACTCTAAATATGCTTTTAATCACATCAAAATGGCAAAAAGAGGTTAAAAAACACTAAAAGTTTAATTTATCTGCAATTGTAGGAGATGTTGTCATCAGATACTTTCATTAGCAAATTTAATTAAAGAAAGCAGTTCAATATACATTATAGCTTTAAAGAACTAATTAGTGTTCAGAAGGAATTAAATTAACTTATGCATCAAAGAGTTCAAACATCTTCCCTTCTACAGGGAGTTTTACTTGGCAAAATGTTCTCAGGTCCTGAGCTTTAGAACTCTCATAGCTTTACAAGTGGACTTAGACTGCAAAGGAGTTCTTTGTAACCTCTGGTTAACACATTAGAATCATACCAATACATATGATAATAATGACTAGTTTTATTTTCAAATAAATTGTATTTGTCTTTTTGTCAATTCTACAAAGTTAAAATAACTTTAAAAATATTGGGGAAAATATTTTCAAATTGTACTTTGGATCCAGTTTTCATTTTTTTGTTGTTGTTATTGGAGGGAGAGTCTAGAAAATTTCCTTCCAAAACTAAAATTATCCTTAATATAGCGCAGTTCTCTCTCTCAGACTTGATCATACTGATAAGAAATTTTCTAATTTCTGATTTGATCCTTACCTTAACCATGTAAAATGTTTTGTATTTAGCTCTGTGGGAAGACAACTAGATGATTCTAATCTTAGGAATTTCCTAGTGTCTTTGGTGGTAGTGTGCATGCATATTTTCATGGGTTCATTTCAACAAAAACAAGTTTCCTAGTGTGGGAGAATTATATATTGACACCTGAAGGCAGAGATAAGTGGTTCTGGGGTGCGACAAGAAAGCTTGTTGTCTGTTCCCCGATCTGGCCTGATAAACCTGCTTATGAAGCCTATGGAATGAAGTGTTTCAAGTGGGTACTGAAGGATTTGCCTTCATGATGTGATGGGGCTCAGGGCAGACTGCCCCAAAATATCCCAAAGTAAGATTTTGATGATTTTGAATCAAAGTTACTTGAGAAACAGCCAGTGCAAGAAGAACTCTTTAACTCTCCTTTGTTCCTCCAAAAGCAGGAAACAAAGCTCTCATGGGAAAGTACTCTCCCTATACTGGGAGGATGGGGAGCATCCTTAACGCCAGAGATAAGAAATTTGGGGCTGAGGAAGAAGTATTAATAAACTTTGTTACTTCTTCATTAATTTGCTCCCCCAAGCCCATATCCCTTTGTTTTGTTAAATCTTCACAAGTAATTGAAAAGTATAAAACAGCCTGCTTCAGTCACTTCTCAGTTTCCATACCTATGAGACCTCCATATGTACAAATTAAATTTGTTTGTTTTGCTCCTGTTGATTTGTCTTCTGTCAATTTAATTATTAGACAAGCCAAGATAACCTAGAAGGGTAGAGGAAAAATATTTCCTCTCCAACAACTGATGTATTTGGCAGGATAAACTTCATTGGCTGGACAATGCTTGCTCCAGGGCTGTTGCAGCTGAGAGATCCTGGGACTTCTGACAAGTGCTGGCAGAAGGTAAGAATTCTTAACAAAGTCCGCTCTCCCAGATCTCTCTGTATGCCTGGTTGAGAGAGGAACGTAAAAATTTCTTGTCCCTTCCTTTTCTAAATTTAGATTGGCAGGAGAAAACATTTGTGTAACTAGTTCCTTAAGTTTGCCAACTCTGGTAAAAACTTTGTTAGAATACTACTATCAATTTTTGTTGAATCTTTACCTCCCAGAGATGGCCATTGTTTTTCTTTGTCTCTGTCTGTTGTGTTGTTTGTCATAAGGAGGAAAAACCACAGGATAGAATGAAGGCATAGGCCCTAAAAGCCTACTGTTCAAGTTGGCCTCACAGGCTGGTGAGCTCACGGTTCTCACTAGACTGGCATCTGTTTAGACAAACTTTGTTGCTGTTCCTGTATGTAAAAACTGGATGACGCTTTTCCTTTCATCTTGTCCTATGTCCTGAGAGCTTGTCTTTGTGTGACCAGTGACAGTATTATCTTTGCTCTCCACCATCTAGAAGGTGCACTTATAGGGGTGCACTTTAGTCATCAGTTGCATAGAATAGGGTAGTGAGATACAAAGCCATAAGCAGCACTCTCTCTGTCTGGCCAT
This sequence comes from Equus przewalskii, assembly GCF_037783145.1. Taxonomy (NCBI): domain Eukaryota; kingdom Metazoa; phylum Chordata; class Mammalia; order Perissodactyla; family Equidae; genus Equus; species Equus przewalskii. The sequence goes on along the minus strand of NC_091832.1, from coordinate 60,880,085 downwards.
GCCAGCTCTCAGGAGAATTAGTTGTAAGGGGTCCAGTCCATAAGGGTGAAAATGGCTCAACACAAGGTTGACACAGGGAAGCCATATTGTAGAAAAGAGACCATGCTGTAACTTTGAACAGCCTCCGACTAACTAACCCAGTTGGATTTGCACCCTCCAGGAGATCCACTTGTTCTGTAGATTTTATGACCCCTGCTAGTACACATACCTCCCAGCTGTGATAAGATGATAACTTTGTTCTTTTGAGTTCCTTAGGAATGTGATGACCCTCAGACAGAGAGTCTATGCTGATAGCCATCATCAGTGAAACTGAAGGATCTGGGGGCCGGCTCCATGGCCGAGTGGTTAAGTTTGCGCACTCTGCTACCGCGGCCCAGGGTTTCGCTGGTTCGGATCCTGGGCACGGACATGGCATCACTCATCAGGCCACGTTGAGGCAGCATCCCACGTGCCACAACTAGAAGGACCCACAACTAAAATATATGCAACTATGTACTGGGGGGATCTGGGGAGAAAAGCAGAAAGAAAAAAAAAAAAAGATTGGCAAAAGTTGTTGGCTCAGGTGCCAATCTTAAAAAAAAAAAAAATCTACAGCTAGCATCATATTTAAAAAAAAAAAAAGAAGAAAACAAGGAAACAAGGATCTGGTGTGGCAACTCCCAGTCTGTAACACCAGAAGGTCAACATTCCTAACCCCTTCCCCTATAACTCACTGGCCCATATAACGGTTTCAAGATTCTGTGCCCCCCTTAAGATGGTTCTTTTGGACATTAGTCAGCCATCTTCCTTCTTACTAACAAGCTGTAACAAAATGCCCTTTCTCTTCCACCATCTTGCTTCTTGATGATTGGCTTTTGTCTCACGGTGAGCAGATCATGGCCTTTGTGCAGTAACAAGAGATCTTTATCATCTCAACTTTCATTGGTTTGTTTGTGCTGGAAAAGTCCCGTTCCCGTAGCACCTGCCCAGTGTTACAGATTAGCGGGTCTATGACTGGAGGCGTCTCATGTTCTTGTAGGAAACTGGAGACACAGTTTTCACTACACCATCCCTACCATCTATGAAATGAAGGTCTTTGCTTAGATTATTTTTGAAAGTGAACTTTCTGGATATTGTGAGGGCTGTATCTTTTGCACTCTCTTGTGGGACACCTCTTGTGTCCTTAGTTAATCCATAAAAAGTCTTATTGGCTTGAGTCACTATGAAGATTCTACTCATCAATGGCCAGACAATGGATCCTTTGAACTGACTAAACTGAAAAATTTTTGGAGAGCTCTCACTGAAAACAATTGTCTTATTAGTACTTGTCAAAAGACCAAATTAAAAAAGACGTATACAAAGAAGTATAACAGCTAGCCTTAGGGACTCCCTTAAAAAAATAAAAGAATGGAAATTAAACCTAGAATAAAACTGAAGTCCACATACACATAAACTCTCCTTTTTAAAATCCAGCCCCATCTCAGCTGGCCCTGTGGCCTACTGGTTAAGTTCAGTGTGCTCTACTTTGGCAGCCTGGGTTCAGCTCCCAGGCGCAGATCTACACCACTGTTTGCAGCCATGTGGTGGTGGCAACCCACATACAAAAAATAGAGGACGACTGGCAACAGATGTTAGCTCAGAGCTACCTCAAGCAAAAAGAGGAAGATTGGTGACAGACATTAGCTCAGGGTGAACCTTCCTCATAAAAAATATCCAGCCCATCTCTTCAGCTGCTTCCCTTAACTCCACCTTCCTCAGAAAATCCCTTAAACATCCAGCTGCTTATTTTAACTTTCCTTTCCCTATAAGATTTACAGAAAACACTCTAGCCTAGTCTCTAGGTCTAGCATGTACAGGTAACTCATGTAAATGCTGCAAAACAGGAAATAAATTTAGCAGAAGCACCTGGGACAGACAATAAGACTCATTTTGCTGGGCTTTGTAATCAGGCTTTGCCATCTTCAGGCCTTCCTATGCATCCTAGACCCCCACCCAGAAAATTCATGTCCCCTGGACAGCAGAACATGGAATCTTTTGATTTCCATCTTAGTTGGAAATTTTTTCCCTAGTGAAAAAAACACAAATTTAAAATAGTGTAGTTAAGTGGGCAAATGAAGCTCAAAGCATTATAATGGAAAAGGCCACCTAATTCCTTGAAGAGAGCTGGCAGAAATGCAGACCCAAAAAAAAAATGAAAATCAGCAACTCTTAATTTACAACTTGAATCTTTAGAGAAACAAAAGCATAGCTCCTAGAGCAACTAAAAATCCACTCAAACCCTTTCATATTTGCCTTCAGACATTTGCTGATATTGTAAAACATCAGAACATTGGACTGCAATTGTCCTGAACTTACAGAAAAAGAAGGAAAAATTTAATTACTCTAGGCTTCTGATAATAGAGAAATAAAGCCAAAGCTCCTAGGAGAAAACTTGCAAACTTTCTCTGTCCCTTGAAGACGGAAATCTTACTCTGTCTTTGAAATGTAAATTCCCCAGGAGGTAACTAAGACACAGCCGCCACTCACCTGAGACTAAAGGAAAAAAAAAACGTAAAGAGCCCTTTTTTACAAAAACATACACAAACTGCTATAAAAGCTCCTTTGTCCAAAGTCTAGATAACTTGTCAAGGGCAAATGCAAATCTTGAAAGTCTTCTCCACAAATAGTAAAAAGCTTTAGTCATCTGAGCAGGAGAATTTAACTTATCCCAACTGCTATTCATAAACTCATGAGTTTTATATTGTTATACCTGAGGCATGGCTAAAAATTTAAAATGAAACCTACAAGATCTCCATTTGTGTCTTTCTATATGTCTATGTGTGTAGGCCTATATATGTATGTGATATTTTTCTACCTCTGGATGGTATCGTCAAAATTATTTGGAAAGAGCTCTATTCAACTGGCTTAAAGACAAACAAGTACTATGTAAATTAAGTATACTCTCAGAAATAAAAGAAAAACAGCCTAAATGTTTTTCAAGTTCCCATGATCTAGGATAATCTTCTGGTAAATAAAAGCTAGTTTAAGTTGGTTGGTTTAATAAAGTCAGGTATGTCTTCATAGTTACCAATACTGAATGCAATGCAAAATGCAATTCAAGTTTTTCTATTTGGGTTTACTAGTCAAATAAGATTACATTATTTCTGTTATAGAATCTTTCAACAAGAAAAATAATGAGATAATAGTTAGCTGTTTAATGTCTAATCCAAGCATAATTGTTAAAAACAAGTGTTTTAAATAAATGTAAATAAGATAAAAGTTTATACTAACTTACACTAAATAAAGTATATTCATTGAATATCTACATCATTTCCACAAAAGGTAAAAATTAAATGCTAAACATAAGTTTATCTACTTTTGGCTTTTTAATTTTTACAGAGAAAAAAATTTTTTTTTTTGAGGAAGCTCAGCCCTGAGCTAACATCTGCCAATCCTCCTCTTTCTGCTGAGGAAGACTGGCCCTGAGCTAACATCCGGGCCCATATTCCTCTGCTTTATCTGTGGGACACCTGCCACAGCATGGCTTGATGAGTGGTGCCATGTCCACACCCAGGATGCGAACCAGTGAACCCCAGGCAGCCAAAGTGGAACATGCGCACTTAACTGCTGCGCCACTCAGCCGGCCCTGAGAAAATATCTTTGAGTCTATTAATAAACATGTTTTATGTCACATTGGAAAAAATTTATTATGAGAAAAAGTTTACTTCTAAAAATTTTGAAATGTATTTTTAAGTTTGCTAGTCTACTACAGGATGGTAACATATGATAGACTGTTCACAATAGCCTGTTTCCTAGTTTTCACTGAAAACAGACTACAAATAGTTAAAAAGGTTAGAAAAAGAGCCGAGAATACTAAATGAACCAAAGAGAAAAATTTCAGAACACTTAAGTAATAAGCATAAATTAACTCTGTGCAAACTGTGCACTGGTGCTAAGAGAATGCAGGCAAAGCAGCAGGAGCCCCTTTGGAAGGCAAGAAGCAGTGAAACTCCCATGAGCACTTTCTCCCACTGTGAAAGGATTTGCTGTAACTTCTTGTTTTACAAACTGTGGTCACAGACCACTGGTGAGTTATACTTGACATTTATTCAAATAGAAAATATTATCTATGTTTGTCTATATATATCAATGGATTATATATATCTTGAATTTTATCTATAATTTATAGACAGATTTATTAAAACCACAGTCATTCCTTGGTGAGGAAGATCAGGGTTGCTGTGCAGAGGCCCAAGACCATGCCTTCTGAGGAGCGTCATCAGAGGCTGCATACTGAAAGGGAAATAGACTTCACTGAATTAGTCCAGTTGAGTCACTAAACAAATTAATAAGCAAGCAAACAACAACATCAAGTTGGGGTGGAGGATCTGCATATAGAGTTGCTACAATATATTATCTAAAATATCCAGTTTTCTACAACACTTAGAGGACACGTAAATTTAGGAAAGTGTGAACCTCCTCCATAGAAATACACACAAGAAAACACAAAACAAACAAAAAAATTAACAGGTAATTAAAACTGTCTTTGGCAGGGTTCAGAAGTTGGATTTGGCAGACAGATTGTAAAGCAGCTATATTATAAATATGTTCAAAGAGTTAAAGGAAACAATCATTAAAAGAATCAAAAGAAAGAATGATGATGAAGTCATAAGAAATAAATATTAATAAGGAGGTAGAAATTATAAGTAAAGAATCTAATGGAAATTCTGGAGATGAGAATCATAATTAGAAAAGTGAAAACTTCATGAGAAGAGATGAGCAGAAAATCTGAGCAAGAAAAAGAAGGAACCAACAAATTTGAAGATAAAATCATAGAGATTATGCAATGTGAAATATTTAGAAAAAATATAATGAAGAAAAATGAAGAGAGCCACAGAGATATGTGGGATATCATTAAGCACACCAACATACGCAATGGGAGTACCATAAGAACAGGAGAGAAAGAGCAGACAAAAATACTTGAAAAAATCATAGCTGAAAACTTCCCAACACATTAATATAAAAATATTATCCTATACATCCAAGAAGCTGAAAAACCAACAAGTATAATAAATACAAAGAGAGAAAGACACAGACAAATGATAGAAAAATGTTGAAAGACAAGGCAAACAGAAAATCTTGAAAGCAGCAAGAGAACAATGACCCATCATATACAAGAGGACCCCAGTAAGCTGGTTAGCTGACTCCTCATCAGAAGTAAGCGGCCAGAAGGCAGTGGGATGACATATTTAAAGTTTTGAGAGAAAGAAAAAGTGGAGAAAGAAACTTACATCCAGCAAAACTGTCTTTCAAAAATGAAGGCATTCAGCTAAACATAAAGTAAGAAAGATGTTGCTAGCACTCCACCTTTCAAAAAATAATAAAGGAAGGTCTTCAGACTGAAATCAAGTGAAAGCAGAGAACAATTCAAATTAGCACAAAAAAACAGAGTACCAGGAAAGTAATTGTGTAAGTAATTATAAAAGACAGTAAAACTGCATATTTCTTCTCCTTTCTTCTCTTAAGTGATTTAAAAAGCATTTGTTTAAAACTATGTATACAACTGTATGGTTGGGTCTATAACATAGCAGTATAACATATTTGACAATAATACCACACGGAAAGTAAGCATGAAAGACAGGGTGCCAGTATCAAATTTACCTAAATAAACGATCATAAAGACAATATTATGAAAAAATATATGCCGACATATTAAATAACCTAGGTGACATGGGCAAATCCTAGAAAGATATAAATTATTGAAACTGACTCAAAAAAGAAGTAGAAAATTGGAATAGACCTATTACAAGTAAGTAAATAAAGCCACAATAATCCAAATGAAATGTGCAAAACAGGCAAATCCATAAAGACAAAAAGTACATTAGTGGGTTCTTAGGCCTGTGGAGGTGGGAAGAGTAACAGGGAATGACGAATGTGCGAGACTTCTTTTTTTAGGGTGAAGATATATTCTAAATATTAGATTGTGGTGATGTTTGCATAACTCTGAATATACTCAAAATCATTGAATCATATACTTTAAATAGGTAAATGGTATGGTATACAAATTATATCTCAATAAAGCTGTTAAAATAGTAGCAAATTAGTTTTTATTTAAAAAATAGAGTTAACACTCTTATATGTTTGAATACAAATAATATTACATATTTTTACTCTTCTCTGGAACACAGAAAGTATCTCAGAGGAAAGGGACAAGTTCATACAAATACAGAGACCCTCTTGTCTAAACAATTTTCTTAAAATAGCTAACATCTCTAGTATTTTGAGTACCACAATATTACATTATTTAACTGAATTCAAGGTTGAAATTTTTTTCAAAAGCTAAAGAAATAAAGCCCTTTGGCAAAGACTGTCTTCTTAGGCTCCTCTGAGCCCTCTTTTCAACTAGGCCTCAACTTAAAAACTGCAGACTCTCAGCCCAAATGATTTTACCTATTCCTCTACTCCCACAGTAAGAGAACTAAGAACTAATTAAGAGAACAAACACTAACATCATCTCTAATACCTCAAGGCTGCACACCTAGGATGACCCTAGCCTCCCATAAGAGTCTACTGCCTGGAGAATGATTGTTTGATCTGGGTAAAACCTGGTAATAAACATCTAGGACCCTAAATCCCACTCTTGGAGCAGCTACTTTAGAAAGCTAGCCATATAAATCCTTTCTCTCTCCCTTTGAGCTGTAGAACTCCACCCCCTGCCCTCCCAGCTGTCTTCTTAAGGACCTGAGAGCTGTCTCTTTGAAATGCAAACATTCAGGGAAATGACTCTTGCTCTCCCTCCCAGCCCAGCCCAGGGGGCACCTTGTTCTAACTTGCATCTCCGTCTCCTGCTATAAAGATACAATACAGAAGTTGCTTCTCCCTCAGATAATCACCAGTTAACAAATCCAGTCTCTGCTGGAGCTGCTTGTTCCCTCTCCCCTCTCCCTCATTCTCCCTTTACAATACCCAGTCACCTCTTCACAGATCAGAACGGAGCTCAGCTGTTTCCCTACTGTGGGTAAGTTACTGAATACAATCTGCTCTCACCTCCGTAACTAATGTCTGTGTTTATCTGTGACACCTTCACTTAAGTCTTTCAGAAATCTTTTTTTTTAATACTTTGTTCCTTGGTTCACATTCTTTCTCTGAACATCAAAGTTGTGTTTGTTTTCTTTCTGTTTTTTAAATTTTTGTTTTTGAGGAAGATTAGCCCTGAGCTAACATCTGCCGCCAATCCCCCCCACCACGTCTTTTTGCTGAGGAAGACTGGCCCTGAGCTAACATTCAAGCCCATCGTCCTCTACTTTATGTGTGGGACGCCTGCCACAGCATGACTTGACAAGCAGTGTGTAGGTCCGCACCCGGGATCCAAACTGGCAAACCCTGGGCCGCAGAATCGGAATATGCAAACTTAACCACTGTACCCCTGGGCCGGCCCCAAAGTTGTGTTTGTTTTGATTAAAAACAAATGAGGTTTTTGTAGTATTGATAAAATCTAATGAAATAATTTCAATTGGTTAAAATAAACTTGGGATTCAATTTATGCTGTAAATAAGAATAAATGTCCCAGGGGATTGAGATGCATACAATAATAACAAAAAATAACAATCAATTGATATTTATTCTTCCATAAATTCTTTAGAAGTTTGTGAATTATGCATCCCAACTTCCCTTCATATCTAATATAATTTTTATCCTATTGCTATTCTCTACTACTTGTAATATGTCTGTGGCTTAAAAGTTGTAATAACAAACTCTTGCATAACGATATCAAATATAAAATTGTTTGAACATTAATTTGGTATTCATAGCATTCATACTTTAATTTTAATGCTCCCAGAGTATATTGAAGAGGCAAATCTCCTTTTTATGTTGTTATTTTCTTAATTGATATGCTAAAATCTAGGAGAATAACAACATAGAACATTAGAAGCTAATAGCTCTGCACCGAGGCTTTGAGCTTAGAAATAATAAACACAAAACATAGGGCTATCCCATGGCATACTAATTAGGATAATGAGCAAATAGTCTCTGAACACTAGGCTAACTGGGCTTGTGAAAGAGACTGTAATTTACCTCTTAATATTGACACTGTCATTGTTAGCTGAGTACCCTGCTACGTAATTAAAAAACCTTATTTTACAGCTTCCCATGCAGCTCAATATGGCCATGCAAATAAATTTTGACCATTAGGATGTAAAGGAAGTGATGAGATGTAAAAAATAATACTGCAATTTTATGACATCGTCTATGAAAAAGAGGCTTGATAGTCTTTGACCTTTTGTCCATCATGCTGCCTGAAATGCAGACAAGATGTCTGAAACTCTAGGAGCCACCTTGGATCATGACGACTAGGGCTACACAGTAAAATGGTGAGCCAGAAAGGGTCTGAATCCCTAAATGAATTTATAAAGCTGCCTTATCATCCCTGGCAAGACTACTCTGAAGCTCTAGTAGGATAGAAAGAAACTTCTGTTTTGTTTAAACCAATACTTTGGAGAATAAGTAGCTCATGTTTCTGAGAAATGCAAAGCATAAGGGTTCACCTTCATAAGGGTTCACAGGGTTCACCTCATTTGTTTCTTGTCTCTCAGAAAACACTATCTTTTGTACCCTGATGCATAATGCCTATAAAAAAATTGTTTCATATATTTTGTTGAGGTTTGGTTATTTTAGGGGAGAGGGTAGTTTTTGTCCTTGTTATATTATCTTTACCAGAAGCAGAAATGTCCAAGAGTTTTGACTAACCATGACTTGATTAAAACAAAATTACTGATTTGCTAACTAAAATTTCCATCAGCAGGTGGATGGCTTGGCTAAAGAAGTTTTACATGTTTATAGAGTGAAATATAAATCAGCAAGAAACAAAACTACAGATTCACATAACATGGATGAGTCTCAAAAGCATTTTGCTTAGTGTAGGTAAATGGATACTAGAGATTATATCCTCAATTATTCTACTTACAAAAACCCCTAGAAAAGGCAAATCTAATCTGTAGTGATCAAAAGCAGACCAGAGATTGCCTGGAACCAAGGATGAGAGAGTTGAGCACAAAGTGAACTTGGAGGATGATTGAAATGCTCTATATCTTAATAGAATGGTTGTTACATGATTATATGTCAAAACTCATCAAACTGTACACTTACAATGAATTCATTTCATTGTATGTAAGTCACACCACAGTAAAACTGGTGAAAACAACAACATAAAGGTAACATACATTCTGCAACTTTGCTTTGTCTTTTAAAAAAATTAAAAACTGAGAAATAAACAAGACTTTGAAATTTGCCATCACGTTTACTATTTCCAGGGCCCTTCACTCCATTGGGCAGATCCAAGATTTATCTGTTATCATTTCCTTATATCTAGGGCATTTTCTCTTCTATTGCTACACGTCTATTCTGTTGTATACCTTTGTTATGTATTTTCTCATGCTTATGTGTCTTTCTATTACTACTAAATATTAAAAATAACAAAATCCTTTTTTGCAATTGATGATCTCACATTCCCTATCACTAATGCAAACACAGAGATGTAGACACAGAAAGAGGGAATGGGGTGGTGTGATTATGTCACACTATCTACTGTTCCCAAAACATACTGTAACAATTCCTAGAATTGTGTGTGACTGTAGGTTTTCTTAGAGTTTTCTAGAAAGAGATTTCTAGTTAGAAACACATATTTGTTTAATTAAATATTACGTTTGGATTTGAGTCAGTTAATTCAGCATTTCCAAAAATGTGATCCAGTACATTTGGGTGATTAACAGGTGTTACATGCAAAAAAGCATATGCATTGATTAACTATCACTTAGAAAATTCTTCTATAAACAAAGTTTATACAAGACTCCCTAAGACTCTCACAGCTGTAAATGTTTTCATATGCATAGCATTAAAACAATGTATGTCTCTCACTTCTACTCATAGAATGTGCAAACATTTTATGTCACATCTTCGATCAAGAAAAATCTGAAGTGAGATATATGAATCTTTAAGCAGGGAGTATCATCTGCTTAGAAACTAAAGCAAATCATCTGCAATAAAATTGTCTTATTTATTAGAGCTCACTGTTACAAATTGCTTTTCTCTGGCAAAAAGAGAAGCTAAAAATACAAAATATTTATGTGCTGAACACTAACCATAGAATCCCTCAGTAACAAACCAGATTTTTATAAATAAGGATGAAAAAAAGTTGACAAAGTTTCTATTTCTGTTTTCCAGTCATTCAATTGGAGACAATCAAGACTTTTTTTCCTATATGATTGTTTCTTTCACAGAGTTTCATTTGTGTTATATACAGCGTTCAAACTTCTTTAAAAATTACTGGGAATCAAATCCTGTGCTTGTGAAAATAACCTTAGACAATGAAATACATGCCTATAGAGTTGTAAATGACCTCACTAATGTATTTTTTGTTCCTTTTCCTTTTTGTGTTTCTCAAACCTGTTACAAAAATCCAGGATAACTTTGGAGCTTTTGAGATAGTTGCTCTTAATTATTTTGTCCCTTTAAAAAAGAAGTTAGTAAAAAAATTGAAGTGGCTCTGATTTTTAAAATAAAAATACAAAGCAGAGCATTGTTAATACATGGACACATGTATTATGTAGCTACAAGACAGGATGTGGTATTCAGGTCTTTCTGAGAGTAGCCGACTTTTGAAAACTTGGAACAAACTTTGAAAATTCTGTTTTGAGTTATCAGTTTTATTTATTAACTCTATGAAAGCATTTTGACAAATATAATAACTACTATCAGTGGAACAATGTAACAAAGTGAGCAAATAAGAGACATTTCAACTTTTCTTACACCTTATTTAAAAATTTCATGATTATTGAACAACTTCCATATGCTGGGCTTTGGTCTAGCTTTAAGGGACATAGAGAAAAGTACAGAGATGAAGATAACATAAACCAAAACCTCCTAACATCACAGAGTAAATGCAGAGAGGCTGCTTTACTATGTTATGTATTAGACGATATATAAAGGGGTATGTGATATTAATTACTAAAGATAATAAAATTACTCTGTGGAAAATGAATTAAAATATCAGGTGAAGAGAAGTAAGTTTTGAAAGGAGGGATACTTTTAGGAATTATATATGTTGTTTTATAAGTTTTATGAATGCAAAATCATTTATAAGAAAAAAAGCAATTATGCTGAATTCAAGAACCTCCAAATGGCAACACTTTTTTTTTGGTGAGGAAGATTCACCCTGAGCTGACATCTGTTGCCAATCTCCCTCTTTTTTGTCGAGAAAGACTCACCCTGAGCTGACCTCTGTTCCAGTATTCCTCTATTTTGTATATTGGTTGCCACCATAGCATGGCTGCCAACGATTGGTGTAGGTTCACGCCTAGGAACCAAACCCAGGCAGCCGAGGCAGAGTGAGCCAAACTGAACCACTAGGCCACCGGGCTGGCCCCTGGCAACACTTTTAATAATGGAGAAGATGGATTATAAGAAGATAACTGCATCAAAATGTGTTAATGGGTTAGAACATTAGTTGTGAGACAAATATATATATATAATTATGTATAAAATAATGTATAAATGAAGTATTCTTATATAATGAGTACAGTGCTTCAAAAGATCTGATGATCTATTTCATAAATAATGATATAAAAATAAAAAGAGGCATTTAGTTCCTTTTCCTTACTGTTAGTGTACTTTATCCTGCTTCAACACTACTGTGGTCTAATGGCAAAGATCTTTCATGGTGTGTTTATCCATTAACTCATTTATTTCTTTATAAACATCTTTTTTTGTTTCATTTTGTTTTAATTTCAAACTCCTCCACTGCATCCTTAGGAAAAGCTATTATCAAGGAACAGTCATGCAATTAGCTTCCTGTTTCAATAGCAGACCTTAAATAAATCGTTTGAAAAAGGAAGAAAAAACTAAAACCTTGTGGTTTTGTGTCTTTCAGTTTGAAGGGAAGATAAGAGTCAAAGAACATATTAACTATAGATATTTGCTATATAGAAGGAATGAAATTAGAGGAATCAAGATGATGTTGGGAATGCGAAGTGTATGCAGAGATTTATGTTCATTGAGTTTTAAAATACATTTATCTTTTATAATTTCAGATAAATACTAGATGTCAGAACACAGATATAAAGAAAAAATCTAATGCTAAATGTCAGTGTGATTAATATATTTGCATATTAAAAATTTGATTTAATAATTTAAGAAGATTGATCATGGCAATTTGAAGCAGCAGTTATTTATTATGATTCTGAAAATATCATGTTTTTAATACAGCATCAAATGAGTGTTTAAATAAGAATATTTTTGACAAATTTTATTTGATAAATAGATTTTGAAAAAAGTTATTTACTATAAATACTCCCTAAAATATAATTGAATAGTTTGGTGATTTGAAAAACAGATCATAAAGCGTTATTCAAAGGAAATTGCTCCAACAAATTAACTGCTACAAGAACTGTCTGGGATAGTAAGCTAGTTCTATATGGACGAGAATTCATGGGGAGTTTTGTAGATAGCAAAATTCTAACATCTGTAGGAAAATACATTAGAACTTATTTGATCTGTTATCCCTCAAAGTATGAAACAGGAAGCATTTACTTCATAATTTGAATTTAATAATCTAGATAATCACAAATGTAAATATTATGAAACTAAATTTGTGATTTTTCATCATTTTCTATTATTGCAAGGGATTAATTTACATTAAAATTAAAAAGAAATTACTAATATGTCATTAATTTTTCTACTCTGCATTCTGGAATAAATCAAATAGGAAAATACTCCATAAATTTACTACTAATATTTCTGTTCATTTTTATGGCATTTTAAAATTCCTGGGGAAAATTTGACTGAAGGTAAATGTGAGCCTCTCTATTTTGTTTCCACTCAACTAGTATCTTTTTATATATATAGGAATTTTTAAAACACGCAGACATGCATGACTACAAAATGAAGACAAATAATGTTATATAACATCTTGAAAGCATGATATACTATCTTTTTAGATTTTTTTCCAGCTTTACTGAGGTATAATTGACAAATAAAAGTTGTACATATTTAAAATGTATAAGGTGATTTGTGTGTATGTGTGTGTGTGGAAGATGGTCGATCAACCCTGAGCTAACATCTGTTGCCAATCTTCCTCTTTTTGCCTGAGGAAGATTGTCCCTGATCTAACATCTATGCCAATCTTCCTCTATTTTTTTGTTTATGGGATGCTGCCAGAGCATGGCTTATTGAGCACTGTGTAGGTACACACCCAGGATGTGAATCCAAACTCAGGCCGCCAAAGCAGAGTGCGCAAACTTAACTACTCCGCCACTGGGCTGGCCTATGATGTTTTGATGTATGTATACATTGTGAAGTGATTACCACAATCAAGCTAATTAATATATCTACCACCTCACATAGTTACCAATGTGTGTGCGTGGTAAGCACTTACAATCTAGTATTTTAGCAAATTTTGAGCATTAAATACAGTCTTATTAACTATAATCACCATGCTGTACATTAGCTCTCCAGAATTATTCATCCAGCATACATAACAAACTTTGTACTGTTTGACCAACATCTCCCCATTTCCCTCATCCCTCAAGTCTTGGAAACCACCATTCTACTCTCTGCTTTTATGAGTTTGACTTTTTGGATTCCATATATAAGTGAGATCACTCAGCATTTATCTTTTTCTGTCTGGCTTATTTCGCCAACCATAATACCCACCAGGTTCATCCATGTTGTCACAAATGGCAAGATTTCCTTCTTTTTTATGGCTGAATAATATTCCATTAGATACACACACATGTGTGTGTATACATCTATATATCATTACATATATATATTATATATATAATACATATAATTATGTACATATAATACATATAATTATATATTATATATATAAATGTGTATATATATACATATACATTTTCCTTATCCATTTTATCCATCATGGCCCCTTATTTCCCTATCTTGACTACTGTGATAGTACTACACTAAACATGGAAGTGCAGATATCTTTATCTCTTTGAGATACTGATTTTATTCCCTTTGGATATATACCCAGAAGTGGAATTGCCAGATCATACAATAGTTCTATTTTTAACTTTTTGAGGAATCAAAATACTGTTTTCTATCATGGTTGTACCAACTTACTTTCTCACCAATAATGTATAAGGATTCCCTTTTCTCCTCATCCTCACCAGCACTTGCTATCTTTTGTCTTTTTGATAATAGCCATTCTAAAGGTGATATCTCATTGTGGTCTTGATTTGTATTTTCCTGATGAACTAGCGATGTTGACCATCTTTTCATATAACTATTGACCATCTGTATGTCTCTTTTGAGAAATGTTTATTCAGGTCTTATGTCCATTTTGTAATTGAGTTATTTGGGATTTTTTTTTTGTTGCTGTTATTTAGTTGTTTCAGTTCCTTATTTATTTTGGGCATTACCCCTCTATCAGACATATATTTTGAAATATTTTCTCCCATTCCATAGGCTGTCTCTTCACTCTCTTGTTTCCTTTGCTGTATAGAAGCTTTTTAATTTGATGTACCCCACTCATTTATTTTTGCTTTTGTTGACAGTACTTTGGGGGTCATATCCAAAAAGTCATAGCCCAGACTAATGTCAAGAAGGTTTTTGCCCATTTTTTTTTCTAGTAGTTTCACAGTTTCAGGTATAATACCTTTATTTGTATTTATTAAAAAATCATTTTACTGAAGTGGCAAACAAATGTGTATGTTTCTGATGTCATAGATTGTAATGTATATTTTGTAATAAACCTCTGAAACTTTGTAACATGTATTTATGTAAAAAAGTAGCTTCATAATGATGAAATCTCTATAATGTTATACCAATACCAATCTCTACCCACATTTCACAATTTACTAAATTAAAAAAGTGATGCAAACTCCTAAAATACAAGGTGTTGATTATTTGTATATATTTGTCAAGGGAATATTAATCTATTCATTATCTAGCTGGAATATGACCTCAAGCACCTCTAGGTATTTTCTTCTTTCTCTTTGTTAAAATACCATTTTATTACACATTTATTCCAGCAAATTATCTACTGGATTTTAACTTACATCATTTTATCTTTTTGAACTCATAATCATAGT
Organism: Equus przewalskii; assembly: GCF_037783145.1. Taxonomy (NCBI): domain Eukaryota; kingdom Metazoa; phylum Chordata; class Mammalia; order Perissodactyla; family Equidae; genus Equus; species Equus przewalskii. Next base: position 60,865,017 of record NC_091832.1, on the reverse strand, counting down.
AAATGAAACACTATCTCACTGATTTATGAATTGTTACCTTTATTAACATCATTTAATTAATTAATTTGTTAAAAGTACAATGAATCTAATTCCCAATTCAAGAACTATTACTTCATTAATGACTTGCATCTTTCATTGTGCCCTTCAATATAGCAACCCCATTTCCCTAACAGGAATGGCCACTATCAAAACTTTTCTGTGTTCACTTCAGCAGCACATATACTAAAATTAGAATGATCTAGAGAAGATTAGCACGGTTCCTGAGGAAGGGTAATATGCAAACTTGTGACGTGTTCTGTATGTTTCAAGCTTAATTGTTATCAACATAAAATAGACTATAATAGATATAAGTTGTAATATGTAAGCCTCATAGAGCCACAAGGCAAAATCCTATAGTAGATACAAAAAAAAGATAATGAGAAAGGAATCTAAGTATATCACTAAAGAAAGTCATCAAACCACAAAGGAAGAGAGCAAAAAAAGAAAGGAACAGAGAAGAACTACAAAACAAACAAAAAACAATTAACAAAATGGCAATAAGTACATACCTATCAAGAATTATTTTAAATGTAAATGGACTAAATTCTCCAATCAAAAGACACAGAGTGGCCAAATGGGTAAAAAAACACGACCCATCTATATCTTGCCTACAAGGGACTCACTTCAGATGCAAAGATAAGCACAGGCAGAAAGTGAAGGAAAGAAAAAGATACTTCATACAAATGGAAACCAAAAGAAAGCTGGGATAGCTATACTTATATCAGACAAAATAGACTTTAAAAACAAAGACTATAACAAAAGACAAACAAGGACATTACATAATGATAAAGGAGTCAATCCAACAAGAGACTATAACATTGAAAATAATTTCATGTATAATTGCATCAAAAAGAATGAAATACCCAGGGATAAACTTAACCAAGGAGGTGAAAGATCTATACACTGAAAAGTATAACACATTAATGAAAGACATTGAAGAAGACAGAAATAAATGGAAAGATATTCCACATTCATGGATTGGAAGAATTAATATTGTTAAAATGTCCATACTACCCAAAGCAATCTACAGATTCAATGCAATCTCTATCAAAATTCCAATGGCATTTTTCACAGAAATAATACAAATAGTCCTAAAATTTGTGTGGAACCACAAAAGACCCTGAATAGCCAAAGCAAGTTTGACAAAGAAGAACAAAGCTGGAGGCATCATGCCTCCTGATTTCAAACTACATTATAAAGTTATCATAATCAAAACAGTGTGGCATTGACATAAAAATGGACACATAGATCAATGGAACAAAATAGAGACCCCAAAAATAAATGCATGCATCTATGGTCAACTAATTTATGATAAAGGAGCCGAGACCATACAATGGGGAAAGAAAATTCTCTTCAATAAATGGTGCTGAGAAAACTCGACAGCCACATACAAAAGAATGAAAATGGGCCACTATTTTGCACCATACACAAAAATTAACTCAAAATGGATTAAAGACTTGAATGTCAGACTTGGAACCAGAAAACTTCTAGAAGAAAACATAGGGGTAAGCTCTTTGCCATAGGTCTTGGTGATGATTTTTTGAATCTTTACACCAAAAGCAAAAACAACAAAAGCAACAATAAAGTTGAGACTGCATCAAACTAAAAAGCTTCTGCACAGCAAAGTAAACCATCAACAAAATAAAAAGGTAAGCTTTTCTGAATGGAAGAAAGCACTTGGAAATCATATATCTAATAAAGGGTTAATATCCAAAATATATAAATAACTCATACAACTCAGGAGCAAAAAAAAAAAAAAAAAAATCTGATTAAAAAATGGGCAGAAGCTCTGAATAGACGTTTTTCCAAAGAAGACATACAGATGGTCAATAGGTACATGAAAACATCACTAATCATCATGGAAATGAAAATCAAAACCACAATGAGATATCACCTCACATCTGTTAGAATGGCTCTTACCAAAGAGACATGAAATTACAAGTGTTGATGAGGGTCTGGAGAAAACGGAACCTTTGTGCTCTGTGGGTGGGAATGTAAATTGGTACAGCCAGTATGGAAAACAGTGTGAAGGGTCCTCAAAAAATCAAAAATAGAACTACCATATGATCCAGTAATTCCACTTCTGGGTATTTATACAAAGAAAATGAAAACACTAACTCAAAAAGATATACGTACTCCCAAGTTCACTGCAACATTATTTACAATAACTAAGATTTGGAAACAATCTAAGTGTCCATTGATGAATAAATGAATAAAGAAACTGTGGTACATACATACAATGGAATATTATTCTTCCATAAAAAGAAGGAAATATTGCCATTGTGAAAACATGGATGGATCCTGAGGACATTGTGCTAAGTGAAATAAGTCAGAGAGAGAAAGGTGAATACCATCTGACCTCAGTTACATGTGGAATCCAAAAGAAAAAATCAAAAACAAACAAGCTCACAGATATACAGAACAGACTGCTTGTTGCCAGAGGTAGGGGGTGGGGCAGGGAGAAATGTGTGAAGGGGGTCAAAGGGTACAAACTTCTATGTATAATATAAATATGTCATGGGGAGGTAACATAGAGCATGGTGTCTATAGTTAATAACATTGTATTGCATAATTGAAAGTTGCTAAGAGAGTAGACCTTAAACTTCTCATCACAAGAAAAAAAATTTGTAACTATGTAAGGTGACAACTGTTAATTAGACAGTGTTGTTATCATTTCACAATGCATAGAAATATCGAATCATGTTGTACACTTGAAACTAATGTAATGTTATATATTGAGGTATATATACCTCAATTTAAAGAAACTAAAATTAAGTTAAATTTTAAAAAGAATTGTGTTTAATATTTCCCTTGCCACTTTTAAAGTGTACTATTGTATGTCTATATCTCTAAATAATAAATTGGTTTAGTACTTTATTTTTAACTTTTAAAAAATGTATATTAGATTATTAAACATTTTTACTAAGTTAAGCAACATTAAAATTTGTATGTAACATTCCAGGCTTCTTTTTCATTTAGTGCTATCAATTTTTATTTTATTCCTTCTCCTGTCTATGAGTTTTGATATTTTCTCAAGATGTTGTTATCCTCCCTGCCCAAATGAGTTCAAGACTTTCAATGGAGCTTCATCTGGATGTGATAATTAGTAAATTCAAATCTCTTTTCTTTGGGTTTTCTTTTGGGGGGTTATTACATCTGACTTCAGACTCTTTTTTTTCTCATACCACTACAAATATATTTCAATGATTTATTTCTATACTGCTATAGTCTGCATGCACAGAGATGAGGAACTTTGTATTAGAACATTTGCAAGAAAATGAGACCATTTACATTGAAAAATCACCTGCCCTTAGCAAGTTTCTTTTAGGTTTTATGATTAAAAAAGTGAATCTCTTCACTTTCTTAAAACTGCATTTCCTAATGTCCCCTTTAGTAATCTAGGCTGAGAAGTTTCAAAGAGAGGAAAAAGTATTAGTATTTTCCAAGCTCTGGAAAGAGAAACAGTGCAGGTAAAAAAAAAAATCTTTATTTTTATACTTAATACTATTATTTGTTATTTGAAACTTATATAAAATGTGTACCTTAGAAGTTGTGTGTGTAATGACTACTTTGTAATACATTACAAAATGTCAGATTAATTTTTCAATTAAATTTTACTGTAGCCTATTAAGTACTAGGCATAGTACTTGATATGGAAAGACCAAGATAAAATTCGAATTAAGGAAGAAAAGAGCAACAAATATGTTTGATATTGTACTCTAAGTAATTTTAAAATTATATTTGTTTTATCTTTCTACAGGCATTTAAAAATTTCTCTGACACTTATGTGTCAAAAGGGGTTAAAACTAAGTATAAATATTTTTAATCGTTAAACTTTTCCTAATATTAAAGGATTTTATTTTTGAACATCAGACGTGGATGGATGTGCTTGGCTCTGACAAAGATATGTAAGATTTTCATATGCAAAATACCAAATGCCAGATGTGCTTTATCTATATTAGATGTAAGATGAATATAAATGAGGTCAAGTACTCAGTGTGCATAGCATGACATTTCAAAATGTTTCTACTCTCACATCTTGTCTTCGGTAACGTTTTAAACCTGTCATTTGGCAAACCTAAATGGCATTCCCTAAGACGTCATTAAATTAAAACCTGGAAAAGGAGACTTTCATTTAGTCATCTTTTTAAAAATTAGTGACATTGAAAAGAGGATTACATCATTGTTTAAAATTCTAGGGGGAAAATAAAGGAAATTACATTGGGACACTCCTGAAACAACAAACATGACTTTAGTACCATGAATGTAGATGTTTACAATAATTATAAATCTATGATATAAATGAGATATGCTTATACTGCCTGGTGCATCCTCAGGAGAAAAATTAAAAACATATTTCTTTAAGCAAGTAAAGCATAAAATTTCTTTTAAATATTGATGCACTGGTGACAGATGCATGGCAATCTAGAAGAAATAAAGCCATTGTCAGCAATGAAGCATCATAAGAATAATTGTTATAAAAAACATTTAAGACAAAATTATTGCACAACTATATCTTTCATTATCTGCTGAGTTTTTGAAATTGTTAAATTATAATAATCCAGGGAATGACAGACTTATCAATAATTGAGAAACCTCATGAGTTGCAAAAGAACGATGCATGAAGAAAAAATAACATTTGACTTTTGGAAATACAGGAAAGGTAAAACTATTACTGGTTGCCATATATTTATTACCTACCATGTGTCAGGCACTACAATAGATACTATATGTAGATTATTTCTAATTATCTGAACATTGCTGAAGATATATGTTCTCTTTTAAGCATGAAAACACTTGTTTATTATCACTTACTAGTAGCTGGAAAAATAAGGATTTGAACTAAGGTTACCGAACTCAAAATCCATGGAAAGAATTTTTTCAAGTGAGAGATATCACCACCGTCTAACCATTTAACTGTGAGCCTGAAAAATATAATTCATTTAACAAAAATTTTTGAATATCTTCTTTGTCCCAGTCATTAATCAAGGTTCTGAGAGAAGACAGAGGATAAACAGACAAAAACCCACGTTTTATGGAGCTTATATTTTAGTATGGGAAGACAGACACACACAAAAATAAACAATAAAATAGAATATCTGAAGTGTCAGATGATGAAACACATTATAGAAAAAGATATAAGACGGTAATTGTGGAGTTTGGGAGTCAACTTTAATTAAAGTACTAAGGAAAGACTCATAAGACAGTGGTTTTGAACAAAAGCTGAAAGAGGGAAGAGAATTTACAGGAATTTTATCTGGAAAAATGGAACTCCTGCAGGAGGAAACAGAAAGTAAAAACACTTTGAGGTGAGGATATGCTTGTATTTTTGAGGAATAGAAAGACATAACTGTGGTTATAGAGAAATGTGGAAGAAGGAAACTTGTAGGCAAACAGGAGATAGACATAGGAGGACGACCACAAGTTGTGAAAGGTCCTTAGTCCTTATTATAAATGAGGTGAGAAGCTGATGAAGGTTTTATGGTAAAGTAGTTACACAATTTAACATGTCTAAAAGGATCACTTGAGCTTCTCTGTTGAGTGTAAACTATATGTAAGAAGGAAAAAACAGAAAAAACAATTAGTAAACAACAAGCCCCTAAGAGATGATAGTGGCTTGAACCAGCATGGTAGAAGTATAAGTGGTAAGAAGTGGTTGGCTCCTGGGTTTATATAGAAGGAATTGCCAACAGAATTGATTGATTGATTGGCTATGGATAGTAACAGAAAGAACAGAGTCAAGAACAAATCCAGGGTATCTAGCCTATAAAACTTTAAGGAAGGAGTTGCCATTTACTGAGATAGAGAATAAAAGGAATAGACCAAATTCAGGGGAAATATCAGGAGTTTGATTTTGGATATCTTTGGTAAGCAATGGTTATTAAACATTCGAGGTATTGAATCAGCACTTTTGGAGCTTGGAGTTTAGATAAAAGTCTCAAACTGTTGGTATAAGTTTAGGAGTCTGTTTCAATAGGTTTTATTATTATTTAGGTATGGTAAGGCCAACAGATAAGGAGATGACTGCCATTGATACTCTAATGATACACTGATACATGATAGTTTATGATACAAATCCCAAGAGAGGGAATACATGTCACACCATGGAGGGCCACATGAAGAAGCACCAGGATCAGCCATACGACAGAGAGAAAGAAAGAAACCATGGACAAAAGCCTTTATTGTAGTTTCTGTAGGAAGGAACAAGTGAGACAGGGTAAAGCAAGCTTAGGACTGGCTAATTTGAATAATTATTAATTAAAACATTAATTATTACATTATTGATTAAAATTTATTATTAATAATTATTAGTGGGCTCTGGGACACAGGGGCTGTTCCTAGTTGTCTGATGCCTAACCCTGGGCTTATTAGAGCATGTTTATAGTGGCTTGGAGTGTGAGAGCATGAAAAGGGAGGTAGGTGAGTGTCTAGACTCTGTATTGGTTTGTTTGTATTTGACAAGTGTACCCATGGGAGGGGGGCTTCTCTCAAGGTGAGGGGGAGAAGTGATGAGAGAGGTAGAAAGGCAAGGTAAGGTGACTCAGAACAAGGCGTGCGTAGCATAGGCATACAGGGCAGATGCTAAGGAATCAAGTTTACATGTTAGAAACATGGTTAATACAGAGTCATCACTGATAGATGGTGTTTGAAACCATGATTATGAATGAGATATTTAAAATAAAAATGAAAGCAAAGTACTTAAAATGACTGGTAAACAGGTAGCAGTTGATGCAGGAGGAGTATCCTGGAAGTCAGGGGAAGAAAAAATTTCAAGGAAAAACAATGACCAGTTATGTTAAATGTTACTGAGAAAACAAGAAGAGGACTGAGACTCAACCATTTTATTTAAAATGCTGTTAATTAATCACTTTGATAACAGCTTCAGATAAGCAGAAGAGTAGAAAGTCTGATTTTTCAGGATTCAAGAGTGAATGGAGGAGAGATAGTCACAAAAATGGCAGGGTAAGGACTTTTGAAAGTTCTCCTCTTTAAGAGCAGTGAGGAAAGACATATACTGTCAAAATTAATTTTTTTCAGAACTTGAGAAATTAACTAAAGGCTTGCAGCAATCTAGAGAGGTTTTTTTCTAGAAATCCGGCTGAATCTAGGTAAGAACAGAAAGTTTTATGGTGTTTTAATTTGTCCTATTCCCATTCCCCTCTCTCCAGCTTGGAAAAAAATGATAAAAGCCTGATAGTCACCAAAGGGGGAGAATGGGATTGGAGCTCCTACACCTCATTTCTAAAGAGCTGCCATTATTTGACTTATTTGGTGGTTTCATGGAAGACCCCTCTTACAAAGCCAACTTTATTTGACTTGACTTGGGTTTCCTGCCCTGAAAAAGTCTTTTCCCTAGGAATGTTGGCTGAGAATATTTGGAGGTAACTTGTTTGACTTTGTAGCAGCCTAAGGTAATGGACAGCAGTTGAAGCAAACAATAGGCTAAGCAAAAATTTTAAAAGGGAAAGATAGGAAACAAGATATCCATTAGGACATTGAAAAGCTCCAATATACTCCTGGGAATGTAGAAGGCCACACACATGTGTAGGGTTGAAGACATGCCCAGGACTGTACACAAGGTCAAAAAACCCTGAGAAAGACCTAAGTCATCACCCCTAGTTGATCTTGAGGTTGCACAGAAACAGGATGTGAAGGCTTTGGAAGAGTTATCAACTTCCTGGCTGATTGTTGAAGGTATGTTCCAACACATACACAGAACCACTTAGCAAAGGCAGGCAGTCTTATTGGTTCCAGACACTTAAGGATATCTTGGTCCAATCATTAACGAACCATTTACATAACCAAGAAGAGATTTCAGTGTCTACATATAATGAAGAATAAAAACTGCAGAATAAGAATAAAGAATTTGCAGAAAAGTAACTAAATAAACAACAACAACAAGTAGCACCAATAAAATACCCTAGCAGGAGGCAAAATCTGATTTCAAGTGTTATCACACTGTATTATTAAAGTGTCCAGTTTTCAATAAAAAATTACAAGACATGCAAAGAAACAAGAAAGTACGCTTCTACATGGTGAAAAAAGTAATCAAAACAAACTATCCCTGAGAAGGCATATATGTTTGATTTATAAACCAAGACTTTAAATAAACTATTTTAAATATTTAAAGAACTAAAAGAAGCTATGTCTAAGGAACTAAAGAAAAATATGAGAACAATGTCTCTCAAACAGAGACCATCAATAAAGAGAAAGAAAGCATAATATGGAATCAAGTAAAATTCTGAAATTGTAAAATACAACTGAAATGAAAATTTCGTTAGAGAGACTCAACAGCATATGTGATCAGATGGAAAAAAAAAACACAGTGAACTTTAAGACAGGCCAATTGAAATTATCCAGTTTAAGGAGCAGAGAGAAAAATGAATGAATAAAAACCAACAGATCCTCAGAGACCCATGGGACATCAAAATTATCAATATGCACATAGCGGGAGTGTTAGAAGGAGAAAAGAGAGAAAAAGATACGAAAATAATACTTGAAACAAAATGGCTGAGAACTTCCCAAATATGTTGAAAAAGATTACACGTTCAAGAAGCTCAGTGAACTCAGATAGGATAAATTCAAAGATATCTACACTTAGACACAACATAATCAAACCACCGAAAGTCAAAGAAAAAGAGGATCTCTAAATCAGCAAGAGAGAGGTGACATCTTGTACAAGGAATTCTCAGTAAAATTAAGAGCTGAATTCTCATCAGAAACCATGGAGGACTGACATATTTCAAGTGGTGGGATGACATATTTAAAGTCCTGAAAGAAAAAGATTATCAACAGAGAATTTGATATCCAGCAAAAGCATCGTTCAAAATTTAAAGAGAAATAAACATATTCCCAAATCTACAAAAAACGTGAGAATTTATCTAATCTTTCTGGGTTAAATCCCACTTAGGGTGTATTGATATATGTTTCTGCGTTTAGTTTGCTGGTATTTTGTTGATATTTTTGCATCCATATTTTCAAGGGATATTGGCTGTGGTATTCCTTTTTATGATGCCTTTTTCTGTTTTTTGTATCAAGGTAGTAATACTGGCCTCATAGAATGAATTGGGAATTTTTTCCTCCCCTTCTAATTTTTGGAGATCTTGTTAAAGATAGCCATTAATTCTTTAAGTGTTTGGTATAATTTACCACTGAAGCTTTCTAGACTTTTTCATTGTAGGAATTTTTAAATCATGAATTCAATGTCTTACCTGCCATTGGACTATAAAAATTTTTACTTCTTATTGAACCAGTTTCGGCAATTTGTTCTTTATAGAAATTTGTGGATTTTATCTTGGTTACCTAATGTGTTGGCATACAAATGTTCACAGTATCTTCTTATAATCATTGTTCTATAAGTTTGGTAGAAATGTCCTACCTTTTATTCCTGATTTTAGTAATTCCTGATTTAGTATTTCTGATTTGAGTCCTCTCTCTTTTTGTGCTTAATCAATGTAGCTAAACATTTGTCTCTCTCTCTTTTTTTTATATTTAGAAAGAACAAACTTTTGGGGGGCCGGCCCAGTGGCACAGCAGTTAAGTTTGCACATTCCGCTTCGGCGGCCTGGGGTTCGCCAACTTGGATGCCGGGTACAGACATGGCACCACTTGGCATGCCATGCTGTGGTAGGCGTCCCACATGTAAAGTGGAGGAAGATGGGCATGGATGTTAACTCAGGGCCATTCTTTCTCAGCAAAAAGAGGAGGATTGGCAGCAGTTAGCTCAGGGCTAATCTTCCCCCAAAAAATAAATAAATAAAAAGAATAAACTTTTGGTTTATTGATTTTCTTTATTATTTTTCTTTTTATTTCATGTGTCTCCATTATAATCTATATTATCTCCTTTTTCTGCCTTCTTTGTGTTTATTTTTTTTAAATTTCTTAAATTTGGAGGTTATTGATTTGAGAACTTCCTTTTTAATATATAAGTTTATATCTGTAAATATCCCCCCAGGCATTGCTTTTTCTGAAGCCCGTATGTTTTGGCATGTTGGATTTTCATTTTCATTCACCTCAAAGCATTTTCTAATATTCTTCGTGATTTCTTTTTTGACCCACTGGCTATTTAGTTATGTGTTAATTTCCACATACGTGATAATTTCCCAAGTAACCTTATTATTTACTTTTGATTTCATCCCATTATGCTTAGAAGAAAATGGATAGGAGTAGCAATCCCAAATGTAGTGTATATATAAACATATTTTTTTTAAAGATTGGCATCTGAGGTAACATCTGTTGCCAATCTTCTGTTTTTTTCTTTTTCCTTCTTCTTCTTCCCAAAGCACCCCCAGTACATAGCTGTATCTTCTAGCTGTGAGTGCCTCTGGCTGTGCTATGTGGGACGCTGCCTCAGCATGGCCTGATGAATGAAGCCATGTCCCTGGCCAGAACCCAACTGGCAAAATCAGGGGCCACTCACGCAGAGTGCATGAAATTAACCACTCAGCGAATGGGCTGGCCCCCAAATGTAGTATATATTGTTATCAAAGTCCAAAGAAACACAACAAGCACTAGACTTCTTATTTGGTAGTAGGGGAGAGAGAGGTATAAAAACTTCTTCCCTACTTTAAAACGTATGCATTGATCTGCTCAAGACTAATGAGCCGCTAAAAGTTTTACTGGTGAGTAGTAAGCTCCTCATTCTTTGGGAGGTATACCTTCCACTCTCTGGCAAGCATATCTATTAGTAAGGGATGTAGGATATTTGCTCACCTTGTCCAATTAGCATCATGTCATCAGTTAGTGGACGGGTATAACACTATCAAAAAAGTTTAGATGTTCAAAGCTGTGTGGATTCTGTTGCCACATGGAGCAGAGTAGTTAACATAGTCCTGAAGCAAAACAGTAAATGTGTATTGTGTATAAAGTTGAAGTGCTTTTGCAACTCCCCATTGATGGGATTTCCAGAGGGAAGCATTCACCAAATCAATAGTTTACTATCAAGTACCTGTGTCTATGTGGATCTCTTGCAGTAAAAATAATATATCCAGTGCAGTAACTCTGATTGATACTACTAGCTGATTAATTTTATGATAGTCCATCATCTCCCCATCATAGTCCACATACATTTTCAAAAGCCAGGGAGGTTAAGTGAATAAAAATGTGATAGGCTCTATTATCTCTGCATTTCTCAAATCTTTGATGAGGGTGTTAACACTTGAAATTTTTTCAGGACTTTAGTATTACTCCTTATTTACTCACTTGATTATATGGAAAGGTGCAGTTTCAGGAGCTTATACTTGAACTCTCTTACTACAATGGCCCTAACTTAAGTCAGGGAATCAAGTTAATTTTACACCAACTGCTAAGAATATTTATCACAATTATTATCCATTTGGAAACAGAGGGGGAAAGCACAGGGTAAGTTTGCAGATGCACTGGACATACTATGAAATGAATTCAAATCAAAACCACATTTATCATCTGGCTTCCCTAATCTCTGTATCAAACAGAGGACTATGGTGGCATTTTGTGTTCTATGAAACGTGTCATTTCTATGTAGTTCTCTTTGTCAGTCCATATTTATCCTTCAGAATGGCTACAGGTCACCTTGGGCAAAGTCTAGAATAATATGTACTGCATACACTTGTGTGACATTTCAACATCATAAGGGGTCCCAGCCTCCTTTACAATGTGATCTGCATCACTGAATTGACAGATCTGTAAACTTAGATGAAGGACAACGATTTTACACAGTAGAAGCTGATGCCAGGCCTTTTCCCACTCATGTTAATTTTTTCTTACTACAGAAAACAAAGAATATCCTAGTTGACTGTTTACTTGCTTCATCCCTAAAAACACCATGATTTTTTTAGCCAATATTATAAACTCCTTCAAATAATGGAATCTTGAAAGCCAATTCAGCCTTTCCGCCCACTATGATAATTATGTCCACCATGTATCTGATAATAAAATTCTGCCACATTGCTTTTCCTATTCTGGGATCTCATAATCCCTATCTTTCTCATTGATATTAGGCATCCAGTTCTATAGAAGAATCCCCTACAATCAGTTCAAATCTACACTAATGCATTATCTTTAAGGTGATGGAGTCAGCCTCGCTACAGAATTTCTTACTGCCTCTTCCTATTGCCAAAATAGGGAGTATCCTTTGGACTCAGACCTGAGAAAAAAATAGCCAGGTAGTAAATCCATCCCAATATTTCCATCAACCTTTACAAAACTAAGCCAAGGAAGTTCCAGTACATCTGCTTTCTTGCTGTAGACCACCTTTGAGTGCAGGCTTCAAGGAACCATTCTGGAAAACTAAGACCAGCTATAACTGTCCTTGACAAAACACTGAACCCTGTCATAAGTAACATGCCTTCATATCAACGGATTTTCCTCTATCTAGCTTTATATCCTATGTCACTTTAGCCTAGTTCATTAAAATCTCATTTTATTTTCCCAAATTTTATCAGTACATATTAGCCAAGTCACGTTAATTCTTTTGACATGTAGGCAATTGTTTTCCAGATCAGGACTTGTACTCCCACATCATATTTAGATTTTATTCTGTTATCAAGCTGTTGTTACGTGAATGAATTCTGAAGAGAACAAGCATTGCTTTGTGAGGGACTTCTTAATATGGATAGTACATGGTATCCACTGACGGGGAGGCTTTCCTCTTATAACAAAAGAAGAGGCTGTTTCTACCAGCTAGTAGGAGTTAGGGGAATTAGTAGTCAAGACTGTCAGGCTGTAGTCAATGCCCCTATCCTGTATGTCCAAGTTCCATTCATCCTCTATCAGAGCCCTAATTTTTAATAGGAGACATGACAAAAATGATCAATTACTGTCCTTTTGACCTCTGCCATCCTTAAAATCAGATCATAGGCATAGTTTCAGACTGAGGCAAATAAAGTTTTTCCCTAAATATGCAATAGAAGTCTTATGACCTTCAGATCCTACCAAAAACTTTGAACTTATCCTTTCTCTTACAGGTTCTCCATTATCATTAAAGGTACCATTGCTCTCATACTACTTCACTGTTGGAAGTTATTTAATCTCCCAATATCTTTCGTTTCACCTATAACTCATCCAAATTAACCACAGGTGAAAGCTTAAGTACTCCATAATGTGGTATCTATTATTTTCAGACAAGTGGAAAGTAAAGCTCAAAAATTCTATCCTGAATGTCTTCTTTTTAAGATAATCTCTAGTGTAAACTTTCATAGCCTGGATTACTGATAAAGAAAAGTCTAACATGAGGATTAACTGGTAATTGTCTTTACCAGCAAGAGTGAATGAGTAGAGAAGTGAGGCAGAAAATAACCCCTCACAAGATACAAGTGATAAGTTACCGTAGTAGCCACTGTTTGACAATGAAACATTGGCTGGTTTAACAAGACAGCCATAAAAGACATCTTGAAATAAGCTACATGGAGAAATATTCCAGGGTCCATGATTTCTCCATGTAACCTATTTAGGGATATATGCGGAGAGAGGAAGGAGAGGAAATTTATCTGCCTGGATTCCTCCTGTCTTCTACTTCGGGTTGGTCAAAATTCACCTCAAAAGAAATTAAGCCTTCCACAGTTCTACACAATACCTCTGTCCCATTGGTGGTTGCTTAGGAATCCAAGTTCCATAAACCGGTGTGTGGAGGGAATATATCCTCTATGCTTATGTATGAATGAAGAACATTTGTTTTGACAATATGTGAATATGAGATGTACACAGAAAAAGATTATTTAAAACAGTGTCCTGTCATATGACATATAGAGCAGCAGATCAACTCTGCTAATGTCCCTGAAGACTGCTTCTCAGTAAGGATAGCAAAAGTGATCAACGTTTCCCTCAAAACCATAAATCAGTTTTATGTCCAGGGAAAATGTCACAACTTTAAGTTACATACAAATTTCCCATTTCAAAACTCAGCAGACAGTGGGTTACATTATCTAAGCATTCATGACAAGACAATAGTTCACCAAATTACCATCAAATAAACTTGACATTAAGTGTTCAGGTGAGACAATCTCTGGAAGAAAAGAACTTAACACTATAGCAAAGGCAGTGGGGACAAATGAGTCCCCTTATATTTATTTAAAAAACCACTGTAGACAGTATCTTTAAGTCAAAAAGAGCTTGAAAAACACCTCTATGCCCAAGTTAAACTGCATTTTTCAATTCAATAATTGCTTGATCTCATAAAGGGGATTTCTTTTTACTGACTACTACCCTTTCTGCAGTCCTTCCTTCAATCAATTCACCTGAATAACTCCCATTCTTTCTTTAAGTCTCAATTTAAGCCACTTTTTCAATCCATAAACTATTCTTTCAATTTCCCCATGGATAGTTTCCTTTCATTCCTTTATTCCTCTATCAAACCACTTACTGCCTCCTATGATAATTATGAGTTTCCTTGTCATCATCTCATGCCCAGTGAGAGCCCGAGTGTTTTCACAGTCCCTAATACAGTATCTGACAAGTACAACATTGTGTATTGAGTAAGAATTTGCTAAATGAATGTAGGCCCTCCGTGACACAGCCTCAGCTACCTGCTGTTCTTTTAGACTCTCTTCCACTCATTTCACCCCAGCTATACTAGCCTTCTTGGCATCTCTATTTGCACTGTCACGTTCCTGCTTCAAATTCTTTTCATTTGTTTATAGCCCTCATCCCAACTGTCCCCTTCACAACTTTTTCCCCCTTATCTCTTATCACAAGCTCACCCATGACCGGCTTACATTTGTATTTACCATTCATTATTATATGCCCAGAGCTTCAGATAGTGTCCAAGAAATAATTTTTGAATAAATAAATGAATGAATAAAAGGTGGAAGGAAATATGGAGGCAAAAAGGGAACTTCTTAGGAGCATAGTTTAATATACAATAATACATTTGAGGAAAAGAAAATAAAAGCTATTTATGCCTACATATCAAGCTGTTTTCTAGGTAATTAAAATATGATATTTACTTTCATCTTCTGCAGTCCCTTTGAGACAGATATTATTCAAATTTTAAACAGAAAACTAAGTCTGAGTAAACCCAGATAAACATGTGAAAATTACAGGTAATGATGTGGCAGAGCCAAGGATCAGCCTCTTCTTGGACTTGACTGCCTATTCTGGTTTTTTACAACATACATTCTGGAGCTTATAGAGTACAAAATAACATGGTGCCAAATATTGAGGGGGAAATTTAAACATGGTTTAATGATCTGTGAATGATTATAGCTCATCTTAGGAATGATATTTTTTTTTAAAAAAAAGATAATTCAAACCATCAAACTTAAACATTAATTAACATGTTTGCCAAAATCATTTCTCTGAAACACAACCAGTTAACAAGCAATGTTAGTGAAATATATCACAGTAGCATTAACAAATAAAAAATAGTATTACATGATTCTCTGAATATATACTCTACGTTGGTAAAATTACTTTCAAAATTTGGTTTATAGTAATTGCTTGGGCATAAACAGGCAGATACTTCAGACAGATTGTTTTTGCAATCTTCTTTGTTGGCATTTAGTATGTTAAAATGATAAAATAAATGAATGGTCTGCTATAAATATCTGTAAACAGTAAAGCAATAAAGTGATTTTAGTTGATGTATCACTGTTGTAGCACACACTTGGAAAACTAAGATGATAAATGCCCACAAATTAGTGTAGCATTAAATTACTATATAAGTTTTTTCAAGCTAAACACACCTGTAGATTTATTCATTTTTCTTTTCTTAAATTTTATTATTTTCTAGCTTTATTGAGATATATCTGACATATAACATCGTGTAAGTTTAAGGTATTATGTGATGATCTGATATACAGTTATACTAGGAAACGATTACCATAATAAGTTTAGTTAACACCTCTGTTACTTTGCATAGTTACCGTTTTTTTGGTGTATTGAGAACATTTAAGTTACTTACATGCTACTCTCTTAGCAACTTTCAAGTGTACAATACAATTACTATAAAACTTTCGTGCTGTAATTTTCCATAGAGAATACATCAAACTGCTAGATGTTTTCCAGCAATGCTAGGTAAACCAGTCAGGTTCTCAAATGTTGGAATGAAGACACCAACATGAATTTAACTGATTTAATGATTTACCAAGTAATCCATCAAAAGGCACATTTTGATTTCTCACTAACACCCTGTCTCTGGGAATCTCAACCTCCACTCAAAACATTTACTTCTTTGAATACAAGAAAAACAATGAAAAACATACAAGTTCAACATGTTAACTAGACATTGTGGTGATCATTCCACAACATATACATATACTGAAGCATTATATTGTATACCTGAAACTAACATAAAGTCACATGTCAATTATATCTCAATTTTTAAAAGTACTGTATTTACAACATATAGTTCCTTAATAAATAAGTAATTTTATCATTTTTATTTGAATGGAACTCTATGTATTTTATGCTGTATTCAAGAAACAAGTCGTAACACAGAAGCTCAGGATCTAACCTGAAATCACAGGTCATATCCTAGCATCCTCTTATCTCAGCCTATTTAAAACCTAAATCATATTCCTCCTTAAATCAGCTCTCCTTCATACTGTCCCCTCTTCTGTCATCCTCTGTATCTCAAGATTTATCTTTGATACTGGGTACCCCTTTCTTACCCCAGTATCAGTCCTACCTATCCTGGGAAATATGACTCTTCTTTAAAAGGTTTCCATAAGAATCTCCACCCTCTCTACTCTCTCATACACACTACTGCCAGATTAATCATACATTCTTTTATTGATTATATAAACCCTGTTGAAAACTATTTGGCATTCTCATCAGTTTTAGAAAAAACAGTAAGTGTCTCTGATTAGCTTTTAAATCTTCCAGTATCTGTCATAATCCTATACATACAACTTTATCTAGACAAATAAAATGAACAGATTTAAAAATTAGGAGAGAGGGAAGAAAGGGCACATAGTAAAAGTTTTAAAACTTAAAAGAAGTATAAGGCATATTCTAGAGTAAGAAACAGACTAATTTCATTAGTATAGGAGGGAATAATTGGAGGTGAGGTTGAAAATAGGCTGCGTCCACAGTTGTAAAACTTATGTGCTAAACAGGATTTTAGTAGGCAACGAGAAATCATCATGGATGTTTTTATTATTATTATTTTATTGAGGTCATATTGGCTTATAACATTGTGTAAATTTCAGGTGTACATTATTATACATCGTGTTCACCACCAATAGTCTAGCTTTAGTCTGTTGCCATACATATGTGCCCATTTACATCTTTTGCCTTCCCGCACCCCCTTCCCCATGGGTAAAAACTAACCTGTTCTGCTTATCTAAAGTGTTTGTTCACCTTCCACACATGAGTGAAATCATACAGTATTTGTCCTCTGTCTGACTTATCCTGCTTAGCATAACACCCTCAAGGCTCAGCCACGTTGTCACAAATGGGACAATTTTGTCTTTTTTTATGGCTGGGTAGTTTTTCCATGGTATTTATACACCACATCTTCTTTATCCATTAATCTGATGATGGGCACTTGGGTTGCTTTAGTGTCTTGGCTATTGCGAATAAGGCTGCAATGAACGTAACGGTGCATAAATAATTCTCAATTATTGATTTTTAGACAAATAGGCAGTAGTGGAATAGTTCGATCATATGGTATTTCTATTTTTAATCTTTTGAGAAATTTCCATACTGTTTTCCATAGTGGCTACACTAGTTTGCACTCCCACCAGAATTCAATCATCTGGTGGTATGAGGGTTCCCTTTTCACCACATCTCTCCAACACTTGTTATTTCTTGTCCAGTTGATTATAGCCATTCTGACAGATGTGATATGGTGTCTCACTGTAGTTTTGATTTGCATTTCCCTAATAATTAGTGATGCTGAATACCTTTTCATGTGCCTGCTGGCCACTTGTATATCTTCTTTGTAAAAATGTCTCTTCATATCCTCTGCCCATTTTTGGATCTGGATGTTTATTTTAATTGTTGTTGAGTTGTATGAGTTCTTTATATATTTTGGAGATTAACTCCTTGTTGGACATATGATTTGCCAATATTTTCTCCCACTTGGTGGGTTATCTTTTCGTTTTGTTCATGGTTTCCTTTGCTTTGCAGAAGCTTTTATTCTCATGTAGTCCCATTTATTTACTTTCTCTTTTGTTTCCCTTGCCTGAGTAGACCTGTTATTCGAAAATATACTGCTAAGACTGATGTCAAAGAGTGTACTGCCTATATTTTCTTCTAGGACTTTTACGGTTTCAGGTCTTACGTGCAAATATTTAATCCTCTTTGAGTTAAATTTTGTGTATGGTGTGAGAAGGTCTACTCTCAACCTTTTGCACATGACTGTCCCGTTTTCCCAACATCATTTATTGAAGAGGCTTTCCTTTCTCCCTTGTATGTTCTTGGCTCCTTTGCCAAAGATTAGCTGTCCATAGATGTGTCATTTTATTTCTGGGCCCTCAATTTTGTTCTTCCATTGATCTGTGTCTGTTTTTCTGCCAGCACCATGTTTTTCAGATTACTATAGCTTTGTGGTATATTTTGAAGTCAGTAATTGTGGTATCTCCAGGTTTGTTTTTTTTCTCAGAATTGTTTTGGCTATTTGTGGTCTTTGTTGTTCCGTATAAATTTTAGGATTTTTTGTTCTATTTCCGTGAAGAATGTCACTGGGATTCTGGTTGTGATTGCAGTGAAGCTGTGGATTGCTTTAGGTGACACGGACATTTTAACTATGTTTATTGTTCCAATCCATGGGCATGGAATGTCTTTCCATTTCTTTACTTCTTCTTTGATGTCTTTCAATAATATCTAAGGTTATCTGGTGTATAGGTCTTTCACTTCTTTGGCTAAATTTATTACTAAGTATTTTATTCTTTTTGTTATGATTGTAAATGGGATTTTATTCTTGACTTCTCTTTCTGCTAGCTGATTATTAGTGCATAGAAATGCAACTGATTTTTGTATGTTGATTTTGTACCCTGCAACTTTACTATATTCGTTGATTATTTCTCTTTTTTTCTTTTGAGGAAGATTAGCCCTGAGGTAACATCCTTGCCCATCTTCCTCTATTTTATATGTGGTACACCTACCACAGCATGGCTTGATGAGCAGTGCGTAGGTCTGCACCTGGGATCTGAACCAGTGAACTCCAGGCTGCTGAAGCAGAATGTGTTTACTTAACCACTGTGTCACCAGGCTGGCCCCCCGTTGATTATTTCTAATAGTTCTTTGGTGGATTCTTTAGGGTTTCCTATATACAGAATCACGTCATCTGCAAATGGTTACAGTTTTAACTTCTTCCTTTCCAGTTTGGATTCCTTTTATTTCTTTTTCTCACCTAATTGCACTGGCTGAAACTAATATGTTGAATAAGAATGGTGACAGTGGGCATCCTGGTCTTGTTCCCATTCTCAGAGGACTAGCTTTCAGTTTTTCACCAATGAGCATGATGTTAGCTGTGGTTTGTCCTATATGGCATTTATTATGTGGAGGTACTTTCCTTCTATACCCATTTTATTCACAGTTTTTATCAAAATTAGATGTTGGATCTTGTCAAATGCTTTCTCTGTATTGATTGAGACTATCATTTGATTTTTATTCCTCATTTTCTTAATGTAGTATATCACGTTGATTGATTTGTGAATGTTGAACCATCTCTGCATCCCTGGAATAAATCCCACTTGATCCAGGTGTATGATCCTTTTAATGTATTGTTGTATTTGATTTGCTAATATTTTGTTGCTAATTTTTGCATCTATGTTCATCAGTGATATTGGCCTGTAATTTTCCATTTTGGGTTGTCCTTGTCTAATTTTGTTATCAGGGTAATGCTGGCTTCATAAAATGAATTAGGAAGCATCCTGTCCTCTTCAATTTTTCAAATGAGTTTGAGAAGGATAGGTATTAAGTCTTCTTTGAATGTTTGCTAGAATTCACCAGAGAAACTATCTGGTCCTGGTCCCTTATTATTATTTTACTGAGGTCATATTGGCTTGTAACATTGTGTAAGTTTCAGAAGTGTGTTATTATACATCATGTTCACCACCAATAGTCTAGCTTTAATCTGTTGCTATACATATGTGGCCCTTTACCTCTTTTGCCCACCTCTACATTTTTTCTGGGGTTTTTGATTACTGTTTCAATCTATTTATTTGTGACTTATCTATTCAGATTCTCTGTTTCTTGTTCATTCAGTTTTGGGAGGTTGTATGATTCTAAGCAGTTATTCATTTCTTCTAGGTTATCCAATTTGTTGGCATTTAGCTCTTCATAGTATTCTCTTACAATCTTTTGTATTTATGTGGTATCTATTGTAATTTCTCCTCTTTCATTTCTGCTTTTAGTTATTTGAGGCTTCTCTTTTTTCTTAGTGAGTCTGGCTAAGGGTTTGTTGATTTTGTTTATAATCTCAAAGAACCAGCTCTGAGTTCCATTGATCCTTTCTATTGTTTTTTAGTCTCTATTTCATTTATTTCTCCTCTAATTTTTATTATTTCCTTCCTTCTACTGATTTGGGGCTTGGTTCTGTTTCTTATTCTTTTAGATATAGTGTAAGATTGTTTGAGATTTTTATTGTCCTTGAGATAGGCCTGGATTGCTATAAACTTCCCACCTAGTACCACTTTTGCTGCATTCCATAAGTTTTGGTATGTTGTGTTTTCATTTTCACTTGTCTCCAGGTATTTTTTTATTTCTCCTTTGATTTCTTCATTGATATAATGAGCATATTGGGTCAGTAGCATATTTTTTATTGTTTCCTCTCCACATATTTGTGACTTTCCAAGTTTTTTCTTGTAACTGATTTCTAGTTTCATACCATTGTGTTTGGATAAGATACTTGATATGATTTCAATCTTTTTAAATTTATTGAGGCTTGCTTTGTTTCCCAACATATGGTCTATCTTTGAGAATGTTCCATGTGCACTTGAGAAGAATGTGTATTCTGCTGTTTAGGATAGAATGTCGTATGTATATCTGTAAAGCCAATCTGGTCCATTGTTTCATTTAAGGCCACTGTTTGTTGACTTTCTGTCTGTATGATCTATCCATTGACAGAAGTGGGGTGTTAAGGTCCCCCACTATTATTGTGTTGCCGTCAAAATTTGTCAATTTAGGTCTGTTGATAGTTGCTTTATATACTTTAGTGTTCCTGTGCTACGCACATATATATTAATAAGTGTTATGTCTTCTTGGTGGGTGTCCCATTTATATTATGCCCATCTTTGTCTCTTCTTGTCTTTTTTCTCTTGAAGTCTGTTTTGTCTGATATAAATATAGCTACACCTGCTTGCTTTTCCTTGCCATTTTCTTGGAATATCATCTTCCATCCTTTCACTGTGAGCCTATGTTTGTCGTTAGAGCTGAGATAGATCTCCTGGAGGCAGCATATTGATGTATCTTCTTTTTTAATCCATCCAGCCACTCTGCCTTTTGATGGGTGATCAATCCATTTACATTTAGAGTGATTATTGATATATTAGAGCTTAATACTGTCATTTTATTTTTTGTTTTCTGGATGCTCTATATTTCCTTTTTTTATTCTATTTCTGTCTACCATTTCCATTTGGTGGTTTCCTGTGATGTTTTTCTCAGTTTTCTCTTTATTTATGATTTGTGACTCTGTTCTGATTTTTTTGTTTTGTGGTTACCATGAGGTGTGGATGAAAGATCTCATCCATGTGACAGTCCTTTCTCTGATGGCTTCTTATCTCCATTAACCTATGCACCTTCTATCCTGTTCCTCTTCCCTTTCTATATTATTGTTGTCACAAATTATTCTGTTTTGTGTTTTGAATTTGTGACCAAGTTGAAGTAGTTAGAGTTATTTTTGATGCTTTCTTTCCCTTTATCCTTTATGTTATAATTAAGTGTTTACTAACCTATTCTGATGTAGAGTTGCAATTTTCTAATTCTATCTGTCTCCTTGCTCAAAGTTTTGTAAACCTTTGCATTTTTGTCTCAGGTAGGAGGGCTAGTTTCAACATTTCTTATAAGGCAAGTCTAGTTGTGAAGAACTTTTTCAGCTGTTGTTTGTCTGGGAAAGCTTTTATTTCTCTGTCATATGTAAAGGATAACTTTGCTGAATATAGTATTTTTGGCTCATAGTGTCTGTCTTTCAATATTTTGAATATATCATTCCAGTCTCTCTTAGCCTGGAGAGTTTCTGCTGAGATCCACTGAAATCCTAGTGGGGCTTCCTTTGTAGGTTATTTTCTTCTCTCTTGCTGCCCTTAATATTTTTTCTTTGTCATTTACTTTTGACAGTTTTACTACTATATGCCTTGGAAAAGGTCTTTTTGCATTGAGGTAATTAGGAATTCTATTAGCTTCATGTACTTGCATGTTCAATTCTTTCTTCAGGTTTGGGAAGCTCTCAGCTATTTTTTTCTTTGAATAAGCTCTCTGCTCCTTTCTCCCTGTCTTCTCCTGGGATGCCTATAAGTCCTACGTTACTCTTCCTAATTGAGTTGTATATTTATCCAGGAATTCCTTTAAATTTTTAAATTTTAGTTCTCTCTCCTCCACCACCTGAATCATTTCTAGGTTTCTATCTTGAATTCAAGCTCACTAATTCTCTCCTCCATATGGTCTCCTCTATTTTTAATGCTTTCTACATTATTTTTCATCTAATTGACTATGTTCTTCATCTCCAGAATTCTTGAGGTTTTTTTTTTGTTTTTTGGAGTTTTAATCTCCTTGGCAAAGTACCCCTCCTGTACATTAATTTTATTTCTGAGCCAATTGAACTAGCTTTCTGAGTTTTCTTGTAACACTTTTGAGTTTCTTTATGACAGCCATTTTGAATTCTCTGTCACTTAGATTGTAATCTTCTGTGACTTCAAGTTTGGTTTTTGGAGAGTTGTCATTCTCTTTCTGTTCTGCAGTGTTATTGCAGTTCTTCATGGTGTTTCACGAATTGATCTTCTGCCAGCACATGTGTAGTAGTAGCCACCTTTTCTTATTTGGGTACAGCTTTGTTTATTTTGGTTCTTGGGTCCTTCTGGTTGTACTTGAGAAGGAACACTTTCCTCCCTCCACTGCCCCTGCTAGAGGCATCATCAGTGCCTTCCTTGTGCTGCCTTGTGCCTCTGAGATTGTTAATGTCTTGCTGCTTAGAATGTTGCTGTAGTCTCAGGTGTCACCACTGGGGTCTCCAGGCTGCAAGTAAACTTCTTCCAACGTTTCCCAGGTCTCATGTTCCTCCACTGGCTCTCTGCATGCCCTCCACAGGCTCAGATGCTGCTGCACCATGCACCACCTTCACTGTTGCTCCTGGGTTGTCCAGGAGTGCTGGTTGCCCTGCTGTCAGGGGTGATGGGTCTATGGTTGTCGCTGTAGCTGCTAGGGTCCTGGGGACCTGGGGACTTATATACAGACCCTGCTGCTGGTGTCAAGGGTGCCACTACTCGGGGCTGAGTCATCAGTTCTGCTGTGGTTACTGAGGCCTCTATTAGCAAGTTCCACCTGCCACCACTCAGGGGGAGTAGGGGCTGATTTTTCTGCTCCTTTTATGTCTGCTTGAAGTCACTTGAGCCAGGGCTCCCCACCTCTTCTAGTCTGTCAGCAGTCTCCAGAGAAGCCTGCTGCCTCTGCTCACAGCCACCTGAGTGGCTGTGTGAGATCTGTGCCCTGAATCACTACTGCTTGAAGAGGGGAAGGGGGCTGTTCCCCTAGTTTCACTGCCTTCCAGGGGTCCAGTCCACCCATCCTCAGTGATGTATGGATCTCTTATGCAACCTGTTGTGCTGTGTAGAGAATTCTCTGTTGGTCAATGGATGTCTGATTTGTTGTAACTTAGAGGAGAAAGACAAGTGGAACAACTCACCCTGCCATGATGGTGATGTTACTCTCTCATCATGGATTTTTTTGAACAGAAAAATGACATAACAAAAGTGATGCTCAAGGAAAATAATTCAGGGGCTGCAGTATAGAATATAATGGTGAAGGAGTGAAATGAAAAACAGAGGCAAAAGAAGGTCACAGCTATTGTAAATAATCTAAGCATAAACTGAAAAAGATTTGAATAGTGGCAGGAAAGTTAGCAGAAAAGAAACTATTCATTCTCAGCTATTGTTGGTATACACAAACCTCTTCAAATCACCAGATAGTGTTGCGTAACTTCAGGTACTTGTGGAGGTGGGTGGGTAGGGGTGTTTATATAATTCATCCACACAGTATTTGAATAATTTCTGTTAATTTTAATTAATCTGGAAAGCAATAAAAAACACAAAAGTTAAAGAAATTATTGTATACAATTAAAATTTCCAAATTCTTCCTGAGTTTTTTGAATTAAGTTTTTAGTGTTTGATCAAAGTGGCTTTATCAATATTTTCCTTTCCCACCCCCATCCTACAGTTCCTTATTCTGGGGTAACAAGCCTAACACTCCATTTAATATTCCCTACTTATGTCACTGCTGGGGACAGATCCAAAAGTGATCATGTCTCAGGAAACAAACCAGATCTCACTCCATCTCCAAGATAATTTTTGTAAGGCCATGTGGCCCTTATCCACATCAGCTTAAATGACATTCTAAGACAGTGAGAACTCTCCTGAGATACTTCACATTGTGTCTGTCACTTTCCAGAACCCTAGTCCACAATCTATTCTGGAGTGCTGGTAACTATCAACACAAAGAGGAGTCAAAGACCATACTTTATAAGAATTTTATCTTCTAAAAAATGAGTGTCAACAAATGATCAGATATTTGCTAATACTAGCGCAATTTGAGATCTAAGGGAAAAAATCAATTATCTCCAGATTCAAATCAGAAGACCTTCTTTAGATAATAAAAACTTCAAATTTTCCTCAAATTTGAAGAAGGAAAATCTCTTAATTCTCAGTAACAAGTGTTTCCATATGTACCACCAGTGTATTATAAAGAGTTAAAGTCCACACCCCTTTTTCCCTCTATTTAGAAGATTTCCTTTCATTTAGAAATTTAAAAAAATTAAATTTTAGAAAAGTTTAGAAATTTCCCTTTTATTCTTTATTTATAATACATTACCTTAAGTAATTATTAATCTTGATTATGAGAAAGAAAAAGCAGAAGGAATATTTTTTGAAAGCAGATCCAAGGGTTAATTTCCACTTGTACAAAGTATCCTTGAATAGCCAATAATCAAAGATAATAACAGAAAATGCATTTTGCCTAGGAAACACAGCTTTTTATATTTATTGTTGAGTGTTTCTTACACTTAAAATTTGACCATGCCCACCTGCATTTTAAAAGTCCTAATAATTGCAAAAGAAAAGAAACTTTCAAAGCATGGTTATAGAGTTCTGGAAATTGTTTGAACACAAAATTCTTTCTTTCTACATAATGCTATTTGACACATAAAATTTTTTCTTTGAAATCTTTTTCTTCTACAGAGCTACTGATGCTACTATTTCCATAAATACCCTAAATGTATCACTAAGGCAGACTAAAAAGGTAAGATCCTCTGCAGATTAAATAAATAGATTGGGTTTTTAGTTTTCTAACAATAGCAGCATTAGTTGACTTCATCATCAAAACTAGAATTTACATATAATGTTTAATGCACTCCTTGACTGAGCACACATGATTTCAAGTCACTAAGGTTTTATTCCCATTAATTCCTTAACCCCTATCTTTGTCAATAATTAATACCTCAGAAAATGGAAATTTGTAAAGAGGAATAAATATGACTCTTCCGTAAATCAGCTGGCCCAAGAAGTACTATGACCAAGACATGGTGGAATTGACCCGTGTGATTTTTTTCTCTTTGTTCTCACTATGAAAATACTGTAGAAAGTTGGAAGACTTCTACCTAGACATATTTCAGACAATCATTTTGATGGTATTCAATATCACAATTGCCTGGGTTTGCACATAACAAAGATTTTGGAAGTTCTTCAATTTCAAATTTAACCACATTAGCAAGTCTGGTAGGAAGTACCATCAATAGAAGTACTGTATCACACCAACTACAATCAAAATGTTGCTGATCAGATTAAAGCCTTCTACAAATCAAAAAAATCAAATTCATGAAATGGTAAGGAGAGAGGAGTGTATAAAATCTGTTTAAACTTCTGTATTAAAAGAAATTTTCCTCGGGGCTGGCCCCGTGGCCGAGTGGTTAAGTTCGCGCGCTCCACTGCAGGCGGCCCAGTGTTTCGTCAGTTCGAATCCTGGGCGCGGACATGGCACTGCTCATCAAACCACGCTGAGGCAGCGTCCCACATGCCACAACTAGATGGACCCACAACGAAGAATATGCAACTATGTACCGGGGGGCTTTGGGGAGAAAAAGGAAAAAAAATAAAATCTTTAAAAAAAAAAAAAAGAAAAGAAATTTTCCTCTTCAGGATTCTGTTAGATAGATAAGCTTCTCAAACCCTTTCACATTGTCTAACTGTCCTCTATAAAGCATCTTCAGATAGTTCTTGGCTCTCAGCTTGACCCTAATGATTGTGTTCTTCATAGTTTTTCATCATTTCCCAAGCTTCCATTTCAGAGGACACTGTCCTCTTTTCTCTTTTGTTCTATCATTGAGCATACACATGATAAACTGCCATGACAATACTCAATTCATAGGATTGCAAGGTTGGCAAGCTCCAACCACAACACAACAATGCACATTTAGAGGACTTTAAATTACTCTCTTGTTCTCTTTCGCATTTTTATTTTCCAAAGCAGCTTAGGATTTTTCTTATTACTATCTTTGATCTCTGCACTTATTAACATATTTAGCTTTAAACTTCTGATTTTAGGTCAAAAATATAGAGAGCTGTGTGGATGCCAACCCTCACCCAACAAGAAAAATGCTGGATATATTCCAACTCAACAGAGTTTCTTGAGCCCATCAGAGAATTGAAGTCATAAGGCAAACAACAAACTTGAAATTCAGAGACAGAGACAGAGAGTTAAAGCAGACCACAAGCATTAATTTTCTTGGGGAAGATGCCACTGAACACTACAGAAGCCAGTAGGAAGATGAAATTGTAAACTTTAATGCACTGCTGAAGGTTGAGTGTGGGCTAGCATGAAAGTGGGAAGTCCACAGACCACACATATTTGAGTCACCATATTTTTTCAGATGTTTCCTCCAGGAAATCCATTCAGGTCTCCTGGAGATGATCAGCAAGAATACCCCTAAAGTGCTGGCTCAGGCAGGAAACCCTCAGCCATTGTGGGAATCTACTGACATCCTTTGCCCCATCTCCCTTATAAAATAAAGGGCTTAATTTTTAAGGAGAAGAATAATGAAGCCTATACCCTGCAGACAGATCCAAGAAGCTCAGAGAACATCAAACAAGATAAATAACAAAGAAAAAAACAAACAAAAGTCCATACATGGACAGAACACGCTTGAGATGCAGAAATCCAAAAGATAAAGAGAAAATCTTGAAGGCAGCTGGCAGATGGTGGGGGTGGTGTACTTACAAAGGCAGAAGAATAAGAATTACAGCAGACTTTTTATTGCAAACTATGTAAGCAATAAGTCAATGAAGTCTTTAAATTGCTAAAAGAGGAAAAAAAATCCTAACTCAGAATTTTATATACAGCAAAAACATCCTTCAAAAGTGAAAAGAAATAAAAATAAAGAGTTACTCAGGCAAATGACAATTGAGGGGATTTATTGCTTACAGACTTACATCTATAAGCAATGTTAAAGGAAATTCTTCGGTAGAAAGAAGTACAGTATAGGTCAGAAACTTGGAAAATAATAAGAATCAGAAATGGAATAAATGAGAGCAAAACATTCTGTTTTATTTCTCATTGTTAATTGTCCTTAATGATAAACTGTTTAAAGCAATAGTAATAACAATGTATTGGATGTTTATATGTAAGATGGAATCTATGACAACAATGGTACAAGGAATAGGAGGGAGGAATTGGAAATAAATGGCAATAGTATCTTTACAATACACATAAAGAAGTTGAACGGTATTTGAAGGTGGGCTCAGATTATTTAAAAATGTGTATTTAAACTAAGGCAACTACTAAGAAAGTTAAAAGTCATAAATATTAGGTCAAATGAGGAAACAAAAGGAAACAATAAAAAATTCTCAATTAAAACAAGAAAAGGTAGAAAAAGAAAAAAGAATAAATGCAACAAATAGAAAACATCAAGAAGAGAGATCTATAATCCAACTATATCAATAATAGATTTCAATGTTAATTGTCTAAACACGTTAGTGAAAAGACAGAGATTGTCAGATTGAATTTTAAAAAAGCAATAACTAACTCGATGATGGTCAGATGAAACTTCATTTTAAATACAAAGACTTTCATAAATTAAAAGCAATCAGATAAAGATAATATTCAAACACTAACCAAACAAAAGCTAGAGTAGCTATATTTATTTCAGACAAATTAGACTTCTGAACAAGGAAGATAATCAGAGATAAATATGGGCAGATACTGTATAATAACAAAGAGACAAATTATCAAAGAAGACATAACATTCCTAAAAATGTATTTAGCTAATAACAGAGTGTCACAATACATCAGAAAAAACAATAAATCTGAATGGAGAAATAGACAAATCCACATGGCAGAGGCTATGGTGAGAATAGTATTTATGCTCCACCTACTGGACCAAGATTCAAAGGAAATTATGCATTGTAGTAAGAAAGATGGTTGCCCAGTGTACACTGATACACTCAACTATACATAAGCGTAGGACTTTACAAAAGAAGAGAGTAATTTACAGGAGAACTGGTCCTCAGAGAGGAAAAGAATGATGGGTATTATGGACAAGGACAACAAATGTGCATGGTCTATATTGATCCTGTGAAAGTAAGGTCCTTTGAGACAGGGTTCCTATCAAACCTCCTGTGGTGGTTTTTATAGTTCCACAGCAGACACCATGGGCAATGAGTCAAGGCTAGAGATCTTGTCCAGTGAAGCTTTCCTGAAATTTCTGAAACTCTTACTTTTCTGTTTCTTATCAGCTGCATTTAGTCTTGGAGGGGAGGGTGATTATTGGAGATTCCTGTCACTTAGCAGCCACAAGGATCCGTGATTAGGATTATCTCCAATGATGTTTGAAATATTTTTCCTTAGGACTCAATGTGAAACCAAGCATTGGGATGGAGTAGTAGGGAGTCTTACTATGCACAGCTGCTTCCCAAGCTGCGTTCTTGGTCTCTGAATTTACATTGCATATTAACTCTCTCTGATTGTGAGCAATTGAAAGCAACTTTGAAGCCAGAGTTACTTAGCTTTTCCTCTTGCAGATTTTGTGAAATATCTCCATTCTTACTGAGTTACAAGTGCTTTACAACAACAATTGGAGAGTTTTCTGGAGGACAAATGCACATATATAATCACTGAACTCCATAATCAATGCACATGAATGCATTTCAGAGCTGCTCTCCAGGTATGGCCTTCCAAGTAATATTTTATAGTAAACTATATTTTATTGGAATGACGTCAGTTTCTTAGAAATTTTGCATAAAGAAAAAATAATTTGACATTTATTTTGAGGAAATTTTACTATAGCAGTGCCAGGAAACCTGAAATGAGACAATATAAAACATTTTAAAGATTGCTAAAGTCAGGATTTAAGACACCTGGACTGCAAATTCTTTTCAGGCTTGATTTTGAGACTACTTCCATGGTAGCTGCTCAATAAATATTTATTGAATAACCATATGATCTCATTCTGTCCTCGTTTAACAGTTTTAAAAGAAATCATACATTCCAGTTATCTATTGCAGCATTGTAAATCATCCCACAACTGAGCAGCTTAAAACAACAATAAAATATATTTGTTTACAAATTTGCAATTTGGGCAGGACTGGTAAGAATAACTTTTCTATGGTCCATATAGTATTAGCTGGGGTGGACCAAATCCTGAAGATAGAAGTCACTAAAGATTCAGTCATTCACATGCCTAGTAGTTGATCCTGTCTGTTAGCTGACGACTTCACTGGGCCTATGAGTAGAGCACCTATATAAGACCTTTTCATGTATCTGCTTGGTTTATTTATAACACGATGGCTGAGTTCCAAGAATTAGTATCCCAACAGAGAAAGAGAGCTAAGAAGAATCGTCTTTTAGGACTTAAGTCTTTCAAGTGATGCAGCATCATTTCTGCAGTAATCTATTCATTCAATCTGAGTTAATAAGATTTGCCTGGATTCAAGAGAATGACAATGAGACATCACCCTTTAACAGGAGGAATGTCAAAGTATTTGTGGTGATATTTAAAGCCATTAAAGTCTCCCCTCTGGCCACAAGTTATTTATATTTCTTCCATATGCAAAGTGCATTCCTTCCAAGACTCTCAAAAGTCTTGGGTTTAGACTCTCCCCTATTCAGTATCAGACTTGGGCTCATGTTCCTGGATCTCATCATCTAAATTAAGCAAATGTGTACCTCAAGTATGTTTTCTTAAGTACTGCTGCTAGAGTATGGTTCTTCTTTATCTCAAAACCTATGAACTAAAGAGAAAACTTCCTCCCAAACAACAAAAATACAATGGTTCAAAATGGGGGAAAAAATGGAAGGCACACAGTAATCACTAGTCCACACTGATTCTGAAATCTAGTCAGACACATGTTGCCAGTTCCTTGATTGCGGCTTACAACTGCTTTCTAGAAGTTGTTTGCCATAGCTCTTGTCTCTCTCATGTGGGGTCTTGGTTCTCCCTTCTGAGTCATTCTTCGTTTTCCATAAAACACAGGCCTCATTTTCAGTACTGTAGATTTTCCAGCTTGTCCCTGACCATGGAAGTTTGGGATCTAATTGCCTCTTTTCATTGTGTACTCATTCTGCCCCTCTCAGGACAAGCTGGTATATATTCTTTAAACAAAATTATGGATTTCTTATGAATCGATTTAATCTGTTCCATTAGACAAAAGCCATACACACTAATCTCTTGAGTTCACTATGCGACTGCTATAAGACAAAAGCCTTATGATTTCTAGAAGCTGTATTGTTTACCAGTATTCCATTCATTAGTAGTGAGTTAGTAAGTCAGGGAAGAGGAATAAGACTCTACTCTTGTATGGGTGGAGGGTCAAAGAATTTGCACACATATTTAATACCTCAGTGTCACATAAATTTAATTTTGATTTTAAATATTTTTTTTGCAAACAATTCAGTTTGTAGGTAAGTATAGAACATTTTAAGTTAACTACATTAAGGAATAAATAAAATATTCTCTCTTTTGAGAGTTTAGAAAATTGAGTGAAGTTATTTCTAGATTGTGTCCCAGTTCCTTTTCAATGTTATCCCATTCATATTTTAGGACACCAGGTTTTATGGAGATGAAATAAGAAACTATACGTGAAAGAGATATACAAACAGGAAAGTTTTATAGAATTAAAGTATAAAATTATCATCATTACCAGCAAAAACCTTCTTTCCTTAATTGGTTGCAGTCCCATACTAAATTGACCATGCTATTCCATAATAAAATTGCTTTTCCTAGAAAAATGAGAAATAATTATTTTTCCTTTTTGGAAATGTATATTTTTTATTTTATTTTTTGTTTTTATAGTAGTAACATTGCATTATAACATTATATAACTTTCAGATGTACATCATAATATATTTCAAATTCAGTGTAAATTACATCATGTTCACCACCCAAAGACTAACTATAAACCATCACCACATACGTGTGTCTAGTGACCCCTTTCCCCCACCCTCCTCCCTCCTTCCCCTCTGGTCACCGTCAATCCAATCTGTTGCTATGTGTTTGTAGTTGTTTTTATCTTCTATGTATGAGTGAGATCATATGGTATTTGACTTTCCCCGCTGACTTATTTCACTTATCATAATTCCCTCAAGGTCTATCCATGTTGTCACAAATGGCTGGACTTCATCCTCTCTTATGGCTGAGTGGTATTCCACTGTGTATCTATACCACATCTTCTTTATCCATTCGTTGCTTGATGGGAACCTAGGTTGCTTCCAAGTCTTGGGTATTGTAAATAAGGCTGCAATGAACATAAAGGTGCATGTATCTTTATGCATTTGTTTTCAAGTTCTTTGGATAAATACCCAGCAGTGGAATAGCTGGATCATATGGTAGTTCTATTCTTAATTTTCTGAGGAAACTCCATACTGTTTTCCATAGTGGCTGCACCAGTTTACACTCCCACCAGCAATGTACAATGGTTCCCTTCTCCCCACATCCTCTCCAACACCTGTCTTGTTACTTATAGCCATTCTGACCAGAGTGAGGTGATATCTCATTTGTAGTTTTGATTTGCATTTCCCTGATAGTTAATGATGTTGAACATGTTTTCAAGTACCTGTTGGCCATCTGTATATCTTATTTGGAGAAATCTCTGTTCAGATCTTTTGCCCATTTTTTAATTGGGTTGTTGATTTTTTTGTTGTTGAGACATATGAGTTCTTTGTATATTTTGGATATTAACCCCTTATCCAATATATGGTTTGCAAATATCTTCTCCCAATTGTTATGTTGTCTTCTCGTTTTGTTGATGGTTTCCTTTGCTGTGCAGAAGCTTTTTAGTTTGATGTAGTCCCATTTGTTTATTTTTTCTTTTGTTTCCCTTGCCTGGTCAGACATAGTACTTGAAAAAATGCTGCTAAGATGGATGTCAAAGAGCATGCCACCTACGTTTTCTTCTAGAATTTTCATGGTCTCAGATCTTACAATGGAAATGTATATGTCTAAACTTACTATAATGAGAAGTTTTGCTTTTCCAGCAACTTTCTTTTAGTCTTTCTGCATACCAATTTCCCTAAATCTGAAGTGCAAAATGTGAATGTTATCTAACACCCTCCGCATCTATATTGTTATCATCATATTAATTATACTTTAGCTCTTGGTAAAACAACACAAAAAAATTATGAAATCTACTTTTTTATATATAGCTATCACTTTCATTAATTCCATTTAATGTATTTAATGATGTCAATTTATTTTAAAAACAATAACTCTATATTAGTACATGATAGTCAAATTATAAACTCCAAATATACCATTGAAACGATTTTTCACTCAACTATTTGAATTTAATAGAAATTAATTGTCATTGATTTCATTCTCATGGGCAATAGTCTCTAGGAAATAAAATTAAAAGCAGCATTGTGTTTATATAGATTTTAGCCACATATTTATTTTACACTGAGATTTAAAATATCTACACAATAAAAATAAATCTTTTCTCTTTCTTGTTTAACCAAAGAGCACAAAGGTAAGTTAGTCAATTTTATGGCTGATAGTGAAGCCATCTTTCTTTTTAATTTCTAAAGTTAATTGTTTAGCATGCTCGAACAACTTCAGCTATTTTCCACTTTCCTTCATACTCATTCTACCATTTCCAGTTATCTTTTTTGCCTTTGATCAATATGCAGTAGCACAAAACCTTTCCAACAGTGCTTATGCGAGTGTGTTTCACATTAATGATCTTGGTCTGCTGGAAAACCAATTACACATTCTTCCATTTAATCTCTGCTCTGTAATGGATAATGTTTGCATTAAAGATGTGCCAGCAGTGCATTCCTGCAAGTGCAGGAGCACACATAACTGAGATTGCTTTAAGAAAAATAGCCAAGCAATTCGTTACCTAAGAAATTTTTGAAATAAATCAAGGTAGTGAAATAATTTACTATTTTCTTAGCTTTAGTAAAGCATATTTACTCACTCTAATAGCTCAAATGGCATACCACTTATGTTACCTCAAAGAGTAAGTTAATAATATATATTCAATGTCTTTCTTGGGAAAAATCAAGCAAGATCATAAAAAAATCAACTCAATAGTAGTTTATTAATTGCTTAATATATGCAAGAGACTGTGTTAAAAACATATAAACTCATTGTTTCACTTATATGAAACAGATAATATTTATAGGCTTAGGTAAGTATAATTTTTTGGTAATATACATAGATGCTAATAATGGTTACCTCTGGAGGAAAGCAGCTGGAAATCTGGAGGGAAAAGGTGACTTACTTTCCTTTGTATACACTTGTCAAAGTGCTTTATCATTTAAAAATCTATTTTAAAAATAAAGAACAGTGAAGTCCAAACCATTTGATCAATATCAAGTTAGCTTATTGGAAGCAATGTGCTGCTATCATAGTTAAAAAATAGCTAAATGATTTTAGAGAATTAGTGTTTAGAATCATGAAAGCATAGAATTCATAGCTGTGACTAAACAAACTGCACAGGCCAAAGGGAATCTATAGGACATTAAAAAATTTCATCCTTTCTGGGAAAATATTGCATTAGACCTTAATCAGTGAAAGTGTTACTGGACAGAAGTACCTCTTGGAATTTGAAGGATAAATAAATTTCAAGTCAGCATAAAATCTTTGAAGTATCCATATTGAATTCATGGCATTTCCCCAATTCTCTTTTTATGGAGACTACTCTTCCAAATATCTCTCAAAACTAAAACCGAAAGAGAATAATCCACACACATAATTTTTCCTCCATGAGTAGTACTTTTGGTTCCTAAAACTAGGAATGATGTGAAATGTTAATACAGTATATTTTTATGTTAAAAGTTTGAGAATCTTTCTTATGGAAGCAGATTATAGTTTTTAATTATATTTATTTCCAATTATTTATATCTTATAATGGTTCATAAATATATTAAGTAATGGTTTTTCAACTGAAAATTATAATCACAGGTTCTGATAGTCTAAAACTTTAAACAATTCATTTCTTTGAAGTGTCTTACTTCAGACTCTGGTGCTATCATTTAAGTTTATCCTATTGAAGAGTTCTATACAAATTCCTCATTTATCAACTGCCTCAATTTAGAATAAAAGTATCTACAAATGAAAAATAAAATATTTTAAATACATATCTAAAAAATCATTGAGATATTAGACCAATTACTATTTTTCAAAATATTTACAGTTTATTTGGTTGGCTGGCCAATACCATTTAGATCGACCTGCCTGAGTTATTAGGCTGAACCAGGCTTTTTGCTAAGTGCTGTATACAGATTATCTCATTTAGTGCTCAGAACAAATGCAATGAGTTTCACAAGCAACATATACAAGACTTAGAGAAGTTTAGCAACTTTTCTAGATACCACAGCTCTTAAATATTAGAGCTGGGCTCCCATCCCTGGGAGTCTGACTTTACAGTCTCAGCTCTTAGAGTCTAACTTATACTCATAATTTCAAAAATGTGTATTCAGTTTTTATTTCTTTTTCTATTGTGCATTTGTATGATCGATTTAAGTTAACAAGAATGACTTCCTTTTGTTGTATGCTATATCTGGGTTAAGGTAGGTGGTAAAAGGTAAATATAACCACATATTTATATGTATGAAAGAGTTAGAATTATAAGTCAACACAAAAATCATTGCTGAAATAGGTTTTAGATGATTTGAAGAAGCTGGATAAACCGTTCAAAAGACTTTATAATTATTGGTACATATATCAAATGTTAGAATTTCCCCTGAGATAGTGTATTAACTCAGAATAATTCCAAATGTCTCCAGTTTAACAAGAAAATTTAAAACATATGTCACTACCCCTTTCATCTGAGTTTCCTTTTTTGCTGTAACTTCTTTATTCATCATAATCATGGTTAATATAAACATAAAGCAGACAACCATAATGTATAAGATTATGTATATAATTTCTAAACAAATTGGTTTTCCTTCACAATTCTAATCACTTATTTCAAAAACACACAGTCTATCTTCCTTTATTATAGCTTATTTCTAAAATCTCTTCTCTAGTTATAATGCACTGCTTACTCACAGTATTGTGAAATATTTCTATAGAACAGATCATCTGTTAGATGAGAAAAACAAATTGAAAATTTGGAATTCATTTCAAGCACTTGCCTCAATCTATAGGCATAACAAAAAAGTCCAAGTTCTACAGCTGAGCAATGGAGAACAAATATTGTATTGTATATTGTAATACAAATATATTGTATTGTAAAACAAAATATTGGAGATAATTTTAGAGTAGGTTTATCTTACTGACCTAACACAATAAATTCTGGTCTAGAAGTATATCAACATATTTTTAAATAACTTTCACAAAAATGCCTTGAATTTTTTTGTCTTTTACTATGATTGTTATATTATATCTTTATAAACTTATGACTTTGCTCTGATTGTATACATGGAAAGCCTGGAAAAGATGGTGGGCAGTGGAACAATTTGGAGACTAAAAACAGCACAGGCAATTTTTATAAGTTTGAAGAGCATCAGTATTGGTTGTGGAAACTTACTGTCATCCTGGATATTTTACAAGTATAACTTTATAAAGTTATGTTTTAAACACTATACATTTCTAAGAATAGGTCTAATTCAACAAGTATGCTTTGAGTCCTATTGTGTCATTGGGGCTCTGTGCCACCCCTGATTGTGAGTAATTCAGCACTGAAATCCCAAGTTCCATGTATGTGTTTACTAACAGTCAAAGCTCTCACAAACTGGTTACCTGTCCCCAAATCAATAACCATTGAAGTCTAATATTTAAACGGCCAGCTAACTAATGGGGAGAGACTTGGAATATAAAGAACTCAAGAGAAGAAATAAAAAATGAGATTAATTGAAGTTCTATAAGTGATAGCAATTTATAAGTTCAGTGACAATACACAAAAAATTCCACATTTTAAAACTTTTGTTTTGTTTTGTTTTTATCCTTGGTACTCTACCTACTGTTTTATGCCTTAATTTTTATCTGTTATTTAAAATTATGTAATCATAGTATCCTTAGTAATGATTTATGTAAACTTTTTTACTCACCCTTATTTTTAAAAACTAACAATTTATAGGGACTGTTATATTTCTAAATATTAGAACTACAACTCAGTACTTTAAGTTTATTCTGTTTTTAGTAACTGTGTGACATTACTAAGGATAGGAATAATCTTGTAAACTTCTTATCTTCCAGGTTGATGTTAAATTCGCACCTATTTATACATCCAAATCAGTGAGAAACTAGCTTGTGAAAAATAGAAGTGGCAGTAGGGTCACAGTAGAGGATGTGGATAAACTGACAAGCTGGATAATCAAGAAAATTGGGTGCTGAAAATTGCTCTTTTTTTCCAGCAGCAAAATGAACTTCTCACTGTGGTAAATAACTAATTCTAACCACTAGATCAAATTACTTACATCAACTCAAGCAACTCAACAAAGAAGACAACAGGAGAAATACATGTGAATGAACTTCCTTCTGGCAGAAAACAAAGAACTGAGCTTGTTGTCCACTTGTATTAGCTTATCATGTAGTTTGGAGACTATGTTATGAATTTTAAACAGATGTAAAATCAACTCCATTGTTATTCTCCAAAGTGAATACTGTGTTTTTCATTTAAATGTTATGTAATTATTTGTTTCAATTTATATTTTAAAAATTATTTTATTGAGGTTATATTGGTTTATAACCTGAAGTGTAAACTTCAGGTATACATTATTATAAATCCGTTTCTGTATAGATTGCACCACGTTCACCACCAATACTCTAGTTTTTATCCGTCATCATACATACGTGGCCCTATACCCTTTTTGCCCTCCCTCACCTCCTTCCCTATGGTAATGACTAATCTGTTCTCTTTAGCTTGTGTTTATCTTCCAAATATGAGTAAAATAATGCAGTATTTTTCTTTTTCTGTCTGGCTTTAGCATAATATCCTCAAGGTCCATCCATGTTGTTGCAAATGGCACAATTTTGTCCTTTTTTTATGGCTGAGCAGTATTCCATTGTGTGTGTGTATACACATCTTTATCCATTCATCTGTTGATGTTGCTTCCATGTCTTGACAACTGTGAATCATGCAGTAATGAAAGTAGGGACACATAAATCTCTTTGAAATGTTGATTTTATGTTCTTTGGATAAATATTCCATAGCGGGGTAGCTGGATCATATGGTATCTCTCTTTTTAATTTTTGAGAAATCTCCATACTGTTTTCCATAGAGGCTGCACCAGTTTACATTCCCATCAGCAGTGTATAAGGGTTCCCTTTTCTCCAACATTTATTTCTTGTTTTGTTAATTATAGCCATTCTGATGGCTGTAAGGTGATATCTCATTGTACTTTTGATTTGCATTTCCCTAACAATTAGTGATGTTGAACATCTTTTCATGTGCCTGTTGGCCATCTGTATATCTTCTTTGGAAAAACACCTGTTGATATCCTTTGCCCATTTTTTGACTGAGGTGTGTTTTTTGTTGTTTTTGAGTTGTATGAGTACTTTACATATTTTGGAAATTAAACCCTTGTCAGATATATGATTTGCAAATATTTTCTCCCAGTTGGTGGGTTGTCTTTTCATTTTGTTCATGGTTTCCTTTGCCTTGCAGAAGCTTTTTAGTCTGATGTAGTTGCATTTGTTTATTTTTTCTTTTGTCTCCCTTGCGTGAGTAGACATGGTATTCAAAAAGATACTGCTAAGACCAATGTCAGAGTGTACTGCCTACATTTTCTTCTAGGAGTTTTACAGTTTCAGGTCTTACATTCAAGTCTTTAATCCATTTTGAGTTAATTTTTGTGCAAGGTGAATCTGTCGATTGCTTCAGGTAATATGGACATTTTAAATATGTTTATTCTTGCAATCCATGAGCATGGAATATCTTTCCATTTCTTTATGTCTTCTTCAATTTCTTTCAACAGTGTCTTATAGTTTTCAGTGTATAGGTCTTTCACCTCCTTGGTTAGATTTATTCCTAGACATTTTATTCTTTGTATTGAGAGTGTAAATGGGATTATATTCTTAACTTCTCTTTCTGCTAGTTTGTTATTAGTGTGTAGAAATGCAACTGACTTTTGTATGTT
Organism: Equus przewalskii; assembly: GCF_037783145.1. NCBI lineage: Eukaryota > Metazoa > Chordata > Mammalia > Perissodactyla > Equidae > Equus > Equus przewalskii. Next base: position 60,826,335 of record NC_091832.1, on the reverse strand, counting down.
GATTTTGTATGCTGCAACTTTGCTGTAGTTGTTGATTATTTCTAATAGTTTTCCAGTAGACTCTTTAGGATTTTCTATATATAGAATCATGTCATCCACAAACAGTGAGAGTTTTACTTCTTTCTTTTGGATTTGGATCCCTTTTATTTCCTTTTCTTACCTAATTGCTCTGGCTAAAATTTCCAGTATGATGTTGAATAAGAGTGGCGAGAGTGAGCACCCTTGTTTTGGTCCTGTTCTCAGAGGGATGGCTTTCAGTTTTCACCATTGAGTATAATGTTGGCTGTGGGTGTGTCATACACGGCCTTTATTATGTGGAGGTACTTTCCTTTCATACCTATTTTATTCACAGTTTTTGTCATAAATGGGTATTGGATCTTGTCAAATCCTTTCTCTGCATCTATTGAGATGATCATTTGACTTTTATTCTTCATTTTGTTAATGTGGTATATCACGCTGATTGATTTGGGGGTGTTACACAACCCCTATATCCCTGGAATATCTTATTTGATGATGGTGAATCATCCTTTTAATGTATTGATGTATTCAATTTGCGAGTATTTTGTTGAGGATTTTTGCATCTATGTTCATCAGTGATATCAGCCTGTGATTTTCTTTTTTTGTGCTGTCCTTGTCTGGTTTTGGTATCAGAGTAATAATGGCCTCAGAATGATTTAGGAAGCATCCATCCTCTTCAATGTTTTGGATAGTTTGAGGACAAGTACTAAATCTTCATCGAATGGTCTATTCAGATTCTCTATTTCTTCTTGATTCAGTTTTGGGAGGTTGTATGATTCTAAGCACTTATCCACTTCTTCTAGGCTATCTAATTTGTTGGCATATAGCTTTTCATAGTATTCTCTTATAATCCTTTGTATTTCTGTGGTATCCATTGTAATTTCTCCTCTTCATTTTGATTATATTTATTTGAACCTTCTGTCTTTTTTCTTAGTGAGTCTGGCTAAGAGTTTGTGAAATTTTTTTTGGTTTTGAAGAATCAGCTCTTAGTTTCATTGATCCTTTCTATTATTTTTTTAGTCTCCATTTCAGTTATTTCTGCTCTGATTTTTATTGCTTCCCTCCTTCTACTGACTTTGGTCTTTGTTTGTTCTTCTTTTTCTAATTCTTTTATGTGCAGTTTAAGATTACTTATTTCAATTTTTTCCTCTTTGTTGAGGTAGGCCTGTATTGCGATAAACAGGTCAATTTGTAATTTTTTTATGTTTAGTCTACAGAAATGTTTCCAGCACAATCTACAAATTTCTGCTATGCAATTTTTTAGTTCTAATCATCTTTTACATATAAATGATTTGTTGATATAATATAAAGAACTCCAAATTATAAGTGCTAGAAAAGTGAATATAAATATAAACGGATTGATATATGAATGTAAAAGAATTTTTGGTTGTTACAAATATATTTGCATAACATTAAAAAGTAATCTACTACATACAATTAATATGAACTATATAGTCAAAACATTCTATGCCTAAAAGCAATGATTTATTCCTTGAATACTTAAAATTTTTAAATACAATAAATCACCTTAAATAAAGCAAAAATTAAACAGAAACTGGAAAAGATAAAGGACAATTATGTTTACCTTATAAAAAGCTCAAATAAACTGTTACAGCACAAAGACCCAAACAGGTAACTGCTTTCCTTTCAAGATATTTAAAAGTTTGTACCTTATTTTATACTTATGTAAGCACTTGTTTCCCTCCCACCCCCACCCCGACTCCTTAGGAATACATTTCAAATCAAAATGATTTAAGTATTCTTAAAGGACTTTAGAAAATACAAGAACCTTGAGGCTGCCCCTGGTTAAGCTTGGCATGCTCCACTTTGGCAGCCTGGGCTCACTGGTTCAAATCCTGGGCATAGCCTTACACCACTCATCAGCCATGCTGTGGCAGCAACCCACACACAAAATAGAGGAAGATTGGCACAGATGTTAGCTCAGTGCTCATCTTCCTCAAGTGCAAAAAGAAGAAGACCAGCAAGATATGTTAGCTTGGGGCAAATCTTCCCAGCAAAAAAAAAAAAAAAAAATTACAAGAACCTCAATACTATTGTTAAATGAAGTATAAATAATTTATGTGAATGCTGCTCTCAGTGAACAGACATTAAAAGAGGCCACTTGGCCATAAAATTGATTTTGAAATAACTAACAAAATGAGAAAATACACTTTTAAAGTGACTATGATGGCAATGTATAAATAAGACTAGTCTGTGTTTTTTTGTTAGACTTAGCTGTTAAATACGTTCAGTCTCTACCAAACACTAGCAGAGAATACACAATTATATGAGAGCAGATTTGTAAAATAAGAAAATTGGGGGGAACTTTTTTTCTTCAAATCTTTAGGTACTTCTGGACAAACGAGAGCATAGTATTTTTATAGACTTTCAGAAAACGAGGTAAATGCGTAGTTTAGGCAAAGTTGAAATGTTATTATTTTCTTTCATTGTCCCTGTTCTTATAAAGATAATGCCATAATTTCAATAAAAGCAATAATAAAGACTCATAAAACCATTATGCTAACATTTTTAATAGAACAATATTGAATATTTGCATTCAATAATGAGTTCAAAAAATTAGAGAAAGATGACCTAATTGATTTATAAATAGCAATTTTATAGAAGCATTCTATACAGAAGTTTCTAATTGTAATATTCTAATATATTGTTAAAATTATAATTGTGAGTTTTTTGAATACTTGTATGATGTTACACTAATTTCAGTGTGTCACAATGAGTGCTGAAAAAATGAAAACCAGGTTTAATTAATAACTAGAATACATTCCCTTCATTTTATGTGAAACTAATACTGAAACACTTTATCATTATTTTCAAAATTCTCTGACACTTAGAGTTTAAAATGGATATTTTATATCATATTTCTATGTATCTTATGTATGTAATGAGAGTTCTACTTGCAAAAACAAGTGAATCCTCTCTACTAATTTTTAAATAAAAGGGGTTAATTAAGGAAGTTTATATACTTCACAGAATCTTTGTAGGGACTGGACAAATAAACCTAAGGTTAAGTTTCCAAGAATTTCTGCCAAACCAGGGTTGGAAATATAATTGGTAAGTTCAAAATGAGGTACCAACTGAGTATGAGGGGTCCTTTCTTCAAAAAGTATACAAAAGATTCTGAAATATAAAGCCTTTTCCATTCTTCTGTTGTCTCTCTTGACTTCTCATGTTGTTTTTTATTTGATATTTACTGTCATTCTAAGTAAATAAGAATTAAAATGCAAAATATTTGCATGAATATTTAAGAGATTTTATTTATTTTGGCAGTTTTATATTCACAGGAAAATTGAGGAAAATGTACAGAGTTCCCATATACACCCTGCCCTCACACCTGCATAATGGCCTCCATAATTAATATCTCCTACCAGAGTGGTACATTTGTTAAAACTGATGAACTTAATTGACACATGATTATCAGGCAAAGTCCAGAATTTTCATTAGAACTCATTCATGGTGTTGTATATTTTACTGGTTTGGACAAATGGATACTGACATGCATCCACTATTATTGTATCATACAGAATAGTTTCACATCCCTAAAAATCCTCTGTGCTCCACCTGTTCCTCTCCCCCTCCCTTTAACCCTGACAACCATTGAACTTTTTACTGTTTCCATAGTTTTGCCTTTTCCAGAATGTCATATAGTGGAATCACCATACAGTATGTAGCCTTTTCAGATTATTTCACCTAGCAAAATGCACTTAAGTTTCCTCCATGTCTTTTTCATGGCTTGATAGCTCATTTCTTTTTAGTGCTGAATAATATTCCATTGTCTGTATGCATCACAACTTATTTATCCATTCACTTACTCAAGGACATCTTGGTTGCTTCTAAGTTTTGGCCATTATGAATAAAGCTGCTATAAACATCTCAGGCACCTTTTTGTGTGGACATATGTTTTTAATTTATTTGGGTAAATACCAAGGAGTATGACTGCTGGGTCATACAGTAAGAGCATGTTTAGTTTCACAAGAAACCACAAAACTTTATTCCAAAGTGGGTATACCATTTTGCATTCCCACCAGAATAAATGAAAGCTCTTGTTGGTGCACATCTTCACCAGCATTTGGTGTCCTCTCTTTCAGAATTTGGCCTTTCTAATAGGGGTGTAGTGGTATCCCATTGTTTTAATTCCCATTTCCCTGAAGACTTACAATGTGGAGCATCTTTATATATTCTTTTTTGCCATGTGTATATCTTCTTTGGTAAGGCATTTATTAAGGTCTTTAGCTCATTTTTTAATTGAGTTGTTTGTTTTGTTATTGTTGAGCCTTAAGCATTCTTTGACTATTTTGGGTAACAGCCCTTTAAGAGATAAGCCTTTTGCAAATATTTTCTCCCAGTCTATGGCTTATTTTTCATTCTCTTGACACTGAGTTTCACAGAGCAGAAATTTTTAATTTCAATGAATTCCAATATACCAATTTTTGCTCTCATGGATAATGATTTTGATATCTAAAAAGTCACCTCCAAACCTAAATTCATCTAGGTTATCTTCTATGTTATAATCTAGAAGTTTTTATAAATTTGCATTTTACATTTACGTCTATGACCCATTTTGAATTAATTTGGGGGAAGGTGTAAGGTCTGTGTCTAGAATCTTTTTTTATTTTTTGTATTTGGATGTCCAGTTGTTCCAGCAACATTTGTTGAAAAGACAATACTTTCTCCATTCTATTTCCTTTGCCCCATTTGTCAAAGATCAGTTGAATATATGTGTATGGATCTATTTCTGGGCTCTCTCTTCTGTTCCACTGACTTATATGCCTGTTCTTTAACCAAGACTATACTGCCTTGATTACTGTAGCTTTATGGTAAGTCTTGAAGTTTGGTAGTGTCAGTCCTCCAATTTTATTCTTCTGCTTCAATGTTGTGTTGGATATTCTGGGTCTTTTGCCTGTCCATATAAACTTTAGAGCAAGTTTGTCAACATTCAAAAACTAATTTGGTGGAATTTTGTTTGAATTTGTATTGAATCTAGAAATCAAGTTGAGAAGAACTGACATCTTAACAACAGTGAGTCTTCCTATCCACGAACACAAAATATCTCTCTACTTATTTATTTCTTCCTTAATTTCATTCACCAGAGTTTTATAGTTTTCCCCATACAGATATTGTACACATTTTGTTAGATTTATACATAAGTATTTCATTTTGGCAGTACTAATACAAATGGCATTATGGGTGCTTTCTGGTTTTTTGTTAGTGAGGTAACATTGGTTTATATTATATAAATTTCATGTGTATATCATTATATATTTTGATTTCTGTGTAGATTACATCATGTTCACCACCCAAAGACTAATTACAATCACCACACACATGTGCCTAATCACCACTTTCATCCTCTTCCCTCCCTCCTTCCCCTCTGGTAATCACCAATCTAATCTCTGTTTCTACATGGTTGTTTGTTGTTGTTTTTATCTTCTACTTATGAGTGAGATCATATGGTATTTGACTTTCTCCCTCTGCCTTATTTCACTTAGCATAATACTCTCAAGGTCCATATTTGAAATTCCACTTGGCTACTACTGATATTCAGGAAAGCAACTGAGTTTTGTATATTAACCTTATATCCTGTAAACTTGCTATGATCACTTATTAGTTCCAGGAGTATTTTTTTGTTGATTCTTTTGCATTTTCTACATAGACAATGATATCATCTGTGAACAAAGACAGTTTCATTCCTTCCTTCCCAGTCTATATACCTTTAATTTCCTTTTCTTGTCTTGTAACATTAACTAGGACTCCCAGCACGATGTTTAATAGGAGTGGCAAAAGGGGACATCCTTGCCTTGCACATGATCTTAGTGGGAAAACTTTGAGATTTTTACTATTAAGTATGATGTTAGCTGTAGATTTTTTGTAGATATTCTTTATTAAGTTGAAGTAGTTACCCTCTATTCCTAGTTTACTGAGTTATCATCATCACTGGATGTTGGGTTTTGTCAAATGCTTTTTCTATATCTCTTGATATGATCACAAGATTTTTCTTTTTTAGCCTGTTAATGTGATGGAGTACATTAATTAATTTTGGAATGTTGAGCCAACTTTGCACAGCTGGGATAAATCACAGTTGGTAGTGTTGTCTAATTCTTTGTAAACATTGTCGCATTTAATTTGCTAATATTTAGTTGAGGATTTTTGCACCAAGTTCATTAGAGATATTAGTGTGTAGTGTTCCTTGCAACGTCTTTGTCTGGTTTTGGCACCAGGGTAATATTGGCCTTAATAGAATCAGTTAAGAAATATTCCTCTGCCTCTATCTTCTAAAGGAGATTGAAGAGAATTAGTATAATTTCCTTCCTAAATGTTCAGTGGAATTCGCCAGTGAACCCATATGGGCCTAGTACTTTCTGTTTTAATTTCTTTCCGTTTTTGATTCAACTTTTTAATAGCTATAGGCATATTCATATCATCTGTTTCTTCTTGTGTGAGTTTTCAGATTGTGTCTTTCAAGGAATTAGTCCATTTCATCTAGGTTATCTAATTTGTAGATCTAGAGTAGTTTATAATATTCCCTTATTATACATTTAATTTCCATCAGATCTGTATTAATATACCCTCATTCACTCATGACATTACTAATTTGTGTCCTCTTTTTTTTTTTTTTGTCTTAGTTAACTTGGCTAGAGGCTTGCAAGTTTATTGATCTTTTCAAAGAATCCACTTTTGGCATCACTGATTGACTCTTTTGAGTTCCTGTTTTCAATTTCATTCATTTCTACTCTAATTCTTATTATTTCCTTTCTTCTACCTACTTTAAATTTAACTTTTCTTTTCTTTTTCTAGTTTGCTAAGGTAGATGCTTAGATTGATGATTTTAGATACTTCTTCTGATCTAATACACACATTCAATGCTACAAATTTCCCTCTAATTATTGCTTTTTCTACACCCCACAAATTCTCATAAGTATGTTTTCATTTTGATTTAGTTCAAAATATTTTTAAGTTCTCTTGAGATTTCTTCTTTGACCCATGTGTTATTTAAATGTGTGTTATTTAATCTCCACACATTTTAGGATTTTCTAGTTATTTTTCTGTTATTGATTTCTAATTTAATTCCTTTATGGTCCGAGAGCAGAAATAGTATGATTTCTATTCTTTTAAATTTGTTAAGGCATGTTTTAAGGCCCAGAATGTGGTCTATCTTGGTCAGTGTTCCACATGAGCTTGAGGAGACTGTGTATTCTGATGTAGTATGAAACAGTCTATAGATGTCAGTTGATTCATGGTGTTTTTGAGTTCAAATATTTCCTTACTGATTTTTTGCCTACTAGACCTGTCCATTTCTGATAGAGGGGTGTTGATGGCTTCAACTGTAATAGTGGATTCATCTATTTCTCCTTGCACATCAATAAGATTTTGCCTCACATATTTTGCCACTCTGTTGTAAGGTGCATATACATTAAGGATTGTTATGTCTTCTCGGAGAATTTACTCCTTTCTCATTATGTAATGTTCCTCTTGAATTTTAACATTTACCTTTATAGCACGCAATCCCAATTTTAAAAGCAAATGTAAAAGTATTTAACGAGTATGCAGAATCACCGAAATTGTACAACCTATATTTCATAAATATGTATATGTATTTTGTTCTTACCAGAACAGTGGAAGTCCTGGACAAAACAAACTCAATTGTTTTTATTTCACTTTTTGATAAAAATATATCAATAATCTCTACTTTTGGCTTACTGATGAGTAAGGGAAAGACTTAAAGGATAAAGAACCATGGGTTTCACTATCCTTTTCTTTCCTTCTATGTCATCATTCTAGGTGTAAATAATTGACTAGTACTCAGAAGTAACATAAGTAAGGAAGGATACGGTAGGATTTCTTGATTATTCGTTTTTTAAATGCCATTGCCATTGTCTTATATTTAAAGTAAGTTCTCGTTCAAATGGAAAGTGTGGTCTCTGAGCACTGTCACCACCCTCACTTACTCTGTTGTGAGACTTAGTATGCTTACTTTGTGCTCACTTTGAGTCTCTGTGAACTCCCAATCATTATTGGCCCATTGGATTCTGTGCTAATGGAGGCACTGCAAACACTCTATGCGAATGTGGAAACAATGAACAGTGGCAGAAATGCATATTGCACATATCTCCTCTGCTCACATACATGCTCCATTGTTCCATACACTTCACTTTCAAAATATATGTTCAGTGACAAATTATTAAAAGATTCCAGATGGTGACAGCAGGTCATCATATCAGGTGTGGGGTCCTTCTAAGCATGGAGCCCTGTGTGACTACATGCCCATGAAGTTAGCCCAAACAATGGAATAGAATTGGGACCTGATGAAAAACTTGCAGCTCTTGGCATCACCAAACATTAAATATCAGAACTTTACTCCAATGATATTGAATATGATGATGGTTTGTCAAGGACATTTCAGTATCATAAAGTTGACCATTCAACCACCTCTGCTCCCCTAAAACCAAATGACATTCCTGTCACTCATACTTGCAGAATAAGCTTACATGCTAATTTTTTTTCTGGATCAAAGCCTTACATATATTTGTACAACTCTAATACAACATAAAACACTTACCTGCATATTAGTTTCAAGGGAAACAGAATTAGAATTATTTGAGAAAGCATGACTTTGATATGGTAATTTCTGCAGAGAACAAAAGTTAAATTGATATTTGTGTTGTTTCCAATTTTGGTTTATCATGTATAAAATTTCTATGAACATTCACATACAAATCTTTTTGCGGACATAAGTTTTCATACTCTCAGTTAAATACATAAAGGTTGCATTGCTGAGTCATACATTGAGTAAATTATTAATGTGATAATACATTGCCAAACTATTTTTGAAAGTGGCCATTCCATTTTGAATTCCCCTCAATCAAGTGAGTTTCAGTTGATCCAAACTCTTACAACAATTAGTACTGTCATTCTTTCTAATGTTAGCCATTCTGGAGAGTCAATATTAGTATTATATTCTCATTTAAAATTGCATTTATACAGAACTGATAAAGTTGTGCATATTTGCTATTCATATTAAGTAGCCTGGCTCCAGGCCAAAATCCTGTATGTGATCTCACAGGCCCAACCATAGACAATTAGAAGGCTTTGCTCAGCAAGCCTCATGCTCTCCCTACATCAGACTTGGTGCATAACCAAAGTATTATAGTTTTCTAGAAGAAGTTGCAGTCAAGAACTCAGGCACTGCAGCTGGCTGTGCCCTTACATGTATCTACATTCCTAGCCCAGGTGCCTCATTTTGGATGAGTCCTCCTAATTGAGATACTTAAAGTACTTTTCTCCACTCTGACTCAGCATTTTTTGACTCCTCACCTTTCCCCATTTTCCTTCTCCTAGTCTCTCAGGTCCATAAAAAGGCAAGAGCCTTTTGCTATGGCCCCTTGACAATGAGATGATTCCCCCCACATCTGCACTGTCATTTGACCCTTGCTTGGTATCGTTCTTTGGGGAAAAAATGTAATATAAAAGAGGGAGATCTTTTTTCTTTTACCCTTTGTTTGCCCTGTCACATTAAATAAATAAAGACTTGATTATTACTTTCAATTTCGCTTGTTGTCCTAATTAACCACCTCAACACTTGGTAACTAGACATATATATAATCTCGTGAAATGTCTGCTCAAATTTTTGTTTGTTTTTTGAGGTTGTCTTCTTATTAATGGGTTGTAAATGTTCTTTATATATTCTGGATACAGCTCCTCAATCAGATATATTTTGCAATATTTTGTACCAGTATTTTCTTCACTGTGGTTTTTGAAGGCAAAAGTATTTCTGTAAAATCAAATTTATCAAAAGTCTGTTTATAATTCATGTAAAACATAAATTATTTCTCAATTGATTTACTTTGTTACATTTATGAAATTCAATAGAGCATATATGTGTGAGAGTGTCTTTCTGGACTCTCAACTTCACTGATCTGTGTCCACTGATCCGTGTCCACTGATCCATGTATTTTCTGAAGCTATTACCACCCCTTCTTGATTACTGTAGATTTACCTTGTCTTGAAGTCAGATCATGTGGGACCTCCAATTCTGTATTTTGATAATTGTGTTAGTTTTTCTAGATACTTACATTTTCATATAAATTTAGAATTAGCTTGTCAATTACTACAGAGAGATTCTCTTTGAGATTCTGATTATGACGTTATTGCATCTATAGATTAATTTGGTCAAAATTGGGATAGTGACAAAATTTGGTATCCTATCTATGAACATAGGACATCTCTCCATTTATTTAGTTCCTCTTTAATTCCTCTCAGTATCATGTTTCAGTTTTAAGTGTACTGATACACTCAAATATTCATTACACTTATTCCTACATATTTTAGGTTTCAATATTCTATTATAAATGGTAATTTTTATTGTTTTCCAGAAATTCACTTCTAATACACCAGTGCTTAAAAATTGGGGGGAAGGTAAATATGCATTTCCAGGCTGATCCTCCAGGGTTAATACAGAGTATTTAATAGAAAATTTAACTACTAGGTGACACTCTCGGGCAAGCAGAATTTTAGGAGGTCATCAATATTAATGTTTGACTCTAGGGATCCCATCACATTTATGAGCCATAACCATCTCCATAAAATATTTTATAACACTCATAATTCTGAGTGACACAACTATGGGACATTGCTGACTATTATTGTCAGAGGCAATAGCTAAAACAATAAGAACATGGATTCTCACTTATTTCTGCTTTTGACATCTCATAGGAGGGAATCTGATTGGTAGAACCTAACTTACATCAAAACTCTAACAGTAATGCTGTCCAGAAAATAGTGTTTCCAGGTTCTGAAGGTCAGAAATAAATGCATACTGATTGCCAACTTAACAAATCCATCATATGTACAGCAATAGAAGCATAGTTATAATGTGCTTGATCTGTTGCTATACTTATTTACTCATACTCTTATGTCAATTTATACCAAAATCCACTGTGACACTAGTTTCACTGTATCTTAGCAAATTTCTGCTACTTTTAAAAAAGAAACATGGCATATTATTCTTTTAATTCATGTTATTATTAATTAGCTTGATTATTTTAATTCTTTGTGCTTTTTAAAATATTTTTCTCATGTGTGTAAATGACTATTTGATTTTTTAATCCATTCAGTTTTTGTGTTGTTCAATTTTTGGATTTATTCCTCCTCAGGAATTAGTAATCTATTTTTTATTCCACACATATTTTGGCATTTATTTTTGGTTTTGAATTTTTGTCGTTTTTTAAATCAATTTTTATTTAGTTTTGTCATTTGTTGTCCATCATACACATTAAAAAAATATTTACTACACACCTACTATTTTCTAGAGGTGGTGAGACCAGACTTTGTAGACGAGTGAACAAAACCAGGCTCCATGGGCATAGATAGGACTCTACCTATAAATTAAGTAACCAAGAAATAAATCTAAAATTGCAGCTTAGGAAGGTAATATGAAGGAAAAATAAATATTTATAAGGGTTGTAACAATGATCTGATGCTGAAGTTTCTACGGAATTTTTCTTGAGCAGATAATGATTCGGAATAAATAAGAACTAACCAGTCAAAGCAGGTTGGAGGCTTAAATGAGGTTGTCCAAAGAGAATTAAAGACAAGATAGAGACTAGTGCAAGCTGAAACTGGACAGGTAGGGAGAAAAATAATCATGCAAAACCTTGCAAGCCACTGCATAAAACAGCAATCAGATAAAACTTTCAAAGCCTTTAAGTACCAGAAGTCTTAAATATTCATGAAGTTAAATAAATAAAGTCATTCACTTTGTGTTTTGTTCCATTATTCTACACTTAATCTCTCACTTCACAAACTTGATTATTAATTATTCCTCTTTCCTTTGGCAAGCAAATATTTACCATTTTGTGACAGAAGAATACTTAAATCACATATGCTTTGTGACATAAACTTAAGAAGAAAAATTATTCCCTATTAACAAGAAAATAATAGTAACACGTGGCTGAATAGCAAAAAAAATTTAAGTCATTAACTGAACTTATCATTATAGCCTGTGGTTTCTTTTAAAGATATTTCTACATATTAGTTAAAGATTTTGCTGTTTATCAAGTTGATCAAAGCAGAAGCTTGTGTGTTTTCCAAGAATCCTCTATAATTCTCCTATCTCCCACATAACAGCAATCACCAAATAGTCTATAAATCTTATCTCCTTAAATATATCTCAATTCTATATGCACCATTTTTAGCTTATGGCAATTTTCAAAGTTCAGTTTCTTATCGTCTCCTTCCAGGAACATTGCAACTGAGAGTTATTGGATCTCTCTACCTCTAGATTTATAATCTTCAAATCCATTCTCCATGCTGCTACCAGATTGCTCTCTCTAAAATGTAATTCAACAATATCATCCATTTGTGTTTTTTTCCTTATAATTATGCATTTATTTTTTTAATTAACATTTTCCATACTGCTTTATAAACTCTGTGCACAGAGTCTACTTTGTTTACCAGTGTAATCAATGACTTGAACGTAAGTAGCTATGAGATAAATAACTGTGGAATGAATGAATATTTCCAACAGTTTTTTGGCTTTCCCTGACCTTCAGAATAAAGACAAGTTCCTTTAGAATGGTATAAACTCTATGATCAGGCTCCTGACCAGGTCTCCCCCTAATCTTTCACCATTCTCACAATGTACTTCGTGGTTCAATAATTCAGGGCTGCAAAAATCATGGTGCTCATGGGCACCTCTTGCCTTTGTCCATCTCCCCCTTGCTTGGAGCAAAATCTCCCCTCCCAGTTTAAAATCTTAAATGTGACCATCTGCCATAAAATTTGCATATAATTGGAGTAGTGGGTTCCTCACCTGTTTTTAGTTTGCATGGGTGCAACCCGTATATAGATAATATTTACAAGTTTTAGTGAAAGTAACTTTTTATATTTGCCTATTGCACTTAGATGTAAACTTCTACAAAGACAAGAGATCTTTTGTGTATTGTATCCTCAGCATTTATCATGTCTGGCATGTAATAGGTATTTAAAATTTTTTAAGTAAATAGAACCAAACAAATGTTGCATAAGGTAAATTATAAGAAAAATAAAGTGAGAGAAGTAACGAATACTTCAGGAAGTTATCTTTTTATTAGCATTTACTATAAGCTTGATTTAGAATATAATTGTGATCATGCATTCTTAACATTTTAATGCAAACTAGAATAGGCACTCTGAGATGTAAAAACTTTAAAGGAACATTTTTGGAAAAATGCTTCATAAAATCCCTTCTCTTATGTGAAATGATCAATTCTAGTTACTTTCAATGCTGTTCTCTTCAAATTCTCTACTCCTCTGAGATAATCTTTGTTATAAAAGTTTCAGAAAATGATTCCAGAATTAGCTTTCCTGTCTGCTCCCCAAAGATCTATTAAAATTGATAATACATGGGAAATCAATATTAAAATATGTAAAGACGTGAACTGCTAACATCTCGCTAAGAAAATAACTTGGTGAATTCATAAATCTGTCATTGGGAGAGTATCTGAAGTAAGATACTGAGGAATCACTAGGTTTCTTTGGCGTTAATTTTTAGCATTATGACCATGTAACAATGAATCTCATAACAAAAATTTACATTCTTTTGCTTAGTTTTTTATAAAATGGCTTTTTGTCATCTAAATTTACACATCTAAATGAGTATTTTAAAACAAAAATTTATTGCTCTGAAGTTGTTCATGATTTCCTCTGTGAAAAAATCTCTAGATACAATAATTGTATTAATGCAATTGAATAATTCAATCATTACTCCTTTTTTTTTTTTAAAGTTTGGCACCTGAGCTAACAACTGTGGCCAATCTTTTCTTTTTCCTCCTTCTTCTTCTTCCCAAAGCCCCCCACTACATAGTTGTATATTCTAGTTGTAGGCCCTTCTGGTTGTGCTAGGTTGGACACAGCCTCAGCGTGGCTTGATGAGCAGTGCCACGTCCAAGCCCAGGATCCGAACCAGCAAAACCCTGGGCCGCTGAAGTGGAGTGTGTGAACTTAACCACTCAGCCACAGTGCCGGCTCCTCAATCATTATTCTAATGATACTTATTCTTTCTAAACTTTGGGCTGATAATTAAAGCTTAATTTATTTACTTGCAGAATATGCCTAAAAGAATTGAAGTTAAAGTGTTGTTATTGATCTTCTATGAACATATTATTAGAATTCAATTACTCTAGTAAATGGCATAGTCAGCCCTGGTGGTCTAATGGTTAGGACTCGACACTCTCACTGGGTCAGAGAACCACACGAGCCATCTGTTGGTTGTCATACAGTGACAGCTGCGTGTTGCTGTGATGCTGAAAGCTATGCCCTTGGTATTTCTAATACCAGCAGGATCACCTATGGTGCACAGGTTTCAGCAGAGCTTCCAGACTAGACAGACTAGGAAGAAAGACCTGGCCACCCTCTTCCAAAAAAGTCGGCCATGAAAACCTGATGAATAGCAGTGAAGCATTGTCTGATATAGCAAGCAAGGTGAGAAGATGTTGCAGAAAGACTGGGCAGGGTTTCGTTCTGCTGTATACAGCGTCACTAGGAGCTGGAATTGACTTAACAGCACCAACAAAAAAGTAAGTGGCATATTAATCTATAATTATATAATAATAATTGCAATATTTTATTAATTATTTGACTGTTTATCCCATTCCCCACTATACTGCTCCTGTTGTTCAGAAGTTACCTCATTATTACATTTAACACTCTCTCATTTTGGCCAAGGAAGAAGTACAAGTGAGAGAGTAAGAAAGCAAAAAAAGTTTGTGCAAAAGGGAATTTCTGATCATTTTATATATACATAAGGAAAACAATATTTATTTAATGAGAAAATGAAAGGTGTTTCTTAACTTTATTTCTTATCTGTCCCTGTGATTAAAAGTCCCGAAATTACACGGCATGTTTTGCCCTCAAGCATCAGTAGCAGAATATAACCTTTTAAGGAGATGATAAACACCAACCTAAAAAGGACAGTGTGAAACTGATGAAAGAGGAAAAGGGGTCAAAAAGGAGTATGGCAAGGTGAAAAATTATGACAGTACAAAAAATTATGTAGAGCTTCAAAATGACAGAAAATTGTGACATGTGCAGACCCTTAACCACAAACTTTTATGAATTTTGCAACACAAAAGTTAAAGAAAAGTTATATTTACTATTTTATTTTACTTGCATGATTTACTTCAAGAAACAGAACTTTAGGATGATTGAAAATATAATCAAAGTTGTTTATTAGAAATTAATGTCACACATTTATATCACGAATATACATCTTCAATATTTATTTTGCTCGAGTCCTTCAGAGAAGCATTTTATTAGAAAAGTAAATGGGAAGTAATTTTATAAAGCAGGAATTAGAATTAAGCTTATAACAAATAATAATGATCATATATTAGTTTTATTTAGCTGTTGATAATATGAGGTTTTTTGTTTTTGTTTCTGTTTTTCCTGCTTGATATTTTATCAGATATTTTATCAGACTTCTCCTATTTGCAATTATGATCGGAGAATATTATATATTCGAAAATACTTCACCAATTAGCTATTCCAACATTAAAATTATATAGGTAAGGAAACTGAAGCCCAGAAATGGAAAGCAGTTGCTCAGAGTGACGTAGCTAGTTATTTAAGTCATGACTGAAAATTACAGTCTTCTGACTCAAAGAAAGATCTGTTCCTGTCCTGCAGGAGCTTGGAGATTCATGAAGAGAAAGATACACCAAAGAATAACTCACATAGAGTGATATAATTGTAATACTAAAAATATATGAAGGTACCTTCGGGGCACAGAAAGGCAAATAAACATTTTCCTTCTCAGGGAAAGCAAGATTTAAAATGTGTCATGAAGGATGTGGAGGAATTAAATTAGATGGAGAAACACCTCTTTGTAGGTAGGAAAGGGAAGCAGCAGCATTCCATGCAGAAGAAAAGCACAAAACAGCATCATGAATGTGAAAATGATCACAGAAAATAGTGAAGAACACAATGAGGCTAGAGTGTAGAATGTACTGCATGTGTGGAATGGCAAGACATGGGGTAGGAAAGTAGTGTACTTCATCAAATATACGCCAAGTGTCTACCATATATCAACCACTATTTTAAATACTGATAATATAAAATATTACCAAGGCATGGTCCTGCCTTTAAAGAGCTAGGATAAAATGTGATAGATAGATAGATAGATAGATAGATAGATAGATAGATAGATAGATAAACTATATCAGTAAAGAATAAAGTATAATTTTCTACTTAGATTATAAAACTAAATTAAGTTGACGAGATGATTTTGACATGGCTTCACTTTGATGTTATTGTTATCTAGTTGTTAATCTCTAAATCACATTCAACACCACTTTATTTTTATCAAAATTTGCTAGTGTGAACATTGCTTTCAAACTTAAACAGTATTTTTCTGAATGCATCCTATTCATTTTCAGAATTTGGCAGCACATCATACTATTATTATGAGGCTTCATTTCAAAAAAGTTAATTAGAATCATATTTTAGCTAGAAGTAATTTAAATGATGAACTAGTTCATCTCCTCATTTTAAGCAAGAAATATTGAGCCAAAAATCAGTAACTTTCTTCAGAATACTTAGCAGCCACATACACTTAAAATCCAGGTCTTCTAATCTTTCTTTTGTACCATGGCCCATATTTAATTTTAAAAACAATTTTCCTTCATACTATTCTGAAGTATAGAGGGAAACTAGTATGTAACTGCAATTCACAAAGGTCATCTTACACCTTTACTTTAAAGCACTAGAAATTAAATCGACAGCTCAAAATAACTGATTCAATCCACTAAAAGAAGCAGAAAACATCAACAAACTACTTTTTTTTTGCCAGGAAAGAGTCACCCTGAGCTAACATCTGTTGCCAATCTTCCTCTTTGTTTTTTTTCTCTCCAAAGCCCCAGTACATGGTTGTATACCCTAGTTGTAAGTTGTTCTAGCTCTCCTATGTGAGCAGCTGCCACAGCACGGGAACTGACAGATGGGTGATGTGGTTCCACAGCATGGAAGTGAACTTGGGCCACCAAAGCAGCGAGCATCGGACTTTAACCACTAGGCCATCAGGGCTGGCTCAACAAACTATTTTTTTGATATATAATATAGTGACATGATAACCTATACATCTTATAGTCACTAGTCCATGAAGCCTATGAGTGCAAAGACTGTACACCTTGTTTAACATTTTAAGCCAGCTTAAAACCTACACACCTATCATAGGTCAACACAATGTATAACAACTGGTATGTTGAGATTTGAATCTGATTCAATATTCTATCACTACCAATATTGACTGAATAAATTAATAAAGGGAGGTCAAGGCTGTATTTATTTGTCCAGGACATTCTCTTTTCCACTATTGTGTCCAGAACCTGCACTGGATAGTTATTTCAAATCCTGCATTTTCCTTTAGGCATGCACGTTTGAAGACAACCTAAAAATATTGCCCCTGTGAAGGATATATCTATTCAAAGAATCACCAAATACTTATTGAAAGGAATTAAACAGTGAGAGTTGATCACATATATTAAACTGTGTAACATGATAGAAGAGGGATGTGTGAGAGTCTAAGGTCTTTTGTAACGATCCCAGAATCACATTTTCCAAAGCATCATTTTAACGTTACCTAGAAATGTAGCCTCAACTATCAGCAGATTGACTAAATCAGTTTATTTTCAATATCTAAACTAGTTTGCAATGATTTAATGTGTGCTAAAAAAAAGGCAAAAAAAAATGCTGTGGGATTTCAAAAGAAAGTTAAACAGTGGCTTATGTCCAAGACTTTAAAGTAAATTTTGTCTCAAAAGTCAATTAATTTTTCCTACTGTGTATGCTAATCTTTTGCATATCTTGTTTCCTAATAACATATAAGAAAATTTTGTAAAGCCTGACTTTTTAAATAGATTTTTCCTAAAAGTAACAAAAGCAAGTCAACATTTTTGCATTTAATTTTAAATAGGGTGAATTATTTTTATTGCATAAATACAGACGTGATATATGTAGAAAGAAACACATACACCTGTCTGTTACATGCTGTCAAGTCGGCTCCAAACCCTGACAACACTATGAATGAGCGATGTCCACAATATCCTGTCCTCAGCAGCCCTACTCTGGCTCCTGTAGACTCATGCTTATGGCTTCCTTCATAGAGTCAATCCATCTCATATTTGGTCTTCCTCTTTTCCTGCTGCCGTCTACTTTTCCCAGCATTGTTGTCTTTTCTAAAGAATCCTGCCTTCTCATAATGTGCCCAAAGTAGAAAAGCCTGTTTTATCTTTTTTGCCTCCAGCAATAGCTCAGGCTTAATTTGCTCTAGGACCCACTTGTTCACCTTTCTGGCAGTCCAGGGTATCTGTAGAGCTCTCCTCCAACACCACATTTCAAATGAATCAATTTTTTTTCCTGTCAGCCTTCTTCATTGTCCAGCTTTCGCCCCCGCGCACGGTAATTGGAAATATGACGGTGTGGATAATTTTGGCCTTGGTCTTTAATGACACTTCCTTTCACTTGGTGACCTTTCCTAATCCTTTCACTGCTGCCCTTCCAAGTCCCAGTCTTCTCTTGATTTCTTGACTGCAGTCCCCATTTAAATTGATGACTGGCCAAGGTAAACAAAATCTTTACCAATTTCAATGTACTCATTGTCTACGTTAAAGTTGTGTAGTTCTTCTGTAGTCATGACTTTTGTCTTACTGATGTTCAAATGCAGTCCTGCTTGTCTCTTTCTTGTTCCACTTTCGTCAGAAGTCATTTCAAGTCATTGCTGCTTTCTGCCAGTAAGATGGCGGCATTTGTATATTTTAGATTGTTGATATTTCTTCTACCAATCTTACTCCTTGGAAATATGTCATCAGGGGTATATGGGATACCAACAGAACTACTTGAAGCCACAAAGACTGAATTTGTCAAAATTCTAATAAGACTATGTCAACAAATATGGAAAACAAAACAATGGCCTACAGACTGGAAATGCTCAATATATATCACAAGCCCCAGGAAAGGAGATGTCAAGGAGTGCAGTAACTATAGGACCATTACTCTAATTTCCTATGCAAGTAAAGTGATGTTCAAGGCACTGCAACAAAGGCTTTTACCTTATCTGAAGCAAGAAGTGCCTGATGTCCAAGCTGGATTTCAAAAATCGAGAAGCACATGAAATCTAATTGTAATTATATGTTGGCTACTGGAGTGCTCCACAGAATTTCAGAAGGTTAGTGTATGTCTTACAGACTATCCAGTAAAGCCTTTGACTATATGGATCATGAAAAGCTACGGGCTGCTCTGAAAGAAATGGACATGCCTCAGTTCTTGATTGTTTTGATGGGTAATCTGTATTGTAGACAAGAAGCCACTGTCAGGACAGAATATGGAGACAGAACAGTTTCCTATAGGTATGTGTCAGACAAGGTGTATGCCATACACATACACCTAGACATGCACCAAAAAACACATATAAAATTGAACAATATATAGGACTCAATTCATTTTTGTGATGGTTTCCATTATATGTCCTGTATGATGATGCTTACTTGAGAGGAAAATATAGTCAAACACTATGGTTACAGACTTGCTTCTATTATGCAGAGATTGCTTCATGTGACTTTCTTTGGTCCCAAGACAACATGTATACTCTATTAACTTCTTTAATGCATTGCTTACATTTCAGAATACTAAATGACATAATATAATAAAATAATAATATAAACATATAATGTGTTACTTATTGTGATAGGCAGAATAACAGTCCCAAAGATATCCATGTCCTAATCTTGGAAACTGTGAATACATTGACTTACATGACAAAGGAACTCTGCAAAGGTTTTGTTTAAGGTTAAGGATCTTTAGACAGGGATATGATCCCAGACTACCCCAGTGGGCCCAATCTAATCACACAAGTGCTAACATTTGGAGGAGCTTTCAGGCTGTGATCAGATGAGATTTGAAGACACTACACTACTAGCTATGAAGATGGAGGAAGAGGCCATGGGCCAAGGAGTGCAGGAAGCCTCGAGAATTTGGAAAAGTTAAGGAAATAGATTCTCCCATTGAAACCCCAGAAAGGAATGCAGTCCAGCTGACTCTTTAGTTTAAGACCCATAAGATCCATTTCAGACTTCTACAGAAGTGTAAGATAATAAGTTGTGCTTTACCCCACTAAGTTTGCAGTAATTTGTTATTGCAGTGATAGAAAGTGAATACATTCATATTTCATAATTTTTAAAACTTTTCATTAAAACCTATACCCTCAGCAACAACATTAAGCAATGATGAATGTAAAGACTCGCTTTTTGGAAGCAAAATGTTTTTGGGTTCAGATGGTTTGGGGTTTTATCCTAAGCCCACGACTTAGGGTAGCAGGGTGACCTACTTGGGGTGACCTAAGAGTAATGATTCCTACCAAGTTCAATTCTGCATATGTGATATGGGAATACAATGAACTTCCTTATAGTATTACCGAAAAGTCACATGGGAAAATACACATAAATAGAAAGTTCATATTCCTTGACAGAACTCTCATAGTGTTACAATTTGTACCATAGCTTTGTAATTCAAATAACGATTGTCAAGTATTTTCAACGATTCCATTAAATTAAGCTAAATGATGTCCCACCTGGAATTTGGATCTGTAAAAGCAGAATGTTTGCTGGAACTGTTCTAGGCAGATACCTGAAGCCTAATAAAACTTAAATCAGGGAAGAAATCATACAATATGAAGTTGGTGACTTCAAGATAATCTGTTGCAATAATGCTGGTTAAAAAATGATAACAATGACTCTCAGTGAAGTTAGAATTTTAGCCAATGGATCACACATTTTCTTTCTTATATGTTGATACTCATATATTCTTTTCATTAAATTAGAAAAAGGGACTATTATTTCTAAAAGTGTATATTTTTTGATAAATCTAGGGAGTAATACAATTTATCATAAAACTAATGCTAAAAAGTATGCATTCTGATACAGTACATTGCTATATAGAATGAGCTACTTAAAAAATATTACCTAGAATCTCTTTGTTCAAGTCAGTTACAAAATACTTGAAAATATGAGACTAAAAAAGAAATAAAATAGAAGACAGAGAAAATGAGTAGTGTGCTGGGAAACAGTAAACTGAGATTGAAAAGACTTTGCCTTTCATTTTTACTCTACAATCATTTGTGAAGCACTGAGTAAGTCAGTACACTATTACAAACACACGTTATTTAGATACATATATATCTATATTTATTGACATCTATCACTATTTCAATATATTTATTTTGTTTTCAACTTGTGTGTGTGTGTTACTGTGATAGATATCCTGACTATGAACCCTCGCCCTTTCTATTTCCTGACCAACTCAATTATGGCAAGGTTTGGCATTTGCAATTCTCTCATCTGATCTATGCCTTTTTGCTAGTGATTTGTCTAAGAATTATCTGTTTTGGTCAATGAGATACAAGGGAAATTTTTCTAAGAGTACTGGGAAATGTGTTCTTTTCTCTTTTTTTGAATGTAGTTGTATGAGAATATTCTGCTTGTTGCTGCAGGGACTATTTTTTTTACCATGACACAAAGAGCTAACTAATTTTACTCCAGACTATTTCCCAGAGATTAAGATTTATATCAGTAACTTCTTATTCCATTTCTTTAGATTTCCTAAAGGTAACTCAGTCTCAGTAACTGTATCATCCAAACTCTCTCCTTCCTAAACTGACCCTTTAACTGCTAGTGGTGAAAACACTTACCTACTTGCACATGTCAGAATCCTAAGAAAAATTTTACTAACATTTCCATTCACTAACATCTGTGTCCAATTCATCACCAAGTCAGGTCCATTTTATCTCCTATTTTCTCTTTACTTTTTCAAATCCCCTCTAGTACAAGCCAAACACATTCAGCACAGAATCTTCATATGTGCTTCACTTTAAGAAAATGAATCATATTTCAAATTCTAGCTGAAAACATTTGAGGAACTCTGAGTTCTCAAAATATAGCAGACCGAGCTAATTTAGATTCTTTTTTCCATAACAACCATATATACACCACAGATAAAATATAACCAAAATGTAAATACACTGGTAAATTTGAAAAAAAAAAAAAAAAAAGACAATCTAAAGTTATCAAACAGTGAATTCGGAGAATTTGCCAATTCACGTATTCAAGGTCCTGGGTGAATATTAGACCCAATTATAGGTTTTGACATTTACTTGAGAATGGCAAATGTGTCCTTGCACCTCTTAAGGCAAGAATCTAGGCTGAGAAAAAAAGTCAGGATTCTCCACATACTGTGGACTGGTAAGACTACACACTGGTATAATAGAATGGCAAGGAATAAAATGGAAGGAAGGCTCTGAGTGGAGAATATAAGTCTCAAAACTTCAAGATTACTCTTTCCTGGTGTATGAAGTAAGAATTTACAGTAATATGTGGTTCCCTTTTGATTTCAATTGAGATGACTTGATATATTTTTTAATTAGATCTTTATGTTTTTATTTCTATTAATACATTTGCTGAAATTCTTACATTAAGATTTCGTTCTTTCCTCTGTTGAATGTAACTTGATAAGCTTTTCTATGGCTGACAGAAATGATACAGGTCTATAATTTACTTTACTCTCTTTCCTGAGTGTGGTATTGAAATTATACAAACTTTATAATATTAAGTGGATTAAAAATTTTCTTAGTACAAACATGAAAGAGATCCACATTTAACAAACAAGAAAATTCCGGAAACTCTTTTTCAGATAATTCTTTGAAAGTTATGCCAATCCCCTCTTTGATGGTCTTAAACTTTATTATTTTCAGGCAATTTTATTGTTCTTTAGTTTATTTAGCATGTAAGGGAGGAAAATAATTTTCCCCCAACTCTTCTGAGTTCTTAGCTGAGACTCTTGTAATAAAGGACATATTAACAAGAGAAAAACAAACAGAAGTATATTAACATGTATGGCTCATGTATACATAGGAGATAGCCAGGGAAAAATGAGTAACTCCCCAAGGTGGCTTAGAATTCAGGCTTAAATACCGTGTTAATAAGGAAAGGGGAGAAGGAATGTAGGCTTTTTAGGGGAGGAGAAATTACTTTTAGGAAAAATGAATGGGCCCTTTAAGGAACAGATGGGAAATCTGATAGTTTGTGACGAAGTTTGTCTAGGTGTGGTTCGACTTCTAGTCTCACCTGTGAGAAGAGTCAATCCTTCTTGGTTGATGAAATGCCCAGGGAGGAGAATCTAAGACAATTGAATTCCTTTTGGAGGATGTGCTTTTAGACAGATAAAGGGAGTTCAGAGAAAGCCTCTTCCTGCATTTTCTGTTTTTCAAGTGTCTACAGCTCAAAATAATCAATTTATCAAACCAGCATATTTGGGAGTGGCATGTCCTGAACTCCACCAGTCATATTTGGGCTGACATATTCTGACATCCATCAATATTTTTCATCATTTCCTTCATAAATTCAATTTTATTAACACCCAATTTTGTATAGAGTTATCTTACTAATTTAAATCTTGTTATTTACTATTTGACCCCTTTCTTATTTTAATTATTTGTGTGTGTGTGTGTGTGCATGTGTGTGCCTTGTTGGTTTTTGTTTGGTTTTACTTCACTGAGGTTTATTGATCTTACTTTATTTTCCAAGAAAAAAAGAACTTGAGCTTATGGAATCAACTTCTTTATTGTTGTTTAATTGATTAACTTTTTATTTCTTCTCATATATCTTAGTCTCTCTACTTGCAATATTTATCCTTCAAATTTTCGTTAAGCACAAATTCTTCTATATAGACACTAGGAAATGTCAATTACACATTCTCATTCGACTTTTGCACACTAATGGCACTACTGAAATTGTTATTAAAACCAACAAGAACTCTCTCTTATCCCTTCACTCCATCTTCACAGATATTCATACACATCTCTCACCAAACCAACACAGTAAACTGAAGAGAACCAGTTTTCACTTTTACAATCCATCCTACCAACAGCAATGACCTTTCTAAGATGCAAATCAAATGAGTTTACTTAATATTTTCATGATTTTAAATGACTTCTCATTCTTATTCTGGATCTAATCCATGTTAACTGGCACTTCAGGATATGACCAATTTTTCTTCTTCAACCTTATCTCCTGTCATTCTCACAAACCCAGCCTAGACTCCAGGGATACAAAATAAACATGATTCTCCAAGAATTCCAGAATCTCTCACACTTACACATGCTGGTTTTTCTACTTGTAATACTCATCCTTCAAATTTGATTTAATCAATCACTCTTCTATGAAGCAACTAGGAAATTTAAAATCCACTTTTCCTTTCATTTTACCATGAACATACTTTGATATAAAATATATATATTAAATACATATACTTATTATATATATTTTATGCATACATGTATATTCAATACAAATGACATAAATACTCTACACAAAAACAGTTGTGTGGATGTGTTTCTTCAACATCTTTGTTTCTACAGCTTTAGCAAAATGCCTGGGCTTTTGTAGATACTCAATATTTTCTAATGAATTAGAATGAGTGTGTGGTTTCCTTTCCATCTACCTTAATGCTTCAAAAGGATTATTAAAAATGAAAAAAAAAGGCTGATTTTAAATTCTTCTGAAGTATACTACTACTCCTTTCTATGGGAATAAAATATATGAAGTGAAGTTTAAAAATTAAAAGTATGCATTTCTACGACGGAGAAAGGAGAGTCTCTCCAATAAATGGTGTTGGGAAAACTGGACAGCCACATGCAAAAGAATGAAAGTAGACCATTCCCTTACACCATGCACAAAAATCAACTCAAAATGGATTAAAGACTTGAATGTAAGACCCGAAACCATGAGACTTCTAGAAGAAAACATAGGCAGTAAGCTCTATGACATTGGTCTGAGCAGCTTATTTTCAAGTCCCATGTCTGACCGGTCAAGGGAAACAAAAGAAAAAATGAACAAATGGGACTACGTCAAACTAAAAAGTTTCTGCACAGCAAAGGAAACCATCAACAAAACAAAAAGACACCCTAACAATTGGGAGAAGATATTTGCAAACCACATATCAGATAAGGGGTTAATATCCAAAATATACAAAGAACTCATACAGCCCAACAACAAAAAAACCAACAATCCAATTAGAAAATGGGCAAAAGATCTGAACAGAGATTTCTCCAAAGAAGAAATACAGATGGCCAACAGGCATATGAAAAAATGCTCAATATCATTAGCTATCAGGGAAACGCAAATCAAAACTACAATGAGGTATCACCTCACTCCAGTCAGAATGGCTATAATTAACAAGACAGCAAACAACAAATGTTGGAGAGGGTGTGGAGAGAAGGGAACCCTTGTTCACTGCTGGTGGCAGTGCAAACTGGTGCAGCCACTATGGAAAGCAGTTTGGAGTATCCTCAGAAAATTAAGGATAGATCTACCATATGATCCAGCTATTCCACTGCTGGGTATTTATCCAAAGAACTTGAAAACACAAAGTCATAAAGATACTTGCACCCCTATGTTCATTGCGGCATTATACACAATAGCCAAGACTTGGAAGCAACCTAGGTGCCCATCAAGGGACGAATGGATAAAGAAGATGTGGTATTTATACACGATGGACTACTACTCAGCCATAAGAAATGACAAAATCCAGCCATTTGTGACAACATGGATGGACCTTGAGGGTATTATGCTGAGTGAAATAAGTCAGAGGGAGAAAGTCAAACACCATATGATCTCACTCATAAGTAGGAGATAAAAACGACAAAAAAAACAAAAAACACACATAGCATTGGAGATTGGACTGGTGGTTACCATTGGGGAAGGGGGAAGGGGGGAGGGCAAAAGGGGTGATTAGGGTCACATGTGAGGGGATGCACTATAACTAGTGTTCGGGTGGTGCACATGATGTAATGTATACAGAATTTGAAATATGATGTACGTCCGAAAAAAATAAAAATTAAAAAAAAATAAAACTATGCATTTCTTTAGCAGACATCAGGATGCTAATAACCATCACACATATGGTTTATTAAAAAGGCAGTTTTTTCATTTTTTATTAAGTTGCCAAGTCACATCTGTGAACAGTAAATGCTTTAATTTCTCACTCGTTATCTACAAAGAAATATTTAAAAGGCAAGACTTTTACTGTAATTTGTGGTTTACTAGTAACTCAAATTTTGAATTACTCAGCTATCTTACAAGTCAAAAGAAAATTAACACTCTTTCCTCCCTTTTACACTCTGTGGAAAGCATGATATGTTTACTGAAGTAAGTCAAGGTTATTAATGGGGAACTAAGCCTTATCCAATACAGTTTGTATTGCTTTCATCCTTTTCTAATTTTGTCATTAATTACTTACCATATTAAATCTACTTATTGTAAAATACCTATTATCTAAATATGTACAGTTTAAAAGAATTTGTGATCCATTCATCTTCTGCCTGCTTTTTTAATCCTCTACTATTCCAGTGTCTTACAACAAATCTACCTCCAGGAAAAGAAAGTGATAACCTACTGAAATGAACAACAACTACTTTTTAAAATATTTTAAAATCAAGTAAGAATCTTCATGTAAATGTAAACATACGCACACATTCAAAAATTGTTTTGATTCCCAATTTGTCAAATATAACGTTCTTATAAAATGATACATTTCAAATATATTCATATTTAAAAGGCTTTATTCTCCTCTGGAGGTTAAAAAAGAAAAGTAAAGAGTCCTTACTAGAACAGAAACATTTCTAAGCTGGAACATTAAAAATTAAGATACAGGGGCCGGCTCCGTGGCCGAGTGGTTAAGTTCGTGCACTCCGCTGCGGCGGCCCAGGGTTCGAATCCTGGGCGCGGACATTGCACCGCTCGTCAGGCCACCTTGAGGCGACGTCCCACATCCCACACCTAGAAGGACCTGCAACTAAGATACACAACTGGGTACAGCGCGGTGTTGGGGAGATAAAACAGAGAAAAAAAAAAAAGATTGGCAACAGTTGTTAGCCCAGGTGCCAATCCTTAAAAAAGAAAAAAAAAATTAAGATACATACATTTTGTTTACTATCAATTGACTTGCTCAATTTACTAAATAGGCTGGTTTTTCATGTGAAGTGATACTATATATGTTTGGGGGAAAACATGAGTTTCAGGTAACAAAACACTGAATTTCTTTCAGAGTATTCCTTTCGAAGGTAAATCAACTATTAAAAGCTCCTAGTAATAACCTATTTTATTACTGGGAAATACGCAATTGAACTATTTCTTGGCTCACTTATTGTTTTGTGGTGTTAATGTTTGCTTAGGCTGAAAATGCCTTAAGTTAAGAAGAGAATGTTAATTACACTAGTAGGTATAAATAGATGTAGATGTATATGAATCCTTAAATCCTAATCACAACAGCTCGAAGACATTCTCTGACAACCCTAGATTTTTCATGTTTCTATCAAATACCCTATTCAAAAATATTATTTTGGATACCCTGAACCCATACCTTATCTATCTAAATCTTACTCCAATATAGCACATACTCAAAAGCTCCCAGGCTAACTCAGGTAACTTTTGTCCCACAGCTACAAAATGTGCAGATACAATATCCTGATATCCACGATAACTCCTATTTCTTTCAGGTAAGCAATATAGTAGGTGTATCTTCATACCCTCAATGAATAACTAAATTTATATAAATTATTTTATATTTAATTACATGCATGCATATTTCTGTAAGTACAATGCCTGTGCCTTGACGGTAGGCTAGATATGTCTATTTGCATTTATGCACAGGTGCACTGGCCTGCCTAGCAGAATGATATTCTGAACAGCAAGTGTTCTGTTGGTCTTGAACTTGACTTAACCTTTTGAATTCTTCATCGTTTCTCTGTATCTGAGGTGAAAAGTCAATTTCATCCAAAAATAAGTCATTTGAGCTTCAAATTACTGCATTTTACATGTGTTTCTTAAACAGAAATTAGAAGTAGATTGCTTGGGAAGGAAAACAATATTTAACAGAATAAAATAATTTTAACTCCTTTCTTTATGTCTTCACAGATTATAAAACCAAAGTAGTTTAACAATAAATTATAACCCAGCCTGGAAAAGCAATAAAATTAAATTAACAACACTCTTTGAATATGATGATTATTGTTGCTTTCCTGACTAATAAGCATATAAAATATGAATTTGGTATGAATGGATACAGTACCAATTGTTTTCACTTTAAAATACTCATGTGATCCTTATGGCAACTCAATAATCTAATCACTTTTCTCTAGTACAATTGATGTGAAAATTCCACCTGCACCACAAGTACTTACACTTTCAGTTTTCACTTAGGACAAACAATGAATTTATATAATTAATTCTGCTTTGTCCTTTTCTTCATTGGCTCACACAATAAACATGGCACGATTTGCAATTATTAATAGAAGTGAAAATGTAGAAACTGAAATTATGGGATCACAGTCAATTTTAAGAAGGTCATCTAATTGATATATAGTACCTATTTTTATGAATCAGAAAAACAGAATTTGAAAAATATATTATTGAACAGGAACATCATATTGTCAAGTATTGTGTCATTTGTGCACCTTGGTTTTCATAATCTGGGATCATTTAATAGCTTACATGTTTAATTTTTCAGAGATCAACTTAATAAACAAATTCTAATATTGGACAGACAATGTTTGACCATTGGGATTATATTAGTGAATGAGAGACAAATGTGCCCTTCTCGTATAGCGGTTATTGTGTTGTTGTTGTTTTCAGTGCCGTTGAACTGATTCCGACTCCTAGTGCCCCATGTACACAGTGACCCTGTGTATAGCACAGCAGAATCCTGCCCGGTGTTTTCTGTACCATCCTCTCATCTTTAGATGCTATATCAGAGAATGCTCCGCTGCTATTTTAATTTTAATTTTAATTTTTTCAAAAGTGGGTGGCCAAGTCCTTCTTCCTAGTCTATCTTAGTCTGGAAGCTCCACTGAAACCTGTCCACCATGGGTGACCCTGCTGGTATCTGAAATACTGGCAGCATAGCTTTCAGCATCACAGCAACATGCAGCCACCACAGTATAACCAACAGATGGGTGGTGTGGTTCCCTGACGTTATCTTTATTATATCAGACAGCAAACAAACCTGACCTTTGCTCCAACAGAAAACACTAGCTGTACCTTCCACAGGTTTGCTAAAAGTATCCGTGACAACATAGTTCAGAACAAAGGCAGTTGGTGTCTCTGCTTAAAATATGTACAGAATTTTTTTCCTAACAATTATTTGGTACAAATATATGAAAGAAATGTTCACAGTAAAAGAAGATATGTTTTATCCTGGGGAGGGGTTAATTTATAGAAGAGGTGATCTGAAAAACCAGACGATAAGGTTTAGGTTGAGAGTTGAAGAATGAACAGGTGCTTTCCATATGAAGCAAAGAATGTATGTAGTTGATAGGGTTTCACGTTTTGTCAGGAGGGTGCATAGCAAAGGAATAACTCATACAGGCCCTGAAAGTAAAGCTGTATGGTTAATTCAGAAATAGAGAAAAACACAAAGTGCTGGAGCAGAATAAACTAGGGAGAAAATAGCAAAAAAAAAAAAAAGAAAAGTAGATGGATATCAGATCATTATCCACAGAAGATTTTCAAATTTTATGATAAAAGAAAAGAATAGCATTTCTCTATAAACATCAGGAGGAGTTTGTCAATTTCTGCAAAAAAAAAAATCTTGCTGGGATATCTATAGTGGTTTAATGAATCAACAGATCTTTTTAGGGAGAAGTGCCATCTTAACCACATTGAGTTGTCTGACTCATGAACATGGAATATGTCTCCGTTTATTCAGATCTTCTTTAGTTTCTCTTATCAGTTCTGTAGCTCCAGTTTACAAATCTTACATTTCTTCTTCTTTTTTTTTAATGTGTTCCTAGATATGTTGCTATGCTATTGGGAATGGAATTTTTTTCTTAAGTTCATTATCAGACTGTTCATTATTAGTATATAAAAATATAGTTAATTTTCCTATACTGATTTGGTATCCTGAAACCTTGCTGAATTCATTTATTATCCTGTGAAAAATACAAGATGCAGAACTACATTTTATATGTTTAATTTGTCTAATAAGTAAGGAAAGTAAAAGTATGTTTGTAAATGCATAGTAGCTTATTTTTGCCAAATTTTCCAGATGAAATAAGTAAAATAAAAATGGTTAACTTAAAGGACGAGAAGGGGAAAGTGGAGCGGATGGATTAGAGATGGAAGCAAGATGATTTTATCTTTTTAAGTAGTTTTGATCTTTAAAATCATATAAATGTTTTACATAATCAAACTAAAGTTAAATCAAGAAGAAAAATAATTAAAAGAAACAAATCGTTGAAGTCAAAGACAAATTGAAACAAGCGAATCTAAATGTATCAAATTGGCAATATAATACACATAGAAAATAATTATTTCAAGTGATAACTGAACACAGTTGTCTGACTATATATCTTTAATGAGATATAGTCTAAAAGCCAGGAGTCTTAGACATTAGTCAGTAGTTTTACTGCTAAGACTAACACTGGTTTTGTTACATGAAATTATTTTAGTATGGAAAATGGATTTAACCATATGCAGCTAAGCTTTTTCCTCCTTTTTGGGGCCACTCACTCCCAAGATGTATGCCTCTTGTTCTCCTACTGCTTTCCTTCATTGAGACACAGAGATCAGGGCTCCAACCTAACTTCTAGAGGAAATTTGAATGCTCGCATCAGTCTTTGTCTCTCTTTTTCTCTGTCTCATCCCAACTTGAAGAGAACTTCTGAGTAAGTGGATTTACTTTCAGACTTAAATCCTCCCCCAGGTGTGTCATTCCAGAGTCCAGATGCAAAAGGATGAATTAAAGACGTCTATTTTCCAATCAAAGATCAGCAATAAAGCTCATATTAAGAATTCCATTGGCGGGACTCAATTGTCTATGCTCAGTTGCTTCCAAACTCATAAGAGATTTAAGAGTTATGAGCAATTTTCACTTTTAAACACCAAAGTCATCAAAGTGGAAAATATGCCTTTCAGTTACTATTAAGACCAAGACCCTGTGTTAAACAAAAGCCACCAAAAATGTTATTCAAGATACTAATTAGAAAAAGCGACACTGAAAACCAGACTTCACGTAAATTGAACATAATGTATAACTGTGGAAATTATTCCCAGGTATACTGAAATAATCCCTATAGATGAATAAAGTCATAAAAATGTTATGAAGAGAAATATAATAGTGGATACCCTTAAGGATGATGTGAACTAATATTTATTGAGCATCCACTGTGCTTTAAGAACATGAGGCATTTTTTTCCACACTTCTGTATCCTCAAATCCTAGAATTTTGTCTAGACTATATTAGGAACTCAGTATCTGTTGAATGAGTGAATGAAAAATAAGCAAATATACTGATTTCTTTCCAGAATAATTATAGTATGTTTTTAATAATTCCCTCCTATGCATTCTGCACTTGGCAACTAAAATGATGCATAAGATGGCTGGGGCTGAGAATGGAAATTATTTTGAAATAAATATAATTCTAAGGCATATGAAATAAAGAATATGAAAGTTTTGAGTCCCTAGAGGTACAGCCTGACCCCAAGAATTTAAAGGATGTCTTTCAGATATTAAGTTCAATTATCTTAGTTGGTTTTAATTACATGAGGCTTTATAGAAGGTGAATACAGTTGTGTAGCCTTCCAAAAGAACCAAAAGAAAATGGAACAAAAGACTGAGGTACACTAAACTATGACTTTCATCTCATATATAATAGCATGGACTTCCAACTTAGATAGAGCTACATTTTTTACTGCAAAAGAAGTAATGCAGAGATTAGTAAGATAACATTAAATGTTACCTTAATTTGACAGCTAAACAGTAACTCTAGATAAATTTCCACCGACATATTTGAATATTATGTAAATAAACTGAATGACCATTATACATGTAGCTTACTATAGCGCGTGGAACTGGATTCTGGATTTATATATGTTGTGTCATAGAGCGCTACATTTCTGAAGCTTAATAGCAAAAAGAAAATCAATGTACTGTATGAATTACAGTTAAAAACATAACATATCTTTAGTATTACAAAAAACAACAAATTACAAGCTACACCGTGCACTGTTATATAATTCAAAATAGAATGGAGCAATACTTGATATAAGAAAATCTAGGCCAATTCAAAATAGATACTCATGTTCTAATGGAATATCGAAGTATATGCTAACGGTAGTTATAAAAAATTCCGCTTTAATAAGTTATCACATTGTCTTGTCTAAAGTTTAAATTAGGCCTCTGGAACACTGAATTGCTCCAGTTATAATATCAGTGGGCAGCAATTTAATATAATGAATTCTAGCTTTTTTAACAGTATTTTCAATTTTCATTAAATTTTGACAGAATAGAAACCATTCTGTGAGCCCTAGCAAGAAAAGCTATCATAAAAAATCTCTGAAAACTTCAAGTTTAAATAAATGGTTCTTAAGCATTACCTCCCAGATTAATTCCATTTGTCTATTAGGAGAACACATTGAGGTTTAGATGAATTGACTTTTGCCATTTTATTTTGTAAAATTTAATAATTCAGTTAAGCCAAGTAAAGATTTCTAGAATGAAGTACTGTAATCATATATTTGTGAGACTCACAAAATAAAGTCATTTTTTACTCAGTGAAATGTGACTTTTGGATATAATACACAAAGAAAAATTATTTTAGTTACAAAAAACATTATATATGTATCTATTTGCCTAACATAGATACATATAAGTACATATGCATGCACATACATATATTATGTACTTAAAGAAGAGATGAAGAATCTTACATTAAACTTTTAGAAACATTGCCATTTTCTGAAGTTTTTTCTGAACAGTTATCTCTAGAGAGACTTATGCCTCTCTCCGCCTTTAGGCAGAATGTAAATGTAAAATCTTATTTATGATTTGTTAAGAAGAATTAGACCCAGACTTAATAGCATAATTAAAGTAGCAGAGTTTACTTGGAGATTGCCACTTTTAAAAATTTATGTATTTATGGGAAAGTAGTTGAGATTAGAAAGAATGGAGATATAACTGTTAAAATAGTGTTAAACAACTACTGGAAATCACTCATATCATTCCTCTGTCTCTCGCTGGATCCATTCTAAATATCTCTGTTCTTAAAGCTTTCTATAATATTTCATTTAGTAACTTCTTTTCATAACATGAACAATCTTGACAATTTCAGAAAAATCTTCTTTACAACCACGCCTATATTTTTACATTCTCAAGAAATGTTAATGAACTAGACAGTAGCCGTCAAACGATAAATGCAAACTAGGACTCTGCTATTTACATAACCTTAGCATAAAGAGACTAAAAGAGTAATGCATCTCTGATTAGATCTATAAGAATCTATTGGTTTATTTTAAAACCAGAAGAAAATGAATCTTCAAATATTTACAGGAGAGATATAATATCATCCCCAACTGGTTTGTTTCTATCATGAAAAAATCATACTACCACTTGTTTAAAGACACTTAAGTCTGAATTACCTTAGATAAACAAGATAAACCAGAATTACGTGTTTCCATATGACTGTGAATCTCTTCTGAGTGTGGTAGTAGATTTATATTTCTGAGTTAGAAAAAAGGAGGACACACAACCCTCTGATAATATGAAACAAATCTCTAAACATTAAGAAAATTCTTATCAGCATGAACATAATTCGTCTTTGCCTCAACAGTAAGATGGACACAAATGCTCCCCTTTGTGGGGATCTGCCGTACACTGGGCTCTATGTGAAGCCCTTTATTTAAGTCTGCTCACTTAATCTTCGCTGTGGCCACACGGGAAGGCGATGGTTTTTACCTTTTGCATGTGAGGAACCTGACATCCAAAGAGGTTATACTCCTAGAAAGTCATGAAGTTACTAGGTGGGAGCACTGAAATATCTGATTCCAAAGCCAAAGCCTTTCTTCATCACCCATTACTTTTTTAAATAAAGGATTCTAACATTGGTCTCAAAATGCTAGGCTAAAAGAAAAAGCACACCAAGGGGAAATGATAAGTCAGGAAATAATAAAATAGGAGCAAATATTAATTAAATGGATGCTAAGTAAACAGAACAGAAAGAATCAACAGGATGAAAATGCATTCCTTTAAAAAAGCACAAAACAGGTAAACCTCCAGAAATATAGATGAAAAAGATAAAGCCACCAGTAAAAATATAAGTTATGAAAAACTGTGATATTATTATATATACAGCATAGTAGATATTTAAAACATTATAAGTAAATGCAACAGGAAAAATTAACAAGAAACCTAGACAGAATGTGTCATTGTAAGTAAAAATATAAATAAATAATATTGACTTGTGAAGTTAAAAATATGATTGACAAAATGGAATTAATATTAGATGTACTATTTTCCCTACATTTTACCCCAAGAAACAGCAGTCCCCAAAGACAAACAGGTGAGTGTTAAACTTCAAGGAATATATCTCTATTGCTAACTTGAAAAAATTATTGTATGGAATAAAAAGAGGAAAAGGTATTCAACTAATATTATGGGTCCAGTAAAATCTGGACAAGAACAATACAAGAAAAGAAAGACTTATTTCACTTATAGAAATCAATGCAAAAATCATAACAAATACATAAAATTCAGCAAAAGGAGGAAATAGCATTTTCATAAGCAGAAGGGGTGAATAACATTTTCACAAAGTAGGGCTTATTTTTAAAAGGCAAGGATAATTTAATATCAGGAAATATCATAAAATATGATTTTTTACCAGATTAAAGGAGGCAAAACATAGGCTCCTTTCAATAACTGCAGAAAAAAGAACTGAATAACATTTAAGCTCTATTCACAATAAAAGGAATTTCTTAGTCAACTAGGAATAAAAGGAAACTTTCTTAACCTGATAATGGATATCACTGAGATGCTTACTATGGAACATTCTTCAAAATGAACTTTTTAGCAGTATTCACAGTGAAATTAGGAATAAATCAATGTTACTCCATATCACTACTTACATTAATTTTTTTTCTTCCTCTTCTCCCCAAAGCCCCTTAGTACATAGTTGTATATTCTCGTTGTGGGTCCTTCTGGTTGTGAGCATCAATTTTTTATTTGAGGACTCAGCCAAATTATGTAGACTGAGAAGAAGTAAAAACTGTGGAAATGAAAAGCAAATATACAAACTGCCATTAACTATAGCTTATTTGAATTTCCACATGAAAGATTCTAATATACAAGAAGCTTCTAAAAGCTAAGAGGTAAGTTTAGGAAATACGAAATATTTTAAATAATAAATAAAGAATTTTTAGAAATCAATATAAACGACAATCATAAATTGATTTGTCATATACATTAAAAATCAACGAGCAGAGAAACTAGAACTCTTACATTGGAGTGAAAGGTAAATGGTTACAACCACTTTGGAAAAATATTTGGCAGTATCTCAAAGCTGGACACATGCATATAAACCATACACCCCAGGAATTCCAATCCTAGCCATATACCCATCCAAAATGTGTATTTAAATCCTCCAAATGACATGTACATGACTATTCATGGCAACGCTATCCATTACAGCCAAAAATAGTAAAAACTCAAATACGGGCTACTTAAATTATATTAGGATTCTTAAATGTACAAAAACAAAAGATAAGAAAATTAGAATTCCACCTAAGCCCATACATAAAATTCATCAGCAGATTAAAGACTTAAATTTTAAACAGAAAAAAAGAGAGTTAACCCTGGTTTAAAAAAAAAAAAGAATATCTGATCAATCTTGGAGAATAGGAGTATTTCTTTAAAAAGATACACCTATGAAAGTAAAGATGTATAAAATAGACTATGTTAAATTAACAATGTGTGTTCAACTAAAGATACCATAAAATTAAAAAGTTAGTCATAGACTAGGAGAAAATATGCGCAACGATTGTATTATTATTACTGTTGAGACTATGAAAACATTCATACTTATGAATAAGAAAGATACACTCTAATAGAAAATAATCTCCAAGTTTGGGGAAGAAACATACAGAAAGGAAATTCTCATGCTGTTACTGAAAGTTGGAATTGGCACAACTATTTCCTAGAGTTATTTACCAATAGCTATCAAAAGTAACGGTTTGCATTTACTTTGACCTAGCCATTGTAAGTCTACGTATATGTCAGACAAATTCTTACACATGTGCATAAGAAAAAAAACCTTGGAGTATTTATTACAGAATTTTTAAAAATTTGAAAACGTTTTAATTGTCTATTATTTGGAAGAGAATATATACATTTTTAAATATTCATATGTTATTAAATAGCAGTTGGAGTAAATAAATTAGAGGTGCATGAAGCAGTAAAGCTAAATGTCTGAAATTACAACATTTTATGAAAAGCAAATGCCAATCTCTAATTTACATTTGTTTAAAAAAATATGAAGCAATCTGGTAAAACGTAAAAATTTAATGGAAATGTAGTAGGATATACATTCTATATTTTTTGATAAGTTGAAGTATTTCATAATTTTTAAAAAGAAGAAACTATTCTATTGAGACTTCGAGTAGTTATTCGATTACAGTCAGAAAGAATTTAAAATTATGTTAACTGAAAACGAGCACAAAGGAACCACAATAACATAATTTTATGTGATATTAAAACAATTTATTGGTATCAGTCCAGCTCCAGTTGTGAGAAAGAAAAACTTCTCTACCTATATTAAAAGGGAAGATTTAATAGCTGATTACAAAATTCACAGGAAAGGCTGGAAAAACAGACTCTGAGCTTGAGTCCCAAATGACTCGCAAACCATTTTTCTACCACAATCATGAAGACAGGTGTATTAGAGTTCGCCAGAGAAAGAGAACCAACAGCCTATGCACAACCCTACCTTCAGAGTGGAACTGAATAAACGGTTCTTCTCAGATCTCAACCCTGCTGCGTTTCCGACCGGAAATTAGATCATCGGCTCCACGGTTCTCCAGGTTGCTGACCGCAAATCTCGGAATTGGCTCACAGGAGTATGGAGACCGAGAAGTCCCAAAATCTGTGTCCGCGTTAAACTGGACAACGCGAGAGCAGATGGCGTGACTTCCGGTCGAGAACCCAGCGGCTTGAGATCCGAGAAGAGCGCGTTTCAGTTACACTCTGAAGGTAGGACTGCATCAAAGCGAAAAATCGAGTATTCCGTGTGTCATTGTCCCTGTCTCTGGATAATGTTCATTCTTTTTCTAGTTCACTTATAATCTCACCGTGATATCCTGTGTTCTAAATACTAAATTATAAAATTCACCACCACCGATTCACCACATCTAAAAGTAGGAGAAAAAAGAAAGGAGGGGAAAAGGAGAATGTTTAATATATATGTATGTATACCAGTATCACATAACATGGGGCGATATGGAGATATATATCAGGATGAAGAAATTCTTTCCCCTTCCATTTCTTACTCTCTTTGCCCTTGGCCTGCATCTCTACTGGTCAGGACCTATACATAGCAGGATGACTCACTCAGAATTTTTAAAAAGACGGTTTCTGCCTGATGAAACAGCAGAATTTATTAATTTTATTACATATCGATCTTTGAGTACACATCGTTTTATTATTCTGTGTGATAAAATAGGAGGACCAGGGAAAGGACTTCTGCTGAGCACTGGTATGATGGGTATCTCAAAAACATAAACAACAGTGTGACTGAGCTGCAAGCTGAAATAGCTAGTTCTTTCACGGGATGCAATTTTGCAATTTTTACTTGAAGGAACAACCAACAAACAATAGTTATCAGTCCCAATTATTTGGAAGATATTTTCTTTTTAAGATGAACAGAACAGTTACTTCAAGGATAGCAACTGAAGGTAATTTTTGTTAATGATAAAATGTAAGCTTTCAAGTGAATATTAAAATTTTGGAAAAGATGGAACCACCATTTTGAGGGTATCTTCTAACGCAATGTCTTTTCTGATGAGATTAGGTGTAAAATTAAAGAATACAATTTTTTATTGTTTCATTGAAATGTATGAAATGTGGAGGTTCTGCATTACTTAGTAATTTTCCAAATTGATATTTTCCAAATTGATAAAATATTCATCCAAAATACAAGGTATGGCAATAAATTTTAATGTAAGAGAATATAAAATGGTTGTTGATATGCTTTCAGTTAGTTTCATTAATTGCAACTAACCTTTAAGAAACTACCAATTGTTGAGTTTTGAAATAGTACCTGAGAAGAATATCTATAATTATCAAAAAATATTAAGATATCTCTCCCTTTTCCAAATGCATATCTCTGTGAGGCTGAATTTTGTTCATATACGTTAACCAATAAATCATATAGCAACAGATTAAATTCAAAAACAGATATGAGAATCCATCCAATCTCTCTTCTGTCAAGCCAGACATTAAAAATGCCACTTATTGAGCCAACCCTGGTGGCCTGGCAGTTAAAATTAGGCGCACACTGCTTGGGCTTCCTGGATTCAGTTCTGGGGCTGAGCTATACCTCTCGTTTGTCAATGGCAGCGACTCACATAGAAGAACCAGGAGAACTTACAACCATACACAAGTATGTACTGGGGCTTTGGGGGAGGAAAAGAAGAAAGAAAAAAAAAGGAAGAAGATTGACGATAGATGTTAGCTTAGGGTGAATCTTCCTCTGCCAAAAAAATAAAATGAAAAAATAAATAAATAATAATGCCACTTATTAAATGTTTGCCTAGGAAACTGTAATTGTTCTTCATTAAATATGTTAACATGTACTGGGTTTATTATTCTCACTCTAAACAAATTAATACATATTTTTAGTTCCTAAGTTTTAATACAGTAAATATCAATATATATAACCCAGTGTTATAAGGTGTACTAATTTTACGTGATTTTTCAGTATAGCCTAGGAAATCTATCAGTCAGGATTAAATTCAGCTATGATTAATAGAGAACTGAAGAACAGTGGTTTAAATAAAATAAAGTTAAATTTCTCTCTCATGGAAAATTGGGGATGTGGGCAATTGAGAGTTAGTGTAAAGGCCCCCCAGTAGTTTAAAATCGTGCCAGGCCAAATTTATGGTACAGAATTCATCATCAACGTTAAGATGCATCCAATATGGATTTCCAGCTATTATATTTCTATTTCAAGCATCATCTTGAAGAGATGGGGAGAGAAATACCAAACGCACATAACTATCTTTTAA
Organism: Equus przewalskii; assembly: GCF_037783145.1. NCBI lineage: Eukaryota > Metazoa > Chordata > Mammalia > Perissodactyla > Equidae > Equus > Equus przewalskii. Next base: position 60,787,175 of record NC_091832.1, on the reverse strand, counting down.
GAAAGTCAACTAAAAGCTACCACAGGTTCCTTCTGCTTATATCTCATTACCAGGATCTCGTTACATAGCCACCATATGTGATTACGTAGAGGCTGGAGAAAGTAGAGTTCATTCTGGAAAGTCATATATACAACTCAGATATTCTGGGAGTAAGTAGTGGAATAAGACAGAAGAGTTCAATTTATAGGTTAAAGCCCTTGTTCTTCTCCTAATTTGCTGTATGACCTTTGTCATATTACTTAAACTTTCTGAACCTCACTTTCTTCATCTGTACAATGGGGCTAAGAATACTACCTACATCATAGTATTATCAGTATGATAATTCTTATAAAGAGTTTAGAAAATTGTATAGCACATTTTACTCATGTAAGTTTTGTTAGAATTACATGCAAATAACATGTTTTAAGAATTTTAAATAGCATGATGCTCTGGGAGTACTGCAGGATAATTTAGATGACTAAAATTTATGACATTTCTTCTTATCATTTTTTCTTATTGAAAAATCTGTTGAAACACATTCTAATGCATTTAGGAAAGAGAAAGAGAAAAATCTCCAGTTATGATTGTCAGAGAAGGACTTGGGGAACAGACCTATCTAGTATAGAGTTTTTTCTGTGGAGGGTAAGGTATAAAAAAACTTTGTTAATTCTTATAGAATATCCAATATTGTCTATATTTATCATTTAAAATAAACCGTATTCAAAAAGATTCCAGCCTGATGGGATGAATAGGACATCAGCAACCTCGATGTGGGAGTCCTGCCTTCTTAAACTCTTGATCCATAACCTATGTTTGTGCTAAGAGAGGAAACATAAGGGGTTTACAGAAGGATATCAGAGTATTGCAAATTGACAGAGCATCTGCAGATCTATCAATAAATTTTTGTACACAGAACAGGAGGCACATAAATCTACAAGATTAAACAGAACAGATTGAATGAGCTGCTTTTGTTAAATTTCAGGCAGGAAACAACCTTTTGGAATGAGGTGTGCAACATAAGCTTTATGAAGAAAATTTTTCCAGCTTTGTTGAGGTATAATTGATAAACAAAAATTTTATATATTTAAGGTATACAATGTAATGATTTGAAATATGTACATTGTGAAATGGTTACCGCAATCAAGTTAATTAACGCATCCATCACCCACATAGTTACCTTTTGTGTGTATGTGTGGAGAGAACACTTATCTACCCTCAGCAAATTTCAAGTATACAACAGTATTATTAACTAAAGTCTCCAAGTCACTGTGCTGTGCATTAGATCCTCAGAGCTTGTTCGTCTTATAACTGAAAATTTGTACCATTTGACCAACATCTCCCAATTTTCCCCTAGCCCCAAGCCCTTGGCAACCACCATTCTACTCTCTGCTTCTGTGAGTTCTATTTTTATACATTCCACATATAAGTGGGGTCATAACAATATTTGTCTTTCTGTATCTGGCTTATTTCCTTTAGCATAATGTCCTCCAGGTTCATTCATGTTATTGCAAATGAAAGGATTTCCTTCTTTTTTAACGCTGAATAGTATTCCACTGTGTGTATGTGTGAGTATATATATATATGTGTGTGTGATATATATAATATCGTAGTCTCTGAATCCATTCATCTGATTACACTAATGCATTAGGAGTAGGATTTAAATAAAAAAGACGAGAAAAAATTCATTCTAGGAAATAAATATTATCAAAATCATAAGAGTAAAGAAGTGTGTAGAATTTGTCTCCAAAAGAAATTTGAGTTGTGGAATAATTCGAAGTGATAAGATAAACACATGGCCTTTCAAATTGTAGAAATCTTGTGTGACAAACTAGGGAGTTACACGTGCCAATTTATAGGCATCAGAATGCTGTTACAATTATATAAGCAAATAAGTTGCATTATGTACACAATGTTTTTAGTGTCTCATTCTAAAGCAATATGAAGCAGAAAATGGAGGTTTAAAGAAAAAAAGATTATGAAGACAAAGAATAACAAAACATGATGTGGAAATGATCAGAAGTTAAGGGAATATCAATTTCACGGTAACTGCTGCTGGCAGAAAATGTTGGAGACTCTGTCCCTTGGGAGTAACAGACTTTTCCCTGTAATTTCAATGTTCTAACAGTGTAGTGGTGGGAATATGCCATTAATTTAAAACCACTGTTGGGGTGATATTATTGATTTATTTTTATTTTTATTTTTTAGCACAGATTGTCAGCCTATTCCCCTGGACCAATCAATCTTGAATGGAGATAAGAAATCTGTATTAAATCCTCAGGTAGTGTTTTTTTATTCCAGTCGTGTTTGAAATGTGCCTGATTAGAGCATCCTGAAGTGTTCTTCCAATGCGTAAGTCTAATTTCACTTAAAATATGATGTCACTAAAAAAATCATCAATGAAAAAACATAATATTTTTCTATTTGTTTTCGGAAATGCCTTCACTCTGTCCCAAAGCATAAATCATTACTGTCAAAATACTAAAATGTAGATTTTCGTAACTGAGCTCATGGATGTATAAATCAATGATTAATTAATAGAGTTTAGCTGAAATAACATAAAATCTATTTGCAGATATGTCCTAGGGGCACCTCAGATCCTCTTTGTTAATTGGCTACTATTCATCCATAAGAAATTACATAACTTAAAGGTTTCTCCCACACTTTTTATATTTAAATAACATATTTTGATTTGACATTTAGCTTCAACTAAGAGAGCTAATATTATTTACTTCTTCACCTCAGAGTCTTTCTTATCTATTTATTGATGAGAACCACCTAAAACATATTATGATCTGTATGGCATTTTAATCTTGTCACAGTCTGTAATTAAGTTATAATTAGTTTGAAGATTGACATTAGTAAATCTGTAAAGTATTTTTATCTTACCAGCCTTGTTAATTTTGTCTGTTCTTAGGTCAAGTTGGAGCCATTTATGATTCATTTTTATATAGGCTCAGTTCGACAAACCAAATACACTCTTCAGAGGTTCAAACAATTTACTATTCAACAATGCGAAGATAGGTTAAAATGCATATAAATGAAGGACAGGATAACTTTTAAAACTAAAACTTGAAAATTTTGAAATGAGAATATCACCATCAGTATAATATCAATAAAATCTTTCACTCACTGTCATGACTTTGTTCAATTAACATTTGTAATTAGAGCCCAGGATGCCAAATGGTGAGTTGCGGTTTGACAACAGACCACAAGAGAAGTTGAAACAGAGAAGTTTGTTACTCACAGACAGTGGAGGAAATACAAGGCAAGTCTCCCGAAGCCACACAGGGAAGTCAAGGCAGAGACCCAGACAGGACGTGGGGCACATGCCTTTATTAGTGTCCATGGTTGGAGTGGTTTTGGGTTCCCAGGCTAAGCCAGATTGGTCAATTCAAACCAAAAAAGAGCAGGGTTTTGGTAAGCTCCAAGAAGTCTTACTGAGGGGTGTAAGGGAAGACCCTGCCCAGGGGAGATTGTTGATTACAAGGACTGTTGGTGAAGTCATATGAGGAACTTGCAACTGCTTGTGTCTCTTCAGGCTGTTATCTAGGGTCTGCCCTTACATGAGGGGGCTAGTGTCAGTTTAGGGCCCCTTAGGCCTCTTGCCCAAACAAAATGCATGTGGAGGTAGCAATACGATGGAGTAACTTAGCTAAATTCTCAAGATTTACTAACTATAGTTATTAGACCTTGATGTTGAGAGAGCAGAACAGTAATTTCACGAGATCATTTTAACATCCTGTTCAGGAAAAATTATGAACATTGGCATTCTGTGAGCTAGCCTGTCTTCTGCTTAGTTTGATGCTTGTATCAGCAGAATGAACATAATAATATTTTTTTTGTAATGATGTCACCTATCATTTGCAAATAGACTTTACAAAGGACTTTCCAATGCATTGCCTCCCATAATAAATGAAAATGAAGAATCATTTTAAAAGTTCAGTGAAATTTTCTTTAATCATATTAGTCAATGAGCAATGTAAATTATAGAGCCAAGACAAAGCATGGAAATCAGACTTTTAACATACAACAGAGTACAGCAAGGTGAGAAAATTTTGGATAAGTGGATATGTCTGCCTTTTTTGTTGAGATCCTGTATGTGCATGACTACACAGAGTGTGCCACTGCGTTATCTTTGAACGTGAAATCTGATATTGGCAGTAGCAAATATTAAACACAAAGTTCTTTATGCAGACTAAAATATCATAACTAATAGAAAACATAAACTTCTAATTTTTTATTAAATATCAACCAAATTAATTTAATTTCCTTAAGGGTCAGTAGTGTCAAAGATTACAGACACTAAATTCTTTACATTCTGTAATAAAGCTTTGAATATTCCCTTGATTCACTCCACCTACAAAGAGTCTATGATGTTCTAACCTTAGTTTGAACAAAACACTAAATCAGGACTATAAATGATGCCAAGTAAAGGAAAAGTGGTCAAAACAAGTCCCTAAATGCTTTAGTAGAATGTTGATTAGCAACTCAGGAAGACACCAAGTAACCTAGTGAACTTAATTACACGAAGAACTCATTTAAAGAATCACTTCTGTAAGCTCCTTGCTCAAGTTTATCCTAATTTTATGTTGCACGCATTGTTGATTGAGGAATAAATCCTAAATAGCTTCAGATAGTAGCTATCATAATATTACCAGGCATCTAATCAACTATATTGTTGAATAATGCATCAATCAAAATGCAATAATGGTATATAGAGCTTATCATTGTGATCTGGAATCCACAAGTCTGACTGATTTATCAATAACTTCTAATTGCCAATAAAAGAGCTATTTTTAAAGGAGCATATTGTTTCATTAGACTATACTGTATAGTAACTGAAAAGAAACTATAGGACTATTCATTATCAGTGATATTTAAGTAGCATTCGCAATGTTTTAACTGATATTTTTGAAGTACTGTGCCAAATATTCAGAGATAACCTACTCTCTTGGAATTTACATTCTAGAGAAATGTTTCCTGAAACATCATTTTTACTCTGTCTGATTATTATAAAGTAATTATTATTTAGTTAATTCTCTTTATTCTTTTGATGTATGCTGTTTAACTAAATGGCATGAAATATCCCATCATTGGGTTAAAGAAAATATACTATACATTGTACAGTAGAAAACATATCACAGTAGGCTACTCTTATCTCATTCTTAGTTTTAGGTGTCCCTCATTACATGTGTTTCTCTTATGAGAATGAGATGTAGGTCCTATATCATGCCCGAGAAGTTTCTCTCCCTTCCAACTGAGTCATGTTTAGCAGATGAAGGATAGAAAGCATTCTGGGTTCTCTCACTTCTCAGTGTTTCCAGATTTCTCACCTTTGCCATCTCATTCTCTTCTCCATGTAGAAGGCTATTTATTCTTTTTTTGTTATCATTGCTGTTTGAATAATTAGAAATATTAAGTAGTCTTAATAAAGGATTGTTCATAAAAGAGGATATGATAATCATCTGAAATGAAGGAAAGACCAATATTCATTGGTTATTGCTGAAAATATTAAGATTTTGAATTAAAAAAATTTAACAGAAATCCTACATCGCTAGTACTTCTATTTGAGAAACCCGTTGCCATTTTCCAGCACAGAGAAAGCTTTCAGTAAATATTTGTGAATGAATAAAGTTTTATCAGAAGGTCCATTTGCTAAAATTGAGTGACGATTCTGTTTTTCTGTTAACTTTTTTCCTTCTAATTATTTTTCTTACATGCTCTGTTGAGGAGAATCTCAACAGATTGAGAAGATGGATATGGTCCAGCCAAGTTTGCTAAAATGTGGCCTTACGTTAGCTCTGTCTTAACAAATACAACACAACCCTGGAGGGCAGAGGTGTCATTTTAACTTCACATCCTTCACAGTTATATATGATGGAAATATCTGTGGCAACTGGTTCTTTACTTGGACACACAGTGAGACTAATATGAGTGGAATAAAAGGCAGAGAAAACATCATTAAAAAGTAGACCGAGTTTACGTTCACCTACTTTTCAAGCAGAGGAAGCATTCTTCAACCTTTCCTATAAAATAGAATACATAAGACAGACAAATGAAGAATGAGAGATCTTGAGCCCCACCTTTGCACTTCCTATTTCTTCTCTTCTCTGCTCTGTTGCAATTGGAAAGCAAGTTCTGAGGCACTTTAAAGCAGAGGTTCTTATCCTGAGGTTTGCAAACTGCAAGAAGGTACATGGACAGAGATTATGAAGTCCATAAAACTGAATAGGAAAAAATTACATTTTTATTGACTTCTAAATGGAATTTACCACTTTCTCCTATTGTGTGCAGGCATAACATTAGAGTGTATTAGCAGTACGCTATCAAAGGGATCCTTGGGATAAAGTGGGTTAGGAATTCCTACTTTGGGAGACACTTAAGGACTTCTGAGTCTTGGCTGAAAGCAAAAGCTTTATTTGAAAGCGCCTGGTTCTGGGCTGACAGCAGCATTTAGTCTGACTTCCCACTTAACGTATCTGAAAGGGAAAATGTATAAAAACATCCCCTCAGGTTTATTGTGAGGATTCCTTGATAAAATATGTGTGAACGTGATTTTAAATTACAAAACACTGTTCAAATATATAGTGCATTATTCATTCTATACTAGTGAGTGATCTTTACAAATGACATTAGTGATTTTATTTTTAGAATTAGACGTGTTTCTAAATACCTCTTATTCTCTTACCTCCTGCTAGATTAGTGTATATAATGATGCTGAGAACATGTTTTAATAATATCATTTTACTTGAGGCTTTAAAATCTAGTTTGCTTACATTTAAAAAAAAATTTTTTTTTATACATCTGAAAAATAAAAATATCAAAAAACATTTAGGATGAATATTGGATCTGTCACAAAATCAACAAACCAAAATCCATATCCTTCACATTACCAATATTTAGACTTCTTTTAAATTTTATTACATTAGAATGCACACATAATTCTATTATCCTTGGAAAGTTAATTACTAAAAATTGTATCATTACTGAAAATTGTAATGAAATTAGAAAAAAGTTCCTTGAACAGGCATAGTTACTAGCAGCAGATCTGTTATTCTGCAACTGACAGCAAGGCAGGAGAGAGAAACATGACATTATAATAACTTAAAGAAATTACCAATGAATATTAATAATGATGATGTTAAGCAAATAAGTCTATCACATTAGATCAAAATAATGGGATGCTATGCATGTATCAAAAGAATATATATGCAAAGGAAAACTTTGAACTTTGAAAAGTAGACATTCAGAAGTGAGACATTAACCTGGGATAAAGTTTTTTATATAAAAATATATACGATGAATTCTTGTAACTTTTTTAAATACTCACACGCAGTATTCTCATCTCTTTTCTAATTTGAACATTTTCAATTGGATGCTCACTCAGAAAATTTCATTGGCTTACTGAGCAAACGTATTTGACAAACTGAAAAAGAACAAAATAGACAAAGATTTCACGCTACAAAAAGGTATAAATATTGAAATGTGTTAAAATTTTAGAACATAATTTAAAATGCCAAATAAAATAAAATGCCAAAATAATTCCCTAAAGTAGATCCCTTATAAATTAGAGGGAGCAGCATTATCTATATTTCATATAAGGGAAGACTGTCCAAGTTTTCCCTGAGTCTCCAATACTAGCTACATTATGAGAATGTAAAAAAAAAAAATGATTTCCTCAAAATGTCAATAGATCATAAGAAGTCAACTAAAATGCCTCTTACAAGCAACAGTTACTCATAATTTGGCAGAATTTTTGTCATTTTTGTAATAGGACAAGTTTTGTAAATTCTTCTCTTAAATTCTCCAATATTTAAGAAACACAAACACAAGCTCAAGGCAACCAATAAAAGAATGCCAAAGTTTGTTTTAAATATTGTTTAGAAATATCCTCTTTGCAACCTCTATCTTCACCTTTGTCCTCTAGCTTTGTCAATGATAACAGGGTAGTGTATATTTTTCTATACCTTTTGCCATGCATATATGTGCATAGTTTTATATGTTTGTTAATTGATTTTTACAAAAACAGGGCCATCAAGATTACACTTACATATAAATGAAATAATAATCGCAATTTTTTTTAACAAAACAAGTGAAATGTTTATTTTGCCCATTGGAATCATTACCTTTGAATTACTATTACATCACCGTACTTTCTCTGCCTTCCTTTACAAATCCTGGATTTTTCTGAAACAACTTAAAACTTTTAGTTCTAATCTATTATGGATGTTTCCTTAAAGTTTTCCTTCCTGATGAGTGGTGCCATGTCCGCCCCCAGGACCTGAACTGGTGAAACCCTGGGCCGCCAAAGTGGAGCGCATGAACTTAACCACTTGGCCATGGGCTGGCCCCAAGATTTGTCAAATTTTAATGCATTATTCCACTACTATAATTTCAAACTGTGTATAACACAGAAAAATATAACACTAATGAAACTTAACAATGAACAGAAATTAAAAATTGACCATAGGCGGACCAAATAGATATTTTATTTTGGCAGTATGGTGTATTTTTAATTTAATTTTAACTATGATGTACGTATTGAGATAGTTCAAGTGAAACTTTAAATGCTACAAATTCTGAAAAACTAGAAGATATAGCCAAACTCACAAGTATTCTCTCAGAGAAAGCATGTTTTCCATTTGACCACAACCTGTCTATAGTCCTAATTTAATCAGCTTCTCCTTTCGGATATTTCAATTGTTGTTGAGACATCTGGTTCAATTTAACTAACACTTATCTGTTCATTTAATAATAGTCATACAACACGTAAGTTTCTAGAGAGGCAAAGATGGTACACAGACTCACACACTTCCCTCTTCTAGCCCATTCAAAACAGTAACCAAGAAATATTTATTCATTGCATCCGTCCGTTGTGTAAGGCCCTGTATAATATACTGTGAGACATATAATTTTATTTAAGTCTCAGTTATACTTTCACATACTTCACAATCTAATAGGCAAGAGAGGCATAGACTATTTAAGAGTGACAGTGAGTAAAACTGAGAATTGTGCCATTGGTAGACTTTTGGGCAATGAATTATTATGGCTATTAGAATATGGTTTTCTCTTGAAAAATATTTTTTCTGATACCAATTTCCTGAGAAGTAGTTAATCCTGGGAACAGAATTTAAGAGTGCATTTTGTCTGAGTGAAGGAATATCATCTCTCTAGGTCTGAGAGAAGGACTCAAAGAAAGGAAGATACTTGGTTTTTCTTTGGTTTGTTCAAGCTACTGCTACTAAGCAGAGGCAGGGCAAGAATGCGTACATCATGAAGACTCTTCTTTTTACTTCTAAAATGGGAATAGGTGTAATGGGACTATTATGAAGTGGCTTGTATTTAGAGCAAGAATGTGTGTCTGAGTCCCAGGTCCACAAATAGGTATAGAGCCAGGAGAACCTACTGAGAAGAGCAGTGTTTCCTCTCAAGGCTGTGGAGGGGCAACATCAGAGTCCCCAGCAGAGATTGCTGTACCCAGCCAAGAGGTGACAGCAAAGATCAGCATCCACAGGGGAAGCAACGGTATAGCACAATGAAAACTTAGGAGCAAAATAACCTAATTGACCAATATTCTTTAAGTAGAAGGCGAAACATGAGACACTTGAGACATTAACTTCCATAAGCAGGTAAAGGATTCTCGTGATTTGATAACTGCAATGTAATCAGGGAGTGTAATCTCAATTTGAAATCAGATTTAGGTGAGGTCCAGCAAATATGGATCATAATGTTAGTAAAAGAGAGGTTGAAATAACAGATGCCTAATTTATAGGGGTTTTTTTAAAGAGGGAAAATTAACCGTTGTTGACATCGGAAAATACTTTGTGGAGGAATTGGTATTTAAGCTAGTCTCAGGAAACCAGTGTACAATTTCGGTTCTTATATGTCGGGTAAGTTCTTCCCAGAGAAAAGAAATCACTTAAAAGAGGACTGTGTCAAATACAGGATGGTTTTGAAAAGAAAAGAGTAGTTTGTTTGGAGCCTGGGTAGGTTTGATGTTCCTTTTTGACTGCCTTTGAGAACGGTAAATGGCAACTCCAATGGCAGGAGTACACATGTAATTTTGTGTGTGTATGAGTCTCTGTTGTTCTAGGTAAGGAAGTGTTTGACCCTCAATAGAACCATTTAGTCTTGATCAGTGTGCTGCGGATGGAATCCTAAGGCAGCTTTACCACATTGCTACCAATAAATGAATTCTTCTAGCATTTTCCCACCTGTGTAAATAGTGCATACAGCACTCTTTTGACTGTTTTTATCCCAATTTTGAAATCAATTTCTCTCCAGCTTTCCCAAAATTTTAGGCAATTCATTCTTCCTTTTCTCTCTTATCAAAATTTCTTTACTTTTATCCCTAAAAGAAAATTTGCTGAATCAAAAAGAGAAAATTTTTTAAATCAAATTAATTGAATGATTTAAACCTGCACAATATCTTTTTGCTAATATGATTGTGATTTTGCTCTGGAAGATATTTTTACCAAATTTTGATTAGTCATCTTAGAAAAATCTATGGTACATCTTACTTAAAATAACTTTATTGTAATTGTAATATGGCATTTAATAGATTGCTTAAAAGGAACATTTTCATACAATGCTGTATATTCAAAAACTCTCCTGGGGCTCCCTGGAGGTATAGTGGTTAATTTCACTGCCCCACTTCAGCCGCCCAGGGTTTGCAAGTTTGGATTCTGGTTGCGGACCTACACACCACTCATCAAGCCATGCTGAGGCAGTGTCCCACACACAAAGTGGAGGAAGGTTGGCTCAGATGTTAGCTCAGCAGCAATCTTCCTCAAACAAAAAGAGGAAGATTGGCAACAGATGTTAGCTCAGGGCTAATCTTCCTCACACACACACAAAAAGCACTCAGTAAATTTACTTCCACCCCAAATATCTGGAATACAAATATAAGGAGGATCTTCACTTGTAAAGACTTGGGAAATGAAATTTAGCATTCCCCCTAATGTCTTACTGCTGATTAATTTTGAGTCTGCCCTTATCAGAACAGTCAGCCTTGGTTTCATTAGCAATGAGCATTTCAAAGGGAGTTCGTTTATTTCAGCCTCAGATCCTTATTTTTACTAAATCTTACCTGAAGTAGCCTGAGGTAACACTGAAGCTTATCAAATCTAAAAACTATCAGAACAGGCAGCAAGGTAAAAAGCTATTATGAAGGGCCCATGTAGTGTTATCTAGGAGAGAAAGATGATAAGGCACAGGAGGCTTTCTTTTTTGGGGGGGGGTGGGGGGGGTGGATATTAGCCCTGAACTAACATCTGCTGTCAATCCTCCTCTTTTTGCTGAGGAAGTCTGATCCTGAGCTAACATCCATTCCCATCTTCTTTTACTTTATATGTGGGACACCTGCCACAGCATAGGTCTGCACCTGGGGTCTAAACCGTCGAACCCCGGCTATCAAAGCAGAACATTTGAACTTAACTGCTGCACCACTGGGCCACCCCCAGGAGGCTGACTTTTAATACTTTAATTCAGAATTCAGATAGAGTACATAGCCTTTTGTAAAACTTTCTATATATTATACAGTATACTTGCTACTTAAGTCAGAAAATATTATTTAACCTCAACATATTTTATATTTATTTTTAATCTTCCCACAACTATGTATCTCTACAGAAAAGCCTGATAAAGATACAGATAGTGAGAATTAAAGTTACAAATAGCATTCACTTTTCTAGAGTAGCTGGGAGGTAAGGCTCCTATTCGGAGGAAGGAAAAACATCAACAAGAGAGCAGATGCAAATGTCTAGGATGTCTTAAATCAGTGGAAATTGATGTTTCTCACCTTATCTTGTGTATCAGACGTTTGTTATCAAATTAACATTTATAAACATATAAAATAATAAGACCTCATGTGTGTGTAAGGAAAGAGGAGTGGAAGAGAAGTAGCAAAATAAAGGACAAAATCTAAAAGCATCTCTAAAAAGTAAATTTGAAAAAAATAACCTGATGTTCAATAGGTCTACAATGCTTCAAAATACACTGCTCCAAAAAGCAATTGAACTATTAGCAAAGAACAGCAACAAAAAGGTATGCTTACAATCCTATCGGTATTTGTTCAATGAGCTGGTAAATTTGATAAATAAAAGGTGGTTATTAACATATTTGAAGGGAGGAGATACACAGTAGGAATTAGGGGCACATGCTTTGGAGAAAAAAGGTCTGGTTTCAAATCCCAGCTCCTGTGTATGTTGCCTAAGTGACCATGAGAAACGTCTCTCACTCATCACGACCTTGGATGCATTTTCTTGACCTGCCAGGACTAACATGATCTCGTCTCGGCTGCCTTTCTGAGCCATTTTCCACCAGTCTCTCTGACTCACACCGTACGTGGTTTTCCTAAGACACTTCCGTCAGTCAAGGCCCTTGCACTTGCCATTCCCTCCAGACATTCTCATAGTGGACTTCTTCCCCTGCATTTAAGTCCTTGCCAATGTGGTCTCCTCAGAGATGCTTTTCCTGATCACCATGTATAACATAGCATACCTCCACCCTCTCATTTTTTATCACTTTATCCCATTTGATTCGATTTTTCTCCATAGAATTTATTACCGACATTTTGTTACATTTGTATGTATATGTATATATGTAAATATGTGTGCATGTATAATTTCCTGGGATTTTTCCTGTCTGCCTGATTAGGATGTAAGCTCCATGAAAAGAGAGACTTCAGTCATTTTATTCATCAGCCAGGGTAGTTGACATATGGTGCATACCCAGTAAATAGGTATTTGTCACAGGATGAACGCATGAATTAATGAATAGAGATATTATTTCATCTCTCATAAATTGTTTAGGCAGAGTACCTGACACATTGAAGGCATTTAAGAAATATTATTACTATTACATGTATCAAATTTCTCTTTCTGCTAATATTTAAAATAAAGTAAAATATAACTTAAATAATCAGTTTATTTACTTTTCTGTCCTAGGCATTGCTACATGTATTGGTACTGAATCAACACTTCATCTATGAAGAGAACGATACCTGTGGTCCTTATTAATCATCCTTTCAATAAAGTAGGAAAAAAGGAGAGACTGCATAGTCCTCCACCATTCTAGAAATAGCTATGATTCCACATACATTATTTGCTCTATGTGCAGAATTTTTACAATAAGATTAAGTTAAACACACACATCAATATTACTTGATTTGTAATTATTCAGATAATAAAGGAGAAAATACTTTTTTTATTTTGGTAAAACATCTGTTGCTTCTTTCTATTTGACAAAATTTTTTTCTATGCAGGTCAACTTAACCAGAAAGTCATTATGAGATTAAAAAAAAATATATTCTCACTTTAAAAATAAATAGATTCATAAGCAAGCACCTGCTCAGCTTTGTTTGATTTACAATATTAAAGACAGAGAATCAAATATATTCCCTCCAGGATGTTATATTACTTGTTTTTTTTCCCAAAATAAAAAGGAAGAATATAAAGTGAAACAAATATGTTTATTTTATAATGTATTTACCATAAACTTTTTAAAAAAGTTTATTATGGTAAGAATGCTTAACATGAGATCTACCCTCTTAACAGATTTTAACTGTACAATGCAATATTGTTAACTATAAGCACAATATTGTACAGCAGATCTCTAGAACTGAGAATATTTTTTCTTTATTACTATGAATTTAAAAAGTAATGAGAACTTATAACTCTTTTTTTATGTTTTTGTTCTACTCATACGTACATGCATATATACTTATAACAATAAGTTATATGAATTATTGTTATATGTATGTTATTGTTATAAGTATATATGCATCTATATAGTATATTTATATTGTTATAAGTGAGAAAATGGATATCATAAAAGTAATCTAAGTATTTTCTGACAGGAACAATATTTTCTGATCAATATCTAATGATTATTATATTTGACATTTTAATCTACTTTGCTGAAAATTGCACTATGCTGGGTTTTTTTGTATTTCTATTTTTCGCTGTTTTAGTTTTCTTCTCTCATATTTTATTACTTCTGGTTTTTAATTCATAAAGATTTTTGCAGTTAACTCTCTTCCAAACCATAAAATGACCTTGGTCATTTGAACTCTTTATATCTCTTCTAACATACCATTTAATTTAGCATTTTAGATAAATCTTTTAGTTTACCTTGCAAATTAGATACTTTTATGTAGATCCCACTAATTTAGCTTTACTAATATGTCCACCAGTTTATTTATTTATAATTTCTTCTTGCATCTGATATTGACCTTCTGTAGTTATTCTTTACCTGAGATGACACTTTTTGACCTTCCTTTGATGGACATCAGCAGGTGATAAACTCTATTTTCTTTGTGTTGTGTTAGTTTTTCTGAAAATATTTTTATTATTTTCTTGTTTTACTGTGTACAGAATACTTGGAAGATGTTGTTCCCTTGTCTTTCAACTTCCATGGCATACACTGAGTGAGCAAGCTTTCTTCTTTGTAAGAGGAACAAGGAAGATGATAAGTGTAGCCATAGGGATGTTTTTTGATTTGGTGTTAGGATGAGGGACTTTTAGTCTGAGGGTAGTGGTCATTTGATAGATTTGAGGAGATAGGCTAATGCATGAAATAAATCATCTAAGAGAATGGTAAAGTGAAATTCTAAGAAACAATAGTAAGGTCACCACGCAAGAGTGAGGGTTAATTTGAGATTAGTGATTAAAATTTAAAGTAAAGCCAATCAGCAAGAGTATCACGATTTTTCTATAGCACCATTTTGGTGTTTATTTGTGAAAAAGGAGAAAGTGAATTTTGGGGTTCACCTCAAGCTATGGCAAGGCAAGTGTGAAAGAGAAAGGATCAAAAAACAAAAATGTTAGAATCATATGCAAGGGAATAGTTTCTATTTGAAACACTGAAAATATTCTGGATAGGAGGAAATTAAAACGATTGAGGTGAATGAATGGAGAGAAAATAGTAAGGTCAATAGATTAAAGTTTTAATGGAATTGAAGAATTGTAGTAGGGAGGTTGCTAGAGAAAATGATCAAGAAAGTCATGATATGTGGTTAATAAATGGGATGATTGAGATAGAAATTTTAGAAGCAATTTTGTATATCTGATATGATGTCCTAGGTGTACCATAGTAGTGGGATGCTGATATGGAGGGAAGAAAATGGGCCACAAAGTGAAGAGATTGGGGACTGGTAGGACAAGGCTATACTATTTCATGAAAGGGATCATCCACATGAATATTGAAGTAAGTCAACATTAATGCCATTTGGCCTAGTCATGTCCATAATTTTGAATATATTTGGTAGAAAGAATATATTTCATTGTTACCCACTGAAGCAAAATGTGTATTTTATTTATCTATTAATCATATATTCTAAAATCAAATTCTAGGGCTCAGTTTTGTGTCCCTGAAATAAAGATACACCAAGCCTAATGTGGCACTGGTATTTATTAGGTGAGTCAGGAAGAGTGAATTCTATTTCTAGCTATGTTGCCATCTGGTAGCATAACCTTAGCCAAATCAAATAATCTTTCAAGGTCTCAGTAATCTTGCAGGTAAGTCACAGATTTGAATTAAAGATACGTTAAAATAGTTTTTTAATTCCAAGGGCCTTGATTTAACTATTTAGTTTATTGCTTGCTAAAGTACAGTTCTTTGGCTTTGCCCTTTAAGTTTATACAATTATTTTCATTATAATTTCCCCCACCAATGAGATTTTATGCTTCTGTATATTTCTATGGTGTCTGTAACCATGGCATCTGGATATCCAACCAACTAACTATGTAAAAATAGCAGGTATGTGGGAAGAAACATTGTCAATCCCTATCCTTCTCATAGTGCAGGTATTAGTGCAGAATAAAGGTTGTACCTTGGGGTCCTTAGAGCTTAATGCTCACATGATTACAGAGAAGTTTAAGCGGAAAAGGACAATTTTAGCAGTTTCTCCAAATGTATGAGCATTTGACATAATATCTACAGCTGAAAAATAAATATTAAAAAACCTCCTCCTTTCTAATCATGACTATAATTGGAAACTTGAAGGACAAATAGCTGTATAGAAAATGTGAAAACTTCTGCAAACACACACAAGCAATAACAGTGATAGAAAATTGAAAACTAAAATAGACCCCTCATAAGGTTTGTATTTTCTGTTGTTGTTATTTTGAAGGAATCCACCATCTTTAATGATTATGAACAAATTAAGAATTTTTTTGAGGAAGGTTAGCCCTGAGCTAACATCTGTGCCCATCTTTCCTCTATTTTATATGTAGGACACCTGCCACAGCATGACTTGATAAGTGGTGCATAGGTCCGCACCCGGCATCCGAACCGGTGAACCCTGGGCCACTGAAGCAGAGTGCACAAACTTAACCACTGCACCACCGGGCTGGCCCCATGAATTTTTTTAACATGTAGATAGAAAAGAGTTAAGAAGGAATAATCAGTGGGAAATGAAGTAAAAGAGACTCAACTGCTATTGTATATCAAAGTGGTGGGCACTCCAAAATGAATCTGGAAAGATGAGAACCACAGATATAAATTAGAGGGTCATAGTATTAAAATGTTGTCTTTCAGGCTGTGGGACTAGATATCGCTTGCAAAGTGATTGTTATTGATCTTATGTGTTATATATTGATATTATATATTGAGAAAAAAAAGAGGGCTTACAAATGGGTCACAGGGTATTCCATTATGTAGAGGTCTGGAGAGGAACAGGCACCAACAAAGGAGATTGAGAAGGCTGTCAGTGAGGATGATGGAGAAAAAAGACAGCGTAGGGTACGAGAAGCCAAGGGAAAAAACTTTTCAAGAAGACTATGATGGAAAACTACATCTGGTGCTATTACTACAATTGGGTAATTATTTTGTTTAGCAAGGGATAAGTAGTTTAATTATGCTGAGTTGCAGCATGTCAGCTTGTAAAATAGTAGTAGAGATAGTAAGATGTGAGTAGCATCCTAGAGGTATTTTTGAAGGTGGAAACGTCCCAATTTGCCAGTAGCCTGGATGTGGGGAGTGAGAGAATGTCTTCACAGTGTTGGGCATGAATGATGAAACTATAAAGTTACGATGAACTATTACAGGCGAGACTCTGAGAAGAAAGATTTGGGACAGCAGAATAGGAGGTCATATTTAGACATAGTAAGATTGAGATAAGTGTTAGACATTCAAGTGTAGTTGTGCATTGCTTAACAGAGATATGTTCTGAGAAACGCATCGTTATGCAGTTTCATTGTTGTGCAAACATCATAGAGTGTTCTTACACAAACCTAGATAGTATAACCTACTACACCTAGGCTATGTGGTAACTAATCTTATGAGAACACAGTCATGTGTGTGGTCGTCATTGACCGAGACATCCTTATGCAGTACGTGACTGTAAAGTTACTGAATAGGGAATTAGATGAAAGTGTCTAGATTGGGGAACAAAGATTCACACTGGAGACTTCATGAGATTACAAAGAGTATGAGTGTACAGTAACTGAGTCCCTTACACTTCACAGGAACTAAGAAAGATTTGGCAACATCATAGGATTTATACATACACTTATACATGCACCCCTTGCCGTGAACCATCTGTTTGTGTTCTTTGTCCATTTTGCATTGGTATAGTGGTCTTTTTCACATAGGATTTAGAGTTCCATATATTTGAGGGAAATAGCCTTTTCTCTATGATGTGAGTAACAAATGCTTTCGTTTTTGTTTATTCAACTTTTTCTTAAGCTTTAAGATGCTTTTGGTCATGCACAATGAATATATCAATAACTTATTATTAAATTACTGCTGTAATTGTTGTTTTTAACGCTTAAAAGGTATTTTCTATTTGAGATTATACACACATGATTCTCACATTCCCTTTTAGTGTTTTTTTATTTAAATCTTTATTCTGTCTTATATTATTTTGTTAAAAGGCATGGTTTAGGTTTGCAGGGCTTTTATTTTCTGCAGATGACTTCTCAGTTGTTCTACCACCAAGGCCATTATCCCACTGGCAAATACTAGTTCAAGCAAGAAAAAAATAACTTAGAATATTTGAGTTATGTAATTAAGGAAGTTAAGAAATTGAGCACAACTAAACTAGAATTTCAGGAATGTACAGTTTTTCAAGGATATACAGAATATTTTTTTAAATGATGACATATGAAGTCATAAAAATAACACAATTAGTAAAAGCCTGAAACAAGGTAATTCCCGTGAATGGAGGCCCCAGGCATCTAGGAAGCCCATGCTACTAGAGGTTCCTGGAATCACTGCAGGCCTGTGACCAGAGACTACTGGAATTGCAATGATACCTGTGATCCAGCCTCCTTCCCCAGCAGCAGCACCTCTGACACCAGATCAAAGCCAGCAGTAGCAGTGTGCAGGACCTGAGGTTCCAAAAAGCACCCTGGCACGAGAGACCAGAGACTGCAGGAGCCACAGTGGCACTTGCACTCAACCCTTACCTCCCCCTGAGCAGTGGTTGATGGCGCTTGTGACCTGAGGCTTCAGGAAACACAACAATGCCTGCAACCCAGCTCCTTCTGCCTTCCCTGGTGGGAGCACTTCTGACACTGGCCCTTCCAGCAGTGAGGAATGCATCCAGGACCCCAGTACCCCGGCAGTGGCAGCAGTGCCCATGAACTGAGATTCTAGAAATCAGGCTGGCACTTGAGACCACAGGCTACACGAACTCCAGCAGCATTCACGATTCAGCCTCTACCCCTTCCCCAGCAGTGGGGGTGGCACCTGCTACCTGAGGCTTCAGGAACCACAGAAGTACTCACAACCCAGCCTATAGTGGCAGCACTTCCAGCAATGGTCCTGCCAGCAGCTAGGGCTGCTTACAAGATGCTGGGACCCTGGTACAGCAGCAACACTGGTGAACCCAGCATGCCTGGCAGCAGAATTGCTAGTGCCCCCAGATAACCTGGGAGCAGCAGCACATGTGGCACATGTGGCTGCAGCATCTGAGCTCAAGGAGAGTCAGGTACTAGCAACAGCAGAGCCCATTACCCTGGCCTCCACCTGCTACAGAGGTGCAGCTTCAGCTTCAGCTCCCCAGCCCATAGAAGTGACACCTGCAGACCCAACAAACCCAGATATGTGAGAGATGCCTGTGACACCAGCTCCCATCCCACTAGCCCCCTCTCTCATGCCACAATGCGGGAACATACAACCTAGGTGACCCTGGAAGCAGCAAAGATGCTGGCAGCCCAGTAACCCTAATGCAGACACCAGCAACTGCAGCCATATAAGCAACAAGGCATCAACAACCTTGGAGGCACAAGCAACACAAGTAGTGCACTGATGATGCCTCTGGCAGAGGGAGTGGAAGGTGGAAAGTATAGGCTCTCAAATACAAGCAGAAGCAGTTCAGAGAAAAAAGTAAATAAAGCCATACCCAAGTAGTAAGGTATTTGCTACCACAAATGTGCTGGCAGAGGAACAACTCATCAAGCACCATGAAGAATTACAATAACACAGTATCACACAGACACAGATTACATCTCTCCAGAATCGAAACTTAAAGTCATGGAAGACTGCAATATAACTGAAGGAGAATTCAAAATGTCTGTCATGAAGAAACTCAACAACTTACAAGAAAACTCAGAAAGATGATTAGGTGAGCTCAGGAATAAAATTAATGAGCAGCAGGAGTACTTCACCAAAGAGCTTGAAACTAAAAAGCCAAACAGAAATTCTTGAGCTGAAGAACACAATAAAGGACATGAAGAATAAAGTGGAAAGTAATGGAAATAGAACAGACTACATGGAAGAGAGAATTAGTGAGCTCAAAGATAGTAATCTAGAAATGATTCAGGTGGAAGAGGAGAAGGAACTAAGATTTTTTAAAAATGGAGAAATTCTAGCAAAATATTTGACTCACTTAGGAAAAGAAACATAAGGATAATTGGGTATCCCAGAAGGAGAAGAGAGAGAGAAAGGAGAAGAGAGCTTATTTAAAGAAATAATAGTTGACAACTTCCCATACCTGGGGAAATAACTGGATATAGACGTACATGAAACTAATCAAACACCTAATTATCTCAGCACAAAAAGACATTCTCCAAGGCACATCATATTAAAATTGTCAAAAGTCAATGACAAAGAAAGAATAGTAAGGGTGGCCAGAGAGGAAAAACAATAACTTATGAAGGCATCCCCAGTAAGCTATCAGCAGTTTTCTCAGCAGAACTCTACAGTCCAGGAGAGAGTGGAATGATATATTCAAAATATTGAAAAATAAAAATTGTAAGCCAAGAAACCTATCCAGCAAGTTATCCTTCAAATGAAGGAAAAATAAAGGCTTTCTCAGACAAACAAAAGCTGAAGGATATCATTGCCACTAGGCCTGCATTATAAGAAATATTGAAAGGAACTCTCCTACCAGAAATAAAAAGGCAAAGGTATACAAATCTTTGAGTAAGATTCAGAAAGAATCAGAAAGTTGCACATTTATATTAAAATACATTAGTAAACAATTATAGCATAAAGACTAAAGGGATAGAAAGCATTAAAAAGAACTATAAATACTCAATTTGGTAACACACTGACAATATAAAAAGGGATAATTTCTTGACAATAAAAACATAGAAGGAGAAGAATGGGCCTGCATAGGCAAATGAAGATAAGTTGCTGTCAGTGTAAAAAGGACTATCTCATCTATGAGATCTCTTCTATAGACTTCATGGTAAGCACAGAAGAAAAATTCACAGCAGAGTCACAAAACATAGAAAAAGAAGAAACTAAGAAATGTGTCACAGAAAACCACCAAACTGAAATGGCAGACAGCAATACAAGGAAAAAGAACCAGTGAAAATATAGAGCAACCAGAAAACAAAAGATAAAATGGCAGTATTAAATCTTCTTATATCAAAAATCACCCTAAATTTAAATGGATTGAATTCACCAATCAAAAGATAAGAGTGGCTGGATGGATTAAAAACCAAGATCCAACAAAACACTGCCTTCAGGAGAACCATCTCATTCTAAAGACAAATATACACTCAAAGTAAAAGGATAGAAAATGATACTCCAAGTAAGTGGCAACCAAAAGAAAGCAAATGTAGCCATACTCATATCAAACAAAATACACTTCAAGCCTAAAAAGATAGCAAGAGACAAAGATGGACATTATATAATGACAAAGGAGGCATTCAATCAAGAAGATGTAAAGGGAGAAATTGACAGCAATACAATAACAGTAGGAGACTTTAATACCCCACTTACATCAATGGATAGATCATCTAGACAGAGTGTCAACCAGAAGACATTGTCCTTAAATGAAACACCAGGCCAGATGGACTTAATAGATATATATAGAACATTCAATCCAAAAGCAGCAGAATACCTGTTCTTCTCAAAGATAGACCATTTGTTGGAAAACAAAACAAACCTCAATAAATTTAAGAAGATTAAAATTATATCAAGCATCTTTTCTTACTGTAATTGTATGAAACTAGAAATCAACCATAAGAAGAAAGCTGTAAAAGTCACAAATGTGTGGAGATTAAACAGTATGCTACTGAACAACAGTTGGATCAATGAAGAAATGAAAAAGCACATGGAGACAATGAAAATGAAAACACAACGTACCAAAACTTATGGGATGCAGCAAAAGCAGTACTAACAGAGAAGTACATAGTAATACAGGTCTACTTCAACAAACAAGAAAAGTCTCAAATGAACAATCTAACACTACACCTAAAAGAACTAGAAAAAGAACTAAGGAAGCCCAAAGTCAGTAGAAGAAAGGAAATAATAGAAATCAGAGCAGAAATAAATTAAAATGAGACTATAAAGACAATAGAAAAAAATCTATGAAACTAAGAGCTGGTTCTTTGAAAAGATAAGCAAAATTGACAAGCTCTCAGCTAGACTCACAAATAAAAAAAAGAGAGACAGCTCAAATAAATAAAATCAGAAATGAAAGAGGAGAAATTACGATGGATACCACAGAAATATGAAGGATTATAAGAGAATACTTTGAAAAGCTATATGCTAAGAAATTGGATAACCTAGAAGAGTGGATAAATTCTTAGACTCATACAGCCTCCCAAAACTGAATCAAGAAGAAATAGAGAATCTGAATACACAAATCACAAGTAAAGAGATCAAAACAGTAATCAAAAACCTCCTGAAAAGCAGAAGTCCAGGACCAGACAGCTTCTCTGAAAAATTCTACCAAACCTTCAAAGAAGGTTTACTACTTATCCTTCTCAAACTCTTCCCAAAAATTGAAGATGAGAAGATGCTTTCCAATTCATTTTATGAGGCCAGCATCATCCTAATACCAAAACTAGACAAGGACAAAACAAAAAAGGAAAATTATAGACCAATATCACTGTTGAACATAGATGCAAAAATCCTCAACAAAATATTAGCATATATGTTATAATTGTTTACTAACCTACTCTGATATACAGTTGCAATTTTCTTGTTCTAGATGTCTATTTATCACCATGCTTAAAGATTTTTATGCCTTTGCCTTTTTGTTTCAGGTAGGAGAGCCCTTTTCAAGATTTCTTGTAAAGAAAGTCTAGTGCAATGAACTCCCTCAGCTTTTGTTTGTCTGGGAAAGCCTTTATTTCTTCATATTTGAAAGACAACTTTGGTGGATAGAGTATTCTTGGCTTACAGTTTTTATTTTTCAATATTTTGAATCTATCAGTCCACTCTCTCCTGTCCTGTGGAGTTTCTGCTGAGGAATCTGCTGTTAGCCTAATGGCAGCACCTTCATAGGTTATTGTTTTTACTCTCTGGCCACCCTTAGTATTCTTTCTTTGTCATTGACTTTTGACAGTTTTAATATAATGTGTTTTGGAGAAGGTCTTTTTGCATTGAGATAATTAGATGTTTGATAAGTTTCATGTTTTTGTGTATATAGTTTCTTCCCCAATCTTGAGAAGTTGTCAACTATTATTTCTTTAAATAAGCTCTCTTCTCCTTTCTCTCTCTCTTCTCCTTCTGGGATACCCATTATCCTTAGGTTTCTTTTCCTAAGTGAGTCAAATATTTCTCATAGAATTTTTCCATTTTTAAAAAATCTTCATTCTGTCTCCTCTTCCACTTGAATCATTTCTAGATTACTATCTTCAAGCTCACTAATTCTCTCTTCTCTATGGTCTGCTTCCTACTTTATCCTTCATGTCATTTATTGAGTTCTTCAACTCCAGAGTTTCTGTTTGATTCTTTTTTAGACTGTCAGTCTCTTTGGTGAAGTACTTCTTCTGTTCACTAATTTTATTCCTGAGGTCATTGAACCATCTTTCTGAGTTTTCTTGTAGTTCATTGAGTTTCTTCATGATAGCTATTTTGAATTCTCTATCAGATCACATTCTTCCATGACTTGAAGTTTGGTTTCTGGAGAATTGTCATTTTCTTTTTGTGATACCATGTTACTGTAGTTTTTCATGGTGCTTGATGAGTTGTTCCTCTGCCAGTGCATTTTTCGTAGCAAACAGCTTTCTTACTTGGGTAAGTCTTGTTTTCTTTGAGTCTGAGCTGCTTCTGGTTGTATATGAGAGCCTGAGCTTTCCTCCCTCCTCTGCCTCTGCCAGAGGTGTCATCTGTGCCCTTGTTGTGCTTCATGTGCCTCCACAGTTGTTGGTGCCTTGCTGCTTACAGTATTGTTGCAGTCACAGGCATTTCCAACAGATTCACTGGGCTGACAAGTACCTCTGCTGTTTCCAGGGTAGGCTGAGTCATAAGTTCCCCCACCGAAGTGAAGGGGTGGGAAGGGTAGGGTGGGAGCCAGGGTCACAGGCGCCTCTGCCATGCCTGGCTTTGTTAGATTTGCAGGCACCGCTGCCAGTGGTGTGGGGGCTGGAGTTGTGGGGCTGCTGCAGGTCAATGGGACCAGGGTCATGGGTTCTACTGTTGCTGTTACCAGTTTCTTCACAGTCTCGGGCACTGTTGCTGGATGTCCCCTCTATGCTGCTACTCCTGGGTTTTCTGGGAGTGTTAGCAGTTCCCATGCCTGGGGCACTGAGTTTATGGGTATCACCACCACTGCCAGGTGTGCCAGCATCATGGGCACCACTGCCACAGCCATGGCAGGAGGGGTCCCTGGGTCCCAGGTCCTGCAGTTCCTGGAGCCTCATGTTGTAGGTACTGCCACTACTGCTGGAGAGGGGAGGGGACTGAGTAATTGCAAGTGATGCTGTGGTTCCTGATGCTTCTGGTCTTGGGTGCCAGCACAGTTTCTGGAACCTCAGGTCATGGGCACTGTGGGAAGCATTCCCCCAATCTAGCTGCCATTGTATTGTGACAAGGTCTGGCAATGGAAGGAGAATCGTGCAAGGCACTTCTCCAGGGAACATAATTCTTTAAGCAGAGTCCTTTGTCCTCCTTTCTAAAGCCTATTACTGATTAACGTCTTCCCTCTGTCCTGGAAGCCTTGTAAAAACAGGCAGAACTAGCAATAAACATATCTCAAAGAACAAACAGCAGCCCCCAAGGATGCGGGGGTCTATATTCTGTTAATTATATACTCGCTGCCCTCCTAACTTCTTTGAAGACCCTGAAACTATGTAACCTCTTCCTAAACAATCGATATGTATGCTGCACATCTGGATGTAGATAACCACCTTTGATTATTACCTTTAGTCACGCACTGCCCCTCACCTATTGTTCCCATGACGACAACAGTTAGACCACCTCGTGTGATTTTTTCCTATATAAGTGTACCCCGTCCCCGAAATAAATTGGACTTGCTTGCAACTGCTTCTAGTCTCACGTCTAGCACTTACACTTTCGCCGACGCCGTCTCTCCCGTGGGAACCTGGACTCTGCTGAGGCTGGACCCTGGCAGGGCACCACCACCACTATCCTGTGGCCCAGGGTCTTGGATTCAGCCCCCACTGCTGGGAGGACCAGCCTCAGAGGTGCCACCACTGGGAGAGGGGCTTGAGGCTGGGTCACACACTCCGTGGCATTTCCTGGAGCCTCCAGTTGCATACATCATAGCAGTTTCTAGAGTCTTGGGTCATGGTCACCACTGCCACTGCGTGGAGATAGGGAGGGGCTGAGTCATGAGCACTGCTGCAGTTCCTGGAACCTCAGATCACAAGCATAGCCACCAATGCTGGAGGTACCAGTGTCTTGGATGCAGCCCCTGCTGCTGGGAGGGCCAGGGTTCGAGGCACTGCCTGTCAGGAACATGGAGGGGCCTGCGTCTTGGGACCACTTCAGTTCCTAGAACCTTGGTCTTGGGCACTTTGGTGCTTCCTGGCGCCTCTGGGAGTGTAGACTGCCTCAGTTCCTGGAGCTTCTGTTCATGGTCATTTCTGCAGTCCCTACAGCCTCTGGTTGCAGGCACCACCACAGTTCCTGGGGCCTCCGATTTTGGGAGCGGGAGCTGCTTCTGCTGCTCCCCTGGTTCCACCACATCCACAATATCCAGTCCACCTGCCTTCAGATGTATAGATGCATGGATCTCTCGGGCATTTTTGTGGGCTGTGCAGAGAATCCTTTGTTGGTCTATGGATGTCCTAATGGTTGTAACTTAGAGGGGAAAAACAAGGGGAGCAACTCACTCTACCGTGATGCTGATGTCACTCCTCCTCCTTTTGTCTTTGTTTTTCTTTTTCTTTGTTTGCCTTAAAATTCCAAATGCTTTCCTGTCTGTTAAAATCAACATTGTAGATATTTTCAGCACATCACAAATTTGCCTGGCAAACACGTTAATGTATTCAACACACAAATGAACATTTCAATTAACAAGATCAGCCCCCCTTACAAAATAGGATTGGTCATAAATGACACAGCATTCTTTTTATTATAATTCTAAATAAGAATTATTTATTATGGAATGTGGGAGCTTTTAGCATAACAGTAACAGCAGCAGCAAGACAAATATATAGAAGAGCTAATTATAAGAAACAAACACTAGGAAGAAGAAATTTTTATCTTTGTAAGTAGACAATACATGTTTTTTAGGACTCTCAAAAGAAGAGGACAAATTAATGTGTTTTCATCATAATTTAAAATTAATTTTTTTTTTTTGAGGAAGATTAGCCCTGAGCTAACTACTGCCTGTCCTCCTCTTTTTGCTGAGGAAGCCTGGCCCTGAGCTAACATCTGTGCCCATCTTCCTCTACTTTATATGTGGGACGCCTGCCACAGCATGGCATGCCAAGCGGTGCCATGTCTGCACCCGGGATCCGAACCAGTGAACCCCGGGCCTCCAAGAAGCAGAACATGCGAACTTAACCACTGTGCCACCAGGCCGGCCCCTCAAATTAAATTTTAAAACTCAGTATCAAAAATGTCCCATTTTTCTAAAATGTTAAATTCTTTTGAAATAAGTGGCAGAATAGGTGTCAGTGTGGGAGGGCAATTATTTATATAACTCTGAATGGATGCATTTCTGAGGAAATGTTCCTTTTAGTGATCCCTAGAAACCAATCTATTCAAGGTATTGGTTAATTCTTTAATAACTAAGTGAGCTACCTATGGAGCAAAGAAACTACTGTGATAAATGTTTTTTTTTTTTTAAGTCTATTCCTTGCTTGTTCTCTTTGTTGTCTTTCTTTTTTAACCTGAGCTTACATCTGTTGCCAATCTTCCTCTTTTATTTCTCTCCCAAAGCCCCAGTACATGGTTATACATCCTAGTTGTAAGTCATTCTAGTTCTTCCATGTGAGCCACCACCACAGCATGGCAACTGACAGATGGGTGGTGTGGTTCCATGACCAGGAAGTGAACCCAGGCTGCCCAAGCAGTAAGCACCAAACTTAACCACTAGGCAACCAGGGCTGGCTCTGTGATAAATGTTTAAAGTATCTAAAGGAAGATTGCTTTTAATAAACATAAGTAGAGAACTTCAGGATATATAATTTGCTGATCCTATTACAAGAAACCACTAGTAGCATTATGTAGCCAGTTATCACCTGGCATTTAAAAAATTCCCTTAGTCACAGCTTTAAGTAAAACATGTGCAATACATTTAGTTCCTCTGATATAAAAATAAAATATAAAAATTAGATTAGTTAACCTGTGTGTTTAGATTTTGGCTAAAATCATTGAAATCTTGGCGTCTGAATCTTTAGAGTAATATCTTATATTTTAACTATCCCTTGCCTTATTAAAATTAAACTACTCTGGTCATGTAGTGGCTTTTTTTCTGCACAATATCAAATTTAATTAATTTATTTATTTCTGTACCCTTTTACCACCCTCTTCCTATTTCCCCAAACCCCCAGCACCTGGCAACCACTTTTCTACTCTCTGTTTCTATGTATTTGACTTTTTTTTTAGATTCCACACATAAGTGATACCATACAGAGTTTGTCTTTCTCTGTCTGACGTTTCAGTGAGCATAATATCCTTCAGATTCATCCAAGTGTCACAAATGACAGGGTTTCCTTCCTTCTTAAGGATGAATAATTTTTCACTGTATGTGTGTGTGTGTCTGTGTTTGTGTGTGTGTGTATACTATATTTTCTTTATCTATTCATTCGTGGATAGACACTGAGGTTGTTTCCATATCTTGGCTATTGTGAATAATGCTGCAATAAACCTGGGAATACAGATATCTCTTTGAGACATAGTTTCATTTCCCTTGATATATACCTAGAAGTTGAATTGCTGAATCATATGGTAGTTCTATTTTTGATTTTTTAAGGAACTTCCATACTGTTTTCTGTAATGGCTATCCAAGTTTACATTCCCACCAACAGTGCACAAGCATTTTCTTTTCTCCATATCCTCGTCAGCATTTATTATCTCTTATCTTTTTGATAATAGATATCCTAATTGGTTTGATGTGATATCTCAGTGCATTTTTATTTGCAGTTCCCTCATGATTAGTGATTATTGGGAGAAAAGATTCATATTCATGATGATATTTCAGAATAATGGGACATTTAAAAGTTTACACCTGAGGGGCTGGCCCTGTGGCCGAGTGGTTAAGTTTGCGTGCTCTGCTGCAGGCGGCTCAGTGTTTCCTTGGTTCGAATCCTGGGCGCGGACATGGCACTGCTCATCAAACCATGCTGAGGCAGCGTCCCACATGCCACAACTAGAAGGACTCACAACAAAGAATATACAACTATGTACCGGGGGGCTTTGGGGAGAAAAAGGAAAAAAATAAAATCTTTTAAAACAAAAGTTTACACCTGAATTGGTGATTGTCGTAAATATCTCAAAAGTAGGTGTAACATTAATCCTTAATTTTATGTAATGCTTAATACTAAGATTATATTATCAGAAGAATTAAATAAATGTATTAAAAGATTTAAAAATTCCATAAACAAACCTAGAATAGAAAATATAAGCAGAACATGATAAAAATGTGATATTAAAGTAGATAATAACTTAGGAAGTAGATACCACTTCTTATGCACTTGGTGGATAGGCCAAGTACCAAGTGATTCATACAAAATTTCCTACCTCAATAAAATGTATCCACTTGTGGTTAATATATGTCAAGGTCCAAGACAGACTAGGAGAGAACCTGTATCAATTTATCAGCATCATTTATGGAAAATGTGTGTAGTGTTGGCTTGCAGCTGGTTACCATTATATTTGTTTGGTTTCTGCTGTTGAATTTGGTCATGCAGCCTGGTTTGACCATATAAGAGATTTAAAGATGCATTCTTCAGACGATTGTATGGCTTCCCTATAACCAAGAGATCTCATGGGTTTTTTGGTCATCAGAATCTGAAGATGAAGTGCATCCTGCATGACTGAGAAAGGACCCTGTGAGTTGCCTGCGCTTTGTCTTTCATGATTGTGCTGCGCTTTACCTTCACTAAAGCTTTATGTGAGTATACCCCGTGGAGTTTCATAAGTCTTTTAATTTACATAGTACTATGTAACTGCATGTAGCAATACCATTGTGCTTAGTTTACAAATCTAAAATATGGATAATTCTCGCTTTATAGTTAGGAACAACAAAAGAGTGCCCACTATCACTGTTGCAACTGAATATTATTCTGAAAGTCATGGGAAGTGCAACAAAAAATGAAATAGAAATGCAAGATGCCAAAATTACAATTTCTTCTGAAACCATGGTTGTACGTACCAAGAAGATTTCAAAGAATCAACCGCGAAAACTCAAATTTGGGAGCTCTCAACAAAGTGGCCTATGTTTGGAGTCCCCAAGATCACCCTCATATCCAGTGATTCACTAGAAGGACTCATAGGATTCAGAAAACAGTTATAGTCATGTTGCAGTTTATTACAAAAAAAAAAAAGAGATTAAAATCAGAAAAGGGAGAAGATGTATGGGAGAAAGTCCAGAAGAAACTAGGCACAAACTTCTGAGGTTCTTCTCCCAGTGGAGTCACGTGGACATACTTATCTCCCAGCAAGAATGTGTGACAACACGTGCAATGTGTTGCCAATTGAGGAATCTCACTTGAGCCTTGGTGCTCAGAGTTTTAATTGGGAGGTCAGTCACATAAGCATGCAGCAACTGTGTGTTGTTTTTACTGTTGTTTTTGAATTAACTGATTTCTCTTATGAAAATATCCAATTTTTTTAAATTTAATTTTTATTGAGTTAATGATAGGTTACAATCTTGTGAAATTTCTATTGTATATTACTGTTTGTCAGTCGTGTTGTAAGTGCACCCTTTCATCCTTTGTGCCCATCCCCCACCCCACGTTTCCCCCAGTAGCCACTAATCTGTTCTCTTTGTCTGCATTTTTAAATTCTTCATATGAGTGGAGTCATAAAGAGATTGTCCTTCTCTATCTGGCTTATTTCACTTAACATAATTCCCTCAAGTTCCATCCATGTTGTTGCAAATGGGACGATTTTTTTCTTTTTTACGGCTGAGTAGTATTCCATTGTATGTATATATACCACATCTTCTTTATCCGATCGTCTGTTGATGGGCACTTAGGTTGCTTCCACATCTTGGCTATTGTAAATAATGCTGCAATGAACATTGGGGTGCATGGGACTTTTGGAATTGCTGACCTCAAGCTTTTTGGATAGATACCCAGTAGTAGGATAGCTGGATCCTATGGTAGTTTTATTTTTAATTTTTTGAGGAATCTCCATACTGTTGTCCATAGTGGCTGCACCAGTTTGCATTCCCACCGGCAGTGTATGAGGGTTCCTTTTCCTCCACACCCTCTCCAACATTTGTTACTATTTGTTTTAGTTATTTTTGTCATTCTAATGAGTGTAAGGTGATATCTTAGTGTAGTTTTGATTTGCATTTCCCTGATGATCATCGATGATGAACATCTTTTCATGTTCCTATTGGCCATCCATATATCTTCTTTGGAGAAATGTCTATTCATGTCTCCTGTCCAATTTTTGATCCAGTTGTTTGATTTTTTGTTGTTGAGTTGTGTGAGTTCTTTATATATTATGGATATAACCCTGCGTCAGATTTATGACCTGCAAATGTTTTTTCCCAGTTAGTGGGTTGTTTTTTTGTTTCAATCCTGTTTTCCTTTGCCTTGAAGATGCTCTTCAGTCTGATTAAGTCCCATTTGTTTATTCTTTCTATTGTTTCCCTTGTCTGAGAAGACATGGTGTCCTTTTAGTACTGATGTCAAAGAGTGTACTGCCTACATTTTCTTCTAGAAGCCTTATGGTTTCAGGTCTCACCTTTAGGTCTTTGATCCATTTTGAGTTTATTTTGGTGAATGGTGAAAAAGAATGGTCAATTTTCATTCTTTTACTTGTGGCTTTCCAGTTTTCCAGCACTATTTGTTGAAAAGACTTTGTTTTCTCCATTGTATGCCCTCAGCTCTTCTGTCAAAGATTAGCTGTCCATAGATGTGTGGTTTTATTTCTGGGCTTTCAATTCTGTTCCATCGATATGTGCACCTGTTTTTGTACCAGGACCGTGCTGTTTTGATTACTGTAGCTTTGTAGTATGTTTTAAAATTCGGGATTGTGATGCCTCCAGCTTTGTTCTTTTTTCTCAGGATTGCCTTACCAATTCAGGGTCTTTTGTTGCCCCATATGAATTTTAGGATTCTTTCTTCTATTTCTGTAAAGAATTCATTGGGATTCTGATTGGGATGGCATTGAATCTGTAGATTGCTTTAGGTAGAGTGGACATTTTAGCTATGTTTATTCTTCCAATCCAAGTACATGGAATGTCTTTCCATCTCTTTATGTCGTCATTCCATTTCTTTAAGAAAAGCCTTGTAATTTTCATTGTATAGGTCTTGCACTTCCTTAGTTAAATTCACTCCGAGGTATTTTATTCTTTTTGTTGCGATTGTGAATGGTATTGTGTTCTTGAATTCTTTTTCTGTTAGTTTGTTATTAGAGTATAGAAATGCTACTGATTTATGTAAATTGATTTTATACCCTGCAACATTGCTGTAGTTGTTGATTACTTCTAAAATTTTTCCAATGGATTCTTTGGGGTTTTCTGTATATAAGATCATGTCATCTGCAAACAGTGAGAGTTTCACTTTTTCCCTCCCTATTTGGATTCATTTTATTCCTTTTCTTGCCTAATTGGTCTGGCCAAAACCTCCAGTACTATGTTAAATAAGAGTGATGATAAAGGGCATCATTATCTCGTTCCTGTTTTCAGGGGGATGGCACTCAGTTTTTGCCCATTGAGTATGATGTTGGCTATGGGTTTGTCATATATGGCCTTTATTATGTTGAGGTAGTTTCCGTCTATCCCCATTTTGTTAAGAGTTTTTATCCTAAATGGCTGTTTGATCTTGTCAAATGCTTTCTCTGCATCTATTGAGATGATCACATGGTTTTTATTCCTCAGTTTGTTGATGTGGTGTATCACGTTGATTGACTTGTGGATGTTGAACCCTCCCTGTGTCCCTGGTATGAATACCACTTGATCATGATGTATAATCTTTTTGATGAATTCCTGAATTCGGGTTGCCAAAATTTTGTTGAGAATTTTTGCATCTATGTTCATCAGTGATATTGGCCAGTAGTTCTCCTTTTTCACAGGCTTTGGTATCAGCGTGATGTTGGCCTCGTAGAATGTGTCAGGAAGTGTTCCATCCTCCCTAATTTTTTGGAATAGCTTGAAAGGGATAGGTATTAAATCCTCTCTGAAAGTTTGGTAGAATTCCCCAGGAAAGCCATCTGGTCCTGGAGTTTTATTCTTTGGGATGCTTTTGATTGCTGTTTCAATCTCTTTCCTTGTGATTGGTCTGTTCAAATTGTCTGCTGCTTCTTGACTAAGTTTTGGGAGATTGTGAGAGTCCAAGAATTTATCCATTTCCTCTAGGTTATCCATTTTGTTGGCATGTAGTTTTTCGTAGTATTCTATTATAATCTGTTGTATTTCTGCAGAGTCTGTTATTTCTCCTCTTTCATTTCTGATTTTGTTTATTTGAGCTTTTTCTCTTTGTTTCTTTTTAAGTCTGGCTAGGGGTTTGTCAATTTTATTTATCTTCTCAAAGAACCAGCTCTTTGTTTCATTGATCCTTTCTACTGCCTTTTTTGTTTCAATAGCATTTATTTCTGCTCTCATTTTTATTATTTCCCTCCTTCTATTGACTTTGGGCTTTGTTTGTTCTTCTTTCTCTAATTTGGTTAGGTGTAGTTTAAGATTGCTTATTTGGGGTTTTTCTTGTTTGTTAAGATGTGTCTGTATTGTGATGAATTTTCCTCTTAATACAGCTTTTGCTGTATCCCATAAGACTTGGTATGGCATGTTATCATTTTCATTTATCTCCAGGTATTTTTTGATTTCTTCTTTAATTTCTTCAATGATCCATTGCTTGTTCAATAACATATCATTTAGTCTCCACATCCTTGTGCCTTTCTCAGATTTTTTCTTGTAATTAATTTCTAGCTTTATAGCAATATGATCAGAGAAGATGCTTGTTATTATTTCAATTTTTTTAAATTTGTAGAGGCTTGCCTTGTTTCCCAACATATGGTCTATCCTTCAGAATGTTCCATGTGTGCTTGACAAGAATGTGTATTCTGTTTTGGGATGAATTGTTCTATATATGTCTATTAAGTCCAACTGTTTTAGCTTTTCATTTAGCTCCACTGTTTCCTTGTTGATTTTCTGTCTGGATGATCTGCCCATTGATGTGAGTGGGGTGTTGAGGTCCCCTACTATTATTGTGTTACTTTTGATACCTTCTTTTAGGTTTGTTAATAGTTGCTTTATGAACTTTGGTGCTCCTGTGTTGGGTGCATAGATATTTATAAGTGTTGTTTCTTCTTGACGAAGTGTCCCTTTGATCATTATATTTTGGCCCTCTATGTCTCTCTTTACCTGCCTTATTTTGAAATCTGTTTTGTCTGATATAAGTATTGTGACACCTGCTTTCTTTTGTTTCCTATTAGCTTGGAGTATTGTATTCCACCCCTTCGCTCTGAGCCTGTGTTTGTCCTTGGAGCTGAGGTGTGTTTCCTGGAGGCAACAAATTGTTGGCTCTTGTTCTTTAATCCATTTTGCACCTCTGTGTGTTTTTATTGGAGTGTTCAATTGTTTACATTGAGGGTGATTATTGATGCATGAGGGCTTAATGCTGTCATTCTGTCGCTTGTTTTCTGGTTTTCCTGCATTTCCTTTGTTTCTCATCCTGTGTGTTTTAGCCTACCCATTGACTTCTGCATTTTCTTCTGCTGGGTTTCTTAGACTTTTCCTTATTTATGTTTTGTGTCTCTGTTCTGTTTTTTAGTTTAGTGGCTATCCTGAAGTTTGTGTTCAGAATTTCGTGTATAACAGTCCATTTTCTGGTGGTCTCTTACTTCCTTAGCCTAGACTGATTCAGTCCCTTTCCTGCTCCCCTCCTAAATTATTATTTTCATCTCTTATTCCAACTTGTATTGTGAGTTTGTGGTTAGAGTGATAAGATTGTCTTTCTTTGATGATTTTCTTCTCTTTATCCTAATGCTATAGTTGAATATTTGCTATCCTATTCTGATTCTATCTATTTGTCTCTCTACTCTGTGTTTTGTGACCCCTTTCTCCCTTTTTTTCTTTTTTCAGGTATGAGAGCCTTCTTGAGGATTTCTTGTAGTGGCAGTCTTGTGGCTACAAAGCCCCTTAGCTTTTGTTTGTCTGAAAAAGATTTAATTTCTCCCTCATATCTGAAGGATATTCTTGCTGGATAGAGTATTCTTGGCTGAAGATTTTTATCCTTTAAAGCTTTGAATATGTCATTCCAATCTCTCCTAACTTGTGAGGTTTCTGTAGAGAAATCCACTGAAAGTCTGATAGGGGTTCCTTTGTAGCTTATTTTCTTCTGCCTTGCTGCCCTGAGTATTCTTTCTTTGTCATTCATTTTTGCCATTTTTATTACTATGTGCCTTGCAGTAGGTCTTTTTACATTGACAAATCTAGATCTGAAAGCTTTCTCCACACACATTTCTCTCTCAATCCCTATATTTGGGAAGTTCTCTTCTATTATTTCTTTAAGCACACTTTCTGCTCCATTTTTTCTTTTCCACACCCTCAGGAATTCCGATAATTCTTCAGTCTCATTTTCTCATTGAGTCAGATAATTCTCACAGATTTTCTTCAGTTTTTTTAATTCTTAGTTCTCTTTCTTCCTCTGTCTGGGCCATGCAGCTTGTCTATCTTCGATTATACTAATTTGCTCCTCTATGGTGTCTACATGGGCATTCAAAGAGTCCCTATTCTGTTTTATCTGATCTGTTGTATTTTTCATCTCTAGTATTTCTGATTGATTCTTCTTTATAGTTTCCATCTCTTTTGTGAAGTAATTCCAGAACTCGTTGACTTGTTTCTCTATATTTCCCTTTACTTCATTGAGTTTTTTGATGATAGCTACTCTGAATTCATTGTCACTTAGTTTACCTGTTTCCAAGTCCTCAGGACATACTTCTGTGTTTTTATTATTTTCCTTTTGGTCTGGAGCTTTTATAAATTACTGAAAGGTAGAGGAGCGGTTTTTGTGCATAATGCTATTATTCAGTTGCAGTTAGAGCCTGTCACCACTAGATGGGGATAGAGAGCAGCACGTTCTGAGCCCTCCACCTTCAGCCACGATGGCGGCATGCAGTGCAGGTTGGGGGGGGGCACTTTCTCTTGTGTGCTGACCTGGATTCGGATCAGCTCTCGCTCTCTGGTTTTCTGGGGCCCTGGCTTGATGTGGTCCCCCCACTCAAAAGCTTTCCCCTGTTAGATGGTTTCTGCTGCACAGATCTGTGGGAGTCCTGGATGATGCTTGGATGCGCGGCCCCTCCCCTGTTCCTTTCCTCACCCACGGCAGTGATCCTAGTCTCTATGGGAGGCAGCGAAGATCTCTCTTACCCCTTCCAGCTGCTCTGAGGACAGCTCCAGCCTCTCCACCCTCCATTGTTTGGCTGCTGTGGGTCTCTGACAATTTCTGTTATTAGGATTTTTTTTTCTGGTTGGAAAGCAGTTGGTGCTTTTGGTTGCAGTTTGGAGGGGAGAGAGTCCCAGGTGAGCTCACTCTACCATATTGCTGACGTCACCTCGAAAATACCAGATTTTTATAGTGGGTTTGGAATGTTGGAAAACTAGCACAATTGTTTAAAGAGTTATTCAAATTATTTTTGATTCATTTAACAAGTACTTTTTCAAAACATACGAACAATGTCATCCACTGTTCTAGGCTGGGACTATTGTATCAACAATACAGACAAGTCGACCACTCTTTTGGAACATATATTATGCCTCTACCTTTGGGGAATAAAGGATCAACATTAATGTGAACCGAAATACACTTATGGCTTTTATATAACACTATGTTGACTTTTCTGCCTGAAAACACTGCAATTCTGTAACAATGTCAACAAATCAAATACATATTTAGTGAGCATCTGGGTATGTACAAAGCTCTCCCCCAGGTGCTGTGGATATATATGCAGTTTATGACTAAGTTAAACAAGAAACAAAAACATGAAAAAATAAAATAAAATACCTTGTTTCAGCCATCACAAGATATGAGGAAAAACACATTATTTAATAAAATTCATTTTTTATTCTGTGGTTGGTACCCAATTACCAATACTGCTGATATTTTGAACAGCCCTACATGTTAGGTTTGATTATCCTCACTTTGTATATATGGAAACTGAGATTTGGAAAACTGAAGTGTTCTGAGAGAGATAGATAATATATGTCAGAGCTTGGAGTTATAGTTATCATTCTACAAAACCCAGGTCCTTTATACCAGAGCTTTTCAAAATATGTGTGGAGAAGGAACACAGATCCATTGTGGACCAATACTTTTGTAAACTGCAATAAAAATAAATTACTGGAAAAATTAAAAATTTTTAATTATATAAAAATATAAGTCCAATTTATTTTTATTATTCTATTTAAAACATATAAAATTTTTCTGTCAAGTTATTAAACAAATTTCCAAGATTGCTTTCTGTTGCTGTACTTTTCTCACTGAAAATTGATAACAAGTGGTTTGCAATCCTGTACTGTTCTTCAGACCACATTTAGCAGGACTGCCTTCTTTACATTATGCCGTGTTCTGGGAACATCCGGAGTGCTGGATTCACACTCTAGTAGAATTTCTGGGGGATGTTTTGTATATAGAAAGAACTTCTTCTGTGTTATGAAACAAGGTTTGAAGGCACAAATTTTCATGGTGGGGTAGGGCTGGCAAATAAACATGTACAATTAAAACAAAAGCTTCATTTGTTTTTTGTTTTTTTTTTGAGATATCTACGGGAGATAGGCTGACAAGATTGATGGGGAAAATACTTCTGTTTAGGAATCTGAGTTTTATCTTGTAGTAGGTGAGGAGCAATTGTATGCATTCACCTTCCAAGAGACATAGATTATCTTTTAAATTGAATAAGTGATGCCATAGTGCTTTACATTTGGTATATACATATGTCCCAGTGAAGAATGCGATGTAGAAGAATTTATTCATATTTATTGTATTTATTGGTATCTATCTGGAAAGAAATGTGTAAAACATGAAAAAAAGTAACCATGTTAGTGTTGAACTTAGAACTTAGTTAGTGGATCATGTTAATTGGTTTATTTATAACCACGTCCAAAGATAGCATAGTATTTAAAGAGAGGCGTGAGTATTGAGATAAAACATGAAATTTGGAAAGATATAGTACTAGGTGGGGTGATTTCATTATTGGTATATAGATACAAGTTTTTATATGTTCATTTTGTGTTAATAAATAAACTGTTCCCATGATTCACAGTCTAAAGTTGATCAACCAGTGTCTAGCTAAAGGAATAATTGTATATATTACCATTTTTCCTGCATCCCTTTAAAATACTAGAGTGGAAGATGTATATTGTTCATCTCTAGACTTGACTACAATTCTTCTAACCATATTGTTGTTACAGAACCTATGTAAGAGTTTTGGTGAAATGAGCCCTCTACTCAAGGAAAAATAAGCAGTATCAATTCATGTGAGATTTTGTGCAGATCACAAAGAGTTTGGAGAACCTTTGTAGCTCAATCTTTGACTCTAAAGAGATCCAAAGTTTAAGAACTTTGATTTAAGGCTTGTCTATCTGAATATATCCTCCCCTTATAATGCCTGTTCTTTACCAAGAGACCTTAGTTAATATTATTCCCAAAATTCTCTATGCTTCCTTCCATTTAAGCCAGGTATATATGTTTTTTTCCCGGTTTCCGTACTCCCACTGACAGGAGTCAGTAAAAAAGACATCTGTATTTAATTTCTTTATCATCATACTTTACAGTAAATCAAACTAAATGAAGAGTTAGTGGTAGTATGGTAAGACCACAGAAGAAGTAATTGTTTAAAACTCTTATATTCTGTCTAGTGAAATTTCACTACATTTAGTAATTCATCAAATAAGATCCTGTTTCCTTTCTGCTAACCATGCAATAAGACTTAGTGAAAAATACAAGAGTTTACTCAATGATTTAAAATATATTTATTGAGTGCTTTCTATGTACCAGTGACTAATCTGGTCATAAAACAGACAAAAAAACATGTTCTCATGAAGCTTACATTAATTATGCTTTATTAAACAATAGACCTAAGGAATGAGTATTTCAAATAGGATATTAGATGGTGACAAATTATTTACAAAAAGTTAGAGCAGAAAATTTAGATAAGACTTTACAGGGGATGGGAGCAGTTGCAATTTCAAGCAGGGTGATCTGAGCAGAACTCATTGAGAAGGTGATAGAAAGAGTACCTGGCAAGTGTAAATGTCCTATGGTGAGAGCCGGAAGTTGAGGAAAATATAGTGTGACTAGCATGAAGGAGTGAGGGGGAGAGTAGTAGAAGAGAAAGAGAGGAAAGGAAGATGGGGAGGAGTGGAGACCATCATAAAGACTCACTTCTACTTTTGAGTGAAAAGAGGAGCAACTGCATGTTTTCAGTAGAAGAGCGGAGAGTTTACATTTCTAAAGGTGCATCCTGTAAGGTATAAGGGAAGAATCATAGCAACCAATTTGGAGGCTGTTAATACTAACAAAAATGAGAGAGGATAATGACTCAGTCCAAGTTGACAGCAGTGAAAGTAGTGAAAAGTGGTTAGATTTCGCATATATTTTGAAGGCAGAACCAACAGATTTCCTGAATCGTTAGGTGTGGAATATGTGAGAAAGCAGTGGATCATGTATGACTCCAAGATTTTACCTAAGCATGTTGAAGGATGAAGTTCCCATCAGACTGACCTGGATTAAGCTATGGGTTGAACAGATTTTAGGGAAAAGATCAGAATTTGAATTTTGGAGTTCAGGGGAAAAGTATGTTTAGAGACATAAATTTAGATATCATCGTGAGGTAGAAGAAATGCAAAGCCATAAGACTGAGTGATATCACAAACAGTGTAAGTATAGGTGGAGGGCTAAGTTCATAAGCACATAGAATTATTTTTTCCTACATAGGAGTCATGAAAATGACTGTTTCTTTGTATTTTTTGATTTATTGATACCTATTGGTGAAATATGTTCTTTCCACCTATGTCGTTCTGAAAACTATATTAACTCTAAAAAGTGGACATGTATCCCCAATTATGGTTTTATATGCTTTCGAATAGCCACTTTCAAAAGACTATACACTATAAAGTGAGACAATGCATTTAAAATACATTTTAGTCCAAAATTTTCACTAACATTTCTTTAAAAATTGAAATTATTTGATCCTATTTCATGTCATATGTATGCAGCAGTGGTTTTATCTAAAAATAAAATGCTAATCTCTAAGATTTTAATTTTCTTGAAGAGCTAAGTTTTTTTTAAGTAAATCAGATTTTATACTTCAATCACACAGCTGTGATACTGTATATCTTGCTCTAACACAGTGTTACATTATTAAGTATTCATTCAGGGATTAGCCACGTTTTCAGAATGATAGAAATATGCAAAAACATAGAGAACATTCACTAGAATGGCAAGAGACATTAGGATAAAGATCTCTTTTGCTCACATATGTACTGCTGGCATGCATAAGATTTTCTGGTACATAGTAACCACTCAAAAATATTTGTTGAGAGAATGAATAATTAAAATTACCATCTATCTCAGCTGCATCTCACTCTCTGCTAAAACTGCAATTTGAAAATTTGTCATTCCAGTCCTCAAAATGGTAGCAGAAACCAAATTTATCTCAACTTGTTAACTGTTGGGGGATCTGTAATTTTCCTTTAGCGTTGGTAAGAAATCTTAGCCAATGCCTAGTCAAAACATCCTGTGTGTTACCCACCATGAGCATAGTGATGAAACTGATAGAAAAATGCCAGCAGTAACACTAAAGGATGGATGTTCTTTTAATGACAAATAAAACACATGTAAAGAAATTTCAGAAGTCAAAGCAGGAAGCCCTTAGATGCAAGTATAGGATTCCTGGTTTCCCCAGTCCCGTGCTAACTTTCATAAACAGATTTTCTAGATAAAATTAGTATAAAAAGCCTGGATAAGTATAAGAAGTTTAGCTAAACTTCTTGCTCAATATATAAGAAAATAACATATATATATATAAGAAAAATAACATATCAATAACAGGATGATGACCGTTATGAAAATTAGTAAAACCTGACTCAGTGAAGAGAATGATGGTAATATACATCCTGCACTATCCAAAAAAGAGGCACTTTAATAATTTTGCCAAAGAGGTCAATCTACTTGTACATATGGTCTTTTGGTGAGTGAAGATAGTTGCAATAAGCATTGGAATCATCCAGCTGATTTCTTTTGGCTTAACTACCACTTTTTAGATTTTGCACTCACAAAGAAAATGTCTATTACAATTTGGCTTCCCATGTACTTTCCTACAGTTAGAGAGTTAACATACAATGTCAATTATATCCAAATCCACTTGACATTTAAATTTAATATTGACAATTAATAAATCATCATATTTTGTCTTTGAGAGGTTTGGGAAGTGATATTTTGTTTCCCTGAGTTTACTCAGCACAGATTGCTCTCAAAAGATGTAGTTTCTTGAGAAGTCATTCCACCATGGAAATTTACCTGGAAATTCCCTTGGATGGTCCACTTCCAGGTGTTTTTCTCACTCTACTCTAAAATCTAAATCTCATTTCAAACTATGGGGAAATTATAGGCTGAAGCCACTGAGCCTTTAGATATGGAAAACTAAATATGCATCATTATCTAATTATTGTCAACATTAAATTATTCTAGGCCCTACTGGTTTAAACTAATTCCATCTGAGTAACTCAAAGAAGTTCCCACAATAGAATCACCAGAGATCTCAAGTGAGCTGGATGACTTTGGTAATAACAGGTGGAGCAAAAGTCATAAAGAAGGCAGAACAAGAACTCCAAGAAAAAGCAGCATATGTGATAAGTTATAAAGCATATGTGTTGTGGGTACAACAAGGAATTTGACTTTATACCATTAGTAATGAAGACTGAAGAAAAATTTTGTAAGAGGTAGGGATATGACTAATGTTTCAGCTATCTATTGCTTCATAACAAACCATCCTCCAATTTAGTAGCTTACAACAAAAACGATTTGTTATTATCTTTTGATCCTGTGGTTTGGATTGCCTGGCCTCACTCATGTTGCTCCGTTTAGATGGAGTGTTGGTTAAACTGGAAAGTCCAACATAGCCTTACCCATGTGTTTGTCACTTTTGCTGGCTGTTGGCTAGAAAACCTCAATTCTTTACCACTTGGCTTCTCATCTTACTGTAGTCTAAACACAGACAGCAAGGAGGTCTCAGGCTGCACAGTGGTAAAAACAGAAGCCACAATTTCTCTTGAGGCCTGGTCTGGGAAGTCACACTAGTTTACTCTTGTCATATTCTGTTGTTCAAAGTAAATTACAGGGTCCTCCCAGACTCAGAAAGACAGGAAATAGACTCCACCTCTTGATGGAAGGAGGGCAAAGTTGCATTCTATAGATACGTGACAGATCAGAGAAATGTTTATGCAATCATTGCAAGCAATCTTCAAGATTTAGTTTGGTGGACAAAATAATTTATGCTTATTTCATGTACAAAACACATCCTGACTCTCACAAAAATCTCATCAAATTACAGCAGAAATTACAAGTACAGACAAGTTCTACACAGAAGTACAGAAAAGTTCTATGTACAGAATCTCATTATCTAAATGCTCTCCAGAAGGGGATGAATCTCTGCAGCTGTTCTTTTCTAGAGCTGTTTATAAACCAGGCAC
The DNA here is from genome assembly GCF_037783145.1 of Equus przewalskii. Taxonomy (NCBI): domain Eukaryota; kingdom Metazoa; phylum Chordata; class Mammalia; order Perissodactyla; family Equidae; genus Equus; species Equus przewalskii. Next base: position 60,745,729 of record NC_091832.1, on the reverse strand, counting down.
CTGTGAACTAAGAAGACAGGTTAAATACCTTCAAAACACCCAACATATATCATAGGAGACAGAAACAGGATTATCACAGGAGGTAATTACTCCCTTTCATTAAGAGGAAAAGAGGAGGAGGCAATTATCAGTCACAGATTAGGAAATAAAGCAATATAAAACATAAAAAGCGTTTAAACATTTATTAAAATCATTAAATCCTAAAAATCAGCGAGGAAAGGGTGCAAGAAGTAGAAAAGAAAGAATAATAGAAAACTCAGAAATATATGAAAAATAATAGCACAGATATAAATTGTGCATAAAATAGAAAATTCTTTGAAAACAATTTAAGAAATAATAATTATAAAAAATCTTTTTAAGAATAAACGATAGCACAAAGAAAATATATACAGATCTGTTAAGAGGACATACCTATAAATAGAGTGAAAAATGATAAGACAATATTATGGTCAACATTCTGGTTTTTATTTAAAATTTAACCAAATGGAAAATCCCAATGGAAGTGTAAATACCTAAACCAACTACAGAATGCATAGAAAAGCAATGACCATTAAATAATACACAAATAGTTATCCAAAAGTTGAGCATGCGATTAATCTTCTACTCTTTTATACCCAAACTCTAGGTGTTTTTTCACATATGATTTTTGCCAACTTTTAAGAAAAACGTAATCCTTAATTTCTATGAAGTTCCAGAGAAAATAAAAATTAAGGCATTTTACCAACTCATCTTAAAAGATTAATGTAAATTTAATATACAAAAAGGACAAGTACAAAAAATATTATAAACCAATATCAAATATGAACTAAATGGTGAAAGAATTAATAGCAAATGCTTCCAACTGCCTATGGTAATAACATACCATGACCAAGTAGAGTTTATCCAAGGAGCGCAAGAATAGTTTAGAATTAGAAAAAAAATCTATCAATCTAATTCATCTAGTTAGCACATTAAGAAAGAAAAAACATATGATCCACTCAATAGATGAAGGCAATCAAATTGTAAAATTCTGTCTTTATCCATGATAAAAAACACCTATAAAATGAAGAATGGATAGAAATTTCTTTAATCCAATAATAGGTTTCTATCAAAAATCTGGGCTAATATACTAAAGTTTACATTTAGAAAATGACATTATGCCATTCGAATGATAAATAAAAGGATGCACATTATTGATGTTCTTAACATAAGAACAAAGATTCTAGGCAGAGATACTAGACAAGAACTAAAAATAAGTACTTTGAAGATGATGGAAAAGAAACTGTCATTACTTGGCTAAATAAAATATCCTAGTAGTTTTAGAAAACAATAAGACTAGTAAAAGAATACCTTAAGGTTACTATATTTAGTGAAAAAGCAATAGAAATTCTTTTTAACCATTAATAATCAAATACAAAATGCAATACAACCCAATGAAAATAGAAATAAACCAAGGAAGTACTTGGTATCAATCTACTATCACCAGGATCTTCTTTATAGAAAATTAGACAACTCTATTTGATAAATGAACCCTGAATAAATAAGGAGCTGGATCACCTTCATAGATGTAAAACCTCATTATTTTAAAGATGGCAATTAACAACAAATGAATGTATAAATGTAGTGGATCAAAACAAGCTGATCTTAAAATTATTTGGATGTTACAAGTTTCAATAAATAGATAAGATTTTTAAAAGAGGAGAAGCACTTCTCCATGCATCTGTCAAGATATATTGGAAGGTTTTACAAATGTTTATTTCCAATAATTTTAATTTCACTGAACTTGAAATAATGAAAGCTGATGATGTTAAGTTAGATGATTAACCAACTATAGATTTAAAAGTGATTTGGGGAGGAAATAAAAAAACAACTAATGAAACTTATCTTCATAGGTTAAGGTAAAATAGTCCTTCTGGCTATCAAAGAAGACTATACCAACAAAGATATTAGCTCCGAGTACTGGATTACATAGGAGCTGTATACACACAGAAGAAGATGCTGAGATAACCTCTACGAATTAGACAGAGACCATCGAAACCTCTTCTTGAGATGCAGCTCTTTCCTTACTACAGTTCACGGAACTGTCCTGAACCATTCCTGATTTAACAAGCAAGAAAGAAAAACAAATAGGATAAGGCTTTTCTTGCTCCTTTTCTCTTGATTGGCTCAAAGCCTCCTAACAATTGTTGGTCACCTGTATAATCTAAAATCGCCAGATACCTCAATACTTCTTTAAAATTACTTTTTACTGTAGTATTACCCTTAAGGTGAATGCCCTTAAGCCTTGGTGTAGCAAAGGTAATGCTCTGTTCAATCCTTTGAACACACATTGGCGATGTAAGGAGTCCAGGTCATTTAGGAAGACACTACCTCAATTGATTTATGCCTGTAACAGAATACGCTAATTCAACTATTTGTTAGCATTTTAAATTTCACTACTTTTATGTAGCAGAAAGATTTTATCTTTCTTAGAATGGATAGCTTTTCATTTTGATTGATGTTTGTTTAAATATGATTTTTTTGAACATTAGAATCATTCAGAGCTGCTAGATTATTTTTAAATAGATGTTCATTGGGGAAGAGCAACAGCAATCAGAGTTTAGCAAAAGTAATAAGAAACTATTTTTTTTAAAGATAATAACTACCATGGCCCATTTTCTTTTTCTTAAAATAATGTTATGTGAAATTTATTTTCTGTTCCTTACTGAAGTATTTTGTTTTGCTTTTCTGTTGTTAAAGAGTGAATTTTTTTCAACTTTTCTGTCACAAATTCATTATCTGGTAAGTAAAAATTATACTTCTCACATTGTTTTTTTTTTAATCTGCCAGGAGACCCAAGTCAATATTAATTTAAATTATAAATTATAAGAATTTCTTATACAGGTGACAAAATTTTTTTTGAAAATGCTCCTTTTTTTGTTACATCTCACAGAAATGGGGACATATATCTGGGCCTAATGACCATTAATGTGGAAGACCCTCTTTCTTGTAATTAATTTTCTTCTTATCTATAAACACTTCTTCCGTAATTGTTCGATAGTTCATGGTATGATTTTTTTTCATTATTCTAGCTTTACAGTAAGCCAGTTAATTCAAAGTATGCAGAGTACTTCTCCTTCTAGCCTTTAAAATTTTTCAAATATCAATATTCACTTTGATTTTGTCTTAGTATTTAGGCTTTACACATTTAGTGGGCTTTTTTCCTATTGTATTTGACTAAATTATTAATTTATAATTTATAAATGCGATCTTGGGAAAATATAAAAATGTCTTTTTGAACTGTTTTTGAACTAGCCTTTTGAACTTTCTATTCCTATTCAAGCAGACACAACACACTACTTTTTAAGGAAATAAAGAAATCTCTTATTCTTACTTCACATTAGTTGACATGAGAGGTCAGGTCACATGCTCCTTTAGACAGTTGCAATTAATCCAGAAATGAGCTATTTCCCCTTATTGGTTAAGGTTTGCCACCTCATTTTCACAGCCCTCCCACAAATTCTACATTATAGAAATTTTGAAATACACTTTTTAATCTAACTATCTTATGTCAGACCTGAAAACACCCTCTTTGGAAGGCACAGTCACCAATGACATTTCAGCGCACATATTCAAATTCTTAGCAGCAAGCCAAGCCCTGGTCCTCAGCAACTGCCCTTCAAGTTTCTATTTAAAGCAATAAGAAAGTGGTGAAACAATGTCCCACGTGGCCACAACATTTTCGTAATTGTAAAATGTATTTGGGGCTATTTTATCTTCCTGAAACCCAATTTATTTTATATATTTAATTTGTTAATATCAGGAGTGACAAACTGCAACATTTTAAATTTCCGTTGATTTTTAAACACCGCTTTGTTCATTACAGACAATTATTTTTCTAATAATTTCAAATTTATTACCTAAGTGGATGCTCCCAATAACAACACGTGGTTAGTAAGTATGAATAACATATTTAGGAACTAAAAAGGAAATCTTCTAAGATTTGCTGTAGTAAAAACAACTATAGGTAGCTTTAGAACTAGAAATGAGACAAAAATAAGACCTTTAGTATAGTTTTATTTCTATCTTATAAATATTGCTGTTTAACCTTTTATTTCATCACAAACTATATACCCTCTGCTCCTAAAGCATATGTGTATGATTTAATTAATATTAAATTCTTTTTTGCCAGATCACTTTTTTATTTTTAATTATACAATATGATTAGTTATTTTGACATGATGTAGACCTAAAATGAAGTTAGTAAACTATGACATTGCTTATTTTTAATACTAGTGTTTAGCTATTGTAAAATATCTTTCAACTATCGTCTAATTTTACAGTACTATTCCACATGTGATTATTTGTGCTATCAATTCCTGCCATATTGCAACCAAATAAGAAATTTCTATGCATACTCAGTAGTTTTATCATCTCCTTCACAACTAAAATGCTGAGGCATCATATCTCCTATTATTATGGGAGATTTTTTTTTAATACAAAAAGGGTTTATAACACAAGTTGCTGCCTGAAATCCATTTGAATTTTAAACCTCTGCTTCCTAACTCATGTGGATTATTTATTAATAATAGAAAATCTTTATGGTTTTGGAAATATCTTGTTCTAAATCCATATTCCATGAAATAAATCAAGCAGCAGAAGATATGTTTCAACATTGAAAACAGGGAAGGAAATAAAGAAGCTAGCTTTAAATAATTTATACTAAATATCTCCAGAGCTTTAGAAACCTGTGGGTATATTTTGGAAAAGACTGTAGACCTTTCAAAATGTTTACTGCCTCTTTCACATCCTGCTGTAGTTCCATTTTATATGTTTGAGTATTTTTTTCACTGGTGCAGAATTTTACTTTTATTTAAATGATTTTTCTTTTAATTATCATATTAAAAATCAGCCATCCAAGTTATCTCAATTCTAAAATCTTGAAAGAAATGTAATCATAAACCACAAAATCTATCATAAAAATTAAAGGTATAAATAAATAATTTTGTGGATTATGCACCATGAATGATAAGAAGGCACAAGAACATATTGTGTATGCTGAAAACAAAATGTATAAATATACCTTACATATCTCTTCCAGTATTTTAAAAGTTCTCTCATACATTGGATTTCCAATGGTACTGAAATGACATCAATACATGTTTATCATAATTTGAATAAATACTTTTTGAAAACTGCAGATGAATATGATAGAAGAATATGTCTGCACCTTTCTATATAATTTCATTATTATTTTCTTAAATTATTAGTTAAATATATAGTCTAAATTTATCATTTCATCTAAAAAGTGTATTTTTTGTTTTTTAAGATTTTATTTTTTCCTTTTTCTCCCCAAAGCCCCCCGGTACATAGTTGTGTATTCTTCGTTGTGGGTTCTTCTAGTTGTGGCATGTGGGACGCTGCCTCAGCGTGGTCTGATGAGCAGTGCCATGTCCTCGCCCAGGATTCGAACTGACAAAACACTGGGCCGCCTGCAGCGGAGCGCGCGAACTTAACCACTCGGCCACGGGGCCAGCCCCTAAAAAGTGTATTTTTAATTATGAAAAGTGTCCCTCACCATCCTTCTATGTCGAGATCACATAAAATAGCCAGTAAAATTGGTTAAAAAAAAGAATTTGCAAAAATTTGAAATAAATGTAAATAAAACTGTTTTCTTTCTATTTGATTGTTATGGCGTAATACTCAATTTCTAATATGTAAGAATATAGACATAATATCTTCTCTGAAAAAATGCCCGAGACCCGTAGTTTGGTGTACACTGTTTAATCTGTTCACTGTGGATCACAACAGAAATCTAATGATAGTATTTCTCTAGCTTTTAAATTATTAAATCTTTATTGTTTTCAAAAAAAATAATTAGTATTGGAATTTACAAGGTAGTTTGACTCAAGATATTACTACTAATAATAATAATAATGTGTCTTTAAAATCATCACTACCTCTGTATAACCTTGAGAAAGTTATTTTGCATCCCCGGGTTTCATTTTTATAATCTACAAATGAGGGTCATATGCTTGGCAATTGCTCCATCCTTTTTACTTCTATTATTCTGTAATGCTTTGTTATGTTACTTTCAGGGAAAAAAAGGAAGAATATATTTTACATGAAGATTATGGATAAAAAGCCATAGTAACTACTTTCTAAGAAGCTCATACTGAAATGATTTAAACGTTTTTTCAAAGGTACAAATATGAGTTCATATGTATCAATGTCCTCTCCTCCCCTACTTTACAAGTTATGCTTTAGCCACCTATCAGTCTCTCCCACATCAAAGCTAACCTTCTTTCTCTTCTCTTCTTCAATTTATAGCCATATCAATGGAAAGACCTTATTTCAAGGTCTTCTAAAAGATCGTAGCCTCAAGGCTATGCCTAAGCTTTCCCACTCATGTCACTTATTAAGGTATTTCCTTAAAGAAAAGTAGATTCCTTTCCAGGAGAAATACTGGTATCAATAATTAGAATACTTCCTTTATGATTTTACATATGAAGTTTCAGAAGCTTAATATGGGAAACGATCATTTTTATTTTCCCTTTTCCAAATATATCCAGCATATTCTCTGTTTTTGTATGTGGGGGCAAAACATAAGCATCGATTTGTTTCTACTCTGCAGTGCATGCCATCTACACATCTCCAAACTTAATACATGCTAAAGAGGATCATCGTCCAATAACCACAGAAATCTTTATAAAATTTTATTCTTTTCCAAAAAAAATGTAATTTGGGAGAATTTCGTTGCGTTGTACAAGTAATACATTCAATAAAAACACTTTATTGAATTCCTGCTCCTATTCCATTCCTACTGCTGCTGGGTTTTGCTATGACCTACAGCAACTTAGCCAGTCACTGAAAAGGCATAACAGATCAAAGATCGAGGCATTCATACATAATCACTTCCCGTCAGATGGAAACCTCAGTTAACCCTATCCAGGTCACTTGAATTCACCCCAAATGGGAGGCAGTGGCTAAGAAGAAAGGCAGCATAAGAGTGTTTGACTTGGATTCAAACAACTTGAAGTTAGAGTCTAGCTGAAAAATTACATGTGCAAGCCACATCTTCTATCCTGGTCTTAGTTCCTTTGTCTGAAAAATCAATGGCTTTGGCATCTCAATAATTTTCAGTTATTTGCCTCATGGTTTTTTAATTTCTTGTATAGGGTATATAGGGCAATTTGTTAAATCTAGTGGTATGATTACTCTGCTTAAGGAGAGGGGAGGTAAGATTTACAGGAGCATATGATTATGTTTAGAATTCACAAGTTTTAGTAAAGACAACAGATTACAGTTGCTTATTAGAACATGCTTTTTTCAATTTATTTTAATGTGTTTTGAACTTTATCCCACTTAGGATAATGTACCAATCCAATGAAATGATGATTTTGGCTTCTAATCAGTTCAGCTTATAAAAATTCAAGGCAAAAGATATCTTTCATTCATGTGTATCAACCTTTGAAGACAAAAACTCTTAGACATACCCCTCTTTCAATGTAAATGTGATGTGTGAAAGGAGATTAAAAGTATATAAATGTTAGCATATATTACAGCTGCAGCAATTGGTTTATTGAATATTTTCAATTTGCCTTGGTTCAATAAACTTAAACCTAATGGCAGAGATTAACCAGCAGGCAAACTGTGGTCCAAGGAAAGTCACATCATGTTCGTACCAAAAGAGAGTTGCTGGTCTGGGAGAGTGTACCACCCTCAGAATAAGGACTAGGAGACAGAGGGACAAACATAGTACTTCTGTTTTGTTCACTTTATCTCAAATAAGAGCTTAGATGACCATGTATGACTGCTTTATTCAGGTTGCCTGCACAGGTTACTTAGACTTGGAGGTAAATGAGCTTTTTCTATTTCTGAAAGTTTAGGCTTTCCAGTGAACTATGTTTCAGGACTATTATTAAAAGTGCAGTGATTTCAAGAACTCTGACACAAACAAGTAACCACAGTGAAAAACAATGTTGCTGGGGATATCAAAATCAATTAAAAATTAGCCCTCAGAGTGGAATTTTATGTTAGAAAGGCCAATCCCAGAAGACTTTTGACACCACCTGATTGGCAATCAGGAGGTTGCCCCTGTGCAGACTTTGATGGACTGTCTTGTCTTGCAGGTACTCAGGATCTCCCAGTTGTCTGATCGTAAAGTTTACCTAGGGAGCATACATGCTAAAATTCATGTCCCCAAACCCAGAAATAATCATTCAGATTCCAGACACGGTCCTGTAAATCTGATATTTTAAAAACTAGACCAAATAATTCTTACACACAGGCATTTTGTAAAACAATACTCTCCATTTTTTTCCTATAATACAATTGTTATACTATCCTTTGAATCGCTTAGTTTAAAATTATCACTACCCAGACTCATCTCCAGACCAGTTGAATCAAAATCCATAGTTGTGGAGCCTGGGGATCCCTGTCTACAAAAAAGTTACCAGGTTATTTTAATGTGTAGTCATGTTTGAGAAACACTGGTTAAGTTGTGCTTATACATAAATACTTCTCAAACTTTAAAATGCATGAGATCACCTGGGGATCTTGTCAAAATTCAGATTCTGATTCAGGTCTGGGTAAGGCCTGAGGTTCTGCATTCTAACAAGCCTATAGGTGATGCAGATGCTTCTGGTTCAAAGATGTGTAAGAATCAATGGCCTAAAACACTTGATTAAAATGGAGCAGTGATTAATTCTGCTACTTGCCCAGAATTGCTAAATAAAATAACCAAATTACAAATTAAAAGGAGGTTGAACATATAGAAGTCATCTCTTACATAACAACCAAGGAATACTGTCTCTATCTGCTACCCCCTCAGCGTTGTGTTCCTGTTAGACTCAGTCTAATTTTGAGTTTGAACCTCAGTGATCAGGAATGACAAACACACAAGTCATAAATCAGCTGATTGCCGTAAAATGATTTTTTATTTATACGTAAGTTGTCTCAGATTTTTTTTCTTTTCTTTCTTAAACTCCTTTTCATAACTTTCTTATTCAGTGATATCAAGTGGGTGCCCATTTTTCTCGGTTTAAGTCCCTTTTTTTCTTTGCTTGATTTGGTCTTCTACATACTTTCTTCAAATACTTCCTTATGAAATGTGCTAGCTTCTTGCCATCTTTTGCCCTTTGGCTTCCATTCCAAAGCAGCAGTCCCTCCTGGTTTATAGCATCCCTTGGTTTAGGAAGCTGAAATACTGTTAGTAAGAACACTGCAAATGAGGGTTCCAGAACCATCTAACCGTGGAACCTTTCTCTCTCTTTCTCTTCCCTGTGATGATAATTTTTGTGGCTATTGTTGAAATTGTCTCCCTGTTGAGATCAACATAGAAGTGCTTTGTCTACCTTCCCATCAGTAGAAAGAAAGTCCCCTAAGAAATTCTTATTCATCTGCCATTTTTAACTAAAAATGGTTACTGTAGCAGGGCTAGAGCTATAATTCAGAGCATATACTTTGTAATCAGTATAAATAAGAATATTACATTGATGTTTATATTTCAAGTTAAGTATGATCTACATTTAGGGATCTTGATTTCATAGAAATAATTTGCAAGGGATTCTCTAAAGATAATTTCCACATTTTTAGCTCTGGGTGATTGAGCTAAGGAAAAAACCAGCTAAGAGTTCATGGCAATTTTTAGTTCCCCAGATGGAAATTGGACAGAGTTTAACATGTTGCATTTCTAATGGAAAAATACTTTTAGCACATGTTTTTCATATGCCATTAACATCAACATTAGTGTAATAAAACAAAATAAGTACTTGGTATATGTTCATTATGCTTCAACAGGTTTTAATCAGAATGCAAATGAAGGAAAAATGCCAGATAAGCACACTTAAAAATTTTTTTTTAATTTTTAAATTAATTAATTAATTTTTAGAATGTGCCAACAAATCAATTCACTTATGACAATCTGAACATGGCAATCTATGTACTAAATAAGCTACAACTAAAAGGATCCAAGCCCTGGAAAATATATAATACAAAAAATTATAGTGAGAGGAATTGACAAGAATGTCTGATTAATTCTTTTTTCCTGTTCATGTTTCAGCTTGATTTGGCTGGCAGCAGCTAGGTGGTAATTCTATCCATGAAGAGCATTCATGCAGTTAGGATGAGATAAAATGAAAAGAAATATAAAAAACTTTTTTTGTTTAAATATAATTTATTTTATTTCCTTTTATCCATGTAAGTGTGTTTCACCATTAAGTACTGACTCTAATTCTTTCGTGAGCGTATTTTGGAAGTCAGTGCAAATAGTTTAAGCCTGGATATGAAAGAGAACAGAGTGAATGTAAACTTTACTGGGAAAATTCACCTCACAAATCAATCCCATATCTTGAAACACTTATTCAATAAATATCTTGTAATCTGCCAAGAGAATGCACAGAGTATTATCCTTAATAAAGTGTTCATTTAAATTACTATTTATATTTTTAGCCTGTAATGTCTCTCTAAAATATAATTTGATCTTGTTTGATTGTTCATAAGGCACCTCAAGACCTCATATTTCAGTGTTATCACTGTGAATATCAATTATTATTGTGCTACAAATATATGGCAGTGCTGAGAGTTGTGGAAGATAGAATACCAGAGACAAGATTTTCATTGTACTTTTGAGTGAAGAATGATTCAGCAGGACATCTTAATCTCTGAAACTTCTAGGAGAAAGACACTCATCTTCACTTAAAGTTAGATTATCTTAGCTTTAAGGAAATGTCATCGGTAAGGGTAAGGCACACAGAATCAATACTTACAATATAATACAGAGTTGTAAGATTCCTTAATTTTGTATATAGCTTGAAGACTTTCAGAGGTGTCTGCAAAAGGACTATCAATAGCAAAATATCTCATCTTGGGGATGAAAGTTCCATTTTCTATAACTTCTCTGTAGCTTTACCAAAGTAAAATGAAACAAAATACACACACATTCTCCACAAATAGGGAAATATTTAAGCCACTAATGTAATAAGGTGAATTTTACTAACAGAAAATAATGTCACATATTAAAGTTTTGGGGAAAAAAAATAAGACCTGTGACAAAAGAAGAAGAGAAAATTCCAGTTACTTTCTACTAGTAAGATACTGCTAAAGCACAGAAAATGAGGAATCTTATTTTGGAGTGGCACTGAATGACAGGGGCTTGTATTAAGGGATGGAATTGAAAGAATAATCTGTCAAATTTTATCGGTTTAATTTTTTTTAAGTAATTAACTTTTTTCTCTTTGACATAGTAAAGTATCTGAGATGGAAGGAAGGCCTAAGGGTCATTGCAATTGGTAATTTGGTGCTGACTGTATTCTGTATTCTACAATAATGTCATAATGAACTATAAAGCATAGATCTTAGTTAACTCAGGCTACTGTAACAAACTACCATATGCCGGTTGGCTTATAACAACAGAAATTTATTCCTCACAGTTCTGGAGGCTGGAGGTCCAAGGTCAGGGAGCCAGCACAGTTAGATACTGATGAAAACCGTCTTCCCAATTGCAGACTGCTGAGTTCTCATCATATCCTCACATGGTAAAGAGCAGAGACAAGAAGCAATCTGTCTTCAACTCTTATGAAGGCACTAATCCCATTCAAGGGAGCTCCACCTTCATGTTCTCACCTCATCCTAATTACCCTCAAAGGCTCCACTTTCTAATACCATCACATAGTTGTGTAAGGTTTCAACATGTGGATTTGGGGTAGACACAAGCATTCAGTCCATAGCAGCATATTTTTGAAGTTATGTTTTATTGATGCCTTTTTGGAACTCAGACTCACAAATGAGAACACATGCCTTGAACTTATGAGGAGAATAAAGTCAAAAACACTTAGATTGAACTGCTTTTCTTCCTTTTCCTTTATTTTGTGGCTGTAAGGACATGATGCAGTACAGTCAAACTAGAATGGGAAATTAGGCAGGCCATTCATCTCTAAATAATGAAAACTGAGAATTTAATATGATTATGCATAATATGCATTTCAAAGGATTTTGTGTGTTTGATACAAAGTAAACCAATGAAAATAAAAGCTTAGAGATCAATATATTACAATATATGTCCTTCATTTCACAAGTGGAGACTTTTAACTTCTGGAAAGCTTAAATCACTTATCCAAAGTTACTCCTCAACAAATTAAGTAAGGAGTTTGGTCTAAAAGGCCTCTAGTTTGTGCAATATTTATACACTATTTATATTATTTGTTAAGCCAGGGTTTCTCAATCCTATTCAATTATAAATGTCTGAATTTAGACATGTTATTTAATTTCTTAAATATGTCCTCTCATCTATAAAGCATAATAATACTACCTTCACACAGTCCCTTTGAAAGTTAAAGTACCCAACATATATGAACACACCTACCAGAATAAGCACTCTATGTATGCCTGCTTCTTTTTCATTGTGCTTTTATGTTCAATTTTTTGTAATTAATGAATTTATTTTTATTTGATTTTGACATTAAAAATTAGCTTTGGAGGATGTTTCGTCATCTCACAACTTTCCTCTAAAAGACAAAATTAGAATAAGTCATGAAAGGTTCTCAAAGGACTATAAGGAATCTAAAGAGGAGGAAAGAACCACCTCATATAATCTACAATTGTCTTTCTGCAGTTAAGCAAAATTAAATATTAAATTTCTCCCAAACAATGTAGATTTAGCACCTTTTCTCATCATGAATAAAGTCTTTATATTAAATATGAAGAAGCTTAAAAGCAAAAATCAGGTTGTATTATATAACATTCATGCCAAAAATCTGGTAAATTAGATATTCTAACAAAACACTCTTCTAAAATTAGTAGCTTCTTAGAATTCCAAAATCACGTAGAAATCATTTTGTTCTGATTCTATGAAATAGTGCTGTTTCTTACAGCTGTGGTACCTGCTTCATGTCTTCATTCAGTGATTCCAAGGTGTGACTGAGGTATCATTTGAAAGAGAAAAACTATTTAAAATAGTTTTTGTGAACAGAAGAAGAAAGCTGCTAAATTTCTCTCCTCTAAATTTATCAAAGATCCTCTGAGGTAGCCAACAGTCTAGGGGCCAAAATTTGAGAAATGAAGGAAGCCGAATGAGATAAGTTCAACATTCTAGACACTGCTTTCCTTCCCCAAATCTGAGAGATAGATAGAACATATGAACAATATGATGAAAAAGTCTAAGTGACTTATAGAGAAACTGCTTAAAACAAAAGCAGGGTATCCATATTCTTTTCAAGTGTACATGGAAGAGTTACTGAAAAGTCATCATTTGCCTGACCATATAACTAGTTTCAACAAATGTCAAAAAAATGAAATCAAATGTAGTATGTTTCTGACCACAGTTGAATTAAGCTAATAATAGGAAAATAATCATTAGATAATGCCAGATGTTTGTAAATGAAGACATGTAAGAAAGAAAAAGACACAATGGAAATTAGAAAATAATTAGATAATAATACTATAATTTATCCAAATTTAAGGAATCAGCTAAAGCATGATTAAAAGATAATTTACCACTTTAAAATACGTTTACTAGAAAATAGGAAAGAGTAACAAATCACTTTTCCAATTTTATCTCAAGAAAGTAGGAACAAAATTACAAAAGAAGGAGAAAGGAAATAATAAAGAAAAGTCATGGTTTAATAAAGTAGAAAACAAATACGTGATAGAGGATGTTTTTAAGTTCATTCTTTTAAGTAACTAATAAAATTGATACCCTAGAAAGTCTTATCAGTAAAAAAGAGAGTAGACAAAATTTGTCAATATTAAGAATGAAAAAAGGAACACCTCTGGAGATCATAAAATCATTAAAAGATAATATTCATATTAATATTATGAATATTATATATATTATATCATAATATATAACATCAAAAGAATATTATGAATAACTCTATGCCAATAAAGAAAATTTACCAAACTGACAGAAGAGCTAGAAAATCTAAATAGTTTTAAATATACAAATTGGATCTATAATTAAAACTTTCCAACAACAACAAAGTCTTCAGACCTAGATGACTTTGCCAGTGATTCATTCTGGACATAGAATCTTACAGAAATAGAAAAAGAGTGAACACTTCCCAAGTTATTTTATGAAAGCAGCATAACTTTTACCGAACAGCTGACAAAGTTTTGCAAGAAAGTCAAATTATAAGCCAATTTTCTTCATGAGCATATATGCAAAAATCGTAAAAAGCATATTAGTAAATCAAATCTAGCCACATATAAAGGATAATCATAGTTGGTTTTATATCAGAAATTTAAAGGTGACAATGTTTGCAAATCAATCAAATAATTAACCACTTTACCAAAAGAAAAAGAAAAACAAGGCTATCTAAATGGGTAATAGGCACATGAAAACTCCATTTGTCATCATATGACAAATGGAAATCATGATGAAATTTCATATGCACACACTGGAGTTGTTAAATTGTAAAAAAAAGAAAAGAAAAATTGTTAAAATTAAAAACACTGGTCATATCAACTGTTGTGAAGGATGCAGAAAAACCCAAACTTAGATTCTACTAATGGAAGCATAAACTGGTACAACCATTTTGAATAAAACTTTTTTGAGACTATGTACTAAAGTTGACCCAGGAAGTCCCCTCCTACGTGTACACCCTATAGAAACATATACTATGTGCACCAGAAGAAGTAGGAAAGTGTTAGTAGCAGTTTTATTTAAAACAGCCCCAAGGTGTAAACAACACGAATGACCTTCTGAGTACAATGAATACATTATGGTGTATTCATACAAAAGCATGCTAAATAGCAATGAGATTGAACAAACTACTCTAACACAGTTTCATGGATTGAATCTCACAGACATAAGTAAAAGAGTGAAAGATGGCTTTTACAAAAGAGTACATAACAAATCAATAGTGATAAGAGTAGTGGTGAGAAGTTTCTGGAAAGCTGACAAAATACACAGCACTGGGAATCTGTTTCCCCATGTAGACAACAATTGCTTTAGTAGAATCTGTCTGATGTAACTATTTCAGAATTCTGGAGTCTATTGAAGTCTTGCAACCTCTAAGGGAAGGCTGGGACAATAAATTGTAATTTTGTTCAGTTTAACTCAGCACAGTAGCAGCTCCAATCCATCTCCCCCAAGCCCCATGGCAGGTAGCTCTGCACATATTCCAGGAACAGCTTATGTTCAGCTTGAGGAAGCCAAGTTGGGCAAAAAGTATCCTCTCCTCCAAATATTGAGGATCTGGATGCTGATTGTTGATTGTTCCTTCTGATGATACAGGTACATACAAAGAGGTTTGTAGGCATTCTCGTTGCATATCCTCCACTGTTGAAAATCCCTACCCTCCAGCTGAAGTGACTTTCACAGGATTTAAAGGATCAGCATTCTTTCTTTCAAGCCTGCTTCATTTTTCTCTTTTTCCCCCTTTTGGCAACCAGACATTGAAGACTAGGATATTTCAAAAGCAACTGCACATATAAGGGAAATTAGAAAGTGACCATTCAGGCCCAGGAAAAGATACAGGTTCAGAAAAGACCTGAGAAGACATTAAGTTTACACCTCAGGCTGATCCTAGGCACAGAGACTGCCTACGACAATCAAAAAACAAGCAAGACAAAAATTAACAAAAATAATAGAACAGTCAACCTAGGAAAGGGGAGAATCTGATTTCCAGTGTTATCACATTATTAGATCCAAGTATCCAGTTTTCCACAAAAACTAAAGGCATACAAAGAAATAGGAAAGTGTGACCTATTCAAAGGAAAAAAATAAATCAACAAAAACTGTCCCTGAAAAAGAACTGATACCAGATCTACTAGACAAAGACTTTAGAACAACTGTCTTAAAAATGCCCAAATAACAAAAGGATGGTGTGGAGAAAATCAAGACAACAATATATGAACAAAACAAAAGTAAAATAAGGAGAGAGAAAGCCTTAAAAAAAAGGTAGCTAAAAAAATACAATAACAGAAATAAAAAATTCACTAGAGAGATTTAAGATTTGAGCATGCAAAAGAATGAATCAGCAAACTTGAAAATAGGACTATGGAAATTATCAGATATGAAAAGCGGAAAGAAAAAAGATTGAAGAAAAGTGAACAAAGCCTAAGGGACTTGTGGTACATCATAAAGCAGACCAACATATGCATGGGGGGTGTCCCAGAAGGAGAAAAGAAAGAAGGGGGCAGAAAGAATATTTGAAGAAATAATGGATGAAAACATGCTAATTTTAATGAAAGTCATGAATATAAATGTCTACGAAGCTCCATAAACTACAAGTAAAATGAACTCAGAGACCCACACCGAGACATGTTATAATCAAATTTTTGAGAGACAAAAAGACAATCTTGAAAGTAGCAAGAGAGAAGCAACTCACCACATAACAGGATCCTCAATAAGGTTATCAACAGATTTCCCATGAGAAACTTTAGTGGCCAGAAGATAGTGAGCCAATATATTCAAAGTTCTGAAAGAGAAAAACTGAATCAAGAGTCCTATATTGGGAAAAACTTTCCTTCAAAAGTGAGAGAGAAATTAAGACAAAACCGGAGGGGTTCATTACTACTAGACCTGCCCTGTAAAAAATACTCAAGTGAGTCTTTCAGGGTCAAATGAAAGGACATGAGACAGTAATTCAAAACTGTATCAAGAAATAAAGATCTCATTAAAGGGTAAATACATGAGCAATTATAAAAGCTAATATTATTGTAACACTTTTTATAACTCTTCTTTTTGTTTCCTGCACAATTTAAGGGGCTAACATTCAAAAAGAAACTAGCCTAAAAGCATTATTATTGTAACTTTGGTTTTTAAGTCCACATTTTATTTTCTACATACTTTAAGCGATTAATGCATTTAAAACAATTATTAATTTATGTTTGAGGGCACACAATGTATAAATATGTAATTTGTGGCATCAACAATCAAAAGGATGGGAGCAGAGGTGTAAAGGAGCAGAGTTTTTATGTGATATTGAAGTTAAACTGGTATAAATTCAAATTAGTGTTATAACTTTAAGATGTTAAATGTAATCCTCAGGGTAACTGCAAAGAAAATAGATATAGCATATATAGCATATATACAAAGAATAAGAGAAAGGAATCTAAACATTTCACCACAAAAAATAAACTGAACACAGAAGAAAATATTAATATAGGAAATAAGGCACAAAAAAACTATAACACATATAGAAAATAAATAGCAAAATGACAGAAGTTAAGTCTCTTTCAGCAATTATTTTAAATGTAAGTGGATTGAACTCTCCAATCTAGAAACAGAAATTGGCAGAATGGATTAAAAAAAATGATTTAACTATCTACTATTTACTAGGAACTAACTTTAGATCCAAAGATAATAATAGATTGAAAGTGAAATGATGGAAAAAGATATCCCATGCAAATAGTAACCAAAAGAGAGCAGGAATAGCTATACTAATATCAGGAAAAATAGACTTTCAATCAAAAGGTTTACAAGAGTCAAAGAAGGACATTATATGTTAATAAAGGGTTCAATGCAGCAAGAAGATATAACAATTATAAACATGTAGCCACCTAATAACAGGCCATCAAAATATATGAAGCAGAAACTGACAGAATTGAAAGAAGAAATTGACAGTTCTATAAATAGTTGGATACTTTAATACCTTACTCTCAATAATGAATAGAATAATCAGAGAGAAGATAAGGAAATAGAGGCCTTAAACAACACAATAAACCAATAGATCTGAAAGACATATATAGAAAATTCTCCCCAGCAACAGCAGCATACATATTCTTCTCAACTGCACAGAAGACATTTTCTAAGATAGCCTATATTTTAGGCCACAAATTAAATCTCAATAAATTTTAAAGATAGACATACAAGTATCTTCTCCAGCCACACCAGGATGAAGTTATATTTCCATAAAAGAAGGAAAACAAGAAAATTAACAAATACATGGAAATTAAATGACCAATGGATTAAAGAAGAGATCACAAAGGAAATTAGAAAATACTTATAGGCAAATGAAAATGAAACCACAACGTACTAAAACTTATCGGACACAGCAAACACAGTGCTAGGAGGGAAATTTATAGCTATAACCACTTACATTAGAAAACAAGAAAGATCTCAAGTCAACAACCTAATTTTACAACTTAAGGAACGAGTGAAAAGAAGAAGGAAGGAAATAATAAAGATTAGAGCAGAAACAAATGAAATAGATAATAGAAAAACAATAGAGAAAATCAACGAACCCAGGTTGGTTCTTTGAAAAGATCCACAAAATTGACAAACCTCTAACTAGACAAACTAAGAAAAAAGGGAGAAGACTCAAATTTATCAAGTCAGAATGAAAGTAGGGACATTATTACCAATTCTACAGAAGTAAATGGGATTATAACAGAGTACCGTGAACAATTATAAGCCAAAAAATTGATAACCTAGATGAAATACACAAAATCATAGAATCACAAAACCTATCGAGACTAAATCATGAAGAAATAGAATGTAAGTAGACCTACAGCTTGTAAGGAGATTGAATCAGCATTAAAAGATCTTCTGACAAAGGAGAGCCCTGCACAAGTCAGATTCACTGGTGGAGTCTATGAAACATTTAAAGAAGAAATAAGACCAATCCCTCTCAAACTTTTCCAAATTTTAAAAAGGACAGAACATTTCTTAACTCATTCTGTGAGGACACAATTATCCTGATACCAAGGCCAAAGACACTACAAGACAAAAAAAACTATAGACCAATATCCTTTATGAATATTGATGCAAAAATCCTCAAGAAAATATTAGAGAACCAAATTCAGCAGCATATTAAAAGCATTATACACCATGGCCAAGTGAGATTTATCTCAGAATGCAAGGATAGTTCAACATATAAAAATCAACCAGTGTAATGCACCACATTAACAGAATGTAGGGAAAAAACACACGTGATCATCTCCATTGATGCAGAAAAAGAATTTGACAAAGTTCAACACCCTTTCATGATAAAAAACATTCAACAAACCAAGAATAAAAGGGAACTACCTCAACAAAATTAAAGCCATATGTGAAAGACCCACAATGAGCATCGTACTCAATACTCAATGGTGAAAGACTGAGTTTCCTCTCAGGTTAGAAACAAGGCAAGGTCCCCACTCCCTACAGTTCTTTTCAACACAATACTGAAAGTTCTAGCAGAGCAATTAGGCAAGAAAAAAGAAAGAAAGAGCATCTGAATTGGAAAGGAAGAAGTAAAATTACCTGTTTGCAAATAACATGATCATATCTGTAAAAACCTCTAAAGATTTCACACACAAAAAAAACTATTAGAACTAATAAACAAATTCAATAAAATAGAGGACACAAAGTCAACACATAAATATCAATTGCATTTCTGTACACTAACAATGAACAATAGGAAAAGGAAATTAAGAAAAAAATTCATTTACAATAGCATTGAAGGAATAATATACTTAACAATTAACCAATTAAGTGAAAGCTTTGTCTAATGAAAATTAAAAAACATTGCTGAATGAATTGTAAAAGACATAAATAAATGGAAAGACATCCCGTGTTAATGGATTGGAAGACTTAATATTGTTAAGATGTCAATACTACTCAAAGTAATCTACAAATTCAATGCAATGCCTATCAAAATCCCAATGATATTTTTTGAAGAAATAAGAAAATCTCTCCTAAAATTCATATGGAATATCAAAGAACCCCAAATAGCAAAAACAATCTTGAAAAACAAGTGCAAAGTTGGAGTACTCACACTTCTTGATTTCAAAACTTACTACAAAGCTACAATAATCAAAACAGCATGGTATTGGTATAAAGAC
The DNA here is from genome assembly GCF_037783145.1 of Equus przewalskii. Lineage (NCBI taxonomy): Eukaryota > Metazoa > Chordata > Mammalia > Perissodactyla > Equidae > Equus > Equus przewalskii. Next base: position 60,726,001 of record NC_091832.1, on the reverse strand, counting down.
AGACATATAGTCCAATGGAATAGAATAGAGAGCTCACAAATAAACATGCACGTATAAGGCCGTATGATTTTTTGACAAAATCATTCAATAGGAAAAAGTTTTTCAATAATGATGCCGAGAAAACAACATCCACATGCAAAAGAATGATATTAGACCCTTATCTGACACCATATATATAAATTAATTAAAAAATGGATCCATAACTTATATGTAAGACCTAAAACTACAAAACTCTTAGAAGAAACCATAGCACAAAATCTTCATGGATTTGGCAATGATTTCTTGGATATGACACCATAAACACAGGCAACAAAATAAAAATTATCTACATTTTTTCTCTCAATCCCCATCTTCACAAATCCTTTAAGTATCAGTCAATTGTTCATTCCAATTCTTCATTTGAAACCATTGTATTCATATAATTTAATTGGCTACAGAATATAGGAATTTACATCATGGTTTTCTCCCATATTCCTCCTTTGGGAAATTTAAGTAGTTTCTAATTCTTTCAATCATAAATGATTCAATGATCAACATATTTGTGCCTGACTAGTTTCCTTTGATTTAATTCTCAAATTAAAATTACCAAATAAAAGAGGATGAATAGTTTAAAGATACTTAACTCATATTGCCAAATTGCTTTTCCAAAGTGTCCCAACAAGCAGGATTCAAACACAGGTTCTCCAGGACTATTGACAGTTTAGAATGTTATTTTTAACAGTGACTGATTTTATAGAACTGTCAGTCCATATATACTATATAATAAAAACATAGCACTCATATCACCCTGTGCATTTATAAATTATTTAATTTGTCTGCCCAGTAAATAAATAAATAAGTTTCTTGAAGGCATACGTAGATAAAAAATAGACAAGGCACAACAAAAAATAGACTAAGCACACAACTTGGATAAATCATGGAAGGGTAAGATATATGTTGGGAAGGCAGCCATCTCGTGACCAGTGGCTCCTCCCTGGGATTACCCAATTAACAACGTAGGCCTAGAACATTCCCTTATATGGAGGCTGAGTGCTGAGCTATTGCTTGGCCCCAGATTCTCCTTCCTTGTTAGGAGAAATCTTTCTCTATTCTGGGTAGCTTAAGCATGCAAATTACACGGCACCTGGCCAGCCCCACCAGTAAGCTTCCCTACATCGGTACAGAATGGTCTCTTTCCATGCAGCATGAGAGGGGCATGTACAGCCCTGTGTCAGCTATTAGGAGACTGCTGGTCATGGGAACTGAGGTGCACTACAGATGCTGATCTTACTGTATCTTTTCTCTTTTCTGTGGTTAAAGGGTTGTTCCAACCAGTGCCCTGTGTGGAAAGTCCATCTTGGCAACTTGGAACCTGTAGGTGATGCAGTGGGCTGAGGTCTGTGGGCTCCTACTTCTGGTGCTTGTCATTGTTATACTCTTTGCCATCCTCTAGAGGATGGTAATCCTCACAGGGGATTGGTGGTGTTTGGGTAACATGTCTTACCTGTGTGGGGTCATCAAATTAACAAGAAATAAAACAGTGCTTTGAGAAGTTCAAAGTCCAAACCATGTAGACAGTCCCAGAAGTGATTAAACATGCATTTAAGGGATTAGAGAGGAAGGCCAAGAACAAGCCAAGTAAATAGTAGATATCAAATCCACACAACCAAAAGTTTAGGAATAAAGAGCCCAATGTAAAGTCAAACAGGAAAAAAATCCTGGGGAGAGAAGAATATCAATTAATTAATGAATGACTAATAAGATTAAATAACAAGAAGGGTAAAACTGGAGTAATGCTTGAAATGTGGCACAGATTCCTGGAGCAGTTTGCTAGTTACTGAGTTAATATTTAAAAAGCACTTAGAACAGTAGCTAGTACATAGAAAGTACTATATTAAGTGCTTATTAAATAAATGAATAGATTGGTCCATTCATACCACCAGCATATACAGAGGCTAAAGCAATACAAACAATGAAGTTAGGATACCATAATAGTTTTGTAATGCTTAAAATGCATTTGGAACTTATTAATTTATTCTTTTAATTTATTCACAAATAGTTTTTAGTGCCTACTATGTGTCAACTTCCTTCTAATCACCATGGATATAGCAGTCAAACAGATAATCTCCTTGTTAGAGAGAGAGAAAACAAATGAACCAAACCATAAAATATTTTCAGGTAGCTTTAAATTCTGTAAATAAAAATAAAGTAGGATAAGGGGTAATATATAGTATGACTGAGGGTGTTGTTTGAGAGAGAGTGATCAAGACAAGCCACTATAATGATGTGATATTTCAGAAGAGATCTGAGAGAAGTGAGCCATACAAATCTCAGACTTGTGTTCCAAAAGGATGGAATAGCAAATAAAAAGACTCTCAGGCATGCCTAGCCTAGTCAAGAAAAACATTAAGTGGGCCTGGATGGCTGAAGTTCAGTGAGTGATAAAGAAAGAAATAGGATGTGAGTTAAGAGTGGTAGCCAGAGTCTGAACTATAAAGGGTCTGCACTAGTATTTAAGAAATTGCGTGGCGTTTTAGGTATGTAGGGAAGTCATTTAAAGATTTTGAGCTGATAAAATCTGTCATACATTTTCAAAGGCTCATTTTTGCAGCAATGGGGAATAAACCATCAGCAAGTAAGGATGGAAAACAATCAGTTAATGCAGTTGCAATGGAGATTTGGACTAGGGTGTTATGGTAGTGATAAAAAAAAAACAGCATGAGGCAGGATATAATTGACACAGAGTAAACATGACTGGCTCATGGATCTGACAGAGAGAGTAAAAGAGAAGAGTCAAGGATAAATTCAATTATTGGAATGTGCAATCTGATGAATGGAGATGTATTTTACCACTAAAACATAGTGAGATATGTCACTCCAGAATTCAGCTGGATTTAAAGACGTAATTGTGGAATTGAGCAGCACATAGATGATATTTAAATCCAGCAATTTAGATGGGTTATCTTAGGCAGTAAGTATGAATATAGAAAAGGGATCAGGACTGAGCACTAGATTGCTCTAACAGAGTTAGGAAAGTTGAGGGGAACCAGTTAAAGAGTACTAGAAGAGGGCTAATGAAATAGAAAAGAAATAAAAACACAAACATAAGATAGAGGTATCCCAACAGCCAAGGGATTCTGTTGATTAAAGGAGAGAGTGATAAATTGTGTCAAATGCTGTTGATAATTAAAATGAAGACCTAGAAATTACCACCAGCGCTAGCAATGTGGGAGCCATTTATGACTTAGAGTACAATGGTATCAAAAGAAGAACTGGAATGAACAACTGACTGATATTTAAAGGATTTGTGAACATGAGGATTAAGAGAAAAAATGTAGATAACTTTCAAGTAATTTCTGAAGGATTGGTACCAAAGGAAACTTCAGTCAAGAGAGAAAGATTTTCACATGAGAGATATTACAGCTAATTTGAATGCTCATGTCAATGATCTAATAAGGGAGAGAAAAACGGTGATGCAAGAGAGAAAGGGACAATCCCAGGAGTGAAGCTTTCGAGTAGAAGATATATGATGGAATTAAGTGGCCTCTAGAACACAGGCAATTCATCTACAGTGACAGAAAAGGGGTATGAATGCAAGTGCGTAGTAGACATATTGGTGAGAGAATGGAAATTCTCTTCTGTTCACTTGTATATTCTCAGTGATTAAAAAAACAGGATCATCAGCTGAGTATGTGGAGAGGGGAGGTCTGAGGAATTTATGGATCTATTGTTCAAGACAACAATAAGCCACAACATGATAGAGATAACAAGGAGAAAAACAAAGACAAGCCTGAAGCCAACAGCAAGAAAAAGCCATCCAGTAAGAGAGATGAAAAAATCTCAGAAGGAGTCCTCACTAGATGAGGAGGATGATGTATCTGAAATACAAAGAACATTTGAGAAGTTCCTAAAGGTTTTTATTTTAAATATTTAGACTGCTGGTAGTTTTAAATTGTTGTAAGTATAGGTTTTGATATTTGAAACATGTTGAGGGAGAAAATCTCTTTATTTTTGTTTAAAGGTAATTAAACATTATTGCTAATTGTATTTGCTCAGTATTGACAGCTATTTTATACAGTGAACGTGGAGGAAATCCATTTAGAAAGTATTAAACTACTTTTCGAGACATCATTATGGTTATAGCATATTTTCCCTTTTTTTCTTTTTTACTCTGAAAATATTCCCATCATCTAGTTAATTAACACATTTAGCATATTTTCAATTAGTGTCTATATACTGATGTGTAAATGACAATAGAAAAAAGTTAATTTTAAAAACTGTTACTTATATCAACCTTTCCTCTTTTCAAAATACCTTGGGTTTTGTGCATAGTTTTTACAAATCTTGGATTTATCAGACTATATTTTCCTTGTTTGTAGGTTGAAGAAATAAAGCATTTTTATGGTATATAAATGTTACTTTAATTTTAAAAAAATTTATAAAATGTAAAAAGACAAAAATAAATTTATTTTATGTGTTTTTTTGCCATGTGCCATAAAAATATAGTTCTTGCTTTTCATTGTACAGGTTGATAAGTCAAATATAATCAAAATGTTCAAACATTCAGATACAGAAATGGTCTCATGAAGTTTGGGATGATCCACTAATTTCAAGCCATGTACACAAATCATATTTAAGTAAAATAACCAAGTGTTTTAATTTTCTTCAATCTATAAATATATGTGATAAAATAACCTGAATATATTATGCTTTTCAAAAAGACTTTTTTCCCTTGGATTTGGCAAAGAGCCCAATTCCTTAATGTTTAAAACTTTGAATAATTTGTATTCTGGTCATTTGTTTTTGAAAAGCCTCACTAGCTGAGTGTATTCACTTAACCTTGTGTGCTTAAGACCAGATAATTGCACTTTTTCTCTATTTTTTTCTAAATAAAAAGAATAAAGCCTTGACTGCTTACAACACAATGCGTACAGGTAGTTATAATGATTAATTAGAAAATGAAATATTCGGGATAAGTAGTTGGGGCTGTGCCAACCAGGCACATGGAAGATATTTCCCACCCCTTACTGGTAGGTGGCCCTACGTAACAGGGCTTTGGCCAGTGAAAGTGGTGAATGCCACTTCCAGGCTTGGCCTCCAAACTCATGCAATCCTCCAGGTTCTCTCTCTTCATTGACTAACTCAGTGAAGAAAATCTAGCACAACTCTAAGGCTTTAGGAGTCAGTGATGCTGCTAGATGAAGGGAACCTGGAATCCTGAGAGTTTATACAGTGCAGACATCTCCCTATCCTACCAAGCAGTCACAGTGAATCTTGAAATGAGGGAGAAATAGCACTTTGTTCTTTTAATCCACTAGGATTTTTTGGTCATTGATTACAGCAGCCGGCATTACTCACCTTGACCCAGATAGACCTGAGTATAAATTTTTGTTACGCTTCTGTGTCTTTAATCAAGAAACTTAACTTTTTGAGCCTTTTCTCTCACCTGTAAATTGATAATAATACCTATTTAAGAGGTTATTATAAATAAATGAGACTTTTTCTACAATGCTTGTCAAACATTAGCATTCATATTTGGCATTTATTATTACTAAATATAGTTTCTAATTTAACCCTTTAAGTATTACCATTTTTCTTACAACTGTGATTAACACATTTCTAAAGTTAATTATTCACTTCCTAGTCATAATAAGCAAAATGTACTGAAAATATTTAAACCCCTATTAGAGAAACTCGTTTTCATAATCAATATCAATTGGAACTAATGACTTCAGAGTTTTTCCGGGACTTTTTTTCAATATATATATATCATTGACATAAAACATTATATTAGTTTCAGGTGTACAACATAAAGATTCAATATCTGTACATATTGTGAAATGATCACCACAATGAATCTAGTTAACATGCATCACCGTTCATAGTTATATTTTTTTCTTATGATGAAAACTTTCAACATCTACTCTCTCAGCAACTTTCAAATATACCATACAGTATTATTAAGTGTGGTCCCCATGCTGCACATTACATCCCCATGACTTATTTATTTTAGAGTTGGCAATTTGTACTTTTTAACCCCCTTTACCCATTTTGCCCATCCCCAGCCCCCCACCTCTGTATCCGTGAGCTTCATTTTTTCAGTTTGCTTGTTTTCGTTTTGTTTGTTTCTTTAGTTTTTTTTACATTCCACATACAGTCATGTGCCTCAAAACATTTCAGTCAATGATGAATCACGTTTATGACAGTGGTCCCATAAGATTAGTACCATATAGCCTCGGTGTGTAGTAGGCTATACCACCTGGCTTTGTGTTATAAGTATACTCTATGGTGTTCTCACAATGATGAAATCACCTACTGACACATTTGTCAGAAAGTATCCATGTCATTAAGTGACACATGACCTCATAAGAGAGATCATATGGTATTTGTCTTTCTCTGATATATTTCACTTAGCTCAAGGCCCATTCACGTTGTTGCAAATGGCAAGATTTCATTCTTTTTTATATCTGAATAATATTCCACTGTATATATATATATATATATATATATATATATATATATACCACATCTTCTTTATCCATTTATCCATCCACGGACACTTAGGTTGTTTCCATATCTTGGCTATTGTGAATAATGCTGCAATGAACATGAGGGTGCATATATCTTTTTGAGTTAGTGTTTTATTTTCTTGAGATAAAGACCCAGAAGTGGAATTGCTGGATCATATGGTAGTTCTGTTTTTAATTTTTTGAGGAACCTCTATCCTGTTTCCCATAATAGCTGCAGTGATTTATATTCCCACTGACGGTGCACAAGAGTTCCCTTTTCTCCACATTCAAGCTATGCCAACACTTGGTAGTTCTTCTTTTTGATAATTGTTCTGTTTAGATTTTCTATTTCTTCATGATTCAGTCTTGGTCCTTTGTATGTTTCTAAAAATTTATCGATTTCTTCTAGGTTATCCAATTTTTTGGCATATAATTTTTCATAGTAATCTCCTGTGAGCCTTTGTATTTCTACGATATCAGTTGTTGTGTCTCCTCTTTCATTTCTGATTTTGAGTGCTCCATCTTTTTTTTTGGTGAGTCTTAGATAAAGATTTGTCTATTTTGTTATCTTTTCAAAAAGCATCTCTTCTTTTCATTTATCTTTCCTATTGTCTTTTAATCTCTATTTCATTTATTTCTGCTCTGATTTTTGTTATTTCCTTCCTTCTACTAACTTTGGGCTTAGTTTGTTCTTCTTTTTCTATTTATTTGACGTGTAAACTTAGGTTGTTTATTTGTGATTTTTCTTCTTTCTTGAAGTATGCATGTATCACTATGAACTTCCCTCTTATAATTTCTTTTGCCACATCCCATAAATTTTGGTATGTTGTATTTCTGTTTTCATTTATCCTAAGGTATTTTTTTATTTCCATTTTGATTTCTTCTTTGACATATTGATTGTTCAGGAGCATGTTCTTTAATCTCCATGTAACTGAATTTTCCAGTTTTCTTCTTGTAATTGATTTCTAGTTTTATATCATTGTGGTTGGAAAATATGCTTGATATGATTTCAATCTTATTAAATTTATTAAAACTTGTTTTTTAGCCTAACATATGATCTTCCTGAAGAATCTTCCACATGTGCTTGAGAAGAATGTGTATTCTGTTGCTTTTGGATGGAGTGCTATGTATTACCTAAGTTAATCTGGTCTAATGTGTCACTTAAGAGCAATGCTTTTTTATTAATTTTCTGTCGGGGACGTATCCATTGATGAATTGGGTAGTAAAGTCCCCTTTTATTATCGTATGCTGTCTATTTCCCCTTTAATTCTGTTAATATTGCTTTACAGGCATACATTGGAGATACTGCAGGTTTAATTCTAGGCCATTGCAACAAAGTGAATATCACAAAAAAGTGAGACATACTAATTTTTTAGTTTCCAGTGTATATGAAAGTTATTTTTACACCATACTGTAGTCTGTTAAGAGTACAATAGAATTCTGTCTAAAAAAACAATGTATGTACCTTAATTAAAAAATTCTTTATTGCTAAAAAATGCTAACCATCATCTGAGCCTTGAATGAGGCATAATCTTTTTGCTGGTGAAGGGTCTTGTAAAAAATGCAATATACATGAAGTGCAATAAAGTGAAGCGCAATAAAACTAAGTATACCTGTATATATTTAGATGCTCCTATGTTGGGAGCATAAATATTTATTGATATTATATCCTCTTTTTCAATTGACCTCTTTATAATTATGTAATGACCTTCCTTTTTCTCTTATTATAGTCTTTGTTTTAAAGTCTATTTTTCTGACATAAGTATAACCTCCCCAGCTTTATTTTGGTTTCCATTTGCATGGACTTTTCCATCCTTTTACCTTCAGTCTGTGTGTGCCCTTACATCTGAAGTGAGTCTCTTTTAGTAATATATAGGTGGTGCTTGTTTTTAATCCATTCAGTTACTCTATGTCTTTTGATTGGAGAATTTAATGCATTTACGTTTAAAATAGCCATTGATAGGTATGTATTTATTGCCATTTTGTTAATTGTTTTCTCACTGTTTTGTAGTTCTTCTGCTCCTTTCTTCTTCTATGGTTTTCTTCATTTGTGGTTTGATGATTTTCTGTGGTGATGTGCTTAAATTCCTTTCTCTTTACCTTTTGTGTATCTACTATACATTTTTGCTTTGTGGTTACCATGAGGCTTATATGTAAATACTTAAATTTATAAGTTTAAGTTGATATCAACATTAGTTTGAATACATTTTATAGCTCTATGTTTTTACTCCCTCTCTTTTATGTTTTTGGTGTCACAATTTACGTCTTTTTATCTTGTGTATCCCTCAACAAATATTGTACTTATAATAGTCTTTATTACTTTTGCCTTTTAACCTTCATATTAGCTTTATAAGTGTTTAATCCACCACCTCTATGTTAGATTATTCTGAATTTTGCTATATATTTACCTTTACCAGTGAGATTTATACTTTCATGAGTTTTCTTATTAATGATTAGTGTCCTTTTGTTTCAGCATAAACAAGTCCCTTTAACATTTCTTGTAAGGCCAGGCTAGTGATGATGACCTCCTTTAACTTTTGCTTGTCTGGAAATTTCTTTCTTTTTTTTTAAAGATTGTCACCTGAGCTAACAACTGTTGCCAATCTTCTTCATTTTTTTCATCCTTCTACTCCCCAACTCCCCCCCTCCCCAAATACATAGTTGTATATTCTAGTTGTAGGTCCTTCTGGCTGTGCTATGTGGGAAGTCACTTCAGCATGGCCTGATGAGTGGTGCCATGTCTGCACCTGGGATCAGAACCAGTGAAACCCCAGGCCACTGAAGCAGAGTGCAAGAACTTAACCACTCGGCCATGGGGCCTGCCCCTGGAAATTTCTTTATCTCTCCTTTAACTCTGAATGACAAGTTTGTGAGATAGAGTATTCTTGGTTGGAAGTTTTTTTCTTTCATGCCACTCCCATGTGACCTGCAAAATTTCAGCTGAGGAATCTGCTGATAGTCTTATGGGGGTTCCCATGTATGCTACGAGTTTTCTTGTTGTTGTTGTATTTGCTGACAAAGCTTTGCCCTGAGCCAACATCTATTGCCAATCTTCCTCTTTTTGCTGAGGAGATTCACCCTGGGCTAATGTCTGTTGCCAATCTTCCTGTTTTTGTATGCGAGCCACCATGACAGCATGGCCACTGGCAGATGAATGGTGTAGGTCCACACCCAGGAAACGAACCCAGGCCTCTAAAATGGAGTGTGCTGAACTTAACCACTAGGCCACTGGGGCTGGCCCTAACAAGTTGATTTTTTAAAGTTGCTGCTTTTAAGATCCTCTCTTTGTCTTTAACTTTTGATATTTTAATTATAATGTCTCTTGGTGTGGATCTCTTTGAATTCCTCTTAATTGGAACTCTGTAGGCTTCCTTGATCTGGATGTCTGTTTTCTTCCCTTGGTTAGGGATGTTTTTCCATAAGTCTCTTAAGCTATCTTCACTTTTTTCATTTTACTGCTCTGATTGGGTGAGTTCCACTGCCCTTTGAATTCACTGATCTTTTCTTCTGCTTCATCTAGTCCATGGTTAAACCTCAGTAGTGTATTTTTTAGTTCAGTTATTGTATTCTTCAGCTCTGTGACTTCTATTTGCTACTTTCTTATATTTTCTCTCTGTTTGTTGAAGTTCTCACTATGGTCATTCATTCTTCTCGCAAGCTTGGTGAGCATCTTTATGGTCAATTTTTTTTTGAGTTCTTTATTGGGTGAATCACTTATTTCCATTTCATTAAGAACATCTTCTGAAGTTTTAGCTTTTTATTTTGTTGGGAACATATTCTTTTGTTTATTTTCCTTGACTCTCTATGTTGCTTTCTATGCATAAAATAAGAGTCACCTCTCCCAGTCTTGAAGAAGCAGCTTTGTGTGGGAGATGAATCTTATTGTTCAACTTTACCCTAGTTGTTGGTTATCTCAAACTTTTGTAATTTTCTGAGAAATCTATTTTATCTTTAGTGGCTCCCAGTAGTTGAGTATGTGCCACGACCTGTCAGTGTCTCAAAGAGGAGGATCTCAGTCAGCACCTAGATTTAGGCTGATTGGAAGCCACACCCTCAGGTAACAGCTTTTAAAGTATGCAAATGTATATACTACTCTAGGACAACAAGCATAAGTGGGACTTATGTTCTTGTGTAAAGTTCGTTCTGTAATTATTTCCTTCTAATCGTTTGTCTTTTATTCATTGACATGGAGTTGCATGACCTCCAAGGCAATGTGATGTTTCACAATAAATTATCTAATGTATTACTAAAATAACCTTCTCAAAAGTTTTCCTTCTGCCCTTTTGAAAATATTTTATGCTGGCATTATCTGTGCTCCTGACATGTCTGCAACATTAAAAACATTACTTACTTATACATTGTTAACACAAAGCATTGTGACAAAGACTTGTCACTTTCAGATTCACTCTTCTTTGTACTCTACTCTTCGATTTTAGTGTTGGAAGTCAGATTGCCTGTACACAGTTTATCCTCCCACTTAACACTGAAGTCTTCTCAATGACTTCTCTGTCAGGAGGTCACATAGCCCCTTGATGAAGATTACTGGTAATGGGAATGCTCACAAGGTCACCTATTCTGTTGTTTAAAAGTTTTATCTGCCTAGGGAAAAAGAAATCTAAATATTTCAATATCTGCCTCCCTGCAAAATCTATTATTTTGCCTTAGCTGTGCTCTTTGGATAAAATAAAGCTAGTCTATCCCCTACCATACTCATGCATTTTTAAAGTAGTGCTGAAGGTAGAATTTGTTATAGGAACATGTATATATTTACTATAACCTAAGGCAAGAACCTAGCAAGAGGCAGCTCAAGACAGTGAATGAAATTACAAAGAAACCAAACAGCTTCTTTCTGTACATCAACTTCATTCTTCTCTATTTGCTGACTTGAATTCTCTCATAAACCCTCTTGGTAGAGAAGAGAGGCTGTCATATTCTGAGAGAGTATCTGATTGTCTCCTTTTAGGTCAGACATCAACATCCCGTCCAATTAGCTGTGGTCAATTGGACGACAGGGCTGTGGATTTATACCCTTGTAGGTGAAAAAACATCAAAGTAGGGCTCTCTCTAAGCTTTGCAGATATCCACAAAAGAAGATTATAATATCTTAATGATATTGAGTCTTTAAATTCAGCCACCCACTTTCCTAACATCCCCAGTCTTAACTTCTCTATCTCACATGTTCTTCACATAGGTTCAAGACACCTTACCAACTGGGTACCTACTTCTAGAAACTCAATAGTTGATCATATTCCTTTCTCTTTTTCTTTTTAATTTTTTTTTAATTTTTGTTTTGGATGTACATCATATTTCAAATTCTGGATACATTACATCATGTTCACCACCCGAACACTAATTATAGTGCATCCCCTCACATGTGACCCTAATCACCCCTTTTGCCCTCCCCCCTTCCCCAATGATAACCACCAGTCCAATCTCCAATGCTATGTGGGGGTTTTTTTTGTCGTTTTTATCTTCTACTTATGAGTGAGCTCATATGGTACTTGACTTTCTCCCACTGACTTATTTCACTCAGCATAATACCCTCAAGGTCCATCCATGTTGTCACAAATGGCTGGATTTCGTCATTTCTTATGGCTGAGTCCATCGTGTATAAATACCACATCTTCTTTATCCATTCGTCCCTTGATGGGCACCTAGGTTGCTTCCATGTCTTGGTTATTGTGTATAATGCCGCAATGAACATAGGGGTGCAAGTATCTTTATGCTTTTGTGTTTTCAAGTTCTTTGGATAAATACCCAGCAGTGGAATAGCTGGATCATATGGTAGATCTATTCTTAATTTTCTGAGAATACTCCAAACTGCTTTCCATAGTGGCTGCACCAGTTTGCACTGCCACCAGCAGTGAACAAGGGTTCCCTTCTCTCCACACCCTCTCCAACATTTGTTGTTTCCTGTCTTGTTAATTATAGCCATTCTGACCAGAGTGAGGTGATACCTCATTGTAGTTTTGATTTGCATTTCCCTGATAGCTAATGATGTTGAGCATCTTTTCATGTGCCTGTTGGCCATCTGTATTTCTTCTTTGGAGAAATCTCTGTTCAGATCTTTTGCCCATTTTCTAATTGAATTGTTGGTTTTTTGGTTGTTGAGCTGTATGAGTTCTTTGTATATTTTGGATATTAACCCCTTATCTGATACGTGGTTTGCAAATATCTTCTCCCAGTTGTTAGGTTGTCTTTTCGTTTTGTTGATGGTTTCCTTTCCTGTGCAGAAACTTTTTAGTTTCACGTAGTCCCATTTGTTCATTTTTTCTTTTGTTTCCCTTGCCCAGTCAGACATGGGACTTGAAAATATGCTGCTCAGACCAATGTCATAGAGCTTACTGCCTATGTTTTCTTCTAGAAGCCTCATGGTTTCGGATCTTACATTCAAGTCTTTAATCCATTTTGAGTTGATTTTTGTGCATGGTGTACGGGAATGGTCTACTTTCATTCTTTTGCATGTGGCTGTCAAGTTTTCCCAACACCATTTATTGAAGAGACTGTCCTTTCTCCATCGTATGCTCTTGGCTCCCTTGTCAAATATTAGCTGTCCATAAACATGTGGGTTTACTTCTGGGCTCTCAATTTTGTTCCATTGATCTATGTGTCTGTTTTTGTGCCAGTACCATGCTGTTTTGGTTACTATGGCTTTGTAGTATAATTTGAAATCAGGGAGTGTGATACCTCCAGCTTTGTTCTTTTTTCTCAGGAATCCTTTGGCTATTCGGGGTCTTTTGTTGTTCCATATAAATTTTAGGATTCTTTGTTCTATTTCTGTAAAAAGTGTTGTTGGAACTTTGATAGGGATTGCATTGAATCTATAGATTGCTTTAGGAAATATGGACATTTTAACAATATTAATTCTTCCAATCCAAGAGCACAGAATATCTTTCCATTTCTTTGTGTCTTCTTCGATTTGTTTCAACAATGTTTTATAGTTTTCGGTGTACAGATCTTTCACCTCTTTCGTTAAGCTTATTCCTAGGTATTTTATTCTTTTTGTTGCAATTGTAAATGGGATTGTATTCTTAATTTTTCTTTCTGCTACTTCATTGTTAGTATATAGAAACGCAACCGATTTTTGTACATTGATTTTGTATCCCGCAACTTGACTGTATTCCTTTATTATTTCTAAAAGTTTTTTAGTGGATTCTTTAGGGTTGTCTAGATATAAAATCATGTCGTCTGCAAAGAGTGACAGTTTCACTTCTTCTTTTCCAATGTGGATCCCTTTTATTTGTTTTTCTTGCCTGATTGCTCTGGCTGGGACTTCCAATACTATATTAAATAAGAGTGGTGACAGTGGGCATCCTTGTCTGGTTCCTGTTCTTAGAGGGATAGCTTTCAGTTTTTCTCCATTGAGAATGATATTTGTTGTGGGTTTGTCAGATGTGGCCTTTGTTATGTTGAGGTATTTTCCTTCTATACCCAATTTATTTAGAGTTTTTATCATAAATGGATGCTGTATCTTGTCAAATGCTTTCTCTGCATCTATTGAGATGATCATGTGATTTTTATTCTTCATTTTGTTAATGTGGTGTATCACATTGATAGATTTGTGGATGTTGAACCATCCCTGCATCTCCGGAATGAAACCCACTTGATCATGATGTATGATCTTTTAAATGTATTGTTGTATTCGATTTGCTAGTATTTTGTTGAGGATTTTTGCATCGATGTTCATCAGTGATATTGGCCTGTAATTTTCTTTTTTTGTGTTGTCCTTGTCTGGTTTTGGTATCAGGATAATGTTTGCTTCGTAGAAGGAGTTAGGAAGCCTCCCCTCCTCCTCAATTTTTTGAAAGAGTTTGACAAGGATAGGTATTAAATCTTCTTTGAATGTTTGGTAGAATTCACCAGGGAAGCCATCTGGTCCTGGACTTTTATTTTTTGGGAGGTTTTTAATTGCTGTTTTGATCTCCTTACTGGTGATTGGTCTATTCCTACATCTTCTTGGTCCAGTTTTGGAAGGTTATATGTTTCTAAGAATTTATCCATTTCTTCTAGATTATCCAATTTGTTGGCGTATAGCTTTTCATAGTATTCTCTTATTATCTTTTGTATTTCTGAGGTGTCTGTTGTAATCTCTCCTCTTTCTTTTCTGATTTTATTTATTTGAGCCTTCTCTCTTTTTTTCTTGGTGAGTCTAGCTAAGGGTTTGTCAATTTTGTTTATCTTTTCAAAGAACCAGCTCTTGGTTTCATTAAATTTTTCTATTTTTTTTTAGTCTCTATTTCATTGATTTCTGCTCTGATTTTTATTATATCCTTCCTTCTGCTGATTTTGGGCTTTGTTTGTTCTTTTTCCAGTACCTTTAGGTGCACTTTTAGATTGTCTATTTTGGATTTTTCTTCTTTGTTGAGGTAGGCCTGAATTTCTATAAACTTCCCTCGTAGAACCGCTTTTGCTGTATCCCACAGATTTTGGCATGTCGTGTTTTCATTTTCATTTGTCTCCAGGAATTTTTTTATTTCTTCTTTGATTTCTTCATTGACCCAATCATTATTCAGTAGCATTTTGTTCAATCTCCACATTTTTGTGGCTTTTCTGGTTTTCTTTCTGTAGTTGATTTCCAGTTTCGTACCTTTGTAGTAGGAAAAGATGCATGGTGTTATTTCGATCTTAAATTTAGTGAGACTTGTTTTGTGGCCTAATATGTGATCAATCCTGGAGAATGTTCCATGGACATTTGAAAAGAATGTGTATTCTGTGGTTTTTGGATGGAATGTTCTGTATATATCTACTAAGTCCATCTGGTCTAATGTGTCCTTTAAGGCAAGTGTTTCCTTATCGATCTTCTGTTTGGATGATCTATCCATTGGTGTAAGTGGAGTGTTAAAGTCCCCTACTATTATTGTGTTACTGTCTATTTCTCCTCTTATGTCTGTTAATAATTGCTTTATATATTTAGGTGCTCCTATGTTGGGTGCATAGATATTTACAAGTGTTATATTTTCTTGTTGGACTGTTCCCTTTATCATTATGTAGTGCCTGTCTTTGTCTCTTATTACAGTTTTTGATTTAAAGTCTATTTTGTCTGATATAAGTATTGCTACCCCTGCTTTCTTTTCTTTGCCATTTGCATGGAATATCTTTTTCCATCCTTTCACTTTCAGTTTGTGAGTGTCTGTAGGTCTGAAGTGTGTCTCTTGTATGCAGCATATACCTGGATCTTGTTTTTCTATCCAGTTGGCCACCCTATGGCATTTGATTGGAACATTTAATCCATTGGCATTTAAAGTAGCTATTGATAAATATGTATTTATTGCCATTTTGTCACTTTTTCTTTTTTGGGGGTGTTTTAGTAGTTCTTCTCAGTTCCTTTCTTTTTCTCTTGCTCTCTTCACTTGTGGTTTGATGGCCATCTTTAGTAATATGTTTGATTTCTTTTGTCTTACTTTTTTTCCTACTTGTTGTAGGTTTCTGGTTTGTGGTTACCATGAAGATCCTATTTAATATACTACGCATATAACAGTCTATACTCAGTAGATAGACTCTTTAGCTTGACCTCTTTCTAAAAGCTCTACTTTTTCACTCCCCTCCTCCCACATTATATGTTTTTCACATCATATATAGTCTTTTGTTTAGTGTGTGTATATCCATTACCCTCTTATCATTGAAATAGGTAATTTTAGTACATTTGTCTTTTAACCTTCATATTACCTTCACAGGTAGTTGATCTGCTGCCTTTAGTATGATTTTACCTTACAAGTGATTTTATTGCCTGTTTTTTCTTGTTGTTGTTTTGGGGTTTTTTGATAATTTTTTTCTTTTATCTCTATTTGTGGTCATTACTTTCCCACTTATATAAGTCCCTTCAGCATTTCTTGTAGAACTGGCTTCTTAGTGATAAACTCCTTTAATTTTTGCTTGTCTGGAAAGCTCTTTATCTCTCCTTCCATTCTGAATGACAGCCTTGATGGATAGAGTATTCTTGGTTTTAGGTTTTTTCCTTTTAGCACTTCAAATATGTCATGCCATGCTCTTCTCGCCTGTAGGGTCTCGGCTGAGAAGTCTGCTGACAGCCTGATGGGCTTCCCGTTATATGTCACTTGTGGCCTTTCTCTTGCTGCTTTTAGGATTCTCTCTTTGTCTTTAATTTTAGACATTTTGATTATAATATGTCTTTATGTGGGCCTCTTTGGGCTTCTCTTGTTTGGAGCTCTCTGTGCTTCCTAAACTTGGATGTCTGTTTCCTTCCTCAGGTGAGGAAAATTTTCCTCTATTATTTCGACAAATAAATTTTCTGCCCCTTTGTCTCTCTCTTCTCCTTCTGGGACCCCTATAATCCAAATGTTAGCATGCTTGATATTGTCCCAGAGTTCCCTTACACTGTTCTCATTCTGTCTAATTCTTTTTTCTCTTTTCTGTTCTGCTTGCGTGATTTCCTCTAATCTTTTGTCTAGCTTGCTGATCCGTTCTTCTTCTTCCTCTACTCTGCTATTGAGTCCCTCTAGTGAATTTCTCATTTCAAGTATTGTATTCTTCATTTCTGATTGGTTCTTTTTTATATCTTCCAATTCTTTGCTGATGTGCTCACTGTGTTCATCCATTCTTCTCTGCATATCTGTGAGCATCCTCATTATATTTTGTTTGAATTCCTTGTCAAGGAGGTCGCTAGTTTCTGTTTCATTTAGTTCTTTTTCCAGTGTTTTGTAGTGTTCCCTTGCTTGGAAAGTATTCCTTTGCCTGCTCATTATGCCTCTTTCTCTGTGTTATTTTCTTTGTACTAGGTGAATTGGCTATGTCTCCTGATCTTGGAGACGTGGCCTTATGTATGAGATGCCTTATGAGGCCCAACAGTGTGCTTCCCTCTCATCACCAGACCATAAGAACCAGGAGTGACCCCTTTGTGGGCTACTTGTGTTCTTCTGCTGTGGCAGGGTTGCTCCCACTGCAGGTACCCAGGGAGTCTGATTTTTCCTTCCCTGGCCAGCTGTTTGTAAATCCGGTTTGGAGGGGCCTCAGCACTGTTGGCTACAATGTCTATTAGCACACTCTTATTGCAAGTGTCCTCTTGATTGGGTTGGTACCCAGTGTAGCTGGTTGCTAGGCTCAGGGGCATACAGTTGTGATAGGCCTGAGGCCAACAAGGCTGATGTCAGTTCTCTTAGGAGTGCAGCTAAGTGGGGCTAGCCCTTGGCATGGAGGCACTCAGTTGTTTCAGGCTTTGGAAGGTGGGGCTGATCCTTTTTATGGCTATTTGTGATGCACAAGTCTTCTGCTGCTGATAAGCTTCACCCCCTCTCTGGACCACATACACTGTCAACATAGTCCCGGTCCGTGCACATTTCTCAACCCCCTGGAGCGTACCCCACCACCACACTGCAGAGGCCCCCACCTCTGCCCCAATGCCCCCAACAGTTCACCTGGTCCTCACACAAGCCCTGCCCCACAGAGGCAGACACCCTTGCCTGCCTGTAGAGGACCAAGGCACTCAGTCAATGCAGACTGAAAAGTAGCCTGAGGGCTTGCTGTTAGGTGGGGCCAGTCCCTGGGGCAGGTTGCCTGACCTGGCTGAACTGGATTAAATCTGTGCTCTAGTGGGTGTGGCAGACCCCTGGGCTAACAGCCCAAGGGATGAACCTCAATGGCCCCCACCAGTGTCCAGATCAGCACACCTGGACCGGCTCAGAACAATGGCCTCCACCAATGTCTCAGTCACAGGAGAGGATCCTCCTCTCACCAAGATGACCCCAGAGCCCACCAGGTGAGTCTTGTTTCACCAAAGGACAGTCAGCCTTCTCTCTGGTGATTTCAGGTTGCTGCAATGAGTGAGTTTGTGCGTGGGCCCTTTAAGACCCGGATCTTTTCAGCTTTCAGCTGATAGCTTTTCTGGGGTGTCCTCGCTGCAGTTAATAGCCAGCAAATCCAGACAGTAAGACCCCCATCTCAGTTGGACTGAGTCCGAAGGATGGTTATAGCAGTATTGCCCCCGTTCCGGACCTCACTCCTCCAGGGAGGGCTGCATACCTTAGCTTGGCTCCCGCCTGGCCAGCTGAGAAGCTCCACTGCTCCCAAAGGTGGCTTTTTTCCTCTCCAGCCAGAGTTACTGCCTCTTCTGCTTTCGTCAGGACTGTCCCTTGTCGTGGGGGTTCTTTTTATCCAGTTTTCAGTTTTCAATCCAGGGTGATTCTTCCCAAAATTGTTATAACCTGTTTGTGTTCGTGGGAGGAGGCGAGTTCAACGTCTGCTCACAGCGCCATCTTGACGAGAACTCTTGATCATATTTCTGAAACGATTTTTCTCAAGACTAGGGAGGAAATGCCTTTCATCTCAATTTAATACCAATACTAATCTATTTAAATAAATCACATATTTTATCTAAAAATTATTTTATAATAATATCCTATGTTAAAGGTACTATTTAAAGTGACTAGCTATTATTGTATACAGATTAAGGTGTTATCTATTAGTCTATTTTTATCATTTACCTTTCTCTTAGTTTTGGAAATTTAGTTCCAGGTTTGTTTTTTTTTTTAATTTAGATGCCACATGGATATCTTTGTACTTGAATGTCTCTCTTGGTGTATTGCTTTAGAAGAGATGCCTAAAAAGATCTGACTTAGTGTTAATTATTAAATTAATTTGCAGAATGCCCAAACCAATGAGGCTTATTAATGCAGACAAAATGTATCATTGAATATATATATATTGATATATAATTCTAATGTAGATTAATCTAAATCATGATTTTTAGGTTTACTAGCATCACCCTCATCTTAGAAATTATACTTTTTAAATAATTAAATCGTGTGAACTTTGCATATACCCTACATTAATATAAATATATCTATATGCAAAGGGAAAGTATTTTGTGGAATATACAGTCTAATCAAACTCTCTGAGGGCTTTAAAGGTGCTCCATATGACAAAGCTTCCTCGTGATTTTTTTAGAATCACTTCAGCCTACAATGTCCCTTAAGAAATTATCAGTAAATAAGTTAATATTTATTAATATTTATTGAATATCAATTATATCCCAGAGAGGACATGAGGCAACTGTATGCTAAATTAAATGCAGATATACTTTTAAAAGCTAAATTTGAGAATGATTGCCTTCTATAAATGAGTACACTAGTGTTCTGTTTCTACATAAAAGTGTGATGTGAGCCATTAGGAGTGGGAAGGTGATAACAGATATGGAAGAATTTTATAGGCAATTAAGCTGAGATCCAAATGATGAAATAAATGTTATCTCAAAGAGTATGTGAGAAAAGAAAATAATATTTTAGAAAATAAAGATTTGGGTTGAGCCTATTGGAAAACTTTGAGATGAAGATTAAACAACATGCACCTGAACAACCAATAGGTCAAAGGAGAAATCAAAAGAGAAACTTCAAAATATCTTGAAACAAATGAAACTGGAAACACAACATACCAGAACTTACGGGATACAACAAAAGCAATTCTAAGTAGGCAGTTTATGGACATAAACACTTACATTAAGAAGAAAAGAAAGATCTCAAATACAACCTAACTTTACACCTAAAGGAACTAGAAAAAGAAGAACAAACTAAGCCCAAAATTATTAGAAGGGAGGAAATAAAGATCTTAGCAGAAATGAATGAAATAGAGACCAGCACTATAGAATTTATCAATGAAACTAAGAGTTAGCTTTTTGAAATGATAAACAAAATAGATAAACCTTTAGCTAAACTATCCAGAAAAAGGGAGAGAGGGCTGAAACAAATAAAATCAGAAATGAAAGAGAATACATTACAATTGATGACACACAAATGCAGAGGATCATAAGAGAGTACTATGAACAATTATACACCATTGAATTGGGTAACCTAGAAGAAATGGACAAATTCCTAGAAATACAAACTATCATGACAGAATAATGAAGAAATAGGAAATCTGAACAGAACATTTAGTAGTAAAGAGATTGAATTAGTAATCAAAAGCCTCCCAACAAACAAAAGTCCAGGACCAGATAGCTACACTGGTGAATTCTACCAAACATTTAAAGAATATTTAATACCAATCTTTCTCAAACTGTTCCAAAAACTTGGAGAGCAGAAAACACTTCCAAACTCATTTTACTAGGCCAGAATTACTCTGATACCAAAACCAGAGAAGGACGCAAGAAAAGAAAATTACAGGCCAGTATCCCTGATGAACATAAATGCAAAAATCATCCACAAAATATTAGAAACTGAATTCTAAAGTACATTAAAAATATCATGCTCCAGAATCAAGGGGAATCTGTTTCTGGAATGCAAGGATGTTTCAATATCCACTAATCAATCAATGTGACACACCACACTAACAAAATGAGGGATAAAAATCATATGATCACCTCAATAGATGCAGAAAAAGCATTTTACAAAATTACACATCCTTTTATGGTAAAAACTCCCAACAAATTGGATAGGGAGGGAACAAACTTCAACATAATAAAGAGCCTATACGACAAACCTACTGCTACCTTCATAGTCACTGGTGAAAAGCAGAAATCGTTTCCTCTAAGATCAGGAACAAAACAAGGATGCCTACTTTAACCACTTTTATTCAATGTAGTATTGCAAGTCTTAGCCAGAGCAATTAGGCAAGAAAAAGAAATAAAAATCATCCAAATTGGAAGGAAGAAGAAAACTGACTCTAATTGCAGATTACATGATATCGTATACAGAAAAACCTAAGACTTCACCAAAAAATGTTGGAACTAATCAATGAGTTCAGTAAAGTTGCAGCATATCAAATCAAAATTAAAAGATCACTTGCATTTCTATGCACTAAAAACGGACTATCAGAAAGAGAAATTAAGAAAACAATCCCATTTTAATTGCATCAAAAAGAATCAAGTACTAGGAATAAATGTAACTAAGGAGGTGAAAGATCTAGACAGTGAAAACTACAAGATAATAGTGAAAGAAACTGAAGACACAAATAATTGGAAACATGTTGTATGTTCATGGATTGAAAGAATTAATATTGTTAGAATGTCTGTCTAGAAATTACCCAAAGCCATCTACACATTCAATGCAATCTCTATCAAAATTACAATGGCATTTTTTGTGGAAGTAGAACAAACAATCCTAAAATTTGTATGACCACAGAGGGCCCTGAATAGCCAAAGCAATTTTTAGGAAGAATAAAGTTGGAGGCATCACACCTCCTGGTTCCAAACCATATCAGCAAGCTATAGTAATCAAAACAGTATGGTATTTTCATATAAACAGACACGTAGATCAGTGGAACAGAATAGAGATCCTAAAATAAATCCATGCAAATATGGTCAATTAATTTTTGACAAAGTATGCAAGAATATACAATGGGGAAAACATGGTCTCTTGGTAAATGGTGCTGGGAAAACAGAATAGCCACATACAAAACAATGAAACTAGACCCCTACCTTACTCCATACACAAAAGTCAACTCAGAATGGATTAAAGACTTGAACATAAGGCCTGAAACCATAAAACTCCTAGCAAAAAAATAGGAGGCAAGCTTCTTGACATTGGTCTTGGGTGGGATTTTTTAAATTTAACACCAAAAGAAAAAACAACTTAAGCAAAAATAAATACGTGGCACTTCATCAAACTAAAAAGTTTGTGCACAGCAAAGGAAATCATCAACAAAACAAAAAGACAACCAACAGAATGGGAGACAAATATTTGTAAATCATATATCTAACAAAGGATTAATATTCCAAAATATATAAAGAACTCATACAACTCAATAGCAAAAAAACCAAATAATCCAGTTAAAAAATGGACAGAGGACCCGAACAGACATTTTTCCAAAAAAGGCAAACAAATGACCAACAGGTCAGTGAAAAGGTCCACAATATCGTTAAGCATCAAGTACATGCAAATCAAAACCACGATGAGATATCACCTCACCTCTTTTAGAATGGCTATCATCATAAAGACAAATGATGATGTTTTGGCAAGATTGTGGAGAAAAGGGAACACTTTTACACTGTTGGTGGAAACGTAAATCGGAATAACCAGTATGGAAAACAGTAGGGAGGTCCCTCAAAAAATTAAAAATAGAACTACCATAAAATCCACAATTCCATCTCTGGGTATATATCCAAAAGAAAGGAAATCACTATTTCAAAGAAAAATCTGCATTCCCATGTTGATCGCAGCATTATTCACAAAAGCCAAGATGTGGAAACAACTTAAGTGCCCATTGACAGATGAATGGATAAAGAAAATGTGGCATATGTGTGTGTATATATAAACGTTATATGTAGATAAGGAATATTACTCAGCCATGAGAAAGAAGGTAATCCTGCCATTTGGGACAACATGGATGGATCTTGAAGGCATTATGCTCAGTGAAATAAGTCAGACAGAGAAAGACAAGTGCTATATGATATCACATATGTGGAATCCAAAAAATCAAACTCACAGAAACAGAAAGTAGAGTGGTGGTTATGAGGGGCTCAGTGTGGGGTAAATGGAGAGATGTTGGTCATAATTGCAAGTACAAACTTCTAGTTATAAGATGAATAATTTCTGGGGTTCTAATGTACAGCATAGTGCTTATAATTAATAATACTGGATTATATACTTGAAAGTTGCTAAGAGAGTAAATCTTAAATGTTCTCACTTCACACACACAGAAAAAAATGCTAATTATGTGATGTGGTGGAGGTGTTAGCTAACCTATGGTGGTAATCATTTTGCAATATATGTGTATCAAGTCAACTCATTGTACACCTTAAAATTACACAATGTGGATATGAATAAACAAATTATTTATCCCCAATAAAATTTTCAAATCTTATTTTACAATTCAAAAATACCTATTGTTGGCAAAGGGAGGGAGAAATGGAAACTCAGAATCTGAAGTCAGGGGTGTAAATTGATAAAGCCTCTTTAGAAAGTAGTTTTGCATTTTTTAGTTAAAACGTAAGATACTCATACCCTGTGCCTCATGATTATGCTTCTTTTCAAGTATCCTGGGCAAACTCCAGCACATGAGCACAAGGGGGTGAGTACAAGATTTCTCATCACAGCATTGTACTCAATAGCTAAGAGAAATAATCAGAATGTTCATAAACAAAAGTGTGGTCAATTTATCTCTGGTGAAGTAACATAATGTAATACTCCTCAACCAATAAAACTGCTGGCATTGAGTTACTGTTACCAACATAAAATATAAAGACCCAAAAAGAATGAAAAAGTAAATAGCACCACAATGTGTATGACCACATTGATGATATAGAGTTTAAAAATAAATTTAAAAATGTCACAAATATATTCATATATGGAAAAGTTTTATAAAAAATGAAACCTGGAAATGTTAAATATCAACTTGGGATAGTGTTTAGCTGAAGACAGTGGTAGAGAAAATGGATGTGGTGTGGAATAGTGCACTGGAAGTTCAACGCTTGCCTACTATGTTGTTTCTCAGAAAAGTGGATCTGAAGCAAATATGACAAAATGTTAAGATTTGATAAAACTTGGTGCTGCATACTCAGGTAGTAATTTTCTCTAAAGTTTTAATATTTCATAATTAAAATGAATAATAAAAATAAACTAGAGAAAGGCAGAAACTAGCAAACATGAAAGAACTTGTGGAATATAAGACAGAAAGGCTTTTTGAAAAAGAGAAAATTGGTATGAATTTTTGCCAAATAAAACATGAAGAAAACAGAATAAAAACAACTAGTGCAGTGAAGAGCACTAAATCTATTCAAAAACACATCATAGATTAAAATTCTTTTGAGAATTATCTTTAAATTTCAAAATGTAAATGATATAAATATTCAAAAATTTATCACAATAATAATACTAATAATAGTATTACAAATAACAGAAATTATGAGAAACCAGGCAAACAGGTATAAGGATGTTAAATTCCACATAATTACTCAATAAAGCATTTAAAATTGAAATGTGGTGTTATAGTAACTTGTATATTTTAAATTTGGAAGATATTTTACAAATTAATACATCTTGGTAATATTTTACAAATTAATATATTTTGGGAATACACATTTATAGAAATTTTAGTAATAGCTTCCATTGCTTTTATTTTGTTAAATTCAAGTAAATTTATGTTTAATATATTTTGATAAAAATTGTAAAGGATAATTCTGTGTAAAATTTTTATTGTATATCCATCTGTTTGCTTGTCTTTTCCATTCTTCTATTAGAATATATGGCTAGAAATACATATAGAGAGAAATTCGTCTACAATTACTAATAGTTATCTCAGGTGTTGGAGTTTAAGATTTGTCAATTCTACTTATTTATTGCTTAAATTTCTTATGAACATAAAACATTTTAAAATGTTAGTCATTATTCTAAATATTATTTCAAATTCAATATATATAATACTAAACTCTGACCATAAAAATAAAAATATAGAAAATAGAAAACAATGAAAAATTCAGACACAATATTTTCTGTTATGAATGCTTATGCAAGGATATAGATAATCATTTTACATGACATCTTAAAATAGAGCCTATTGAGTGATGTCAGCATCATGGTGGAGTGAGCTCTCCCAGTAATCTCTCCCTTCCACCATACAACAAAAAAGACCTTCATACTCCAACAGAGGACATCCACAAAACACAAAAGTCATCTTAGAGACCCACGCAGCCATATGTTGGATGGAGGAGAGGCTGGAGCCCCCCTGGGAGGGGGTGGAATGAGGTAAGATAAGACTTCACTCCCTCCCCAAAAGATGGTGATCTGGGACTGTGCATGGCCTCCAAGAGAGAAGAAAAGGGGAAGGAGACTTTCATTCATGGGAATGTCAAAGATCCCCTAGGGCCCTCTCAACCTGGAGGGAAGTCCCCTACCAGGGTGAAAGATATTTTGGGGGTTGCCCTCATCAAGCCAACACCCAGGAGAGCAGCTAATGAGAGCAGAGAGAGTAAGCCCACAAGGGCACGCAGAAGAAAGTGCCCCTCCCCCACACCCTCCCAATACTAGCTCCAGTGCCTGGGATCCCAGCAGAATGCTCAGAGCATGTGGTTCTTGACGTCCACCCACTGGCAATAGATGGTAACTGTGACCAAATAATACCAAGATAAGAAAGAACAAAGTGACACCCTCTAGCAGTATCAAAAATTATATTAAATCTCCAGACCAGAGAGAAAATGACAAGTACCCAGAAATCAGTCCTGAGGACACAGAAATATGTAATCTAAATGACAGAGAATTCAAAATAGCTATTATCAAAAAACTCAAAGAGTTAGGAGAATGTAGAGAAACAATTCAATGAGTTCAGGAGCTACTTCACAAAAGAGATTGAAACTATAAAAAAGAATCAATCAGAAATATTGGAGATGAAATATATAATGGATGAGATAAAACAAAATGTGGATTCCCTGAACACTAGAGCAAGCATCATAGAGGAGCAAATCAGCATAATCAAGGATAGACATGTTGAAATGCTCCAGATAAAGGAGAGAAAAAACTAAGACTAAAAAGAAATGAAAAAAGTCTGTGAGAAATATCTAACTCAATTAGGAAATGCAATATAAGAATTATAGGTATTCAAGAGGAAGAAGAGAAGGAGAATGGAGCAGAAAGTTTGTTCAAAGAAATAATAGCAGAGAACTTCCAAAATCTGCATAAGGAGATGGAAATCCATGTGGAAGAGGCTATCAGATCTCCTAAATATGTCGATGTAAAAAGACCTACTGGAAGACATATGGTAGTGAAACTGGTAAAAGTAAATGACAAAGAAAAAATACTAAGGGCCACAAGGCAGAAGAAAATACCTTACAAAGGAACCCATATCAGGCTTTCGGGGGATTTCTCTGCAGAAAACTTGCAAGCTGGGAAAGACTGGAATGACGTATTCAAATCTTTGATGAACAAAAACTTTCAGCCAAGAATACTCTATCCAATGAAAATACCCTTCAGATATGATGGAGAAACAAAAACATTCCCAGATAAACAAAAACTAAAGGAGTTCATAGCCATGAGACACCCCCTACAAGAAATCGACAGGAAGTCCCTCATAGCTGAAAAAAAATGGGAGAAAGGGGTTACAAAGCATGGACTAAGGAGATAAATAGATAGACAGAGTCAGAAAATTGTAGCTATACATCAGAACAAGTTAGCAAATACTCAAGTATAGCATTAAAGGGAAGGAAAACACCACAAACAAAGAAAATCTTGTCATTTTAACCACAAACTCATAAACAAGATGGAATAAGATGTATGAAAAACAACTTCAGAGGGGAAGAGGAAAGGGACCAAATCGGTTTAGACAAAGGAAAAAAGAGCCCATCAGAAAATGGACTGTCTTATCTACATGATTTTGAACACAAACATAATGGTAACCACTAAACAAAAAAGCAGAACAGAGACACAAATAATAAGTAAGGAGAAAACAAAGAAACACAACATAAAAAACTAATAACTCAACTGTTAGACCAAAACACACAGGTTGAGAAACAGAGGAAATGCAGGAGAACCAGAAAACAAGTGATAAAATGGCAGCATTAAGCCCTCATATATCAATAATCAGCCTAAACATAAGTGGATTGAATTCTCCAATAAAAAGAAACCAAGCGGTGAGATGGATTAAAGAACAAGACCACAAAATATTCTGCCTCCAGGAAACACATCTCAGCTCCAACAAAAAACACAGGCTCAGAGTGAAGGGATGGAAGACGATACTCCAAACTAATGGCAAACAAAAGAAAGCAGGTGTCACAGTACTTATATCAGACAAAGTAGACTTCACGATAACACAGGTAAAGAAAGACATAGAGGGGCAGTATATAATGATCAAAGGGACACTCCACCAAGAAGACATAACACCTATAAATATCTATGCATCCAACACAGGAGCACAAAAGTACATAAAGCAACTATTAAGAAACCTAAAAGGAGATAATAATAACACAATAATAGTAGGGGCCCTCAACACTCCACTTACATCAATGGATAGATCATCCAGACAGAAAATCAACAAGGAAACAGTGGAATTAAATGAAAAGCTGGACCAGTTGGACTTAATAGATATATATAGAACACTCCATCCTAAAACAGCAGAATATACATTCTTCTCAAGTGCACACAGAACATTCTCAAGGATTGATCACATATTGGGAAACAAGGCAAGCTTCAATAAATTTAGGAAGATTGAAATAATAATAAGCATCTTTTCCAACCACAATGCTATAAAGCTAGAAATTAATTACAAGAAGAAAGCTGAGAAAGGGACAAAGATGTGGAGACTAAACAACATGCTGTTGAACAAGCAATGGATCATTGGAGAAATTAAATCAGAAATCAAAAAGTATCTGGAGACAAATGAAAATGAAGATATACCATACCAACTCAAACAGGATGCAGCAAAAGCAGTACTAAGACGGAAATTCCTTGCAATCAGGCTTACCTTAACAAACAAGAAAAGTCTCAAGTAACCAATCTCAAACTACAGGTAAGTGAATTATAAAAAGAAGAGCAGAGCCCAAAGTCAGCATAGGAGGGAAATAATAAAAATCAGAGGAGAAAAAAATGCAATTGAGACAAAAAAGGCAGTAGAAAGGATCAATGAAACAAAGAGCTGGTTCTTTGAGAAGACAAACAAAATTGACACTGCCTAGCCAGACTTACAAAGAAAAAAAGAGAGAAAGCTCAGATAAATAAAATTAGAAATTAAAGAGAAGAAATAATAACAGATACCACAGAAATACAAAGGATTATAAGAGAATACTACAAAAAGCTATATGCCAACAAAATGGAAAATCTAGAGGAAATGGATAAATTCTTGGACTCTTAAAACCTCCCAAAGCTGAATCAAGAAGAAATAGATAATCTGAATAGACAAATCACAAGTAAAGAGATTGAAAGAGTAATCAAAAGCATCCCAAAAAATAAAAACCCAGAACCAGACGGCTTCCCTGGAGAATTCTACCAACTTTCAGAGAGGATTTAATACCTATCCTTCTCAAGCTATTCCAAAATATTAGGGAAAACAGAACACTTCCTAACACATTCTACAAGGCCAACATCACTCTGATACCAAAGCCTGACAAGGACAATACAAAAAAGGAAAACTACAGGCCAATATCACTGATGAACATAGATCCAAAAATCTTCAACAAAATATTGGCAACCTGAATACAGCAATACATCAAAAAGATCATACATCATGATCAAGTAGGATTCATACCAGGGACACAGGGATGATTTCACATTCGCAAATCAATCAACATGATACACCACATCAACAAATTGAGGAATAAAAACCACATGATCATTTCAATAGATGCAGAGAAAGCATTTGACAAGATCCAACGTCAATTTATGGTCAAAACTGTTAAAAAAATGGGGATGGCAGGAAATTACCTCAACAGAATAAAGGCCATATATGACAAACCCACAGCCAACATCATGTCCAATGGGGAAAACTGAACGCCATCCCTCTGAGAACAGGCACAAGACAAGGATGCCCACTATCACTACTTTTATTCAACATAGTACTGGAGGTTTTGGCCAGAGCAATTAGGCAAGAGAAAGGAATAAAAGGAATCCAAATAGGGAGAGAAGAAGTGAAACTCTCACTGTTTGCAGATGACATGATCTTATAGATAGAAAAGCCTAAAGAATCCATCTGAAAACTATTGGAAATAATTAACAACTACAGTAAATTTTCAGAGTACAAAATCAACTTACAAAAATCAGGTGCATTTCTATACTCTAATAACGAACTTACAGAAAGAGAACTCAAGAATACAATTCCATTTACAATAGCAACAAAAAGAATAAAATATCTAGGAATAAATTTAACCAAGGAGGTGAAGGACTTATACAATCAAAACTATAAGACATTATTGAAAGAAACAGATGCTGACATATAGAGATGAAAGAGATTTCATGCACGTGGATTGGAAGGATAAACATCATTAAAATATCCATTCTACCCAAAGCAATCTACAGCTTCAATGCAATCCCAATCAGAATCCCAATGATGGAAATAGAGCAAAGAATCCTAAAATTCATATGAGGCAACCAAAGACCCCGAATTGCTAAAGCAATACTGAGAAAAAAGAACAAAGCTGGAGGCATCACAATCCCTCACTTCAAAATGTACTGCAAAGCAATAGTAATCAAAAAAGCATGGAACTGGTACAAAAACAGGCAAACAGATTGGTGGAACAGAAGTGAAAGCCCAGAAATGAAACTGCACATCTACAGACAGCTAATCTTTGACAAAGGTGCCAAGAACATACAATGGAGAAAAGATAGTCTCTTCAATAAACGGTGTTTGGAAATCTGGGCAACCACTTTCAGAAGAATGAAAGTAAACCATTATCTCACTCCATGCACAAAAATACACTCAAAATGGATCAAAGACTTGCAGATAAGTCCTGAAATCATGAAACTCCTGGAAGATAATATAGGTAGTACACTCTTTGACATCAAACTTAAAACGATCTTTTCAAGTACCATGTCTTCTCAGACAAGGGAAACAAAAGAAAAAATAAACAAGTAGGACTTGATCAGACTAAAGAGCTTCTGCAAGACAAAAGAAACTAGGATCAATACAAAAAGACCACACACCAATTGGGAGAAAATTTTTGCAAATCATACATCCAACAAGGGGTTAATCTCTATAATATATAAGGAACTCACACAACTGAACAACAAACAGCCCAATCAAAAAATGGGCGGAGGATATGAACAAACATTTTTCCAAAGAAGATCTACAGATGGCCAATAAACACATGGAAATATGTTCAACATCACTAATCATCAGGGAAATGCAAATCAAAACTACACTAAGATACCACCTAACACCCGTTAAATGGCTATAATCACTAAGACTAAAAATAACAAATGTTGGAGAGGGTGTAGAGAAAAGGGAATCTTCATACACTGCTGGTGGGAATGCAAACTGGTGCAGCCACTGTGGAAAACAGTACAGAGATTCCTCAAAAAACTAAAAATAGAAATACTGTATGACCCAGCTATCCCACTACTGTGTATCTACCCAAACAACTTGAAATCAACAAACCAAAGTAACATATGTACCCCTATGTTCATTGCAGCACTATTCACAATAGCCAAGACATCAAGACAATCCAAGGGCCCATCAACTGGTCATTAAATAAAGAAGATGTGACATATATATACACACACACACACAATGTGATATATATATATATGATGTATATTATATATATACACAATGGAATAGTACTCATCCATAAAGAAAGACAAAATTATCCCATGCAACAACATGGATGGACCTGGAGGGTATTATGCTAAGTGAAATAAGCCAGAGAGAGACAGACAAACACCACATGATTTCACTCATATGTGGAACATAAACAAACACATAGACTAAGAAAACAGTTCAGTGGTTACTGGGGAAAGGGGGGTGGGGGTGGGCACAGGGGGTGAAGGGGAGCACTTATGTGGTGACGGACAAGAAATAATGTACAACTGAAATTTCACAATGATGTACACTATTATGAACTCAATTTAAAAAAGATAAAACAATAAACAAAGAGAATAAAACAAAAAATATGGATTTTAATATATATAAATTTTATGTGCATGTATGTATACATGTTTATATAGCTGTGTGTGTATATATATATATATTCACAAAAAATATTTTAAAATATATATAAACATATATATAAAATATTCAGCAGCATCCTAAAAGCTATAAGCCATTTAAGAACATCTTCTGTAGCTCATTCCATCTTTTAAATCAAAGAATTCATACTGGAGCAAAATTCTTTGAATACAACAAATGTGAAAAATGTTCTGAATGTTCATCTTTAAACTATTTTAGAATGCCAGGTTCAGGGAGCATTGTATTCAATATAAAAACAACTTCAGCTAAAATATATAATGTATTCAGTATATAAAACCAGCCTTGCCTTATGAATATAAAATAAAGATTAAATGTCATTTCTTGTGCCATCTTGAAAAATTCATACTAGATAACAACTGGACTATCCATGCTACAGAGACACCTGTAGGTTTGGGGAAGCCTCCAAGATGAATGTTTTCCTTAGTGTTAGAAGAATAAGACTGAGAGAGATCCTTGAGTTCTACAAATGTCAAAAATTTATATTTTAACTTTTTTAAAGTTCAACTTTAATCCAGGACCTCCCCTGACTCTTTAACTTAAATTAGCCCCTATATATTTTCTTCTTTTTACCAATTGCTTTGTATGCATATATGTATGTCTATAATTGTTTCATTAGTGTTTACTAAGTTAATTTCCTCTCATATCAAAGCTTGCCCCTATTTGTAAATTGGGTTTCTTGAGAAGTTGCCTTCATTATTTTTTCAGGTCTCTAAAGGATATATCCTATGCTAAATAATATGTAAATATACCTATATACCAAGGCTTGTGGAGATGTCTCTACAGGTTCATTTCAGTTCAACAGTAGCAGAACTATAGAATTTGTCCACACCACAAACCACCGAGATGCCCACCTCTGTTTTAAGAGATCTTAAGAGTGTCTGAGGCTATTGAAGGTATTTTCACACTTGTTCTTACATTCGGGGTGAGGGGCTGAACACAGTTACAGAGTTACAGAGAGGCGTCCTTCCTGGATATTAAGGGGTGATATACTACTTACTTTTGATGAGAGTTCCTCATGAGATACCAACTAAAAGGACAATTAACAGAGTTCCCTGGCACTGACTACATCAGATTAACTCAGATACTGGAGCAGTTTGGATGCTGATGTAGTCCCCATGTGCTAGCCTTATGCTGGTGGTGTATGGAACTGCTCCCCTTGAGTCTCTCTCTACTGATTCTGCTCATGTTAACTTGGCTCTGGCAGGCACTGGGATTATTTATGAGCCTCAATATCATCTCATCCTCTTCAAGTCTCCTCCACTTGTCCTCATAATAATCTCCATCCTCATATATTTTTCCAAATTTTTAGTCTTTAATTTTGACTTCAATTTTGATATCGAAAGCCAAAGCTTTAAAAATCTTGCTCCCAATTTCTTTTGGCACTTTGGACAAACCCTAACATAGTATCAGCATATTGTATGTTTGTTCAGAAAAAAAAAAAATAGTTGATATACCAAAATATTTTCATACCATTTATAATCTATGAAGTAAATCACAACTCAAGTTCGCTGAGAACATCTTGTCCATTCTCTGACACTATCTGCAACTAGCTCCAGAATCAAAAGGTCCTGACACCATTGTGTAGCAATTGATAGACTTGAGCTATGAGCTCTATAGAAGCATTTCCATCAACCACCAACTTGCTAAGGAAGCAGCCATTCGGCACTCCCAATTCCTTTTGCAGGGTGGGGTGGGTATATACATATATATGTCACTTAAAATACGTATATATGTATCTACATATTTGTCTATATTTATACATATATGTGTGTGTATAAACAGACATATATATGTATATGTGCATCTATACATAAAGGTATATATATAAAGTAACTACTTTAAAAGTAGCAAAAGTTACTTGAAAATCAGAAACTGTTGGCACAACTTCAATATGTACAAATACTTGATTAAAGAACCTATCTGCCAACATTATACCATGCTTTATTAATGAAAAACCTTTTAATATAGACATTCAATGTTCTTCTCCAGAAAAAAAAGGAAAAAATTTACCTTTTAAAAAATAAAAATGAACTTTTTTAAAAGTTGCAGTTCCATTAAAGGCTATTGGCATTTAGGCAAGGACACCCTCCTCTTCTCAAAAAATGAAATATTTTTAATCATGAAAAGTTATTACTCAGAGTCATTTTAATAATTGCATTTCCTCAATACATTCAAGAAAGGTAAAACAGAACAAATTCAAATGTAACTACATTATTTAATCAAAATCCAGCTATTGGGGAAAATAATGAATCAGTATAAAGTTTGCAGCAAACCCACAAATTTGAAAGTAATATTTCAGTGAAGAATGAATAACTTATTGAAATCTTTTAAATGCCAGCACACTTTGCTTTCCTAGACTGCTTGCAGAACATTTTCAAACATAATTATCAATGACTTCTGATTTAACGTGTTGCTTTTATCTCTCCTGACTATGCCATTAGTTAAACTCATATGTATTTTGTAACGGAATTTTTTCTCCCTTACCTCAACAGGCCTGGTATCTGTTCACTGTGATCCAGTCTCCTTAACGGTTTTGATCATATTGGTTCACCAATTCTTACAAGTTACCAAAAATCTGGATTGAAAACAGGATCTTGATAATATTGTGCTTCTGTAATGGAAGTACTGTTATTATATCTGAATTGGTTTTGAAACACATATTTGGTCAACATAGTGAAGTGCATGAAAATCAAATAAAAATAAAGCCATATGCAAATTAATTTTGTTGAAAATATATAAAGTGGCAGAAACAGGAAGAAAATTAAAGATATTTTACACACACATAGAGCAAGATGTTTTTTTTTGGGGGGGGGGGAAGATTTAGTACTGAGCTAACATCCGCCACCAACCCTTCTCTTTTTGCTGAGGAAGACTGCCCTGAGCCAACATCTGTACCCATCCTCCTCCATTTTATATGTGGGACACCTGCCACAGCATAGCTTGATAAGCTGTTAGTAGGTCCAAGCCCAGGATCCGAACTGGCGAACCCCTGGCTGCCAAAGTGGAGTGCATAATCTCAACTGCTATGCCAATGGCTGGCCCTAGAGAGAGATTTTAAGTAAATTTAAAGAGATTAATTTCAAGAACGTTGCTAATTCAATCACTTTCATACATGATTTGGGCATTCAAATTCTGACATTTTTTTACCAATAAATTTAACTTCACAAACTCTAATTATTTTTAAATGATTATAATTAAGTACAAGGAAATCTGTCTTTTTATTGATTTATCGGTATTATTCCTAAACTTAAAACTTGTTTCTACATTTAAACTCTTCAGTTCACTATTAAAATTGCTTTTTTCTTTCTTGAGACCTAGATCTTCTCACATTTTTCAAAGCTTCAGAGCTTTGCTATCTACAGATTCCCAGGTGATCATGACTACCCTCTCCCACCTCTTCACCCCCTCCTTTCCCCAGTAACCTGGCTTCAGGGAAATTTTTTGAATTACTTATTTGCAAAGTATTGATGAACTGGTTCTGACTGCCCTGCTTTTCTGAGGCACACAGTCTGGTTTACATATTGTTTAAATATATGTACAAAAGTAATTAGAGCAGTCTTCGTAGGAACAATGTAGTTAGAGGAGGAAGTCCGAAGAGAAGGCACAGGGAAGAAGGTCTTGGAAGAGTACAAACAGTTTCAACATCTTTGGAAAGCAGGGTGTGTTTTCTTGACCAACGTGAGATTCAACTAAAAAGGTAAATGGGGCAAGTTCAGAAAAGACCTGGAAGGCTGTGTAAAGAAACTTGAACTTTCTCAGAGGGGAATAGGGTCATTGGAAGTCTTTAAGGAGTGGAGTGACATAATCAGATTTGCTTTAAACATATAACTTTGACTTCATCATGGAGTAAGGTTGAGGAAGGGAGGCTGTAAGTGAATTAAACTTGCCTCTTAAAAGGATATTTTAATTATTTTTTTAGGAAGGTTTTAAAAATATATGTTTGAACCTCAGGACAACTGATTTCCATAAAACTTGTTAATTCAAGATTTATAAGGATAAAGGTTTAGACCCTTAAATCTGGAATTTCCAAAGTCCACATGCAATAGGTTATTAGACAGCTTGCTACTGTAGGGGAGGAAGAATATTCCTTTACCCTCTAGGTTCTTCTGGCTGATATAAGTATTAAATTGACATGAGACAGAATAACAAGAGAAAATCAAACATTTATTAACATACATACATAGGAGGCACCCAGAAAAACTGAGTAACTCACTAAAATGGCCAAAGACACCACCTTAAATATCATCTTCAGATAAAAACAAAGGAGGATGTTGGAACTAGTGGTTTGGGACTTCAAAGGGGAGGAAGGCAATTCACATGGAGATGGAAAAGCAAACGTTTGGTAAAGAAATGTTTGTCATGCCTTGTAAAGACAACAGGACATGGGGCGGACTTTGAACAAATGGGCCTTGCTAGGTTTCTCCCTGTCTACTACACCTAGTTTATTTTATGCTATAGTTATCTATGGTATGAAATCCTTCCTGGAACAGGCCTTCTGTCTTAAATTCTTTTAGGCACTTAGGGGGAAGTTCAGAGTTTCTCCCTGAGTCTTTTGTACGTAAAATAATCAAGCCAAAGGAGATACATCTTGAGGTGGTAAATTCTGATCCCCCAAATAGGCAGGCGTAAGAAGATCTGATATATAACCCCAGCGCTATGTAGTATCTCACAGTGTTGTAGAGGACAAGCCTTCTATCGTTCTGAGCTTTTGTGTTCTCTACAATAAGATAAAGAGTGGATAATCTTTAGGACACTATTCTTTGTTCCTCTTCATAATGGCATAATGTGTAATAGGATATGGTAAATAGCTGTGCCTGATTATGATAAAATGGCTGAAAAAGAGCAAGTTAAAATAATCTTTAAAGTTTATAACTTATGGTCCCCAAATTGGATTGAATAAGAGCCCAACATACTCTGAGATGCTGTCAAGAGTGTTGCTCCATTAAGTGGCCATACTTTGCCCTGTGTGCTCCTGCTATCCTGGCCGTGAGTAATTGGATCAAAGTCCGAGGTGAGCTCCAATAAAGTGGGTCCTCTGAATGTGAGATACATGGAGATTTTCATAGATAATAGAGAAGCACAGAAGTAGAAAGGCACAAAAATAGTACATAGTGAACAGAATCTAGTAGCATTCCAAGAAAGAGTCAGCAGAAAAATAAGGTGAATTCTATATCAGAGGCCATGCTGGGCTTCCATTCTAACTTTAGTATTTGCTGAACAACAAAATTTGTTTCTATCCTGGCACTATTCTAATAGGAAGATAAGGGTATGATAGACTTAGGATTCAAAAAGCAACTAAGTGAAATAAAATGGGTCCATTTCAAAAGAAAATTGCTGATTGGCAGTGCACTCACTTCAAAGATTAGAGCTTCCGTCTTGAGTCACAGTGGTTTCTTCAGTGTGGCAGAGATTAATTCCTCTTCTATTACGGTTCATTAGTGCTGGATTGAAAAATCACAGGTATATTCAAATCATGCATTTTCACCAAAACAGTTCAGTATAAATAGTTTCAAATTAATTATTTAATTGGAATTATTTCAGCCCCCAGTGATGCCAATTCCTGAAAACTTAGGTAACCTGTTCAATGAGAGACTATCAATTGACCTAGAATACTAAATGAGGACACATTTCTCAGAAATTCAGTTTTAAGAATTAGTAAATCAATAAAACAGATTCCCAGTTTCCCTTGATACTAGAAAAGATAATATAAGCATACAGTCTCACAGTGTGCTTGTAATTTTAAATTAGTTTCTTTCCCAGAGCTAACCCTTAAAAAACAATTACATTCTCTAGCACTATATTTTCTTTGTTTGACAAATTAGTTGTCAAGGCCATTGACATCCACTGAATATTTTGTTGTTTACTAATAGCTTGTGATGTTTGAGTACCTCCCTTGCATAAATATAGGACTATCTTAACACATTCTTACTGTAACACCACAGATATTTCTCAATCTCCTCCCTCTCCACAATCTGCCCAAAAGAGCTGAATTTCAATGCAAGAATTCACAGTCTAATCAAAATTATTGGGCGTCTGTTGCAGATGGGTAATTCTGCCTGGTAAAGAGCACGCAAAGCAAAAGGCATTACTGAATGCAACACTTCACTAAGGATCACAGATAGGAAGAAAATGTTACTTTAAAAATGGGATATTCATGCTTCTCATAAACTCAGAAGTGCTCTGGTTTGTGACAACAAAAAGAAGTCCCCAGATCAAATATTCCTCATTTATGCCCATGCATATCAAGGATTTCTTATCATTATCAAACATCAAAATTTTCTGTTCTCATTTACAATTATCCAGAAAATGTAAATATATAGGTAGCTTAGAAAGTATTTATAAAAGACAGAAGTATGAGAAGTCTCCTGCTAGAGTATATTATTTTTTAATAAAACATGGCTTCTATAATAAAACAATATTGATTAATCCCACTTGATAACTTCCTATCTGTGTATCGTTCCTAATATTTATAAAAGGTAGAAAGATGAAGAGCAGCTATAAAAGTATGTCTATTCCTCTAGTGTAATAGATCCAAGGTGGAATTTCCCTCCTAATCAAATCAGAGTATAATTCTTTTAATATAATCAACAGGATTTTTAAAAAATATTTTTAGTGGAGGTTT
This sequence comes from Equus przewalskii, assembly GCF_037783145.1. NCBI lineage: Eukaryota > Metazoa > Chordata > Mammalia > Perissodactyla > Equidae > Equus > Equus przewalskii. The sequence goes on along the minus strand of NC_091832.1, from coordinate 60,688,339 downwards.
GCATTTTATAACTCCTTTCCCACTTTATTATTTCTACCTGAATTTTAAAAGATAATCTATTTAGTTTAAAGAAACGAATGCCCTATTGAAGTAAAGTTGGTTAGGATCTTTTATTCATATAACTAAATGTTAAGCATACGAAATTATATAATTCTTACACATCTCATCTCTCAGAGCAGAAATAGTAAGCTACTAATATCAAAATCTCCTTTTCTTGTGAGATTCTCATGTCACTTTCCTGCTGAATATCTTAGGTCTTTTGAGGTTTAACTACAAATCCACAAATTAAAATAGCAAAAAAGTAGTCCTTAATGGGACTTATATGTCGTTTGGAGTTCATACATACACTTACGTCCTTCTAGAAATGACTCTTCAATAAATATATGAATGAATTAACTAAATGAACATAAATTTCCCACTACTGTATGCTGCGTGTCATTTTCTAGACACAATAAAAAAAGTATTCACCGGTCTGGCCTGGTGGTGTAGTGGTTAAGTTCATGCTCTCTGTTTCAGTGGCCCGGAGTTCGCAGGTTCAGATCCTGGGCGCAGACCTAGCACTGCTGGTCAAGCCACGCTGTAGTGGCATGCCATGTAAAATAGAGGAAGATTGGCACAGATGTTAGCTCAATGACAATCTTCCTCACCAAAAAAAGAAAAAAAACAGTATTCACCCAAAGATTCTCCTAATTTGAATTTGTTGTTTTCAGTTTTGGAGACAGACTCTTTGCTATCCATGTTTAAACATAGTTTTGACTTTCTGAAAGTATACTAAATATTTCAGGAATGAATAACATATACTAGTAGCTGTTTCATGTTGCAAGAATAGTCATAATTATTTCTTCTCTGGTAGCTCAAAATCCTATTCAACAGCTTGCTGAAAAAAATCAATTGCATCTTGATTTCAATTGTTCTTTTTTTCTTCTTTGGTGAGGAAGATTCGTCCTGAGCTAATATCCACTGGCAATCTTCCTCTTTTTTGGCTTGGGGAAGATTAGCCCTGAGCTAACATCTGTGCCAATCTTCCTCTATTTTGTGTATGTGGGATGGCTCCACAGCGTGGCTGATGAGTGGAGTAGGTCCATACCTGGGATCCGAACCTGCAAACCCAGGCCACCAAAGCAGAACGCATGGAACTTTAACCACTCAGCCACGGGGCTAGTCCCCAATTTTTCATCTAAATATTTGTTTATGGATTACATTTCAAACGAATGTGCTTGTGATGAATAAAAACCATACCACTCTCTGTATTCTTCAGCTGATAGTTAATTAAACAAAAAACAAGTCAGCATTCATATATTTTCATCAGTAAGAAGAAAAAACAATAGAAAGCAGCCCTGAAGGAAAAGTCATGATCCTGTATACATCAGTGTCAGCTCTGCACTACTTAGCTGCTTAATGCCTAGCAAATATATACTTCTTCTGGTCCTTGGTTCATTTGTAAAGAAAGTCAGGACAAGCTACCTTCTCTAAAAACACCCTCCTGGTCTTATTCTATGTATTTTAAGTCATAAAATTGAAAAGCATAAATCCAATTTGAACACTCTGAAAACATGCCATGTGAAATGAGCCTGAACACCGGATCCACTGCGGATGATTCAATTTACATAATGTGGAGGGAAAGCATCTCAGTAACTTTGTAGGCATGGTCATGCATTGTTTATTTACATATAGATCAAGAGGTTCATGCAGCACTTTGAAGAAATGGAAAGAGGCAAGATTACTAGTTATGGAATTCCGTAAGAACCTTCTATGAATCTATCCTGTCTCAACATGTGGTATTATATGTAGCTAATGTAAAGCAAATTCATGCTTTCAGCGTGGAGTGCATGTTTAACAATGCCTAAACACGTAACGTAGGTATCTGGGCACATGAGTGTACATAACTAACTGTAATGTTTTGCTGTTGACTTCTTGATCTCAGAGAAAAAATTTGAGTTTTCAATATGTTTTAAAATTGTAGCATCCTGAGACAGAGATCTCATTCTCATACACTCTGATCTTCCTCCAAGATTTTAAAATGCCAATCCAAAACAAATCATTCTGAGTTTTTAGAGTCAGTTAGCTGTCCACTAAAAATCCCCAGTCTTCTTCTGCAGTGTACACTTGTGTCTGAAAAGTGGTGTTATTTCCCACCTCCTTTTTCTGAGGAATGATTTGGTGACCACATAACTAATTTTGGCCAGTGGATGTGACATTATATGTGAATGGAAATTATATGTTGCACATCAAGGCTGACATGGTTAAGAAGAGCATTTGCCTTATCCATCCTCTTTTTCCATTTGCCAGCTGGGAGCAAAGGACTCCAATGTCCTGGGAGATGACAAAATCACAAGAGGGAAGGAAGCTATCTTTCTGACTCAGCAGGTGGAAGGCAGGTCTTACAGATCCCAGCAGACTGTCGCATGAGTGAGAAATTAATTTCTATTGTGGTAAGCCATGGAAATGCAGGGCATTGTTTCTTTTACTGCATTTAGACTTCCTTGATTCAAACACTATAGGCAAAGACTCTTGAGGATGGACTTTTCATATTCATGTAAACTATTAAAAGAAACCCTAATTGATGTTTATTTTCATTTTGTAAATAATTGATTCTATAGAGAACTTTCTTATATCTAACATTAAAGAATTAAAAAATACCAGCCCTCTGCTTCATCTTGATATACATTTACTCAATAATATACCTATGTTTGTCTGCATTGCTTAATTTGTCACATTCAGTGGTAAGCCATGACACTTTGGACAGCGATAAAAATAACACTGAAAAACATGATTCATCCCTGTTAAGTCTACCCTTGAGGCAGCCAGGTTTTTTTCTCTTTTCAGTGTAATTACTTCCCTGATTCTTTGAGCACAGTGGGAGGTATTCCCAGTGGAGAAGCTGTTGCTGAAGCAATCCTTCAGTATCTCTAGGGGAATTTCTGGTGAGGAGTGGGAAAATAGTGTTTATTAAAATGTGTACTTATATTTTAAACTAATTTTCTCACATGTCAAAACAAGATGTGAGTATTATACAGACAAGCACTGCAGAAAATGTTTCTCTAAATTTTGGTGTATATATAGCTAAGAAACTTCTTCAGGGACACTTTCCAAGTTGTTACAACAGCAGTAACAACAACAAAAGTCTCAGTTTTAAAATGTTTTTCTTCAATTACATCTCTGTTGTGATGCCAACCAGCCTAATGATATGTAGTTGTGTTTTCTTACTCTTTTACAATGCTAGTATTACACAGATGCTCTTTTCAGATGAAAAGCTCAGCTGTTCATTATCATTAACGTTTCATCCAAATGCACAAAGATACAAATTGTGGGAAAGTCTTTTGTAATAATGAAGGGGGTTTTTTTTTTTCAATTCTAGGATATATGAAGTTTCAACCTTCGTGGTTTCAAAACAATAATAACTTTATGATTTGGGGGGTTTTCCTGTAAACCAAGGAGGAATCAGATGAAATTTCAGTAATGTGGATAAACCATTGCCTATAACAGTACTTTAAGAATTGATTTGTATATGTATTTAGTGACTTCACTTTTCAAGGTCAAGATACTCAAGTAGAATACAAAATTCAAAAGCATAAATTTAGTTGCAGTTCTTCTTGTTTAGATATCACCAAATAAAACAATCCTCAACTTGAATGCTCTTGTAAATACAATTAGATTGAATGGGTCAGCTTGTTTAACATTTTCGACGTACTGTTATGTGTAATTACTGTATTGAGTTAAGAAGCACAGAATGCTCATGAAAATACAACACAACACTTAAATATTATATTAGAAAAAATACACATAAGAATTATTTTTGATTGGCCGCTGGATTTACCATATTTACTGAATATATATTCTGTAAATTCTGCTTCCTCTGCACAAAATGTTTCCTTCATTTTCTGCTGCTTCATCAAATGGTAGATTTTGTACCAAAGCCTCTGATATTCATCTATAAATTAATATTGATTCGCACCTAGTTCCTCTCATGGCAGTATTTCAATTCCCGTAACTTAGATCCACTCGCACACTCAACTGCACATCATATTCTGGGAAAAACCTTATGGCTAGTCTGGGAAATGTTAAGAGAGGTATAGACTTTAAATTCAGCCCAGGTGGATTCATATCAACCAGCCCCAGTGGTCTAGTGGATAAGATTCAATGCCCTCACTGCCGTGGCCTGGGTTCCTTTCCTCGTCAAGGAACCACACCACCCAACTGTTGATTGTCATACTGTTGGGGCTGTGTGTTGCTGCGATGCTGAAAGCTATGCCACTGATATTTCAAACACCAGCAGGGTCACTCATGGTGGCCAGGTTTCATCAGAGCTTCCAGACTAAGACAGACTAGAAAGAAGGATGTGGCCATCCACTTCCAAAAAACTGGCCATGAAAACTCTGTGAATAGAAGCAGAGTATTGTTTGATATAGGGCCAGAAGATGAAAGAATGACAAAAAGACCTCATCGCTAGGAGTCAACTGACTCAAGGTCACTAACAACAAAGACTCATACTGTGTAGCATTGGCTTCTTTATTGTTCTGTGTGAGTAAGTCATCACTTTTTATACAAGATCTGACAACAGAATCTCGGTTTTGTCCCTTCTGTGTGAGTCCTGTCTTTTATGGCTGGTGACCTAATCCAACTGGGCTTAGGGTATAGTTTCTACTAGGGGGACTTTGCTACATAATACCAAACACTGTCGACTACTGGGGTCTCAGACATGATCTTCCTGGGCATTAGGTAGCTGAATCTCAGCAGTCTATTTGAGAACATGAGACAAAGTCAGGAGAATTACCAAGAGCTTGGTCCTGACATTCCTCATCTGGTGAACCAGTATCACAACTGCCTATCCTCAAATATCTCATTACACATGCGAATAAACCCTGATGTGTTAAGCTTCCATCCTACTGTATCTGTTACTAATAACCAGCCACTATTATTAACAGATACAGTCCTAGAATGTCTTACTTTCCTCTGAGAATTGACATTTTCTCCCTTTTGATAATCAGAGCAATGCACTTAACCTCTTGCTCTGGCTGCCAAAAATATTAGTGCCAGCTTTTATACTTAATCACAGCAACTGGGCTGACCTTCATTGTTGGTTCATATGTTCTCTAACGCACTCTCAACTGTTTTTCTCTTCCTTTTTCCATACTTATTCTGTCTTTCTGAAAACTCTCTATAAACTTATTTGAAAAGAGAAAAGACATATGGATTTAATTTTAAATGGATTTATTTTCAGCTTTTCATTAGAATTGTATAAAATCCCCCAGCTATGTAACTTGACCCCTTTTATGGTTAATTCCTTTATTGTTCTGGATATCAGATGTCATTAATCATTAAACTAAAGAAATATAGCAAGCATGTTTGCTTCACCAGGACCCAGGCTAATGTCAGGGAGAGGGAAGTAAACAAAACAATTATAGACCTAGTGCTCATGCAAAAAAAAAAAATTTGTTTAGAAACTTCACTTTTATCAGTTAGAACAATTAGGTGAATATTTAAGCCGAGATCTAGGGCAAGGTTACTTTAAATTGATGGTATCAAACACTTGAAAAGTAAAAGTGAAAACTTTTTTTTTCTGAAAACATCAGAAGATAAAGCATTCACCTTTATCATAATGTCTTCTTTTATCTTAATTTCATTTTTGTCTTGTGAATGCTAATGATTTTGGTATAACTTCAGTGAACTCACATCTTTATTAACATTCTATGCCATATTATTCCAAAGATAAAAATTGGAAATTGTACTTACTGAAAGAATTTTAAGAAAATTATCTGAGCTAGTGATCTGCACAAGGACAGCATTCCCTGAGTACCTTGTCATTTGAAATGTACTCTAAAGTAAGGAGAATATAGCTAAAAGGGATAATTTTTTTCTCCAGAGTAATAAAATGCTATAGTTTGGAAACAGGGCAGTAAATATAAACTTTATGGATGCACAAATAAAAATGCAGAGTGTTATTAAAAAAAAAAACTGTAGTTAATCCAGAGCCCAAATAAAGAGATAATACAAAGAGCCAGAAGCTGTATATTAACACTGCATAATGATGATATTGATAAGGATGTTGTCAGTACACTGCAGAAGCCTCAGATTTCTTAGGATTTACCAAACAAAGATTAAATTGGGCACATTAAAAAGCGATGATTAGCATTTCTTAGGAAGTTTCAAAAGTCCATTTTTTGAAAGTTGGTAATTCACATGATAAATATTTTCCAGTAAGCCAGAATATCGGTTCTGTAAGCTATCTCATCTATTTTTTTTTAAAGTTTACCGCAACTGCAACGATATTTACCTAAACATCTCCAAGAAAGCCATTGTTTTCCTGTTAATATTAGGCTGTTTTTTTTTAAAATTATAGTGAACACAGTCATTTTTAAATAGAGAAGAGAAATTACTTGCATGAACACTTGTTCCTTCTCAGGAGATTAGGTAAATGTTCCACCACAGCTTCACAGGAAGCAGCACATTATCTGGCTTTTTGCCACCTCTGCATTTTGCTCAGTAGAAATAGCATCAGCTCAGTTGTTTCTAGATTGCTGAGGAATCTACACTAAGTTCGGAGATGAGCAAAACTTCTCCTGCACTCTGTCTGTTGGAGATGAGCTAGTAGTCTTCAATGCTTTGATGCTTGAATATGAAATTGAAGTGCACATCGAACTGGAGGAAGGGGAATGGCTCCATTCCTAGAAAAGGACAGGATATGGAAAATATCCTTTTTAGTGTAGTGTGGTGAAAATAGCCTGGGGCCTTGGAGATGATGGAGCTTGTTTTTAGGTCCTGCTCTGTCACAGAAAAAATTGTGTGGCCATCCATCAAATATGATGTCTCACCTACATTACAAAACTGAGAAAGATGAGATGTGGTGAAGAGATAAGGAAAGGTCTTTAGGATGCAGATTACTTTATGAACACTAACTGCGCCCCACGGGTACCATGGAGCCGTACCTTTCACACAAGGCTGGCTTAGAAAATCCACATTTCCAGATTAGTTTTCCTTCCTCCACCCACCTTCGCCTGAATAAATCTTCAAATTGATTTGCCTTAAAGGTTTAGACACATTCTTTCACTGACCCCTTTCTCTCTGTGTTTCACAAATTCTCCCTTGTCTTTTTACCTGCCACTAATGTATTCCAGATACTGTAATGACCTAAGACATGCTCATTTAGTCAAAACATTGTAGATACTGGCCTTAATTCAGTTCCAATACTTCATAGTAATTGTAATCATTCTCTTCTGTCAGTGTGAGAATTCCTTAAAGTATAAGTACATTCAGCTCCAATTACTTACTGCCCCTTTTTGCCTAAATAAATGGTTGTCAATTAGGTTTTCTTTCTTAGTGACAGTTAAAGTTTTATAAGACAGATGGCCTCATTAGACTGAGATACTTGAAGACATCTATCTTTTTCCTAACTAATTGGCAGTTCATCATTTTTTTATGCAATATCATAAAGATACAGCCAAAGATTTGACACGGAATCTTCCTGCCTGAGTTAATACTAATTCGTTTTCATATTTGAATACTGAAGAATGTGTTTCTCAGGGACTATATTTGGCCAAACAAAGAAAAACAAACAATTGTTACTAACATTGCTCCAGTTAAACATTTTCACTCATTATCTCTTATTTTTCATTTAAACAGATTATATGGAACATATCCCAAAGTCTCAGAGCCTCAATAAGAAGGATAGACAAAATATTGTACAAAGATATCCTGAGAGTAATCACAACACTTATGACCTCAGAAGAAGCCTACCTTGACCTTTTCAGGGAACTGAGACCACTGATTCCTTGGTCAAAGTCTCATTTAAAGGCAGACTGATAGGCTCCCCAAGGAGCTATTCCACTACTTTGATTTCTTTCTGTCTCTGCTTCTCCCATGCAGGAATCATACTCCCTACTCCTGACCATTAGGGTTATATCTTTGAATGCTATAAGGCTTCGTCTGTAGAAGCAGTATATCTTGGAAGAATTTCTCCAGAAAGTACCCTGTTGGGACAGGAGGTAAGAAAAAGAAAAAAGAAAAGAGCTGGTATATAAAAAAAGGTCTCCTCTGCAAGAGATTAAGCTCAGATATAACCTGGAACATAAAGATTTCAGTTCATTCAAACTGGCAGAAACTTCCAACTGTCCCATTTTTAGTATGCTAATAACTGGCCAAATTAATGAAAAACAAAGCAGCATTTCCACTTAGATAAGTCAAATCTGTTGTGTTTGTGGAATTCTCAGATAGTTAATTATGCCTAGATCTAGCTATGGTCTTTTAAATATTGTATGCACAATAACAAGAAATTAGTAGAAAGCCACCAATCCAGCCAGCCAATTGACTCCACCCAGATGCCTCATTTTAGCATTGGAAATTACTTTGAAGAAAACTAGGACAGAAATATTAAACCAGGGAATAACATTTTGTAGAAGATTATGTATGGAATAAAATTCATGTTGGATTACTTAAATCTAAACGATTTATATTAGTACAATATTTATATTAGTACAACATTCAATCAGGCAAAAGACCATTTTGTCTAAATGATCCATTGTTTTGCACTGAAGTGTGGGGATATGTAAAGTCATTTTTTGAGCTTCCAAAATGTTATTTCTCTTTGTTCCATCAAGTTACAAAATGCATCCTCTGTGCTTCCAAAACATTATTTCTGTCTGTTCTATCAGGTTACAAATGCACCCTGTCATTTGTGCCCATGTTTGAACATTTCTACCTCCCAAAATAATCAAAATCATCTCATCAAACAGATTATGCCTTACATCTCATTTGAAGCACATTTGATAAAATGTCCTTTTATAATTCCAATCTTTGTATTATTTCGTCTTAATAAACACACAGGAAAAGGGAATGATCTTTTCAAATGACTTACAGTCAAGAAAACACGTGCTTCTTACCTATTGGAAAGTGTAAATGCAGAGACCACACCCAATTTCAGAATCTTTCAGTGGTGCTGACACCTATACCCATGCCTTTCTTCACTGCTTATGTGCATTAATGGGTAAGAGATGTATGGTTCTGTGAAGTGTGAAGAATACTAGCTCTCTGAGAAGAAAATATGATTGAACAGTTATTGAGGAAAGTAGAAGGGGAAAAACAGAGGAAATATGTTTTAGAAGGGAGGAATGGAGTGTTCATGTATAAAATAATCAAGAATAAAACATTACAACAGGTTAAGGAGGGCAAAGCCATATTAAAGTTGACTGTCAAATACTGATCAGCTAATTAATGTAAGGTGTTGATAATAAGCTGACATTCAGTGTTTTAGTACGTCCATGACCGTGTATCATCTATTATCATGGATTTGGTGTCTCTATTTCTGGTATCATCTGTGTTAACACAAATTAGTAATCTAAAATAATTTTAGAAAGGTATATCCTTAAATAGAATTAGATGAAATGGAGAAGATTGATGATAAAAATAGCACATTTTCTTGAGAAGCTGCAAAGCAGGCTGTATTTCCCTATCACTTTGAGGATACAGATTATGCTGTGAAAATTGTGTGTCCAAAATTTCAACCCCTAAGATCAATGTCATTTCAAAAATGTTGCATGGGATTTTTTTTTAACGCTACACTTTACAAGAAGAAAGGAAATATGGAGGGAGAGAGGAATAGACAAGACAGGTAGTAAGACAGGCATTTCTTGTTTTCTGAACAAAGTTTTTGGGCTACTTTCAGTTAGTCGTATCTATTTGTGCCTACTCATCCATTAATTTTATTTTTTATTTTAGTAAGTAATACATTTATATTTAAACATCTAATGTACTTTCATTGGATACTTTATGAGTTATTTAACCATATTTCTTTAAATTTAATTTTTGTAGTGTATAGTTTCCTTTTTATAATCAAAGAAACACACAGTCATGGAAATTTTGAAAAGAAATATATACAGTAGTACCATGAAGACAAGAAAATACAAATCATTTCAATTCCATCCCCAGTTAAAGTAATTGTTAAAGCTGTGATAGTATTTCTTCTTAACTCATCATATTCTCTCTCTCTCTCTCTCTATTTTTCCTTGCTCAGTGTAAGTGGTGTGTGTGTATGTACATATTTGTAAGAGCAACAGAGCCAGAGAGTAATTTTTCAGTTGAATTCATTTTGTATTTTTGTCCCAACTTGAGGTTATAGGGTCCCCAGAGTTATCTGTCTTGCTTTTTAATTAATACTTAAACACAAATATTTTCTTATTTAATTAACTATGATTTAAGACATAATTGTTAATAAATATATAATAATATAGGTGTAATATTTATTAAGCTTTCTCCTTTATTCTTTCTTTCATTCAAAAAATATTTATTGAATATTCACTTTTCTAATTGCTAAACATATAGTGGAGATATGACACAGTCCTTGCTTTCAAGAAACTTATAATTTAACTGTTGGCTAGTATTTGTGTGTGTATTTGTGTGTGTGTGTGTGTGCTCGTGTAATCTTTTTTTTAATGCACAGTATTTGGCCATTATAAATTACCTTGTAAATTTCTGAAATCCTGTCCAAATATTTCCTTAGGACATCCTCGAAGACGTGGAATTACTAGGTCAAGATTTATGAAGGTTTTTAAGCTGTCAGTATTGCCAAATTCGTATGCATTCATCAGCTCGCATCCACATCATGAAAGAGCACCTGCTTCACTCCACCTTGGCCAGCCCTTTCACTGCCCTTCAGAAGAATGTAGCAGTATTGATAGTGTTTATGTGTTCGCCATGTGCTGGGTACCTTATGTGCATAAGCACATCAACCTTGGATGGCGTGTGTTATACCATGCCATCCAAGTGTGCTCAGAAACCAGCTCTCTGAAAAGGGTAGAGGAGTAAGCCCTATTTGTAGCATTATCCAAATTTCAGGGTGGATATGCCTCCAACATAGCTGATTCCACCCTCCAGGGGCTTAACAACTGTTTCCCAAATCCCTGACTGTTTAAGTGAATCTACAAAAATGGTGCTAGCACATTGTTCATTTCAATACCTATTTTACAGATAAAGGGATTGGTTTTAAAGAAGTTAAATAATTTTCCATTAATTACACAACTGGGAGGCAGCAAGCCAGGACCAAACCTGACATTTCTCTGAGGATGGAGCTGACGTTCTTAACCATTTCTCCTGCCTCCCTTTCAGAACTATGACTATTAAAAGTTTCTTTCTACATCATTAACTTGAATGTGGCTTCTTCATATTGTATTGCCTGTTTTGAAAAGTAGTGATTCTTTAAAAAAAATTCATAATTGCATAAAGCAAAAAAAATTCTTTTTACTCAATACAGATGTTTGTAGCCCTATTCTTCCACTCCTGCTTTAAACTTGTTTGAATTGTCACGCTGCTATTTCAATAGATATGGATTCTTGAAAAAATCTTTTGCTTACTTGAGTGAAAAAGAAAAACAAAGAAAAAATCTAGTGAATATATAGAGCAATTTGTAGGAATGCCTAGTATTGGTTCATATCAGTTTTATTTGGTTTGGGATTTTCTCTCAAGTCTTCTTGTTAAAAGAATATTATTTAAAAAGCAAGCCCACATTATAATCATTGTTATGTTAGACTAAAATTAATAGCTCATAGCACAAATCCAAGACAGAAGAGGTAAGAAAAATTAATATTCTTCCTTCTGTTGCCTAATAAAAAGTTCTGTGGTTGGGCAAATGAATCACGGAAAGAGAAGTTTTCATGTGAGCTCAGATTAACATCCTACTGGTAAAATATCACATAGAAAAGCAGAAAAACGTTTTGAAGTGATTAGTATACTCATATACAACATACAAAAATTTGTGAGATGCAGGTAAAGCAGTGCTATGAGAAAAATTTATAGCTTTAAATAATTATATTTGACAAGAAGAAATGTTTAAAATCAATGACCTAAATTCCACCTTAAGAAACTAAAAATAAGGTCAAATTAAACACAAATTGGGTACAAATATGCCATAAAAATAGAAAATCAGTAGTCAATTAATATCGAGAAAATAGAGAATATAACAAAGCTAAATTCGCTTCTTTGGAAAGATTGAGAAAATTGATAAAGCTCTTAAAAATGCAGATCAAGAGGGGCCAGCCTGGTGGCATAGTGGGTAGTGGTGAAGTTCACACACTCCGCTTCAGCGGCCTGGGGTTTGCTGTTTCTGATCCCAGGAGCAGACCTATGCACCAGTTATCAAGCCATGCTGTGGCAGGCATCCCATATATAAAGTAGAGGAAGATGGGCAGGGATGTTAGCTCACAGACAATCTTCCTCAGCAAAAAGAGGATTGGTGGTGGATGTTAGCTCATGGCTAATCTTCATCAAAAAAAGAAAAAATGTAAATCAAGAAAAGAAAGAGGAAAGAGAACGAATATCAGAAATATATGAGAGAACAAATACTACTATATATCTTGCCAACATTAAATATACTATGAGAGAATATTTTGGACATCCTTTTGTCAACAAATTTTATGCTTTCAATGAAATGGAAAATTCCTTTTAAAAAACAGCATATCAAAATTGACCCAAAATGAAACAGAAAATCTGAAGAGAACTGGAGAAATGAAATTCACTATCAAAAACTTTGCTACTAGAAAAGTTCCATCTCAAGAGGCATCACTGGTTCATTCTAGTAAACATTTCAGAAAAAATATAATACCCATCCTGACAAATTATTTTTTTAAGAAGAAAGAGGGGCAGTTCTCATTGCATTTTATGAGACCAGCATTATCCTGATAACATGCCAGAAAAAGGCCCTTCAATAAGAAATTTATTGGCCACTATTTCTCATAAACCTTAAAACAAAAATTCTTAACAGTATTAGCAAATTTTAACCTCATAACTAAGTGGACTTTGCCCCAGAAATCCAAGCCTGTTTTAATATTTTTAAAGCAATCAAATTTTCCATACTAACAGATTAAAAAAGAAAAAGCATACGATCACTTCAATAGATGCAAAAAAACACATTTGCCAAAATTCAACACCTATTCATAATAAAAGCTTTGAGCAAACTACAAGTACAGAAGAATTTTCTCAATATGATAAGGAGGATCTGCAGAAAACCTATAGCAAACATCACACAATAATGAAGCCTAAACACTTTTCTCCTAAGAATGGGAACAAAATAAGGATATTTGCTCACTCCAGTTCTATGTAGCATGTAGTATAACCGGTGCAGTAAGGACAGAAAAAGAAATTAAAGGCTTACACATTGGAAAAATAAAAGCAAAGCTGAAATTATTTATAAAAGATGTGATTGTGGAAACAGGAAATCCTAAGGAATCTACAAAAAGCCTACTAGAACAAGTAAATGAATTTAACAAGATGGCAGATAAAAAGCAAATATAAAATGCCATTTGTACTTCTATGTATTAATAATAAAAAGTGAAAATTATAACCCACACAATACCATTTACAATAACATTAAAATCTTGAAATATTTTAGAACAAATTTCACAAAATAGGTACAAAATATGTGCACCTTAAAATTGCAAATATTGCAACTGATGAAGACCTAATTAAGTAGGAGATGTTATTAGTCACAGATTGAAATACAAAATTATTTGTTGACAATTCCATTATGCTGTTCAATAGATGTAAAGAAATCCAAATCAATATTCCAAAAGGCTTTCTTTGTAGATATTGATGAGTTGAGTTTTAAATGGAAATGCAAAGATACAGAATAGCCAAAATAATGTTTTAAAAGAACAAGAGTTGGATGATATACATTACCTGATTTAGGACTTACTGTAAAGTTATAGGAATCAAGATAATATGCTATACAGAAGAATATAAACAAAGAGATCAATAGAACAGTATGGATATATTGGACACACATGTATGGTCAATAGCTTTTTGACAAAGGTGCCAAAGTATTTCAATGAGGAAAAGATAGCCTTTTTAACAAGTTATGTTAGACCAACTAGATACCCATTTGAATAAAAAAAAAAGTCTTAATCCTTGTTTCAATCATTCTTAAAGATTAGCTCTAAATGGTTTGTACACCTAAATGTAAAAGATAAAACTTTTAAACTTTTAGAAACATAAAAGGATAACTTTACAAACTTTGGGTAGGCAAAAATTTATTAGATAGGACAAAATATCACAAACCAAAAAAAATTACAAAACAGACCTTAAAAAAATATAAAATTTCTGATCTTTGAAAGATACCATTAAGAAAATGAAAAAGTAAGCCACAAACTGGAAAAATATTCATAATGCATGTATCTGGCAAATGATGAGTATCCAGCAAATAGCTCTTCCATCTCAATCATAAGACAAGCACATTTAAAAGTGCAAAAGATTTAAACTAACACTTCACAAAATAAGATATTGAAATGACCAATAAGTATATGAAAAGATGTTCAGCCCTTTTAGGCATCAGTATAAATATAAATTCCATCCAGGAGCTACCAGTACACACCCACCATGATGACTAAAATTAAGGAGACTGAAAGTACCAAGTGTTTGTGAGAATCTGGAGCAACTGGGAACCCTCATGCATAGCTGGTGGGAATGTAAGAGAGTTTATCAGGTTATTATAAGCTGTACATACACTTATCATTAAACAAAGTAGTAAAAATCATATGTCCATACAAATAAACGTACAAAAAATATTCAAAATAGCTATGCTTATTATAGCCATAAACTGAAAAATAACACAAAATCCATCAACAAATGAATGGATAGAATTATGATAAATATATATAATGAAATAGCATCCAAAATAAACATGAACTGACTGCTAGTATGTCATAAAACAGATGAATCTCAACAATAGTGTGTTGAGTTAAAGAAGCGTGACATACTAAAGCACATATAGCATGATTTCATCTATATTATATTCTAGAACAGGTAAAACTAATCTGTAGCTATAGAAAGGCTGATGTTGGTTTTCTGAGGCTAGTAGAATAAGAGCTTGATTCAAAGAGGCAAGAAGCAAGCTTTCAAGTGGTGGAAACTTCTATGTTTTGATTTTTGTTGTGGTTACAATAATGTGTAAGTTTTTCATAAGTCAACCTGCACATTTTTAAATGGGCACATTTTATGTAAATCACACATCAATATAAATAATGTTTTAGACAATCTAGCAAAAAGGAATTGAGCAGACACTTCAAAAAAGAAGGTATTCAAGTGGCCAATAATAATACAAAAATGTGCTCAATATCATTAATCATGAGAAAAAGGCAAATTAAATTCACAATGAGATATTACTACACATCCACACAAATGGGTTAAAAGTTTGACAACATTAAATGTTGATGAATAGAGCAACTGGAGCTTTCATTTATTGCTGGTGGGATTAGAAAAATTTTCAAACACCTTAGAAACTGGTAGTTTCTTTTCTTTTTTCTTTCTTTTTTTTTTTTTTCTGAGGAAGATTAGCCCTGAGCTAACTACTACCAATCCTCCTCTTTTTGCTGAGGAAAACTGGCCCTGAGCTAACATCTATGCCCGTCTTCCTCTACTTTATATGCGGGACACCTACCACATCATGGCTTTTGCCAAACGATGCCATGTCCATACCCAGGATCCAAACCGGCGAACCCCAGGCCGCCAAGTATCGGAACATGCGAACTTAACCACTGTGCTACTGGGCCGGCCCCATGGTAGTTTCTTATATTAGCATGCAACTACTCTGTAATTGATCAATTTCATTCTGACATATTTCCAAAAAATATACTAAAATAAGCCCAGAAAAAAACATTGATAAAAGATTATTTAAAAGTCCAAACTGTTCAAAATGTCCATAAATCTGAAGAACGTATAAAAAATTGTTGTATATCCATAAAAGAGAGCATTTTTCAGCAATAAAAGTCCTGATGTACGTAACAAGAAGAGTGACTCTCAAAGCATCTTAAAAGAATAGGTAAAACTATTTTATGGTGGTAGAAATTAAATAGTGCCTACCTCTGGGTGATGCGAATTGACTGGAAGTGGACATTGGGAAATTTCTGGAGTGGTGGAAATATTTACTTTGTTTGGGAGGGGAGTAATTCAGATGCAACCCTTTATTAAAACATCAAATCTTGCACTTAAGATCTGTGCATTCACATCATCTAATAGAAATTTTAACTCAATAGGAAAATATACTAGTTCTGTATAAAAAAAGGTCTTTTTAAACCCTGAATTAATAAAAGACTTAGCAAATGGACAGGCATACCATGTCCTCATTTAAAGATGATCAAAATTCATAAAGATAGCGATTATCTGTAACTTAATTTGTAAAGCTTACACAATTACTATAGACTAGCCTGGATAAATATCCTACTGGATATTTCAAAGTATAATTCCTCAATAATTAAAACAATGTAATATCAGCCACTTGAATAAAGATTCAGATTAAGGGATCATGATGGAAAGTCTTAAAAAGGCACAAACACATGTAAGAACTTAGGATAATAATAATGTTACCATTTAAAATGAACTTTTTAGTAAACAGCATTGCAACAAATGACTAGCTATCTGCAAAAATGAATTTAGATTTACACCTTGTAAGTTATATGAGAATAAATCCGAGTTTGCTTACAGATTTAACATAACATATGAAAACATAAAAGTACTAGAAGAAGTGATGAGACAGTTATTCTACAATCTAAAATTATGGAAGGCTTTTCTAAAAGAGACATAAAATATAGAAGTATAAAGCTAAATTTAAGTACAAAAATGTATATTCTGGGGGCCAGCCCAGTGGCATAGTGGTTGGGTTCATGTGCTCCACTTCAGTGGTCCAGGGTTCATGGGTTCAGATCTCAGGTGCAGACCTACACACCGCTCATCAAGCCATGCTGTGGCAGCATCCCACAAACAAAATAGAGGAAGATGGGCACAGATGTTAGTCCTCATCTATCCTCAATAGGAAATTTGAGATGCTATCCTCAATAGGAAAATTAAGCCCACCTGGTATTCACCCACTGGGAAATAAAAGGATATATATTTTTTAAATGATAATATCTATTATCTATCTATCTATCTAATATTGATAATCATATTACCATCTTACAGATACTATATATATATATATATACACACAAATATATATTCTGTTTATATATAATGAAACAAGGAATCAAATGACAAGTGGCAAATGACAAAAAGGATTCACAACAAAAGTGAATACAAAAAGTTTTTATATATAAAACATATTCTCTCTTAATAAGATAAACTTAACATAAAACCAAATTGATTTATCAGTTTTCACTTAGGTTGAGAGTCTCAATTTTGATAGGCATTGTCACACGTGACTAGAAAGAATATAAAGTGGTACAACCCTATCAAGGACAATATAGCAACATTTATCAAAATTTTGGAGGCAATTAACTTTTGATCTGGCAATATCACCTCCAGGAATTATCTTAAAGATATAACCACATATAGGTAAAGTGGCATACGTATAAGTTAAAGTTGGTTCCCGATGTGACATTCTTCCAAAGTTGTTTTTCTTTGTCCTGCCTCAATATTGTCTGAGATTGTGTGGAGGAGAAGCCAGCTGAGAAGAGAGACCTCTAACCTGTTCTCTTTCTTCAACTGATTCTAGAATAGAGTGAAAGCAAATTTTCTTCGCTATCCTCAATAGGAAAATTAAGCCCACCTGGTATTCACCCACTGGGAAATAAAAGGATATATATTTTTTAAATGATAATATCTATTATCTATCTATCTATCTAATATTGATAATCATATTACCGTCTTACAGATACAATACTTTAGAGTTACTGTGTTTTTAATTATCTAACTTGATATGTGTTTTAAAGTAAACCTATGAAATAGTGGTTTAATGTATATAGTATAGACGAGTAAACTGAAGGTCAGAAAGCTCAAATGAATCATGTAAAGCCACATAACTAATTCAGTTGACATCTCTAGAATTGAGCTATGGTTTCTGGTTCAAAGTCAGGAGATATTTCTCCACAAAATTCATGACAATGATCTCAAATACATTTCAGCCTGCTATCTTGATCAACTATGTATTGCTTGTATACTTAGAAGCACTAACTGACAATACTATATACATGTTAACAGATGTTATGCACATATATTTTTGTGTACGTGCTAAAATATGGTAATAGGGCTTTCATAGTTATTGAAAGCCCTATGAGAACTCCTCAAAGCTATTTTCTCATACGGCTCTTGATAACTATAAAAGCTCCATTATCATCTTTAGGTCACTAGTCAAGTAAACAATGGTTATAATTTGCCATGTCTTACAGTAGGGCCTAACTTTATTAAAATAAATAAACAAATGAACAAACAAAAACACTTATCCCAGAGTTTTCTAACTTCAAGTTCAATCTAAATGGGATAACCCAATCAACAACAATAGTATTGATCTTCTCTTTTCTCTGTCTTCAGGAGAGATTTTGATAGATAAATCATTTAGACAGACAAATCACATAATAAACCAACTTTACCATTAGCCACGATATCCATTTATTTCTCTTTCAAATGAGGACACATATTTATATGTTGTCAAGAATAATAGATTGGTCTTATGCAGAAAAAGTAATTGGTGGTTGTTTTGTAACATTTTCTAATAATTATTTATCACCAAAGATGCTATAATAGTGACCATATGACCATTAAATTTCATCAGATTTCTTGGTTATCGCATATAAATAACTCAATTCATTTTATGTAAATCAAGAGCTACTCTGAAATATACTTCTCTCCGAGTATCTACCATATATTGTCAAGTACTCCCAAAGAGAGATGATAAAATAGTTTGATTCCTGGTATACTATGTATCTGTATTATCTAACCAGCACGTGGAATGTAGGAAATATGTAGAAGGATGTCATGATTGCGTGCAGAGGCAATCACACAGGCTTAGTACTCATGACGTTACTTTGGAGAAGGTGTTTTTGTTTGTGTTTGTTTGTTTTGCACTTACTTAAAGGTTTAATGTGACTGATAACTTTTTATTTTTTTTTTTAAGTCAAGAGTAACTGCTTCTAGTAACACTTCTCTATCACAGTGCATTTCATGGTAATATATTGGCATTCATTAATCTTGCATTTTAAAGATATCTCTTGTGCCCCTTTTTCTAAGGATATAGCAATGTGGAGTGTGATTGCAATTGAGGAGGTAAGCAGATTAATGCAATAAAATAATAAAAGACCTCAATATTTTCTCATAAATTTTCAATTTCAGAATCTCTCAAAAGCACTCTTCCTCCTTTTATTGTCAATGATAGTCATTTTGTTTTCCACTTTTCTATGAACTCCTGACAGATAAGTAAACCAAACAAGGCTTTAAAAATATTCTGAGCTTCAATTACTATTTCCCAATTCCAAGGTCTAAAATGAAAGTCTAGCTTGTGAATCATGAATTTAATAACTGCAGGGTATCCAAGAAAGCCATGAAGGAAAAAAATTAAAAGCAGACCAAGCGGGGTCTCTTGATGCTCTGGCTAGGTAAAGTCAAGGGTTCAATTCCCAAAACCCAAGTTAGTTATACCTGGTTTCATGCCAGTCCTCTTAATCTTCACACGATCAACTTTGTTGCTAAATGGGGATTTAGCAAGACAGGGTCTGAATTGGTACAAAACCTACCTGCACTTCAAAAAATAGCTAAAAGCAAATATTAATGGTAGTGGGCCAGTGATGCTATTTTTGTTTGAGAAAGCCTATAAACAAATACTATTTTGCAAACATTTCCTCTCTTTTGAGGAAGAGAATTGACTGTCTGCTGAAGTTAAGCAATCTGAAACTCAATTTGTTAGCCATAGATCTGCTTTAGGAGCATGTACGCAAACATCTTTAGGCTAGAATAAAGATTTATTTAGTGTGCAGCCAGCTAACTCATTTTCTTTCTCTTTGCAAATTCCAGTTTTACATTGATTTTCTGAGAATAACTGGGTTGCAAAAATAAGTGTTTATTTGCGTAGTGAATTGACTCTAACAGTCTGAAAATAAATGGCCTACTTTTTCTTGTTAAAACCTTCACAAATCTATACAATAAAAAGTATTCATAAGTCATTGGGTGGATGGTAAATCCTCTGTGAAATCTCAGAGTCAAAAAATGTGACTTTTCCCAAAATCAGTACTGAAATTATAAAAGTTCAAAAGAGATACACGTTTGAGTGAAGGTTATTTTAAAACCAGGAATGAAGAAATGCTATCAAAGCCTTCAGTTGTGTTTTGTTTTCTGTCAGAAATGGACAATCTCTATTTTAAATAAAAAGTCAAACTGAGACACTGAAACTTCATTCAATGATTGACCTTAGTATTTTAATTTAGTGTTTGTTTGCTTGTTTAATGTGGGCAATTGAAACCTGCTGGCAGGAGAAGTCAAAAGGGAAAGTCAATGTCACCGGGAAATATGGAAGACTAAACAAGAGCTAAGATAGGAGTATTCCAGCATGAGAAGCTAACAGGAGAAACCAAGGAAGACAAGGAGAGAAAGAATGAAAGCAAGGCAAAATCATTGAGAATGATTCAAATCAAATCTCTGGGTTTCTGCTCTATGAGAATTGTTCTAGCAGAAGGATGTAGAAAAGGAAGCTAAGTGCACTTAATGATGACCCAGAGACAAGGTTGAGTTTTGACAAGCACATCAGGCAAAACTGAGGGCTCTTACTATAACCTGATTTTTACCTACTGGCTGTCTTGGACAAGTAGCTAAAACTCTCTGAGCCTCAATGGCTAATTTGTAAAATGGGTATAAAACTAGCGATCCAGAGGAGGCTGCTGGCATTGTTATTAGGATCAAATTAGAAAGTAGAAAAAGAGATAGCGGATGTTACCTACTCTTATTAATGTCATCAGGAGTTAAGCGCCTCTCCTTTTACCTCTTTGTTGGTGAGAAGCTTCTTCCTTTTCCTTTGGTTTCTGTTTGTCAGTTTATACCTCTCATACATGTGACAATTTCATGTTTGGGAATATTCACTTTCACTTCATTTTAGCCACTCATACTTAAACACACAGTTTTTCTGAAACTGTGGTCATACATTATTGGCTGCAGAATCACCTAGATCTTCGCTTTAAGTGGATATTTACGTGCCCATCCCCAAACTACTGAATCTGAATCTCCAGAGGTGAGATTTAGAAATATGCTTTCATAACAAATCCTCAGATTATTTTAGCTGCAGTTTGGAAACCACATCGGACTCCCCGACCTATTCTTTGATCTATCTGACCTAATCACCTATCCTTTCTTCACTCTAAAACAACTATTCACAATATATGACTTTTTCACCTTTTGTCAAATCTTCCAGCAGATAGACTGTTCTTCGCCCTTTTCATAACTCTCTCATGAGGATTCTGGCTCCTGGCCAAAATAACTATGTGATTTTTCAGAGCTGAACATAGGCGATTATAAAGGCTGCACCTGACAGGACTCAGGGGGAAAGCTGCACTCCCCACACCAGACTCGAGGCACAGCCAATGCACTGCAGGCTCTGGAGGGAGCTGCAGTCAAGGACTAAGGTGCCCCTGGCTGGCCTTGCTCTTCTGTTTAGCTGCATTCCTAGCCCAGGTGCCTTCATTTGGAGGCCTCTTTATTGGGGCCTTCTGCACAGGCCTTCCTTAGGCACCTCTGCAAAAATCTCTTTAAAGGGGGAAGGTGGGGGAAACTTGAAGATACATCTCTCTCTTCTGGCTCAGTACTCAGTACTTTTCTTACTCTTCCCCTCTCCCTCCTCTTGGCCCCCAGATCAATGAAACTGGTGGAGCCTTTAGTTTGGGGTTCCCTCAGCAAAAAGAGATGACCCTCACTTTTGTGCTAATCTACCTGCCCCTAAACCAGGGACCCTCAACCATGGGGAAAATGGAACAGTGTGGGAGTTGAAGCTTTCTCTGGTTTGGCCTCTTGCTTATACTACCATAGTAAGTGTAAAGGCTTAGCTCTTACCTTTATTTTTTGGTTTGTTGTTTTTAATTGACTACTCTGATCCTGGCAGCTCAGTTCTCTCTCCATGCTCCAACTCTTTTGCAACTCTTCCTAAATCTGTTATTTAGTACAATGGAACATCTGGGAAAAACAAAACCTTAAAAAAAAGTTAATCCTGGTGGAACCCAACTGATTTCATTCCCTGAGTCTACCATGGGCCGCTGACAGCTGCAGGAAAATCACGCCACTAACTAGACCTTTGAAACTGTAATTGAATAATCACCAACCTCAACCAGGCCCTCAACATTGCCAGCAATCCTACTGCTTCTTCCTGGGTCCTGTTGTTTCACCCACCCCTCACCTGATTTATATTTTCCGCCATATCCAACTTCTGACCTCACTCTTTCCCCTGTGGGTCCCAGAAGATTCTTTGATTCATAGCTGACAAAGAAAATAAGAACCAAAGACAAAAGCTTCCTCAACTTCCTGTCACCGATCTTAAAACCCATTCTTCCTCCCTTCTCTTGTTTAAAATGATGTTTCCCTTCTATTTTTAACATCTAATATCTTTGACTGTGCTCTACTCATTATTCCCACCTCCTCAAGGACTTTATTATATTGATTTTTCTCTCTCCTTCCTATATTGACAAACCTCTTGCACTCTTCTGGCTGCTTCACATTAACCTTTAAACATCTTCAAATCTCTCCCAACTTAGAAGAAAAATAAAAAATATGCAGCCCCACATCTCCCCCTAACTACTTACTTCTTTAAACCATTTGGAAATTCTAGCCTGTAGATAACTCTACTTTCTTGCTATTATTTAGCGCTTGAAGTGTAGCTGCAGCAACTGAGGAAGTGATTTTTTAAATATCTTTTAATTTTGATTAATTTCGATTTGAATTTAAATAGAGATATGTGGCTAGTGACTATTATATTGGACAAGCAGACCCAGATGTTACCAAACCAGGTTCATTTTTGCCCGCCGCCCAGAAAGCCAAACACCAAGATGACAAGATTGCAGCAGAGAAAGGGTTTAATCACAAGCCAGCCACGTGAGGTAGCAAGAGAATGAGTCTCAAATCTGCTCCCTGAAAATAGGGACTCAGGGCTATTTATGGGGTAGCGGGGCAAGGTGGTCTGAAAGGTGGAGATAGATGATTGGCGGTGAGGAGAGGTGAGGTAACTGATGATCTGCACAAGCGCAGTCAGACTTCATGGCTCTTCGTAGGAGCATGATCACAAAATGGTGGTGGGAGCATGATCTGAGGGTGGAGTTTTTAGCCTCTTGACGTCAAAAGGTCACCTATCTGCATGGGCCCAGTTGATGGGTTGGTGGTCTCAATCGGGCTGAAGTGGACAAGGGGTTCTAATTCCTGAAGAACAGCTCACACACCCATTACCATGGTGACCCAGGCTCCAGGGAGATGTTATCTGTAGGAGGCTAGTGGCAGTCAGATGGCATACTGCCTAAGCAGCACAGTTAACAATGGGCTGGGGAACAGCTAAAAGCTGTAATCAATAACTTCAAAAAGGACAAAAACTTTATTTACTAGCTACTTAATCATCAATGGCTAACTGTTTGCCTATTTCGCAAACACTGAAACTTAAATTTCAAAGCTTATCATGACAACATAATAGCAACATTAATATCTCAATACAAACAAAAGCTAAGTTTTAAGAACTTAGCTATGATTT
This sequence comes from Equus przewalskii, assembly GCF_037783145.1. Taxonomy (NCBI): domain Eukaryota; kingdom Metazoa; phylum Chordata; class Mammalia; order Perissodactyla; family Equidae; genus Equus; species Equus przewalskii. Next base: position 60,664,884 of record NC_091832.1, on the reverse strand, counting down.
AATAGAAGAAAACCCATGTCTACATTTTAAAATTTCCCACTTCAAACATATTGAGCTTTTCCATGAGTAATAATAACTATTCCAGCTATGCTACCCATAGAATACTTAAATATATTTTTTAATTTAAATAAAATGTTATCCTTAGATATGGTGTTATGATAAAATTAATGTATTATAGAATATTTCCATTATTGAAGAAATTTCTAATAGATGTCACTTGTTTACATTTTTATTTTGTCAAATATAATACCATTTGGTCATTTTTTAGAGTGGTGAACAAGTAAATGATAAATGAAGTCTTTTTTGGTTATGTATCAAACTTGTGTGTGCATCTTTGTGGGCATATTAGACTTTGTATTTTCACTCACTTTTACCAATACCACCACTTATTTAATAACAGTTACAAGTTAAACATAGAAAAATTATTCTTAGATATGTATTAAAGTAAGATGTTAATGCTTCATAGTCAGTACGAGTTCTAATGAAGCATTTCAAAACACATTTTCCAATTGGAATACTTTTTATCTATTTACTTACTCAAAAATCTATAGTTCCCCTTAAAATGGTCACTGAGTCCTATAATTACATTTTTCTCACCACGACTGCATTCTATACCTATTCTAAATGTTGTATTTACAGTAATATTTTTTTTAAATTGAGTATGTTGGTCAAGTGTTTGGCATATCGTAGAGTGGGGCAATCTATGAAAAGTGTTATGAAAGTAAATAGAGTTTAAATTGTGTTTTCTTAAAATATTTTTTCTCTTTGTGTAAACAAGGGCAAGAATGCAAAGCATCAACAGTTTATATAGGCATCCACTGCATTTCAAATAACAACTATTGCCTCTGTCTTTATTTCAGGTCACCACAAGTAGGTGATTCTATATCTTTCCAATCAGGTATACACGTAAACACACAGGTGAAATTTGAAACATGCAAACATTGATTCTAGAAGCCTCTTAATAAAGTTTCTGTCCACACTCATTATGCTCACGTTACACCAAGATAAATGGTAAGTTAATGTGGAGCACTAAAATAAATTGCTATATTTTCTAGTGATTAACCCTGTAGTATACTGAGGCATAGTATACTTTATATAGGTTAGGCCAATTAGTTCACACAACGTAGTGTATATAGTAATTTAAAGTCAGTGATTAAGGACAGCATGAGGAAGTGATTGGGAGGCTGTGAGCCAGATTGCCTGGGTTTGAGTCCTAGCTCCCATACTTCCTTGGCACATCCACATGGGTAAGTTACTTAAGTTTTCTGTGCATTCCTCATCTGCAAAATATCCTTGCAGAACCCACTGCAAAGGATCCTTATGAAGATATATAAGTTCATGTTTACAAAGAATTTAGCACACTCCTTCAGGACCAATGTAGGCATTCTCCTAGATGTGAGGAATATTAGCTGGGGGAGGCTCTCTCTCCATGAGCATTGCCTTTAGCTGAAACAAACAGTCTGCCCAAAGTTATGACCCTGCCTTCCTCATGGGCAACCCATATCAAATGTGGTCAACGTGATAGTACAAAAGCTGAGCCCCTTGCCTCAATGTGGGACATCTCTGAAGGGCCACCCTCATGTTAGAGCTCCCCATGGTTTCTGCGGAGGCCTCTATGAAACTACATCACAAATCAACTTCTCCCTCTGCCCACTCCAACTTCTTTTACAGGTCGTGTTTCTGAGATCCTTTCCATATAAATGCCCTGCAGGCCAATGTCTGTTTCAGAATCTGTTTCCTCAAACCCAACACACTACAGTTGTTGCCAAGAATGGCCCTATGAAGTACACTCTGTAATGTGATTGTGGAGCTGAATCACCCACTGACCACAATGATGTGGCAAAGAAGAGCACATCACTGACATTAGGGAAAGTCCTGGTAAGCCTGACAGGTTGTAGCAGTGCAATTGTTAAATTTTCACCAGTCCTGAACTGTAATGAGCCCATAATGGAAAAGAATGAACTGATGGTGCAATCACTCAGGCATTTGAGAGTTCCAGGGGAGTAGTAATTATAAGGAGCATGGAATCCAAATGCTGTTGCTGGACGTTACTCCTACATCTTAGAAATATAGTGAAAGGTTAAACGTGATTAAGCACCAGTCTAAAATAATGTGCAAAAGTCAGAGGGCCACCATGGAGACATGTAAAAACTGCTCATCTTCAGCAGCCCAGGACAGGAAAAACTGACGATTAAGCCTAGGACATAATTAGAATGTTAAAGCATTCCAGAGAAGGTTAAATTTTCATAACCAACAAATCTTTATTCCAAGGAGCTGTTTGGGAAGGAATGCCCTGAATGAGGATATGTGGATTGATGCTCTCGGAAACTATGAAAGCTCAGATCACTCTGAAACATTTGGGCCTGCACAAGTGGCCTACTCCTGCCTGATAAGATTTTGCTCTCGTTTTTTGCTTGAAGATGACACAGAAGGCTCTGCTTTGCACCATAAATATGATCTCCCTCGAGACTTACCCTACTCCCCTTCTTGCCACAAGGCTATAGCAAGTGCAAGACACAAAATAAACTGAAAAAGAAAGTGTGAGGGCTGCTCAGAGAAGAGAGGGACTGTACTCCAATGGACACATGATACCTAGCCAACATTTGTGGCAGGAGCTCTGAGAGTTTGTGTGGGACTGGATCCTGAGAGAGATAGATGAAGTGGGGAGGGAAAAGAAGTTGGATAAGGGAAAGTTTATTGACATTGTACCACTCTTCTATACTACAAGATTTGACATGCTGGCAAGCATGTAGAGAGATGGTGTAAACCCATTGCTAAGGCCACATTCTTAAAAAACTGCAAATATTTCTGGCTTATGGTAAAAGGAATAGAAATGGAAGATTTGCCTTAGTAGACGGTAAGAAAAAAAACAGAGAAGTAATCATACTGTACTATATGTATTATATAATCCCAGAATTATACCTATATCCTGGGCTGGGGAGAAGGGCACAGAGAGTATTCTGTTTATTAAAATGAAGAGATGTGCCCCAGTGGGAGGGGCTACATCATCTTTGAAGAGCTTATAGGCTGTTTCCTGTAGAGAAGAGTTAAAGGTAGGAGTTAATGCTACAGAACTGGATTCCTTAATAGCAATGGGGATCATAGGATTCTGAAAGAAGCAAGATGATGTGATTATTTAATGAGTAGCAAGTTTAGAGTGACAGCCTGGTGGAATAACCCTTAGGGACCCCAGAGGAAATACAGAAGAACAGCCATCAGGAATATTGCTCAATCTCTACATTCAAAATAAATCAAGGATCAGGATGCCGAGGGCAGCTATCCTAACAAGAAGTAATCATTATGTTCCCAATTTCCAGATCTGTGTCAGTTTTTCAGACCTAGTGATTTAAGGAGAGACTGAGTTCACAGGAGAACATATATACTTCAACAAATGTTTATGGCAATGATTTCCCCAGTCCTTCCTGGCCAACAGCCACTTACTCAGGTAGCCAGACACTGAGGAAAGAACAATACCCAGACAATTCAGGGACTGTGGCATACAAGATTCGAGTTCAAGACCTAAAGGATGTAATGAGGATGCAGCTTATCCCCACTAAAAATAAGGGTAAGGAGGAACCTGGAAAATAGCATTGTACTGTCTAAACTGAAATAAGTAGTAACTATAATTTCAGCCGCAGTGCCAGATATTTTATCTTTGCTAGAGCTACATAGCATGACCTCAGTGGGATCATTGATCTGAAAAATTGCATTACTGTCCAAACTCTCTCAGAAAGGGTTCCCAGAATTGGTTTTCATTCATATGGAAAAGATAAAAATACCTACTTATGCTCTTAAACCAGGGCTATGCTAACTCTTCCACCATCTACTATAATGTAATCCAAAGAGACTTGAACTACCCGGTCATTCCACAGAAAATTACAATGGTCCACTATGTGGATAAAATTGTATTAAGAGGACTTGACAAGCAAGAAGTATGCTGGAGGCCTTGGTAAAACAGGTAAACTCCACAGGATGGGAAATAAATCCTATGAAAATTCCAGTGATGTTTGGGGGATCTGGTGATCTGTGTATACCATGGCATTCTCTCCAAAGTAAAGAACAAATTACCGCATCTTTCATCTTTCACCATTCAGAAGAAAGATCAATAGCTAGAGGCCATCTAGGTTCTGGAAGGAACTTCTTTCCTCGGAAATACTACCTTATTCCATCTACCAAGTGACATGGAAGGCTTCCCACTTCATGTAGGGATGAGAAAAGGAAAAGTCTGTGGAGTAGGTTCAGGCTACAGTGCGAACATCCTCCCATTTGATCCACACAACCCAACAGACCCTATGGTATAGGTGTCACAGGTGGAAAAGACTGCAAGTATAGTTTGTGGCTGGCCCCAATGAGAGTGTCACAATACAGACCATCTGTAACAGAGAAATATACAGCCTTAGAAAAAGAGCTTCTAGCTCTGTTTGGAGAGACAGAGCACCTGACTTTGCAGCCAGAACTAGCCAACGTGCTTAAGGATCTATCAGACCTAACAAGTTATGAGGTTGGGTGGTCCCACCAGCAATCCATTGAAAACTGCAAGGGGTTCCTCCAGCATAAAGCATGAACAGGGCCAGAATACACAAACAATCCCCATGAACAGAGGGCCTAGACCTCCAAGTCATCAACTATTGTTACATTGGTGCCTATTTTAACTTTGGATTGAGGGATGGAGGTATGTTATGACTAGAGAGAGAAAGTGATGGAACAGCTTTTTAAAGTTATAACTGAAGTTCCAGCTTGGGAATAATAAAATATGAGAACATAACAGCCTTCAGCCTTCAGTATACATTTGAAAGCAATGATCATTATATGGTGCTGTGTCTGCAATATACAGAACATGTGGGTCCAGGGAGCAAGGTGTAGAAGTAGGCATGGGTCCACTTACTGTCACTCTCAGTGGCCTGAGGCATTTGTGAAACCCATATCTTCAGGCTCTGAGGATCTAGGCATCCGGGTTCCCAGAGAAGGAGACACTTCTACCAGTAGATACAGCAAGAGTCTCACATGTATAAGATTTTAAAAACCTACAAAAAATATCAAATGTTGTGTTTTTTAGTATTATAAAAATATACAAGAATTACAAATACAAAATCATGACAGAATAAGACGTCCCACATAGCACAATCAGAAGGACTACAACTGCAATATAAAACTATGTACCGGGGGGCTTTAGGGAAAAGAAGAAGGAAAGAAACAAAAAAAAGAAGATTGGTGACAGATGTTAGCTCAGGTGCCAATCGTTAAAAGAAAAAAGAAAAGGCCAACGTCTTCATTTTTGTTGGCATTTTATCAATCCCGTAAGGACTATTGAAAATACAGGAAAAACGAGGTTGAGTTACTGTGACATACTCAGAAGGACATTTACATATTGTTCAGCAGAAAAACCGTAGAGAACCCAGCTGGAACTAAAGTTCTGCCCTTCGAAATTCTGGAATGTTTCCAAAAGGAAATATCACCAGAGTGTGTAAATTTTACTGAAGCACAAAAGGAAAGAAAAAAATAATAACCAAAATACTTTAAAAAGTGATGTTTGCTTTAAAAAATGACCTCTATTGAGAACTATTACAATTGTCCCAAAGCTTACCTACGCATTTTTAAAATAAACACAATACATGCATATAGTTAAAAACTAAACTGTAGACACTGAGGAAAATTAGAAGTTTTACCCCTGTCCCAGTCCTTTTTCGAGGAGTTAGTTTCTCTAAAGAATTCTTTGTCTTTCCATTAAAAAGTGCGTACATTCAGTATATACAAATGATATAATTCTGATTTTTTTGTACAATTATAATTGTACTAGATACATTCTTTTGAGTGTGTGTTTTTTGGAGAGGAGTTCATTTTTTTTATTGAGATATAATTGACATATAACATTATGTTAATTTCAAGTTTGTAGCACAGTGATTTGATATTTGTATACATTGTGAAATGATCACCACAGTAAGCCTAACTAATATCCATCACCACACATATTTACAATTTCTTTTCTTATGGTGAGAACTTTTAAAATCTACTCTCTTAACAACTTTCAAATATACAATACAGTATCATTAACTATCTTCACCTTGCTGTGGTTCACATCCCATGACATTTATTCTACAATAGGAAGTTTTATTCACTTAATAATATATCTTGGAGACGTTCCAACACCAGTGCCAGTAGAACTCCTCATTGTATTAAATAGCTGCATTCCAGGAGCCAAAAGCATTTTATTTAACCAATCCTGTGTTGATTATTATTTAGGTCATTTTCATTCTTTTACTGTCACTAACTTGTAAAAAGCATTCTTGGACATGTATCATGGAAGACTTGAAAGAATACCCATGAGATAAATTTTTAGCTGAATCACTGGGCCAATGAGGACAAGTAGGATAGCTTTGGATGAATGCTGTCTAATTGCCTTCCAACATGATTGCACCAGTTGATACTTCCACAGTGGCTAATAGTGAAAGTTTGCCCAAAGTTCCACAAACAAGAAGGTTCTCAAGCTTCTAACCATTAGCCTTTCGGCAGATGAAACTTAATATGTATTTAATCATCCTTTCCTATATTTGTTGCCAAAGTGTAAATTGAAAATCCATTTCCTTTATTTCTTTTTCTTTTTTTCTTTGAGTGAGGAAGATTGACTCTGAACTAACGTCTGTTGCCAATCTTCCTATTTTTAATTGAGGAAGATCGTCGCTGAGCTAACATCCATGCCAATCTTCCTCTAATTTGTATGTGGGATGCCACCACAGCATAGCTTGATGAGCGGTGTGTGGGTCCACGCCTGGGATCCAAACCCATGAACCCTGGGCTGCTGAAGCAGAGCATGCAAACTCAACCACTACACCACCAGGCTACTCTCTTTTATTTCTTTTTCTAATCATTTTTAGTCTAAAAAAATTAATCTGTAATCCCGTCTATAAATTTCTGAAATTAACATTTGTCCATTATGTGTTACATTTTTTTTCTTTCAGTATCCTGTTTTTTAAGCATGTTTTAGTTTGCAGAGGCTCCTTAAAGATTTTATATAACTAAATTATGAATCCTTCATTAACAAAAACTATGATTTTAAGTTGAAAATCAAAGAATTGGAACGAAATCATCTATAATAGTTTTTCTTCCTTATCTTTACTTTTTATATTTGCTTGTGTTTGATAACGCTTTGCAAATTTTAAATTCATACTTACATAAATGGTAGTGTCTATTTTAACTGGGAAAGTCCATGCCGTTTGGAAGTTATAATCTTTAGGTGCCTAAATAAAGAAAAGAAATACCAAGATTAAGTGTGTATAATAGAAAGCTTCATGCATGTTATTTCATATAATCCTTTTCATAACATGCTGTGTAGTTTTATTATCCCTTTTTATAAATGGAGAAATCTAGGCTCAGAGAAGCAAAGCCATTGTTACAGACTGCATACGGAGCATGTAGATAGGTCTAACTGATATCAGTGCCCCTCAGTTTTTCCTGGTGCCACGATGCTTCTCAGCTCAATTCAACGTTGTTTGCATAGGAAATATTATGGCCCAGAACTTGGTTTGTTGGTTAGTTATTTTTTTAATATACTCATCTGCCACTTTTTCCTGACCAGAAAATAGGATTCTTAAAGATGTCTTATTCTATGCACATTAAAAATGAGTCCAAAAATGAAGTACTTGAAACCGAAGACCAAATTTTCCAATTCTGATTCCCAAAGCACACATCTGAATAACCCAAAACAATTTTGAAAAATAAATATTGTAATAATATTGGGTTGAAGGAATAGGTAAACAAAAACCAGATAGGCTACTTTGATAGCTGTATGATTTAAGTTGCCATTTATTTTCGGTAATTGTTTTACATGTATTATCCGCTGCCTCTTCATTATTCTTTTCAATGCAAATTATGTAGAATAAAGAATACAAAATGGTGCCATATATTCTACTCCCTAAGGTTCAGAGAATGGGAATGTGGGACCCAAGTTTTTCTCACATATCCTCACCAGCATCTGTTAGCTGCTCTGTGGAGCCATCTCCATTTTCCTAATATGCCACAAGTAATAGTTGGAAATGTGGGTCAATAGCCTTGACCAAAGTTGTTATCTCATCCCATAAGGTGAAGAACGGGGTGTCTTTAGGCAATAGAATCTTTTCTATGATGTAAGTTTAAACTTTCCATTTAAAAAGTCCCTTGTGCAATGAGAGAACTGTCTTTCTTCAAAGGTGAACTCAACTTATCATATGTGCCCTACTTGTGTTGATGGCTGAATACCAACTTGCATTTGACAATAATGTTGCCCCTTCTGGATTAAAGTGTGGTCATTTCAACTCTCACCATTCCCTTCCTCTAATGTGATTTAAATTCTTAGGAGCTTTGCTTATGCCCCAGCAGAAAAGGAGGTGTGTCTATTCCATGTCACTTTGTCTCTTCTCTCTGACCATCAGTGTAGAGCAGCTGACCCAGCCCAGGATACAGCTTCTGCCTATTTCTGGCCATCATCATTCTCTGACATCTGCTGCAATTGGACAAGAGAGGAGTGAAGTTATCTGTTGTGGTCTCCCATGGCCTCCTATCACAAGGGCCAGGTATTCAGTATCTTTCTCATTATAACCACAGCCTTCTTTCTGACAGTCTCCTAGGCTCTCTCAGCATTTTTGCAGAAACTGAATAATTTTTAGCTATGTTTCTTACCACATTGTCCTAAAGGAAACCATGTATCAGCCCATCTGACCAGATACCCTCACTAATTGCTAACCTACCCGTCAGTCACCATACTGGTTACAGGGCTTGCCACAGAGGCTTTAGCTTTGAACTCTCAAAATTATTGTGATTTCTATTACATTTTTTACGCTTTCCACTAATGTGGAAGAATGTGGAACAGTGGGGAAAATGGGGATGCTTGCCAGAAGGGTGCTACTCAAGAAGCCAGCATTTAAAATTTCATCTTGCCTCTCTAGTTTTCCTTTTGTTCCCACAAACTTGCTGAATTTATGTCTTTTGGAGCAGAAATAACTTCCCTCGTCACCATGCAGTCTTCCCTATTCTGTGGTTTATAGTTTAGATTTAAAACTCTCAGTCTCCTAAGTTTTTGTTCTTTATCTTTAAAGTGATTTCAAAGACTCTTTTCTCTCTTAAGCTGTCATCATAAGCTTTCAAGGGCTTGTTTTAGAATGTAAAGGAATACTTTTCTCCTTTTTCTCCATATATGTGCCTTTCTCTTGAGGACAGAATTATAGAAACGTCTTTGATGCCAGTATGATATGGAGAAACGCACTGGGTATCCGGAAGTAGAGGGGTGAACTTAAGAATGATCGAGCAGCATTTTAATACCCCAAACTACTATACTCTTACACCAGTAAAAAGTGATAGAGAGTATTTAAGTTAGAGAAAGCCATCGGGAGAGAAAAGAGGCCAAATCTAAAGAGGAATTAAACACATCCCGTTTTTTCTCCTTATAGTAATGGTTGTTCTGTAACGAATAATGTTCATGCTGTCAAGTAGAATATATAGCAGCTTTGCACAGTTCATCACTCCTTCCTTCTTGAGAAGCTTTTCTTCATGCAGCTTCCAGGACTGCTTCTGTCTCTTCTGCTGCTTCATCCTATAAAATCTGAAGGATTTTACCTTAAGTTCAATTTGTGAAACTTTATCTCTTTGTTATTAACCAAAGTGATCTTATTTGGCTTCCTGACTTTAAATAATAGCAACATGTTAATCACTATCAATTGTCGATTGCTAATTTGGAGAATTGGGGATTTACTCATTCCTCTGCTTATATATATCTTTGACATCTTAAATTTAAAATATCCAAGAAACAAATTCACTTCCCCTAAAACACATTCATCAAACAATCTCCCCATCTCAGTAGTGGTAACTCCATTCTTCCTAGTATACTTTAGACAAAATTTTTTCTCTCACACCCTTTATCCAATCTAGTAGTAAATTCTCTCAGCTCTACTTTCAAACTATATTCAAAATTTGATCACTTCTCACCACCTTAACCACTACCAACTTTGCCTCAGCCACTATTATTTCATCTATGTTGTAACTGCTTATGAATCAGAAATCCTAATTTCCAATTTCACCTTGTCTCCCCTCTGCTCCGTTGTGCACACAATTTCAAGGGGGAGCCTCTTAAAAGGCTCATAAAAGAAAATTTCACCTTGTCCTCAAAACCCTCCAGTGGCTTTCTGTTTCCTGCGTGGGATTAAAAAGAGGATAAAGTCCTTACAGACACCAAATAGGTCACATATAATCAACTGCCTGGTTACCTCTTACCTTTAACATTCTTCCGCTTATTAATTAACCCCCAGACACACCAGATTTCTTGCTGTTGCTTGAGCATTCTGCTGACTTAGGGCTTTTGCACTTGCTGTTCCCACTGCCTTGAACAATCTTCCTGTGGGTTTCCTAGAAAACAGCCTGGGACAAAATTTTTGTGCTAACCTTTTATTGGATGTTGCAATCTCAGGAAAGTAAGAGTGTGGGGAAAAGGGAAGTAGATCAAGGAAGAATGGAATGCAAACACAATGTGGTGTGTGACTGAGCTGGCCAGATTTACCAAAAATCATAGCACGTTGCTAGTCTGTGTGGTAAGTCTCTGGAGAGGTCGTTTGGAGGCACTGCATCTTGGGGCAGTCTGTCAGAGGAAGGAAGGAGAAGAATTTAGTTGCTCGCTCATTCCTGTCTCTCACTGCTGAAAATTCAACACATAGGGATTCAACTCCCTCATAATTCTTAAGTTAATCGGGAGCACTGAGCAGAAAAACAAGGCTGAACATTCTGGGTGAGCACCTGTACTGAGTCTGGTACAACCCACCCCTTGTATACATAGATTCACTTACACCCTCTTCTGAGAATGTGATGCCCTCAGTTCTTCCAACTAGAGAGGAGGTACAAGTCCGATAAAGATGAGACCAGTTACAATGTCCCAAAGACCTAAAACCATAACTCCTGGGACTACAGCTATTCCAGAAATCACAAGTGATCTTTTTCAACCTTCCTTAGCTTCCCATTCCATATTCCTCTCATTTTCAGTGAGAAATTTGAATGATCTAGTTTGCTTGCCTGGAAAGTCTCTCCAGCCCTGAGGAGTCATTACTCTTCTTGGCCTTGTCCTTAACAGACCATGGTTGCTGTAATTACCCAACACTGTTATCACTAAACATGACTGCCTCAAAAAATACCTCAGAAAGTCCTTTAGGCCTCAGACATTACTTACACTTGTGTAAGTAATGTAAGCAATCCCAGATCCCAGAGGTGTATTTATAGTGAAGCTAATTAATCTTAAAGATCCAATGCCTGTAGCCTACAAGGGATCCTTCAGAAACCCTATTAGTAATTTTTATTCTCTTTTTATAAAGAAATCCCCCCACCAAATTTTGTAATCTTCAGGCTCCACAAAATTTGGATAATCAGAGTCAACTACTCAAATGAGTACAATGATTCTTTTTTCCTGTCAATCCGCTGGCTTAAGACATCTAAATAGGTGGTAGCAGCTGCTTCCAGTTCAGTGTAATTTATATAATGTCTCCCGGCAGATGTGTTACTCCAAGAAAAAATGGCTTCTAACCTGACGAAGCTTAAAATTACACAACCATCAAACAAAATTGTACAGTTGGTCACTAAGAGTGATGTGAGAGGAGCCAATCCTGCTTCAGACTTTGGTTCTGGGATGCATTTCTGCTAGTTCTTGAGAACACAGTACTATAGATTGGCCATTGGTTCAATGCTGGGATTGCTTCTTGGAGGATAGCATCTTAAACCTAAGGTAACATCTCAAATAAGCATTTAACAAGCTGGACCACTCTTCTATTACATGAGCTGCTTCTAATTTATAGGGTACATGGTAAGTCCTGTGAATTCTACATTTATAAACACATTGTTGTATCTCCCATGCCATAAGACTGGTCACTTTGAGGCAAAATTGAATGGATTGCCAAGTCAATAGAAAAGTCCTTCTGTATGTTTTCAGATAGTGCTGCATGCAGAATCATTATGACCCAGACTCTACCATGAAGGCAATGATGGTGCTCAGCGACTCTCTCTCTCCAATGAATGTCAAAATCTCATCTCTATGGTTTTCGAGAATGTGGTTGGTACCAGGCAGTAATCTCTAGAGTGTCATCAAATGCACTGATCAGGAAACTATGGCAGAGCAAATCTGGTGAGGTGCACAAACATGACTTGCCCCCTCACTTCTTTCTCAATCTATAATCTTATTTCAGAGGCCTTCACTCAGCTCTTCACATAAAAAAGTATCATTTCTGCAATATGTCTCCAGATCCAACCTATCCTCCTTTATTTTTCCTTGAAACACACATCACATCTAACATTAAATATTGACATGTTTATTTTTAATGTCTGTGTTACTACTCTAAAATGTAAGTTTCATGAAGGCACAATTTTGACTGTTAAATTCTCTATACCTGTAACAATTGTGGTACATTCTAGGCTATCAATATATATTTTCATAAATATGTAAATTAATGCATTTGGGAGATAGATTTTAGAGTAATTGAGGTCTTCACAAAAAATAACGTATCATTCAGAGAAGGCAGAGCTGATTAGAAAGCCATTGTGGGGCACCTAGCTTGGACCCTGTGACTACCCAGTGACTATCAGCAGGGTTTGCAATAGAGGTAGGCCTGGAACACACACACTTTCTGCCCTTCAGTCATAGTCAGTGGATTGGGATTTAGGAAGTGGGGTAAAAGATTGGTATTTTCTCTTAAGAGAAAAATAAAAGAGGAAAATGAAGAGAAAGAAAGTATACAGTAGTCCCCCTTTATCTGCTGTCTTGCTTTCACAGTTTCAGTTACTCTGTCAACTGCAGTTCGAAAATAATAAGTAGAAAACTCCAGAAATAAGCAATTCATAAGTTTTAAATTGCACACCATTCTGAATAGCGTGATGCAATCTCGCACCATCCCACTCTTTCCCTCCCAAGACGTGAATCATTCCTTTGTCCAGAGTATCCCAGCTGTACATGCTATCTTCCCGTCGGTCACTTAGTAGCTGTCTGGATTATCAGATCAACTGTCAAGGTATCGCAGTTCTTGTGCTCAAGTAACCCTTAATCTCTTAGTGGTGGGAGGGTTGGAGTTGAAAAAATAATTCTCATAATTTCATTCTTTTTTGAATGTCTTAAGTAGTGACAAAAGCCAGAAATGATTCTTTGGTTAAATTATTTTTCCGTTAGCCTACAGGCCTAACACAAGGAGAGAGGGTAGAAGGATTAAATCTGTTCACTATAGTAGAGATCCCTAGATTTCTGATATACCTCACAGAGGGAAATCACCTTTATTATAAATCAACATTTAGGACCAGAGTGGGAAAAAAAAAAAAATCTTAGTCATCATTGCCCACCTCACAAGTCTTGTCTCAACAATTTGTACAGAAAATAACTCCAGTATTTGCTGAATGATCCTAAGACTAGCAATGATTATGTCATATTACCAATAAGCATGAAGTAATAAAAATAGTTTCATAATCAGATATCCTACTATGAAAATGGAGCATGAGCTGCATGAGCAAAGCCAATGCTATGCCATTCATGAACTCAGGAAGAACAGTAATCCTAACCAGAGTTTCTCTGAGATGTATCCAGCAGAGCAACTGTTAGCAGAACTGAGTTCATGCTTTATCACAGCATGTACTTTATGGGGACCCTTGGGGAAAATTCCCTTCAGTATAAGAACCAGAAATAGTTGTACTTCTGAAAAACTGGTTTGCTTTTTTTTAATGGATGTTACGTCTTATGTAACTGATCTTGTTGCCCTCTTTTTTGTAAGAAAGGTTGGAACCAAGTGTCAATTCACCTCTAGCAGGCATAGCTTCTCTGCATGTTTCGTTTTTGTGGGAAAAGCACATTACGGCTTTATCTTATTTTTTAGCAAAAAAGAAAGACTAATTTTCTTCTTGATTTCCCCATTTCCTTGGTTAATTTTGAATGCCTATAGTACTCAGCTCTGGATAGTCTCTCAACACACAGTACAATTTAAACATACATATTTGTCTTCTCTTCTCATAGAGACCCATAATTCATAGGCTATTTACATTCATTAAATATTCCAGATAAGTGGAATAAATCAATGATGTAGTTATTTTATCATTTTGTTGCACCCGGAAATACACAAATAGTAAAATAAATGAATTCAACCCTGATAAGAATCTTGATGTGTTACTGCTAAAACAAAAGTAAAACAGAAAATGCTGTCTACCAGCATTTCATTCATAAATCTCATCTATCCACTAAGTAATTCATTTCTCCACTTGCTTTGTCTAAATGAATTAACTGAGCTCAGAAAACCAAATAGGTTGAGAAACAATTCATATAAAACTAAGCAAGCTTAGGCTAAGCAACCCAGGAACCAGAGGCAAGCTCTTAAAGATAAATTTCTCTCTATGCCAGAAAGAATGAGAGGATTTTCTGTTACGCAGTATGATGAGATTGGAGAGAGGGGAAAGGGGGCTGTTGAGATAAGCTTACACCTCTCCACAGATCATTCAGCCTCAATGAGAATTATGCCATGCATAGGCAGTAACCTAATCTCAGTTTATACTATCTGTATGCCATTAATGCTTTCAAACACCATGAGGCTGGAGAAGGAATATACTAAAATAAAACATGAGAAGTTAAAGATATTTGCTCAGTTGCGTAATCATTAAATTACTCTACACACATTTATCATAATAATATATACTTTGAATGCTGCATTTTTCCACAACATACAGAAAAGTTTGGGGGAAATTAATATTTATACAAACATCCTCTTTGATGGAGTACTACAGATGAAAGGATAAACAGGCGGTGTTTTCTATGATTAAATTTTTTTTTTTTTAAGATTTTATTTTTTCCTTTTTCTCCCCAACGCCCCCCGGTACATAGTTGTGTATTCTTCGTTGTGGGTTCTTCTAGTTGTGGGTTCTTCTAGTTGTGGCATGTGGGACGCTGCCTCAGCGTGGTCTGATGAGCAGTGCCATGTCCGCGCCCAGGATTCGAACCAACGAAACACTGGGCCGCCTGCAGCGGAGCGCGCGAACTTAACCACTCGGCCACGGGGCCAGCCCCTCTATGATTAAATTTTTATTGTGGCTTCTCTTTTATTTCTAACTATTGCTGCTACCACCACCACCTTGCTCTGAAGGCGATCTTTTTGACTATATGTGTGTAAATTCCATTTTTGCTGGGTTTAGCCAAGGAAGACTTGGAATTCTCAAAATAATTTGTTACTGAGCAATGGGCTCATTCAGCTTGCCACAAGACTAGCCAAAAAGTCAGGAGGCTGGGGCCAGCCCAGTGGTGCAGTGGTTAAGTTCACACATTCCACTTTGATGGCCCAGGGTTCGCTGGTTCAGATCCCGGGTGCGGATCTATGCACTCCTTGTCAAGCCATGCTGTGGTAGGCATCCCACGTATAAAGATGGGCACGGATGTTAGCTCAGGGCCGGTCTTCCTCAGCAAAAAAGAGGAAGATTGGCAGCAGATGTTAGCTCACGGCTAATCTTCCTCAAAAAAAAAAAAAAGTCAGGAGGCAAGTCAATGGAATAGAAGGGTTTATTCATTTTTACCAGGAAAGGCAGAAGATGGTAGACTAATGTCCTTAAAGCTCATCTTCCAGAACAGAGATTACAGGCCAGTTATATAGGGGCTGGTCTCCCAGTGGGGCAGACATCTGGTCTTAGTTCCTGATAATCTTTTGCTTTTCCCCCTTGTGACCAACGTTCCTGTTTTCAGGAGATGCATATGTGTCTGAGACAGAAGCAACGCTTTATACCTTGATTTAATTTAAAGACAATAAGAATGGTTGAAACAGATAAAACTAAAATATTGTAGGATGTTAAATGTCAAGATAATGTTTGTCAGTTTGGAAGGTGGTGGTTAGGACTGAAGGTTTCCAGGGTGCTGGTGATATGCTAGTAATATCTGTCATTTAACCTTAGTGGTGGTTTGCATGGCTTTGTTCATTTTGTATCTTCTCACCCTGTACAATTATAATTTGTGTAACTTAATGTTTGTAAGGTATACAAACATAGTTTGTGCAACTTAATGTTTGTAAGTTATTCAAACATAGTTTGTGCAACTTAATGTTTGTAAGTAAAATGCTTGAAAGGGTGAAAAAATAAATAAACATTTTAACGTAAAAAAGATAAGAATATGTATAGTAAAGATTACTGTTTACGTGAGTGATACTTATATTTTTACTAAATTGAAAGAACATAATACAAAATGAAATAAAACAGAATTCATTAAAAAAAAACCCTCCAACTTCAGAAGCCCAGAAACACAATTGTTGACAGAGGGTGTATTTATTTTCATTCCAAGAGAAATAAAGTTTAAGCAAAAACCAAAAATTGATCTGGCAAGCAAAAATTTACAAGTTCTTTCCCTTCCTTAAAATCTCCCCAAGGATTTCACGTATTACAGTAAAACTCCTTCACGGGTTTTTCACAAGCTGGCTCCAGTCCACCTCTACAGCCTTCCCCAAATGTGCTGTGCTTGTATGTCACTTTTCCTTACCTTATTAGCCATTGCTTCTCTCAGGGGAAATCCCTACAACTTCTCTCACCAGAAAAATGTCAATTCCAGAGCAAATAGCACCTCATCTGATATGCTTCCTTGACATTCCATGGGAGAGGTAACTGCTTTTTTATGTTACCACTTTTTGAATGTAATTCCCATGTTTATTTATCCCTTCATTGTAATGCATTTTCCTCAGTAGCTGCTTTGAAGACTGTCTGTCCTAACAAACTCTAAACTCATTATACTAAATACATATTATCTTTATATTCTCAGCTGACCCATATTAGCATGCAATTAATCTTTATTGAATCAATAAAATTGGAATGTAAGATACTTCAAATCCCAATACAGTTTTTTAATCTTACTAATATTTTTCTGCCCATCACAATCATGTACTAGTGAGTTGGTCATATTTCAATGGGAACTTTAATCAGTTCTATGCCTCAAGTCCTACACATTATTTCTAAGAAATATCAGTATATTCAATTATCTCAGAAAAAACAATTTTTTTGAGTAAGTAAGCTGGGTGAAGATTGTTCTGCCCAGAATCAGAAAATTATTAAAATCTACTCAGGAAAAATTGCAAAGCCATAACACTTTGAAATAGTTTTATTAACAAACAAATATTGTTATTTGATCTTGTAATGAACATTAAAATTGTGAACCCCATCATTATCACATGTACTTAGAAAAGCAGCAGTCCTGGTGGAAACCACAGAGGCTTATACTTATTGCTACTTATCTGGATTGTATCTCCAAAATGGTATAATGATTTGCGTTTCTTTAAAGTTCTTTTGAATTTACCTGTTATGTAAAGCTGAAAGGTGTGGTGAAAATCAATTAAGAAAGTTCTGGTGTCGAATCCTGGCTCTTCTTATGAGCTAATTGTGATACTTGCCCTGATATCAGTTCCCCTACATTAAATCCAGCATATATGGGGTTAAAACCAAAGCACTCATTCCTTGCTTATTCCTTGGCTTACTGGCTCCAGAATTCACTATAAGCCATGGAGACAGATGGCCAAGGACAACCAACTGGATTCCCTTTCTTCTTCCTCTCTGTAAGCAGCCTTACAAGCCCCAACAAAGGCTGGTGGGAAATCTCCAGCAAGGCCACAGACTCCCCCTGCTCCCTACAAACACAGACATTCCTGCCAACCTTTAAAACCCCTCACCTCCCGTCTTTCGGTGAGATGAGATGAGACAAGACAGATTTGAGGGCTCACTCTTGTCTCCCAGCTAACATCACCCAAAATAAAAACCCTCTCCTTGCCGTAAGCCTAGCGTTCTAGTTTTCACTTGGCCCCTCTTTTGTGGTGGGTAGAGAACCTGTTTGCAGCCAGTAACAATTGCTCATGAGTGTTACAATCAAAATCTTGGAATTTCAGTTTTATCTCATATAAGATAGATATCATAAGCATAATCTTTTGTCTTCAGCATGTTGAAGGTTCAATGAGATTATTCATGTAAAACTATTATGTATAGAAGATCTTAATATCTGTAAGAACTAATTGATCTTTGATTCCTGAAATCATTTTATTTGTGCCATCCCAGCTTAAGGGCATGATCTAAGCTTACAGATCTTCTGTGTATAAATGAGGATTTTTGTTTTCATTTAACAGCAAACCAAACTAAAGTAGTTTGAACAAATAGGTTTATATTTTTCATGGCCTAAAACAAGGAATAGAGTGGTAGGGCAATTCTGGCAGCTGCAAATCTAAGCAGCACGGTTGTGGAAAGTGGTGGCACCCTCTGCATCTGTCCTTAGCAGGAAAGTAAAAGACCTTCCCCATGTCTGACTGAGTGGAATTGAGTGACATTGCTACACTTAGTTGCAAGGGAGTCTGGGAAATTGGGTATCTCACCCCCCATCTTGTAAGTGGGAAATAGCAAGGGAGAAGGGTGTTAGAAATAGGCTTTCAACATTTTTTTTACTTTCCCACTGAGCTATTTAAACATTAAGAAAGTGCTAGCATTAGAGCCAAATATATGCTATGGTATGATCAAGTTGCTCTCATTTCAAAGCAAACATTAATTATCAGTTAAGCTTAAAATATAGCTAGGGTAGAGATAATACACTTGATTTCACTTCTCTTATGTCCTTATTAAGTAAAAATATACTACTTTGTTTTTCCCTTTCAGTGTGTTTATGTTGTCCATTTGAAATGCATGTTAGGTTCATTTGCTTCTAGTTGAATTCTATTTGGGTTTACCTTTCCCTATGCTTGTTTATTGAATCAGTTTTTGAGTTTGTGAAATATTAATATGATTATAAATTCAGAATTTTAAAAAAGGTATACTCAGAGAAGTGTCCTGCCCACACCCTTCTTCCCTTTCCACTGCTCCCATCCTCTCTACCAACTTCCCACCTACCTTCCATAAGTAAATAATCACATTAGTTTCTGATTTATCCTCTGTGTGTGTTTTGTGCAAATGAGGAAACATATGTGTTCTGGGTTTTTTGCCCATTTTCTATTTCATTTTGATCTTGTTCTCCTCAACCAATCTGTTGTTAGTGCCATCAAGGTAATTGTGACTATTAGTGACCCTGTGTACAGCAGAGAAGAACCCTGCCTTATCTTTTTGCACCATCCTCTCACCTTCCAGTGCTATATCACACAGTGTCCTGCTGCTATTCATAGGATTTTCAGGGCCAATTTTTTCAGAAGTGTGTGCCAGCTCCTTCTGCCTAGTCTATCTTGGTCTGGAAGTCCTGCTAAAACCTGTCCACCATGGGTCACCCTACTGGTATTTGAATATCAGTGGCACAACTTTGAGCATCAGGCAACATGCAGCTGTTACAGCACGACAACCAACAGATGGATGCTGTAGTTCCCTAACCGGGAAACACACCTGGGCTGCAATGGTGAGAGCGTGGAATCTTAACAACTAGACTACCAGGGCTGGTTCCTCAACCAATAAGAGTCATTTGTTTAGGATGTTAGTGCTTTATCTGTGATAGGTGTTACAAATATTGTCTCCCAGATATCTCGTTGTTGTCTCTTGTCAGTCATCTCTTGACATTTTTAAAAACGTTTGTGATCATACACAAGGCATTCTTTCAAATTGTAGGAAATTTTATTGGTCATTTCTTTTATCACATCTGAATTTTGAGTCCTGGCTAGAAAATATTTATTTACATGTAGATTATAGAGGAATACATCCCTGTTTTCTTGTAATACTTGAATTCTTTCATTTTTACATTTAAATCTATGATCCTGAAATTGCTTATTTTTACAGCAAAAGTTGTGTCAGAAATTTATATATTGTATGTATAATTCTTACTTAATTCTCCATTGATTAGTACCTGTTTAAGTAAGATTTGTGGATAGACACAAATATATTTTCAATTATATTGTCACTTCAATTTGCAAGGGATAGGATAAATGTGGAAATGTAAATTATAACAGAGCCATTACGGTTTTTTATCTCTTCATATTTCTAAAATATTTCACCTAAAAAAGAATCATTTGAGAAAAAGAGAAATCCATGAAGTGATATTATTTTAAAGCATTTTCCAGTTTATGATCTTTTAATTCTTGTGGCAAATTTTCGTAAGTTTTATTATTTACACTTATCTTAAGTAAGGTATTTTAAAATAATAGTTTGCAATTAACAAAAATTAGTCAAGGAATGAGGCCATAGTTCTTCCTTCTACTTCTTATTACCAATTTTATAAGGAAAATGTGTATTCCAATTATCTTTAAAAGGTAATTGTTGAATATAGCATATCATTCTATTTCAAAGTATTTCAGTTTATTTTTCACCTTGAAGTTGCTTTGATGTTAAATATTCAATGAGATACCATAATACATGAGTATCTCTAGATTGTATGCATTATATAAGAACAAAGGAGCATTTGGTCTTGTTTTTATTGGACACTACTAGAAAAAACTGAAAAGAATAATAATGCAAATTCTGATCTCAGCTTCATTTTATCTATTCTGACTTCCATCAAAATCACATAAATCTATAGAAGTTTACATTTAATAATAGTTAAAATTAAAGACTATGTCATAGAGAAAAATAATTTTCAAATGTGATCATTGTATCTCATTAGGACTTGAGAAGTGGGGTTGTAAAAATTATATAAAATATCATGTTAAACTGAAAATTATTTTAGAAATAACTACTTTGTTCTCAGATTAAACAATGAAATGAACTAGAAAACACAGCCATGCGTTGCCTAATGACACTTTGGTCAGTGACGAACTGCATGCATGATGGTGGTCCCATAAAATAATAATGGAGCTGAAAAATTCCCATCACCTGTGCCATCATAGGCATCATAGCTGTCCTAATACCATAGTGCAACACATCACTCACATGTTTGTGGTAATGCTGGTGTAAACAAATCTACTGCACTGCCAGTCATATAAAAGTATACCACATACAACTATGTACAGTACATAATACTTGATAATGATGGTAAACGATTATTTTAAGGTTTATGTGTTTACTATACTATACTTTTTTTGTTACTTTAGAATGTACTCTTTCTACTTATTAAAAAAAAGTTTAGGGTCAGCTTGGCAGTGTAGCAGTTAAGTTTGTGCACTCCACTTCCACAGCCTGGGGTTCATGGGTTTGGATCCCCAGCATGGACTTACACACTGCTCTTCATGACATGCTGTGGAGGCATCCCATATGCAAAAAAGAAGAAGATTGACACAGATATTGGTTCAGGGACAACTTTCCTTACCAAAAAAAGAAAGAAAAAAATTTGCTGTAAAACAGTGTGTTACACCGGCAGCATCCTCATACATTGCATGTTTACGGTGTCTCTTGATTGCATCATTTTCTCTTGTGCTTGATTTAATCTCACGTTGTTTTGTTCATATGGCCTCTAGGTATGCAAAATCCACTGCTAACAATGCCAGTAAGAGGTCATGTCAAGTGATTGACCTGGAAACAAAATTAAAAGTGATTAATGACTACAAAAGTAGAAAATCAGTGATGGTTATTGCTCACCAGTCAGGCATGTTCCATTCCACTATAGCTACAATCTTGGAGATCAAGAACAAGCGATGGAACGTGTTAAAGGATCTGCTTCATTGAAGCCAATAAGACTAACAAAACTTCAAGAAGGGCCTATATCAGACGTAGAGAAACTTCTAATGACCTGGATTGGAGTCTAGATGCAGAAGTATATCCCCCTCAGCACCATGACTATCACGGCTAAAGAAAAAGTTTGTTTGCAAGGTTAAAATGAAAGGCTGGACCCACCTATGATATTGAATTTATCGCTAGCTCCAGGTAGTTGAAACAATCTAAGAATTGTAATTCATTACATCATATGAAAGTGAGTGATGAGTCTGCGAATGCTGATGTGAAAGCAGCTGAAAAATTTTTGGAAACTCTAGATAAGCTGATTGGGGAGGAAAATTACTTGCCAGAGCAAATATTCTATATGCATGAAAGCTTCCTATTCTGGAAACAGATTCCTGAGAGGACTTTCATCCATAAGTAGGCCAAGTCAATGCCAGTTTACAAGGCTTTTAAGGACAGGGTAACAGTCTTTCTTGTGGCAATGTTGCAGGCTACAAACTGAAATCCTTTGTGATCCGACACAATGAGGACCCCAGGGCCTTCAAGCACATCAATAAGCACACAGTGCCAGTGCACTACAGGAACAATCAAAAGTCATGGATGACCCAGCTTCTCTTCCAAGATGCCCTCCTGAATTGCTATGCCAGCAAAATAGAGAATTACTGTTTGGAGAATAACATACCTTTCAAGATTTTGCTTATTGTTGATAGTGCTCCTGGACATCTTCCTTTTATTGGTGATCTTAATCCCAATAGCAAAGCAGTGTTTCTCCCTCCAAATACCACCTTTTTGGTCCAACCAGTGGATCAAAGGGTTGCAGCGTCTTTTAAGGCCTACTACCTGGGTAGAACCCTTGCCCAGGCTATTGATGCAACTAAGAAAGACACTAATGCAATTCTGGAAGGATTACAATTCTATGACTGCATCAAGAACCTTGCTTGGGGCCGGCCCGGTGGCACAGCGGTTAAGTTCGCACGTTCCGCTTCTTGGCAGCCCAGGGTTCGCCTGTTTGGATCCCAGGTGCGGACATGACACCGCTTGGCAAAAGCCATGCTGTGGTAGGCTTCCCACGTATAAAATAGTGGAAGATGGGCATGGATGTTAGCTCAGGGCCAGTCTTCCTCAGCAAAAAGAGGAGGATTGGCAGTAGTTAGCTCAGGGCTAATCTTTCTCAAAACAAAACAAAACAAAAGAACCTTGCTTGGTCTTGGGGTGGTGTCACCAAGGAGAGTATGAATGGCCTCTGGAAGAAGGCACTCAAGAGCTTTGTCCACAGTTTCAAAGGATTTAGGGATGAGGATGTTGCAAAAATCAACAAGACTCTGGTTGAGATGGCAAACTTGAACTTCAGTGTGGATGAAGATGACATTGAGGAGATCCTAGAGGTGGTCCCTGAGGAACTGACTGATGAGGAGTTGTTGGAACTAGAATGGGGAATGTATAGCTGAAGAAGAAGCAAGAGAAAAGGAAACTGTGGGAGAAGGAAAAGAAGAAGAATATTCACAGTGAAGAAAATTTACAGTGAAGTGTTTAGCAGAAGCTTTTGCGTACCTCAACGATATCCTTAAAAAGTTAGAAAACAGGGACCCCAATACCAAAAGATTTTCATTAATAAAGAGCAGTGTTCATAGCACATTATCTGATTACAGGAAAATCTATGATGAAAAAAGAAACAAACTAGGCAAACCACCATGGACATATTTCTGAAAAAAGTGTCACCTCCTCAAGAAGAGCCTCAGGCAGGTCCTTCAGGAGGTACTCCAGAAGAAGGCATTGATAGCGTAGGAGATGACAGCTCCATGCATGTTATTGCCCCTGAAGACCTTCCAGTGGGACAAGATGTAAAGGTGAGAGGCAGTGATGTTGATGATCCTGACCTTTTCTAGGCCTAGGCTAGTATGCGTGCTCGTGTATTAGTTTTTAACAAAAAAGTTTAAAAAGTAAAAAAACTAAGTAAATAAATTTAAAAAGAGAAAAAAGTTTATAGAATAAGGATAAAAAGAGACAATATTTTTGTCCAGCTGTACAATGTGTTTGTGTTTTAAGCTATTAAAAGTTTGTAAAGGAAAAAAGTTACAGTAAGCTAAGGTTAATTTATTATTGAAGAAAGAAAAATATTTTTTTATGAATTTAGCATGGCCCAAGTGTACAGTGTTTATAAAATCTATAGTAGTGTAGTGTAGTATGTCCTAGGTCACTCTCTACTCACTCACTGCCTCACCCAGAGCAACTTCCAGTCCTGCAAGCTCCATTCGTGGTAAGTGCCCTGTATAGATGTACCATCTTTCATCTTTTACACTGTATTTTTACTGTACCTGTTCCATGTTTAGATATGTTTAGATACACGAATACTTACCATTGTTTGCATTGCCTAATTGCCTACAGTATTCAGTACAGTAACATGCTGTACAAGTTTGCAGCCTAGAGGAAATAGGCTATATCAACTAGGTTTGTGTAAGTAAACTCTATGATAGTCACACAATGACAAAATTTCCTAACAATGCATTTCTCAGAACGTAACCCCATTGTTAAGCAACACATGACCAAATACATTTTGTTCATCTGTAAAGTGAATTTCTCCCCACATACTATTTATTCCATTACATTCTGAACAGTCTTATCTCAATTTGAGGAATACAATTTATATTTTTAAAAATGAAAATACCATAAGAAAAAGCATTTCATAAATTGTGTACAGAAGAATAAGAAAATGCTTGTCCAGCATTTTCTATTTTAACACTTATGCAATACTGGACTATTGTGCCTATGCTATTTCCCTATGCTATATCCCCAAAGATATCACTTTTAAGGTGAGAGCCACAATGCCTAAGTTGTGATGCTGGGAAAACAGCCAAGGTCATACTGCAATTTTATATTTTCATTTGGTAGATTCTCCCAACCCAATTCTCCTAAGCTGAGGCAGCCAAATAAATGCTTAATTGTCTTTCTGTCATTTTAAGATGTAATAATGAAGGCCTTGGATCATTTTTAGGCTGGGGTTAAATCTTACAGTTGACCCTAGTTACACCAATAAAAATGGGGAGGAAAGTAAACGTAAAATGTATTTCTAAGAATTTGACCATCTTCAGCAGACATGATTCTCAAATCACTGAGCAGTGTAATTAGAATTATTTGCTGTGATACAAAACGACATGCAGTTTTCTGTCTACTTGGGGAAATCTGATGTCAGAGGCATCATCATTGATGGCCTTACTATCCCACATAAATACTGTAAAATTTTAGGTATTCCAAAAATATTCAGTAGTCCTACTTTCTCAGTTCACATATTATTGACCTGGTAAATCTTTTAGATGAGAGAAATAGTTTGTGTGCTCCTCAACTATATATCCATTCTAGATATTCAACTAAGTGATATGTTAATTATAAGATAAATATTTTTGATCATGTATTTAAGCCATCATAATGATTCTATTGTACTAGATTCTGAACAAGTTGCTTGTTCCCTCTTTAGATTATAATTCTGGCATTTGATAGCATTGACTACTAGTTGTTGTTATCTGACATGCTTTCCACCAGCATAATGCTTTGTTCAGAATGATTGCATTTGTACCAAGAAACTTGACAAATGTCTTGATACTTCCTAAATGTCCAGTTAATCAAATTTACATTGAAATTTTGATACAAAAAGTCACCCCCTTCCTCACCCTAAAGGTTAAAAAAGTTAAGTAACAAGAGAAACAATTAAGATGAGGGATGATTTGGGTTTTTTTCACTTTAGTAGTCTCATATTGAGATACTCCCATGTTTGTTCATTTATTCAGTAACTATTTACTGAATGCCTCTTATATGCCAAGCACTGGACTAGGTATCAGAGATATGGTGCTGAACTCAGAGCAAATGTCCCTGTCCTGCTGAAGTTGCCACCTGATTAGAAACAGGTGTTAAATCACTAATTTTTCAAATCAAATATACAATTAAAAGTGATAGATGTATTCTAAGAAGAAACATAAATTACGATAAAATAAAGAGATATGATTTAAATTCACAGGGCTCAGAGAAATCTTTGCACATACATATACACATACACGTAATTCCTTCTCATGTTTGGGGTCTCTGTGTGTACTCACACAGTTCACACACACACATACATACACATATTTGTTTGTGTATATGAAAATGTATATATATCATATATAGAAATGTTTACATGTATATATAATATACATGTAAAATACAGATGCTTTAACATAAGTAGGAGTTAGACAAACAAAGTTGGAGATAAGAGGGAGGAAAGACAGATGCAGAATATGCAAAGGGCCTGAGGTCAGAAACAGTTGACAGAAGGCCAGTGTGGCTGCAGTACAGAAAGAGAGCCAGCAGGAAGTAAGACCAGGTGGAGTAAACTGCTAGATTATGCAGAGTTTTACTGGCTACATTAGAGATTTTAAATTTTATACTAATACAATGAGAAGGTTTTGAAGGGTCTTAAGCAAAATAGTGGAGAAGCAGTTTCCCTTTGGCTGTAATGTATAAAATGGTTAGGGTGGGTATGGGAGGTAGTTCTGAAAGTGGGAGAAACAAATAAGAAGTACAGACAGGGTGGTTAAGTTCACGCGCTGCGCTGCAGGCAGCCCAGTGTTTCATTGGTTCGAATCCTGGGTGCAGTCATGGCACTGCTCATCAAACCACGCTGAGGCAGCGTCCCACATGCCACAACTAGAAGGACCCACAACGAAGCATATACAACTATGTACTGGGGGGCTATGAGGAGAAAAAGGAAAAAAATAAAAATCTTTTAAAAAAAAAAGAAGTACAAACAAAAACTGCTGGTAGCTTGGCCAAGAAGGCTTCCTTTTTATACAGAAAAAGTAAATAGAAACAAGAACTCTTTGAAGTAAAGATGGGCTATAGTTGTGAATTGGTGGGAGGTGAAAGACAAGCTTCTGGCAGAGCAAGTGGATGGTGGATATTTGAGGAAGCACACTGGAGGAGGGAAAGGCTGTGGGCACCCTGAGGAGTCTAGTGCACCCCCTGTTTATTAATTTGAGATGCCTGTGAGCCATCTAGTGGAGATGTCAAGGAGGGAATTCAATGTCTAATTCTAAAGTCCAAAAGAGAGGTTTGAGATTTGCATGTGCATTTCTCTAGCATATAGATGATGTTTAATGTCAGGGAATGGATAAGATGACCTAAATTGAGAGTACTTGTTGAGAAGAGAAGACCAACTATTAAAGAACCTAATATATTGAGTAAGGGTTCTTGATGTTTTTGTGTATATAAAATTTCCCTGGGTTATCTGATAAAATGTAGTCCCAGACTCACTCACTAAAAGTCTGGAATGGAACCCAGAAATATGCATTTGAAAAACATTCCTTATGATTCTGAGGTAGTTGTTTCACTTTGAGAATAAAACATTAGCATTGTTTCAGCTTGAAAAAAACCCAGGAGACAAAAAAGGACATTGCACAATTCTATACAGAATACCTTACATTCAAAAAATGGAAAAACTAAAGGTCAGTGTGCCTGAAGCACAGAGAAAAGTGACCAAAAATGAGGTTGGAGAAATAAGTGAGGACCACATGATGTTGCGTTTTGTAGGCTGTACTAGGAATTTGGGACTTTTTCTTTAAGGTTATCGGAATGCATAAAAGGCTTTAGGCATAATTGACATGACCAGATATATGTTACAGAAAAAATAACTATTTGGAGAGTATAGACTGGTTTTCATATAGAAGACTGAATATGGAGGGTCCAGTTAATAGTTGCAATTCTGCTGGTAATTAGAAATAGGATGGTGATAGTGTAAATGGACCCAATACAGATTGGAGGAAAATGTAGAAAAGAAAATGGCCAGGATTTGATAATGTGTATGATATGGAAAGGGGCAAAAGATAGGGAAAGGGCAGAATGAGCTTATCAAACTGGGTTTTTGGCTTCCCCAAGTGTGTGGAAGATGGAACCAATCATGGCCATAGGAAATGTTGGAAGAGAAATTGGCTTTGTGGTATTAGGTAGAGGTGGGAAGATCATGAGTGTTGTTTCTACATGATGAGCTTGAATGAAATGCTAAAATGAAGATGTTAAACAGGCCTCACAGTGGAGACTCATAAATGTATACAGGCGGAGATAGTAACTAAAGCTGTGAATGTCTGTAGGAGCATCTGTGAAGAAGAAATGGCATACAGGAATTGCTCTCTGAGCAAGGACAGTGAGTCCTACTGTGCCACAGTCAAAAAGAGCACTGCCTAACTGATAAATGTCTATTATATTAGATTTGTTGTCTAAGAAATTGGAAAGAATTGTAAAGGACTTTCATAGAAATCCTCAATTATAAATACTGCATATGAGAATGACGTGAAGTAACACTAGGAATTTTATCAGGAATTATTCAAAGCCAGTTACTTTTTTTTAAAGTAACAAGAATTGACATGGGAAAAGGTACAATGAAAAAGACGTTACTATTTTCCATCGATTTTAATGTCTATATATCTGAAGTGCAAAAGTTTATAAATCAAGTTGATATTAACCTCACAGACTATTAAAAAACATTCTAAGTATATATTGCATTCTAACACAGTTTGTCAACCCTTAATAATGACACCTGTCAATTTATCTCCTCAACTTGGCTATAAATCTATTTGTACCAAGAGTCGGATTATTTGATTCTTTGAATCTTTTGAAATACTTGGCTCAATTCTGATTATTTAGCTAATATTCAGTACTTTTTTTTAGTCTCTAGATAAAATCTATTCGAATTTTTAGCATGCTAAATGAAAAATGGTGTGGACTTCTCCTTTGACTTAATTTTATAAAATCAAGGAACCAATAGCCAGATTATCTCCTACTGTTAAAGAGAGAAGCTGATGTGAAGTTAATCAGAGGGAGACTTCTGAAAATAAACAAAGACCTTACCTTGAAAAATCAGAGACAATTGTCTACTACAAAAGAGAAACATTTTATTGATATAAACACATTTCATTTATATTACTTTTACTACCTGACAAGCACCATGAATAATTACTAAAGAATTATACTCTTTAAGAAAAGTGGAAAAACTTCTCTTTATCTTTAGTTAGGAAAAAAAGAAAGTTAATATTTTACAGCACACACACAAACTCAAACCTACTCACTATTTTAGGCTATGTGTTTCCTATTTGAGTTAAAAAAAATACTGAGAAAATAGGTATGTTGCTCAAGACACCAAGGCAATAACAAAATTATGGGATTTTTCAGCATCTTCACTCTTAATTCAATTTATTATTTGGAGCCTGTGGAGAGTAAGGTAAAAAAGTATAAATCAGAATATAGAATTTTCTGCTTTATAAGAATTCCAAGAACAAATGGCCATCAAAGAAAGAAAACAATAATTAAAAGAAAGGGAAATTGGAAGGAAAAAGGACAGAAGGAAGGAATAGAGAAAGAGATAAGGAAGGGAAAGAGGGAGGGAGGGCAGGAGAAAGGAAAGAAGGAAGGAAGGGAGAGAGAGGAAGAGAGGAAGAAAAGAAAGTAGAAAGATGGAACTAAGGAAGAAGGAAAAGAAAGAAAGGAATGATGAAGAGAGGGAGGGAGAGAAGGAAAAAGGATGGAAGGGTGGGGAGACTTTCTTTTACAAAAGATGTTTTAAAGGTTTAGTATTTTCTAGATTTATTATTTCGATTTATATGGTACTTGATATTTTCATCTTCATTATACAAACTATGCTTCTTTTTGTATGTAAACAAAGTTTTGCAGAAAATAAAAATGCCAGTCAGTCTGCAGCATTCCTCACACTTTGAAATGACTCTCAAGTACCTGTTCAAGTCCGTTAAAGTCCTATTTAGCCTCAGAACTCCTGAGGGTTCGTTATTGTGTTATCATACCTACTACATCTCCCATCTCTGGAGAGAACAAAATACTTAAGCAACTGTGGAGAAGGCTAGAACAAGTTAAGGAAATGCCCTATGATCCCAGACAACTTTACAGACTAAAGTATGTCCCAAGTGAACATTTTCTATAGTGAACATTTATGGAATGTGGTGCAAGTCAGTCTATAGAATTAATCTTTAAGTGCTTTGTCTCTTAAATAATCTCTTTATTAGAATAATATCTACCCATTCTTTTAAATATTCATAATATGTCTATCTTCCTCAACAGCCTGTTCACTGTACAATTAAATGATGTATGTACTGACAAAATACTGTTAATATTGTGGTATGTAATATGTTTCCTAGTGTACTTAGTCCTTTCGCCAAGTAATTTAGACCTTAAGTTACAAATAACATTAAAAGTAAAATTTATATATCACCATATATTTTATAGATTGTGTTTATAAATAATGTTTATTTCATAAAGGTGTTATAGTTACTGAGACACATTACAAAATTTTACTAAGTGTAAATTATTTAGTCATGAATTATAAAAACTAAAAAAAAGTAGAGCAAAATGAAATTTTACTTAATAGCTGATTATTTTTTCTTCATTCTGAACCTCCATTTCTCTGACGTCAGAAAACATATTCTAAATTTTTAGCCCAAGCCACTGAGTTCTTGAAAAATTTAAGATTTTTGTCCTAGTCACAGTACGATTTATCAATTCTAAATCAGGCATACTCATCGTGCCACTCCACCATTTCTTCATCTCATAATATACTTATGTGCTTAGAAGTACTCAAAATAGTAGAGAAGATTAGTCATAGTTAACCCACAAATGCTGACAAGCCTTGGCTAGTCACCTAGGCTAACATAGATGCCAGCAAACACCCAATGTCTTTGTAGTATGGTTCCACAACATAGACAGTAACCACTATTCATTTCAATGAATGGCAACTGAGTTCTTGGAGACTTGTCTGACATACTTGATCCTCTTTCAGATGAAAGCATACTCCTTACTCTCCTTATCTCACTTTATGTTCACACAGATCTCTCTGAAAATATTTCATTTTTCCAAGGGATCATTTATGGCTGGTAGTCAGTTAATACTCCCAAGAACTTCTATTGTGCACAAAAGGAACGTTTGAGCCATGGGGAACCCTATTGTCTCCCATCTGGTTCTGCCACTCCAGAACCTGTACCCCCTCCCACAGTGTTCTCGTCCTGTACAGTGAAGGTGGCATCTACCACTGGTTCTGGTGCTCTGTAAACCCCAGCTAAGGAATACAATTCAGATATTTTTCTTTTGCTTGCTTCTTCCTGCTAATTCACTATCCCTACTCCCTCAACCATTCTCTCCCATTTCAATGCTGGAGATCTAAAGGAGGGTATTCAGAAGAGACAAGGAAAACAGAACATACAGGAAGCTATTATTATGTCTGAGTTCCTTACCGCTGGTTAAAGAGACAGAACATAGTAACCAGGGGAGAGCTAACCTCTGTGAAAAAAAACAAGATAGAAAAATCCAGCCCCATAGTGTAGGTAAAATGGTTCTTTTTATGTTTCCTCCACATTAGTTCTCTCCTAGAGCTATAAACTAGTGTCTGGTGGCTCAGACTAGCTGAGAATGGCTAAGCACATCAGCTGCTCCTTAACATTCTTCTGAAAAATCTGAGGATAATATTAACTTTAAAGCACACAATTCCCTTGTAAACAGTAGCCAACAGTGCAGAGTTTCATTGTCATATCCTGTTTGAACCTGTAGTAGAATCCATTAAGTGTGGAAAGAAAAATATCTGTTGCCTACAAACTGATGATAGTAACCTAAGTTACAGTTTATAGAGATGAAAGAAAAGAACCAGATTTTTTTCAGAAGGTTAGTGCCAGAAAAAAGCTAAAGAATATGTGTCTCTATGTTCCTTTTTACAGATAAGAAAAAGCTCCAGGGCGATTAAATGATACGCCCATAGACACAAAATGAGTTAACCGTAATTTGAGACTGGAACAGTGAAGAGCCTCTTATGATTCTCAAATTAACACTTTTTCTACTGTATCACACTTCTCCAAACCTAATAATTTATTTATACATTATCATTAAGGAATTGCAGAACAAGCTGTCTTCTATCATCATCATTATTACTGTGGTAAATATGAGTTGAGAAAAAATATTAAAGAAAATATTCGTTAATTGCCTACTAGTTGCCAGATGCTGGGTTCGGCTTTTGGAGGTAGGGTGGTGGGGAGAATAAAATGATAGTTTTGCCTTATTTGGGAGATGAGAAATTGACAGCTGGAGGATAAGTAATATTCAAAGAAGTAAAGGAAAAACTGAGTATTTTCTGTAGTTTCCTCCACTGAAATTCAGAGAGGACTGAAACCACTGTTGTTGGAGTTGTCTTGAAAGACTTCATGGGCAAGTTAAGATCTCTGTAATCTGGAGGGCTGGATAGGATTTAGATAAGCAGTGATATTTATAAAAACACAGCTTTATGAGCAAGGAGTAATTCGTGCTCAGCTGTTTTTATTAAGCCTTCTAAAACCCTGACAGTTATGGATTTGCCCACAAATGTCATGTGACAAGGTATAAGTGAAACTTTTTAAAAGTCAAAGTTCCTATCTATAAAAAAAATAAATAAAAAACAACGAAAGAGCACAGAGGACATGCTTGGAGTGGATAATATAAGAACTTGGTAGAATATTGCCTCAGAGAAAGAGATAGCCTTTTATGCAAAGACATAGAGAAGCTCTAGACAGTGTCATCAGGTATTCCTCTCAACTTTAGAGAAGATGACTAGAGGAGAGACCCTTTCTATTCCCTAGATCTGTTTAGGAAATGACTGAGCAATTCTTTTGTATAGTAGGAGAAAGGGCATTGTAGTGGCTTCAGAAATATGTGGAAAATAAATTTTATTTCAAAATGACTGAAGAAGTTGTTCAAAGCAAAAAAAATTAAAAAGTCAACTGGCTACTCTGGTTTTACTGTTTGAAAGCAAAAGAGCTTGCAATCTGTAGTCCCTCTCTCTCCCTGTTTGGGTCTCTCAGTCTTTTTTGCTCTAACTCTCTTGCTTCTCCTTTGTTCCTCCTCATTTCCCTTTCATTCTTTCTTGTTTTCTCATAAATTTAGGAATATGGTGTAATAATGGAAATCGCATATTTAGAATGGTGCTCCCATCAAGATAAATGCATATAAAGGCCAAAAAGAAAAAGGAAAAAAAGAGAGGGAGAGAGAGCAGCAGCAATAGCAGAGGCATTAGTTACAGATACATCTGAATGCAAATTCTGATTCATTTACATTCTGTTCTTGTGAATTGAGGCTGGTTAATTAATCTCGCTGAGTTTTATATTCAACATCTGTAAAATAGAAATAATAAAACTCTCACATCAGATGGTTACAAGAGGCCTAATGCAGTTCTGGCCTAACAGAGTAATAAAAAAATTTAATTCTCATCCTTACTTCCTTGCTAGAAGTCAATAAATATTTCATATTTTCTTTTCTCTACTATAAGAAGAGTAGATACCCGTGAAATTTTGCTATAATTAGATGCAAGTGAAGTGTTGTATTTTTTAAGTAATCCACTGACATCTGAAAAGGATATTTTCCCATGGATGAAACACAGTTAAATATTTTCAGTGTGTTTGAGTTAGTTTTGAATCAATGGACCTATTTTCTGACACTCTTCAATTTTTTTTCATAGAGAAGAATGGAAACATGCAACTATTTTGAAATGTGCACATAGGCACTTGTACTAAACCACACATCTCAGATTTTATGGAAAAAATGTGAATATTTTAGAAAGCTGAGTTTAATTTTTCAAACATGGTTTGCCCAATATACTCTTAAATTCAAAAACAATGTCTATGTTATTTCATATGACTTCACTCTAAGTAAAAATAAAACTTGGAGTAATATTGACAATATCAGACAAAAATTTTTGAATAGTCTTGTGAAAAATTCACATTTTGGAATAGTGGGCCCCCAATACTATTTTTCTTATGATAAACTTTCTAGGCATCTTTTTAGGTATCATGGAATTTCATCATGAATAAAGAATATAAAGTGTCAATATCTCTAAAATACTGTAGTCACTTGTGTACTTTATACTCAAGATGATGCTCAGATCAGAAAGAACTGGGGGAGACACTTAAGCAGGAAGGAAAATCTGAAAAAGAAACAAGGTAAACATTTATATTTAACTATTCACTGTATCCAGGCAACCAAAAATAAGTAAATAAAACAGTAATATTTTCAAGTTAAATTATACTTTAGAGGAAACAGAGAAACTAGCATTAAAATGGAAAATAATACTGCTGTAAGTTTGCTATTCTTTATCTGATTTCAGATATCTATGAATTGGATAAATTTTCTGATGAAATGAAATCAATCACATTTCTTATGCCTCCTTAAACAAATTCTACCACAAAATTTAGAAATCTCATGATGCTAACCCCGGTTATACTTTGCTTTATGCTCTAAGGTATTGCATTTCTTTCTAAAGTATTAAAAACTGAGTCTACAACTTAAAGTCAGCATGAGAATGACCCTGAATAAAATAGAATATGTCAGAATAATATTGTTTTTCAAAAGTCCTTATTTTATTGTACTTGTATATGCCCCAGAGTTAACGTACACAGAAGTGACCTGTAATGTGAAAAGTAATGTAATGATATTAGCTATCACTTAGCCTATGTTTTCTTTCTCTTTTTCATGCCTCTTATTTTTCTTCTTTTTTTCTCTTTCTTTTTTTCTTTCTCTCATTTCTTTTTCGTATTCATTCAGCACTTATTGAACAGCCACTCACCTCCAGGCAGAGAATAGGTGAGAAAGCTATGCACTTTGCTTTTAGAGATTTATTTTCTGTCGCTATACACATTACCTATTACCATAAGCCCTCTTTTAGACTTGTTTCCAAAGACAGTTTCTGAGCCTTACAAGGAAATGACACTGAGAACTTGAGTCTGATCAAAACCTTATCTTCTAACTTGATCTATGTATCTTCTGGCTGTTTCAAAAATTAAGATGAATCATTAAACAGCAGGGAATTTCCAACTTAGAAAATATTAAAGGTAATGTAGATCAGATTCTGAATATAGTTCTATGTAAACGATTCATGAAAACATAAGTCGAAATGTGTTGTTCAAGTGACTGGTCACGTGCAGTAAATAATTACATCTCAATGAATTGTACCTTACTCCTTTGACAATCTATGCCTTTCTCAAAATGGAGGAGAATACTAGCAGTAATTATTCAGGGTTTTATTACCATGTTTCTTTTTTATTTAAGTATCTTACACTTCACTGAAACCCGGTCATTCAAGCAGGTGGCCACGGAAACTCAGCATTTTCCCTTTGCTCTTCTTGACCTCTCCATTCCTCCTCCCCAATCAGTTGCTGCCATATACTGTTCCTTGTTACCAGGCTATATCTTTTCTGCCTTTGGCCCAGGAGAAGTCCAGATTATGTGGAGTAGGGGAGAGGAAGAAGAAAGGATAATAAAGCTTCAGAGCCACTGCTCTTCCAGTTTCTCACACCTGGTTCATTTCCCCAGATGTCTCAAAACATCCATGCCATGGACCTTTTTCTGTTACTCAGCTCAAAATCCTCCCTCAGTCTCATAAATCAATTGAGCCTGGGCTGTGACCGCTCTGAGTCTTGATTCCCTCAATATGCTACAACTTCACTAGATTCATTCCTCCTCCTCCTGAAGCATTTATTGCTGCATTTGCCAACCCCTTAAACTGTAGACTGAAAGGGTTCGAGGACTATATTTTTTGTTGTTTTTAATTGTTTTCATCATTTTATCTTTAAAGAAATTATTATTTTTCAGTGAAATATTGTCGACCTACAAACTGCTTTTAATATTCTCTTCTTCAAAAATTTATTTGAAATGACAGGAGTTTTTATAAAAACAAAATTAAATCCAAATCAACAATAGAAGACCTAGAAAACTGCAATTCAGTTACACCACCACAAGACTAGAAGCAATAGGAGCTGAGAAAGACATGGGTAAAGGGTAGTCAATTGGGAAAATAGAGAAGACTGTAACCAGCTACACTTGGATGACACCACACCCTCGGGGGATGACTGGCTCCATCCTTAAGATACAATCAGGAGAAAGACTCTCCTGTGTGGGGTTTCTGCAGTAGAAGACTAATAAGTTGGTTTTTATGGAGAGAAAGATGGCCCAAGAGACCAGAAAACCTATGATGACAATAAGAAACAGAAGGATAACGTGTACCTCCTAAAGAAAAGCCCTATCTCTTCTCCACACCAACAAGTCAAATCAATACGAAGAAGGCTTATGCTGAAGAAAAGCAGAGAGGTAAAGGATATACACAAGAACTTTACCAAAAGGTTTCCAATAAAGATAAGAGGGTTAGTTCAGCAAGCAAAGGGAAAGATAATATTGCTACAACTACTACTACTACTTGGTTTTAAATTTACATATAGAATTTATTAGTGCCACACATGGTACTAAACATATTACGTGCATGAATTCATGTAATTATCACAATATCATAGATATTGTTATCCTCAATACAGATAAGGAAAATGAGGTTTAGAAAAGTCTAGGACCTTCACCAACTTCTTACAGCAAATACGTGAAAGAGCCACAGTTTGGGCCACAGTTTTGCCTGCCTCCAACAGATTTGTTTTTAATGCCCAAGAGCTAGCTTTAAATTTCCAATTTGAACTATAATGTAAAAATTTCCACTTATTGTATTGGCAAATACTTAAGTGATTGTAATGTTAATGTTAGCTAGGCTTGTGAGAGTGTAATTTTGTGAAACATTTTCAGCAAGTAATCTGTCAATAAGTTGATTGCAACCTGCGAAAGATGAATCAAAGGAGGAATGATTAAATAAAGTATTAGTTGCTACATATAACGGAATACTATGCAGTCTTTAAAAATTTGAGGTCAATCTCTACCTACTGACATGAAAATGTATCCAGATGCTATAGACTGTTTGTGTCCCCCTAAAGCTTATATGTTGAGATTCTAACTCCCAATGTGATGGTGTTATGAAGTGGGGCTTTTGGTAGGTGATTAAGTCATGAGTGCAAAGCCCTCATGAATGGGATTAGTGGCCTTATAAAAGAGACCCCAGAGAGTTCCCTTGCCCCTTCCACCATGTAAGGACATAGCCTTTTATGAACCAGCAAAGAGGCTCTCACCAGACACCAAATCACCTGATGTCTTTATCTTGGACTTCCCAAGATAAAGTTCCCCCTCCAGAACTGCAAGAAAGAAATAGTTGTTGTTTAAGCCACTCAGTCTTTGGCATTTTTGTTATGGCAGCCCAAATGGACTAAGACACCAGCATGTAAAGTAAAAAGAGCATCTTGCATTATATGTAGTAAGATCATATTTTTAAAGATTATATGTATGAGTGTATCACATATGTGTGCATATATTTACTTGCGCATCAAACTATTAACAGTGTCCTTTTAAAAAGGAGATGGTCTTAAAGAACATTAAACAAAAAGGATCTTTTATTTTTCTTTTACTAATGAATTTTCTTTTTTAACAATTTTTAAAAAACATGTATTTCCTATTCTTTTTGTAACATGAGAGTGAAAAAAATAAACTAAAAATGGATTTACCCAAACACAACAAGTCATAATTTCTATATCCAAATGAGAAATCAGTCTTTTGTAAAACTACCTGAAATCTGCAAACTGTATAAACAAAACCACAGATGTTTGAAATATAATAGCAATTTGTTTTCACTTTCTATCATTTTCATGTGTGTTAATATTATCTGGGATTTTCAGTAATGATATAAAGGAAATATTCTAAAATTTGGTCATGTTGATATTGTTATTCTTAGAAAACACACTATTTTCTGTTTTCTTTGGAAATGAGTTGAAGAGGGTGATTTTAATAGCAATTAGACTAAATGACAACCAGGAGCATTTTATAGCCATTTATTTCTTTGACTTTCTAGAATATTTTATCATTGCAATTGTTTGTGTGAGACTATAGGTTTGAGATGGGGCAAATACTTGATCCAACTGCAATCAAAGAAGCTATAGCATATACAAGAATACGTCACCTGTGGCAACATCTTCACTGGTACCACCATAGGGTGTTATATTAGTCTACTCAGCTGCCATAACAAAATACCTCAGTCTGGGGGACTTAGCAGAAATTTATTTTCTCACAGCTCTGGAGACTGGAAGTCCAAGACTAAGGTGCCAGCAGGATTGGCTTCTGGTGAGGCCTCTCTCCTTGGCTTGCAGATAGCCACCTTCTCATGGCCTTTCCTCTGAGTGAGCACAGAGAGAGAGAGAGATCCCTTTTGTCCTCTTAAGAGGAGACCAGTCCTAGCGGATTACAGCCGAACTAGACCCTAATGACTTCATTTCACTTTAATTACCTCCTTAAAGACCATGTCTCCAGATATAGTCACACTGGGTGTCAAGGCTTCAACATATAAATTTGTTGAATTCCATAACAGGCATAACAGGCATTGTCTTTTTTTTCTATTAAGATATCTAGTCTATCTCAGAAATACGGTTAATTGACTTCACAAGTTCTAATCGTTTCATTTTTGTTGGTAGTGGCAGGGGGCAGGAAGAAGGGTGAATAAAATGCTAATACATAATTGTAAATACCTAGTCTCTTTTTTTCAGAAAATATTTTTGGTAGTGTTATGTATAACCTTTACAATTTTATTTAGTATTTTTATTTTATTGTAAAATATGTGTCTGTGTACATACCAAATAATAAATTGTAATATCAGGCATCAGGAAATAAGTATTATAATCAAAGTTTCCTCATTCATCATTTGCCTGAGAATATAAATAAAGTCATTTCTACATTAATTTCTGAAACTCAGCAGTTTCTAGACCCTAGACGCTTATCTAAGTAAACCAGTCCCTTGCTAAATCTCCTTTTAAAAAAATCTCTGCTAGCCGGCGAGAATTTCTCTTGCGTGATCCAAGTTAAAGCCTGAGCATGAACTTTATAAAGCACTTCCAGTGACTCTTCTGCTTAAGGCTCTTAAATTTGGCTTAAGAAATTGAACTCCCCCACCCTGAGGCGACCAGAATTGACATTATATGGGTGTAGATCTTGATTTTTCTTAGGGTTTGGTATTTTATTTTCTAGCCTGTTTCAGTCGGCTTGGGCTACCATAACAAAATACCATAAACCAGGTGGCTTAAATAACAGAAATTTATTTCTCACAGTTCTGGAGGCTGGTGAATCGAAGATCAAGGTGCTGGCCAATTCAGTTCTTAGTGAGAGCTCTCTTCGTGGCATACAGACAGCCACCTCCCTGATGCATCCTCATATGGCATAGGGAGAGAGACCTGGTGTCTCCTTCTGTTATTATAAGGCCACCAGTCCTGGTGGATTAGGGCATCACCCTATGACCTCATTTAACCTTAGGACTTTCTCTCAAACTCCTGTCTCCAAATACAGTCACATTGAGGTTTAGCACTTCAACATAGGAATTCTGGGGGATCACAAACATTCACTCTGTAACACAGACTCCCATACAAATTGGAAGTGGCAATTTGGAGTGACTTTGGAATTTGAAGTGGCGAATTGGAAGTGGTTTGAAGAAACATAACCAGAAGGGTTAGTATCATTGCCATGGCTGTGCTTCAAATTTCACTCTGCCTTCTTGTCTTCCAATCCCAAATGGATGAGAAGATCAAAACACTTCAACATATAGTATACTGAAAATATCCACTTTAGATTCAATGGAATTTCTTGATTTTTCTCCTTTTTTGCACTTTCCCAAATAAATTTAAACTCTTAGATCCCAGGAAATCATTGTTTTTAAGTATTTCTTAGAGTTTTCTGATAGTTTCATGCTCAATTAACGATCTAATACATGCACCATTTTTCATACAAAAATGACTCTAAAAATTTGCCCACAGGGTTGAATTTAAGCGGCCAATATGTAATTTTTCATCCATTTTGTACTTGTTTTCAAAATAATGGGCTGTTGTACTAAATTCAACTAGTTTTGTTTTCTTGTGTTTTGTTTTTCAACTTTGCTTGTTTGTTTAAACATTGTGTGTGTACAAACATAAAAGACAGAAGAAATCAAAAAGGGTAGAATAAAAACTGCTTTTACATGCCCTAGAATTTTTCCAAAGATTCTAAAGGATTTGAGTATAAGAGAGGAAAATTTGTATTTGTATTTCTTGGAAGTAGCTGCAGTAGCACATTTGAGCAAAATAAGTCAATCTCTGTCTCTTGTCATTATGTGAAGACTAAGAATTTTTTTTTAAGATATATCTCATGGAAAAGAGTCTTTTCTTTTCTTCTCATTATTTTAGCAAGAGCTATCATTTCCTGAGGTGACTGTGGGAGCATGACCACGCAGTTACCTACTGGTTCTCATTATATTTTAGCCTAATAGGAACAGGAATAATTTCAGCCTTGCTCCTCAGTGGTTGTAAATGTGCTTATTATCTGTGTCTCCTCTGAATTTGCAGGAGTACAATATGTTCTATCTCTTGTTTGTTTGTCAGCAGGAAGAAAATATTTTTTATGGTCCCTGTTCATGCTAAGTTCTAAAGGGAATGAGAATGCTGGATCTTACTATAAAAAATTGGTTGTATTAAAGATCAAATGATGTATCCTCCAAATTATTTAATTCATAAAAATTTAATAATAGTCTATGTGAAGTATATTAGTATTTTCTTTAGCTTTATTTATTTTTTTTAATTTTATTTTTGTTTGTATAGCAGTAACATTGGATTATAACATTAAATAACTTTCAGATGTACCTCATAATATATTTCGAATTTTCTTCATCATGTTCACCACCCAAAGACTAACTGCAATCCATCACCACACACATGAGCTGAATCACCCCTTTCCCCCTCCTACACCCCCCTGTCCCCTCTGGTAACCATGAATCCGATCTTTGTTGCTATGTGTTTGTTTGTCATAGTTTTTATCTTCTACTTATGAGTGAGATCATATGGTATTTGACTTTCTCCCTCTGATTTATTTCACTTAGCATAATTCCCTCAAGGTCCATCCATGTTCTCACAAATGGCTGGATTTCATCCTTTGTCATGGCTGAGTAACATTTCATTGTGTATATATACCACATCTTATTTATCCATTCGTTGCTTGATTGGCAACTAGGTTGCTTCCAAGTCTTGGCTATTGTGTACGATGCTGCCATGAACATAGGGGTGCATGTATCTTTATGCATTTGTGATTCCAAGTTCTTTGGATAAATACCCAGCAGTGGAATAGCTGGATCATATGGTAGTTCTATTCTTAATTTTCTGAGGAAACTCCACACTGTTTTCCACAGTGGCTGCACCAGTTTACACTCCTACAAGCAGTGCACGAGGATTCCCTTCTCCCCACATCCTCCCCAACACCTGTATTGTTAATTACAGCCATTCTGACCAGAGTGAGGTGATATCTCATTGTAGTTTTGATTTGCCTTTCCCTGATAGTTAATGATGTTGAACATGTTTTCATGCACCTACTGGCTATCTGTATATCTTATTTGGATAAATCTCTGTTCAGATCTTTTGCCCAGTTTTTAACTGGGTTGTTGGTTTTTTGTTGTTGAGGTGTATGTGTTCTTTGTATATTTTGGATGTTAACCCCTTATCCAATATATGGTTTGCAAGTATCTTCTCCCAATTGTTATGCTGTCTTTTAATTTGTCAATGGTTTCCTTTGCTGTGCAGAATCTTTTTAGTTTGATGTAGTCCCATTTGTTTATTTTTTCTTTTGTTTCTCTCATCCAATCAGACAAGGTACTTGAAAATATGCTGCTTAGACCAATGTCAAAGATCATGCTGCCTATCTTTTCTTCTAGAAATTTCTAGGTTTCAGGTCTTACATGCAAGTCTTTAATCCACTTTGAGTTGACTTTGTGCACGAGGAAAGGTGATGGTCTACTTTCATTCTTTTGCACGTGGCTGTCCAGTTTTCCCAACACCATTTATTGAAGAGACTCTCCTTTCTCCATTGTATGCTCTTGGCTCCCTTGTCGAAAATTAGCTGTCCATGTATGTGTGGGTTTATTTCTGGGCTCTTGATTCTGTTCCATTGATCTATGTGTCTATTTTTGTGCCACTACCTGCTGTTTTGGTTACTATAGCTTTGTAGTTATATTTTGAAATCAGGGAGTGTGATACCTTTAGCTTTGTTATTTTTCCTCAGGAATCCTTTGGCTATTTGGGGTCTTTTGTTGTTCCATATAAACTTTAGGATTCTTTATTCTGTTTCTGTAAAAAATGTTGGAACTTTGATAGGGATTGCATTGAATATATAGATTGCTTTATGAAGTATGGACATTTTAACTATGTTAATTCTTTCAATCCAAGAGCATGGAATATCTTTCCATTTCTTTGTGTCTTCTTCGATTTCTTTCAACAATGTTTTGTATTTTTCAGTGTACAATTCTTTCAGTTAAGTTTACTCCTAGGTATTTTATTTTTTTTGTTGCAATTGTAAATGGGATTGTATTCTTAATTTCTCTTTCTGCTACTTTGTTGTTAGTGTATAGAAACTCAACTGATTTTTGCATGTTGATTTTGTATCCGAGAGTTGACTGTATTCACTTATTATTTCTAAAAGTTTTTTAGTAGATTCTTTAGGGTTTTCTAGATATAAAACCATGTCGTCCACAAATAGTGACAGCTTCATTTCTTCTTCCAATTTGGATCCCTTTTATTTCTTTTTCTTGCCTGATTGCTCTGGCTATGACCTCCAATACTATGTTAAATAAAAGTGGTGAAAGTGAGCATCCTTGTCTTGTTCCTGTTCTTAGAGGGATAGCTTTCAATTTCCCTCCATTGAGAATGATATTCGCTGTGGGTTTGTCATATGTGGCCTTTATTATGTTGAGGTATTTTCCTTCTATACTCATTTTATTTAGAGTTTTTATCGTAAATGGATGCTGTATCTCGTCAAATGTTTTCTCTGCATCTATTGAGATGATCATGTGATTTTTATTTCTCATTTTGTTAATGTTGTGTATCACATTGATTGATGTGTGGATATTGAACCATCCCTGCATCCCTTGAATAAAACCCACTTGATCATGATGTATGATCTTTTTAATGTATTGTTGTATTCGATTTGCTAGTATTTTTTTGAGGATTTTTCATTGATGTTCATCAGTGATATTGGCCTGTAATTTTCTTTTTTTGTGTGGTCCTTGTCTGGTGTTGGTATCAGGATAATGTTGGCTTTGTAGAATGAGTTAGGAAGCCTCCCCTCCTCTTCAACTTTTTGGAACAGTTTGAGAAGGATAGATATTAAGTCTTCTTTGAATCTTTGGTAGAATTCACCAGGGAAGCCATCTGGTCCTGGACTATTATTTTTGGGGAGGTTTTTGATTACTGTTTTAATCTCATTACTGGTGATTGGTCTATTCAAATTCTCTGCTTCTTCTTGGTCCAGTTTTGGAAGGTTGTATGATTCTAAGAACTTATCCATTTCTTCTAGATTATCCAATTTGTTGGCATTTAGCTTTTCATAGTATTCTCCTATAATCTTTTATATTTCTGAGGTGTCTGTTGTAATTTCTCCTCTTTTATTTCTGATTTTATTTATTTGAGCCTTCTCTCTTTTTTTCTTGGTGAGACTAATTAAAGGTTTGTCATTTTTGTTATCTTTTCAAAGAAGCAGCTCTTGGTTTCTTAGTCTCTATTTCATTTATTTCTGCTCTGATTTTTATTATTTCCTTCTTTCTGCTCTTTCGGCTTTGTTTGTTCTTCTTTTTCCAGTTCCTTTAGGTGCAGTGTTAGATTGTTTATTTGGGAGTTTTCTTCTTTGCTGACATAGACCTGAATTGCTATGAACTTTCCTCCTAGAACTGCTTTTGTTGTATCCCATAGATTTTGGCATGTCGTATTTTCATTTTCATTTGCCTCTAGGTATTTTTTAATTTCTCCTTTGATTTCTTCATTGACCCTGTACTTGGAAGTCTGTTTCATTTCTTAAGTTAGGAATTTTAAGCTGTTATTTCTTCAAATAGATTCTCTGCCCCTTTGTCTTTCTCCTCTCCTTCTGGGACACCTATAATATGAATGTTAGTGTGCTTGATATTGTCACAGGGTTCCCTTTGGATATTCTCATTCTGTCTAATTCTTTTTTCTTTTGTCCATTCAGCTTGGGTGATTTCCTCTAGTCTTTCTTCCAGCTTGCTGACCTGTTCTTCTGTATCATCTACTCTATTATTGAGTCCCTCTAGTGAATTTTTCATTTTCAGTATTGTATTCATTTCTGATTGCTTCTTTTTTATATTTTCCAATTCTTTGTTGATGTTCTCACTGTGTTCATCCAGTCTTCTCCCAATATCATTAAGCATTCTTATGAGTTTTTGTTTGAACTCTTTGTCAGGTAAGTTGCTTATTTCTATTTCATTTAGTTCTCTTTCTGGAGTTTTCCCCTGTTCCCTTGCTTGGAATATATTCCTTTGCCTCCTCGTTATGCATCTTTCTCTGTACTTACATCTATGCATTAGGTGAGTTAGCTATGTCTCCTGAGCTTGGAGAAGTGGCCCTATGTAAAAGATGCCTTTTGAGGCTCAGCAGTGTGCTTCCCTCTCGTCACCAGTCCAAATGATCCAGGAGTGACCCCTATTTGGGCTACATGTGTCCGTCTGCTGTGGCAGGGTTGCTTTTACTGCAGGTACTAGGGAGTCTAGTCTTTCCCTCCCTGGCCAGCTGTTTGTAAATTAGGTTTGAGGAGCCCCAGCATCATTGGCTGCAAGGTCTAATAGCACACTCCTGTTGCAATTTTCCTGTTAATTGAGTATGTACCCATTGTGGCTGGTTGCTAGGTTCGGGGCTTATAGTTGCTGTAGACCTCAGGCCTGCAAGGCTATTGTCAGCTCTCTTAAGATTGCAGCTGAGTGGGGCTGTCCCTAAGTACAGGAGCACCCAATTGTTTCAGGCTCTGGAAGGTGAAGTTGATACTCTTTGTGGCTGATTGTGAAGCACAGGTTTTCTGCTCCTGTTAAGTCCCACTCCCCACAGGTCCACACACACCGTCAACACATCCTTGGTCTGT
Organism: Equus przewalskii; assembly: GCF_037783145.1. Lineage (NCBI taxonomy): Eukaryota > Metazoa > Chordata > Mammalia > Perissodactyla > Equidae > Equus > Equus przewalskii. The sequence goes on along the minus strand of NC_091832.1, from coordinate 60,620,526 downwards.
GCACACTTCCTGACCCCCTGGAACATACCCAGTCACCCAATTGCAGAGGCCCCCACCTCTCCAACAACACCCCCCACATTTCACCTGCCCCACAAAGGTGGATACACTCACCTGCCTATAGAGGATAAAGGCACCCAGCCTATGCAAGCCAACAAGTAGCCTGAGGGCTTGCTGTTGGGTGGGGCCAGTCCCTAGTGCAGGCTTCATGCCATGGCTGAACTGAAATAAATCTGTGCTCTAGTGGGTGTGGCAGACCCCTGGGCTATCAGGCCAGGGGAAAAACTTCAAGTGCAACTGTAAAGGTCTGTATCAGCACACCTGTACTTGTTCACAACCATGGCCACCACCAATATCTGCATCTCAGGAGACATCTCGCCTCTCACTGAGATGTGCCTAGAGCCTACCAGGTGAGTCTCTTTTCACCAAAAGATGGTACAGCTGTCTTTTTGGTGACTTGAGGTTGCTCTCTGAGATGAGTGAATTTGTGTGTGGGCCCTTTAAAAGCCAGACTTTTGGGGGCTTTCCTCTGATAGCTTTTCCCTCTTGCAGTTAATAGCCAGTGAAGCCACATAGTAGGACACTCGTCTCAGTTGTGGTGAGTCTGAAGGATGCTTATAGCAGAAATGTGCCCTACCAATGTCCCCACTTCTCCAGGGAGGGCTGCATACCTTAGAGTAGCTCCTGCCCGGCTGGCTGTGAAGGTCCACAACTCACAAAGGTGGCTTTTTCCTCTCCAGAAGGAATTTCTGCCTCTTCCACCTCAGTCAGGACTGCTCCTTGTTGTGGGGGTGCTTTTTATCCAGCTTTCAGTTTTCTCTCCAGGGTAACTTTTCCAAAAATAGTTGTAATCTGGTTGTGTTTGTGGCAGGAGGTGAGTTCAGAGTCTGCCTATGCTGCCATCTTGACGAGATCCTTTGTCTAACTTTAGAATTATGAAGGTACACACTTGATTCATAGCAAATATGCTTTTGCTTTTCATGTTATTTGCCTAATAACATACCTATAAAAGAATCATTTAAAATATTATTTTCCTAGGCTTTTTGAATTATAACAATTTTTTAGAATTCACACACTTCTTCCAAATCAAAACAGAAGCCAACTTAATAACATATGTATTTAAAGTACTCTCTTAGATAATAATTCCCACTGGTCATCATCTGTTTTTTGTTTTGGGGGGAGGGGTTTGGTGTGGAAGATTGGCCCTGAGCTAATATCTGTTGCCAGTCTGCCTCTTTCTGCTTGAGGAAGACTGTGACTGAGCTAATATCTGTGCCAATCTTCCTCCATTTTGTATGTGGGATGCTGCCACAGCATAGCTTGATGAGTGGTATATAGCTCTGCTCCCAGGATCCCAACAAGTGAACCTCAGGCCACTAAAGCAGAGTGCACAAACCATTATGCCACCAGGCTGGCCCCTCATCATTTGTTCTAAACTAAGAGGATGAATCCAAATTCTTAACTAGATTTTTGCCTTTCTAGACTTTCAGTGAATTTCAGACTCAAAGATAACAGTCTTGCAATCTGCTGTGGTCACTATTACATCTCCAGCCCAGAGTACAGTGCCTGCCATATAAAAAATATTTATTGAATAAATAAATGAGTGAGTGAATGGGCCTCATATTCTTTCTCCTCTGAATTTACTCAATGTTGACCGACATTAACAAAACACCAGGAAAATTTTAAGCATGATAAAAACAATCTAGTGGTCACCAAATGCTACAGAATTTAAATAGAATCAGGTAAGGTCAAGATGAACACCAAAAGGGATAAATCCAAAGCTCAGTGACATAAACCTTAAGAGATATATAAACTTTAAAAAAATATGCATTTTAATCATCATGCTTTTAAATAAAAATGCATTTCCACAAGCCAATAGTCACCGTTTTAGCTTCATAATGAAACAGTATTTCTAAAACTTTACTCAAAGTATTTTTTTTTTTGCTCCCTATTTACTCTTTTGCCCAAAGGCACTTTTCCCTCATTGAAAACTCACTTACAGTATAGTGTTCATTCAAGAAAATGGTCTCAGCTATTCTTATACTTTATAGGCACTGTGAATTCTATTTTGTCAGGTTTGTTTTACTCTATTTGGACAATACACATACAGGTGCACAGGAAAGGGGGGAAGGCTATCCAGAATGAAAACCATGTCATGTGGAAGCATGCCTCGGCTTTCTCTACAAATGATAAAGCCGTTTCACTGCCTTGGCTCTGGACTCATTCATCTGTTGTCTACACCCATTTTTGGTTTATTGCCTTGTTTCTCAGTTCATTTATCACCCAGTCACTTGTTTTATGTCTCAGAGTCTCAGCCCATTTATAGGAGTAAATGTAAGGCCCACAAATCTAAAGACTGCTACACCTGAGTGCCTTCTCTGTCTCTTGGCTGCAGAGGTTGAAATATTATAGTCCTTCAGTGCATAAAACTGTATATTTAAAATGTGAAGTGCTTATGAGCCTTAGTAGCTGAGAAGTTAGAGATCTACAGTTAACCCAAATTTATTGAAGCATCCATTTTTATCTAATCTCTTGTAAGATTTCTGGAATTACAAACTCCAAGTTTTCTAATAGCAATGTAATTTGGATTGCTTTCCTTTAAATTCACCTATTCTTTTTTCTTTTTTCATTGTTTCTATAAGAAGAGAAATGCAACACCTCAAAATGCTTATTTTTCTCCAATAATGGAGAATGAGGGCCCAGAGCATGAAGAAGACCCAGCACCCATCAAGCAATCACATGGCACAGGAATGTCAAGACAGGACAGCAGTGGCTACTTAATATCTCTCCGCATTCCCAATGGGGCTTAAGTTTTTGGCTTAGATGCTGTCAACCTAACTCAAATCTTCTTCAATGCCTTCTCTGAGGACTCGGTGATGAAATGGATGACTTTCTTGGGTTACAGTTGGTGGTAAAAATCAAGACAGCCCAGGCTTGACTGAGGGAACCCCCACCATCTGACACTCTCTCGGAGAGTGAGACCTCTGGCAAACAAAGGCCAGCCACAGAGTCCCGATGCCAGCAGCTGCAGCAGTCTACTCATTAGCTGCAGCAAGAAGGCCCCCTCACTGTCACTGAGAATGAGCGTGGTGAGGTAGTGACAAGCAGACAGAAGCTACTGCTGGAATCAATAGGAAGCAATGAGGCAGTTTTAAAGAAACAACCTGAACACATGAATTTTGTCTGGATAGCAGGAGGAAGAAGCTCATGACACTAGTGACAAAATGTCATGTTATTACATGTTTGAGTGTGAGTGAAATAAAGTCAATTATTATCTTTCTGCAAATGCTGACCTGTTGCTTTTGCCATCCCTGGACTTAGAATAGTCACCAGAAACCTGCCTTTTATATATTTAGAACTAAGGAAGCTGAAGTTTATTTACATACTTAAGGCTGTGTGTCTGGATAATAAAAAAATTTGTATACAACCTAATTTTTCCATTAATTCTTACATTTGTATAAGAAAAAACAAGAATTGTTTTATAAGTCTATAAGTCCAGGGAAAAAAATCTCATGTTGCAGGAGAACTAAAATTAAGACAGATTAAAGGTCTTTCAATCACTTTCTTGACAGTATCTAGTCCCTCAAATGGCCAAGAAAGGAAGTCCTCAGTGACACTACAGTGTTTAGATGCACTATTCAGTTTACTCACAGCATAAAAGTAACAAATGCTTCCCTATAATTGAGTCAGAGTTCAACTAGAAAAGCAGAACCATGGGATAAATATATAGTAAAGGTTGTATTACAAGTAATTGGCTTACACAATTGTGTGGACTTGCTAAACAAGTCCAAAATCAGTAAGGTAGGTGTTCAGGAAAGGAAGATCATGAGTAGGCTGGAATTCCATGAACACCAGCTGAGGCGTGAAGTTCAAAGAAAGGGAAAAACACCAATATGCTAGAACTCAGAGGGCACAAGATCAGCAAAAGCCTCAGGCTGCTTGTAAAGGCTCACCTGCCTGGACGAGGCCCACCTAGGATAGCCTCCCTTTTCATAAATCAACTGATTAGAGACTTACTCAACTCTACAAAATCCCTTCACAGCAGCACCCAGATTTATGTTTGATTGAATAATTTGGAACTGTAGTTCAGCCTCGCTAAATTGACCATTAAAACGCTATCACTTCAGGAATGGTTGCACTCGCTTTGAAAAGACATTAACACTCATACCCTTGGGAGTCTATCTGATTGTAAATTCTAAGATTGTTTTTCATTTCTACCACAAAAGGCGTTTAAAACACTTCCTGCCTATTCCTATCTGGAGGCTATATTGGGGCTAGTACACTGAGCTATCAGACAAACACCAGGACACGTTCCTATGTAGGCTGAGGACAAATAAGCTTGAAATTTTCAAATGGATATTCTGGTTTAGCTTGGTCTGTAATGATCAGCAGATCATCAAAAGTGGCTATAGAAAAAAGTGCCAAGCTTTGGCCTAGAGGATACTTGTCCTCTAAGAAACTCAGAACACAAAAGAACGCAGTCCTCTGGCTGGTCAGGCCCTCCCTGTAGGGAGGTGGTTATTGCAGAGCAGCTTCAGGCAGGCTGGGAGGCAGACTCTAGTTGCACATACAGATAGTGAGCAACATTATGTGATACCTTGGCAGGATTTTTATACAGGAGTTGGGCTCCCCTCTCACTAATAATTTTGATTTTTGTTTGGTTTTGTTTAAAGAGAGGAGAAGGGCCCTCTCTGTGTGTGTCTCTCTGTTTCTCTCTCTCTCCCTTTTATTTCTTTTCAGAATTTTACAAACTGAAGTCACGAGTGCTTTCAACCAAGTCTCCCACATGAGAAGGAAAAAAACCCAACACAATTACCAGAGCTCTTTCTTTCCTCTTTTCAGGAAGGAAGGAGGAATTCCAAGACTTGGAGCTAGGAAAACAAATAAGTAAAAAATTAAAATGAATGCTAGAAAGTAGGAGGGAATGGCAAGGATAGGGGAAGGAAGTTAACCACACTTTTTTCCTCTACTTCATTCTTTTAACCTTATGAGCCAAATATAAATTAAAGATTTTGAATAAATTTGGACAGGAAAAGAAACACCAGTCTGTCAAAGAAGGAATGATTTTTAAAACAGAACTGGAGTGTCTCAGGTTTTTAATCTTTTCTCTACATTTTATCAAAATCTCTTTTTATTAGAAAAGTCGTAGAAAGTTAATAACTACCACAGCAAACATCAAGCAGTGGCCCCTGTCCATGCTCCACAAAGTCTTGTTTTGTGGGTGCCAAAATGCAAGGCTCTGCGTCTCTGCATACACTTGCCAGAAACAATCATGAGGCTTTTAGGCCACAGTTTGACTTTTTTCCATTTTATTTAACACTTCAAGATTCTTCAGAAAGTTTTATGATCCTTAGAGTCTTTTTCAGGTAGATCAGCCTGAATGTGGGTGGAGGGCAGGTGACTGTAATGGAGGGTTCTTAAGCAATCTATGAGGCTGGATCACTTGCTCAGTTTTGGTTGCTGCTATTCCACTTTGAGCATTCTCCAACCTCTCCAAAAGATATACAGGTTTAACACAATTACTATCAAGATCCGATTGAGACTTTTTTGCACATGTAGAAAAGATCAGTCTAAGATTTATAAGGAAAGGGAAAGGAACTAGAATAGCTAAAACAGCTTCAGGAAAAAAAGAATAAAATCGAAAGAATCAGTCTTCTCAATTTCAAGATTTTAAATAACTACAGTAATCAAGACTCTGTGATATTTGTAAAGGATAGACAGACCAGAGAAGTCAGAAATAGATACACATAAACATACCCAAATGATTTGTACAAAGTTGTGAATGGAATTCAATGAAGGAAAAATGGCTTTTTCAACAAATGATAATGGAACGAGTAGACATTAAGAGGAAAAAAAATTTAAAAAGAGAGGCCAGCCTAGTGGCACAGGGGTTAAGTTCCCACATTCCATTTCGGCAGCCCAGGGTTCGCTGGTTCAGATCCTGGCTGCAGACCTACACACCACATATCAAGCCATGCTGTGGCAGGCATCCCACATACAAATAGAGGAACATGGGCACGGATGTTAGCTCAGGGCCAGTCTTCCTCAGCAAAAAGAGGAGAGTTGGTGGCAGATGTTAGCTCAGGGCTAATCTTCCTAAAAAAAATAATACTAAAATAAATAAAAAGAAAAAAGAAACTAAGTCTCACAACTTACACAAAAAGGAACTCACAGCACATCGCAGACTTAAGTATAAAACTGCATATCTTTTAGAGAAAAAAAGAGAAAATCATCAGGAATTAGGGCTAGGAAAAGACTTCTTTAACTTAGATACCAAAAACAAAATCCTTAAAAGGAAAATTTGATAAATTAGGCTCTAACAAAACTAAAAAATTTTGCTCTGCAAAAGACTCTGTTAAAAGATGAAAGACAAGCTATACACTGAAGAAAATATTTGCAAACTGCATATCTAACAGAGAACTAATATTTAGAAAATATAAAAATCTCTCAGACTCAACAGTAAAAATAAAAACAATCCAAGTAGAAAATGGGAAAAATTGATGAAAGATAGTTCACTGAAGAGGATATACATATGGCAATTAATCGTGTGCTAAGTTCAACATCATTAGCCGTTAGGGAACTGCTTACTAAAACAGCAATGGGAAATCACTACACGCCTATCAGACTGGCTAAAATAAAAAATAGTTACAAAACAAAATGGTAATGAGGATATAGAGAAACTGGCTCACTCATACAATGCTGGTGGAAATATAAAATTGGATACCCGCTCTGGAAGACAGTTTGTCAGTTTCTTTACAGGCTAAATGTGCAATTATTATACAATCAAGGAATTGCACTCCTGGGCAAACATCCCAAAAAACTGAAACTTATGTTCATAAAAAAATCTATAAATAAATGTTTATAGCAGCTTTATTCGTTATAGCCAAAAACTGGAAACAACCCAGGTATACTTAAATGGATGAATGCTTAAACAAACTGTGATACAACCAGACTTCAAATACTACTTAGCAATAAAAAAAGGAATAGACTATTGATACATGTAGAAATATTGATGAATCTCTAGAGAATTATGCTGAGTGAAAAAAGCCAATCTCAAAAGGTTGCGTACTTTTTGATTCTATTTATGTAACATTTTTGAAATGTCAAAATTATAGAAATGCAGAACAGATTAATGGTTGCCAAGGCTTAAAGAGCGGAAATGGTAGGAGGGAAGTTGGTGCAGCTAAAAAAGAGTAACTTGAGAAATGCTTGTGATGATGAAAAGGTTTTGTAAATTGACTATATCAGCTTCAAAATCCTGATTGTGATATTATACTATGCATTTGCAAGATGTTACCATTGGGGAACCTGGGTAAGGAGCTCATGGCATCTCTCTGTACTGTTTTTTACAACTGTATGTGAATCCACAGTTACCTCAAAATAAGTCTAATTTTTTAAAAAATGTACTCAGGAGAAAATATGAAATTTTAATTATGTGCTTCAAAGAGCTTTTTGTGGAGGAGTATAACACAAAAATTAAAACAACATACTACCTATATTTGGTACATTTTATCAATCAGTATGTCTTTGCATACATCTCTTTTATCCCCAGGATGACCACATAAAATGATAAAGGAGGGTCATTATGCCCATTTTAAATTTAAGAAAATAGGCCCAGATTGAAGAGACTTGCCCAAAGTGAAAAAGCTACTAAATTACTAAGTTTACGAGATAGCAAAACCCCTAAACAAGAGAAAACTTGAAAGTACCAGTGGTTCCATGGGAATGTCTCAGGGCCATCATTGTAGATAAGCAGAGCATTCAGTAAGAGAGATTCTTGGTGCTCAAGACCCATTTCAAAGAGAACAGTACTTTAAAAGGAAATCTGTATTACATAATGGGCTCTGTGTAATGTTTGAATAAAAGGCTTACTGCTAACAACATACTACACTATAGCGCACTAATGAAAGGCAGCTGTTTTCTGAGATCCCTGTATTGGGAAGCTTTTATTCCAGCAAAAGCAATAGTCATGTCAAGAATCCTGCATTGTTGTTGAGAATTGGTCTTCCAATCACATCATAATTGAAGTCTCTCTACCTGTGGTCAGCCATTGTGAATACTGATGAAATACTTGTCATTAGCACCATCCATTGTTCAAAGATTTAAATTTCAAAAGAGAGAATAAACAGCGCTGTCCAGACATTGCTGCTAAGATCATGGAACTGTGCTGTCTAAACATTGGCATCAAGTCTGCCATTTTGACACTAAGTGGACATGATGTATGTCCTAGTCATAATGTACATCTACCCATGTTCCTTTTTCTGAACTTTAACATTTGTAACAGAGTGACTTCCGACATACATACACACAAAATCTATATCAGGCAAACAAAGAGCTCCATCTTACAAATCATATTTGCATTCAGGTTCAATAGTATATGAAAATAAGTTCAACAAGACGAATTTCTTTCCAAAGTGATTTTAAAATGTTTAATAATAATAATAGCTAATATTTGTTAAGCACTTACTGTGTGCTAGACATTGTTCTAAGCACTTTAAATGTATTAGGATATTTAGTCCTCGCTATAACCCTCTGAGATAGGTACTGTTAGCATCTATTCTCTTACAATTGAGGAAACTGAGGGAAGGAGAGGTTGGTAGATGTTCCCAGCACGTGGGAGTCAGTGGTCAAACCCAGGCAGTCTGACACCAGAGTCTGTGATCTCAAGCATTAGACCAAGAGGCAAGAGAATTCCTTTCAGAATTCATTAGACTTCATGAGAATGAAGTTTAAAACTGTCACAACAATTAAAAATCACTTGTTATTACGTAATCTTATTTACACAAAAGCTAATGAAGCACAGAGTTGTCAGATGACACAGGACACGTCTGTAATTTATGTAATAGTGCAGATCAAGATCAGTGGATGCAAAATGTAAGATTTGGTGTGCAGTGGATAGACAAATAGTTTTTTTAAAAACTCAACAACAACGGTGCTACACTAGAGAGAAACCTACATTTCTCCAAGCGACTCCCATGCCACTCTCATCACTGAACACACAAGGAACTCTTGTCCTGTGAGACTCTCCTATACTGGCCTGAATAGACCAGGGAGTAAAGCCCAGGCCATTGGCAGATTTTTGAGATTACCTGGGTGATAATTGTGCCCCCAAAGAAAAATAACGAATACAATGACTCAGATACCTTCTCTTGAGGACTCTGAACATGAGACATTAAAAAAATTAAAGTAGTTATTTGAAATGTAAGGCAAAGAAGAATTGATTTCAAGAAAGTTGTATTGGTTTCCTAAGCTGCTGTAAAAAAATCACCAAAAACTTAATGAGTTAAAACAATGCAAATTTACTATCTTACAGTTCTGGAGGTCAGAAGACCAAAATGGGGTTTATTGGGCTAAAATTAAGGTGTTAGCAGGGCCAATTCCTTCTGGAGACTCTAAAGGGGGGATTTATACAAAGGATAAATTTCCAGCTTCTAGAAGCTACCTGAATTCCTTGGCTCATGGCCCCCTTTCAGCAACAGCATCACTCTGACCTCTGCTTTCCTTGTCACATCTCTGACTCTTCTGCTTTCCTCTTCACTATTTAAGGACAGTTGTCAGTGGGCCCACCCTCATAATCCAGGATAATCTCTTCATCTCAAAATCCTTAATTTAATCACATCTGAAAAGTCTCTTTTGCCATTTGAAGTAAACATATTCATAGTTATGGGGGGACTAGGAGGTGGACATCTTCGAGGGGCCATTACCCTGTCCAGAACAAGTAGGCTGTAGTGAGTAAGCCTAGCTCTACAACCCAGCTGAGTGTGCAATCCCACTTCCACCATGGACCAGCTGTGTTAGTCGGGCAAATGACCTAACCTCTGTTTCCTCCTCTTGAAAAAGGGGATCATGATAGTCCCTACCTTATAAGTTTGAGATTAATTGGACTAATACACATAAAAAACTTAGAACAGTGGTTGGCATACAATAATCATTGTATAAATGTTATCTTTTAGACAAAAAAAAATATAATATTTAATGTCCTCTTTAAGACAAGGGACACATAGGGATAAGTGGAGAAATGGTTGACTTCTAATATTTCTTAAAATGCTACTATAAGGATAAAATAAAACCTTTCATTAAACTTTGCAGAAGTCTACAAATATTGTAAAAATCATGACAAATAACATCAGTTGTAAACTTGTAAAAATAGTTGAATAAATACCTGTTTTTGGTAATTTGATAAACTGGTTATCTGACAAATAATTTTCTGTGAATTACCTTTCAGCCTGTTGATCGTCAGTTATTTGGCCTTCCTCCATGTTATGAATAATCACAATTTTTCTTCTTGGAAAAGTTTCCATTCACTAATAAAGAGGAGTGTGAAATGGTTCATTTTATGTGCCAACTGGGTTAGGCTGTGGTACCCAGATATTTTGTCGAACACCAGTCTGAATATTTTGTGAAGGTATTTTTTGTGAGATTAACATTTAAATCAGTAGACTTTGAGTAAAGCCAATTACCCTCCATAATGTTGGTGAACCTCAACCAATCAATTGAAGATTTTAAGAGAAAACAGAGATCCCCCAGGAAGAGGAAATTCTGCCCCGAGACTGTCTTCAGACTCAAGGTGCAATGCTCTTCCCCAAGTCTCCAGCCTGCTGGTTTCCCCTGCAGATTTTGGACTTGCCAGTCCCCACAATCACGGGTGTCAATTCCTTAAAATCTCTCTCAATAGACATAGATAGATGATACACAGACAGATGACAGATAGATGATAGATAGATAGACAGATAGATAGATAGATGATAGATAAATAGACAGAAGATAGATAGATGCATCCTATTTGTTCTGGTTCTCTGGAGCATCCTGACTAATACCAAGAGGAACATGAAAAATAAATTCCTTTGTAATACTGGTTCCTCTAGTTCAACATTCTATGTTCCCCTGCTATATCACCTGCTAAATCCTTCAAGTCCTAGCACAAATTTATTACCCTATCAAAGTTTTTCTGATTCCTTATTCTATACTAGCCTTTCCTATAATTATGCCCCCAAAAGAGCTTTGATTATGCCTGCAATTGCTCATTATGTCTCTTCAGTGCATTATTATATCCTTGAAATTATGCTTATTTCTTAAGGGCCTGTCGTAGATGGATGGGTGACAGAATGGATGGATGAATCAATGGACAAATAAAGCCAGCTACCAAAACCTGAGTCTTTCAAATCATTAGATGTGCTCCACTACAAGACACTCTCAACAAATTTTTATGTATTTCAAGAGAAGTTTGAATCCTTAAAGTTAGTCCTGTTTCCTCTACATTCTGATCTCAGCATTATAGCAAGTCACTTGAGTGATAGAAATGCTTCTAACAATGAGCTATACTGATAACAATTTCAGTTGAAGGAATTGTTGGACGCAAAATAGATACAAATTTCATCACTGCAGTTCACCATCTTCAGCATATTGCTAGCCTGAGATCATAATTTACAAAGGTAATGATGCCTTTCTAAATTATGCCTTCAAAATATATCCATAGTGGAAAACAGGCAAGACATTGTTCAGTCTTTTATTATATAGGTGTATTCAACCACAGAAACAGTTCTATTACATATATGTTTATTGTTTCAAGATGTGTCTTGTCTATCTTTATCCAGACAGATTTATTAGTGAATTAGGGGATTTTTGTTTTGTTTTGTTTTTGATATTGTTCTTTTGTGAACTCATTTTTCAATGAGTTGCAGCACAAAAACAGGTTACATTTGAGAGCAATGGAGTTAGATGAATGTGATTTTTTTGTTGATACTATTGAGGGCAAGAATCTCAAATCTCAGTAGAAATTGACTGCTGTGGCTTCACTATTAAGGTTTTATGATTCAAACAAGAGAAGAACCCTTACAAGTCTCTCCACAAAAACCCTTTGACATTAATAACTTTAGCTATCCTGATGAAAGCATACTAAATAACAAAAGAGAGAGAGTAACAATTCTTTCCTGGTCACCAAGAATTTGAAATGGACTCATTTTATATGTTAAGACCTATTGGTGTCACAAAAAGATTTTTCTTAAAAATCAGCTAAGGGAAGACAGTGTTTTATTCCAAAGGTTTCTATAATTTTAATATTTTTGTACTTTTCCAAAGCCTGATGATATTGTGTTCCTTCTAAGTTACTGGGGCTACATGTATAGCGTTTATATTGGGCCACCTCACAGTAAGTTTTGCCTCAATAAAGAATACTTGTCATTGTTAATTCTCTGCCTGTTTAATACTTTCTAAGCATATCCTTCCATGCACACCTTTATTGAAAATAAATATAATGAATGGATTAATGATCATAATTAAAATTAATAATAACAACTCTATTGAGTGCTTATTAGTGATAGGATTAAATTGAATATATGACCTAATTTAGTCCTAATTAAAAATATACACTATTATTTTCTATTACATTTTGTGGATGGACTTTTCCAAAGTTTTCATAGAATAAATAATTTTTCCAAAGTGAGAAATCTAATATATAGCAGAACATAAATTCTGGGCTATAAAGCATGGTATATCTGATTCCAGAGTTCCATGTCTTAACTATGACCCTCTCCTCTCCCCCAAAACTCCCAAAACACATTGGGTTATGACTAGTCCACCAAATGTTTTTTTGCAAACACCATTTTTGCATTTTATTTAAAAAAAAAGTCAACCAGTATCAGATTGTTCTTTAAATATACATTTAAATATAAAATAACATATAATATAGTAAAAATGTATAATACATGATATAATAAAATATTTATATAGTAAAAATATAAATACAAAAATACTGAGGGACAAAAATAACCACAGAAGACCATTAGTCTTTGCCAATTGCAGTTTTTACTATTTATATAGAGTTCCAAAGTTTCATGATATGTAACCGTTTTTTGGCTCTACTCTGACAGATGTTAAAATTGGCTTCTCTTTGACGTTAACTTGTATGCAGGAACCACTCAGCTGGTGAGTAAACCTAATCACCCTTAACATACACATCAAGATGAGGGGCTCTCTTGAAAAATAGTCCAAGGAAATCAATGGCTAGGGCTGTGATTGACATGCAGAAAAAGTAGAGATGTCAAAAAAGGCTCCTCCTCCTCCACCTTTTACCATGAAATAGAAGTTTGAAATAATGTGCTAAATGGTAAATTGATTAAGAATGCAAATGTCTCCCATTATCCTATGTGGAAACAAGAAAAAAGAAAATTTAAAAAGTAGTGTCTTCAGTTATTACAGCTGGGAAAGGAAAAATTGTAAGCTAAATTGTGTTTACACGTTTGGTGACTTTTAAAGACTTGGAATGTACTTTTCCTGGATTTCAACTGTCATTTTCAGAAAAAGGTTTTTTTTAAGTGATACAATATGCTAAAATATCATACAAGATAGAGAAGACACTTCTGACTCAGGAGAAATCTGGAAAAACCACAGAAGGGAAGCACAATTTGAGCTGACCTTTAAGGATAAAAGAATTTTGACAGAAATAGCAATTTGAATTGTTTATTTGTTTTGAGGGAATACAATTCCAGAGTGTTAATTAAGTCACTATTCTTCAGAGGTTGAAATAATGGAAAATAAGAGTAAATAAATAAATGGAAATCAAATCAGGTTATGTAGAGCAGAAAAACTGAATAAACTCTAACCAGGAGATATCTCTCAGCTGGCTATGAAACTACAGAGTTCCCCAAAATCTCCTAATAAATAAAATAAGTTCAGCAAACGAGAGAATGTCACCAGAGATTAAAGACACCTTTTGTGTTATTGGTAGATATCTCTCTATAAAAGAAAATACATGCACACATACTGATTATGAAAGAAAGGGCTGTTCAATTATTTTAGAGATGAATGAGATTGAAAATAAAATTCTTAGTATATATACCATCCCCTGACTTAAGTTAAAATCAAATTAATTGTGGGAACTTTGATTTTCATTTTATCTCCTCATGTGCTATAGGGGAGGAAGATATACCCATTCTGGGTCCTTCTAGCCAGATAACAAATTAAACTCACATGAGACAGAATAACAGGAGAAAATTAAACAAAGCTTGATAACATGTATACATGGGAGAGGCAACTCACCAAAACGGCAGAAGCTCTCCCCTTAAATACCACCCTCAGCTAAAGACAAAGGAGGATGTTGGGCGTAGGGGAGAGTCAGTTAGGGGAGATTACCAGAAAAGCACAGTAAAGAAAAGTAAGGTTATTATGCAGAGTTAAGTCCTTCCCTTCTGCATTGATGAGAGTTTCTGGAGATAAGGTCATCCCCCTTCTTCCTGGTAGAGAGGGAGACACATTTACAGATGGAGATTTTCTTTACAAATGCAAGTGTCTCTTAACAAAGGGTAAGTAAATTCTACCTTTCCGAGTTGCTTTCCTGTCTGCAGTTTTTACAAGTAACCAGCCCAAAATAATCCTCATGCCAGAGACATATCTTGGGGTGGCCAATTCCTATCCCCCACAGTGCCTTCACATTGGTGACACACATGAAAGAAATACACCACAGGGAAAATTATTTTCTTTACTCGGTAAACACTCAAGGGTTTGTTTCATCATGCTAAATGTGGATGTGGTTAGGGATAAGAGGAGGATTTTTAGTGAGCAGGTAGCTTGAAATCAATGGCAAAATAAGCTACTACAAATCCTGTGCAAACTGGAGGGTCCATACACACTGCCACTCCTTACCGTTAATCCACAGAACACTGCTCTCGTGAGAGCTACCAAGAATAAAGTCTGGAGCTGTTAAGGAATGGGTTCAGTCAGAATGGAAAGAAGAGAAAAGGCTATTAATACAGAAGCAACTCAGCAGAGCTGACCCCTGAGGACAATTTCTAGAGAGGGCTCTTCCTCTCTGGTAGCCTTCACACAGTGAGATAGTTCACAGCTGATGCTGAAGAAGAAAATTGTATCATATTTTTGTGACAAGTCCTTCCTGTAGATACAACCCAACACAGGCGCCTGTTTCCTTGTTAGAGTCAAATGTGCATATTTGGTTTTAAAAAAAATACGACACACATTTCCATGACTACAGCCTTAATTTATTTCTTATAATTGATCTTGTGAGGGTTTCTGGCCCTCTCACTATAAAAATCATACCCATTTTTGATATTTAGATTTGCCCATACTAAAAATGAATAGTTAACTTAAGCAAACAATTTTCTCTTCATTTCTTGCCATTTGCATTCTTGTTCTTTTGTAATCACCAACACAAGTTGAACAATCAAGCTCATTTTAGTTACCGCCAGCTCTGCAGCCTGTCTCCTCCAGGCCCTCCCAAGGACTTCACCTTATTCTTACTCATTCTTCCTGAGCTAGGGGTAAACACTTCTTCTCTCAAAGGAGTTTCTCACAGCAGAGCTTTTCCAATGGTTTACCTATTCCACAGACCTCATCTTCCTATTAATATCAGCATTTGAGAAGAAAGGCAGTGCCTGGCCGGGGGGTTAGCAATGCACAGCCTAACCTTCTTTCCTTCTCAGAACCAGACCAAGCTGATCATTGTGGTTCAGTCTCTGTGGCTCCTTCCTTTGTCATTACTCATATGTTACCTTTTTGGGTTTTTTTGCTCACAAGCTGATTTTCCTGTCCCACAGTATGACTTTCTTTAGGACCACATCTATGTAAGTATGAACACCAATTGTGGATCAAGTTAAAGTCCCTCGAACCTCCTTAAACTCTTCCAAATTAGGACACGTATTTGGGCCTCTGTCTTTGCATGTTTGAAACTTTCCATGACAGCTAAAGACTGTTGCAGAGGATATTCTGACAGATATGAAGCTCATTCATCCATTGCAATCTGCTGTCCTCTGGGAAGGCTGCGGATTAACTCCTTAGGATAACACAGACTAGCAAATATACCCAGTCAAATCTGCAAAGGCTGGAACATTCCTAGTGAACCTTGTGAAAATGGCAAATTCAATGTTAGAAACTGCATATAAAATTTCCCCAATGCCTCAAAATGATCGACTCTAATAGTCATCCCTTCTAATTCAGCAGCCCTGAGTTTTGCACTTACCAATTCCTCTGACCCAAGCCTGAGCCCTCTAGTACTCGACATTACAAAAATAACCACTCAGCAGGAGGTACATCAGAGTCTAAAAATAAGGGTGTAATCAAGAGAAAACTAACAGGCCAAAAGGAGTTCACAAAACTCAATTAGGTCCACAAGTGGTGACAGCAGATCAAAGCAGTCTAAAAGCATCTGATAAAATCCAGCACATAAAGAGCTTTTTTAGTTTGTACTCCCATCCTGTGTTTCCCAAAGTTTATACCTCTGTTATAATAATGCCCTGCTCTGGTATCTGCCAATCTCTAGCCAAAGGTACTCTATTTTTCTAACCATTTTCATTTTTCTAATTCCTGTGTGCTTAGCTCTTTTATTGTAGTTTAAACTGATTTTAATTTCTGATCAACCAATCTATATTTCCCTTCCTTTGTTCTGAATTTATTGAGCATCTACTATTACATACCGGGCATGGGAGATATCATAATGAAAGTACAAACATTGTAACTTCTCTCAATATTTTACCTACCATTTAACAGAGAACACAGAGAAGTAGCAGACAGTTGTTAATAACTGCTGTGATCAAGGACATGGCGACATAGAGGATGACTACATACAGAATGATACATGTAGTGCCTGACCTGAACTTCTTGCATCAGCAAATCTTTGTGAAAGGGAGTGATGCTTATGCTCTCTATGCCCTTGAATGCTACCATGACTTCTTTCTCTCACAAGGAGCTTAAATCAGTGGGATGAGAGTCAGAGTGGATGTGTACCTACCATTGCAGTGGTGGAAAATATGAACCACCTTCTGCCCGTAAACCACTTTCCACCAGTTTGCTGGGGAGAACTATTTGTTTCTGCTTACGTGACGTGATGTTTAATTTTGTGTGCCAACTTGACTGGGCCATGCGGAGCCCAGACGTTTCGTCAAAATTATTCTGGGAGTATCTGCGAGGGGACCCTGACTAATGCACGTGGCTCAGTTGAAATGGGATGTAATGGTGTGCTCCTTCCCGCATCTAAGGCAGTCTGTACCTTCTGAAGAATGTAAGGCATTTTTATGATCACATTTTCATTCCCTGCCCTCACTCCCATTGATATTTTTAATCTGTATAATTGTATTAAGCAAAATATACCCACTGTGCTATTTGCTTGCTTTTTGTTTTGAGGCAAAGAGAATTCCAGACCCAAAATGAGAGCAATTAGATGGGTCTTTGTTTTTGATCACTCAGCATCTGTCATACTTATTTTCAACAGCACATCATAAGCCAAAATATCCTAACTTTTATTTTGGGCAGCCAGGATTAGAAGGATAATTAGCAGCAAGATCAGAAATACTAAATACTGTTGTGAAATGACGACAATTATATGAGACAAAATTATACCCCACATGTAAATATTTAATAATAAATATACTTGATTCATTGCTGCTAGAAAAAATTGATGTAGAAAATAATTTTTGATCATTTTTAGAAAATGTGGCCATATTTGTAACACTGTTTATTTTTGTTTTTTTTAACTTTTAAAGGATTTCAGCTGCATTTTGTTTATTTTGTTTCCTAGTAAATAATAATGCTAGCCATTTCTATTTGTTGTATTTTACAAAACGTGAAATAAAATAAGAAAGCATTCCTTGAAGGCATGCAGACAACTGGCTTTTGCCATTTCCAGTCTTCACGGCACAATTCCTAGAGGTGAAATAGATTCTGGCAGGCCAATGAAAAATTTACATCTATATTACCTTGTGTTACATGAGAAAGCTTTGACAAAATTTATTCTTACACTAGAGACTTTTTCCAAGAAAAATTATATATGAATGGTAAACTATCATTTTGAGTGTATTTCAGTTCACTTACACCAAATTTAAGTAGCTTTTGATTATTCCACATCCTAAAACACAACCTACTTCAATGCTTTTTCTGCCTCCACTAAATGGAAAACGGTTAGTACTAAAGAAGGATACATTAGTAAAGAGATTAGGAACACACATATGTTAATTTTAATTTCATTCTTTATGCCTACATAATTCATTAATTCATGAATCCTGAATTTACTTGTGGCTTTAGTATGAAAAATAAAGATTCTTCTTATGAAGGATAGACATTATAAGCAAGGGTCACTAACTTTTAAAACAAATCTTTACTTTCAAGTATAAATTCTTTTGAACTTTTGTTCCAGATATTCACTGAACTGGAGTAAATATCTCCATACTGAACTGAGGCAGCAGTGCAAAAATAGTTAAGATATTTTTCTCTTTCTTTCTAAGAACTTTCAATATTTTTGTCTTCCAAATTTCACTTTTTCACGTATATATATAAATGTAACTAATATTGCCAAACTATATTAATTCTCACTTTGTTCAAAATCTTATAAAACTGAAACCAAAGGTAAAAAGCCAAGCATATATTATTTTAATAGTACTTTTAAAGCTACTCTCTGAAAGTAACACATCAAATTCAGAATGTATCCTCACATTGAACAAGAGTAAATGAAATGAAATGACATGACATGAATGAAATTCATGAAATAAAAGTGCAAATGGGCTTTCAGCTTTTAGCAGTCAGATGTTTGTTTATAGGATGATGTTCAGCGATCCAGAAAAGTCTGGCTAGAAGCTAATCCCCTGTGTTGTACTCACCTCTCCTCACCCTTTCCAGAAGCAGCTCAATGAGGTGAAATTATTTGCCTATTGGAGATGCAGACAACAGTGTAAAGCGGCAAAGCAGAGTCTTGCCTACAGGAATGACAAATCAAAACAATTGTACCACTTCTACTATCTTGGGAGACCTCATGGCCTCAGCAATCAGACATTCCCTTGCAAGAAGGAGATAGTTCTGTTTGTGCTTTAAGAAGATCTGCTATTAATAATACACATAAGCACCTTATGACTGTCTCCATTCTTATCCAGCCAAGAGTATGAAACTAGCTTCCCCATTTCTACAAGTATTCATTAACAAAATTGTTTTCATTTTAACTTCTTTTTTTGGCACCAGCGTTTTATTTTCCATTTCAGTCTGTCTTCCATACTGACTTGTCTAATATTTTGGAGGATTAGGGAGTATTTAAGTTTTTTGAGATTCCATATTCTCTGAAGTTATAATTATTACAAATAACACTAATTGAGTTATTTGTCTTGAAGTTGGGCAGTATCTGGTATGGGATAATGCAAAGAGAGAGACTCATATCTCATGTTCAGTCTTAATATTTGTCCCTCGTTTTGCAAAAATCTTGCCTGCTCATACTACAAGTTCTTATTTCCAAGAATTTGAGCTTCAATTGAAGCTGTTTCTGATGAGGTGGCCAGTCTAAGTAAGTAATATTATCTCTGTATAAATAGTAGATGCAGGGAGAAAGCAGGATAGAAGGTAGTTAATACAAGTCATCAGTCACATGGTCAGAATCCCTGAGGGGAAAACGAACATGTCATGCAGATAGAGAAATGGATGCTAATGTATCATTTTTTAAAATGCTTTGTATTTCCAAAAGGGAGGAAGGAAAGATGAGAAGAAAGGGGAGAGGAAGGGGAAAGAGAGAGAGACACAGAGAGTAAGGAAGGGAGAAAGGAAGGAAGGAAAGAAGGGAGGGAGAAAGGGATGAACTAAGTGTGGGAGATCAGAATTGGTCACCCCAAAATATGTCTATTTGGTTGAGGACAAAAGACTCTGAAATAAACTTTGACCTTTCCCCTAACTGCCTAAAAGAATTTAAGATAAAAGGCCTGTCCCCAGGACAGGCAATCATCATAGATAACTCTGGGTATTGATAGACTGTGAGGGTCCTTGCTAAGCCCATTCTTATCAAAGTTCTGTCTACCAAACATTAGCTTTTCCATTTCCATGTGAATTGCCTTCCTCCCCTTTGAAGCCCCAAGCCACTACAGCCAATATCCTCTTTTGTCTTTAGCTGAAGATGGTATTTAAGGTGGCAGCTTTGGCCATTCTGGCTGGGTTCAATAGTTTCCCTGAGTTTCTCCCATGTATGCATGTTATAAATCTTTGTTTGACTTTCTCCTGTTATTCTGTCTCATGTCAATTTAATTCTTAGACCAACCAGAAGGACCTAGAGGGTAGAGGAATTGTCTTCCTCCCTTATAGAAGGAAGGAAGAAAGAAGAAAAGAAAACAAACTCTTTGAAAACAAACATGGCATAGGGATCAAATCTTACATATTTTTCTATACAGTACAGATATGGAAGTTCTTGCAAAGAAATTTTCTAATACATATCTACTTCGTGATAATCACTGAGAAAAACTAGAGCAAATTGATATTGTGAGAAACAAAAATTAACCTGGATCCTACCGCAGAATACTTGAATCCTCTTCTTAATAATTTATAACAATTACCCATAGTCCTCAGTATCTATAACATGAATTTCAAAACTCTAATTAGGCTCAATGTAATTCTTGAAATAAACAGCATTACTTCAACATCTGATAACCAGGATGGTAAATGGAGAGTCTGAAAGCAATGTGGACAACAGTGAAAAGCAAAACCTAACTTGATCTTAGACACAATTGAGGATATTCTCTTACAAAATACTGATGTGAATATTTGGGTTACATACTATTGATCAGGGATTTCTTAAGCAATACCATTCCTGAGCTGCTGCACACAAAGGAAATGTTTAATAAGTTTAGATTAAAAATTAATATGGTGGGGGAGGGGAGTACAGGGTACAGACATTTAAGCTGAGCTCTGAATGACAAAAAAGAGTCAGTCATGCCAAACTCTAAAGAAGAGTATTTCAGGCATGAGGGAACTTTCTGGAATTGTGGAAAATTTCCGTGTCTTGATGGGGGCTTGGGTTACACAGGTATATGCATTTGTCAAAATTCAAAGACATTTCTGATTTCTCTCCTGTTGGTCTAACTGATGAATGAATAACTGTTGTTTCAGTCAATGTCTGTCCCCCTAGAATGTAAACCCCTTGGAACAAGGAACTTAACTGGCTTCTTCACCACTATATCCTCAGCAACTAGCACAGAGATAACACTCAATAAATATTTATTGAATGAATAAAAACTCAATTCAAGGTATTTTGTTATAAATGTCTCTAATTCAATCATCTAATTACAAAAATCTGTTTATTCAAATGAAAAAAACCTTTTTGTCCCTTATTAAGCTTTGATGCCATAAAGAAGCCGTATGGTTCAATACTGGGCTAGGAATGAGAAAAATAAAATTGTTTGTTATAGACTGAAGTTTTGTGCCCCTCCAAAATTCATATGTTAAAACTCTGTCCCCTAATGTGATGGCATTAGGAGGTAGAGCTTTTGGAAGGTATTTAGGATTGAACAAGGTCATGAGGGTGGAGCCCTCATGAATGGGATTAGTGCCCTCATAAGAGACATGAGAGAGCTTGCTTCTTCTCTCTGATCTCTGCCAAGTGAGGATATAGTGAAGTCTGAAGTCTGCAACCTGGAAGAGAGCTTTCACCAGGACCCAAACGTATTGGTAATCTGATCTCAGACTTCTAGCCTCCAGAACTTGAGAAATAAATTTATGGTTTCATAAGCCAAAAAGAAAAAGTATGGTATTCATGCCTCTAATAGGAGGAATTCATTTTTAGATGGGGCTTCAATCACAGTTACCATTTTGCTAAAGAAAAAAATGTGCTTCTCTCCCACTCAGTGTGTTTCAGACAGTACACGCAGGTCCATGGGACAAACAGAGTGATGCGGGAGAGGAAAAGTGAAATTAAAACCTTTCTCAGAGTGAAACACAACAAGCATGTTCAGAGTCCATCTGAAGGGGAAAATCTCTGAAGGGGAAATCATTACTCTGCTTTGAATTTCAAACTAGATTTGTTAATTTCCTGGTGGAATACTGGTGTGGAAATCTAGCCTTTGTTGAGACAGAAAGGAGTTTTCTAAATTCCGAAGACAGTTTCCTTTACATAACAAGGACAAAGCTTAGAGACAAAGTAGAGTACACAATGGTAATGACGCAAAAGTGATCCCTGACTCACAGGAAGCAGGATGGGCTTCTGGCACTGGTCAGGTGAGCGGGAGCGCATGGTGGAAGGGACAGTGCCTCGTAGTGCACTGCTCAGGATGGAGGCGAGAGGCAGAGGGACGTGGGAAACCACAGGGAAGGTTGAAAGTGCAGGGGGTTAGTTTTCTGTGTCCATCTGATACTCTAGGAGTTTTCCTGTCATTGGATCCACAGGAATAGTTTTGCCAGTGTAAAATATGAGTTTTATAACAATTAAGAAAATTAAAAGTTTGCCCATCTGAGGTAAACTCTGAGCCTGCTTCTCTAATATTGATGACCTCCTATAGCATACCTCCAGTGGATTTTTAGGCTTACAAACTTTCTCTCTAAAGTTTTCAGCCAACAGCCAGTGAGGAACAGGGCCTGCCAACAGCTGTAGGGAACTTGGAAGCCAATTCACCAGCCCTGGTCAAACCTTGAGGTGACTGCAGCTCTGGCCAACAGCTTGACAACAACTCCTTAAGAGATCCTGAGCCAGAACTGCTCAGTAAATGTTCCCAGATTTCTCAGAAATTGTGTGAGAAAATACTTTCTTTTTTAAACTGTTAATTTGTGGTATTATTTGTTACACAGCAATAGACTACTAATACATCAGTTGAAGATGTTCTGGTCACATTCCCTTCCTTCTGCTTTTTATCCTCTTCTCTTTCTTACCTGCAAGAAGGTATGACATCTCTCTAGTCTCAAGTAAAGAACTTTTGGATAATCTCATTGATTATTATTTCAGTTCTAATATAGGTTTGAGTCATTAATTAAGATAATTATTTTAGGGGCTGGTCCCATGGTATAGTGACTAAGTTCATCACGCTCTGCTTCAGCAGCCCAGGATCATGGGTTCAGATCCCAGGCGTGGACCTACTCCACTTACAAGCCATGCTATGGTGGCAACTCACGTATAAAGTGGAGGAAGATTGGCACAGATGTTAGCTCAGGGCTAATCTTCCTCAAAGAAAAAAGAAAAAAGGTAATTATTTTATCTATAACTCCAACTTTTGATGAAAAACTTATGAACTACTGTTAACTGGTTTACTTTGGAACCTAAATTTATATATATAAACATAAAACAGTTTTATTTTTCTAATAATTTCATAAATTTCATTTTTCCAAACTTATCTTCGTACTTAACTGGCATCTTAATTCAATTGACTCATTCAGCAGTGGTCTTCAATAAGCCTCTCAAACTGTCTACTTTCCATGCCAACTCTTAGTCTTGCTGGCACCTGCAAAATCCACCTTTAATTCCTCTAGGGAATCAAGAACATGAAGGAGAGTAGTGATCTTGACCCCCTTTCTATCTCCTAATTCTTAGCCATGCCATCTCCCTCCAATATTTTTCTTATCTTTTCTGATAGCGTCAGAACAGTCAAGGTAAATGAGTAACTAAACAGAAATCCATCTCGGAAACAAAATCTTAGTGCCCATTTATTGTGGCAGCCCAAATCTGACAAAGTATTTCTCTTAAGGCTGTTAGCATCACTCTATACTCCCCCTTCAGGATAAGGGAAACCACACTTTTTAAACACGGTACTTGCCCAAAATTTGATTTCCATATCCCTCTCACATCTCCTCTTATCCTGATGTGGGATGGTAGGAGTGGAATTGTCACTTTAACTAACTGGTATCTTTCAATAACCTTTGCTCAAAGGTAATAGGACAATTTTTGGTGAGTTCTCTGAGCCTAAAATATGATTCCTGATGATGATGATGATGATAATAATGCAGACAATTATAAGCTTTAACTTA
Organism: Equus przewalskii; assembly: GCF_037783145.1. Lineage (NCBI taxonomy): Eukaryota > Metazoa > Chordata > Mammalia > Perissodactyla > Equidae > Equus > Equus przewalskii. The sequence continues at coordinate 60,596,832 of NC_091832.1, read as the reverse complement.
ATCCTAGAACAAATGCCTTTAAAAAGGAATGGACTTTGTTAATAACAATTCCTCAGTACAGTGGTATAGGGAAGAATAAGACTTAAGATAAAATGGGAACAGAATAAGGCTCCAGACAGCAGATACCTAAGGGGACAAGGTCAACAATCGAAAGAAATGTAAGATGATGAACTGGATGGTGCTGCTTGGAAAAGTTTAATAATTGAGCTGAAAGAGACTTTTCTAATTTAACCATTCTAGAAATGTAAACCTTAACCCATAAAGAGTTTTTTGAAAGTCTCAGAAATTAGTATCAGTTATTTGCAACAAAATGTTTGAGGATTCAAAAAGCAGGATGTTAGAAGTGAAAGTTCTTCCCTAACACATATATTTGGTGGAAAATCTATAAATAATTTTTTAACTATAATTATAAATACATATAGGTGTACACATACATATTCCTATGTAATTATAGAAAAAAGTTGAGGAAAATTGCATGTGACGATGTTAACATCAGAGAAATATCAACTCTAGGAGAAAATTCAGTGGAAATGTAGATTTTTTTGCTGTATAGCTTAAAAAGACAAAGCTCTTTAATAATAAATTGTGGAAAATAATGGTGAAAATATTATTCTTGTACATTTATTCTTTCCTTTAGTAAACTGATTTAGTATAAATAGATTTAATTATCTTATATAAGTTATAGTCAGTTCAGCTGCAAAACTCAACTGTACACAAAAATTCATGAGCATTATCAGCTTACAAAAAAAGTGAGCTATAATGCAATCTCAGAACAAATCACTGTTCTTATAACTCAGATACTTTATGAACCATAACAGAATACACACTTGCTTGAGTTTTGTATCTTAACTCACTATATGATTATACGCAATATTTCCCATGCCCCAAGAATTATACTTGGTATTAGAGATTCAAAGAAAAACATAACCCCCGTGAGCCAGCCCCGATTGCCTAGTGGTTCAAGTTCGGCATTCTCACTGCTGTGGTGGCCCAAGTTCAGTTCCTGGGTGCAGAACCACACCACTCATCTGTCAGTAGCCATGCTGTGGCAGTGGCTCACATAGAAGAACTAGAAGGACTTACAACTATGCACTGGGGCTTTGAGGAGGAAAAAAATAAAGAAAAATAGGACTCTCTTCCCACCCTTAGGAAACATACAGTCAAAAGAAGACAAGCTGAAAACAGATTTTCCTGTGCAGTCTAATATATGTGATGATGATGATGATGATGATGATAATGCAGACAATTATAAGCTGACATTTCTTTAACTTAATCCTAGCTAGAAAAGCATAATTAAAGTTAGAAGCAATCAACCTCAGAAGTTAATAAGAAACATTGAAATACAGGACTGTCTTTAAGAGCAGACATTCTGAACTAGGTGTTACATTTTATGAGAAAGATAAACTGAATGATGTTTATATAACAGTTATACAACATATAAGTTAAAACTATACTTGTTCCATTTTTGTATCCTAAGTTTATGTTTCTATCTCTGTAATGAGAACAAAGAGCTTTTCTTTAATAAAATGATAGTTTAAGTAGCTCCAAGTCATGTGCACTAATAAGCTTGATATAATTACACAACCAGAACTAATAACACTTTGTTAATAAATCAAATATCTACAATAAAGTGTATACTGCTAGAAAAATAGATATAAACAAGTTCATTATGAGGGAACCGGGGCTTGTGGTCAACGTAATGAGAGGTATCAGGGAAGAAGCATCACAAAGGTTCCCCGTCTGGCCCCTAGATGACTGGCATCTAAACTGAATCTACTTCTTATAATATGCCCCAACTAGGTTCTCCCAAAGTTCCCAAAATGCCCTATTTTTTCATTCTTTAGGTGGACTTTTTATGGTCCTGATAGCTCAAGTATTATTTAAAAACTGCCTCATACCTCCATTAAATACATTTAACATCTGCACATTGGCTCTAATTTACGGCAGATTGATTATACAGTCAAATGACAAAATCCAGAAGGATGAGATAGGCAAATATTACAGTCAATAATTCCAGAGATCATTTGATATATGAAAGACGGCAATGATGTAATCAGAGTTTTCTGTGACAGCCCTTCCTGAAAATATTTTGGCCCACTATCTCCATTAAGCATCCTTTTGTAATTATTATATCCTGTAATCATTTTGTTTGATTGAAATATGATCACTATGTGACAACCAAAGATGGGGTACCATAGTTGGCCACTCTGAAAAAAGAAAAGGGAACACGAGGATATGAACCTACTTGGAAAAGGGTCCATCACAAAGGAGACAGACATCATGTTAAGTATATGAGGAGTTGGTCACATTCACTTGTAACCAGTGAAATGCAAATCAAAACAACACGGAGATAACATTCTACTTCTGTTAGTTTGGCAAAAATTAGACGACAGAAGAATAGCATATATTACAGAGATATGGGGAAATGTGAACGAGTACATAGTAAAACCAAGAAATTATAAACCCTATGATGAAGCAATTCCACTTTCTATCCTCAAGAAATTCTCACACAATCATGTGTTGTCAATGCAAGACAGAAGAATAGCACATATTAAAGAGATATGTGAACTCATTATATTTTGTTCCATTTTGCATGTCATTTACTCCCTTCTAGTCCATGTGAACTCAAGTTCAAATCTTAGCATTTCTGCTCCTAAATCCTTCCTGACTTTATTGTGTTAAAGTGATCATCCTCTCTGCTAATACAACATACAGCCAAGTCCCAATTATAACCCTAAACTCAATCTAGTGGTGTTGTTTTTTAAAAAATACTTTTTTTCCCAATAGTTTGTGAGCTCCCTGACGGGAGGTACTATAACATTCATTTTTGTACGATCTCCCAGTACATTGCCTGGCAGTAGTAGATGCTTAACAAACTGATTCAGCCAGACAACTTTAGTGCAAGATGCTACACATTAAGAGTTGACAAAAATATGAGCCCATGTCGTCAGTTTAGAATATAAAACTGATGAAGTTGGGGAAGTCGGTATTAAAGAACTAAAACAAAATTAAGGATTATATCACAAATTGTGACAAGTGAAAGAAAGAAATTATGATACAAAGGAAAAGAATAAGAAAAGGAAGAATAGAAAATAACTTAGTAAACCAAATTTAGAATTGGAATCAAGGAGAATGTCACAGATAAAGTAATATTTTAATTGTCACCTTGAAACAGTGATTGAATTACTGAGAACAATTTGTTTTGTCTCGTTACTCAAATTTATGTAGTTAAATTTATTATTTAAAGACATTCAAACATTTTGAAGAGGAACATCTTGCTTAGGTTTTTTAATGTTTTTCTTTAGACCCCATTATTCCATAATGAATTGTTAACAAAACTGTTACTTAAAACAAAAAACATTGAAGTGACAGTCATGCTTTTTATAATGATGAAAATAATAAAATAAGCTTTTACTTTTTGAAAAATCTGTTAACAGTTAAAATTGAGTCTATAAAACAAAATTTGTAGTCAAATGAAACATTTTAATTGTTTGAATTGAATACAATAACAATTTATTCTCTTTATATATTGCTGTGGTCTGAATGTGTCCCCCCCCAAATTCATATGCAGAAATTCTAACCATCAAAAATGATGGTATTAAGAGATGGGACCTTTGAGAGGTGCTTAAGTCATGAGGGCTCTGCCCTCATGAATGGGATTGGTGCCCCTATAAAAGAAGCTCGGGAGACATCCTTTTCCACTTCTACCATAAGGATACAGGAAAAGACACCTGCCATGAACCAGGAAGAGGGCCCTCAACCAACCATGTTGGCACTTTGATCTTGGATGTCCCGGCCTCCAGAACTGTGAGAAATAAAGGTCTCTTGTTTATAAGCTACCCATTCTGTGGTATTTTGTTATAGCAGCCAGAACAAACTAAGACATATATTAGTGGCATAAATGTTAAGTACAGGACAAGAGAGAAAAGAGATCATAAAAACAAAAACAAAACTTTGAGGAGATAATGGTTACTATCAGAGAAATTTTGAAAGAAAATTAATTGAGCACCTCCTTATGATAGGCACTAAATAAATGAATCTTACCTGAAAAATAAATGAAACATTATATTTAGTTGGTAGAGCAAATCTGAGTTTGTTGCCATGTTTATAAATAGATAACATTAAGAATAGAGTTGGGGGCTGGCCAGGTGGCACAGCAGTTAAGTGCACATGTTCCGCTTCAGCGGCCAAGGGTTCGCCAGTTCGTATCCCAGGTGCAGACATGGCACCCCTTGGCAAGCCATGCTGTGGTAGGCATCCCACATAGAAGGTAGAGTAAGATGGGCACAGATGTTAGCTCAGAGCCAGTCTTCCTCAGCAAAAAGAGGAGGATTGGCAGTAGATGTTAGCTCAGGGCTAATCTTCCTAAAAAAAAAAAAAAAGGATAGAGGTGGGAAGAAACTAAAATCATAAAAGAGGAATAAACGAGGAGGAATAAATTATCTAATTTAGTACTTCTATTTCCAGCATCATTGGGGACCACATGACATGAAAAACCTATCCCTGGAATCACCCAAACATATTGAATAAGATATTTGTATGTGTGTGTTAATATGAGATATACCCTCTTAATAAAATTTTGTGTACAATGTTGAATTATTAACTATAGGCACTATGCAGTGCAGTAAATCTCTGGAATTTGTTCAGCTTGCATAACTGAAACTACTTTATACCCACTAAAAATTGGTCAAGAGGGTAGATCTCATGTTAAGTGTTTTTACTACACACACAAAAAGAAAGGCAGGAGGAAACTTTTGGAGCTGATGGATCTGTTTGTTACCTTAACTGTGGTGATAGTTTCATTGGTGTATGCCTACTTCCAAATTCATCAAATTGTATACAATAAATACGTCCAGTTATTTTTTGTATATCAATTATACCTCAATAAAGCTATTTAACAACAAAGATATTTAAAGAAACTTCTTAAATGAATCAATAAACCATCAAGAAATTAAGGAATACCTAGAGTAGGAATTGAATGCAAGTAAAAATATACTTAATGATGCAATAAATGCAAGTACAAATGCTCCACATTTTTTATGAGAATCACATGAAATAAAACATCTGAATTCCTATGTTTGTAGGGCACAAATTTAAAACAGCAATAAAACAGAAGGTATTTCTGTGTATGAATATTCACTTTTTATTCATGTGGAGGTATTGGATTGCATCTTAGCAGATTTGACACATTTGGTCCTGACAACCTCTGACAGTCCTAGATGAAATGACATGCAATATTGTGCTAACACAGCAAGATAGCCTTAGGAAACAAATGTCCAAATAACAAAATACACACAAATTCATCAATAATGCAATATATTTGGAATAAAAGTAATCTGATTACACAATTATATAGCTCAGTAAAACACAGCAACAATTTTAAGATGTGCAATTTGTGCAAAAATAGGGCACACCTGAAAATGAGCAGCTGCTTCATTTGGTAAATATAAATACATTAACTCGATATGCACTGTGGTCTCTCATTATGGCTTGTTACAATGAACCATAATTATATTCAGCTCTGTTAATGAAACACAGCTTGTTTTCTTCAAAATTACACTCCCATCATCTTTACAGAAAATCACGTACAACATATAATTGACATAATTAATGCTTCTCAAACTGATACATTTTAAGTTCAATGAACAAAATGTTTTGAGAGCCTAGCTAGCCTATTCCAGGACTAAAGGCTACATAACATCATTTTGTTCTAATTGTTTTCAGCAAGAGACTTCTTACTTACACATGGTGAATTCTCTGACTGAAATATTTTGAGACCCTGCAAAGATCATGAAGAGACTAGAGAGCATGAGAAGGTTATATTTACTTGGAATGCATGTAAATCAAATAAAAATTGAACTAGGCCAACATCTTGTCAAATAGACAAGAAAGAATATTCACTGTTACTTTAAAATGCTAAAAAAGTGTAATTACATTTATTATATTTTTAAGTTGAAGAGATTTGCCTGTCAGAAGCTACCAAAAAAATGTGTTTTCAAATTATAGAAACTTCATACAAATTTTCCAATCTGTTTCTAATTTTGATCCATTTTATGGGTCAAAATGAAATATATGACTTACCTATCTCAATGGGATTGCACAGAATTGGTCAAAATAATCAATACCATAAAACAAATGAAGAGATAAATAAAATGAAATATCCAGATATATCAGTGATGCTTTGAAGCCATCTGGCACTTATTCAGGAGAGCAGATTGTACATCTCTGTCTTCAGTTCTGTGTTCAGTGTCATCAAGTTGGTAGTATGAAGTCAAAATTGGCAAGTGTTAGAAATCAGGCCCCTTATTCCCCTCTATGGAGAACCAACTGAAAAACATCTACCCACACATCACCACCTGAAATACAAGGTGGCCAATACTTATGTGTTGGTGATTATTATATAAAACTGTTTTAATATAAAGCACTTGCAGCTATTTTACCAAGGTGTTGCCATATGAAAGCCATCAATGTATGGCTTTATTCACCACAAGCACAAGATGGTTATAACATGCTGATGAATGCATTTTGTCACAGCTGTATGAAAATTGAGGACTAAGCACTGCCAAGTACCCTTTGAATGCATTAACATGTACAAAGAATATTATTCAGCCATAAAAAAGAAAGACACCCTGCCATTTGTGACAACATGGATGAAACTGGAGGGCTTGTGCTAAGTGAATGAGTCAGAGAAAGACAAATGCTTCATGATTTCACTTATATGTGGGATCTAAAAGAATCAAGCTCATAGAAACAGAGAACATGTTGTTGGTTGCCAGAGGTGAGGGGTGGGGAGGTGGAGGAAACAGGTAAAAGTAGTCTAAAAATACTTCTTCCAGTTTTAAGATGAATAAGTTTGGGGGATGTAATGTACATCATGGTCACAATAGTTAACAATAGTGTATTATGTATCTGAAAGTTGCTAAGAATGTAGATCTTAAAAGTTCTCATCACACAATAAAAGTTTAACTGTGTGAGCTGATGGATGTATTAACGAAACTTATTGTGGTAATCATTTCACAATATATACATATATCAAATCACTGTACATCTTAAACTTATATTATGTTATATGTCAATTATAGCTCAATAAAGCTGACAGTAAAGAGAGTCAAAAAAACTATATGATGTTCAGTTCCCTCAAAACAGGAATTCACTGCAATAAGGACCTTAGAACCCTTTATGTTAATCACATCCTCCTTACTCATACACTTTTGTTTCACATATTTCGTGTACTTTAACTAAAAAATTTTTTACAAAACCTCAGGAAACATTAAAGTAATATACAAAATGGAAATACAATTCATTTACGGATTGGAAAACTCAGAATTGAAAAATAGCCAATTCTTCCAAAACTGATTCAATATAATTCTAATAAAACAGATTCAGTTAAATTCCACTGAAACAATTTCAGTATAATTCCAATAACAATTTAACTGACAAATTTAGGAACTTGATGGGTTGATTCAAGAAAGTAATAGTATAAAATTAAAAAACGGCCAACTTTAAGCTAAAGGACAAGTTGGGGGGAATTGGCATCTCATCAATATCAAGACTTATTATGAACCATATTAATTAAGACATAATTAATTAATTGATGCCATAAGTATAGTACATAGATCAACGGAATAAAATAAGAAGGCCAGAGTGATGTCAAATTGCTATATTGGATCAGTGGTGAAAGATAAGAGTTTTTGATAACTATTGCTTGAACACTGAGTTATCCACATGAGAGAAAGTATCCCTAATATCTCCACTATAAAAATCAAGCCCAATAATATCCCTAATCTCATTATACACAAAAATAAATCCCAGGTGCATTATTGAAAGAGGAAAGATAATATAATCTTAGGAGAAAATCAGGAGATTATGACATCAATGTGGAGAAGAGAAACAAACAGAAAACATAGCACAAACTACAAAGCTAAATATTAATACATTTTAAAGCATTAAAATTCTGTTAATGAGAAGATACCATAAAGACAATCAAGAGAAAAGCCACATATTGAGAGAAGATATTTGCAAAATACCAAGTAAAATTAGCAACAATGGCATTTTTTATTTTTAACAAATAAGGAGCCAAAGAATCTTCATACCATAGCAAAACATTAAAAGATGAAAAAAATCAAGTCTCAGTGAGATTTGAAGCAATAGATGCTCTCATTCTCAATGGGTACAAGTGTACATTTGTTTAAGCTTTTTTGTTTCAGCACTTGGTTCTAGTCATCCCTGGATGAGTCTCTCTCCACTGACTCTTGCAATAATGCCATCATTAATTTCACTCAGACAACAGTTCAGACCATAGACCCTCATTGTCCATGTCATGGACTCTAGTTGGGTTGACTATAGGCAAACTAGGATTGCTGTTGCCATCTTAACTATCAAAAAAAACGTTTTGGGAGAGTGACATCAGCATGGTGGCAGAGTGAGCTCTCCCCATAAACTCTCCCCTCTAAGATACAACAAAAAAGGACATTCACATTCTAACAGAGAACATCCACACAATGCAAAAGACTTCTGAGAGACCCATGCAGCCAGACATCAGAAGGTGGAGGTGCTGGAGCACCCCCTTGAGGAAGTGGAATCGAAGTAAGAGAAATCTTCTCTTCCTCCCTGAAGGGAAGCAATTCAGGGATTACACGTGGCTCCTAGTGGAAAGTGAGGAGGGAGCAGCCATCCACAGGAGCAACGTCACTCTCTGAGGTTCCTCACAGCCTGGGACACAAAGGCAACTAGGTATGGTGGGAATGTCTTCATCAAGCTAATGCCCCAGGAAAGCAGATAGTGAGGGCAAAGTGAGAAGCCCCTGAGATCAAGCAGGAGAAAGAAAGCACCACTTCCCCCTGCTTGCCACCCAAGTTCAGCACCTGGGTGCTGTGCCACAGATTGTGGCAGGCTCAGAATACACAGCCTTTCACCCTCACCCAGTGGCTACAGGTGGAAACAGCAATAGAATGCTAGCACAATGTGGAAGCACCAATCCACACCATATGGCAGTATAAAAAATGTATTAAATCTCCAGACCAGAAGGAAAATGACAAGTACCCAGAAATCAATCATGAAGGCACAGAAATCTATAATCTAAATGACAGAGAATTCAAAATAGCTACCATAAAAAAACTCAATGAGTTACAAGAAAATCCTGATAGTTCAATGAATTTAGGTCCTACTTCACAAAAGAGATTGAAACTATAAAGAAAAAACCAATCAGAAATATTGGAGATGAAAAACATAATGGATGAGATAAAGAAGAATAGGGATTCTCTGAACAATAGAGCTGATATTATGGAGGAATGAATCAGCAATATTGAGGACAGAAATATAGAAATGCTTCAGATGGAGGAGAGAGAACTAAAACTAAAAATAAATGAAGAAATTATCTGAGAAACATCTGACTCACTTAGGAAATGCAACATAAGGATTATAAGTATTCCAGGGGGAGAGGAGAAGGAGAATGGAGCAGAAAGCTTGTTCAAAGAAACAATAGCAGAGAACTTCGCAAACCTGGAGAAAGAGCTGGAAATGCAAGTGACAGAGACTAACATATCTCCTAACTATATCAATGTAAAAAGATCTTCGCCAAGGCATATAGTAGTGAAACTGGCAAAAGTCAATGACAAAGAAAAAATACTAAGAGCAGCAGAACAGAAGAAAGTAACTTATAAAGGAACCCTTATCAGGCTTTCAGCAGATTTCTCAACAGAAAACTTAAGGCTAGGAGAGTTGGGAATGATATATTCAAATCTTTGAAGGACAAAAACTTTCAGCCAACAATACTCTATCCAGTGAAAATATCCGTCAGATAGGATTGAGAAATAAAAATCTTCCCAGATAAACAAAAGCTAAGGGAGTTCATCACCACAAGGCCCCCCCTGCAAGAAATCCTGAAAAAGGCCCTCATACCTGAAAAAAAAAGAAGAAAGGGGTTAGAAAGTCCTGAGTAAGGGGATAAATAACTAGACAAAATAGAAAAATTGTAGCTATTCATTAGAACAGGTTAGCAAACATCCAAGCATAACATTAAAGATAAAGGGAAGGAAAACACCAAAATTAAATATAATCTTGTCATTTTAACCACAAGCTCACAAAACAAGATGTAATAAGATGTGACAAAAATAACCTAGGAGGGGGCGAGGAAAGGGAGTTAATTGGCTTGGTCTAAGGAAAAAAGAGGTTATCAGAAAATGAACTATCTCATCCACAAGATTTTTCATACAAACTTCATGGTAACCACTAAAGAAATATGTAGAACAGAGACAAAAATAATAAATAAGGAGAAAACTAAGAAAACCTGCATAGAAATCTACCTAACTGAATTGATAGTCCAAAATATATGGGACAAGAAATAAAGGAAATGCAGGAGAATTGGAAAACAAGGGATAAAATGGCAGGATTAAGCCGTCATAATCAATAATCACTCTAAATGTAAATGGATTGAATTCTCCAATAAAAAGACACAGAGTGGTGGGATGATTTAAAAAACAAGACCCAACAACATGCTGACTCCAGGAAACACATCTCAGGTACAATGACAAACACATGCACAGAGTAAAGAGATGGAAGATGATACTTCAAGCTAATGGCAAACTAAAAAAAGCAACGGTCACCATGCTTACATGAGACAAAGTAGACTTCAAGATAAAACAGTAATGATAGGCAAAGAGGGGCAGTATATAATGATAAAAGGGACACTCCACCAAGGAGATATAACACGTATAAATCCATATGCACTCAACACAGGGAGCACCAAAGTAAATAAAGCAACTATTAACAAACCTAAAAGGAGATATTAACAACAACACAATATTAGTAGGGGACCTCAAAACTCCACTCACATCAATGGATAGGTTATCCAGATAGAAAGTCAATAAGGAAACAGTGGAATTAAATGAAAAATTTGACTGGATGAACTTAATAGATATATATGGAGCTCTCCATCCAAAAACAGCAGAATATAAGTTCTTCTCAAGTGCATATGGAACATTCTCAAGGATAAACCACATATGGGCAAACAAGGCAAGCCTCAATAACTTTAAGAAGATTGAAATAATAACAAGCATCTTTTCTGACCATCATACTATGAAACTAGAAATTAACTACAGGGAAAAAAACTGAGAAAGGGACAAAGATGTGGAGACTAAATAACATGTTACTGAACAACCATAAGATCATTGAAGAAAGTGAAGAAGAAATCAAAAAATATCTGGAGAGAAATGAAATGAAAACATACCATGCCAACTCATATGGGATGCAGCAAAAGCAATCCTAAGAGGGAAATTCATCACAATACAGGCTCACCTTAACAAACAAGAAAAATCCCAAATAAGAAATCTCAAACTACACCTAACTGAATTACAAAAAGAAGAACAAACAAAGTCCAAAGTCAGCAGAAGGAGGGCAATAATAAAAAACAGAGCAGAAATAAATGAAATTTAAACAAAAAAGAGTAGAAAGTTGTTTCTTTGAGAAGATAAACAAAATTGAAAAACACCTAGCTGGACTCACAAAGAAAAAGAGAGAGAAATAAATAAATAAAATTAGAAATGAAGGAGGAGAAATTACAAGAGATACCACAGAAATACAAAATATTATAAGAGAATGCAATGAAAAACTACATGCCAACAAATAGGACAGTCTAGAAGAAACGGATAAATCTTAGACTCTTACAATCTCCCAAAGCTGAATCAAGAAGAAATAGACAATTGAATAGACCGATCACAAGTAAAGAGATTGAAACAGTAATCAAAAACCTCCCCAAAAATAAAAGTCCAGGACCACATGGCTTCCCTGGAGAATTCTACCAAACATTCAAAGAAGATTTCTCAAACTTTCCAGAAAATTAGGGAAGATGGAACACTTCCTAACACATTGTATGAGGCCAACTTCACCCTGATACCAAAGCCTGACAAGGACAACACAACTAGGAAAACTATAGGCCAATATCACTGATGACCATAGATGCAAAAATCCTCAACCAAATATCGGCAATCCGAAAACAGCAATACATCAAAAAGATCATACATCATGACCAAGTGGGATTTATACCAGGGACACAGGGATGGTTCAACATCTGCACATCAATCAATGTGACACACCACATCAATAAAAGGCGGAATAAAAACCACATGATCATCTCAATAGATGCAGAGAAAGCATTTGACAAGATCCAACATCAATTCATGATAAAAATTCTTAACAAAATGGGGATAGAAGGAAAGTACCTCAACATAATAAAGGCCATATATGACAAACCCACAGCCAACATCATACTCAATGGGGAAAGACTGAATGCCATCCCTCTGAGAACAGGAATGTGACAAGGGTGCCCACTCTCACTACTCTTATTCAACATTGTACTGAAGGTTTTGACCAGAGCGATTAGGCAAGAAAGAGGAATAAAGGGAACTCAAATAGGAAAAGAAGAAGTAAAACTCTCACTGTTTGCAGATGACAGAATTTTACATATAGAAAACCCTAAAGAATCCATCAGAAAACTGTTAGAAATAATCAACAATGACAGTAAAGTTTCAGGGTACAAAATCAACTTACAAAAATCAGTTCCATTTCTATACTCCAATAATGAACCAACAGAAATAAAACTCAAGAATAGAATCCCATTTACAATTGCAGCAAAAAAGAATAAAATATCTAGGAATGAATTTAACCAAGGACGTTAAAGACCTCTACAATGAAAAGTACAAGACATTACTCAAAGAAACCAATGACGACATAAAGAAATGGAAAGATATTCCATGCACATGGATCAGAAGAATAAACATAGTTAAAATGTCCATACTACCCAAAGCAATCTCCGGATTCAATGTAATCCCAATCAGAACCCCAATGACATTCTTCAAGGAAATAGAACAAAGAATCCTAAAATTCATATGGGGCAACAAAAGACCCTAAATAGCTAAAGCAAGCCTGAGGAAAAAGAACAAAGCTGGAGGCATCACAGTACCTGACTTCAAAATACATCACAAAGCTATAGTAAACAAAACAGCATGGTACTGGTTCAAAAACAGTCATGCAGATCAATGGAACAGACTTGAAAGCCCAGAAATAAAACCGTACAGTTAATCTTTGACAAAGGTGCTAAGAACATACAATGGAGAAAAGAAAGTCTCTTAAATATACGGCATTGGGAAAACTGGGCAGGCACATGCAAAAGAATGAAAGTAGACCATTATCTTTCTCCATACACAAAAATAAACTCAAAATGGATCAAAGACTTGAAGGTAAGACTTGAAACCATAAAACTTCCAGAAGAAAATATAGGTAGCCTGCTCTTTGATATCAATCTCAAAACGATCTTTTCAAATACCATGTCTTCTCGCACAAAAGAAAAAATAAACAAGTTGGACTTCATCAGATGGAAGAACTTCTGCAAGGCCAAGGAAGCCAGGATCAAAACAAAAAGACAACCTACCAATTGGGAGAAAATATTTGCAAATCATATATCCAACAAAAGGTTAACCTCCAAAATATATAAAGAACACACACAACTCAACAACAAAAAAATCAAACAACCCAATCAAAAAATGGGCAGAGACTATGAAAAGACATTTCTCCAAAGAAGATATACTGATGTCCAAAGAGCACATCAAAAGATGTTCAACATCACTAATCATCAGGGAAATACAAGTCAAAACCACAGTAAGATATCACCCTACACCTGTTAAAGCAGCTATGATCACCAAGACAAAACAAATGTTGGAGAGGTTGTGGAGTAAAGGGAACCCTCATACACTGCTTGTGGGAATGCAACCTGGTGCAGCCACTATGGAAAACAATAAGGAGATATCTCAAAAAACTGAAAATAGAATTACCACATGACCTACCTATCCCTCTAATGGGTATTTATCCAAAAAGCTTGAAATTAACAATTCAAAGAGCCTTATGCACCCCTGTGTTCATTGTAGCATTATTCACAATAGCCAAGACATGGAAGCAACCCAAGTGCCCAATAACTGAAGATTGGATAAAGAAGGTGTGGTGTGTGTATATATATATATATACACACACACACACACACACACACACACACACAATGGAATACTACTCAGCCATAAAAAAGACAGAATCATCCCATTTGCAACAACATGGACGGACCTTGAGGGTATTATGTTAAGTGAAATAAGCCAGACGGAAGGACAAACACCATATGATTTCACTCATATGTGGAAGACAAACTAACACACGGACAGAGAACAGTTCAGCAGTTACCAGGGGGAAGTGGGGTGGGGGGTGGGCACAAAGGGAGAAGGGAAGCACTTACATGGTGAGAGACAAACGTACAATTGAAATTTCACAATATTGTAAGCTATTATGACCTCAGTTAAAAAAAAGTTTACTGGCTCCACTTTACAGCACTTAAATGCCTCATACTTAAACCATTTCTGAGTTTACAACTTGGGAAATTTCAAGCAAGGAAAATCAGCACTAATTAATAGTAGAAACATAAAAAGAGCACAGAATTTATAAGCAGGCCAGATAATGCACATTCTAAAATCAGAACTAAGTGGAAACTTGTTTTACTGGTGTGGGCTGATGTCAGTGAAATGTGTTACAGCTGTGAATTCACTGAAACAGGTGGATTATTTTTTGCATGGACTAATTTTTAGCTTGTTTAAATTTGATCAGTCCATATACAGCTTTTTATTTTTCTAAGTATATGCATTTAGGCTGGGGGAAAAATCAAATAACTAAGTAGTTTATATTTTTAAGCAGGTATTTTAAAACTATAAAAGTTAGCATTTCCTCAATATCAACATTTTTGTCTCAAAAATATTGATTTTTCTTATTCTTGTTATCTTATACCAGATACTGGAATTCAATTTTTAAAAGAAGTAAATAATGATAAAAGAGAGAAAACATGGAATTTCTGATCACTGTAACATTTGATAGTTCCAAGTTCAGAATAAACTAATTTCTGTTCCAATTTCAATGTTCATTGTCTCCAAAGTCTTTCTCCTCTCCCTGTACTCTTTCTTTTTCCTTCTTTTGTTTTCTTATACTTCAAGAGTACAAAGTCAAGAAAATAGGAGCTATAATTCATTTCTTTCTTTCCCTCACCTTCACTTCCAATTCCTCACAACATACCACTTAAATATCTCTCAAGGCTGTCTTTTCTTTTTTTAGTTCTAATGTTCACAAGCCACTGCCTGAACTATTGAAATAACCTATGAATTTGTCTTCCTCTATCTGTTTTTTTCCCGTGAAATTAATGCAAATCATTGCCACTCACTTGATCTTTTCAAATGCAAAAACAATGTTATTCCCAAGATTAAAATGAGTGTTTGTCTTCCCATGATCTGCAGCACAAAATGTGAGTTCTTTATCGTCACATCCATCATCTGGTCCCTGCTTATACTTTCAACCTCATCTCAAGATATTCTCTGCTTCAAAATTTACATATCAATAATACCATAAATTTTCCTCCTTTCTTCTCCCAGTCACCATCCCTCACATTTTTCAAAAGGAGCTCAGATACCTCTCCATTAGCAAGATTTTCCTGCCCAGCCCATCTCTCTAAACTTCCCCCATACCCCCTCCTTGTTCCATTACACATTTCCATCCCTGTATATTTTTTGCAGATGGTATCAGTTACAAGTGAGAAGAGCTGTCATCAGATATTGTCAAATTGTATCAACTTTTTAGGCTAAATATTCCCCAATACCTATTAGGCTGCTTGTCATTCATTGCCTCAGGAAAGAAATGTCAGAGCAAGGAAATGCTTATGAGTTCCAAAACTCAGACCTAGGCCCTGATGGGACTCAGTAGACAGAAAAATAACCTCCTAATTCAGAGCAAGCAATATCGTCAATAAAGAGATCGCAGTCTGAAAAAAATAAGAGAAGTTGATACATCCAAACTCAAAGCTGTCAAACCCACTGGGAAAGGTATAGAAGAGTATCCAAGTAACTTTGTGTTATCTGAGCAAATGGGATCTATGCTCCCCCCGCCAGCCAAGGAGGTTAAGACTCCAAAATAAAAATAAGAAAACATTGAAAAGCCACATTTGTGACATACACGAATCACTTAACAATGTCTAAAGGAGAGAATGGACATCTCAGCAAATGTCAGTGAGGGTTGAAACTGACTAAGGATGAGACAGTCCTCCACCATGGTGGTTTGGAATCTAATCTAAACCTGGGGTAAAGGGGTGAAAACTCTGAACTGATGTCAAGTGGGGACTTAAAATACGAAATAAAAACATAGAAAGCTACAGTTACATTTCTTGTGAACACGGCTTTGTGGGTAGAAATTTATACCTCCTGAAGACCAGGCTCTGGAGTGGGAGAGTAGCGAGCTCTGATTTCAGGTGCTTTTGTAAATATGATGTGAGAGGCTAGGGTTGGCATTGAGAAGGCTCTCTGGCATCCTGCATGCCCTGCACTATAGAACAGACGTTTGCTGATAACTTGTGCTAATTTTGTTCTTGTATGATCTTTATTTTCCATAGTGCCACAAAGAGATTTATCTGATTCATTTTAATTACTGTGAATCTGATAAGTGAAAAATGGCAGGTTATTGCTATTTTGACTATATTTTTAAATTAAAAATGAAATTGAAGCTTTTAAAAATATTGTTTGCCCATTTTCATTTTATCTGATTTTGTAAATTGCCTTCTCATATAATTTGGCCATTGTGTCTATCACATTGTTTTTCCCAATGACATATACAATACGTTATATATTAAAAAATTTTGGTTTCTTATATATGACAAGTCCTTTTCCCCCAAATGGCTTCATTTTTCTTTTTCCTTATTATGAGATTGACATTATGGAGGTTTATTATTTGTTTTGTCATAATGAAGATTAAATTTTCATATGTCAAATTCAGGAATCACTTTATTTTGGATTTCTTGATTTCATAGAATAATCAAAATTGCTGTGTCATTGAAAATATTAGTGTATATATTCTCCTCAGACTTATATGATTTGAATTTTTATAGTATATATGTTGAATGTATTCAGCCGTAAGGAGTTAAGTATAGACCCAGCTTCCATTTCTTTCCCAGTATTTGAGTGCCATGTTATATTTTACTAGCAGACTGTGTTCACTGTTCTCTCTTCTGTGGTAGTCCCTCCTTCCTCACCCTCCATGATTAGTCACTTATCATCAGGTGAACTTTAGAATAATTTTGGGAAGTTTCACTCCCCACTCTGAAAAACAGTTTTGGTATTTTTATTGAGTTTACCTCTCATCTATAGATCCTTTTAGGAATATTCATATATTTAAAATATGGAGTCTCCAGGAGTGAGGTGGTTTCTTCAATTTATCCAAGTCTTCTTTTAAGTCTTCTTTTATTTCAAAAGTTTTATTTACATGTGGGTTTTACATATTTCATATTACACTCATCATGAGGCATACTATTGTTCATATTCTTAATGTAAACATAATATTTACTTCCTTATATTTCCTTACTATCTTTGTGCTCGTAATGCTCTGATTTTGATATGTTATTGATGTAACCAGTTATACAAATTAATTATCTGTCTGTGTTTTTCCATTTTTCAGTGAAGTTTCTTGGAATTTTAAGTGTTCTTTCATATAACTTGCTAATAATTATATTTTTCCTCTGAGTTTCCAGTATTTATATTGCTCATTTCATTCTCTTTTCTGAGTGCATTTGTTGACTAGTATTTTGAGGACAATATTAAGTAACTTTTGGAATAGAAGCAAAACTTAGAATTAGCTTCAGATATAGAGTTGTTTATCTGCTGCCGTAGAGAAGGACACTAAACTGAGATGTCTATTCATCTTTCCCCTAGGTCATCGGTACCACTACCAATTCTTAATTTTCTTACCCCTTTGTCTTTGCTTTCTCTATTCTCTGAAGTGTTTGCTTGTTGTGATATACAGGAACTTTGAGATTTACCAAGCCTCTCCCACTTTCTTCCTTTCCAGAGAAAAACAAACTTGATAAACCCTGAAATTCCCTCACTCAAGTGAAGTTCTATTCACCTGTAGTGGTGGACTGTGGCTTACATTTCTCATTGGTCCCTATTCTGCCAACTTACTGACATCCCATATCCCCATTCTGAATTCTTCCTTCTACATCTCTGTTGTTAACAGGAGTTCTCAGAAATGTGTCCACTCATTTTCACCCACTATACTGCTTCAGAAGGAATTGGAGAGGAATCATTCAATAATTCATGGAAAACGATGTCTGTGAATGACCATTTTCAGTTTATGGAATGAAATCGTACCTTGTCTTTCATTTGTGTTCTACTGCTCCTAATTATTTTTGTCCAGCCTATTGAATTTTAGAGAAGGAAGTTTTTTGTTCTGTTTTATGCAACTATATTTCCCCAGAGGATGAAGATTTTGTTTAGGAAAGATAGCTAGCCCTAAGAGAAAAACCGTTGACCAGGAAACCTGTCAAAAGGCTATTGCCGTAAGACAATTGCGAGATGATAGAGCCAACGAGGAAGAGTTGCATGAGGGTTCCTAAGAATCAATTTGTGCAAAATAAATGCATTTCTGATTCAGATGCTATATGTTAAATATATGTCATAAATTGTATCAAAACATTATTATTGATTTTACATGGAAACCCTGTGAAGTAGTTAATAGCATTTATAATTTTAAAATGGTGACCCTAATCCTCCAAAAATTTAGATAATTAATTCATAGCTGCATAGCTTCATAAATTATATAGCAGCTTAAGCTCAGTTCTCCAAACAAGGGACAGTGTCTGATTTGAAACTTACTATTGGTACAGCAGTCTCTTCAATTAATAATTGTCTTGGCAGTAATCTTTTTTAAGTACTGAAAATGAAAAACATTTTTATACATAAGATTTTCCTTTGTTCCTATTAGTACTTTATGGGCCTAAAGCAAGGCATGAGATATTCAGTTATTTTGAGACTTATATAGCCAACATATGGTTTCCTAGCAACTGACAATGCCTAAAAGCTTCTTCCCTTTGTTTCAAAAATGTTTACAGTATACAAACATTTTCTCCCATATTTTGGCTTCTTTTACATTTATCTTTTCAAAAAATTTTATTTTATAAATTCAATTATTATTCCATGTCCAAAACCTCTAAGACTTAAGGTCATCAAATCCATATACGGGACTGGCCCGGTGATGTAATGGTTCAGTTCACATTCTCTACTTCAGTGGTCCAGGGTTCGTAGGTTCAGATCCCCGGCACAGACCTAGCACTGCTTGTCAAGCCATGCTGTGGCAGTGTCCCACATAAAATAGAGGAAGATTGGCACAGCTCAGCAACAATCTTCCTCAAGCAAAAAGAGGAAGATTGGCAACAGATGTCAGCTCAAAGCCAATCTTCCTCATTAAAAAAAGAATATATAGCTTCATAGGATGTAATATACAAAACGAATTGAAAATTCACATGTAGAAAAAAACATTATGTGGTTGAGGTTGAAGTGTGTGAGAATTTCTTGTGTAAAGAGTCTTGAAGCAGCGCTAAGAGCTGCTATTAGAACAAGTAACACAGGAAAACTCTAATGATGTTTGCTTTGGTTCGTAAAATGAAATAGAGGTGTAGTAACAGGGACCTTTCAGCAGCCAGGCAGAGGGAAGTAATGAAAAGTGTACACTTGTGGCTTCTAAGAAACAGAGATGAGGACTGGGGAATAACTCAGAAAAACCAGAAATGGACAATAGGAAACTACCAGAACACAAGGGAGCTAGGAGCAGAGATTTGAGAGTCACACAGACGTAGGTTCCAATCAAGGCTCCACCAGTTATTAACTGTGTCTTTTTGCAGACTCATGATCATTTGGGCTTCAGTTTTCTTACCTGTAAAATAGTCTCTAGTTGTTCTTTTAGGCTGCTTAGCATAAATCTTCTAAGCTTGATAAAATTCCTCACCACATGAATCTCAGGGAAGACAGAGCTCTTGTCTCACTGTAGAAACTTAAAAATGCCACGTACTACCCTTTCTACTTTGATACTAATGTCAGGCACCTGCTCCAAACTAAGACCTCGGATAATTATCTCTGGGAGTGGAGGCAGTTACAAGAAAGTCACATTCCTCAGGGAGCAGTGGCAGCATTGTTAGGGCTAAGAGGGCAGCAGTGCCCAGGACATCAGCCATGCAAGTTCCAACAGCTCTTGTGTGGCAGTGGTGGTGGCCATTTTCTCAATGGACCAATTATCTGGTATTATCACAGGAATTAAGGGCACATAAGATTTATTCCTGCATATGTATTCTCCACAATTGGATTTCTAACTGTCTGGGGAATTCTATCAGCTCTCCACCATGATTTTAATTCATTTATTTTTTACTTAAGTCAAACAAAGTCTACTTTCAGGTGCTAGCACTAATGATTCAAAATTGTCTTTTATATAGCACCATTGTCAACATTGAACAAGATAATGCAGATTATATAATTAACACAGGAACTGGAAAGCAGTACATGCTCAATAGACATTAATGTTATTACCAATTAATATGGCATTATTCCTTGGTCACTAAGTGCTATTTTCCAGGGGATAAAAATGTTACTTACATATTAGACTATCTCAGTCCCCAGTCTTCCAATGTTTTATAGCACAACAGAAAAGCCAGAGAATAATAAAAAAAAGCGTCAAGGTAAAGAAGCAAGAAAATGAACACTGGAGGCAGATGAAGGTTAATTCAAATCTGCTTTTTCATTTCTTTGAGCAAAGCTTTTAATCTTTCTAAATCTTAGTTTGCCATCTGTTAATTGTGCATAAATAATTCCTAACTTTAAGGTTGTAATGAGGGTGACAAAAATATACTCAGAACGTTGATCATGTTGCCAAACTTGGATAATGAGACTAATAAGTGGTAGCTATTGTTGCAGAAATTTTCTGTTATTCTTTTCTTTCATTTAATTCATACAATACACTCACACACCTTGTGTAACAGGTCAGGAGCTACAAGAGTTTCTACTAGATACTAGTCTCTTCAAATAGTTTTCATTCAAATGTTTACATAACTGAAAAGTTTACTATGTCATTAGACGCGGCAGGATATTGCAAAGACTTTTATAATATACTTTAAAATTATGTAAAACTTGGAAATAAAGCAGATGGTTGCAAGCCATTTCCATGTCATATGAGAAATTTATTTGACAGAATATCCCAAGGGTTATTTAGTTACATAGGAGAAGTCATCTGTGTGTGTGTCTTCTCTGTAAACTATTTGAGTAGAGCTCAGATACTGTGAAGTTACATGTTATCTTGCATTTTTCTGTCCAACAAAAAAGGTAACCCCAAAGGTTACCATTTTATTGCCATGTAGGGCACTAACCAATTTAAATCTATTAACTAATTCATTTCCATATGCCTTTGAATGAGTATGTAAGTCTCCCTTCTTGACTTCTCCTTAGAGTGTTTTACTACCTTAATGATACTCTCATCAATTAATGAGCTGAATGAAATCTTTGACGTGTGTTCGTTTTACATTTGTGTGAGAGTCATGGCGTTAAATTTTTGAAAAATATGCTCTGACATATTAACATTATATCTTAGCAAACACTCAATCTTATAATGTCAGGCCATACTAAAAACAGCAGCTATTTGTGTATCGAAGTGTTTCAAAACTTGGCAAATAAACACTGTAGTGATAACATTTGAGGCTAATTCTTACAATAGCCAGACAATTTCTTTAATGATTAGTAAACATGTATTCATTAAGTGGATCCTAAGATGAATCCCTAAATTACTAGCATACTGTGTGATTTGGGTAATTAACTTAACTGTTAAGACTTCAGATATTTTTAAATGAAGAGATTAGACCAAAAACTATCTAATCTCTCTTCTGTCCAAAAATTATATTTTTAAATATAATTACTATTAAGTAGCATTTGGGGTTACTATCTTGAATTTTTGATGGATTTTCAATGAACAAAATGATAAATGAGTTAAAATAAATCAGGAAATACGTAAAGATTATAAAATAAAGACAGAAAAGTTGCAGCCACTCCTAAACTCCTATCTCCTTAGAAAAAGGTTTTTGCTTGAGTAGAAACTCAGGAAAATATGCAAGAAGCTTATTCAATGAAGATGCACATCTTGAATCCTAGGATATGCTATTTCCAATGCCTGGCAGTCATAAACCCTGAACCTTCATAGCTTGATCATCTATCCTGACAAAGACAATTTTGGCAAAATTATAGGAAGAGTTCATTTTGGTTCCTCCTCACTTACCTCGTGTGTTCCCTCTCAAAGAATTCATTTCCTCAAAAGTACCCTAAGCCTTTATTCAATCACTAATTCAACAAACATTTATGTAAAAGAATTGCTATGGCATGGTACCATAAGATAAAAACATAGATCTAGATAAGATGTGGTCTTGCCCTCAAAGAGCTACAGTTTATTGAAGAAACAGAGAGAAGTTACCAGTATAAGTAAAATGTGATGCATTATAATGGAAAGGATAAAAGTAGAGAAAGGGGACCTGGCAAAAATCCAGAATACTCTCTGAAGGAGACAATACTTCAACTGAAATTCGAGAAAGAATTATAATAATAATAAATGAAGTGAAAAGGGAAGAGCATTCTAATCAGAGGATCTAGAATGAATGATGATAGAGAGTGAAACCGAATTATACATTTGGGAAACTGCTAGTATTTCTTTATAGCTGAATCAAAAGTAATTATGGCAGTAACAGAAAATGAGGACCAAGAAATAGGAAAGAAGAGATAATGAGGAGCTTAAAAGATAAACTTGATTACTTTTAAATACATCGGATATAAATGAAGAAGCATGAAGAGTTTTAAATAGGAAAGTGACATGATCTATGTTGCCATTTAAAAAGTTGATTCTAGCAGCACTGTAGAGTCTGACCAAGTTAACATCTTTTTTTGCTGTAATCTAAATAATAATAATGACAATAACAATAACATAGGCCCAAATAAGGGCATTGGGAATAGAGAAAACGAGTTGGAGAGAAAATTTGAGAAAAGAGGACTTGAAAAAAAACAAACAGTAAATGATGAAAAAAGGGCATGGATGAGTAAGCAGGATATGCGTCAACATTAATCACCAGATTCTACCTTAGGAAACTAGGTTGATAATGGAGACATTTTCCAAGGTGGGAAATATCGGAAGTTAAGCCAATTTGATGTATAGAACCACAAAGAAGGGTTAAAAAAATTAGTTTTAAAATTGGTTTTTGGTGCTATGAGACACCTAAGCAGAGATTTCAATTGAGCCGTTCTATAGAGAGGTAAAGAATGAGAGATTGAGACTGCAAATATATATTTGGGATATTCGAATATATTCAGGATTTAAATGAGGTTGTCTTGAAAGAACATATAGTAGGGGATAAACATAAGGCTAAAGATGCAAGCTTAGACATTAAGAATATTTGCAAGTGAAGCAGAGGATTTGGACTCATGAACAAGTTTGAAATGATCCCAAGGAGTTAGAAGGAAAACCAAAAGAGGGCTTTTATATGAACCAAAATTAAGTATTTGAAGAAAGAGGAAATAGTCAAAAGTATTATCATCTACCGAGAGATTTAAACCCAAAAAGACCTTCGACTTTGATAATGTGGAAGTGAATGTTGATTTTACAAAGAGCAGTTTGGTAGAACCTGGAAATAGAAGCCAGGTCCAGGAAGGGATGGTCAATGAGGAAGTAGAGAAATCCTGGATGACTGCTTTGAGAAGATTCCACGGAAGGATAAGGAAGAAATTGTAGAATAGCTCGAGGGGATTGTGATTTAGATGGCAGACGCCAGAGGATGTTGATGTGTTAAGAGTGAATGGATGAGTAGGAGAGTTTGAGTTGGCAATACAGGAGAGAGTGAGTGCAGTTCTGGAAGGCAACTGCAGATGGAACCCACATCCGAGGAAGATGACTTTTCAGGAGGAGCAGGTCTTCGACAGGCGAGAGGAAACATGCAAGTTATATTTTCAGATGATAGGAGTAGAACTTGGAAAGTCCTTAAGCACCCTAAATGCCTTTATATCACTAAGCAATAAATACTATTTATGAGTTTGTGATATGGATCTAGTGACTGAATGTGACTTTCCTAGGAAGGTTTTAAATTTTATAAGAAAGATAATTGTGAAACACCATGCACTTAGAAGGAGAGGAGATTTGGAGAGTAAGGTAAAAATATTTATCATGTGTTTTATATGTGCTATCTCATTTAATACCCATACTAATCTTCTATTTATTCCAGTTTAAGAGAAAAACAAGCCTCAGAAATCTGTAGTATTTTGTCTGAAGTCATAAAATTAGTGAACATTCTTGTTCAATTTTTACTGTCTCTGTTTCTTTTTCTGACTTCAGAGCCTATTCTTCCACTACTAAGTATACCAATTATCTCTTAAATTCCTCAAATCACACTAGGAAGTCAAGCATTGTCTCCATTTGCAAATGGCACCAGTCATGGATCTTTTATGGGAAATCTTGAATTATTGGATTACTCCAGCTTGGATTATTCCAAAGTAATATTGTCCTTTAGGTCCAAGGAAAGAGATCCAGGGTCTTAGGAAGTAACAGAAAAGTTCAATTAAATGCCAATATTTCTAATGTGACAATTTACTTTGAGAAAAAAAGATATTACTTTCCTTTTCCAATTGGTGAATATTGCATGAAAACCAAAAATAACAATCAATATATCACCTATCAATCCAAACTTGCACCATTGTCTACACAAGTTTACTAACTTCTGAAATCCAGGGTCATTCAAATACCTTTATTCTTGACCTGAAATATCCTAATACCGTGTTTTATTCTGTGAAAACTTTTTCACTTTTGAGAAGTATCTGATTGTTTATATAAATACCGATCAAAAATGGACTTTTAAAGAATCTTTAAACATATCATATTTTTGAAAAGTAGAGGAATGTAAGAGCAAGGCCTTGTTACCCTTCCCCTGCCATGCGGGGAAAAAATAACTGGCAGATCATCACAATAAAAATAGAAACAGCAATAATTCCTGTTTTCTTTTAAATCATATCAACCATAAAAAAAATGAAGCATCAGCTTATATAATTTCACAAAGTAATTTACCATGTTCTTAACCAGTAGTCTTGGGAAAGATTTCCTAAAACAGATCTGAGGCTCTGTGCAAGCAATCTGAACAGGTAATATAAAATAAGAAATAATTCATTTGTTTTTGTGTCTGTTCATACAGTGGTAGAATCATATAATAGTCCCCCGTTTATTATACTCCTTCAATGAATACCATTCTAGATTACTCTCAAACTCTACGCAATATATTTTTAGAGCTCTTCCCATGCCAGGACATGTATGTCTGAGAAACCCATTTCAATTCCCCTAGATTCTTTCCACAGCAGCTATCAAACACTGTTGTAGATTCAAAAACATACTGTTCTGTTCTGTTTCTCTTGTTCTTCCAGGATGCTGAAAGGAGTTTCTGAGCATCTCTGACTTTAATGAATGACTGTGAAAAAAATAAACAGGTATACATAAGTATGGATTTTTAAATGTCTTAATGAAGTTGTAGAAACATTGCCTATTGTTCTGTTTCTTATCATTTTCGTTCAACACTCTGGCACTATTAGGACAGTCACTCTTGGATTTGTCTTCAAATGTTGATCATCTGCTGATTGTCAGAGCAGGAGGCTGTATAAAACCTATAGCCCAAGGCAACACGACTCAGACCATGGCATTCCTGGAAGATTTGAAGTCGGAGCAGCTCATTAGTGGACTCAGGGTGGTGTGCTTCAGGCACCCCGGGCCTAGTAACACAGGCCTTGGGATTGTCCAAGCAGTACAAGTTGCAAAAAGGAATCTACTTTTTCTACTTGACTTACTTGCTTTGTCATCCATATGTTCTTAAAGTGACATCAGAGGCTTCACCCTAAACTTCATTAGCCCACCCTGATCTTTCCTTTCTTTGACATTTCCTCCTAAGGAATGTGCTTTTGAATTCTTTGGTTTTTTTCTTCTTATATTGCCTGTTTCGCTCCAGTATTTATTTTATTTTCCCTGTATGTGGTAAGGTCATAATAGGAAAAGATGTCACTTGTATTTTATACTCTGAGCATTGCTCATTTTTACTTCCTTTCTTTATATTTCATCCTCACATTTTTTACTTCCACTCATCACTTTACTAACCAGTTGTCTTTAATCACGTTTTTTTTCAAAGCCTCTTATTCTTTTGAGAGGAAACTTAGTTCATCTTTTAATTACTGATGGATACATGACAAGCAATAGGACATCTTGGAGTACATGAGGAAGCTATTTGACTTAAAACTAATTTGGCTTGAACTTCTTTTTCCAGAAAAGCCTGATGTAGCCTGTCAAGCATGCATTGTACATCTGTTTTAAACATCTACAATGTCCCAAAAGTCAAGAATGACGTCTTTAAAGATAGGGATGTAGCTTTCTCCCATATCTGCATTTCTTTAAGGATAAGCATCTCTTCCCAGGAACTAAGGATTAATTACCCACCTGCGTTCACTCTGTGACCACTGACCTGCTGTGCCAGCAAAGCCATCTCATGACTGTTGTAAAAGGGATATTCCTGTCATAGGTGATGTATGCTCCTTGTTCCAAGATGGTATATAACTACTCTGTGCACCCCACTTCTTTGGAGTGCTTCCTTCTTTCATGAAGGTGCTCTCCTGGGCTATGTTGTCCTTAGGTCTGGCTCATAATAAACTCACCTCAATTTTGATTTATAGATTCATTATGGATTATTTGTGTTGACATTACAAATCTTCCTGAAAAAATACCCACAATCTCACTCGTTCCATAAATTAGCATTTTAAGAGCTCATTTTGCTTGACTAGTAGCTTTAGAGTGGCATCTGAGGGCCATTAGAAGGCTGCTAGGGTACAATTATAAAATGTAACATAAATGAGTAAGCTTTCCAGTAGAGATGGATTCTGAACTCATATCAGTAATTTTCCAACAGACTATTATTTTATATTTTCGTAATCTGCAAATAAGATTAAACTCAATTAGCACTCTTGAAAAGAAAATATTTTTAAATATATAAAGGCCATTTGCTGGGTGTCAGCACCAAAACGTAAAAAGATAAAACAGTATGTCTGACCCAATGCTTCCATTCTGTCATCCTGGCTCCAGGGTAGAATAGTTTGATGAACTTGGTTTCTCTTCTTAGAGTGTATATAAACTCATAGGTCCAATGTTTTCACGACTCCTGTATCATAGCCAAATAAGCAAGGTTATGGGTCAGAAGTTCAAGGTAACTGACTTACTGACATGGCTGCTACTTCAGATTTGAGGCAGCAACTGGCTTATTTCTTCTGAAACCTCAGGCAAGGCGTTTGGATTCTAACTATTCTTAGATTAATTATCTTTTCTTTCTTAGGAAAGAAAGAAACTTTAATGAAGCATAACATTATTTTGGTTATTGACCAGATAGTACTTTAGAGGAAACATTTTCATATTTCTGTTTGCTTTTCTGGAACTTGGGTTAAGGGATAAGCCTTGAAATTTAAAGAATGATTGAATACCACAGACAATGGGAGAGATTTAGAGTCTATTTGTTTGCATTTCAAATGGGGAATTAAATTTGATCTGCAGAATTTTACATTCACATATCAAAGGACTGTAAAGGACCAGGGAGCAAAGGTTTCTCTCCCTCCTTCAGGAAGGAAAGAGGGCAGCAGGTAGCCTATAAGAATGAGCAGATTCATAATTTCAGGGTTCCTCTTCTGCAGTACAGATCCCTGTACTTACTGCTTTAAGCAACAATTTAAGTCTTGTATCCAAAAAACCTTATGTTTACTTTCAGGATAGTATAAATAAATACAGATGTTAAAAACTCATCAGACCTGTAAAAAGTTATCTTTTAATTTATGATTCATCTTGAGCCAAATATATTCAGTATCAGTTGATTTTAATAAAAGCAAATATGGTAAAAATACTCAGGTTAGGAAAATTCACATGTAAAGATCAACATCCTCTTTATGTTTTTAAACTATGCCTCAATGTTAAAAATCATAAAGAGAAGTTTAAGAATTTCATCTTTCATTTTCCAATTCTATAGAAAAATAAAGAAAATCTTTGCCTAAAATCATTACTAGAGTTCACAGATTAAAAATGTATTACCTTACACCTATTAGAATAGCCAAAATCTGAAACACTGACAGCACCAAATGCTGACAAGGATGTGGAACAACAGGAACTCTCACTCATTGCTGACGGGAACGCAAACTGGCACAGCCACTTTGGAAGATAGCTTGACTGTTTCTTACAAAACTAAACATACTCCTACCATTCAACCCAGCAACTGCACTTCTTGGTATTTACCCAAAGGAATTGAAAACTTTTGAGATGTTCTACAGAGGACAGTTTCCAAAATTCATAACCATAAAGACTGAAAGTTATATGATCAAATCCAGAGATAGCCTTTCTCTGTTTCTGCAGCTATGTTTTGAAATTATCCCTCGCCACAAAAAGGGAAATATCACAGTATCACATCTGATGGTTAAATGTAGAGTGGAGCATGTAGGACAATAGAGTTCTACACTCACACGTTGCTTGTAGAGTTTTCTAGCCATAAGAGAAATGGCAATGGGATATGGGGACATAAAATTAAATAGCTGTGCTTCAGATTAAAATCCTAAACTGTGATACCCTTTCAGAATGGAAATTTTAGTCACAGAAGTAATTTGCTTATAACCTAACTTGGAGTTATACTACCTATAATCTATGGACAATTAGTTTTCCTTCTTTTAGGTTTTTGATTACGAAGTCTATAAATATATTTGTAAAATAATTTTGTAAAATTTCTCGTAAAAAAATTTGGAAAAGTTTTGTCAATACTGGAAAATGTACCATTAGTTAATAATTTATTAGAATTTATAATGAATTTTTATGACCCAAATACTAATGTAACCTTGAGACACAATAACGGAGAAAATATTAGCAAATATCTGTCTGAGCAGGAAAGCTTTCAAATTCAAGTAAAAACTCCAAATGTCAGTGGCTTTAAAAAATGCTTATTTTTTTATACATATAGTGAAGTCTGATGTTAGCAGTTGTTGTTGTCCAGTGCTCAACAATGTCACTGAGACCCAGTTCTGGGAGCTTTTTATATTTTTGCCTATGTTTTCCATTCATAATCATGTTAGTTGCGTCATGGTCACAAGAAAGCTGCTGCAGAATAGTATCAGTTCTGAGTTCAAGGCAAAAAAGAGCATAGGAAGTGGACGTATCAGTCACATTTGTCTCTTTTATCAGGCAAGCAAAAGCCATCCTAGAAACTCCTCATCATGCTTACCCTAAAATGTCATTGGACAGGTTGCAGACAATCTGGCAAAGAACAACAGGATAGTAATGACTGATTTAGGCAAGTTGTGATCTATAGTCAGGGGCTGGATTCTATTATAAGAGAGATAGAAAATGAATATTGGGTGGGCACTTGAAAGTGTATTCCATACTATGCCACCCAATCCTATTCACCAAATCCATTGCACCATCACATTGCAGTGGCTAGTCCTTTCTCAGACCAGAGGAAAGAGAGATACCACCCATCTGGAGGTGATTTCCAGGCAGCCTGGACTCTCTCATTCCCTCATTTTCCTGTTTGTTACTTCACATTTGTATAGTAATTATAAGGCTACACTTCCAACAATTTTTGTATTGAAGACAGAAGTTGATGCTTTGTTATAGGGGGAAAAATGTAAGCAGTAGAAGTAGCAGTACCTGGGAAAATCATGATGGGAATTTTATATTTGAAGTACTCTGTCTAGTGAAGGAAATGTTATAAACCACTTCAAAGTCTCTCGGAATAAATTGTACAATTTATAGCAAGACAATCAGTAGCATCAGGAGATGTATTTTCAGATCAGTATGTACTAAATGGCAATAAAATATCAAGAAGTTAGTTAGAGTCTGTGCATATCAGCCAAGCCTCAGGTTTAATGCCTTAGAAGACGATGCTAATAGTGAAAGGTAGCAACTGAGAAAAACTGAGGTGACTCCTCCCACTCTGCTTTCAGTAAAACAGTAGTTATGGATAGATCTCTGATTAATTAATGGATTCAAAGACTAATAGGCCTGTGAGAATATAATTTTTTTAAAAAAACAAGAACATAGATGATTCAACTTTTAGAAGAAATAAACACATTTGAAAAATAAAAAATTTGTTAAAGAATAAATTTGTATTACCACAAAATTCAAACAATTTAACCTTTTTGAAATAAAAAATGAAAGATGATATGGTAAGTAAACACTGTGAATGAAAGTAAATATGCAAAAAGAAAAACACGAAACTGGATTCAGAACAGGAATGTGATATGGCAATTAAATCATCATAGCAGAATTCAAATTAGCATTCAAATTTTTTAAGTGTTGCACATATTTAAATTTGAGCGAATTTGAACTTAAAAACTACAGACTGACCAACAAAATTATAGACTAAGAAAAATAAGAATATGATTACTATAAATAGCATTTAACAAATACAGCCAAA
Organism: Equus przewalskii; assembly: GCF_037783145.1. Taxonomy (NCBI): domain Eukaryota; kingdom Metazoa; phylum Chordata; class Mammalia; order Perissodactyla; family Equidae; genus Equus; species Equus przewalskii. The sequence goes on along the minus strand of NC_091832.1, from coordinate 60,566,456 downwards.
CCTGCACTCAGAGAGAAATTGACATCCACAACAGTTCATGTAAAAAGGAACAATGATAAGAACTTGACCAATGTTCAATTTAAAAAAATGAAAAGTAACTATATAAAGCTAAAGCAAGGAAATAGAAGGAAGGAAATACAGCCGTGAGGAGCTGGGAGGTTAGGAAATGGAATTAGAATTTAGTATAACAAGAAAAGGGCAATACTTCCATGAATCCAGTAAAAACATCCTACTGAAAAATACAAAGTAGACTTGAATCAGAAATTCTTAAATAATGCTTACTATGTACCAGACAACAACCTATGTAAATATTACATTCTTTAATTTTGACTTCACCCCAAGGAGGTAGATACTTTTATTATTCTGCCTTTTATAGGTGAAAAAAACATGAGCAGGGAAGCTAAGTAACTTTCTCCAGATCACAAACACAGGAAGTAGCTAAACCAGAATTTGAATCTTGCATCTATCTCTCGGCTCCTGGCTCCAAGCTCTTAACATTATACTATGTAAACCATAATTCTGAAATGCATCAATAAATATAATTTCAAGCAAGTACTCAAGGTATGTTTTTGGACTTAGAAACTTAATTGTAAATTATATTTTGCAAATACTCAAGAATGTTTTGATTTGGAAGAATAATAGAGATTAATTTTACCATCAGTTATTATGAAATACATGATTAGTAATATTCTATTATTAGACTATGTGAATCATTGTAACACAGTACAAAGTAACAAAGTTAACCTTACTAGAATGAAATAAATGCAATGAAGGGATCGCAATCAGTGGTAAGAGGATTATTTAGCAAATGGACAAAGGTTTATTAGAAAATTTTCCCATGTATACAATGAATTAAAGATTTAATGATTAATATTTTTAATGAAAGAACTATAAAATATATACATAGATATTTACCTGATCTTGACTTGGATGAGTATTTTCTAGACATGAAAATGAGAAATGGATACATTGATCATTTTAAATATAAAAGATGATGAGTCAATATGGCAGAAATCACAAAAATAATGAAAAAGCAATCTGAAAAATGAAATACAAGTTTAAAATAGATACAGAAACAAAATATTCTACCAAATCAGTTAAATAAAATAATAAAAACCATAATTTTAAAACATAAAAGGTAATTCTAACAGTTGCTCCCTGAAAAAGAAACACAGATGACTACTGAATATGTAGTAAAATAATAAAACTTATTATTAAAGAAACACAAAATAAAGTACTATTCACATGTTGAAACTGACAGAGAATTAGCCATTGATGATTAAGTAGTTAGGAACTACAGTGTTTTTCCATTTCGCAACTATGATTATAGCTTTTAGCTGTTTAACTCACCCGTTGTTAACTGGCTGCTTAGGCAATATGCTATCTGGCTCCCACTAGGCTCCTACAGATGACATCTTCCTGGAGCCTGGGTCACCACGGTAATGGGTGTGTGAGATGTTTTTCAGGAATTAGAACTCCTTGTCCACTTCAGGCCGGTTGAGACCACCAACTCATCAACTGGGCCCACACAGATGTCTGATAGGTGACCTTTTGATGTCAAGAGGCTAAAAACTCCACCCTCAGATCATGCTAATGCCACCATTTTGTGAACATGGGTCCTATGAAGAGGCATGAGGTCTGACTATGCTTGCACAGATCATCAATTACCTCACCTCTCCTCACCTCCAATGAGCTATTTCCACATTTCAGACCACCTTGCCCCTCTATCCCATAAATATCCCTGAGTGCTTATTTTCAGGGAAGCGAATTTGAGGCTCATGCTCTCGCTTCCTCGCATGGCTGCCTTGTGATTAAACTCTCTGCTGCAACCTCATCGTCTTGGTGTTTCGCTTTCTGTGCAGTGGGTAAAAACAAACCAGGTTTGGTTACAATGTTATCAAATTGTCAAAGTTTTAAAAACTTTTGAAAATAGTTCCATGAACCAGGCATGCTTATGCACTGTTTGTGGTAATATATATCAATTGGTGCAAACTTTATGGAATATAATTTGACAGAAAAAAATTAACGTACTAAAACTTTCACAAGCACTTTTGAAGAATTCTGTGCTAAGAATGCTTGCTTTTGTTAAAAATTTGTTGTATCGTGTAATAGTGGTGGCATGATTTCTAAGCTTTTATTTCTGTGTCAGGTAGTTTCCTACTATCTGTCTTCTATCTATCTACCTGTCTATCTATCCATTCAGACACATGCACACACATAAAAACAAGATTTGAGATTAAACGTACGTAGAAAGAAAAGTGATAAAGAAAAACTGTAACCATGCAAAAGCTTACTTCAAAAGGAAAAACAGTGAAAGAGATTCTGCCTCTAGAAAGCACAAGTGCATAGTGTATAATTTACTGTACATTTCCTTCAAATTCTACATAATAGCTTGCATTGTTCAGGCACCAGTATTAGCTATACCACTTTGATTACTTTTTTAATGGCAGAGAATTACAGTGCTACAAAGTGCACTATTTTTTACATCACATTTAATAAGCAATTCATTTTAGGGTTTTTGAAGCAGAGGAAATGAAGTCTTGTATCTCTTGCAGATGGGTATTCCCAATGGCTTCTATATTTAATGGAAAATGAAGCCTGAATACCTTGCCTACTCAATTGATTTTGACAAGTACTATATATCACTGGGCCATGCTTTCAGATGCTCACCAGAGAATCTTCCTGTAATCTGAATGCTTGAAGAAGTTGGGAAGAATATAATGGAACCAAACTATGAAATGGTACTATAAGAAGTATCAAACTGGCAAGCCCTTCCCTAAGTCCGAACTTCTTTTACATTGTATTTACAGTAAGCTCACATCCTCTGGTAGAAATGGGCATGGTAAGTCTGCTCAGGTTAAATTCTAACAGTGGATAGAAAATAAAAAAATAAAAGGAGGGCTAGTGTAGAAATGTAGGAATTGCTATGTGACCTCGCATTTCACTTCAAAAGAAAACAACATCCAATGAATGCTGTGAGCTACTGAGCTAATTTGTAGCAGAGATTTGTAATTTTAAGGTCTTCAGGAAGGAGGAGGATGTGATTCAGGGGTGTTATTTGCCCCTATTTATCATGACTTGGCCTTCCCTTTTCTGCCTTGATCCTTTTTCACTGGTCAGTGAAAGATGGAATGACTTTTATTGCTTCAGTCTGTTTTGGTTAACCTATATAACTAGATTTATCAAGGAAGGATTTATTATTAAATGTGTGATTCAAGAAATTATTAACCTGAGTAGATACTTATTGCTCTTCAAATGATATCTGTATTTTAATAATAGTTTTAGAATGCCAAATGTCTTTTAAGTAACATAATAGGGAAGCAAATGTGTAGAAATGAATATTTTAGATTAGAACGAGCCCAGGTAGAATCATTTGTCAATTCTTGGCAAAGCAAGGTAATGGCTTATAGAGACAGGTTTTTCTCCTCTGCAGAAACTGTTTGTTCAAAGATATGCAGCATACTGCACATGATTGATAGATATCGTTGTCCAATGTCTGGAAACTGAAAACATGTCTTCTTGCTTTAGACAACAAAGCAACGTTTGTTTCAATCAGTTCTCCTAAAGTGAAACATGAACAGAAACATCAGTTTTATGAAAAGGTTTTTCTTCTTTTAGTCTGTGAATGATTTGATATTGAGGTTCAAAGTCCCTTTTAAGTCCTTACATTCTGTAAATTCTATAAGTCTTGTTTTCCTAGCAATGTCATTTTATCAATATCCTATATGGTGGCCAAAATAAAAGTATAAGATCAAGCAGTGGCACCCAAGCTTGTCAAAATCAAAAGAAGCAACCTATCTATTTTTGTTTCCCAGGGCTGACATAACAGGGTATCACAAACTGACTGGCTTAAAATAACAGAAATTTATTCTCTCATAGTTCTGGAGGTCATAAAACTGAATCCAAAGTGTTAGGAGGGTCATGCTCCCTCTAAAGCCTCTGGAAAGAGGATCCTTCCTTGCTCTTCCAGCTTATTGCACTCTCAGGTGTTCCCTGGCTTACGGAGCATAAGTCCAATCTTTGCCTCCATCTTCACTTGGTTGTCGTCCCTCTGTGTTATGACTTTGTTAAATTAACGTTTGTAAAGTAGAGCCCTGAAGTGTCAGATGATGAGCCATGGTTCAAAAAAATATTCCAACAGAAACTGAAATAGAACAGTTTATTACTCACGTGTCCTGGAGGAAGTACAGCATGCCTCAAGGGGCCACTTTGGGAAGTCAAGGCAGAGTGCAGAGCGAGTGACAAAACCTGGGGCATATGCCTTTATTGGGTCTGTGGATCGAGTGCTTTGGGGTTCCTGGGCTAAGGCCAGATTGGTCAACTGAAAACAAAAAGAGCGGGGTTTACAGAAGGGGAATGCTTGGAGGTGAGGTAGACTGTTGCTTACAAGGGCTGCTGGGGAAGCCAAGGGCTGCTCGGGGCTTACATTTGCTTATAACACTGTGATGCTATCAAGGACACGAGCTTGCAGGAGGAGCGAGTGTCACTTTGAGGTCCCTGCAGGCCGCTTGGCCGTACAAGATGGATACTGAGGCAGCAATATCACAGAGTACTTTATCTAAACTCTCCACACTCTGCCTTCACATAGTCTTTTGGTAAGGACTCAGCCATATTGGTTTAATGCCAACCCTAATGACCTCATTTTAATTTGATTACATCTGCAAAAACTCTATTTCCAAATAAAGTTGCATTCACAGGTACCAGAAGTTAGTATTTCAACATTTCTCTGGGGAAACACTATTCAACCCCTAAGACTATACTAAATAAAAACCAAAGAGGGGCCAACCCATGGACAAGTGGATAAGTTCACGTGCTCCACTTCAGCAGCCTGGGGTTTCCCCAGTTCAGATCCTGGGCCTGGATATGGCACTGCTCATCACACCATGCTGAAGCGATGTCCCACATAACACAACCAGAAGGACCTACAAGTAAAATATACAACTATGTACTGGGGGGCTTTGGCGAGAAGAAGAAGAAAAAAAATAGGCAAGATTGACAATAGATGTTAGCTCAGGTGCCAATCTTTAAAAAAAAAAAAAAGAAAGAAGTAAGGTTTTAAAAAAACCAAAGAATATTCACATGAATGATCTTGCCTAATGTTCACAATAACCTTGTGAGAAAAGCTCTGTTTTTCCACAATCCACAAGAAGAGATGCTGAAATTCAGAGTTTAATAGTTAGTACCAGAGTCAACTTTCTGATGTCAAATCTGGGGATACCTCCCCATAGTTCTGAATCTTGTAAACAAAAATCAACATAATTTAATATCAGAGATGTTAACTAGAATTAGTACCCATATTTTCCTGATTTTTATCTTGAGTTTCCTGGAAATATGAAGTTGTCTGAGTTTTGGAAATTTTGTTTATAGTGATAAGAGTAATATTCAGGTTTTATATCTACTAATTAGGAGTATAAAGGATTAAGTATAAGGATAAAAATTAAAAGAAGAAGATAAGCAAATTTTGAAAATCAAATAGAACTTTTACAGTAACTATATTGGGAAAATAAATTCCATGTTTGCATCTATTATATTTTTTAAAATGTGACTATAAACACTCAAATCCATATTGTTTACTAATAGTAACTACATATTCCCTTTTGAAATACCATGACATCCTTATTAATGCCTTCAAGTAGTATATAGAGCAAAACTATGAAAGATTTACTGTGATCTGACTTTTGCTGCTTCTCTACTACAAATGTAATACAAACTGTAAAATAATGTAAATGTAATTTGACTAAAATATCCATTGATAGATACATATATGACATAAATTATATAATCTTCACTAAAAATATACAATAATGGGGCTGGCCCAGTGGTGTGCTGGTTAAGTTCACATGCTCTGCTTCAGCAGCCCAGGGTTCAGATCCCAGGCCCGGATCTATATACCACTCATCAGCCACGCTGTGGCAGAGTCCCACATACAAAGTGGAGGAAGATTGGCACAAATGCTAACTCAGTGACAATCTTCCTCAAGCAAAAAGAGGAAGATTGGCAACAGATATTGGCTCAGAGTCAATCATCCTCACCAAAAATATATACATATATACACAATAAGTTTCTCTCATGGCAAATATTCAAATTTTTATTATTTAACAAGCTGGTAGATATGCTAAAAAAAATCAAATTAATGGCAGTTTCTACAATCTTTCAAAGTTCTCCCCAATATTCACAAATATGCCAATGTCAGAAAACTGACAAATCTCTCTGGTGCAAATAAACTGGCAGGACAGAAGAAGAACAGACTCCCTGAAGCACCTGCCATCACTTGACTAGCAAGTGTGATTTTGAAATTGATAGGATAAAGAGGGATTTGCCTTTTCAACACTTTCTCCTTGAAACTGAATTTTAGTTTGTGGAATTAAAGGACAACATTAACTGTGATGTAATTCTTCTTATCAGTTGCCAGTTACTTCTTAGTTGCTTAGTTTTCCACTTCAGTAAACTTTTCCAGCCACCTGGTTTTAAAGAATGTTTAGTGGGAGAATAAATACTCTTGCCTGCCTAAATCTCTTTATTATATTGCTCAAAAACAACATTTTTTTATATATAAATAATTTAGAGAATCAAAAATTTTAAAAGATACACATGCACAAAGGCAAGAAGGAATCAAAGCAATAAACATTTTGGCTGACACTCCAGTTGCCCTGAGGGCAGAGGGCATATCAGAGAAGGAATCTGGGGCTTAGTTTTCTTGTCCACACAGAGACAGGAGATGAGGCCAGGAGACAACAACAGTGAAAACTCTGGTGAAAGAATTTTATCCAAGTTTGACACAATGCATTATCTACAATGTCTAATTTTAAATAAAAAATTAAGTCATGAAAAGAAACAGGAAAGTGTGACTCATACACAGGAAAAAAGGTAACAGAAACTTCCTGTGAGAGGCACCAGATGTCAGACTTAACAAAGATTTCAAAGTAGCTGTTATAAATGTGTTCAAGGAACTACAGGAGCACTTAAAGAAATAAAAGAAGGTATGATGATGGTGTCTCATCCACAACAGAATATCAATAAAGAGATAGAAACTAGAAAAAAGAATCAAATAAAAATTCTGGAGTTGAAAGTACAATAACTGAAGAGAAAAAAATCATGAAAAGGACTCCTCTGTAGATTTGAACTGGCAAAAGAAAGAATCAGTGAATTTGAAGATAGATTGATATGAATTATGTAATCTGAAAAACAGAAAGAAAAAAGATTGAAGAAAAATAAACAGTTCTTAAGAGTAAGGTGGGACACCAACAAGTGTACCAACATATGCACAATAGGAGTGCCGGAAGAGAGAGAAAGAGCGGAGAAAACATATTCAAATAAATTAAGACTAAAACTTCCAAAATTTTATGAAAATCTTTAATCTACACGCCTAAGATCCCAACAAATTCTAAAATGATAAGTGGAAAGAGATCATACCAAACACATCATAATAAAAATATTGAAAGTCAACAAGAGAAAATCTTGAAAGTAGGAAGAGAAAAAAATCAAGCACCTGAGTAAATCGTGCCCAGAGATACTCACATCCTGTAATAGTCATTGATATAATTGTTCCCCATATTTTATTTCCTTTAGATACTTTTAATTTTTCAAAGTGCTCCCAAAATTCTAGTATTCAAAAGTCAGATCAAAGAATAAAAAGAATAACAATCACTAGAATCTAAGAACAGACAGATGGATTGAGTGAAATTCAGTATTAATGCTTCTAAACTGATCCTGGTTAATCACTTCTATGTAAGAATTTTTATAAATCATTTAACCTGGCTTTTTTCATGAACTCATAATGTAAACTCACTCAAAAGTAATAGTAACTACCATTCCACTTGCTATGCAATGGAAATCTATCAAATTTTTAAATATGCAAAATAATATTTTAAAAATCATGTAAAACATTTTCGGTTATTCCAAAGAATAATATGTTTGATACTTTGTTTATATACTTCTAACTTAGCATTGATTGGCAAAAGACAATATCATCTATGGAAAGAAAACAGAATTTATTACTTGAAGATCAGATTTTAAGTTTTCACTGACATTTACTAGGAATATGTATTTGCTTATGTGAATCAAATTCTGTGAAGCTTGATGTTCTTATCTATAAACTAAAAGTATTTTCTTGAGACCCAAAGAAACAAGTCACAGTAAAATGTACTGTGAGATATGAAGCATTTATGGACTTAGTTTTCATGTAGACTGTGTATGGCCATTCTACTTCCCCAAACAATGGATTCTGTGAAGATGGATGTTATCAACTGTGTACAACACCTAATCTATGAGATTTATCAATACTTATTTGACAGGAACTGATACATCTTCAGTTGTAAACTGAAAGCTTTGGAGAGTAATGTGTGTTTGAAATACAAAATGCTGTTCTTCTCAAAGTTGTGCTTTCTTGAACTGTAATTAAAGATGTATGTCCATATTTAACAGATATATCAAGAAAATGAAATGTTCAAAGCAATGAGTGATGAATCATACAACGCCAGTAGGCAAAATTAGCCACTCTTGGCTATTAGAAGTTACTTTTTCTGGGGAAAAAAATTGTTTCATAAATTGTATTTGTCTCAGATTATTGATTTTGCCAAACTCTACTTTCTTCACCATTCCTATCTCACACAGAAATACACATTCTTAATAAAAAGACTGATATTCTGGAATGTTATCTTTGTTATCCCATTTATGTAAAAAGATACATAGGTACAATATATTAAAGTTACATTTTCTTTTGTAAGAGAGTATATTATCTTACTATTTTATTGTAAAAATAGATGATCTTTTATTGTAAAAATAAGTGGAAACAAATTAACTAGAGAGCCTTTTACATTTCTCTGCTCCCTTTCTCCACTTCCTCTTTTATTTACCCTTTCCCCAAGACTACCGTTCAGTTCTTGAGAGAAAAGGTAAATCATCAACATTGTGATGGCAAAAGATTTTGTTTTTAAGTACTATGTTTGACAAGAGGCTAAGCAAAATAAATCCTTCAAATTGAACAAGTAATTAGCCAAAGAGTTATCATCTTTATATTATACCCTTCAATTCTAAGCAGTGATGATCTTTGAAAGATCAGGATTAAATCCTAATTCTGTCATTCACTATCTATGTGACCATCTATTGTTTTATTAATTTGGTAGACTATGATGATATGACAGGCACCCCACTAAGTGTTTTGAATACATTATCTCATTTTTTATAATATTTTCCTGGGAAGAAAACAGACTCAGAGAAGAATTCACTTGCCCAATATGGTACAGTGGGTAAGAAGTATGAGACTAGAGGACATAAGACTGTCAGTATTTAATACAAATGGAACCACTAGTTAGACCTAGGAAGTTGAGCAACTTATTAAATACTTCCCACCCAATTTCATCTTCTGTACAATAAGGACAATCATAATATCTATCTCATAAAATTTTCATGGCTATAAATGAGATGAGTTTGTGTGAAGACACTTAGTAGAGTGTTTGTCATAGAATAAGAAATCAAAACTTAATACTTAGACACAGGATCTCCCCCAAACACATCACCGATATATTGTAAATTCCTAAAGTTACAAATCATCTATAATAGAGATGTCCCTCCATCACCTATTATTAATTTCCATTGTACTTGTTCAGAAGCAAAAGTGAATTTGAACATGGTTAGAGTGGTGAGTTCTAGTCTAAATTACAAAATCTACTAATCCTTTTTCTATGCACTAACAATTTGACCTTCAAGAGCATTGCTTATGCAGTCTGGAAAGAGAGAAGAATTCTAAGAAATATTTGTTTCATAAAACTTAGGGAATATTTTGAAGTTTTTGTCTTATTAAGATTTTTCTCCTTTAATAATAGAGAAATTCATGAAGCCTAGAAGATAAATACAGAGTCCCAGAAACTCAGATTTTAAATTCCATTCTATACAATTCCAATGTGCTAGATAATATTCACAAAATTAATACATCATTCTTACTATTGCTCCAAGAAATATTCTAATTATATTGATATAAATTAGCTCATTTAATCTGGACTATCATCTATGATGTATGTATTATTTCCAGTTAACAGATGAGTAAACTGAGGCATAGAAAGATTAAGTAACTTGTTATGAGTAACACATCTAATAAGCATCAGAGTTATACAGAGTACCCTTGGGAAAGTTACTTAACCCATCTGAGCCTCTGTTCTCAACTGTGAATAGAGGTTTAAGATAACAGAGAGGTGAGATTTTTAATTCAGACCTACAAGAATCACATCTCTTTCCCAGTGTCATTTTTTATAAATAATTTAATGGATAGTAGTGGTGGTTGTGAGACATAGGCAAATATGGAAACTCTGAGATTGCTAAAGCAGCTGCCCAGATCTTTTCTTGATGCATTAGAACATACTCTCACCCACATTTAATATATGAGGTCTCTAAGTGAGCCAAACAGGGCATCACTTGTACAATGAAAGCCTTTTAATCATGAAACATCTCTATTTCACACTCCTGTAATTACACAGCTCACAATGACATTTTCTGGTGGATCATGTCTCATAAATCCATAGACTCCTGATTTGTTTACCAAAAGCAACCTAGACAGACCATGTGTCCCTGCTAAAAACATTCTATAAATAAAAACTGTCCTTTATCTTTCCACCAGTAAATAGCACCAGGAGGCATGTTTACAAGGTGATTTGATCAGGTCATTTCTCCCCGGTTGCCCCCTAGGTTAGAAGAACTTGGTACTGGTCATCTGCTAAGCCTTATTTCCTAGGGTTCAACTCAATTACTTCCAAGATATCTTTCAATCCTATCATTGCGTTATTTCAAAGTCAGTTGTGTTATAATCCGTGCTCCTCTCACTTAATATTAAATTCTCATTAACATCTAAAATCATTTATTAGGTTATGGAGATGAACACGGCAAAATACTGTTGCTGGAATTTAATCCTTCACTATGGAATTAAAAACGTTAACTATTTTTAAGCAGCTCACAAGATTTTTGCCACAGAATTACTCAATATAACATTGTCAGCAGAACAAAATGTAATAATTCAATAAGCAATTTTAAAAGCTTCATAAGTGTTTAAGATTTTTCTCCTCCACAAGCCTGTTATTGAGCTGCCAGATAGTCAGGTATAGCTGTCAAGAACTCATAACTCATCACATTACAGTAATAATATGTTATCTTTGAAAACCAAGACCAAGAGTTACCTATATCTTATAAGCTGAATATTGATTTGCTGAAATGGTTTATGTAGTTCAAAACACCTCAAAATCATGGTACTCTTGAAGAATATGAGGAAATATTGCAACATTTAATTCTATATTACATTAGAAAGTTTTAATAGCTTAAAATGATTGACATATATATGTTTTCACTATGCAAACATAATAATAAGCATGTCTCCCAAAAAATGAACTAACACAATAATTCTTTTTCTTCCTAGCTTCTCTACTAATTTACATTTCCTGTTCATTTACTCATTTCATCTTTAGACAAGTGACAACTGGCACTACAGTTTTCAGGAAAATGTGGGTGATAAGTACAAAACTGGTTATAAGTATAAAATCAGTGATAAATATACCTATTGGTGATAAACATAAAAAGTCTCCCCAAATGAGAAGGACATATACCATGAATATTAAATAAGAAAATTAGAAGGAATGAAATAATAAAAGTAAAAGTAGAAATGAGAAAACAAGCAGACGAATAGAATGTGTAATAGATTCTAGCATTGGTATGTGTGTGTGTGTCTATACACATCCTACTGATTACATACTCATGCGTATACATTGATGTGCAACCATATTAGTGATACATATTTTCTCCAATCTTTATTTGTTTTATAATTAGTGTCCAATTTTTTAAATCATATGTATAGATTTTCCTTTGTGATATTTTATTTACTTATAATTATAATTTCCTTCCTCATCTAGTTGTCAGAGAAATATTAACTTTATTTTCTTATAGTTTTAGAAGTTTTATTTGTTATATTTAACTCATTAATGCATGTTGATAAAAATAAGTAATGAGAACAAATTTAGGGATAGTTAAGAATATAAGGATCATCTACAGTTGTACCATATTCTAAAGAAATATAAATTTTCATGTTGGCTCATGAAGGATTAGAAAATGTAAAATATTCAAGAATTTAGAGAGCCACTTTAAGTTTTGAAGCAATAAATTCTTAAAGTACTGTAAAATTCATGGCTGGTGAAGAATATAGCAAGGTAGGCATTGGTGGGTGTATAAATTGCTACAAAGGTTCAGAAGAGCACATTAGCAATATCAATCATAAGCCATAAAGTTCTCCACACCAATAACTCTTCTCTGAGCAAGCAATGCTACTAAAGAATCTCAAATTTAAATGATGACATACAAATCAAAATACTAATTGTGCCATTAATTATAATAGTGAAAAACTGGAAGAAATTTAAATGTTCCACAGTGGGAAAACAGCCTAGCAGATTGTGGGGTATATAAAGGAGAAAATATACAGATTTCAAAATAAATCTTACTAAAAATGTTAACGCCATGGGTGTGCTCAAGATTTATTGAAAATCTATCATACAAAATCATATACACAGGGAGTGGTGTCAACAACATGGCAGAGTGAGCTGTTCCCTTTATCTTTCTCCCTCTGTACTACAACTAAATGGAGATTCATTAACCATCAGAGGAAACCCACACAGCACAACACAATGCCTGAGAGATCCACAAAGTTTTACATTTGAAGGTGGATAGACTGGCCCTCTGGGAAGTGATGGGGCTAGATGAGCACTCCCTGCTCTTCTCCAGCAGCACTGTGCAAGTGCATGAATACTTTCTAGCTTAGCATGAGCACCCATAATATTGCTGCACCCCAAAAGTGAGAAGTTGCCCCAGGACAATTGTAGGAAGAGGTGGTGGCAGCCTTTAGCCAGCTCATGATCACTTTCCCGGTACTAGGGGAGCCCACTGTGCCCCTGTGACCCTGGCTTGGCCCTTGCAAGGATGCCCCGCCCAGAAATCACAGTCAAGACGCATGCCCAAATGCTCTCCAGGCCAGCGCAAGAACCCCAACTCCCAGAAGATGAGGTGGGATCAGAAACTCAGCTCCTGCTTCACCCTGGTGGCAGCAGGTGGAATCTGCAACCCAATACTGCCACAAATGTGAAGACAAAAGATTAGTTCATCAAACACCATGAGCAACTACAGTAACAGTTCAGATCTCTAAAAGAAAACAAACAGAAATTCTGGATGTGAAGAACACAATTAATAAGATAAAAATAATCTAAAAACCATAAAAAATAGAGTTGATGTTATGGAGCAAAGAATTAGTGAGTTAGAGGATACAAATATAGAAATGCTACAGGTGGAGGAGGAGAGAAAACCAAGATATTTAAAAAATGAAGGAACTCTTCGGGAAATATCCTAATCAATCAGGAAAAGTAATATAAGGATTATAGGTATTCCAAAGGGAAAAGAGAGGGAGAAAGGAGCAGAGAGCTTGTTGAAAGAAATAATAGCTGAGAATTTCCCAAGACTGGGGAAGGAACCAGATTTACAAATACATGAAGCTAATAGAAATCCTAATTACATCAATGCTAAAAGACATTCTTCAAGGCATGTAATAGTAAAACTGGCAAAAGTCAATGACCAAGCAAAACTATTAAGGGCAGCAAGAGAGAAGAATATAACCTACAAAGGAATCCCTATCAGGCTTTCAGCAGATTTCTTGGCAGACACCCTACAGGCTAGGATAGAATGGAATGATATATTCAAAATACCAAAAGACAAAAACTTTCAGCCAAGAATACTCTATCCAATGAAACTTTCCTTCAGATATAATGGATAAATAAAAATTTTCCCAGATAAACAAAAGCTGAGGGAGTTCATTGCCACTAGATCTCCCCTACAAGAACTAAAGACACCCTCACACTGGAAACAAAAAGGCAAAGGTCTACAAAGCTCTGAGCAAGGAGATAAATAGCCTAGATCAGAAAACTGGAGTCTCTATCAGAACAGGGAAGCAAATACTCAGTTATAAATTACAAGATAAAGGGAAGGAAAGTATCAAAAGTAACAATAAACACTTCAACTTAGTCACAAACTCACAACACTAAAAAGAGAATAATTTGTAATGGCAATAACCTAGAAGGGAAAGAAGGAAGGGATGGAACCTGCTTAGGTTAATAGAGATAAGAGGCTATGAGATAATGGAATATTTCATCACCTAGAACTTTTATAAAATCTTACGCTAACCACTAAACAAAAAATCAGAGCAGAGCCGCAATTCACAAAAATAGAGAAAACTATGAAAACATCCTCAGAAAACTAACAAAATGAAATAGCAGTCAGAAGTACAAAGGAAGAGAAATAATGGAAACATACAACAACCAGAAAACAAGAGATAAAATAGTAGAATTAAGTTCCTTGGATATCAATAATTACTCTGAATGTAAATGGATTGAAGTCTCCCATAAAAAGACACAGAGTAGCTGGATGGATTAAAAAACAAGACCCAACAATATGCTGCCTCCAGGAAACACATCTCAGCTCTAAAGACAAACACAGGCTCAGGGTGAAGGGATGGAAGACAATACACCAAGCTAATGGCAAACAAACAAAGCATACGTTGCCATACTCATATCAGGAAAAGCAGTCTTCAAGTTAAAAAAGACAATGAGAGACAAAGAGGGGCAGTATATATTGATAAAAGGGACATTCCACCAAGAGGACATAACACTTATTAATATACATGCACCTAACACAGCTGCACCAAAATACATAAAGAAACTATTAACAGACCTAAAGAGAGAAATTAACAGCAATACAATTATAGGAGCAACACCCCACTTACATCAATGGACAGATCATCCAGACAAAAAAATCAACAACAAAATAGTAGATTTAAATGAAACATTTGATCTGATGGACTTAATAGATATATAGAGAGCATTCCATTTAAAGAGAGCAGAATACACATTCTTCTCAAGTGCACGTGCAACATTATCAAAGATGTTTTCCACGTGTTGGGAAACAAGGCAAGCATCAATAAAATTTAAGGTTTAAATCATCTCAAGCATCTTTTCCTATCACAATGCTGTGAAACTAGACATTAACTATAAGAAAAAAGCCAAAAAAGCCACAAATATATGGAGACTAAACAACATGCTACTGAACAACCATTGGATCAATAAAGAAATCAAAGGACAAATTAAAAAATACCTGGAGACAAATGATAATGAAAATACAACATATCAACTCTTATGGGATGCAGCCAGTGTTTACAAGAGGAAATTCATAGCTGTATTGGCCCATCTCAATAAACAAGAAAAACCTCAAATAAGTCATCTTAAACTGCACCAAACAGAACTAGAAAAGGAAGAACAAACAAAGCTCAAAGTCAGCAGAAAGAGGGAAATAATAAAAATTAAAGCAGAGTAAATGAAATATAGACTAAAAATCAGTAGAAAGGATTAACATAACTAAGAGCTAGTTCTTTGAGAAGATAAACAAAATTGACAAGCCCTTAGCCAGACTCACCAAGAAAAGAAGAGAGAAGCCTCAAGTAAATAAAATTAGAAATGAAAGAGGAAAAATTGCAATGGATACTATAGAATACAGAAGATTATAAAAGAATAATATGAAAAACTATATGTCCATGAATTGGATACCCTAGAAGAAATGGATAAATTCATAGACTCTTACAACCCCCCAAAACTGAATCAAGAAGAAATAGAGAATCCAAACTGACCAATCACAAGTAAAGAGATTGAAACAGTAATAAAAAAAAACCTCCCAAAAAACAAAAGTCCATGAGCAGATGGCTCCTCTAGAAAATTCTACCAAACATTCAAAGAAGATTTACTACCAATCCTTCTCAAACTGTTACAAAAAAATTGAATAAGATGGAATGTTTCCTAACACATTCTATGAGGCTGACATTACCCTCATATCAAAACCAAACAAGGACAACACAAAGAAGGAAAATTACAGGCCAATATCACTGATGAACATAGATGCAAAATCCTCAGAAAAAAATTGGCAAACCAAATACAGCAATACATTAAAAGGATCATGCACCATGATCAAGTGGGATTCATTCCATGGGTACAGGGATGGTTCAATATCCACAAATCAATCAATGTGATACACCACATTAACAAAATAAGGAATAAGAATTAAATGATCATCTCAATAGATGCAGAGAAAGCATTTGACAAGATCCAACATCCATTTATGATAAAAACTCTCAATAAAATGGGTATATAAAGTACCTCATCATAATAAAGGCCATATATGACAAACCCACAGCCAACATCATACCCAGTGGTGAAAAACTATCCCTCTGAGAACAAAACAAGACAAGGGTGTCCACTCTCACCCGCTCCTATTCAACACAGTACTGGAGGTTTTGGCCAGAGCAATTAGGCAAGAAAAAGTAATAAAAGGAATCTAAATTGGAAAGGAAGAAATGAAACTTTCACTGTTTGCAGATGATATGATTCTACATGTAGAAAACCCTAGAAAATTTGTCAGAAAACTATTAGAAATAATCAACAACTACAGCCAAGCTGCAGAGTACAAAATCAACTTAAAAAATTCAGTTTCATTTCTATACACTAACAATGAACTAGCAGAAAGAGAAGTCAAGAATACAATCCCATTTACAATCACAACAAAAAGAATAAAATATCTAGGAATAAATTTAACCAAGGAGGTGAAAGACCTATACACTGAAAACTGTAAGATATATTCAAAGAAGTCGATGATGAGATAAAGAAATGGAAAGATATTCCATACACATGGGTTGGAAGAATAAACATACATTTAATGGCCGTACTACCTAAAGCAATCTACAGATACAATTCAATCCAAATCAGAATCCCAATGACATTCTTCACAGCAATAGAACAAAGAATCCTAAAACTCATAGAGAACAACAAAAGACCTCAAATAGCTAGAGCAATCCTGAGAAAAAGAACAAAGCTAGAGTCATCACAATACCTGATTTCAAAATATACCACAAAGCTATAGTAATAAAAACAGCATGGTACTGGCACAAAAACAGACACAAAGATCAATGGGACAGAGTTGAAAGCCCAGAAATAAACCAACACATCAATGGACAATTAATCCTTGACAAAGGAGCCAAGGACATACAATGGAGAAAAGAAAGCCTCTTCAATAAATGGAGTTGGGAAAACTGGACAGCCACATGCAAAAGAATGAAAATATACCATTATCTTCACCATACACAAAAATTAACTCAAAATTGGTTGACGACTTGAATGTAAGACCTGAACCCATAAAACTCCTGGAAGAAAATATAAGCAATATGCTCTCTGACATCAGTCTTAGAAGCATCTTTTCAAGTACCATGTCTACTCAGGCAAGGGAAACAAAAGAAAAAATTAACAAATGGGACTACATGATACTAAAAAGCGTCAAGGCAAAGGAAACCAGAACAAAACGATAAGACAACCCACCAACTGGGAGAAAATATTTGTAAATCATATATCCAACAGTAGGTTAATTTCCAAAATGCATAAAGAACTCATACAACTCAACAACAAAAAAACAAACAATCTGATCAAAAAATGGGTGAAGGATATGAACAGACATTTTTCCAAAGAAGATATACAGACAGCCAACCAACACATGAAAGAATGTTCGACATCGCTAATTATTAAGGAAATGCAAATCAAAACCGCAACGAGATATCACATTACACCCATCAGAATGGCTATAATTACCAAGACAAATACAACAAATGTTGGAGAGGATGTGGGAAAAAGGAAACCTTTATGCACTGCTGGTGGGAATCGAAACTGATGTAGACACTATGGAAAATACTATGGAGAGTTCTCAAAAAGTTAAAAATAGAAATACCACACAATCCAGATATCCCACTACCGGGTATTTATCTAAAGAACTTGAAATCAATGCTATAAAGAGATTTATGCACACCTCTGTTCATTGCAGCATTATTCACAATAGTCAAGAAGTGGAAGCAACACAAGTGCCCTTCTGTGGATGAATGGATAAAGATGTGGTATATATATACAATGGAATACTACTCAATCATAAGAAAAGAGAAAATCGTCCCTTTTGCAACAAAATGGATGGTCCTTAAGGGTATGATGTTAAGCAAAATAAACTAGACAGAGAAAGACAAATACTGCATGATTTCACTCATATGTGGAAGATAAATACATGGATAAAGAGAACAAATTAGATGTTACCAGAGGGGTAGTAGGCTAGGGGTGGGTGAAATGGGTAAAGGGGCACATATGTATGGTGACAGACGAAACTTATACTACTGGTGGTAAGCACGATGAAGTCTATTCAGAAATTGATAAATAATAACGTACACCCAAAATTACAATGTTATAAACCATTATGATCTCAATAAAACAATCGAAAAGGAAATTGCATATGCATTATAATCCTTCTAAAGATATAAAGTTTATAATTTGTAATTAATACACACACACACACACAGAAAAATGAATAGAAGAAAATGCAGTAGAATGATCCCCTAGGAAAAGAAATTGATGTGTGATTTTTATTTACCTTTTTTCACTTTTCTATGTCATCTATGCTAATATCCACATTGTTGTTTGGGTCTTCATTACAGCAACCAAATCTGCATCCTAACTAATACATTGTTTTTGAGACTGTGAATTTGTATTTAATAAAATAGAAAAGGATCCATTTAGAACAATTTATAAAAATGCTGAAAGATAATTATTCAGTTTTCTGTATTTAAAAAGTATGACTTTTGAGGGTCTTGTTTGCTGTTCCAAACGAAATTAAGTTTCCCATAAAAACTCCGAATCCTTATTGGCATCCTGTCATAACTTAGAAATTGCCACATTGGTTTAACTCCTAATCACTCAGCTCAAAACTTATCTCTTTGACAGAGAGAGATACCGAGGGACCATTCTGTTCCTTGATTTTCCCCTATGTGATTACCCCAACATATTAGCCGTGCTTTCCAGGTTATCTCTAGTTTAATTTAATAACTCATTATCGATCTGTTAAGCATGCAAAACATGGATTCCATTTTTTCCCAGCTTTCAAGGAATGCAATAATAGTATTCTACTATCTTTTTTTGTTTGTTCTAACAACAGTTTTACTACAGGTGTAAATTCTTTCAATTAATGAGTTTGATTTGTGGTGTGTGTGTATGATTCTTAATAGTATTGTTATTTGTAACTTTTCATTCCCATTTATGCTCTTTGCAAAGTCTGAAAAGCCTGTGTCTTTTTAATGATGGCGAGGAGAACATGACGGGCTGCTGGGGAAGGAAGCATGAGCTAGCAGCTGAGCTGAACATTGCATGCCCAGTTCCCCCTGATACATGTACTGCATTGCTGAGAAACTGCCCTGCATTTCCAAGCATAGTGCGGATAGCACTGCTCTGTGGCATGATGGAGGATATCTAACAAAAACAATATTGGGTCAGAGCAAGAGATTTGATCAGTGTCTGTGACACAAAGCAAGAGAGTTTATTTCATGCTACCGCCAACATCACCTAGTTAACATTCCCAATTCACGTATTGGTCCAGTGTCCTCCAAACTTGGAATCCCTTTGAAGCCACTGCTACATGTTTGGCAGTTCTCTCCTGGGTACACTTTGGGTTCACTTTTCTTTTTCAAACTCATCCTATTTGCCTTCCTGCTTCACGTGTTTTTTTCCTAGTTGCTGCTCCCACTCACCTTGAAGCTCTTCTTGATTATCATGGCAGTTATGGGTTTTACTTAACATTTTTGATAAATACTCATTTTCTGTCATTTCTAAGGACTTTACTTCTGGAAAGTGATGGTATTTTAATCTATTTATAAAATATAAAATTTTTATAAACACCTTCCAAATGTATCTTACACGATTTGATTTCATTTTTGAAAACTCCTTAGTTCTTAAAAATAACGTTATATTTTAAAATCTTGGGGAACTTGGGGGGAAAATACATATCTTTATGAAAGTGATTATAACAAGGAAAATGGTTCTCCAGTCTTCTTTTCTGTCTTACAAATAATTGTGTTATAAAGGTCAGATGTGCTTTTCCAAAAGTATTTCAAAATTTTATTTTTGCTATTAAAAAAAAGTATATAACTATTTAAAGGGGTTTCATAATGTTTACTTGATTCTCATGAGTTTTTCACTTATAGAATTATATAATCTTTTATTTCTTATTACTTTTTACAGTTTTCCCTTTTACTTTTTAATATTTCCTATTATTTCATCTATGATGTCGAGGGGAAAAAGAATTTTAAATACAGGAGTCAGAATGGTTATGCTGGTATTTTTTTCTACCTAATTGAGATGAGCTAAATTCTGACCTTGCTATTAGGTTTTGTTTTGTTATGTTTTGTTTTGGTGAGGAAGATTGGCCCCAAGCTAACATCTGTTGCCAGTCTTCCTCTTTTTGCTTGAGGAAGATTGTCACTGAGCCAACATCCATGCTAATCCCCCTTCATTTTGTATGTGGGATGCTGCCACAGCATGGCTTGTAGGTCTGCACCCAGGTTCTGAACCTATGAACCCCAGGCCACCAAAGGAGAGCACGGAAACTTAACAACTTCACCACTGGGCCAGCCTCTAGGGTTTTTTTTTTTTTATCAATTTATTCTTATATTTTAAACAAACATTGATTTGTAATATTTTCTGCTTTATTATTGGAGGCAGAAAAAAATCATGTAACAAGTTCTGACTTTTATATCTTTATTATAAAATGTATGATTTTATTTTAAAATTATACTATGTTCACCAAACCTCAGTGTTTCCACCTTTCTAACAGAGATTTTAACATTTATATGTAGTTTAATAATTGATATATATATTAATTTTATTGTGTAGTTTATGCACTTATATGTATCTTGTCAATTCCTTAATTTTGCTATAAGGCCTACTTTGGTGTTTTTAATCTCTTTCTTATTTGGAAGGTATAGATTCTAGTGTTTATTTAAAATATTATTATTTTATATTCAGTTCTGTTTAAATCCTAGTATAAACCCTCTTTATTTGACTATCAATATCAAGCATGGAATAGTATATATTGACTTTCCCCAATGTGAGATGAATTCAGCACATCCACTGGCTGTTACTGTTGAGCCACCAGATTTTAGTTTGGCAGCATTAAAAATAAAAGGAAAATAAAATAAATAGGAATACATACTCATTCAAATGTAATTTTTTTTTAAATTTTCTTGGGGAGGTTGAGGAGAATTCTACATTGCACATCACAGAATATTTCTATAAATGCCCTACATACATTTTTTTTTCTCCCATGGTTATATTCATTATGCCAATCATGACTTATCTCTCTCTTTTTTCTCTCTCTCAAGTAAAATATCTCTCCTTGCTCCTTTGTCTTCTCTCAAGTCTTTGTCCTCTCCACTCTCCTTCCCTCTCTTTCTCCCTTTTTCTTTCCCTCAGCTCCTCCTCTATTCAAACTTCTTCCTATTCTCCCCCACCAATAGCTGTAGAGTTGCTATTGGTCAGTCTTCAGTTATTTAACAGATAAGTTTTCCTTCTCTCATTTTCTGTAATTCCCACTCATCACCACACTTAATAAATCAAATCATTTGGAGGGATTAGCTCTCTTTTGAAGAATTAGTAGTTGCATATAAATGTTTGTAACTATTGACCTATAACACTCTCCTACTAGTAAAATAAGTGATGGTCATACACAAAGAGAGAAGTGTTATCTATATTGTGGGTTCTCTACATCTTGAGGTTCATTGCCCAACCCCTTCCCTGTTCTCCTTCCCTACAGCATTGAATTTAGATTTACTGATGACATTTTATGCACAACATAAAAAGCACAATCCATAAAAAAATTGATAGGTTGGATTTCATTAATATTAAAAACGTTTGCTATTTGAAAGACATTGTTAAGAGAATGAAAAGATAAGTCATAGACTGGGGGGAAATATTTGTAAAACACATATCAGATAAAGGACTCTTATCCAAAAAATACAACGAACACTTAAAATTCAGTAATAAGAAAACAAACAACACTATTAAAAAGTAGACAAAAGGTCTAAACAGAACGTCACCAAAGAAGATATATGGATGGCAAATAAGCATATGAATAGATGCTCAACATAACTTGTCATTAGGGAAATGCAAATTAAAACAACAATGGTGTACTATTATACACACATAGAATGTAGAGTGGCCAAAATTCAAAATACTGACAACACCAAATACTGATAATGATCTGGAAGAACATGAGCTTTCATTCACTGCTGGTGGGAATGCAAAATAGTACAGACACTTTGGAAGACAGTTTAGACCTAGACTTACCATAGGATCCAGCAACTGTGCTCCTTGGTGTTTATCCAAATGAGCTGAAAACTGATGTCCACACAAAAACCTACACGTGGATGTTTATAGCATCTTTATTCATAGTTGCCAAAATCTAGAAGCAAACAAAATGTCCTTCAGAAACTACTATATGTCTATACAAGGGACTATTATTCAGCAATAAAAAGAAATGAGCTATCAAGCCACACAAGGGCATATAAGAACCCTAAGCATATTGCTAAGTCAGAGAATCCAGTGTGAAAAAGCTATATACTATGTGATTCCAACTACATGAGATTCTGGAAAAGCAAAACAATAGAGACAGCAAACAGACCAGTGCTTACCAAGGCTTTGAGGGGAGGTAAGGAGGGAAGAACAGGTGGAGTGCAGGAGATTTTTAGGGCAGTGGAACTATTCTGAATGGGACTTTAATGGTGAGTACATGACATGATATATTTTCCAAAACTCATAGTACTATGCAACACAAGAATGAACCCTAATATAAACTATGGGCTTTAGTTAATAATAATGTATCAATATTGCTTCATTAATTATAGGAAATACATCACACCAAAGTAAGAACTGAATAACAGAGAAAACTTTAGGGGTGTGTGAGAGGGAGTATATGAAAACTCTGTGCAGTCTGTTAAATTTTTCTGTAAACCTAAAATCATTCTAAAAACTAAAATCTATTGATTTTTTTTAATGTAAGACTGTTAAGAATAGCAAAGTCTTTTGCCCAACTTTACAAAGCTACCTGGTAAGAAGCATATGATTAGATTACTGACATCAAGGTTTTCCCTTTACTATATTCTTCTATCTAATCCAAAAGGATCAATACATCATGATAAAAACTAGTTTAAAAAAATATTTTGAGGAATTACAAAACTACTTTATACTCACACCTCAGTTATAGAATGACGTTAGTTCCACTCTCCACACCTACATAGATGAGGTTGATCTAAGTTTGACAATTGATACGGAAGTATAGTGGAAAGATCTTTAGCTGGAGTCAGAAAGATATTTTTGTTTTAATTGTGTTTTAATCATGTCTGGTCTTTAGTAAATATGTGGTCTCCATTAGGTTTTAATCTAAAGGATGGAAGATAGCATCTATCTCACAGACTTACTTTTAGAATAAGGTTTTAATTTAGCTGAAGCACATAATATAAGATTTGGCATTTAATAGCACTGCAATGAACAATGAATACTTCTTATAGCTAAATGTCTAGGAAATATCAGGCACTATTATTGTAAAATTGGATTTTATAGAGGTGAAATATTGAAAGTCCACTTAGAAAATATTTTGTCTTGCACACATTTTCCCTTTTTACTTTATAAATAGTAAAAGTTCATTACAGAAAGTTTAGAAGATGATGGCATAGGAGGATCCAGAGCTTGCCTCGTCCGACAGACACAACAAATTTACAACTGCATGTGGAATAACTTCTTCTGAGGCAGATCTGGAAACTGGATGAAAACAGCCTCCACAACAAGAGACAACACTGAGAAGGGTGGAAGAGGCAGAAATATAGCCCTGATGAGGAAAAGAATCACACCTATCTGTGAGGTTTCATGGTCAAAAACAATCTCAAAGTACAGAACTTTTCCCAGGGGAGCAAGGGATTTGGGCTCCACATTAGGCACTCCAGCCCTTACATCTAGCACAGGAGAGACAAGACCCCAAATCACCTGGCTTTGAAAAAGAATGGGGATTATGCCCAAGAGAACTATGGAACTTCAGGGAAAGGAAAATTTGCTTTTAAAGGGTTCACACACAGACTTACTCAACCCAAAAATCAGTGCAAAAACACTGGATAGAAAAGCACATAGTCCATAAGTAAAAGAGACTCTCTAGGCTTGTAGTGCCTCCTGGAGAGGCAGGAGGTAGCTGGGACCCCTCTCAGGGCCTGAGACACTGATGACAGATATTTTTGTGACCTCATTCAGCTGTGCTGTCATGCAGGTACCATTTTGGAATCCTCCCTCTAGCCTGTTGGCATGTGGGCCTGCCCCACCCACTTGCACATCCATAGCAGATACGTCCAGCTGGACAGCACAGTCAGCTTGTGCCAGAGGCCTGGTTCACCCACCAGTGAGTCTGCAGCAGATGCATGCCACTGGGCATCACAAGCAGCCACAACAAGGGTCTGCCCCACCCAACAATGCACCTGCAATGGTCACATGCTACTGGGCCTCACAGCCAGTGGTGCCAGGGGCCTGCCCCACCCACCAGCATACCTGCAGCAACTGCAGCCTCACCACAACAGAAAGGCACATGCAAACCACACAGGAGACAGCCCTGGAGCATTTGGCTCTTGTGACCAAAGAGGAGTGTACTGCTGGGCCCCACAGAACATGTACTATATAAGGCCACTTTTCCAAGATAAGGAGGTGTAGCTGACCTACCTAGCAGATAGAAATAAACAGAGAATTAGGCAAAATGAGGAGATAGAGAAATATGTTCCAAATGAAATAACACAAATCCTCAGAAAAATAACTAAGCAAAACAGAGATAAGCAATCTACCTGATAAAGAGTACAAAGTAACAATCATACG
This sequence comes from Equus przewalskii, assembly GCF_037783145.1. NCBI lineage: Eukaryota > Metazoa > Chordata > Mammalia > Perissodactyla > Equidae > Equus > Equus przewalskii. The sequence continues at coordinate 60,541,638 of NC_091832.1, read as the reverse complement.
GATGCTCACCAAACTCAGGAGAAGAATAGATGAACACAATGAGAACTTGAACAAAGAGTTAGAAATTATAAAAAAGAACCAATCAGAGTTGAAGAATACAATAACCAAAATGAAATATTCACTAGAGGAATCAATAGTGCATTAGATGATACAGAAGAGTAGATCATCAATGTGTACAAAAGAGTAGAGAAAAGCACTAAAGCTGAACAGAAAAAATAATTTAAATAAAGAAGACAGTTTAAGGGATGTCTGGGACAGCATCAAGCAACTAAAATTTGCACTTTAGTTGTCCCAGAAGGAGAATAGAGAGAGAAAGTAGCAGTGAATTTATCTGAAGAAATAATACCTGAAAATTTCCTAATCTGGAGAAGGAAATACATCCAGGTCCAGGAAGCACAGAAAGTCCCAAACAAGAAGAACCCAAAGAGGCCCATACCAAGACGCATTAACATTAAAATGTCAAGAATTAAAGATAAAGAGAGAATCTTAAAAGCTGCAAAAGAAAAGCAACAAGTTACTTACAAGGGAACTCCCATAAGACTATCAGCTAACTTTTCAGTAGAAGTGTTACAGACTAGAAGGGAGTGGCATAACATATTCAAAGTGTTGAAAGCAAAAAATCTGCAACCAAGAATACTCCACCTGGCAAGCTTATCATTCAGAATGGAAGGAGAGATGAAGAGTTTTCCAGACAAACAAAAACTAAAGAAGTTCATCACCACTAAACTGGTCTTACAAGAAACGTTAAAGGGTCTCCTTTAGGTGGAAAAGAAAAAGCTACAAAGAGAAATAAGAAAATTATCAAAGAAACAAATAATACTGGTAAAGGCAAATATATAGTAACCGTAGTGGATCAATCAGTTATAAAGCTGGTATGAAGATCAAAAAGACAACAGTACTAAAATTATCTCTATCTACAAAAAGAGATTAAGGGATACACAAAATTAAAAGAGGTAAAATATGATGTCAAAAACATAAAATGTGGTGGTTGGAAGTAAAAATATAGTGCTTTTAGAATGTGTTAAAACTTAAGAGACCATCAACTTAATACAGATTGCTATATATATAGTTTGTTATATATGAACTTCACAGTAACCACAAACCAAAAAGTAATAATAAATATACAAAAGTAAAGAGAAAGGAATCCAAGCATAGCACTAAAGAAAGTCATCAGATTACAAGGGAAGAAAGCAAGAGAAGGAGAAAGGAACAAAGAAGAACTATGAAAACATCCAGAAAAAAGTAACCAAATGGCAATAAGTATATATCTATCAATAGTTACTTTAAATGTAAATAGACTAAATGCTCCAATCAAAAGACATAGGGTAACTGAATAGATTTAAAAACAAGATTCATATTTATGCTACATACAAGAGACACACCTCAGATCTAAAGACATGCAGACTGAAAGTGAAGGGATGGAAAAAGACATTCCATCCAAATGGAAACGAAAAGAAAGCTGGGCTAATAACATTTATATCAGACAAAATAGACTTTAAAACAAAAACGGTAACAAGAGATAAAGAACACTGCATAATGATAAAAGGAACTACCCAACAAAAGGATATAACACTTGTAAATATGTGCCTAGCATAGGAGCACCTAAATACATAAATCAAATGTTAACAGACATAAAATGAGAAATTGACAGAAATGTAATAATAGTAGGGGACTTTAAAACCCCACTTTCATCAATGGATAGATAATCCAGACTGAAAATCAATATGAAACATTGGTCTTAAATGACACATTAGACCAGATGGACTTAAGAGATAATATAGAACATTCCATCCAAAAACAGCAGAATACACATTCTTTTCAAGCACACATGGAATATTCTGCAGAATAGATCATATGTTAGGCAACAAAACAAGTCTCAGTAAATTTAAAAATATTCAAATCATGTCAAGCATCTTTTCTGACCACAGTGGTATAAAACTAGAAATCAATCATAAGAAGAACACTGGAAAACAGACAAACATATGGAGGCTAAGCAGTATGCTACTAAACAACCAATGTGTCAAAAAAGATATCAAAAGAGGAAACCAAATAAATACCTTGAGACAAATGAAAACAGAAACACATCAGTTCAAAATCCATGGGACACAGCAAAAGCAGTTCTAAGAGGAAACTTTATAGAGATATAAGACTATCTCCAGAAACAGGAAAAATCTCAAACAAAAAAATCTAGCTTTACACCTAGAGGAACTAGAAAATGAAGAATAAACAAAGCCCACGTAGTGGAAGGAAGGATATAATTAAGATCAGAGCAGACATAAATAAAATAAAGACAAAAAATAGAAAAGATCAATGAAACTATATTACAAATGATTATGTACTAACAAATTGGACCACCAAGAAGAAATAGGTGAATTCCTAGAATCCTACAATTTTCCTAGACTGAATCAGGAAGAAATAGAAAATCTGAACAGACCTACTACTAGTAATGAAATTGAATCAGTAATAATAATAAAAAAAAAAACTCCCAACAAACAAAACTTCAGGACCAGATGGCTTTCAGGAGAATTCTACCAAACGTTTAAAGAAAAGTTGAATAGTTAATACCTATCCTCCTCAAATTATTCCAAAAATTTGAAGAGAAAAGATTACTCCCAAACTCATTCTACAAGGCCAGCATTACCCTGACACCAAAACCAGACGAAGACATCAAAAAAAAAAAAAAGAAAGAAAGAAAGAAAATTACAGACCAATATCCCTGACGAACACAGAGGCAAAAATCCTCAACAAAATATTAGCAAACCAAATTCAACAACACATCAAAAGGATCATACACCATGTTTAAGTGGGATTTATTCCAGAGATGCAATGATGGTTCAATATCTGCAAATCAGTGTATACACCACATTAACAAAACAAAGGATGAAAATTATGTGATCATCTCAATAGATGCAGAAAAAGCATCTGGCAAAATTCAACATCCATTTATGATAAAAACTCTCATAAATGGATGTTTTTATCATAAACACATCAATATAATACATCAATCAATCAATAGGGAACATACACCTATATAGTAAAGGCCATATATAACAATTCCACAGGTAACATCATACTCAGTGGTGAAAAGCTGAAAGCATTTCCTCTAAGATCAGAAACGAGATAAGTGTGCCCACTCTTGCCACTTTTATTCAACATAGTATTGGAAGTTGTAGCCACAGCAATCAGACAAGAAAAAGAAATAAAAGGTATCTAAACTGGAAAGGAAGAAGTAAAACTGTCACTATTTGCAGATGACATGATACTTTATACAGAAAACTCTAGCGACTCCACCAAAAAAAGTACTAGAACTAAGAAGTGAATTCAGCAAAATTGCAGGACGAAAAATCAATATTCAGAAATCTGTTGCATTTCTATACACTAATAACAAACAATCAGGAAGAGAGGTTAAGAAAGCAATCACATTTATAATTACATCAAAAAGAATAAAATACATAGGAATAAAGTAAACCAAGGAGGTGAAAGACCTACACTCAGAAAACTATAAGATATTGAGGAAAGAAAATGAAGATGACACAAGGAAGTGGAAGGCTATACTGTGCTTGTGGATTGGAACAATTAATATTGTCAAAATGTCCATACTACCCAAAGCAATACAGATTCAATGCAATCCCTTTCACAACGCCAATGGCATTTTTCACAGAACTAAAACAATCCTAAAATTTGTATGGAACCACAAAAGACCCCAAATAGCCAAAGCAATATTGAGAAAGAAAAGCAAAGCTAGAGGAATCATCCTCACTGATTTCAAACTATAATACAAAGCTATAGTAGTCAAAACTGTATGTTACTGGTGCAAAAACAGATACATAGATCAATAGAATAGAATAGAGAGTCCAGAAATAAACCCATTCATATATGGTCAATTAATCTATGACAAATGAGGCAAGAATATACAACAGGGAAAAGACAGTCTCTTCAATAAACGGTGTTGGGAAAACTAGATGGCAATATGCAAAAGAATGAAATGGGACCACTTCCTTAGACCATGCACAAAAAATAAAGTCAAAGTGGATTAAAGACTTAAAGGTAAGACCTAAAACCATAAAACTCCTAGAAGAAAACAAAAAGAGTAAACTCTTTGACATCAGTCTTAGCAATATTTTTTTGGATCTGTATCCTCAGGCAAGGGCAACAAAAGCAAAAGTAAACAAATGGGACTACATCAGACTGAAAAGCTTTTGCATAGCAAAGGAAAACATCAATAAAACAAAAAGGCAACCTCCTGAATGGGAGAATATATTTGCAAATGATATGTCTCATTAATATCCAAAATATATAAAAAATTCTTCCAACTTGATATTGAAAGAGAACAAATAATCCAATTAAAAAATGGGCAGAGGACCTGAATAAATGTTTTTCCAAAGAAGACATACAGATGCCAACTGGTACATGAAAAGGTGCCCAACATAACTAATTATCAGGGAAATACAAACCAAAACCACCGTGAGAAATCACCTCATACCTGTCAGAATGGCTATTATCAGAAAGACAACAAATAATAAGTGTTGTAAGTATGTGGAGAAAAGGGAATGCCCATGCACTGTTGATGGGAAGGTAAATCGGTGCAAACGTTATGGAAAATAGTATGGAGTTTCCTCAAAAAATTAAAAATAGAACTATCATACAATCCAGCAATACCACTTCTGGGTATTTATCTGAAGAAAATGAAAACACTAATTCAAAAAAGATATATGTACCTCTATGTTCAGTGCAGCATTATTTAGAATAGCCAAGATATGGAAGCAATCTAAGTGTCCATCAGAAGATGAATGGATAAAGAAAATGTGGTATAAATATACAATGTAATATTACTCATCCATAAAAAAGAATGAAATCCTACCATTTGCAACAACATGGATGAATCTAGAGGTTATTATGCTAAGTGAAATAAGCCAAAGAGAAAGAAAACTGGATGATTTCACGTACATGTAGATTCTTAAAAAACAAAACAAATGAACAAACAAAACAAAACAGAAACAAACTCATGGATACAGAGAACAAATTGGCGGTAGCCAGAAGGGAGAAGGATGAAAGAAAGAATGAAATAGGTAAAGACAATAAGAAGTATAAAATTTCAGCCATAAAATAAACGTCATGGGAATGTGATGTACAGCATAGTCAAGAATATTAAAATAACTTTGCATGATGACAGATAGTTGCTAGTCTTATCAGAGTGACAAATTTTGTAACACAAATAAAGTTGAATAGCCGCATTGTACATGTGAAACTAATATAATATTGTATGTCAACAATACTTCAATTAAAAAAAGACAAAAAATAAATTTTTTTTAAAAAGGAAGTTCATTATACAGTGTGAGGGTTAATTTTATGTGGCAACCTGACTGGGCCACAGGGTGCCCAGGTATTTGGTCAAACATCATTCTGGCTGTTTCTGTGAGGGTGTTTTTGGATGAGATTAACATTTAAATCAGTAGACTGAGCAAAGCAGATTGCCCTCACTAATGTGGAAAGGCCTCTTCAAATCAGTTGAAGGTCTGAATAGAACAAAAAGGATGACTCTCTACCAAGTAAGAGAGTTCTTCCTGCTTGACTGCTTTCAAACTGGGCATAGGCTTTCTCCCTGCCTTCGAGCTCAAACTGAAACAACAGCTCTCCTGATTCTCAGGACTTTGGACTTGGACTAGAACTAAACCATCAGCTCTCTTGGGTCTCTAGCATGCCAAGTCACTTTGTAGATCTTGGGACCTACCCTCTTCCACAATTGTGTGAGGTAATTCATTAGAATAAACCTCATTCCTTCTATATATATATACACATACCAGATCAGTTCCATTTCTCTGGAGAACCCTAGTACATATAGTGAGTACAACTTAAATCTTGATGACTGGATGATAAAGTTACATCCTAACTTCTGTAAAGTCCACTTGCATTGAGGCTCCTCTTTTAGTCATTAGGACTGACTTCTTTCTGCTCTTGTTTTCCCAAAACGCCTGACTTTACAATATGGGTAACCTTAGTGAGTCTGTTCTTAAGGATAATTGACTTATCCTTAGCTTCTTTTTAATTGCATTTCAGCACCATTATATGCTAAGTAGGATTTGATTCATACATATGAACATTATCAGCTTCCATAAATTTTTTTTTATTTGGTGGTATACCTTTTTTAATAAAACCAGTATTTATAAAGAAAATATAATTAGAGTTTTTAAAGGTAGGTAAGAAATGGGACTCATGTTTAGGTCATTCTTCCTTATAGACAACAAAAGAAGAGAAAACATTGTAAAATAGTACCTACTGTGACTCCAAGAATTTCTGAAACACTATACTGGTATAAACAACTAGCAAAGTCTTCCACCCCAACTTCCAAAAAAAACGCATCATCATATAAACTTTAATCAAGAACATCAAACCTGAGAGTCAGCAGTTTCAAGTGTAGAGAAATAAGACTTTCTTCTAACTATCGTTTAATGACTTTTTACCCTTCACAAATTGTTTAACTTTTATGGAATAAGTGTATTTAGAATTATTTCATTTTAAAAAGTTCTAAAATTACACAAGTGACATCATGTGGGAGCTTTTATGCCTTTCAGGAAAACAAAAGGGCATCTTTTGCTTTAACCAGCATAAGTCTAGGCTATTAGGCCAGTCAATTCTACACACAGGTGCAGGAAAGGCAAGTTTTGCCTCTGATGGGTTTAGTTGACATCATTACACAAATTTTCAGATGATAACATATCAATACATTTAAAAAACATAAAAGTTATTTTAAAATGCATTTTCTTTGTCACATTTTTATAATTCAAAGTTTTGGAGATATTCTTCTTATTCCCACATCTCTTTTTTCTCCCAGAGATACAAGTTATCATAGTGAAATTTTCTGACAGCTAAAACTCTTGCTTAATATTCTGTAATAAATGATTAGATTATATACATGTGATGTGTGTCAAACGGCAATTTCAAACATTAAAAATATCTTCTTAACTGGAGGTTACCACTCTGAGTTTAAAGAATAAATCTTTAAATCACTTAATATTGTTAAATGTCATATTTTCAATTTCAATTATTTTAAATTTTTTATCAAAGTTCATCTTTTCAGTGTTTATATCAGATGTAAATATGCAAATGCCGTGGTTTCAGCATGTTGCCAGACTCCAAGTCACATTTTGTCTTTTTTGTTTGGACATTCACAGCACATTGTTTTTAAGATAACTGTGTGCTCCACAGAGCACCAAATTTCCCAAACAAACCACTCCAACCCACGAAATGCGCTGATGGTCTGTCTAACCCCGACAGCGATGATTTTGACATTGTGGAAATGAAGACAGCTAGAGCTCTGTGCCCTTTAAAAGCAGTCAAAATTGTTCAACATCAACAGAAAAAAACAGAAATTGTCACAATGCAAACATTTATTCCAACTTAAATATACTCTACTATAACCAAATACACAAATAACTGATCTGAGTTGACTAGTGTTTTATGTATAGAAGAGAAGGCAGTCTTCAGAAAACACAAAGAATTGACAGTGATAACTTACTGTAGAACATCAAAATTGGTGATGTAAAGGGAAAAAAATAAATAACGTTAAACAAGTTTCCTTAGCAACAAACCAATTGACAGAAAAAAGAAAAGGATTTCATCTGTCTGCTCTGAACTATAAGCTGCTACATAATTTGCTTATTATTGACTATATAGAAAGGAGTATCTGATGTAGAGTTTTTTTCAGTACCTCAGTGTCCAAACGTCATGGAATTTTACCAACCTGTAAAAGCCATTTAAATACAAATGTTTTTCCATCCATTATTTAGAAGAAGACTATAAGAAAGATGAAACCAGAGAATTTCACTGGATTTTCAATATTATATTGAAATATCTGATTTATCTTTGTATTCTTCATTGTGCATGAATATGAGAAAGATCATGGTGAGAATATGTGGAATTATATTTATATGAGAAATGTATTGGGAAGATAATTTTGCAATAATGATAAGAACAAAATACTTTGGCAACACAGCAACGAGCCAGAATCCGTTTGGAAGCACAGAGTGAGAAGTTTCTTCGTGCTATGTGGGGACTAACAGTGGACACCCAGAAGGATGTTAAACCCTCAAAGCAACAGCCAATGACATTTATCTATAGAAAATGTCTCACAGAAAATGAAATAATATCCAGGGATCCAATCAGATGCAGAGAATGTCAATACAGAATAATGTACAGGAAAAGGACTAAAACTGGTGGTTTTCGATGCTCGATGAAATACAGAATTCAGAAGACTATCTTCATTTGTATTTGGACTTGCTGTTAATGTTTCTCATTGTACGGATTTTGATTAGTGTATTTATCTTTTTGAATACAACTATACGTATATGATTTCATTTTAAAAGCCATATTGTACTTAGGTATCTGTTAATAGTTTATATAATGCAATTATATGATTTATGATTTAATTTTATTGTATATGTAATCTGCCACACAATGAAAGTTAAAAGTGCTTCCTCGAACCATATTTTTAGTCAAAACCTAGAATCATCTGGGGTTCTTGTTATAAATGAAGCTTTCTAGGGCCTTCTAAAGGTCTGATTAAGTAAGTTCTTGGAAATCACTGTTTGACATCAACTGTTTGTAAATTCTCCAGCGTGATTTTGTATAGCATATACTAATGCACTTACTGTCAGTGTACACATATGATTCTGAGTTATATTTTTCATTTGTTACTTGGCATAGGCCTTTCTGTATTTGTATATAATGCTTGACTATTTGTTAAGTCTTGGGAGAAAGAGAAGAAGCTTTAATGGTTGTTTTCTGCAAGGTAAAATCAATCCCAAGTAAAGTGGAAGAAGCAGACATAAGGCAGGTGCACCTTCCCAGGTGTAATCATTTATTAAGGTAATAAAATTTGCTTTAAGGATATAAAAATAATAGAGATTGGTTTACACTGAATGATTGGATAAATGTTTATAATTTTTGCCTTCATCTTTGGGATAGGAGAATTGATGGTCACATCTATACTCCATGTGTTCCAGGATTCCATCATTGTGGGATGTCACAGTGGTCTCCCTAACCTTCATTTTGAAGATTAGACATGTTCAAACTTTATTAATAGCTATGTGTGTCTCTGACATTCAAAAACCTATCTATGCCAATTTTTAAAAACACCTAAGTTCTAGTAGCATCCTCAAATACTAAGTTCTATAAATTTACTAAATGCTGTACAAAGTACTACAATGCTCAAATTTTTAAAGAGTACTTCCTTGGTGCAGGTTTTCCTTTAGCCATGGCTCTCATAATTTTCTAATTCTGCTACATTCCTCCTTGACCTTGTCCTTTTTAGACAGAGAAGTCCACATAAATGTGATGTCTCCATGACAGCCCCCTAAACAAACCCAGACCCATTGCATAATGTAGCTACTCTACTCTTAACTGTTCTGATTTCATCAGAGGTCCTTTTTGTATCAGTAGTTTAATTGACTATTGTTATTTGGTTAACTAGACAGCAGTTTAATGGAAAAAGTTTTACCACTGGAACTCAAGATCACCGTTTCAGTCAGTGACTTACTTCTTTGTGTCCCCTTCATCTATACAATGGGAGTAATTTTACCTCTTGCCTACCTGGAAAATTTTAAGAAAAAAATATGGGAAAATAGATATAAAATTGCTTTTAAGGATTCTTATGAATAGTGCTCTAGAAATACAAAAATTGGTAAATCTGAGCTTTAATTTTATACATAACTTGTCCCCTACTAAACTGCTTACCAACAACCGTGGGGAAAGCACTGGAAATTGGTTCAAATCCAGCCCTGCTACTCAATGACTGGCCAGTTCAATTCATTTCTTTTAACTTCAGCTTCATTGGCAAAGTAGAGGAATTATGGTGGTTGGTACTTGGAGGTAACAGTGCTTCGAGACTCTGAAAAGTCTTCAAGGATTGAAGTTATGAAGAATTCAAAAATAGTAGATGAAATCAGAAGTGACCAGTCCTAAGGAAGAATAAAATATCATATAAAGTGAGAAAGTGTAAACTGAGAAGATGTAAACACACGCTGCCTCTTCACACATATAAATACATGCACATCCCTACCCCTCCTAGAATAAGCTCCATGTGGGAAATTAGTCAAGAGAGAAGGATTATTTGAGCAGAAGACTGAAGAATGAGAGAGAACTTGCTGTAGGAAGACAATGGAAAGGAATATTCCTGAAATAGGAGAAACAGCTACTGTGAAAGCTTTGGATGAAAAGTAAGCTTGTCTTGTCCCCACTTCAGAATGAAGCCCATGTGACTCACAGTTCAAAGTAGGCAGAGGCCAGCTGACTTAGAGCCTTGTGACAAGAAGCCATTGGGATAGTAAGCAAGAGATTGACATAGTTTAAGACTTAAAAGATTACTCAGGCTGTTCTGTGAGACTGGACAATATAGAGACAGATGACAGTGCAGAAGCCAGTTAGGGACCACCTGTGATAGTTCAAGCTAATAATAATTGTGGCTGGACCAAGGTGGTAACTTGGAGGGAGTAAGAAGTAGCTGGTTGTGAGATATGTTTTGAAGATGAGCTAGTCGGACTTATTGATGGGTTGGTTAGTTCTCAAGAGCTCAGTGAACAGTATGGACTTTGGTGAAAGGCTTTGGGTCCAAATACCCGTAGTGTCCCCTTCATAGCTGACAATGCAACTTTACCAGGGTTTATGTTCCTCATTTGTAAGATAGGCATGAAATAATAACACCTACCTCAAAGCTTATTTGTAAGATAAAATGAAACAATTCATAAAAGCTCCAAATTTAATAACTATTATTGTCAGAATTACTAGAATTATTACCATTTCCATATAGACGATTGTATTCACCCTAGGATTGATCTCCCAGCTACCAGCCTTTCCATCCTCCATACTCTTCAGATTGCTTTCTCAAATACAAATTTCAAGGCTCTCTCCTGGTGAGAATCCTCAGTGGCGCCCCATTTTGATAAAATCAAAAGTATTAGGAATAGTATATTTGATCCCTGATAATCTGACTTCTTTCCTACCTCTGTCACCACTTCAATCCACCTCTCACTTAATCCTTTGATTCTAAGAAGATGTTTGATGACCTTTTCTGGTGTCCTTCACTGAACTTTTCAGCACTCAACTTTAGTGTAGTCTCCTTCTGGAAGCTTTCTGCGACTTTCCAATCTGATACAGTATTCTCCTTTAAGAGATGCTCTCATAATATCCGGTCTAGATTATAAATTCCATACAAAAAAAATTGCTGTAATATCAAAGCTTGGTCCAGTGTGAGGCATATAATAGATGTTCAATAAATGTTGAATGCGTTGCACTTAAAAAAATTTAAAAACATAAAATGTGCTCTTCCTTTAACATTCTTTTAAGGAGAAGAGGGAAACTTTGTGATATGGCATCCATTATTGCTAAGAATCTCAGCTTTCTCGAAAGAATGCTAACCCTACTCACACATCAGATGTAATATATGGCTGGGAATTCAACTGGTTTTCACAGAGTCACAGAATAACTGCATGAAGCTAGTTTCAGAGAATAGCCCACTGGTCCAGATATTATTATATCTGCTCCTCTATCAGTCTAGATCAATAGAGAGATGTGTATTTGAAATATTTTATTTTTACCTCATCCAAATTATTTTTACTGAAAAGAGCTCCAGTGTAATGATATCAATATAGATTGAGGTTTTTAAAAACAGCCTTTGAACCAGTGTGAGAATATTGTCCCAAAGGTTGTGGGAAACACTTTTACATAATTACTTCTTTAGGTGGAATGGCAAGAGAAACATCTGCATAATCATACTTCACGCTTAATTCTTTGATATTGCTTGCATTTATTTTCTTATATTATGATTTGTTTATTAGCCAGAATTCCTTAGTCTCATACATTGCTAGTCATCTTAGAGCCAAGTCTGTACCACTCTCATAGTAAGTATAGAGGTTATAATAGTGTGGATTTTCTTTTTTTTTTTTTTTTTTTGCCTCATTCCTAAATAATCTATTGTTCTCACCCTTATTCTACTTTCTCCTTTGGTCTTGCCCCAAATTATGAATTCTGGTATTAACTGGTAACATTAGTTATAGTAATACAGAGTAATATATATATTATATACATATATTTAGAGTAATAAATATGCTGCAGAATCTCTCAAATGAACAGAAGCTCATCTCATTTGACATGAACAGTCTAGGAAAGGTATTTCTGGTAGGTTGAGTCACCTCCATGTTGTCATTCCATAACCCAGCTATCAGACTTTGCCATCTTCAACATGTGGATTTCAATGTAACAGAGGTCATCTTTATCCACTCAATAGGAAAAGAGAAAGAACATGAAGGAGTATACCTAGAAGTTTCTCATGGGCTAGTCCTGGAAGGGATATCCATCACTTCTGTTCACATTCCCTGTCTAGAAATCAATGGCATGTCTTCACCTAACTGCTTGGGAGCCCCAAGCAGAATCCAATGTCAGTTTGTTGAACAGCCAGCAGTATCTGCTACAGACATACATTGTCAAGTCCCGAACTCTATTAGGCAGACAGAGTAAGATTAAATAGAAGTATCCATATGGAAGAATATTTTTAAAAGACCTATGATACAAGTATAATGTTAGGTAAAAACTCAAGTTAAATAATGTAGAATATAAAACCAGTAAAAATTTCAGTCTCCCTAAATTTCAAACTTTTGTTACATTTGAAGAAAATTAAAGACTTAAGAAAATGAATATTAATGTTATTTACTTAGATTCTGCAAACGTATCTTCATTTGGAAAAGAAAACACAACCAAAACTGAACTGAAATTATTGCATAGTGTTTATATTTTGTGGTATATAATTTTTTCAGACTTAATGTTAACTTTGTTGACTCATATACAGAATTTTAATGGAAGATGAGCATAATATTTTATTAGCAATGCTATCTTGTTACATTGAATTATGTAACCTTTTAGAGAATGAGTCAAGTGAAGAACAAAACCCTTTTCATACAATGTCAACAGGGAGATAGGTATATCTTATATACTTATATTGTATGAGGTACTTAAGAGTAGTCAAAATCATGAAGACAGAAAGTATAAGGTGGTTGCCAGGGGCTAGATGGAGGGGAGAATGGGGAGTTATTCTTTCTTAGACATAGAGTTTCAGTTTTATTTCAAATTTACAAGATGAAAAGAGTTATGGGGATGGATAATGGTGACGGCTGCACAACAATGTGAATGTATTTAATACCACTGAACTGTACACTTAAAAATGCTTAAGATGGTAAGTTTTATATTGTGCGTATATTAGCCCAATAAAAATAGAAAAAACCCAAAGAATAGCACACAAAGAAGAAAGAAATAACAAATCTGGCATTTGAAATATGGGCAAAACTCCTAAATAAACATTACCAAAGTGAGCCATGCACTGTATTGAAAGCCTAATGTAATGTGACCAAGAAAGGTTTCGTCCTAGAAATGCAAGAAGACTGCAGTTTATTAAAAAAAAAAATACTAAGGAATTAATGTTAACTGATTAAAGGAACAGAACGTCTGATCACCTCAATAGATATTGAAGTAGTAATTGATAGAGCTTAACATATGTTCCTTTAACGAAATCCTTAATCAGCGAGAGATAGAAGAGAACTTCTTTCAGTGACTGAAAGCATATTTGACATAAGCCAGCTGGGGCAGCAGCCGTGTCGTTCCTGGTATTATCATTGTCAAGGGGTTTCTTACTCTACTAACCTGTCTGGTGCTTGTGGCTTGATTCCTGTGAGCTAACCTTAATCCTCACTGTTGTTTCAGCTTAGTAACTGGGTTTTGTTTCCTATAAAGAGGAAGAGTAACAGATGCTTCAGTCGTGTAGTTCCTAGGATTAAACACGAAGCCATTTTGAAATTTTGATGGTAATTACATATAATTTTGAGGTTATTGCTTTGTCTGTTTGTGACATTCCTTAGGCATTTATTGCAACTAATTTTGAACTATCTAACTGGAAAAACTGTTTGCCTTGATCTTACCTATACTTTTCCTTCTTTCCTAATAACTCTTTAACTGCCCCCTCTTATTTGGAAGGGCGTATGCATTTTCCTCTTCAGTGCACACTTTCACTCCCATGCACATATCAAATGCAAAAACCATGGACAGGGAGTGTGCTCAGAAAACAGGCCATGGTCTGTGGGCAAGGGAGAAACCATAAACTTGAGCCAGACCACCGTCTTCTGTAACACAGAAGAGAGGCTTCCAGCAGCCAGCCTGGTGAGTTGTAAGAACCAAAGAAGACATAAAAGGTTAAGAATTCTGCCAAAAGAGAGATCAAAAAGAGTGGAGCAGGTGGGCTGACACACAGACAGAGAAAATCTCGGTTAGTAACAACAACTTCAAACAGAACACCCCACATGAAGGCAACTAGCAAAGATTTAAAGAAGCGTCTGCTTCTTCAAATGTGAAAGCAGCAACACAAAACTACAAAGAATATGAAAAGCCAAGGAAACATCCTATCACAAAGAGAAAATAATAATTCTCCAATAACTGAGCTCGTCTTCCCCAGCTGTGCTGGTCATGTCTGAAGAAACCTGTTTTTCTTCAGCAGCAGTCAGAGTACTGAGTGTGACCTCCATGTCTGGGGGGAGGAAAGAGAAAGGGAAGGAAGCAGATAAGAATTTCAAAGGGAATTAAAGAGATGCTGTCCCTGCTGACGGCTTCAGGACTTCAGTGGGAAGTCTGCATGTAAGCCTCTGGGAGCAACCCACCCAAGGACCTCGCCACTAGGTGCACAGGCCCCCCCCCAACACTTTGAGTGCTAAAGCCACACCTGCACACTTTGGGTTTGCTTCTGAGTGCTGCAGTGAGAGCAGATCGAGTAATTAGAGTGCTCTCAGAAAGGCAGACCAGGGTCTGTAGGCGAGAGAGAAATCACAAACTGGAGCTTTAGTGCCACCCTCTGGAAAACAAAAAGAGGTTCCCAGCAGCCAGCCTGGAGAATTATAAAAACAAGAGAAAACATAAAGGCTTTAGAATTCTGCCATGGGAGAGAGAGAGAGAAGACTGGAACAGGTTTACCCGTACAAATCCTAGACAACTCCAGATAAAGCAACACCAACGAACAGTATCCCATCTCAAGACAACCATTACATTTTAGGAATAATCAAGGAAATATGCCATTGCCAAAAATAAAATGATAATTCTCCAATGAAGCTCAAGCCCATGAATGTTGTGATCTAGATGATAAAGAATTCAAAATAGATGTTTTGAGGCCGCCCCGTGGCCAAGCAGTTAAGTTCACATACTCTGCTCCAGCGGCCCAGGGCTTCACCAGTTCAGATCCCGGGCACAGACATGGCACTGCTCATCAGGTCACGCTGAGGAGGCATCCCACATAGCACTACCAGAGGACCTACAACTAGAATGTACAACTATGTACTGGGGTGCTTTGGGGAGAACAAGAAAAAAATTTAAAAATAAATAAATAAAAGAAGATTGGTGACAGATATTAGCTCAGGTGCCAATCTTTAAAAAAGAAAAGAAATAGCACCCTAGGGTTGTTAATTAAAAAAAATAGATGTTTTGAGAAAATACTAACTCAAAAAGATGTCTGTACCCCCATGTTCATAGCAGGATTATTTACAATAGCCCAGAAACAACCTAAGCATCCATTGAGAGATGAATGGATAAAGAAGCTATAGTATACATATTTAATATATATATATATATACACACACAATGAAATATTATTCAGCCAGAATAAATGAGGAAATCCTGCCATTTATGACAATATGGATGAAGTTTGAGAACATTATGCTAAGAGAAATAAGTCAGACATAGAAAGACAAATACCATATTACCTCACTTATATGTGAAATCTAAAAAAACAAGGAAACAAAAATCCCACCAAACTCATAGGAAAAGAAATCAGATTTGTGATTACCAGAGGTAGGAGTGGGGGTATGGGGAATTAGAGAAAGGTAGTCAAAAATTACAAACTTCTAGTATAAGATGAGTAGTAGGGATGTAACGTACAGACATGAGACAAGAGACAATATATAGCATGGTGACTATAGTTAATACTGCTGTATAATATATGCAAAAGTTATTAAGACAGCCAATCCTGAGTTCTCATCATAAGGAAAACAATTTTTCTTTCTCTTTTTATTGTATCTATACAAGATGATGGATGCTAACTAAACTTGTTGCAGTAATCATTTCACAGTATGTGTAAATCAAACCATTATGCTGTACACCTTAAATTTATACAATGATGAATGTCAATTACATCTCAATCAAACTGAAAAAAGCCTAAACAGATAAAAATAGCTGTTTTGAAAAAACTGAAGAAGCTGCAATAAAACTAAGAACAATAGTTCAATGATATAAGGAAAAAATACATGACCAAAATGAGCTCTTTATCAAAGATATAGAAATCAGAAAAAGAACCAAACAGAAATTATGAAGCTGAAGAATTCAATGAATGAAATGAAGAATGCAACAGAGAGTGTCTGTAGTGGAGTAAAGCAGATGGGAGATAGAATAAGAGAGTTAGAGGATAGGAATTTTGAAATAACACTACTAGAAGAGAACAAAGAAAACAGAGTAAAAAGGAGCAAAAACAGCTTGCATGATCTATGGGATTACAACAAAAAGACAAATATTAAAATAATCTGGATTCCAGAAGGAGAAAGAGGTAGAAGGGGCAGAAAGTTTATTTAAAGATATAATAGCTGACACCTTTGCAAAACCAGGGAAAGACTTGGACATACAAGTTCACAAAGCTAATAGATTACCTTATTATCTCAATGTGAAAAGACATACTCCAAGACGCTTTATAATGAAACTATCAAAAATCAAAGATAAAGAAAGTATCCTAAAGGCAGCAAGGGGGAAAAAAGAGTGTAACTTACAAAGGAACCACCATTAGGCTAACAGTGGATTTCTCAGCAGAAACTCTATAGGCCAGGAGAGTGTAAGGATATGCTCAAACTGTTGAAAGATAAAAATTGCCAGTGAAGAGCATTCTATCTGGCAAAGTTTTGCTTCAGATATGAAGGTGAAATAAAGATTTTCCCAGACAAACAAAAGCTGAGGGAGTTAATCACCACTAGACCTGCCTTGCAAGAAATGCTGAAAGGAGTTCTTCAGGCTGAAGTGGAAAGATGCTAATCAGTGACATGAAAACATACAAAAGTATATCACACACTGCTAAAAGTTAAAAATACATTGTTAGATTTAGAGAACTCTAATTTTATAATAGGATGGTGTATTAACCACTTAGCTACAGTAAAAAAGCTTAAAGGAAAGAGTATTGAAAATAACTATAGCTGCTATTATTTGTTACCAGATATGTAACATAAAAAGAGGTGAGTGGTGACATCAAAAATATAAAAGGGAAGGGAGTAAAAATGTGGAGACTTTGTAGGCTATTTAATAAAAGCTAGTCTCATCATAAAATGGACTATTTTACCTATGAGATGGTTTATGTAAGCCTCATGGTAACCACAAAGCAAAAATCTAGCGTAGATTCACAAAAGATAAGAAAGGAGACAGAGCATACCACCAAGGAAAAGCACCAATTTACAAAGGTAGGCAAAAACAAAAGGGAAAAGAAACAATATAAACAAAAAAAGCAAAGCAATCAATAAGATGACATTAGTAAGTACTTACATATCAATAATCACTCTATGTAAATGGATACAATTCACCAATCAAAAGAAACAGAGTGGCTAGATGGATTAAAAAACTAGACCCATATATACGCTGCCTACAAGAGACTCACTTCAGCTTTAAAGACATGCATAGGCTTAAAGCATAAGGATGGAAGAAGGTATTCCATGCAAGTGGAAACCAAAAGACTAGAGGTAACCAAATTTGCATCAGATGAAATAGACTTTAAGCCAAAAATGGTAGCAAGAGACAAAAAAGGTATATAATGATAAAGGGGTCAATATATCAAGAAGATATAACAATCATAAATATATATGCCCCTAACACCAAGCACCTAAACAGATTAAGCAAATACTAACAGATATGAATGGAGAAATACACAATACAATAATAATAGGAATCTCAATACCCCACTTTCAGCAATAGGTAGGAAATCCAGACAGAAAATCAACAAAGAAACATTGGCATTGAACCATACTTCAGACCAAATGGATCTAACAGATGTATATAGAGCGTTCTATCCAACAGCAGCAGAATACACATTCTTCTCAGATTGACATGGAACATTCTCCAGGATAAACCATATGCTAGAACACAAAATAAGTTTTAGTAAGTTTAAAAAGAATGATATCATACCAAGTATCTTTTCTGACCATAATAGCTGACACTAGAAATCAACAGCATAAGGAAAGCTGGAAAATCTACAAATATGTGGAAACTAAATAACACATTTCTAAACAACCAAGGGATCAAAGAAAACATCAAAAGGGAAATTTTTAAAAAATCTTGAAACAAATGAAATAGAAACACAACATACTAAAATCTATGGAGTGCTACAAAAGCAGTTCTTAGAAGGAAGCTTAGAGTGATGTGAATATATTAAGAAATTAGGAAGATCTCGAATATACCTAACTTTACACCTGAAAGAACTAGAAAAAGAACATGTTAATAGATTGGGTATAGAAGGAACGTACCTCAACATAATAAAAGACCATATATAACAAATCCACGGTTCAAATCATACTAAATAGTTGTAGGGGAGGAGGACATTTCCTCTCCCCGAATGGGGGTTCGTCTGGCTGGAGAACGAATTAAATTCACATGAGACAGAATAGCAAGAGAAAATTAAACAAAGCTTTATGAGGAACCATGGCCCGGGGCCTTTCTTCCCGAAAGAAGAAAGGGCACCGAAGAAGTGGGGTGCAGACAGTGGCTATACAGCCCCCAAACGGGGTGTTTCACATGTGACTGAAATGTCCCTCCCACAATAGTCACAAGATTGCCCCGTCAGCATAGTGCTTGATGGACACAGCAGGTAGTGGTCTGCTGTCTCGGAGGGTGTAGCCGGAGGCAAGTCGATTGTCTGGAGCTGGGCGGTCACAGGTGAGCTCAGCAATCAGTTCCTAGCCTAAAGAAAGATGCTCAATCTTTAAGGAATGCCAACGTTGGGAGGGGGAGGGAAGTCAGTTACAGGAGGTTACCAGACTAGCACAATAAAATGCAGATTTTATGTCCTTGCCTTTGGTATTGATTAAGAGTTTTTAGAGAGAAGGTCATCTCCTTTCTTCTTCCTGGTACAGAGAGGGAGGCACCTTTTACAGACAGAGATTTACCTTACAAATGTAAACGTGTCCTAACAAAGGGCAAGTTCCATTCCTCAGAGCCTCCTTGCCTGTCCCAGTTTATCAAAAGCAATCAACCTCAAATAATCCTGATGCCAAAGAGACATATCTTGGGGTGGCCAATTCCAGGTCCCCACATAGTGAATAATTGAAGGTTTTTCCTCTACGATCAGGAACAAGACAATCATGCCCACTCTCACAACTCTTATTCAACATAGCACTGGAAGTCCCAACTAAAGCAATTAAGCAGGACAAAAAAATAAAAGGCATCCAAATCAGAATGGATTAAGTAAAACTGTCCTTATTTGCAGATGATATGATTTAACATATAGGAAAAAACAAAGACTCAACCAAAATACTGTTGTAACTGATCAAGAATTCAATAAAGTTGCAAGATATAAAATCTACATACAGAAGTCAGTTGCACTTCTATACACTAAAAACAAAGCATATGCATAAGAAATAAAGAAAATACCCCATTTACAATAGTATTGAAAACAATAAAATGCCTAGGAATAAATTTAACCAAGGAAATGAAAGATCTGTAGAGCAAAAACCACAAGTCTTTGTTGAAAGAAATTGAAGAAGACACAAACAAATGGAAAGATACCCAGTATCGTGGATCATAAGAATTAATATTGTTAAAATGTCAATACTAACCAAAGCCATTTATAGATTCAATGCAATCCCTACAAAAATTACAGCAGCATTTTTCACAAAAATAGAAAAACAGTCCTAAAATGTAATGAAACCACAAAAGACCCCAAATAGCCAAAACAATCATGAGAAAGAGGAACAATGCTGGAGGCATCACACTTCCTGATTTCAAACTATACTACAAAGCTATAGTAATTAAAGCAGTATGGTATTGGCACAAAAATAGATACAGTAGATACATAGAACAATAGAACAGAATAGAGAGCCCAGAAATAAATCCCTGCATATACAGTCAACTGATATAAAAGGGAACCAAAAATACCCAATGGAGAAAGAATAGTCTCTTCAACAAATAGTGTTGGAAAAACTGGATAAACACATGCAGAAAAACTAAATTGGACCCCTATCCTACACCACTCACAGAAATTAACTCAAAATTGATCAAAGACTTAGACATAAGACCTGATATCACAAAACTCCTAGAAGAAAACACAGGGAAGAAGCTCCTCGACATTGGTCTTGGCAATGATTTTTTGGATATGACACAAAGCACAAACCACAATAGCAAAAATCTGTAAGTGGAACTACACCAAACTTCAAAGTTTCTGCATAGTAAAGAAACAATCAACAAAATAAAAATGCAACCTACAGAACAGGAGGAAATATTTGCAAACCAAATATTAGATAAGGGATCAATACCTAAAATATATAAAGAACTCACTTAACTCAATAACAAAAAAAACTTGGTTAAAAAATGGGCAGATGAACTAAATAAACATTTTTCTAAAGAAGACATCCAAATAGCAAAAAGGTACATGAAAAGATGCTCTGCATCACTAATCATCAGGGAAATGCAAATCAAAACATAATCCCAAGAGGCAAAGCTTTGAGCAATATATCTTTGAAGATTTTATGTCTCAATAGTAGAAGGAGTATCCATTGTAGAGAAGACACTGAATAACCAGGTGAACAGAATGCTCTTCCAATAGAGGAATGCCAGTTTTTGTTCACAGCCACCTCACTGCTTGTACAATAGGTTCACACATAAATTAGTCATTGTGGCAGGAATGGAAGCTGTGCCTGACCCTAACTGCACGAACCTTTCATTAAACTTACCTCGTAATGGCAATTGTGGAACATCTGGCCTGTCAGCATCAGAGACCAATACTGAGCCCAAATACAATACCACCCTTCAAGAGACTTGGTGGCGAATTGATTACATTGGACTACTCCTTCCTAGAAGAAGCAATCATTCAACCTTATTAGGTTGATATACATATTTGGGGGTATGAATTTGCATTTCTCACACAGTGCCTTAACAATGCTTCTATGCAAGGACTCATAAAGTAATTTACTATCATGAGATCCCACATGACATCACCTTGAACCAAGTGACTCACTTAATGCAAAGAAAATACAAAAATGAGTACATGACCACGAAACCTACTGGTTTTACCACATGCCTTCTCACCCAGAAGCTTACAGGCTTGGAACATTGAAATGTTCTTAAAGATGAAGGTACTATCTTGAAGATGTCACACTACAGTGTTGTGGCACTGTATTTTAAGATGTAATAAATATTTTGAATCTATGGTCAGTGTATGATTCCTTATTCCCACCAGCTAGGATACGTGGGTCTGAAAATCAAGGTATGAGTGTAATTAGGCCCTCTGGTCACTCCTGGGGGCACACTTGGGGAATTGATGCTTCCTATCCCCACATCTTTAGGCTCCATTGAGCTCAAGTTTTAGGTTTTCAGTGTGGGGTTGCTTCTACCAGAGGAGACAATAAGGGTTCCACCAACCTTAATGCTATGACTACCATCTGGTTATTTTGAATTCCTGATACCAAAAGACTAGGCAGCAAAGAAAGAAATTACTACATTGGCAGAGTTAATTGGTCCTAATAATCATAGGAAGATATCACAAAGAGGGCAAATAAAATCTTAGGGGATTCACTGAGGTGTCTCCTTGTTGTTCCATGCCCAGTGATAACCATGAATTGACAATTTTAGTAATCACAGCATGACTATGACACAGTAACCTGAGTTTCAGTCATCACAGGGATGAAGGTCTGCCTTATACCACAGGGCAAGCAATAGATCAACAGAAATGCTGTCCAAGGATGAGGGATATCTAGAAGAAAGATGATGAATATAAATTACGGCCTCAAGACCAACTGCAAGTAGCAAGGCCTGTAACTTTCCTAACACTAGTGTTTCACTTATTTTTTTAATTATAACTAGCCACAATCTTAAAATGTCAGGGACAAGATGGAATAGACTTAACATGGGGCATAAGGGAATCTCGGTGGTGCAAGAGTTGGACAATAGCATACACTGTTGCCGCCCTGCCTTTATCCCTTGGCAATTCCTCTCTACACAGTGAGGGATGTTTACTGTGAATACCTGAGATCTCCTCCTTAGGGCTTTTGAGGACCGCATCATGCGAGTAGTAGTTAGTACCCCTGGAAGTAGGACTCAATCAATGAGGTATAAAAGGTTGTGTAGATAGATATCCCAGCTTTCTCTTCCTTCAACTGGCATAACTCTGAAAAGTCTTCTACACTCCACCCTAGAGTTCCCAATGGAAATGATATACCCAAAGTGGTAACTGTCTTCAAGTCCATTCTTTTTCAGTTTTTTCTCTTCCTTGTCTCATTTCCCACTCTTCTACTGGTGTTTCTTGCAATCACCTCCCTACAAAACTACTGGCACTAAAGTCCCTGTCTCAGAGTTTGCATCTAAGATAAAACTAAGACAGTACCCTTAACCACTTTTATCCTTAATTTGTGAAAACTCTGCTATTTTATTGCTATCACACAGGTATCATTTCCAAAATTATCATGTGTGTGTGTGAAGTGTTCCCCATTATTACAGTATATATTCCATGGAAGCAGGAATTTTGTTTGTCTTGTCCACTACTATATTCCAAGGACTGAGACAGTGCCTGGCACATACTAAGTGATCAAAAAAAGTAGAATAAAGTGGTGTATTCAGTTAACTGATTTTCTAACGTTGGGCCATTCTTTCATTCCCAGATAAATATTTCTTGGTTATGTTGTATTATCCTTTTACTTTGAAGTTAAATTCAATTTGATGATATTTGATGTAACATTTGTATCTATGTTCATAGTTTAGAGTGGCTATTTTCATCTTTTGCTGTCTGTGGTAAGTGGCTTCTAAGGTAATCCTCAATGATTCCTGCCCCATGTGCAAATCTGTCCCCTTGAGTGTGGGCTGGAGGGGTTTTTTTATTTTTTTGTTTTTTTTGCTGGAGGAAGATTAGCCCTGAGTTAATGGCTGTGTCAATCTTTATCTATTTTGTATGTGGAACACTGTCACAGCATGGCTGCCGACAAGTGGTGTAGGTCCACGCCCAGGAACTGAACCCAGGCTGCCAAAGTAGAGCATGCTGAACTTTAACCACTAGGCCACAGAGCTGGCTCCATGGACTTATTGACTTAGATATAATGAATATAGAGTATATCACATGAGATGGGATGCCATTTTCAAAATTAGATTATAAAAAGACAGTGGCTTTCATTTTGGTCTTGCTCCTACACCTTTTCTCAGATCACTCACTCTTGAACAAGCCAGATGTGGCAAGGGACTGAGGCCTGCCAACAACCACGTGGATGAGAAGGAGAACTCCCCCAGCCTTCAGGTGAGAATACAGCCTCAGCTGACAGTTTTGTCTGCAGCTTTATCAGAGACTTTGAGCCAAAGGCACCCAGCTAAGTCACATCCAGATTCCTCACCCACAGAAACCATGAGGTAATAAATGTTTGTTGTTTTAAGCCGCTACATTTTGGGGTACTTTGTTATGCAACAGTACATAACTAACACATTGACCTTGTGACATTTCTATATTGTGGTTATTCTATTTCATAAAATATGTTGAGTAGCTATCTAGCTTATTCTCTCATCTGAATTATTCTCATAAAATAGAAATTATCTATACCTTGAAAGTTGTGCATAAAATCTAGCTTACTCTAGCACCTTTTGACTATGAAAGGATAGAACTTTGGCTACAGGCAATTTTATTTTATTGGCCAACATATTGACTTATATTTCCCTAAAAGTGCCCATTTCATTCAGATATTTGGTATGGGGAGTTCATAGTACTCTATTATAATTTTTAAACTCTTCTCTACCTGTTATTTTAATGAAAGAGAAATAAACCAAAATAGTAATGATCTTTTAAGTGGTAGAATAGTGCATTGTATTTATTACCATCTTAATAATTTTGTGGGTTTCCCAATCTTAAAAATAAAAATATATTATTTAGGAATCAGAATGTAAAAATAAAATATATATTTAGTATATAGGCATATATGTACGTGTATGTGTGTATATGTGTGTGTGTGTGTATATATATATATATATTTGTTTGTTTTTAAACAGAGAAAGAGTTATTAGTGATTTATCAAAAGAGTATTCAGTAGAAAGATGAGGGAAGATGTCAGAAACCTGTAGGGTAAGAAGTGAATGGAAAGAACTGGAAATAGAGTGTATACCATTACTTTGCTGAGAGGAAAGGGAAAAAATTAGGATCTTATGTAATAAGTAAACTAAAGACAAGGAAGGTAGTTTTATGTTTTATTGGTGATATTTGTAGACTGGAGGTAAGGAAAAAATGAATTTACAAAGATTATGACAACAAGAATAAAAAGAGATAATAGATACAGCAAGGACTCCAAAGCTTTCAATACTACTGAGTACAAAGAAGGAAAGTAGACAATGAACACTTGAACAGGAATTTTTGGTGAGTATCCAGTGCCTTTCTGGAGAGCTGTGTTCCATAAAATCCAATAATTCTAGGTCTAATTTACTATCTCATGGTAAATTAACTCCTTGCTTCTGCTGTGACAATTTGTACTTTGATAGCTTGATAGATATCTGATTTTCTTCTCTGTGTTCTTTTAAGAAGAAGCATTTTTCAAAGTTCCTTATCATTCTTTACTGATGCCCTAAGCAACCTGATCATAAGCTATCTTTCAACACTCGCCTGGTGCCAACGGCCCCTCCCCCTGAATGCAATGAACCTTCCTCTGGCCCTTCCTTTGATGTCCCTGATTACCAGCCCATGGATCACAACATGTTCTTGGGCTTCCTGGGCAGCTTTACAAGCCCACCTCCTGACTCTAAATCTGTCTGTATGGGTAACAAATGTTTATAGAAGACGCCAAAGTGTCACTGAAAATTCCCCCCTTAGTGTTCCCTAAGGGAACTCAGTGATTTGTGCTCATATATTTGAAGGCTTTGCAATGTAAACTATGCTTCCAAAGCTTTTCCTTTATGATCAAGAAGGCAAGAACTCCAAGACACATGAGAAAAATTAACAAATTTTGGATTCATGTTCAGAGATGCTAAAGATCCCAGGCCAGTTGGGTTTAAGTAAATGGAGCAGTCATCAACAACCAGCACACCCTCAAATGACCCCCAAGATCTCCCTGTGACTTTTTAGGGTGCTAGGAGAGGCTTGGTCCCAGGTGACACTGCCCCAGGAACTTCCGAGGAGAATGAACTTGAACGCAGGCTTAGGGAAAGTCATGTCCAGAGTTTTCAACTCCCTCATTGTTCCTCCTTAGGCTAACACTTGTGAGATTTGCCTCTTCCAGGACCTCCAGTAATGGTACCACAAGCCACTACCAATCCTCCATCCCTGATTCAGCTTAAGATGTCATCTTCAAAGTTTCACTGGCCAGCGAGGACCTGCTCAAATAACGTGACTTCGTGTTCCATTCACTAAAACTGTGAAGTAGAAGGAGCACCCAGAGGAAGGCATGGCAGAAAGGAGCTTCCTTCTTAGTATGGAGAAAAGTTACTTAACTGGAGTAAGACCATCTAAGAAATTATGAGGATCAAATAAGATCATGTATGTGAATGCACTTTGCAGTTTCTAATATTGTTATTCTTACTCGTGCCTTCTTTAAGCATTCCCTGGGCCACCCAAACTACTCTGGTGTTCCTTTATGTTCATTTCCTAAGTGTCTACGAGGTACTTTAGGCGACTTTGTCAGGCATATGCTCATATTGCATTGCCATGGCTTTTTATATATTATTTGCTTTCCAAACAAGTTTTGTTCACTAAGACTTTAGATATAAAAAGTAGTTGATCTCATTCAGTTGGTTGGACAGAGAGACAAACAAAAGCTTTTCTATGTCTCACTAGCCTATGTATGATTTCAAATATAATTTCATTGCTGAAGTCTGCTAATATACATTCCCAAAAATATTAATTAATAGGCATGTTGTTATATCTAGTGCTTCTTTTTCTATTATTGGAGAAATAAAGTGAATGCTTTTACTCTATAAATGTTGCCTTAACCTTTACAGTTCCTCCAGGAACCAACCATAAGACAATGATTTTTCAACAGAATATCTCTCCTGCCTTCATCATGGCTGCTCCTTCTTGGTAAGTATTGTGCATCCTACTGTCTTTGCCCACACCCTGTCAACATTTGACAAATGAACTTGAAATAACTGATAGCATGTCCATTGCATGCTGTCTTCTGATATGAAGGCTCATTGGAACACAGAAATGTTCTTGCTACTGAAAGCTTCAATAACCATACAGCAACTCACCTCTTGAGTACTAAATACATAAAGAAGTTCTCTTCATCTCAGCCACTGATTCTTTCTAACTGACTTGTTCAGCCATGAGGGTCTTGCTTTCCATCCTCGGGGTCTTTGTGTTGTTGTCCATAGCTCCTCAAGGTAAGACGAAAACCTTTCATTCCAGAGTTATGAAAATATAAATGAAAAGGAATACGAGGTCTTCCAAGAGTTTGAAAATAAATTAGAGAAGGGCAGATTGTACCACACAATGAAGAATGTCAGAGGAATGCATTGGCTGCTCTCAGAAATAGACGTAATGGATAGTGGATGCTGAGGACAACATCTATGTGGTAGTCCCCTTTGATGATTTAACCTATTATGAACTCTAACTTGAAGATTGTGTTTGATCCAAAGATGGTAGGAGGATGGTTACACAATAGAGAAAATTTGGAGAACTGAGAAAATGGAAAATGAGTGGTGATTAGAAGAGCCAGGTGTAAAAACGAGGCTGCTCCATCACAACCTGTGGTTCACAGAGCACTCTGATCACTGATCTAGCTAAGGGCCTGAGTGGAAATTACTTTGTGTATGGTGTAAGTTAATATTCCATCTTATCACTTAACCAAATAACCAATTATGCAGTCACATTTATTATTAATCAATATAACCTTCCCAAATTAATTTTAAAATCCACTAATACTGTATAATAAATACATGTTAATCTTTGGGCTTATAACTGAGGTTTATACTATTATCCATTGACTGACTTACCTTTTCTGGTGCACATACTATCTTAAAGCATATTTTAATGCCTAGTTATTCAAGATTTCTCTCATAGTTCTTGGTTTTTTATATTTTTTATTGAGATACAATTCACCATAAAATTAACTGTTTTAAAGAGTACCATTTCAGTGGCATTCTGTATATTCATAAAGTTTTGCAACCATCACCACTATCTAATTCCAGGACATTTCATCACCCCAGAAGAAAATCCATATTCATTAGCAGTCACCCCCCCCCCCATTCTCCCCTTCTCTCAGACCACAGCAACCATTAATCTACTTTCTGTCTTTATCAATTTACCTGTTCTGGACACTTAATATAATCATATAATATGTGACCCTTTGTGTCTGTTTTCTTTCACTTAGCATAATGTTTTTCAAAGTTCATCTATGTCATAGCTTGCATCAATACTTAATTCCTTTCAATTGATGAATAGTATTCTATTGAATGGCTATACTACCTTTTATTCATCCATTCATGAGTCATATGGTCATATGGATTGTTTCTAGTTTGGGGATATTATAAATGATGCTACTATAAATATTTATGTCTAAGATTTTGTGTGGACATATTTTCAGTTCTCATGGGTATATACTTGGGAATAGAAGTGCCATGTTATATGGTAACTCTACGTGTATCTTTCTGAGGAATGATCAAACAATTTTCCACAGTTGCATGCTTCATTTTACAGTCCCACCAGCAATGCATGAGGGTTCCAATTTCTCCACATCCTCTCTAACACTTTCTATTGTCTGTCTTTTCTATTATAGACACCTTAGTTGGTGTAAAACCATATCTCATTGTAGTTTTAATTTGCAACATTAATGATCCTGAGTATCTTTTCATGGTTTATTGACCACTTCTATATCTTCTTTGTAGAAATGTCTGTTCAAATTCTTTACTCATTTTTTAATTAGATTGTCATTTATCATTGAGGTGTCAGTTGTGAACCTTTGTTGAGTTCTTTATATATTCTGGACACTAAACCTTTACCAGATACAAGTTTGCAAATATTCTCTCCCATTGTGTGGATTATATTTTAAAAATATTTTACTGGACATACTTGCTGTACCAGTGAGTATGTTTTCCAGTTCGAGTTACAAACAACTCAGACTCAATTGGCTTCAACAATAAAGAAAATACATTATTACACACAACGAGTTCAGACACTTCCAAAATTGATTAATGCAGATCATCCATACCATCGATTGTCAGAAGAGCGTCAGGTTTATCCTTGACTAACTCTTTTCATGGTCCTAAGATAGCTGTCCTTTTACGAGACATCATATCCAGACCCACCAATTTATTCCAGAGGAAAAGGAGGGCATTTCCTCATATATCAACAAAGAATACTTTCCCAAAATTTCCCGAGAAATGGCTTACATCCCCATCCCCAAACTAAACACTGGGAAAGAAATGGAGAACACTATTATTGACTTAGATTAATACAGATTGATGCCTAGGGTATCTACAGGAATGGTAAACAACAAAACAATATTAGGACACTGGAAGTAAGGACATATATTAGAACTCTGGCACCTAAGCACATATATCTATATACTATTGCTTAGTTTTGTCACATTGCTTTAAAATTTATATAAATGGAACTATATAGTATGTACATTTTGTATCTTGCTTACTTCACTCCACATCACATTTATGAAATTTAACTATGTTGCTGTGTGCAACTGTAGCTCATTAATTTTTATTCCCTATATAGTGTACTATCAGAAAAATATGCCACAGTTTATTCATTTCACCAGTGAAGAACATTTACATTGTTTCCAGGTTTTGGCTACTATGAATACTATTACTACTAAACATTTTCAATAAATTATTCTTGTGTGTGTGAACACATATTTATTAGGTATATATCTAGGAATTAAAGTGTTTGTCATAGGGTATGTATATGTTCTACTTTAGGAAATAGTGCCAAAACTTTCCCAAATAGCTGAGCAAATTTGCATTCTCTTCAGCAATGTAGGACAGTTCTTATTGGTCCACATCCCTGTTAAAGTACAGCCATTCAGGCAGAGGAATGGTAGTAAGTGACTGTAGTTCATGCTTGAATTCCTAGATTACTAATAAGATGGAGGATATTTTTATGTTTTGTCGGCCATTTTAATATCAATTTTTAAAGTAACTTTCAAGTATTTTGCCTATTGTCCCATTGAGTTGTTATTTTCTCAGTGATATTTAAGGTTTCATTATAAATTCTGTATTCAAGTGCTTTATTATGTGTCTTACAGATATCTTCTGTTCTATAGCTTGCCTTTTCACCCTCTTTATGATGCCATTTTATGGACATTCTTAATCTTAATATAGCCCAATTTATCAAACTTCTTTTTAATTTAGTATTTTTTGCATCCCTTTCTCTACATAAGGTCATAAAGATATTGTCTGAATATCTTCTTCAAAAAGCTTTTCTTTGTCTTCCAAAAGCTTTATTATTTTGCCTATTATATTTAGATTGTAAATCTCTACCTGGTATTGATTTTTGTGAAATAGGGGTCAAAATTTGTTATTTGTTTTTACCATTTGGGTAGCTAATTGGCCCAGCATCCTTTCCTGAAAAAAAAAATCTTTTTCTCAAGGACTTAAGAGCCCTCTTTGTCATAAATCTGGTGTCTGCTCTAGGCCGTCTAGTCTGTTCTATTGCTCTATTTGACTCTCTTGGCACAAGTAATGCACTGTCTTAATTAACAACAATTTGTGATGACTTCATGTCCGGTAGAGAAAGATATCAACATTTTCTCTTTTTTTAAAGAGCATCATGAATATTCTTGTCCCTTTGAATTTCCGTATAAATTTTAGAATCAACTATTCAAGTACACACACATACACATTTGATGAGGATTTTCATTAAGATTGCAGTGACTCTAGAGATCAATTTGGGGAAAGCTGACATCTTTAGAAAATTTAATTTTTCTGCTGCTTTGTAATGTTTTGAAATCAGGAAATGGAATGCCTCCAGCTTTGTTCTTTTTTCTTAAGATTGCTTTGGCTATTCAGGGTCTTTTGTGGTTCCATATGAATTTTAGGATTATATTTCTATTTCTGTAAAACAAGCCGCTGAGCTTGTGATAGGGATTGCATTGAATCAGTAGATCACTTTTGGTAGTAAGGATATTTAAAAAATATTAAGTCTTCTAATCCATGAAGGTGAGATACCTTTCCATATATTTGTGTTTTCTTTAATTTCTTTGTATCAATGGTTTGCAGTTTTCAGTGTAGCAGACTATAATCTGCTCTGGTTAAGTTTATTCCTAAGTACTTTATTCTTTTTGATGCTGTTACAAGTGAGATTGTTTTCTTAATTTCCTTAATTCATTGTTAGTGTATAGACACACAACTGATTTTTGTATCTTGATTTTATATCCTACAACTTTAATGAATTCATTTATTAGTTCTACCAGTTTTTTGGTGAAATCTGTGGGTTTCTACATATAAGATCATGTGATCAGAAAACAAAGATAATTTTATCTTTTCCTTTCTGATTTGGATGACTTTTATTTCTTTTTTTTAAAACAGTATGGACTGGTATAAAAACAGACATATAGAACAACAAAACACACTAGATAATCCAGAAATAAACTGATGCATATGTGGTCAACTGGTTTTTGACACGGGTACCAAGAATATAAAATGGGGAAAGGATAATCTCTTCAACAAATGATGCTGGGAAAACTAGATATCTATATGCAAAAGAATGAAATTGAACCCTTATCTTACACTACACAAAAATCAACTCAAAATGGATTAAATATTCAAACTTAAGACTGAAAACTGTAAAAATCCTAAAAGAAAACATAGGGGAAAATTTTTTGATGCTGGTCTTGGTAATGATTTCTTGGATGTGACACCAAAAGCACAAGCAACAGAAGCAAAATTAGACAAATGGGACTACATCAAACTAAAAAGCTCTGAGCAGCAAACTAAACAAATCAAAAGAATGAAAAGGCAACCTACAGAATGGGAGAAAATATTTGCAAACCATATACCTGACAAGAAGTTAATATCCAAAGTATATAAAGATCTCATACAGCTGAACAGCAAAATCATCATCATCACCTGATTTTTAAATGGGCAAAGTCCTGAATAGACATTTCTCCAAAGAAGATATACAAATGGCCAACAGGTATATTAAAAGATGTTCAAGGAGATGGTGTCAAGATGGCAGCATAGGTGGACTCTGAACTCACCTCCTCCCACAGGCACAATAAATTTACAACTATTCTTGGAATAATTACCCCTGAGAGAGAACTGAAAACTGGATAAAAAGAACCCCTGCAACAATAGACAGTGCTGACTGAGGTGGAAGAGGCAGAAATTCCTTTCTGGAGAGGAAAAATCCACCTTCGTGAGTTGTGGCACCTCACAGCTAGCCAAGAGCAACCCTAAGGTGTGAAGTCTTTCCTGGAGACATGCAAGGTCTGAGCAGAGGAGTGTTACCACAATAAACAGTTTGGGACTCAGCACAACCAACATGAGTGTCATAATATCTGGCTTTCTGGCTACTAACAACAACAGGGAATACCCCTAGAAAAGCTATCAGACATAAGGGGGGAAAAAGCCTTCTCTTAAAGGGCCCACACACAAATACACTCATTTCAGAAAGCAACCTAAAATCACCAGAAAGAAAGGTGCACAGTCCTTTGGTGAAAATAGACTCACTTGATAGGCTCTGGGCACATCTTGGTGTGAGGTGAGACCTCTCAAGGGACTGAGACATTGGCAGCACCCATTATTGAGACCTAGTACAGGTGTGAAAAACGTCATTGCTGTTTTTCCCTGGCCTGTTAGCCCAGGAATCTGCCCCACCCAATAGAGTACGAATTTAATCCAGTTCAGCCATGGCAGGTAATCCACTCTAAAGACTGGCCCTATCCAACAGCAAGCCATTGGACAACCTCTGGGCCTGCAAAGGTGGGTTGCCTAGAACCTCTGCAGGCTGGCAAGTGGGTCCAATTCTGTAAGATAGGGTGTTCACAAGCAGTGCCTGGAGTATGTCGGGTGTTGGTGGAGTGTGTGGGCCTCTGCAGCAAGGCAACTGGGTCCACTTCAGTGGGTCAGGGTGCATGCATGGGGCAGGACAGTGTTGATGGGGTGTGTGGCCCTGTGGGCAGTGGGTCTTGTCAGCTGCAGCAGACTAGTGCTTCTCAAACAGCTGTACAGGGGATCATCCTCACTTTCCAAAGCCTGAAACAGTTGGGTGTTCCCATGACAAGCAGCAGCTCCACACAGCTGCAACACTGAGAGAGCTGACAAAAGCTTTCCAGGCTGGAGGCCTATAGCAAGTATAAGCCTATGAGCATAGCAACCAGTCACACTGGGGGCCTACTCATTTAACAGAAGAACTGCAACAGGAATGTGCTATTAGGCCTACAAGTGTAATGGAGCACCCCATGCTTGATAAAGTGACTGAAGGGTCCATAGAAGCCACACACAGCTGAGCATTACAACCAACCAGCCAGGGAGACAGCTTAGACTTGCCGAGCACCTGCAACAAAAGCAACCTTGTCACAACAGGAGGAAACATGTAGCCCACACAGGAGACAGTCCTAGAACATTTGGAACTGGTGAAAAAAGGGAGGCACACTGCAAGGCCTCATAAAACATCTCCTACATAAGGCCACCTCTACAAGATTGGGAGATGTACCTGAATTACATAATACATAGATATAAACACAGAGAAAGAGGCAAAATGAGGAGGCAAAAGAATAAGTTCCAAGCAAGGGAAGAGGACAAAACTCTAAAACATGAACTAAATGAAATAGAGATAAACAATCCACCTGAGAAAGAATTTAAACAAAAAGTCATAAAGGATGCTCACTGATCTTGGGAGAAGAATGAATGAACTCAGAGAACTTCAACAAAGAATTGGAAAATATAAAAAAGAACCAATAAGAAAAGAAGAATACAATACTGGAAATGAAAATTTCACTAGAGGGACTCAACAGCAGAGTAGATGATACAGAAGAACACATAAATGAGCTAGACAAAACACTAGAGAAAATCACCTAAACTGAACAGATAAAAGCAAAAAAATTAAAAATAATGAGGACAGTCTAAGGGACCTCTGGGACAACATCGAGGGCACTAACATTTGTATTATGGGTTCCAAGAAGGAGAAGAGAGAGACAAGGGACAGAGAATCTATTTGAAGAAATAATAGCTGAAAACTGTGCTAACCGAAGGAAGGAAAAAAACATCCAGGTACAGGAAGCACAGAGAGCACCTGTGATACATCCAAAGAGGCCCACACCAAGAGATATTATAATTAAAATGTCAACAATTAAAGATAAAGACAGAATCCTAAAAGCCACAAGAGAAAGGCAACAAGTTGCATATAAAGGAAATCCCATAAGGCTATCATCTGACTTCTCAGCAGAAACCTTACAGCCTAGAAGGGAGTAGGATGATATATTTAAAGTGATAAAAGGAAAAGACCTACATCCAAGAATACTTTATCCAGCAAGGTTATCATTCAGAATGAAAGGAAAGATAAAGAGTTTCCCAGACAAGCAAAACACTTTGGGTTTATCCCCAATAAACCAGTCTTACGAGAAATGCTAAAGGGACTTATTTAAGTGCAAAAGAAAAGATAATAAATAAAAGTAAGGAATTTATCGCCTAAAAAAGCAATAAAATCACTGGTAAAGGTAAACATACAGTAAAAGTAGCAGATTAACCACCTGTGAAGATAATATGAAGGTCAAAAGACAAAAGTACTAAAATTATGCATTTCCATATAAGAGGGTGATGGATACACACACACCCACATGGTTAAATATGATATCAAAAACATAAAATGTGTGAGGAGGGGAGTAAAAGAGTAGAGCTTTTAGCAAAAGGTCAAACTAAAGAGACCATCAACTTAATATAGATTCCTATATACATAGGTTATTACATGTGAACCTCATGGTAATCAGAAACTAGAAACTTATAATAAATACACAAAACATCAAGAAAAAGGAACCCAAACATAATACTAAAGAAAGCCATCAAACTGCAAAGGTAGAGAGTAAGGGAAGAATAAAGAAACAGAGAAGAACTACTAAAAGCCTGAAAAAGGTAACAAAATGGCAATAAGTACAAACTTATCAATAGCTACTTTAAATGTCAATGGACTAAATGCTCCAATCGAAAAGCATAGGGTGGCCAATTGGATAAACAAACAAGACCCATATAAATGCTGCATACAAGAGACACACTTCAGACCTGAAGACTCTCACAAACTGAAAGTGAAATAATGGAAAAAGATACTCCATGAAAATGGCAATGGAAAGAAAGATGGAGTAGCAATACTTATATCAGACAAAATAGACTTTAAAACCGAAACTGTAATAAGAGACAAAGAAGGGCACTACATCATGATAACGAGAACAATCCAACAAGAGCATATAACACTTGTAAATATCTATGCACCCAACATAGGAGCAACTAAATATATGAAACAATTACTAACAGACATACAAGGAGAAATAGACAGCAACACAATAATACTAGGGAAACTTAAGACTCTGCTTCCACCAATGGATAGATCATCCAAACAGAAGATCAATAAGAAAACATTGGTCTTAAACGACACATCAGACAAGTTGGACTTAGAAGATATATAGAGAACATCCCATCCAAAAACCATGGAACACACATTCTTTTCAAATGCACATGGAACATTCTCCAGGATAGATCACATATCAGAACAGAAAACAAGTCTCAATAAATTTAAGAAGATTGAAATAATACCAAACATCCTTCCTAACCACAACTGTAGGGAACTAGAAATCAACTACAAGAAAAAAGCTGGGAAAGTGACAAATATGTGACAATATGCTACTGAACAACCAGTGGATTATTGAAATTAAAGGAGAAATCAGAAAATATCTGGAGAGAAATGAAAATGAAGATACACCACCAAATCATCTGGGATGCAGCAAAAGTGGTCCAAAGAGGAAAATTCATGGCAATATAGGCCCACCATAACAAACAAGAAAAATCTCAAATAAGCAATCTTAAACTACACATAACAGAACTAGAAAAAGAAGAACAAACAAAGACCAAAGTCAGCAGAGGGAGGGAAATAATAAAAATTAGAGCAGAAATTAATGAAATTGAAACAAAAAAATAATAGAAAGTAACAATGAAAGTAAGAGCTGGTTCTTTGAGAAGATAAACAAAATTGAAAAATTCTTAGCCAGACTCACTAAGAAAAAAAGAGAGAATGCTCAAATAAATAAAAGTAGACATGAAAGAGGAGAAATTAAGACAGATACCACAGAAACACAAAGGGTTCTAAGAGGGTACTATGAAAAACTATATGCCTACAAATTGGACAATATAGAAGAAAAGGATGAATTCTTAGGCTCTTAGAACCATTCATGAATGATCCAAAAAGAAATAGAGAATCTGAGTAGACCAATCACAAGTAAAGAGATAGAAACAGTAATCAAAAGTCTCCCAAAAAAATAAAAGTCCAGGACTAGAATGTTTCTCCAGAGAATTCTGGCAAACACTCAAAGAAGATTTAATACCTATCCACTCAAACTATTCGAAAAAGTTAAAGAAGACAGAACAATACCTAACATTTTATGAGGCCAACATTGCCCTGATCCCAAAGCCAGTCAAAGACAACACAAAGAAGGAAAATTAGAGGTCAATATCACTGATGAACATAGATGCAAACATCCTCAACAAAATATTGGCAAACCAAATACAGCAAGACATTAAAAGGATCATACACCATGATCAAGTGGAATTTATACCAGGGATGCAGAGATGGTTCAACATATGCAAATCAATCAATGTGATATACCACATTAGCAATATCAGGAACAAAAACCACATGATCATCTCAATAGATTCAGAGAAAGCATTTGAAAAGTCCAACAACCACTTATGATAGAAATTGTCAATAAAATGAGTATAGAAGGAAAATACCTTAACATCATAAAGGCCATATATTACATACCCACAGCAAACATCATACTCAATGGTGAGAAACTGAAAGACATCCCTCTGAGAACAGGAACAAGACAAGGGTGACCACTCTCATCACTCTTATTCAACATTGTACTGAATGTTTTGGCCAGGGCAATTAAGCAATAAAAAGAAAGAAAAAGAATCCAAATAGGCAATGAAGAAGTTAAACTCTCATTGTTTGCAGATGACATGATCTTATATATAGAAAACCCCAAAGAATCCATTAGAAAACAGTTAGAAATGATCAACAACCACAACAAAGTTGCAGAGTACAAAACCAACTTACAAAAATAAGTTGCATTTCTATACTCTAATAACAAACTAAAAGAAAGAGAACTCAAGAATACAATCCCATTTACAATTGCAACAAAAATAATAAAATATCTAGGAGTAAATTTAACCAAAGAGATGAAAGACCTATACAATGAAAACCATAAGATATTATTGAAAGAAATCAATGATGACATAAAGAAATGGAAAGATATTCCATGCATATGGATTGAAGGAATAAATATAGTTAAAATGTCCATACTGCCTAAAGCAATCTACAGATTCAATGCAATCCCAATTACATTCTTCAAGGAAATAGAACAAAGAATCCTAAAATTCATATGGAGAAATAAAAGACCCCCAAATACCCAAAGCAATCCTGAGAAAAAAGAAAAAAGCTGGAGGCATCACAGTACCTGACTTAAAAACACACCACAAAGCTATAGTAATCAAAACAGCATGGTACTGGTACAAAATCAGGTACACAGAACAATGGAACAGAATTGAGAGCCCAGGATTAGTGCCACAAATCTCTGGACAGCTAATCTTCAACAATGGTGCTAAGAACATACAATAGAGAAAGGAAAGTCTCTTCAATAAATGGTGCTGAGAATACTGGACAACCACATGCAAAAGAATGAAAGTAGACCATTATCTTTTGCCAAAGACAAAAATTAATTCAAAATGGATCAAAGACTTGAAGATAAGACCTGAAACCATAAAACTCCTAGAAGAAAATATAGGCACTACAGTCTTTGACATCCGTGTTAGAAGGATCTTTTTGAATACCATGTCTATGTGGGCAAGGGAAACGAAAGAAAAAATAAACAAGTGTGTCTTCATCAAACTAAAGAGCTTCTGCAAGGTAAAGGAAACCAGGAACAAAATAAAAAGACAACCCACCAACTGGGAGAAAATATTTGTAAATCACATATTTGACAAGGGGTGAATCTCCAAAATACATAAGAAGTCACACAGCTCAACAAGAAAAAATGAACAACTTGATCAATAAATAGGCAGAGGATATGACCAGACATTTTCCAAAGAAGTTATACGATGGCCAATAGGCACATGAAAAGATCTTCAACATCCCTAATCATCAGGGAAATGCAACTCAAAACTACTACACTGAGATGTTACCGTGAACCCATTAGAATGGCTATAATCACCAAGACAGAAAATCATGAATGCTGGAGAGGACATGGAGAAAAGAGAACCATTATACACTGTTGGTGGGAATTCAAACTGGTGCAGCCACTATGGAAAAAAGTAGAGATTTCTCAAAAATTAAAAAGAGAAATACCATATGACCCAGTTATCCTACTAGTGGGTATTTATCCAAAGAACTTGAAATCAATAATTCAAAGAGACTTATGCACCCGTATGTTCATTGCACCATTATTCACAATAACCAAGAAGTGGAAGCAACCCAAGTGTCCATTGACTGATGATTGGATAAAGAAGACATGGTATATATAGAATGGAATACTACTCAGCCATAAAAAAGATAAAATCATCCCCTTTGCAACAACATGGGTGGACCTTGAGGGTATTATGTTAAGCAAAATAAGCCAGACAGAGAAAGACAAATGCCATATGATTTCACTCATATGTGGAAGATAAACTAACACATGGACAAAGAGAACAGATTAATGGTTACCAGAGGCGGAGGGAGTTAGGGGGTGGGTATAAGAGGTAAAGGGGCACATTTGTATGGTGACTGACAAATGATAATGTACAGCTAAATTTTAACAATGTTATAAACTATTGTGACCTAAATAAACAAATAAAAAATAAACTACAATGAGATATCACATGAGTTAGAGTGGCTAATATCAAAAATAGAAACAATAACAAGCATTGGCAAGGATGTGGAGAAATTGGGATCCTCATGCACTGCTGGTGGGAATGTAAAATGATGCAGCTTCTATAGAAAACGATATGGACATCCCTCAAAAACTTAAAAATGAGAATGCTGTCAGAATCATGGCAGCATAAGACATTCCTTCTTTTTATCCCCGCTTCTTAACAATTAATTAGCCATCCATCCATGAACAAAAGTTGTGGTATCTACTACCATATACCAAGGGACTGAAGAGAAGTCTCATTCACCTCTGGATCAAGTAATAGGCAGACAGACCTCAGTAGAAGTTACAGAACAAGCAAGAGCCTGTGAACCGACCCCAGACTTTCTCAGCCACAGTCAGGAAAAACCAGGAAAATGCCGATGTAGGCAGGCACCCATGGATGAGAGAGCCTTGGTAAAAGTCCAGGCTTTCTGAGGAGAGATTACAGCACTCTGTGGGAGAAAAAAATTACAAGTTTGGACACATTGGAGAGGGTAAAAGGAACTTTGATAAAGTTGCCCCTCCCTGAGGGTGGCAGGGTGGCACAGTGTGGGGCTCAACTACCCAGTGGTGTCCTCAACCACAGGGGAAAGACAGCCTTGAGGAGTGCCTGGCCCACACACCCATGGTATTGAAGCAGGACCTCCATGACCGGGCAGGGTGGGGAGGTAGAAGATAGGAAAAGAAGCAGATAAGAATATCAAAGGACATTAGAAGAACACAGTTCCTGCTGTCTGTTTTCAGATCTCCAATAGGAAGCCTAACCATAAACTGTTGGGAGAACCTAACTTGAGGATCCCCCCAGCTGGAATGTCGGCACCCTGAACACCCCAGGCACTAAGCCCACATCTCCCTCCACTCTGTAGCTGGCCCCTGTGGCTTCTCCCAAGCTCTGTGGTGCAAGGAAAGTTCTAGTAAACAGGAAATTCCCATGGAAAATAGGCCAGAGTCTGTGGGCAAAGGGGAAACCACAAACATGAGCTGTAGGTAATATTCTGAAAACAAAGGAGAGGTTTCCAGCGGCCAGCATGATGAAGTGCAAGAATCAGAGAAGACACACAAGCTAAAAAGTTTGCCACAAGAGGGAGCAAGAAGTGTGGAAGAGGCGTATCCATAGAAGGTTGGAGAAAGTCACAGATACAAGAAGGAACAACAAAAAGTATCTCCCATCAGAAGACAAGTAAAGATTTAAGGAGGTGTAGTTTCCTTAAAATAAAAAAAACAGGAATGTAAACTCCAAAAACATTAAGAGTCGAGGAAATATCACGAAAAGATAAAAATAATCCTCCAACAATCTGATTCAAAGTCATAGAATTTTGCAATTTAGCTGATAAAGAACTCAAAATAGCTGTCTTGAGGAAACTAAATGAGCCACAGGAAAACACAGAAAGTTCAATGTAATCAAGAAGACAATTCATGAACAAAATGGGAAATTTAACAGAGAGATATAAGTCATAAAAAAAAGAATCAAACAGAAATTCGGGAGTTAAAGAATTCAGTGATGAAAATGAAAAATGCAACAGAGAGAATCCACAATAGAATAAATCAAACAGAAGGTAAAATCAGTGATGGAGAGGATAGGAACATGGAAATGACCCAGTCAGAGAAGAATTTAAAGAAAGAATAAAAAAGAGAAAAAAAAGCCTATTTGAACTCTGGGACATCGTCAAATGTACAAATATTAGGATAATTGAGTTCCAGAAGGAGAAAAGTAGGTAAAAGGGGCAGATAGTCTATTTGAAGAAATGATGGCTGAGAAATTCCCAAACCTGGGGAGAGGCTTAACATCCAAGTTTATGAATCTAGTAGATCACCCCATTATTTCTATTCAAAACAATCTTCTGCAAGATACAATATAAGAAACTCAAAAATCAAAGACAAAGGAAGAATCCTAAAAGCAGCAAGAGAAAAAAAGATTGCAACCTACAAAAAAAAATCCATTACACTATAGCAGATTTCTCAGTAGAAAGTCTCAGGCAAGGAGAGTGGAATGATATAGGAAAAGTGAAGAAGGGAAAAATTGCCAGCCAAGCATATTCTATATGGCAGTTATTTTTAAGAAATAAATGAAAAATAAAGACTTTCCCAGACAAGAGCTAGGGAGTTTTTTACCACTAGACATGCCTTGCAAGAAATTCTGAAAGTTCTTCAAGTAGAAATAAAATGATGTTAATCATTTTAGCATCATTTAGCATTTAGTAACATGAAAACATACGCAAATATACAACACAGTGATAAAGGCAAATATACGCACGGGTTTAGAAAACTCTACTTCCATAATATGAGAGTTTGTTAACCACTTAACTATGGAATAAAGTTTAAAATAAAAGAGTGTTATAAATAACTGTTGCTATGGTAATTTACTAATGAATACATGATATAAAAAGAGATAAATTGTAATATCAAAAACATAAAAGGGAGGAGAAAAAGAGTAGAGCTTTTGAATGCAACTGAAGTTAAGCTGCCAACAGCTTAAAAGGGGCTGTTTTATCTATAAAATGTTTTATGTAAACCTCATTATAACCATAAAGCAAAAGTCAATAGCACATTCACAAGAGAAAAAGAGAGATAAATAAGAGCACACACCATGGAAAATCACCAGCTCACAAAGGTAGAAAGAAAGACAGGAAAAAAGAAACAATGGAAATATAAAATGGCCAAAGAGCAATTAAGATGGTATTAGAAAGTTCTTACATATCAATATTTACTCTAAATATAAATAGATTGAATTCTCCAATCAAAAAGACAGAGTGGCTGGATGGATTAAAAAAATAACAAAAACAACACCCAACTATATGCTGTCTAGAAGAGACCCACTTCAGTTTTAAGGACACACATAGATTCAAAGTGAAGGGTTGGAAAAAGATATTGCAAGCAAGAGGAAACCAAAAGAAAGTAGGTTAACTAACCTTGTATCAGACAAAACAGACTTTAAGCCAAAAATAGTAACAAAACAGAAAGAAGGTCATTATATAACTAAAAAGAAGTCAATTCATCAAGATATAGCAATCATAAATATATATGCACTCAATATCATAGTACCTAAATATATTAAGCAATTACTAACAACTCTGAAGGGAGAAAAAGAAAACAATACAATAATAGTAGGGGATTTCAATACCTCATTTTCAGCAATGAATAGATCATCTAGGAAGAAAATCAATAAGGAAGCCCTGGACTTAAACCAAAATTAGACCAAATGAAGCTGACAGACATTTATAGAACATTTATATTCCATCCAAGAGCAAAAGGACACACACTCTTCTCAAGTGCACACAGAACATTCTCCAAAATAGATCATATGTTAGGCCACAAAATAAGTCTTAGCAAACTTAAAAAGACTGAAATCATACCAAGTATCTTTTCCAACCACAATGGTATGAAACTAGAAATCAATGAGAGGAAACCTGGAAAATTTACAAACATGTGGAAACTAAACAACGCACTTCTAAATGATGAATGAGTCAAAGAAGATATCAAAACAGAAGTCAAAAAATATCGCGAAACAAACGAAAATGGAAACAGCATACCAAAACCTAAGGGATGCTACAAAAGCAGATTTGAGTGGGAAGTTTATAGTGATAGATGCTTATATTAAGAAAATAGAAAAACTTCAAATAAACAAGCTCACTTTACACCCAAGAAACTAAAAAAGAAGAACAAACTAAGCCTGAAGTCAACAGAAGGAAGGAAATTACAAAGATTGGAGTGAAAATAAATAAAACAGAGACCAGAAAAAAACAGAAAACATCAACAGAACTAAAAGCCGTTTTTTTGAAAATATGAAACATGCAAACCTTTAGCTAGACTGACTAAGGAAAAAAAGAG
The DNA here is from genome assembly GCF_037783145.1 of Equus przewalskii. Lineage (NCBI taxonomy): Eukaryota > Metazoa > Chordata > Mammalia > Perissodactyla > Equidae > Equus > Equus przewalskii. Next base: position 60,499,489 of record NC_091832.1, on the reverse strand, counting down.
AGAAGCCCCAAATAAATAAAATAAAAATATAAATGAAAATAAATATAATAAAAATAAAAACATAAATAAGATGAAAATGAAAGAGGAGGCATTACAACTGATACCACATAAATACTTAAACCAAAAGAGTCTATATGAATAATTATTTGCCAACAAACTAGGCAACCTAGAAGAAATGAATTAATTTCTAGAAACATACAACCTACCAAGACAGAGTTAGGAAGAAAGAGGAAATCTGAAGAGATCAATAATGAGTAAGGAGATTGAGTCAGTAATCAAAAATCTTAAAACACAGAAAAACTCAGGACCAAATGGTTTCTTTTTCTGCTTCTCCACTGACCTTTCCTTCTCTGAGTTCTTCTGTCAGCCCTTCCAACTCCGGTGTTTTCCTTTTGGGTAAATTATTTAAAATAGCACCTGTTTTCCTGATTGCATTCTATTAGGTGCATATGGTAACAAAGTTAATAGTTATAAAAATTAATATATCGAGTATGACATCATTGTAACCAGTGGGAAATTATAATAGAAAAAAATTAAATCAAAATAGAAAAATTGGAGGCCAGCCACTACAGTGGTGCAGCAGTTAATTTCATGCACTCCACTTCAGCAGCCCAGAGTTTGCTGGTTCAGATCCCTGGCAGGGGCCTATGCCCAGCTTATCAAGCCATGCTATGGCAGGCATCCCACATATTAAATAGAGGAAGACTGGCAGAGATCTTAGCTCAGGGCCAAACTTCCTCAGCAGAAAGAGGAGGATTGGCAGCAGATGTTAGTTCAGGGCTAATCTTCCTTAAAAAAAAATAGAAAAATTACACAATACATAGAATACTTCCTACAATTTATGTGAAGCAAAGTGAAATATATAGTACAAAGTCATAAGAGAAGTATTTAACGAATAAAGTATAACTCATCCTAAGGTACAAACTATCAATATTTTTAAATGCAGAAATTCTGCCTCATTTTATCTGCAAATTCAAACCCCAACCAAAATCAAGAAAATATTTTTTATTTTAGTAATAGCATTATTTAAATACATCTTAAAGAATATCCAAAAAAATAGTTCTAAATAAATATAATGCAGATAAGCCAGTATTATTAAATATCAGAATAATTCAAAACAACTTGATGCTGGTGACAGAAAGGATAGGCCTATCTTGCAAGACAATTGAAAATTCAAAAGTAGATCATTTATTCCATGTTGTCTATGATAGAAAAGGAATTTTAAATAAATAGACTAAATATATATTATTTAATTAAATATTTTGTTCATGTGGAATTAATTTTGTTATAAAGAATGCAGTAGAGATACATTATTTTGCAAATGAATACTTAACACTTCACAATTCAATTAATAGGTGGACCACTGGATGGACTAAATATTTAAAGGTATGAAAGGAAAGTTTAAACATACCAAAAAGACAGGTGAAAATATATGTGTAATCTTGAAGTGGTGACAATCTCTCTACGCAAGACACAAATGCTAGAAACTATAAAAAGACGATAATTTAACAATCAAAAATTAAACAGAAAACTAAAGCAAAACAACCAAAGCAAAGACAAAGTTGAATGATAAACTGAAGAAAATCATTTGCAATGTCTATGACAGAAAAATCTCTGTTATTCCTAAATCAACAAAATATGTATTATATCCTTCTAATATGAAAAACCATGTTCCAGCTGTGAAAGATGAGAATGATGAAAAATAATGAAAAACCCTGCATTAATTAAACTTCTCTTATAAAATAAGAATAAAACAAACACTTCTTTTTCTAATAAGCAAGGAATATGATCAGAAATTCACAGAAGAAAGAATAAAAATTCCAAGTACATATGAAAGGATGCTCAACATCATTAAGAATGAAAGAAATAAAATTGTAAAATGCAAAATCAAACAATAATCAAGTACTCTTTACCAGGCAGAGGGGCAAAGATTTTAAAAGATTCATAATAACTCCCCTAGAAAGATTATATGGAAAGGCAATTCGGCGACATCCTATAACCATTTTAGTGGGAAAAATAAACTCATTGGGAATTAAATATAAATTTATTTCCTTTAATCTCTAACAAGTGGATTCTGCCAAATACTCTCATCTCCTCACTTAATGAATTCTCAGTTTGAATTCACACATTTTCAGATGCTTCGTTATTGAAAAACTTTGTTCTCAATACTTAGTTGTGTTAATTTTAAAATTTCAAATTCATATCTCCCCAGAACAAAATGGAAAATGGCTCTAGAGGAGCTAAAAAGAATGAAGCCAAACTTGATTTGCTCATTTACACACTTCCTTTCTTCTTGACCTTACTTACTAAGTATTGTAAAATATTGAATAATTCTATTTAAAATTATAAACAGAAAGTCAGCTAGGCATGGAGAGTGTATGATAGACCACAGACAGACGCAGTTGTATACCCAAATCTAAGTGTTCCTTTATGGTGGATATGAATATCCATTAACTTCTTTGCTCAAAACGTTCTATAGCAGTCTTCCCTGGTCCAGCAACTGAGTAGAATTCTCATTCCAGCATGTGAACATATTCAAAACTGATTATTGGAAGATTCATTTTTGTTTCTATAAATGTTTGTCATTTTTGTCAAATATTTGTCATGAATGTTTGCCATTACAGAAAGAATTTAAACAGTGTAATTTAAACAGTTTATTAACCTTCAAAGGAAATCATCATCTTTAAGGTGGATGCTCCAGATTCACTCCTAATTTTATTTCTACCACCCTTGACCTCCAGGAGAGCAAGGACACTTTTATTTGCTATATACTCCAATGTCAATAACCAAGACAAGCATATTATCTCTGTGCTCTAATTATTTCCAAAAGAGGTGAATCAAGCATGGTATACGTCACCATCAAATACTTTCAATACTTTAGCCTAAGTTTCAAATTCATTTACGTATAGCAGATAGAAATAATAGCTTAAAATATATTCTATAAATTCATTGTAACAACTCACATAAATTTCAGCAGTCAGTCCACTGAAAAAGTACATGTACAAATTTCATTACTTGAGTTTCTAAAAAGTTCTTTAAAAGCAACATTAGGCTCTCAGGTATAATTCCAAATTCAATATAAACAACTTAAAATTGCTATGGAGATGTTCTGCTGGTTCCTGGTCTAGCACATAAGGAGCTTGAGACCATCACTCCCATTTTTACAGCAATAAAAATGCTGAACAGAGTGATGTCAGCATCACGGCAGACTGTGTTGTCCCCTTTGTCCCTCCTCTCTGTATTACAACCAATTGGACATCCATTGACCAACAGATGATTCCCTATACAGCACAACAGGATGCATAAGAGATCTATGCATCTATACATCTGAAGGTGGGTGGACTGGAACCCTGGGAGGCAGAGAAAATACTGGAGCAGCCCCCCCCCCCCCCCCAGAGCAGCAGTGATCCAGGGTGTGGAGCAGAGACAGTGGGTACTTCAGCTTGTGCAACTGCAAGTGGAGTGGACACAGCAGACGCCACAGCTTGAGTGACTGAGCAGATGTAGTGGGAGCAGAAAAAACAGGTGCAGCTTGCTCCCTGGCTGTCTCCCAGCAGATGCAGCATGTGTACCCCCTTCACCCCCTCCCCAAGTAGTGGCCAGAGCTTTCCAACAGTGGGGATCATATACAAAACTCAAATGTTCCCAGCTGGGGTGGGGCACCCTGACCTGAGCTTTCAAAACACACCGGCTAGCACCAGAGATCAGCAGCTTCACAAATATAGAGCAAGAAAAGCCTCTCCCTGCTTAACGCCTGCTTCCCCACATGCTGGCAGGTAGAACCTGTGACCAGAAGCTTCAGGAACCATAGAAGAAACAGTGACCACAGCCCCCAGTGACGGCAACCCTGACACCAGCTCCACCAGGAGTGGGGGCTGCATACAAGTCCCTGGGTCCTCAGGTCTCTGGCAACAACAGCAACACCTGTGAATTCAGCACCCCTAGCAGCAGTGCAACCAGCACCCCTAGACAATCCAGGGAAAGCAGCACAGGTGATGAATGCGGCAGCAGCATCCAGGCCCAGGGAGAACCTGTGGAGAGCCAGTGAAGGAACAAGAGACCCAGGCAACCCCAGAAGCAGCAGAAGTGCTCACAGCCTGGTGACCATAGTGGTGACACCTGAGATTGTGGTGACATTGTAAGCAGCAAGGCACCAGCAATGTCAGAAGCACAAGCAACACAGGAGAGTCCTAACTACACCTCTAGCAGAGGCAGTGGAGGGTGGAAAGTGCAGGCTGTCAAATACAAACAGAAGAAGTTTAGAACCAAAGTAACCAAAGCTGTATCTAAACAAGAAAGGTGGTTACTACCACAAATGTGTAGAGGATCAATTCATCAAACACCACAGAGAATTACAGTAAAATGGAAGAACAGAAAGAAAATGACAACTCTCCAGAAACTATACCTGAAGTCACAGATTACAACCTGACAGAGAATTCAAAATAGCTGTCAAAAAGAAACTCAACGAGTTACAAGAAAAATCAGAAAGACAGTTCAAGGATTGCAGGAATAAAATTAATGAACAGAAGAAGTACTTCACCAAAGAGATTTAAACTCTAAAAAATAAAACAAACAGAAATTCTGGAGATGAAGAATACAATTAATGAGATGAAAAATAATGGAGAAAGCATTAAAAACAGAGCAGACCATATGGAGGAGAGAATTAGTGAGCTCAAAGATAGAAATCTAGAAATGATTCAGGTGGAGGAGAGAGAACTAAGATTTTTAAAAAATGAAGAAATTATCCAAGAAATGTCTTACTCAACTAGAAAAAGTAACATAAGGATTATAAATATCGCAGAAGGAGTAAAGAGCAGAGAGCTTACTCAAAGAAATAATAGCTGAGAACTTCCCAAATCTAGGGAAAGAACTGGACATGGAAGTACATGAAGCTAATAGAACTCCTAATTACCTCAATGCAAAATGACCTTCTCCAGGGCATATAATATTAAAACTGTCAAAAGTCAATGCCAAGAAAAGAATAATAAGGGCAGCAAGAGAGAAGAAAATAACCTACAAAGGAATCTCCATCAGACTTGCGGCACATTTCTCAGCAGAAATCCCCTACAAGCTAGGAAAGAGTGGAATGATATTTTTAAAATACTGAAAGATAAAAACTACCAGCCAAGAATACTCAAGTGAAATTACCCTTCAGATGTGATGGCTAAATAAAAGCTTTCCCAGACAAAAAAAAAGCTGAGGGAGTTCATTGCCACTAGACATGTCTTAAAAGAAATATTGAAAGGAGCCCTCCAGGGGCCGGCCCGGTGGCGCAGCGGTTAAGTTCGCACGTTCCGCTTCTCGGCGGCCCGGGGTTCGCTGGTTCGGATCCCGGGTGCGGACATGGCACTGCTTGGCAGCCATGCTGTGGTAGGCGTCCCACGTATAAACTAGAGGAAGATGGGCAAGGATGTTAGCTCAGAGCCAGGCTTCCTCAGCAAAAAGAGGAGGACTGGCAGTAGTTAGCTGAGGGCTAATCTTCCTCAAAAAAAAAAAGAAAGAAAGAAAGGAGCCCTCCTACCTAAACAAAAAGGCAAAGGTTTACAAAGCTTTGAGCAAGGAGATAAATAGGCACGATCAGAAAATAGCAGCTATATATCACAATACGTTAGTAAGTACTTCATTATAACTTGAAGGGTAAAGGGAAAGAAAGCATCAAAAATAACAGTAAACACTTCACTTTGTTCACAAAGTCACAACACAAAAAGAATAATTTGTGACAACCAAAACGTAGCAGCAGAAGAAGAAAAGGATGGAACCTGCATGGGCTAATGGAGATGACAGGCTATCAGAAAAATGACTATCTCATCAAGGAGATCTTTTACACAAATCTCAGGGTAACCATAAAACAAAAAATCAGAGCAGAGTCACAAATCATAAATAAAAAGAAAACTGAGAATACCATCACAGAAAACCAACAAACTGAAATGGCAGACAGAAATACAAAGAAAAAGAAATGATGGAAGAGGCCAGCCCTGTGGCTGAGTGGTTAAGTTCATGTGCTCTGCTTCAGTGGCCAGGGGTTCTCTGGTTTGGACCCTGGGTGCGATCCTATGCACCACTCATCAAGCCATCCTGTGGCAGCATCCCACATAGAAGAACTAGAGGAATTTACAACTAGGATATGCAACAATGTACTGTGGCTTTGGGGAGAAAAAAAAAGAGGAAGACTGGCAACAGATGTTAGCTCAGGGCTAATCTTCCTCACCAAAAAAAAAGAAAGAAAGCATCAATGAACATATAAAACAATGAGAAAACAAAAAATAAAATGGCATTATTAAGGCCTCTTATATCAACAATTACTCTAAATGTAAATGGATTGAAGTCTTCAATCAAAAGAGAGTGGGGCTGGGGGGCTGGCCCCGTGGCTGAGTGGTTAAGTTCGCGCGCTCCACTGCAGGCGGCCCAGTGTTTCGTCAGTTCGAATCCTGGGCGCCGACATGGCACTGCTCATCAAACCACGCTGAGGCAGCATCCCACATGCCACAACTACAAGGACCCACAACGAAGAATATACAACTGTGTACTGGGGGGCTTTGGAGAGAAAAAATAAAAAAATAAAATCTAAAAAAAAAAAAAAAGATAGTGGGGCTGAGCAAATTAAAAAACAGGACACAACAATATTCTGCCTCCAGGAAACACATCTCAGCTCTAAAGACAAACATAAGCTCAGAGTGAAGGTATGGAAGATGATACTACAAGCAAATGGCAAGGAAAATAAAGCAGTTGTAGCCATATTTACATCAGACAAAACAGACTTCAAGACAAAAAAAAGTAACAAGAGACATTATATAATGATAAAAGTGATATTCCACGAAGAAAGTATAACACTTATTAATATATATCCACCTAACACAGGGCCACCAAAGTACATAAAGCAACTACTAACAGACCTAAAGAGAGAAATTGACAGCAACACAATAATAGTAGGGGACCTTAAGACTACACTTACATCGATGGGTAGATCATCCAGATGGAAAGCCAACAAGGAAACACTGACCTTAAATGAAAGACTAAACCAGATGGACTTAATATAGAGAGAACATTCCATCCCAAAACAGCAGAATACACATACTTCTCAAGTGCACAGGGAACATTCTCAAAGATAGACCACATGTTGGGAAACAAAGCAAGCCTCAATAAATTTAAGATGATTTAAATCATATCAAGCATCTTTCCCAACCACAATGTTATGAAACTAGAAATCAACTACAAGGAAAAAGCTGTAAAAGTCACAAATACGTGAAGACTAAACAACAAATAAGTATTTTGTTGCTGAACAAGTCGTTCTTGCTACTGAACAACTATTGGATCAATGACAAAATCAAATGAGAAATCAAAAAATACCTGGAGACAAATGAAAATGAAAATACAACATACCAAAACTTATGGGATGTAGTAAAAGTGGTAGTAAGAGGGAACTTCATAGCAATACAGACCTTCCTCAAGAAACAAAAATCTCAAATAAACAATCTAACAGTGCACCTAAAGGAACTGGAATAAGAACAAAGTCCCAAAACAGTAGAAGGAAGTGGTAAAGAAAATCAGAGCAGAAATACATGAAATGGAGACTAAAAAATCAATAGGAAAAAAATCAATGAAACGTAGAGCTGGTTCTTTGAAAAGATAGAGAATTGACAAACCTTTAGCTAGACTCACTAAGAAAAAAAAGAAAGAAGGCTGAAATAAATAAAAACAGAAGCAGAAGAGGAGAAAATACAATCGACACCTCAGAAATACAAAGGATCATAAGAGAATACAATGAAAAGCTATACACCAACAAATTGGATAATCCAGAGGAAATTGATACATTCTTAGACTCATACAACCTCCCAAAACTGAATCAAAAAGAAATAGATTCTGAATCTTTCAATCACAAGTAAAGAGATTGCAACAATAATCAAAAACTTCCCAAAGAACAAAAGTCCAGAACCATATGGTTTCTCTGGTGAATTGTACCAAACATTCAAAGAAGATTTTATATCTATCCTTCTCAAACATTTCTGAAAAATTGAAGAAGACAGGACACTTTCAGTTCATTTTACGAGGCCAACATTATCCTGATACCAAAACCAGACAACGACAACAGAAAAAGGAAAATTACAGGCCAATATTGCTGATTAACAAAAGGCAAAAATCCTCAACAAAATATTAGCAAATGGAATATGGCAATACATTGAAAGGATCATACACCACGATCAAATGGTTTTTATTCTAGGCATGTAGGGATGCCTCAACATCCATGAATCTCTCAATGTGATACACCACATCAACAAAATGAAGAATAAAATCATGTGGCCATCTCAGTAGATGCAAAGAAAACTTTTGGCAAGATCTAATATCCATTTATGATTAAAAACTCTCAATAAAATGGGTATAGAAGGAAAGTACCTCAACATAATAAAGGTCATATATGACAAACTCACAGGCAACATCATACTCAATGGTGAAAAACTGAAAACTATTTCTCTGAGAACAGGAACAAGACAAGGTTGCCAACTCTTGCAACTCATATTCAACATACTACTAGACGTTTTAGCTAGAACAATTAGGCAAGAAAAACAAATAAAAGGGATCCAAATTGGAAAGGAAGAGGTAAACTATCACAATTTGCCAATGACGTGATTCTATATATATAAAACCCTGAAGAATCCATCAAAAAGCTATTATAAATAATAAACAAATATAGTAAAATTGCAAGGTACTAAATCAACACACAAAAAAAACAGTTGCATTTCTATATACTAATAACCAACTAACAGAAAGAGAAGTCAAGAATACAATCCCATTTACAATCACAATAAAAAGAATAAAATACTTGGGAATAAATTTAACCAAGGAGGTGAAAGTCCTAGACACTGAAAACTATAAGACATTATTGAAAGAAATCAAAGAATACATAAAATGGAGACTAAAATGTCAATAGAAAAAAATCAATGAAATGAACAGTTGGTTCTTTGAAAAAGATAAAGAGAATTGACAAACCTTTAGCTAGACCTTTAGCTAAACCTTTAGCTATAGAAATGGAAATATAGTCCATGTTCATAGATTGGAAGAATAAAGATAGTTAAGATGTTCACATTACCTAAGGTAATCTACAGAGTCAATGCAATCCCATTCGGAATCCCAATGATGTTCTTCATAGAAATAGAACACAAATTTCTAAAATTTATATAGAACAACAAAAGACCCAGAATAGCCAAAGCAATACTGAAAAAAAAGAACAAAGTTGGAAGGACCATACTCCCTGAATTCACAACATACTACAAAGCTATAGTAATCAAAACACCTTGGTAGCACAGAAAAAAGACACACAGATCAATGGAACAGAATTGAGAGCCCAGAAATAAAACTGCACATCTACAGTGAATCTTTGACAAAGGAGCCAAGAACATACAATGGAGAAAGGAAAGTCTCTTCAATAAATGGTGTTGGGAACACTGGACCACCACTTGCAAAAGAAGGAGAGTAGACCATTATCTTACATCATACACAAAAATTAACTCAAAATGGATTAAAGACTTGAATGTAAGACCTGAAACGATAAAACTCCTGGAAGAAAATATAGGCAGTACACTCTTCGACATCAGTTAGCAGTATCTTTTTGAATACCATGACTACTCATGCAAGAGAAACAAAAGAAAAAGTAAACAAATGGGACTATATCAGACTAAGAAGCTTCTGCACAGCAAAGGAAACCATGAACAATATCAAAAGACAATCCACCAACTGGGAGAAAATATTTGCAAATCATATATCCAACAAGAGGTTTATTTCCAAAATGTATAAGGAACTCATACAACTCAACAACAAAGAAACAAAAAGTCCAATCAAAAAACGGGCAGAGGATATGAACAGACATTTTTCCAAAGAAGATATACATATGGCCAACAGCCACACAAAAAGATGTTCAACACCACTAATTATTAGGGAAATGAAAATAAAAACTACAATTAGAGATCACCTCACATCTATCAGAATGGTTATAATTAACAAGACAAGAAATACAAAGTCTTGAAGAGGATGCGGAGAAAAGAGAACACTCAAACACTTCTTGTGGGAGCTCAAACTGGTGCACCCACTATGGAAAACAGTATGGAGATTTCTAAAAAAAACCTAAAAATAGAACTACTGTATGATCTGGCTAATCCACTACTGCATATTTATCCAAAGAATGTGAAACCAATAATTAGAAAAGATTTATGCACCCCTCTGTTCATTGCAGCATTATTCGCAATAGCCAAGATATGGAAGCAACCCAAGTGCCCATCAAAGGATCAATGGATAAAGAAGATTTGGTGTATATATATATAACAGAACACTACTCAGCCATGAAAAAGACAACACTGTGCCATTTACAACAAAATGGATGCACCTAGAGGGTGTTATGCTAAGCAAAATAAGTCAGAGAGAGGAAGACAAATACCATATGATTTCATTCACATGTGAAAGACAAACAAAACAAACACATATATAAGGAGAACAGATTAATGGTTACCAGAGGGGAAGGGAGTTAGGGGAGGGCAAAAGAGGTAAAGGGGCACATATGTATGGTGACAGATAAAACTTAGACTACTGAGGGGCTGGCCCAGTGCTGTAGTGGTTAAGTTCACGTACTCCACTTTAGTGGCCCAGGGTTCATGGGATCAGATCATGGGCACAGACCTATGTATGGCTCATCAAGCCATGCTGTGGTGCCATCCCACATGCAAAATAGAGGAAGATTGGCAAAGATGTTAGCTCAGGGCCAATCTTCTTTGCCAAAAACAACAACAACAACAACAAAAACTAGACCATCAGTGGTGAACACAGTGCAGTCTATACAGAAACTGAAATATAATAATGTAGACCTGAAATTTACACAATATTATAAGCCAATATGACCCCAATAAAGTAATTTTTAAAAGAAAAGCTGAAAATCAATAATTCTTCTTGAATCCATCAGAGAACTGAGATCACAGGGCAAACCACAGCCCACAAAATTAGAGAGACAGACAGGCAGATACAGAAAGTCAAAACTTACCAGAACAGAAGCGCAGGAGCACCATCCATGGAAACTATTTCCAGGGTAATTGGCAAATTGCAGGAAGCTAAACATGGACAAATTTATGAGTTAAAGCTCCAGGGGTAAAAACTCCAGTCTTAGCATTACTCTCACACTATTGTGAATTTTACCTCCTGGAGCCCTATCAAGTTTTCACAATGATGATCAGGGGGAAAAAATCCCCTCATATTTCCAACAGTGGGAGGGGAAGGTAGCCATTTTGAAATACTCCCAGAGCAATGTGTTCTTCTTAACACGGCTTGCCCTCAAGAGAAACTATTTTACCAGGACCTTATCAACTGGGGTTTTACCAGAGCTTCAGTGACCAGGTGAATGTGAAATATCCAACTCTAGCTTGATCTAGCCTTCCACATGGTGGAAGGGAAATACCCAACTCCAGTCTCTTCTAGATATTTTTCTCTCCTAAGGGACAAAAATGGAGAAACAGTTGTAAAGGTCACAGCCAAGGAGTACAGGTTCACAAAAAGACTAATACCTAATCATAGGACTACAAAATTATTTCTCAGCCCCTACACCATAATATCAATACAGGAAAACATCTGGAAGAATTGCATGTCTCAGACATTCTTATTCAAGAAGAAGTCTCTAGAGAAATCCAAAGGCAACAAGTAATACAAACACCAGGTAACCAGAGAAAATTTCAGCTTCTGACAGCTACTGCTGCAGCAAACAGTAAACACAGCTTAACCCCTAGTGAGATAAACAGAAAACCTCACACTAAAGATTTATTATTTCAGTTCCTTTAGCCCAGTACATCACGTCCAGTTTTCAACAAAAATTTATGACTTACTAAAAGACAAAAAACACAGTTTGGAGAGTCAGAAAAACCATCAAAACCAGACACAGATATGACAGAGGTGTTGGAATTACCAGATTGAAGATTTAAAACAACTATGATTAATATGCTAAGGGTTCTAATCGAAGAGTGGACAACATTCAAGAACAAATGGATAATGTAGGCAAAGAGATAGAAACTCTAACAAAGAATCAAAGGAAATGCTAGAAATCAAAACACTGTAGCCAAATGAAGAATGCCTTTGATGAGTGTATTAGTTTGCTAGGGCTGCCATAATAAAATAACACAGACCAAGTGGCTCAAATAAAAATTTATTTTCCCACAGCTCTGGAAGCTAAAAGTTCAAGATCAAGGTATCAGCAGGTATGGTGCTCTCTGAAGCCACTCTCCCTGGCTTGCAGATGACTGCATACTCACTGTGTCCTCACATGGACTTTCCTCTGCCACTGCACATCCCCAGTGTCTCTTCATCTTCTTATAAGGATATCAGTGATACTGGATTAGGGCTTCACCATAATTTTCTCATTTTAATTTAGTCTCTTTAAAAATCTTCTTTCCAAATATGGTTACATTATGTAGAACTAGAGGTTGGGATATGAAAATAGGAATTTTGGCAGAACACAATTCAGGCCATAACAATGACCTCATCAACAGACTGGACACATGTGATGAAAGAATCAGTGAGCTTGAAGAAATGTCAATAGAAACTTCCAAAACTGAAAGACAGAGGGAAAAAAAAATGAAATGAACAGAATATTCGATAACTGTGAGACATTACAAAAGGAGCAAAATATGTCTAATGGGAATAACAGGAAGAGAAGAAAGAAGGAAAGGGAAAAAAGATACATTTGAAGCAATAATGGCTGAGAATTTCCCAAAATTAATGATAGACACAATACAGATCCAGGAAGCACAGAGAACACCAAGAAAGATAAATACCAAAAAATATATATCTATCTAAACCTAGAAATATCACATTCAACCTGCAGAAAATCTTGAAAGAAGCAGCAGGAAAAAATCTTTTCTATAGATAAACAAAGATAAGAATTACAACAGACTTCTTTTCAGAAACCATGCTAGCAAGGAAAGTGAAGTAAAATATTTAAAGTCTTGAAAGAAAAAGTACCATACCAACCTAGAATTCTCTTTCCAAAAAAATTATCCTGCTAGAGTGAAGAAAATAGAATTTCCTTTTTAATTACACAAACTCTAATTTTATTTCATTGCAAACTTTTTTTTGATTTTCATTTCTCAGAACCCATTCACATATCTGAGAATGACTTATTAAGGAATATAGCTGGGAAATTCTGGTAATAAACTTTGCTTTTGTTTTATCTTTTCTAAACATAAATTTTATTTCATTTTATTTTTTCCAGCTTTATTGAGATATAATTAACATATAGCATCGTGTAAGTTTAAGGTGTACTATATATTGATTTGATATGAGTATATATTGCAAAATGATTGTCAACATAACTAACACCTCCATTATGGCATATAATTACCATTTATTTTGGGGGCTGAGAACAATTAAGGTCTGCTTTCCTAACAACTTTCAAGTATATAATAACAGTATTATTAACTACAATCGCCATTCTGTATATTAGATTACTAGAACTTATTCATCTTATAACTGGGCACTTGTATCCTTTGACCAACATCTGCCCATTTCCTCCAGCCCTTCAGCCTCTGGTAACTACCATTCTACTCTCTGTTTTCTATGAGTTCAGCTTTTTGTAGATTTGTGACATGATTTTATGTGTAGAAACCCTAAGATGCCACCAAAAAACTGTTAGAATTAGTAAAAGAATTCCGTAAATTACAAAATATAAAATCAACATACAAAAACCAGTAACATTTCCAGACACTAACAACAAACTATTCTAAAAAGAATCTATGAGACTAATCCCATTTACAATAACATCAAAGAAATAAAATACTTAGGAATACAACTTAACCAAGGAGGTGAAAGATGTTACACTGAAAACTACAAAACAATGAAAGAAATTAAAGAAGACACAAATAAATGGAAAGATACCCTGTGTTCATGGATTGAGAGAATTAATATTGTTAAAATGTTCATACCACCCAAAGCAATCTACAGATTCAATAAAATCCCTATGAAAATCCTAATGTCATTTTTATAGAAATAGAAAAAACAATCCTAAAACATTTTTAAAAGAAAAATTTAAGACAACGTAAAAAATATTAAGAAGAAAGATAGCAAAATCCTAAAATTCATATGGAAACACAAAAGTCCCTGAATAGCCGAAACAGTTTTGTGAAAGAAGAACAAAGCTGGAGGCATCACACTTCATGATTTTGAAATATATTACAAAGCTACAATAATTTGTAAAGTATGATACTGACATAAAAAAAGACATGCTGATGAATAGAAGAGAATAGAGAGCCCAGAAATAAACCTTTGCATGTAGAGTGAACTGATGATATTTGACAAGGGTGTCAAGACTACACAATGGAGAAAGGACAGTCCCTTCAACGAACAGTGTTAGGAAAACTGGACAGTCACATGCAAATGAGTACATAGATAGAGAAAAATCTATTCGAAATGGATTAAAGATTTAAACATGAGATCTGAAACTATAAAATTCCTAGAAGAAAACATGGAAGAAGAGCCTCATGACACTAGTCTTGGCAATGATTTCTTGGATATGCACCAAAGCACAAGCAACACAGGAAAAATGAGACAAGTAGGACTGCATCAAATTAAAAACCTTCTGCACAGCAAAGGGAACAATCAACAGTGTGAAAAGGAGAAAATATTTGGAAACCATATACCCAATAATGGGTTCATAGTTGAAAATATACAAGAAACTCACACAACTCAATAGACAAAACTAATAATAAAAAAATTTAAAAATGAGCAAAAGACTTGAATATTTTTCCAAATAAGATATACGAATATCCAACAGGAATACAAAAAGGTGTTCAACATCATTAATCAGGGAAATGCAAATTAAAACCACAATGAGATATCACCTCACATCTATTACAATAGCTATTGTGAAACAAAAAGATAACAAGTGGAGTAAAGGGAACCCTTGTCCACTTTGGGGAGGAATGTAAATTGGTACAGCCATTATGGAAAACAGTATGAAAGTTTCTCAAAAAATTAAAATTAGAACTACCTTATGATCCAGCAATCCCACTTCTGAGTATATATCCAAAGGAAACAAAATCAGGCTATTGAAGAGAGAGCTGTACTCCCGTGTTCATTGCAGCTTTGTTCACACTAGCCAAGATATGGAAACAACCTAAAAGTCTGTCGATGGATGAATGAGTAAAGAAATTTTGGTATATGCATACAAAAGAATGTTATTCAGCATGAAAAAAAAATAAATTATACCATTTACAACATGGACAAACCTGAAGGATTTATGCTAAGTCAAATAAGTCAGACACAGAAAGACCAATACTGTATGATCTCATTTATATGTGGAATGTAAAAAAAGTTCAACTTAAAGAAGTAGACAACATAATGGTGGTTCCCAGGGAGTAGGTGTGGGAGAATAGAGAGATATTGCTCAAAGGGTACAAACTTTCAGTTATAAAATGAACAAGTTCTAGAGACTTCATGTACAGCACAGTGACTATAGTTAATAATAATGTATTAGATACATGAATTTTGCTCAGAAAGTAGATCTGGAGGGATCTTACCACACAAAAAAGAAGATAACTAAACTATCTGAGATGGTAGATATGTTAATTATCTTGTGATACTAATCAATTCACAATGTATATTATATCAAAACACCACATTGTACACCTTAAATATATACAATTTTTATTAGTCAATCATTCCTCAATAAAAGTGAAAAACACACACACACAAGAAGAAAATGTGATATATAGAAAAAATGGGTCATTATTCACCCTTAAAAAGATAGGAAATCCTGTCATTTGTGACAACTTAGATGGACCTGAGAGACATATGCTAAGTGAAATAAGCCAGACACAGAAAGAGAAACACTGCATGATCTCATTCGTATGTGAAATCTAAAAAAATCAAGCTCATAGTGATAGAGAGTAGAGTAGTGGTTACCTAGAGCTGAGGGATGAAGGAAATGGGAGGTTGTTGGTCAAAGGGTACAAGCTTCAGTACACAAGATAAATAAGTTCTGAAGTTCTGCTATACACATAGTACCTATAACTAACAATACTGTATTGTATACTAAAACTTTGCTAAGAGGATAGATCTTATGCTAAGTATTCTTACTACTAATAATAATAATCATGATATTAATAATGGAGGTGGAAGGAAACTTTGGTAGGTGATAAATATGTCTGTGGCCTTGATGGTGGTGATGATTTGACAGTTGCATACTTGTCCCCAAACTTATTGAGTGGTATACATTAAACATACACAGCTTTTTGCACATCAGTCATATCATAATAAAGTGGCTTAAAAAACAAAATAGATTAAAGAAAACATCACCTTACTAAAATATTACAACTAAACAAGGAAAAAGACATTATATAATTACAGTATCCCCATGTACAAGCCCCATTGCATTAATGAATCTAGCCATTGAGAATCAATGGCTGCTATTATCTCCAAAAGAGAGATAACCAGACATTATGGGCCTCACATACACACACACACACACAACACCAACTACAGTACAGCTAGCTAAAGGAATCAAAAATGAGTCCGATCAAGACTCTGAAGCTAGCTGCCAATTTGCTGAAAATACAGAGGACACAGGAACATGCTGAATTCTCCAAGAGTATGCAATCAGAAAAATATAAACTGTGGAAAATGCTACAGGTTTTTCATTTCAACTTTCTCAGTATAAATATTGTAAGGAAAGGATTTGGGAAGGACCTGTAGACTTAAAGGGAATATAAAAATTATAACGAGAAAAAAACTATACTGTCTAAGGGCGAAAACTCAGATAATATAAAACTATTTTTAGGCGCCAGCCAGGTGGCATAGCAGTTAAGTTTGCACTCTCCTCTTCACCAGCCAGGATTTGTCAGTTAGGATCCCAGGCTCGGAGTTATGCACCACTTATCAAGTCATACTGTGGCAGGCATCTCCCAAATAAAATAGAGGAAGACAGGCACGGATGTTAGCCCAGGGCCAATCTTCCTCAGGAAAAAGAGGAGGCTTGGCCGTGGATGTTAGCTCAGGGCTAATCTTCCTCAAAAAAAAAACCCCTATTTTTAACAAATAAGGAAATGATTACTATAAAACTTAAGATAGGTTTTTTGGGGGGCAAAGGATAGAAGGAAATGCCTCTGTGTGTGTGTGTTTGTGTGTGTGTGTGTGTAGGTGTGTATGTGTGTGAAAGAAAGAGAGAAAACTGGAAACCAAAGTGAGAGATTACGCCTTGTGGAATCTTGTGCAGATCTCTGAAACTTCCCCAGTAAAATGAAGTTTTGAGCCTAAATACACTGAAAAGTTGGAACCAAGACCCAAATCCCCCTGTCCCCTTCTCACTCTCAATTGGTGCCTTTTTTTTTATTTCGCCAAGAAGGTAAAAGCAACAAGAAATAACTTCCCCATCTTCCCACCACCAAATATCTTCACCTAATTTCACCTTACTCTACCTTCTCTTCATTCTCTGATTTAAGGTTAACCCTTTCACTTGTACACTTGATTTTATCCCCACTCAATTCTTAAGGACTTCATTTCTGAAATTAAACATTCTTTCTTGCCTCATGGCTCCTCAGCCCCAAATGGAGCATTCATTTTAGACAGACATATCCCGTAATAGTTCTCATCAAAAACTCTGCCCTTTTCCAGCTACTGCCTCATTTATCTACTCTCCTTACAGAAGAAATTCTGGTTTACCTTTATTCAATATCTCTAATTTTCTCTCCTGGATTTTTTTTTTTTCTGTTTTAATTTATTATGAAACACTTCAGACATTAAAATATACCAGTAAGTAATGTAATATAATGTTTTCTCTTTTCAAAGCCAGAAGCTTATTTTTTAAGGAGGTATGTCGTTCAGGATACTATAATTGCAGAATGAAGTGCAATGCTGATGAATTCGCAATTAGATACTGTGCTGACTGGAGCATCTGCTGCAGACTGAAGAAGACTGAATTGAAGAAAAAAAAGATGTGGTGAAAAGTCTAGCTCCATCTTCTGCAGACTCCAGGAAAAGAAATTAAAAATGTTTAAAACTCCCTTGTCTATATAAGAATAATTAATATGATGGATAATGGAAATTCATGATAATTATATGTTTAGATGGTCAGGTTAAAGTAAATATAAATTTTATAAAGGCTTACACTCTGTTTTCCTGTGTGCACTTTTATTTTAATTTCCCCAATTTATAGCCACCACATTGTTGTTTCGTCTATAGCACTATATCCCAGCCCCACCACTTACTAACAGTTTGACCTTGGGTAAGGTCTTTAGTCTCTCTCTGCCTCAGTTTCCTTATCTATAAACAAGATAACAATAGCACCTACATCACGGAATTATAAGGATTATATGAGATAATATATGTACATTTCTGAAATGCTCCTGACCTCAATGTAAGCTCCGTACATGTTAACTGTAATTTCATCAGGCCAGAGAATGTGATCTGTCCCATAGCTTTTTGGAATTTATCGAATCATTCTTTTTAGTCTCAGATAAAATTGGTGTTTTTTAAAATTTCGTGTGGTTTTGAAAATAAGGTATATTTGCTATTTATGAGATATACAATCTTATATAAACACAATATATTTATGCAAGATTGTTTTTATGGAGGTCACATCGGTTTATAACATTATATAAATTTCATTATTATATTTCAACTTCTATATAGACTGCATCTAATACAGATATCAATTAGATTGAGGTTAATTAGATGGGGAAGTGTTCACCACCAAAAGTCTAGTTGCCATCCACCACTGTTCACCTGTTCCCCTTTACCCTTTTCACCTTCCTTCTGCCCCTTCCCTTCAAAAAACAGAAATTCCATATGATCCCACTAGGCAACATGATTATATTTCAGTAATGTAGGACTGGAACACTGGTAGTGAAGACTAAGAAGAAAGAAGAGATTCAGGATGAATTTCAGAAGTAGGTTTGACAGAATGTAGTGGCCATATGATTTAATAAGAAGATATGAAAGATGATACTGAGATTTCAAAATTGACAAAGAGATAGTTAGTGATATAGCTCACTAAACTAAAGAGGCCAGAAGAGAAAGTAGGTTGGGAGGGGGAGGAGAGAGAATGAAGAGATGTTTTGGCATAATGAAGTTCAATTGAAGTAGAGGGTATGAATATCAGTCCACTGGCATATTTGCACAAGTTTAACTTTATTTTTTTATAAATGAACTTAATTCCTATTATGAACCTCATTCCATCTCGTCACAGAAACTTAAACTTAGTCAATTCAGAGCTGTTCCTCTTTTCTTCAAGTTACTTACAAGTCCCAGAGGAGTTAAGCAGTGGTGAGGCATCTGGGAAAGCATTGATTATGTTAACATTACTAAGATATCTTCATTCCTACTTGGTCTTCAGTCACTAGTCAATGTACCACAGCTGAGTTGCCTCTTAGTCTTAACAAAATTCTTAAAACTCTTTGCATGAGGCTCATGCTTCAGTTCATGGAATAATTCTGCTACTCAGGCATCACTCTAGGTTAGCAGAAATTCAGGTGGGAACATCTCTGGTTTCACCACTTCCATGCTGATCTCAGCCATAAAGGGACTCTACTACTGCTCCCCTCTTGTGCTGGAGCACCTGTGTGAGGGAAAGGGAATCAGTGCTGTGAGACTATCTCAGACTTATCGACTAAAGAAAACTATGCAATTGATGCTATGCTGTGGTCTCACCACCTCTTTGAGCTCTGCTCACACAAGGAAACACTAGTGTACTGTACTCTCAGACTCTGCCCAGTTTCTGTCCTCCATTGCTTGATTCCATTTCCCTCCCCTCCCATTATATGAATCCCAGGATTGGAGATAGAAACAGTGACCCACCACTATCTAAGCTGTCCTTCTTCCTTCACTCTGTACTCTCCCTCTGCCTCTACTTTATTCAAGACTTGGTTTAGGGAAGGAATCATGCTCTTAATTCATCTGCATTCTCCAAAATCTATCATAAAATCTCAATCCAACAGTTTCTTCCAGTGACCAAGAGAACATAATCGTTTGAAATGCGGAAGCCTGCTCTTTGTTTTTCTCTTTCTGAGGGAAAAAGGTACACATTGTTTAGAATATGGTAACAGGAACTAAGTGTTCTGGACTTTTGAAAGCAGGAAAAAAAGGCAGATGAAATATTTTTTAAATATTCTTATAACTAATGAAAATCTAACAAATTAGTAGGGAACTTAGCCCAAAAAGTCCAAGGGTAGGGTAGGCAACTTTTAAGATGGCTCCCAATGATCCTTGCCTCCTGGTATTCATGCTTTTATGTAATCCTTTCCTATTTAGTCCCTCATTTCTAATGTATAGTATATAGCAAAAGTGATGGAATGTCACTTGCAAGGTTAGATTACAAAAGGACTCAAGCTTCCATCTTTCTCACCCTTTCCTGCTCACTCTCTCTTGTGATATCACTGATAGAAGCCAGCTGCCATGTTGTTTTCTGCCCTATGGAAAGGCCAACATAGTAAAAAAGTGAAGGAGGGCTCAAGCCAACAGCCAGTGAGAAACAGAAGTCCCCAGTCCAACATCTCTGTCGCAAGGAGCTGAATCCTGCCAACAACCGTGTGAAGTTAGAAGCAATTCTGCCCCCAGTCAAGCCCACAGATGAAATTGAAGCCCCGATCTACACCTTGATTGCAGCCTGTGAGAGGCCTTGATGCTGAGGTGCCTATTTATGCCATGCCCAAATTCCTGACCCACAGAAACTATGAGATAATAAATGTTTGCCCTTTTAAGCTGCCAACTTTGGGGGTAATTTGTTACACAGCAATACATAACATATGATAAGGAGATAAGAACTCATAGAATTAAACTTTGACATAAAGGTGATTTTACATAAAAGCATATGCTGATTAATAAAAAAGAGTCAACTGAGAGGCTAAACTGTACTTTTAGAGTGAAAAAATCAGAGTTCTTGGTGAGCCTCCAATAAAAGTCATTCATGCTTTAACTCCTGAAGGAACATATTGTAGGAGCAGAGGCAAAAGAAGAGTAACCACTTCTTACACAAAATGCAACTTGATTTACATATTTTACATATATAAAGAGATTTATTATGAGGAATTGACTCACAAGATTATGGCAGCTGAGAAGCTCCAAGATCTGCAGTTGGCAAACTGGAGACTCAGGAGAGCCAACAGGTAGTTACAGTCTGAGTCCAAAGGCCTGAAAACCAGAAAAGCCAATGGTGTAAGTTCCAGTCTGAAAGCCAGCAGACTGGAGACGCAAGAAGAGTGGTGTTTCAATTTCCCTCCAAAGGTTGGAAGAGACTGATATCCTAGCTCAAGGCAGGGAGTTAGGAGGAGTTCTCATTTACTCCCAGGAGGGTCAGTCCTTGTTTTCCATTCAGGCTTTCAATTGATTAGATGAGGCCCACCCACATTAGGGAAGGCAATCCACTTTACTCAGTCTCCTGATTGAAATATTAATCTCATCCAGAAGCACCCTCACAGACACACCCAGAATAATGTTGACCAAATATCTAGGCACCCTATGGCCCAGTCAAGTGGGCACACAAAATTAACCATAATAAATAATGAGTGAAATAAAGACATTTTTAACTAAGCAAAACTGAAATAATTAGCCCTTAAAGACATACATTACAAAACATTTTAGAATATGCTCCTGGAACAGAAAATCATCCCCATATGAAAGGATAAAGATGTAGGAAGTAGTAAATATGCAACTAGATCTGAATAAAAGTGTACTATACAAAACAACATCTCATAGAAGTTATAAAATAGATTTAAAATTCTACATATATTTCAGGAAGGAGCTTAAGGGATTTCAAGTCTTCTAAGATCCTTGTATTCCAAAAATAGAACAAAGGTATCAGTTAACATTAAATTAGATACGACAATGATGTGTGTTGCAATTTTTATGGGAACTATTTACAAAAGTAGAAAAAGAGCAGATAACTTCCAAAATAGTAGAAGCAGAAAATTTAATGATAAAAGAACATAACCGATGTAAACATAGGTAGGTAAGATGTAATAGGACTAAAAAATAAATAAATAAAATGGGTGAAACAAATAGAAAGAACAAAATAATTTGATAGCTTTTAAATTGATCATGTCAATAATTACACTAAATATAAATTAACTGGTGAAATTGAAAGAAAAGGATGCTCAGTAAAAATTCAAACTATATACATGCACATTACAAAAGACATATAAAAATAAGAATACACAAATATTAAAAATAAAAGAACGGAAAAGTATAATCAGAACAATTACTCATCAAAAGAAATCTGGTATAGCTATATTTACAGCAAAGTAGATACTAAGACATTAAGCTTTACTAAACATAAAGAAAGTCATTTTTTAGTGATAAAATATTCAAATATCAACAATTTATAAACTAAATGTGCATCTAATAACATGTTTATAACTAAGTAAATCAAGGATAACTAAATCTCCAATCACAGTAGAAGATTTTACCACACTTCACTCAGTAATGGAGAGAAAAGGCAGAAAAATAAGTATGGCAGAATATAGAAATTTTTAACAACATGGTTAGCAACCTCAACCTAATTGATATCTGTAGAACACTGCATCCAACAAATGTAAAATATATATGCTTTTCAAGAAGCTATGGAATGCTTACCAAAAATTACTCCAAACTAGCAAAAAGGCAAGTCTCGTGTGTCAAAGAATAAACATCACCTTGATTTTAGTCTCAGATGAAATTATGCTGGAAATCAATAACAGAAAGATAATGTGAAAAATAAATTCCTCATATAGGTTGAATTGTGTCTCCCCGAAAAAGATGTTGAATTCTGTCTTAGTCCATTGAGGCTGCCATAACAAAAATACCATGAACAGTGTGGCTTATAAACAATAGAGATTTATTTCTCACAGTTCTATAGGCTGGAGAGTCCAAGATCAAGGGCTTAGCAAATTCAGTGTTTGGTGAAGGCCCACTTCCTCGTTCATAGACAGCCATCTTCTTTCTGTCTCCTCTCATTGTGGGAAGTTGCAAGGGAGCTCTCTGAGGTCTCTTTATAAGAACACTAACACCATTCATGAGGGCTCTACCTTCATGCCTAATCACTCTCAAAGACCACATCTCTACATACCATCACACTGGGGATTAAGTTTCAAAATGTCAATTTTAGAGGGACACAAATATTCAGTCTATAGCAAAGTCTTTACCCTCAATAATTATGAATGTGATCTTCTTTGGAAATTGAGGCTTTTCAGATGATCAAGTTAAAACGAGGTCATTAGGGTGAACCCTAACCCAATATGACTGGTGTCCTCATAAAAAATGGAAGTTTGAACACAGACATATGTGCACAGGAAGAATGCCATGTTAAGAGGAAGACAGAGGTTGGGTGATGCATCTACAAGCTGAGTAATGCCAAAAGATTGCCGCAAACAACCAAAAGCTAGGAGAAAAGCATGGAAGAGGTTCTCGTTTACATCTTTCAGAAGAAAACAACCCTGCCAAAACATTGATCTCTGACTTCTAGCCTCCAAATGCTGAGACAATACATCTCTGTTGTTTAAGCCATTCAGTTTGTGGTACTTTCTTATAGCAGTCTTACAGAACCAATACACTATGCTTTTTGAAATTAAGAAAAATGGACCTAAATAATTCTTGAGTCAAAGAAAAAATACTTGAAAATTAGACATATTTTGCAATGAATAAAAACACAAATACTATATTTCAAAAACTGTGAGATACAGCTAAAATACTATTCAGATAACAATTACAGCCTTAAATTAGAAGACTGAAATCAGAAAATAGATTTGTTCCCTTTATCTATCAAATAAATAGAATGTGAAGGAAAGAAAACATATATATTAATTAAGCAGAAATTTTAAAATTTTAGATAAATTGACAGATCTGTAGAAAATAAAACTGACTCAAACTGGCACAAGAAGAAAGAGAAAACCTAAATAGTCTAAAACTCTTTCAAAAATTGAATCCTTTAGGAGTGTGACGTCAGCATTATGGTGGAATAAGTTATTCTCTTAGTCTCTCCTCTTTAAGTTACAACTAAATGGAGATTCACCAAGCACCAGAGGATTCCCTGCACAGCACAACAGGACTTCTGAGAAATCCATGCAGCTATACATCTGAAGGTAAGTGGACTGGATCCCCAGGAGGCAGTGGAACTGGGTGAGCACACCTCTCCCCCTCAGCAGCACCAGTGAACCAGGTCACAGATCCTCACACAGTGGCTGGTGTGACTGTAAGAAAAGGATGGCCTGGGCTACTCGAACACTTTCAGAGTTGCAGCCCAGCCTGTGGGAGCACCCACGGTGCCATAGCAGCTCTACTGGTGGGAACAATCTACATTAAGTGGCACAGCTCAGACCCTGTGAAGGTGCCCATCCACTCAGAAGGTGCTGCTACCCACAGAGTACAGCAGTCTGCCAGATCCATTGAGTGGTAGCTCAGTCCAAGTGTGGGCACCTCTTTCTCCTAGCACAGTGGAAGAGAGAAGGTGCCCCACCTGCAAGAAGGTGCCCTGCCCATGGATCACAGCAGCCCATGGGACCCACAGAGTGGCAGCTCAGATTCTGCATAGGTGCTGTCCTGCATAGCATGCAGCAGCTCAGTCAGTCCCCTTGTGCAGCACAGAGGCCTTGCTTATGGAGCATGACCCACCTACCCTGCACAAAGCCCCTGCCCAAGTGAGCACAACCTGCAGAGTGACTGGTGCCAGCCTGGGAAAGCACAGAGTAGCTGTACCTGTGCAACACCCAGGAGATGTAGCAGGATCAGAAAACACAGCTCCTGCTCCACACCCCCAGCAGTGGCAGGTGGAATCTGTGTCCTGACACTACCACAAATGCACCAGTCAAGGGTCAATTCATCAAACACCATGAAAAACTACAGTAACACTTCAGAGAAGAAGGAAAATGACAAGTCTCCAGAAACCAATCCTGAAGTCACAGAAATTTACAATCTAAATGACAGAGAATTCAAAATAGCTGTCATAAAGAAACTCAATGAGTTACAAGAAAACTCAGAAAGAGAATTTGATGAGCTCAGGAATAAAATGAATGAGCAGAAGGAATACTTCACGAAACAGATTGAAACTCTAAAAGACACAAAGAGAAATTCTGAATATGAAGAACACAATTAATGAGATAAAAAATAATCTAGAAACCATAAAAAATAGAGCTGATGTTATAGAGGAGAGGGTTAGTGAATTAGAAGACAGAAAAATAGAAATGCTACAGGTAGAGGAGAGAGAACTAAGATTTTTTTAAAAATGAGGAAATGCAATATAAGGCTTACAGGTATTCCAGAGGGAGAAGTGAGGGAGAAAGCAGCAGAGAGCTTGTTCAAAGAAATAATAACTGAGAAATTCCCAAAACATGTAGAAGAAACTGGACTTACAAGTACATGAAGTCAATAGAACTACTAATTATATTAAGGCAAAAAGACCTTCTCCAAGGTGTATAATACTAAAACTCTCAAAAGTCAATGACAAAGAAAAAATGTAAAGGGCAGAAAGGCAGAAGAAAATAACCTGCAAAGAAACCCCTATCAGGCTTTCAGTGGATTTTTCAGAGTAAACTCTATAGGCTAGGAGAGAATAGAATGATATATTCAGAATACTGAAAGACAAAAACTTTCAGGCAAGAATACTCTATCTGGCAAAACTATCCTTCAGATATCATGGAGAAATAAAATCTTTCCAGATAAACAAAAGCTGAGGGAGTTCAGTCCCACTAGACTTCCCTTACAAGAAATGATGAAGGAAGCCCTCCCACCTGAAACAAAAAGGCAAAGTTTACAAAGCTTTGAGTAGGGAAATAAATAGACAAAATCAGAAAATTGCAGCTCTCTATAAGAACAGGTTAGCAAACAATTATAACATAAAAGATAAAAGGAAGGAAAGTATCAAAAATAACTATAAATAGGGGCTGGCCTGGTGGCATAGCAGTTAAGTTTGTATGCTCCACATTGGTGGCCCAAGGTTCACTGGTTCAGATCCCAACAGTGTACCTATGCACTGCTTATCAAGCTATTCTGTGACAGGCATCCTACATATAAAATAGAGGAAGATGGCCATGGATGTTAGCTCAGGGCCAACTTTCTTCAGCAAAAAAGAAGAGGATTGGCAGTAGATGTTAGCTCAGGGCTAATCTTCCTCAAAGAAAAAGCTATAAACACTTCAACTTAGTCACAAACTCACAATACAAAAACGAATAATTTGTATGCCAGCCCAGTGGCATAGTGGTTAAGTTCACCTGCTCTGCTTTGGTGACACAGGGTTCACGGGTTCGTATGCAAGGATTGGACCTACACACCACTCATCAAGCCATGCTGTGGTGGTGTTCAACATAGAAAAGTTAGAGGAGGATTGGCACAGATGTCATCTCAGTGACAATCTTCCTCAAGCAAAAAAGGGGAAGATTGGCAACAGATGTTAGCTCAGGGCCAATCTTTCTCATGCACACACAAAAAACACCAGTGGCATTGTCATCAATATACTACAAACTTGGCTATTAATTTAAAATGGAACAATTTGTGACAACAATAACGGAGGAGGAAGAGGAGAGAGGTGGAACCTGCTTAGGCTAATGGAGATAAGAGGCTATCAGAAAATGGGCTATCTCATCTATGAGATCTTTTATACAAACTTTATGGTAACTACTAAACATAGAATGAGAATAGAGCCACAAATCATAAATAAAGTGAAAAATGAGAAAGTGATCACAGAAAACCACCAAACTGAAAAGGTGGTCAGAAATACAAGGGAAGAGGAAGAATGGAAATATAGAACAACTGGAAAACAAGAAATAAAATGGCAGGTATTAATTCCTCATATATCAATAGTCACTCTAACTGTAAATGGATTGAATTCTCCAATCAAAAGACACAGAGTGGCTGGATGGATTAAAAAACAAGAACCAACAATATGCTCCTTCCAGGAAACACATCTCAACTCTAAAGACAAACATAGGTTCAGGGTAAAGGGATGGAAGATTATACTCTGAGCTAATGACAAGCAAAAGAAAGCAGGTGTTGCCCTACTTATATCAGACAAAGCAGACTTCAAGATAAAAATGACAATGAGAGACAAAGAGAGGCAGTATATAATGATAAAAGGGACATTCTTCCAAAAGGAAATGACATTTATGAATATATATGCACCTAACACAGGAGCACCAAAGTATATAAAGCAACTGCTAACACACCTAAAGGGAGAAATTGACAGTAACGCAATAATAGTAAGGGACCTCAAGACCCCACTTACATCAATAGATAGATCATCCAGACAGAATGTCAACAAGGAAACAGTGGCCTTAAATGAAACAAGACCAGATGGACTTAATAGATATATATCAAAAACAGCAGAATGCACATTCTTCTCAAGTGCACATGGAACATTCTCAAAGATGGACCGTATGTTGGGAAGCAAGGCAAGCCTCAAAATTTAAGAAGATTGAAATCATATTAAGCACCTTTTCCAACCACAATGACACGAGACTAGAAATCAACTACAAGAAAAAAGCTGTAAAAGCCACAAATATGTGGAGACTAAACAACATGCTACTGAACAACTATTGGATCACGGAAGGAATAAAAGGAGAAATGAAAAAACACCTGGAGACAAATGAAAATGAAAATATAACATATTAACTCTTTTGAGATGCAGCAAAAGCAGTTCTAAGAAGGAAATTTATAGCACTACAGGTCCACCTCAACAAACAAGAAAAATCCCAAATAAATAATCTTAAACTATGCCTCACAGAACTAGAAAAGAAGAACAAACAAAGCCTCAAATCAGCAGAAGGAGGGAGATAATAAAAATTAGAGCAAAAATCAATGAAACAGAGACTAAAAAAAACGTAGAAAGGATTAAAGAAACTAAGAGCTGATTCTTGGAGAAGATAAAGAAAATTGACAAACCCAGAGCCACGTTCACTACGAAAAAAGAGAGAAGGCTCAAATAAATAAAGTTAGAAATGAAGAGGAGAAATTACAATGGACACCACAGAAATACAAAGGATTATAAAAGAATACTCTGAAAAACTTTATGCCTACAAATTGGATAACCTAAAAGAAATGGATATATTCTTAGATTCATACAGCCTCCCAAAACTGAATCAAGAAGAAATAGAGAATCTGAATAGCCTAATCACAAGTAAAGAGATTGAAACAGTAATCAAAAACCTCCCAAAAAACAAAAGTCCAGGACCAGATGTCTTCTCTGGAGAATTCTTCCAAACATTCAAAGAAGATTAAATACCTATCCTTCTCAAACTATTGCAAAAAAATGAAGAAGATGGAATACTTCCTAACGCATTCTATGAGGCCAACATTACCCTGATACCAAAACCAGACAAGGACAACACAAAGAAGGAAAATTACAGGCCAATATTGCTGATGAATATAGGTGCAAAAATCCTCAACAAAATATTGGCAAACTGAATACAGTAATACAGTAAAAGGATCACACACCATAATCAAGTGGGATTTATATCATGGATGCAGGTATGATTCAACATCTGCAAATCAATCAATGTGATACACCACATTAAGATGATGAGGAATAAAAATTACATGATCATCTCAATAGATGCAGAGAAAGTATTTGATAAGATCCAACATCCATTTATGATAAAAACTCTCAATAAAATGGGTAAAGAAGGAAAGTACCACAGCATAATAAAGACCTTGTACAACAAACCCACAGCCAACATCACATTCAACAGTGAAAAACTTAAAACTATTCCTCTGAGAACAGGAACAAGACAAGGTTGCACACTCTCACCACTCCTATTTAACACAGTGCTGGGGTTTTGGCCAGAGCAATTAGGTAATGAAAAGAAATAAAAGGGATGCAAATTCAAAAGGAAGAAGTGAAACTCTCATTGTTTGTGGATGATATGATCCTATATATAGAAAACCCTAAAGAATCTATCAGAAAACTATTAGAAATAATCAACTACTGCAAAGTTGTAGGGTACAAAGTCAACTTACAAAAATCAGTTGCTTTTCTATACACTAACAATGAGCTAGCAGAAAGAGAAGTCAAGAACACAATCCCACTTACAATCATAACAAATAGAATAAAATATCCAGGAATAAATCTAACCAAGGAGGTGAAAGACCTATACACTTAAAACTATAAGACATTATTGAAAGAAATTTAAAGAGGACTTAAAGAGATAGAAAGATATTCCATACTTACAGACTCAAAGAATAAACATGGTTAAAATGTCCATATTACCTAAAGCAATCTACAGAGTCAATGCAATCCCAATCAGAATCCCAATGATATTCCTCATGGAAATAGAACAAAGAATTCTAAAATTTATATGGAACAACAAAAGACCTTAAATAGCCGAAGCAATCCTGAGAAAAAAGAACAAAGCTGAAGGCATCACAATCTCTGACTTCAAAACATACTACAAAGCTACAATAATTAAAACACAAGTACTGGCACAAAAACAGAAACACAGCTCAATGGAACAGAATTGAAATCCCAGAAATAAAACCACTCATCTATGGACAGTTAATCTTTGACAAAGGAGTCAAGAGAATACAATGGAGAAAGGAAAGTCTCTTCACTAAATGGTGTTAAGAATATTGGACAGCCATGTGCAAAAGAATGAGAGTAGACACCATACACAAAAATTAACTCAAAATGGATTAAAGACTTGAATGTAAGACCTGAAACTATAAAACTCCTAGAAGAAAATATAAGCAGTACACTCTTTGACATTGGACCTAGCAGTATCTTTTTGAATACTATGTCTACTCAGGCAAGAGAAAGAAAAAAAATAAACATGGTACTACATCAGACTAAAAAGCTTCTGCACAGCAAAGGAAACCATCAACAAAACAAAAAGCCAACACACCAACTGGGAGAAAGTATTTGCAAATCATATATCTGACAAAAGGTTAATTTCCAAAATATATAAGGAACTCATACAACTCAATTACAAAAAAACGAACGATTGGATCCAAAAATGGGCAGAGGTTATGAACAGACATTTTTCCAAAGAAGATATACAGATGGACAACAGGAATGTGAAAAGATGTTTAAGATCACTAGTTATTAGGGAAATGTAAATCAAAACTACAATGATATGTCACCTTACACCTGTCAGAATGGTTATAATTAAGAAGACAAAAAATTACAAATGTTGGAGTGGATGTGGAGAAAAGGAAACCTTCATACATTGCTAGTGGGAGTGCAAACTGGGGCAGACACTGTGGAAAACAGTATGGCGATTTCTCAAAAAAATAAAAATAGAAATACTATACAACCTGGCTATCCCACTACTAGGAATTTACTGAAAGAACACGAAATCAGCAATTCAAAGAGATTTATGCACCCCTATGTTCATTGCAGCATTATTCACAATAGCCAAGATGTGGAAGCAACGCAAGTGCCCATCAACTGAGGATTGGATAAAGAAGATGTGGTCCATAAATACAATCGAATACTACTCAGCTATAAAAAAAGACAAAAAAAGGTATTGCAACAACATGGATGGACCTTGAGGGTATTATGTTAAGTGAAACAAGCAAGACAGAGAAAGATCAATACCATATGATTTCACTCATATGTAGAAGATAAACAAACACATGTATAAAGAGAACAGATTAGTGGTTACCAGAGGGGAAGAGAGGGTGGGTAAAATGGGTAAAGTGGCACATACGTATGGTGATGGATAAAAATTAGACTACTGGTGGTGAGCAAGATGCAGTCTATACAGAAACTGACATATAAAAATATACACCTGAAATTATATGTTATAAACCAATATGATCTCAATAAAATAATTGAAAAAAGAATAAAACAGAAGAGTGAGAAAAAAAATTGAATTCTTTAATGAAAAACATTCCCATGAGTAAATTCCAAGCCTAGATTAACTCCTTGGTAAGTGAAATATATAAAAAAGAAAAATTCCAATTGTACACGATCCTCCAAGAGAAAAGGAAAAGAGAGAAGATGTGCCTTCTCATTCCTACGTCTAGTATATTTGACACCAAAACCTAAAGGACAATGTGAGAAAGGAAATTTCAGGCAATTATACTTGTAAATACACAGGCAAAAATTTCAAGGGCTTGACAGTCGAGAGTTCTCCAGGACCATATTAAACAAAGAGGCAGTTTTAAACAGAAGTGCAGGAGCTCCCCACAGCTCTCCCCCAGGTTCAGTGCAGAAGGCGCAGGCAAAAAGGCAAGGCTTGCAGTTTCTCCCTGGAAGGGGTCCAACTGCACACTTTCCCAACTGCTGTCCGAGGGTCAGGCTTCTAATAAGCCTGCATCTAGGAGCTGGCTGGGTTTCTCCAGGAGCATGACATCAGGGCCTTGTGAGCACTTCCCCACCTTCTCCCTCCAGCTTTGCTCCAACTCTAAAACAAAGTATTGGCTTCTCTCTGGAAAGTGCTTATCCACACATCTAGCACTTGACACTTATGGCCGCCACCTGAGGGACTGGGTCTCAAATTACCTAGCTCTGAGAGCCAACAGGGCTCAGCCCTTTGAGTTCCTTGAGAACACATTAAACAAGGGGGTAGTTTTAAATGGAAGTGCTCTTGCTTCCTATGGCTGTCTCACTGGGCTCAGTGTAGAGGGAGCAGGCAAAAAAAGCAAGGCTCCCAGTTTCTCCCTGGAAGGTATTTGCATGATTTCCTAGATGCTACCCGACGCCATGCCTCTAATTAGCCTGCATCTGAGAGCTCACAAGGCACATAATTAGTAGTTCTGGGAGCATGAACGGATGTATAAAACTTCCTGGGCCTTCTCTCCCTGTTTTGTCCCAGCAATAAAACAGTCTCCAGCTTCTCCCTGAGAGAAATTGTTCGCAAATTTAGTGCCCCTGGTTCTATGGCTGCCACACAAGGGATTGGCTCGTAAATGACCTAGCTCTGGGAACTGTATTTATGAGTCCCCCAGGACCACAGAGAATAAAGAAATGATATTATGTGAACACAGAAGCACTCCCAGAGCTATTCCCCATGACTCAGCACAGAGCAAGTAGGCAAAAACACCCAGCTCCCACTTTCTTCCTGATATGGGCTAGACTGCATAGATAGCACCTTAACCTTCCAAGCTGCTGCCCAATTTTTGGTGCTTCCAATTAGCCTGTAACAGGACTCTGACAGGGCAGGTAATTGGTAGTCCTTTAAGAGACAGAACAAGCCTGTGGGATTTTCCCTCTCCTT
Organism: Equus przewalskii; assembly: GCF_037783145.1. NCBI lineage: Eukaryota > Metazoa > Chordata > Mammalia > Perissodactyla > Equidae > Equus > Equus przewalskii. The sequence continues at coordinate 60,467,357 of NC_091832.1, read as the reverse complement.
TGGGGCACTGAAGGAACATGGCATATCCTAATCTAACCTCCTGGGGGCCACTAAGGACACAGACAGCAGTAGGGACAAGGACAAAGGTTTGAGAGGTACCCAGAATCTCAGGCCAGGCTGGTTGTCTTCTCCTACACAAGGTCAGTCTGTCAAGCCCAGGAGAGGGAGTTGTTTTATTTAATGTGCAGAAATCAACACAGAAAGTTAAGCAAAATGAAGAAACAGGGAAATGCCCAAACAAAAGAAAAAGATATATCTACAGAAACCAAACCTAATGAAACAGAGAAAAATATAATCATTTCCACAAAAATCAATTACATATGAGTTATAGGATTAAATAAGAAATGTGAAATAATAAAAAGTAAATATGAGCAAATTTATAGGTTTTCAGATAAGACACAAGAACACTAACCAAAAAGAAAAAAGAATGATAAACTTTACATTAACAGTAAGAAATTTCATTGATAAAAGTACACATTCTACTAACAAAGCACTTGTATCAAGAATATGCACGTATAATTATGTGTTTATGCAAATATATATAATCTATAAAAGATAACCCAACACAAAATTTTAGCAAAAGGAATAAATAGGTACTTTATAAAAGAAGATAACCAAATCATCAATAAATGTAAATAAAGGTATTCAATATCATTTGTGTAATTAGGGAAATGAAAATTAAAATCTCTATACACTTATCAGACAGGCTAAAATTAAAACCTCTTATAATATCAAGTATTTGAAAGGGTATAAAACAAGAGAAACTTGAATATTCTGATGATAGGAGGGTTAAATTGGTACAATTACTCTGGCAAAAATTTTGGCATTATCTAGAACAGTTTAATATGTGCATATACCTTATGACCTAGCACTTCCACTACTAGGTGTGGAACCTATGTAAGTGTGTGCTTATGTTCAGCTGGAAGCATATACAAAAATTTTCATGGCAGAATTTTTCATAATAGCCCCAAACTGGAAATAACCTAAGTTCTCATCAATAGAGGAATAGATGGCACCACAATACATTTTAGCAACATGAATGAATCTTTAAAAAAGAAATGTTAGGAATATACAAATTAAACATACTTCATGATTCCATTTATACAAATTTCAAAAACAAATAGAACTAAACTACACTTTCAGAATGCATAGAAAAGTATAAAGAGAAGCAAGGAAACAATTTTCATAGAACTGCTTACCTGGGGAAAAGGGAAAATGAGGGGTTATGATTGGGAGAGGAAGGCTGTGAGAAAGGCTTCTGAGGTTCTGGCGATTCTCTATGTCCTGACCTAACTGGTGTTTCCATGTGTGTTTACTTTTCGATAATTTGTTTATTTACATACTTAGATTTTATACACTTTTCTATATGTAATAATTCACAGTAAAAATGAATTAATAAAATGAAAATATTATCCTATCCCAGATGCAATATAGGATATCTTAGATCTATTTGTCCCATAAGATACTGGCAGAGAAAATACAAAAAAAGGAACAGATGTAAGATAAATTACAAAAGGTGCTATTAACAGAATACTGTCCTGAAATGAGGAAGAAGAAGAAGTAGAATAAATTCTAGGCACTCTCCAGTACTGATGCAGAGACCATAGACTGGCTTGAAGTTTCTGTTTTTTTAGAGTTTTCTATCTTCATATGAACTTCAGGATGATGGTAATTTTCAAAGAAGGTAGGAAGAAAAAAGCATGAAAAAGTGAAGCTTTAGCTATATGTGCAATGACTTGTTTCTTTAATAAAAAATAAGCAACTTCCTAACTTTTTTACTTTTCTATATATTTTAAAAATTTCATAAAATAAAATTTAAAACTAGAGGTAGACAAACACTAGAAGTAAAGAAGAATATTATATAATTTAGATTTCAGATTGAAGTGAGACATTTTATATTAGAAAGAAAACCTAGAAGTCTTAAAGGACATTGCCGACAGACATGACTACATTAAAACTCTACATGGCAAAAGTCACAAAACAAAATAAGACTAGAAAGGCATTCCAGTAGGAAAATGGGTAAAGCATATGAAGAAACAATTCAGCAATAAAAGAAAAACAGCCAATAAACATTACAAAAAATATCTATAATCTCACTAAGCAATCATAGAAATAACAATTCTCTCACAGACATTTTTTTTAATTCTTAATTTGGCAGTAATTTTATTAAAGGATACTATCTAGTGCAGGAGGATCTATGGAGAAATAGGTATTCTCAAACCTCATTAGTGAGACTATAAATTGCTAAAATCTCCTTAGAAATAATCTAATCATGACTAATAAAATCTAAAATATACATGTCCTATTGTAGAGGAATTCCACTTGAGAATCTATCTCATGTGAATAAAAACACACTACACTAAAATAATATGTGAGAGAAAGTTTATTATAATGTTGTTTGTAATGGAAAGAAGTTCGAGAAACTACATGTAATCAGACAATGATTGGCACATCTATGCCATTTAAAATTATTCATCTAGAGATCTCGTCAAGATGCTGGTATAGTCAGACTCTGAAATCACCTCCTCCCACAAACACAACCAGGTTACAACTATTCTTGGAAAAACTTCCCTGGAGAGAAAACTGAAAACTGGATATAAAAAAAAAAGAAACCTACAACAAGGGACAGTCCTGACTGAGGTGGAAAAGGTAGAAATTCCTTCTGGAGAGAAAAAGTCCATCTTTGCCAGCCACAGACCTTCACAGCTGGCCAGGCAGGAGCCACCCTAAGGTACGCAGCCCTCCCTGGAGAAGTGGGGACCTTAGCAGAGGAAGCTCTGTCAGCATCCTTCAGACTCAGCACAACTGAGATGAATGTCCTACTATCTGGCTTCACTGGCTATTAACTGCAATGAGGAATACCCCCAGAAGAAAGTCAAAAAAACCTTGCTCTTAAAGAGCCCATGTGCAAATTCGCCCATCTCAGAGAGCAACCTAAAATCACCAAAAAGACAGCTGCATAGTCCTTTGGTGAAAAGAGACTCACCTGGTAGGCTCTGGGTGCATCTTGAAGAGATGTGAGACATCTCCAGAGACTGAGATGTTGGTGGCGGCCATGGTTGTGACCTAGTACAGGTGTGCTGACACAGACCTTGGCAGTTGTGATTGAAGTTCTTCCCCTGACCTGATAGCCCTGGAGATCTGCCACACACACTAGAGTGCAGATTTAATCCAGTTCAGCCAGGGCAGGAAGCCCACCCTAGGGACAAGCTACCCCCAACAACAAACTCTCAGGCTACTTTTCAGCCTGCATAGACTGGGTGCTTTGATCTTCTATAGGCAGGTGAGTGTGTCCACCTCTGTGTGCCAGAGCCTGTGTGAGGACAAGGTGAACTGTGAGGGGTGTTGGTGGAGAGGTGGGGGCCTCTGCAATTGGGTGACTGGGTATGCTCCAGGGGGTCAGGAAGTGTGCATGGATCAGGGGTTTGTTGATGGCATGTGTGGACCTGTGGGGCTGGGGCTTATCAGTGACAGAAGACCTGTGCATCACAATCAATCTCAAAGAGAATTGACTCCACCTTCCAAAGCCTAAAAAAATAGGGTGGTCCTGTGCCTAGAGCCAGCCCCACTCAGCTGCAATCCTAAGATAGCTGACAATAGCCTTGCAGGCCTGAGGCCTACAGCAACTGTAAGCCCCTGAGCCTAGCAACCAGCTAAGAGTACATACTCAAAACAGGAAAACTGCAACAGGAGTGTGCTACTAGACCTTGCAGCCAATGGTACTGGGGCTCCCCAAACCCAATCTACAAACAGCCAGACAGGGAGGAAAAGACTAGACTCCCTGGGTACCTGCAGTAAGAGCAACCCTGCCACAGCAGGACACAAGTAGCCCAAACAGTGGTCACTCCTAGATCATTTGGACTCATGACAACAGGGAAGCACACTGCTAAGCCTCAAAAGGCATCTCTTACATAATGCCACTTCTCCAAGCTCAGGAGACAGCTGAGTCACCTAATACATAGATACAAGCACAGAGAAAGAGGTACAATAAGGAGGCAAAGGAATACATTCTAAACAAGGGAAGAGGACAAAATCCAAGAAAAAGAACTAAATGAAACAGGAATACACAATTTCCCTGATAAAGAGTTCAAACAAAATCTCATAAAGATGCTCAATGATATTGGGAGAAGACTAGATGAACACAGTGAGAATGTCAACAGAGAATTGGAAAATATAAAAAAGAACCAATCCAAAATGAAGAATACAATACTAGAAATGAAAAATTCACTAGAGGGACTCAATAGCAGAGTAGACAATACAGAAGAACAGGTCAGTGAACTGGAAGAAAGACTAGAGGAAATCACCCAAACTGAACAGACAATAGAAAAAACAATTAGACAGAATGAGAACAGTCTAATGAACAACTGGGACAACATCAAGGGCAGTAACATTCATATAATAGGTGTCTCAGAAGGAGAAGAGAAAGACAAAGGGGCAGAGAATCTACTTGAAGACATAAGAGCTGGAAACTTTCCTAACATAAGGAATAAAACAGATATTCAAGTATAGGAAGCAAAAATATTACCAAACAAGATGAACATCAACAGATCCACACCAAAACACATTATAGTTAAAATGTCCAAAATTAAAGATAAAGAGAGAATCCTAAAAGCCACAAGAGAAAGACAACAAATGACATACAAAGGAGAGCCCATAAGGCTATCAGCAAACGTCTCAGCTGAAATTCTCTAGGCTAGAAGAGAGTGGCATGACTTATTTAAAGTGTTGAAAGGAAAAGCTTACAGCCAAGAATACTCTATCCAGCAACATTATCATTCAAAATGGAAGGAGAGAAAAAGAAATTCCCAGGCAAGCAAAAACATAAGGGTTTATCACCAAGAAACAAGTTCTACAAGAAATTCTGAAGGGACTGATTTAAGTGGGAAAAACAAGGCCACAAATAGGGATAAGAAAATTATTTAAAAAATTTAAAACCAGACAATAAAATCACTGGTAAAGGCAAAAATACAGCAAAGGTAGCAGGTCTATGAAGCAGACCTGTGCAGACGTATGAAGACAATGTGAAGGTCAAAAGACAAAAGTGCTAAAATTACCTACTTCAATGACAAGAGGGTAATGGATAGACACAGACAAAACAAGAGATTAGATATTATTTCCAAAACATAAAATGTGGGAGGAGGGGAGTAAAAAGTAAAGCTTTTAGAAATAAGTCAAGCTAAAGAGACTATCAACTCAACTTAGATTGCTATATATATAGAATATTATACAGGAACCTCATGGTAATCACAAACCAGAAATCTATAATAAGTATAAAATAAGTAAGAGGAAAGAAATCAAACATATCACTGAAGAAAGACTTCAAACCACAAGGGAAGAGAGCAGGAGAAGAAAGGAACAGAGAAGAACTACTAAAACACCCAGAAAAAAAGTAACAGAATGACAATAAATACATTTTTATCAATAGCTACTTTAAATTTCAATGGACTAAATGCTCTAATCAAAAGGTATAGGGTGGCCAACTGTATAAAAAAACAAGGCCCACATATATGCTGCAGACAAGAGACACACTTCAGACCTAAAGACACAAACTGAAAGTGAAAGGATGGAAAAAGATACTCCATGCAAATGGCTAAGAAAAGAAAGCTAGAGTAGCAATATCTATATCAGACACAATAGACTTTAAAACAAAAACTGTAACAAAAGACAAAGAAGGGCACTACATAGTGATAAAGAGAACAATCCAACAAGAGGACATAGCATTTGTAAATATCTATGCACCAAACATAGGAGAACCTAAATATATAGAGCAATTATTAACAGACATAAAAGGAGAAATAGTAACACAATAATAGTAGGAACTTTAACAGTCCATTTACACAAATGGGTAGATCATCACAACAGAAGATTAATAAGGAAACATTGGCCTTAAACAACACATTAGAACAGATGAACTTAGTAGATATGTATATAGAACATTACATCCAAAAATCACAGAGTACACATTCTTTTCAAACGTACATGGAACATTCTCCAATATTGATCATGTATTAGATCACAAAACAAGCCTCAATAAATTTAAGAAGATCGAAATAATACCAAGCATCTTTTCTGACCACAAAGTTATGAAACTAGAAATCAACTAGAGGAACAAGATAAGAAAAGCCACAAAACTGTGGAGATTAAACAAAATGCTACTGAAAATGACTGGATCAATGAGGAAATCAAAGGAGAAATAAAAAAATACCTGGAGGCAAATGAAAATGAAAATACCACATGTGCCAATATCTATGGGATACAGCAAAGGCAGTTCTAAGATGAAAGTTTATAGCAATTCAGGCCTACCTCAACAAACAAGAAAAATCCCGAATAAACAATGTGACACTGCACCTAAAGGAACTGGGAAAAGAAGAACAAACAAAGCCCCAAATCAGCAGGAGGAAGGAAATAATAAAAATCAAAGCAGAAATAAATGAAACAAAGACTGAAAAAAAAAACAGAAAAAATTAATGAAACCAATAGCTGGTTCTCTGAAAAGCTAAACAAAATTGACAGATCTTCAGCTAGACTCATGTAGAAAAAAAAAGAGAAGACTCAAATAAATAAAATCAGAAACGAAAGAGGAGAAATTACAACAGACACCTCAGAAATACAAAAGATTATAAGGGAATATTATGAAAAGCTATACGCCAACCAATTGGATAATCTAGAAGAAATGGATAAATTCTTAGAATCATATAACCTTCCAAAACTGGATCAAGAAGAAGTAGAGGATTTGAATAGAACAATCATCAGTAAGAAGATCAAAACAGCAATCAAAAACCTCCCAAAAAATAAAAATCCAGGGCCAGATGGCTTCCCTGGAGAATTCTACCAAATATTCAAAGAAGACTTAATGCCTATCCTTCTCAAACTCTTCCAAAATATTGAAGAGGAGGGGAGGCTTCCTAACTCATTCTACAAAGCCAGAATTATCCTGATACCAAAACCAGACAGACAAGGACAACACAAAAAAATAAAACTACAGGTCAATATCACTGATAAACATTGATGTAAAAATCCTCAACAAAATACTAGCAAATCAAATCCGACAATACAGTAAAAAGATCATACATCATGATCAAATGGATTTTATTCCAGGGATGCAGGGTTGTTCAACATCTGCAAATCAATTAACGTGATACACCACATTAACAAAATGGAGAATAAAAATCACGTGATCATCTCAATAGATGCAGAGAAAGCATTTGACAAGATACAGCATCCATTTATGATAAAAACTCTAAATAAAATGGGTATAGAAGGAAAATATCTCAACATAATAAAGGCCGTATATGACAAACCCACAGCTAATCTCATTCTCAATGGAGAAAAACTGAAAGCTACTCCTCTAAGAACAGGAACCAGACAAGGATGCTCACTTTCGCCACTCTTTTTTGGCATAGTATTGGAAGTCCTAGCCAGAGAAGCCAGGCAAGAAAAGGAAACAAAAGAGATCCAAACTGGAAAAGAAGAAACGATCCTGTCACTCTTTGCAGATGACATGAGTTTATATGTAGAAACCCCTAAAGAATCCACAAAAAACTTTTAGAAATAATAAATGAATGCGGTCAAGTTGCAGGATACAAAATCAACATACAAGAATCAGTTGTGTTTCTATAAACTAACAACGAAGTAGCAGAAAGAGAAATTAAGACTACAATTCCATTTACAGTTGCAACAAAAAGAATAAAATACCTAGGAATAAACTTATCCAAAGACGTGAAAGATCTGTACACTGAAAATTATAAAACAGCATTGAAAGAAAATGAAGAAGACAAAGAAATGAAATGATATTCTGTGCTCTTGGATTGGAAGATCTAACACAGTTAAAGTGTCTATACTTCCTAAAGTAATCTATAGATTCAATGCAATCCTTATCAAAGTTCCAACAACATTGGAGACTACAACAACAAGAAAATAAAATTACAGGCCAATATCCCTTATGAAAAAAATGCAAAAATCCTCAACAAAATATTAGCAAACTGACTTCAAGAGCATATCAAAATGATAATATATCATAATCAAGTGGAATTCACCCGTATGATGCAATGATGTTGAACATATACAAATCTATAAATGTGATATACCACATTAACAGAATGAAGGATAAAAATCATATGATCATTCCAAAAGACAGAGAAAAAGCTTTTGAAAAATTAAGCATCCTTTCATGATAAAAACTCATAACAAATTAGATATAGAAGGAATGTTCCTCAATGTAAGAGAGGCCATATAAGACAAGCCTACATCTAACAGCATGGCCAGTGCCAAAGAGCTTTTCTTCTAAGACTGGGGGGTGGAAAGTTGCCCGTTCTCACCACTTCTATTCAACATAGTACTGGACGTCAGAGCCATAGCAGTTACACAAGAAAAGGGAATAAGAGTCATCCAAATCAGAAAATAGACATAAAATTTTTCTTGTTTGCAGATGACACTAGCTTATGTATAGAAAACACTGAAGACTCCACCAAAAAACTAATGGAACTAATAAATGAATTTAATAAAGTTGTAGGATTCAAAATCAACATACTAAAATCAGCTGCTTTTCAAAATACTAACAACAATCTATCTGAAAAAGAAATTAAGAAAATCCCATTTACAATAGCATGAAAAGAATGAAATATTTAGGAATACACTTAAACAGGAAGTAAAAGATATTTACACTGAAAATTCTAAAACTTTGATGAAAATTTAATGAAGATACAAATAGAAATTCTGTGCTTTTGTATTGGAAGTATTAGTATTGTTAAAAGGTCCGTACTATCCAAAGCAATCTACAGACTCAATGCAATCCCTAATAAAATTCCAATTACATTTTTCACAGAAATAGAAAAACCAATCCTAAATCTCCTATAAAATCATAAAAGACTGTGAATAGCCACAGCAATCTTGACAAAGAACAAAAATGGTGGCATCACACTCCTGACTTCAAACAATATTATAAAGCTATAGTAATCAAAACAATATGGAACTGGCATAAAAACAGGCCCATACAATGAAACAGAATAAAGAGCCCAGAGTTAAGCCCACACACATATAGTCAACTAATATTTGACAAGGATACCAAAAACACACAATGGGAAAACTACAGTCTATTTAATAAATGATGTTGGGAAAACTGGATATCCACATGCAAAGGAATGAAATTAGACCTTTATCTTACAATTAATAATTAACTCAAAATGCATTAAAGATTTAAATGTCAGACTTGAAAGAATAAAACTCTTAGGAGAAAACATGGGGAAAAAGCTCCTTGGCATTGATCTTGGCAATGATTTGTGGATATAACACGGAAAGCACAGGTAACAAAAGCAAAAATAAATAAGTCAGACTACATCACACTAAAGAGCTTCTGCACAGCAAAGGGAACTATCAACAAAATGAAATGGCAACCTACAGAATGGTAGAAAATGTTGGCAAGTCATATATCTTTTAAGAAATTAATATTCAAATTATGTAAGGAACTCATACAACTCAATAGCAAGATAACAAACTAACTAAAAATGGGCAAAGGACCTGAATATATAATTTTCCAAAGAAGACATACAACTGGCCAACACGTAGACAAAAAGGTCCTCAACATCACTAATCATCAGGGAAATGCAAATCAAAACCCAAGGTGATATTACTTCACACCTGTTGGGATGGCTATTACAAAAGAAACAAGAGATAGCAAACGTTGGTGAGGATACGGAGAAAAGGGAACACTTGAGCACTCTTTGTGTGAATGTAAATTGGTACAGCCATTATGAAAAACAGTATGGAGTTCCTTGAAAAATTAAAATTAGAGCTGCAATGTGATCCACAATCCCATTTCTGGGTATTATCCAATAAAAACTAAATCAGTATCTCAAAGAGCTATCTGCACGTTATTTACAATAGCCAAGATATGGAAACAATTTCAGTGACCGCCAATGCTAAATGGATAGAGAAAATGTGATACACATATAGAATGGAATATTATTCAGCCACTAAAAAGGAAGAAATTCTGCTATTTGCAACAACATGAATGAACCTGGAGAACATTATGCAAAGTCAAAAAAGCCATACATAGACAAATACTGTATAATCTCACTTATATGTGATATCTCAGAAAAGTCAAACTCAGAATGGGGAAGTAATATGGTGGTTGCCAGGGCTTAGCAGGTGGGGGAAATGGGGAAATACTGGTCACAGGGAAAAAACTTTCAGTTATAAGATGAATAAGTTCTGAGGATCCAACGTACAGCAATGGTGACTTAGTTAGAAATACTGTATTGTATACTCAAAATTTGCTGAGGGAGTAGTATTCTCATCACCAAAACAAAAGGTAACTATTTGAGGTGATGGATGTGTTAACTAGCTTGATTGTGGTAATCATTTCACAATTTACATGTACTTTAAATCATCACCTTTTACTCCTTAAATATACACAATTTTTATTTGTTAATTATACATCAACAAAGCTGGGGAGGAAAAGGTCATGAAGAATGGTTGGGGGGACATATATGCTCACTATCTTCAACATTCTGATGGTTTTGCAAAAGTATATATATGTCACATCTTATCAAATTATATGCTTTAATATTTGCAGTTTTTTATGCCACTTTTATCTCAGGTGTTTTTAAGATAGTGATGGTTATAAAATATGACCTTGATAGAATATTGTGCAGCTTTTAAAAATACCATTTATAAAGAGTATATAATGACACGGAAAATACTTATGGCACATATCATATTACAAAAGCAGAATACCTAATTACAAGTATATTAAGTTTATAACTATGTAAAACAAAATATTAAACAATAAACTAGGCATGAATAAAACTTTTTAAAGAAACACACAGGTTGTCTCTGAGAGGTGGGGCTTAAGTGTAACTTTTCTTTCCTTGTAATTTTTAATATTTTACAAATTTTTTAAATTCAGCATTTAATTTTTGTTGTAACATAAAAACCAGACAAAATAAATTTTATTTTTTTAGAAAATAAAAAAACATATAATTCTCAGGTCTCCTGTAGTACTTTTTGAAACTCCAGGTGGGAGTACAGCACCCTTGCCAATAGGAAAAGCTGTCAAACCAGAAAGGGCTGTCAGTTCTTTCCTCATATAAGCATCACTGACTCAGCTGCCCCAGGGTGTATCAGTGTAAGATATATACCTGGAGCAGGGTATACCACAGACCTGACAGGTTTGTACAGAAGGGTATGCCCACCCTTCCCTTTTTGCTCTCTGACAGCCAGTGTCAGACCGTGCCACCAGCCTCCTCAACAGAAGCTCCAAGCCATGAAGCTTCTCCTCATTGTGTTTGTCTTTCTCTTCTTTTGGGACTCAACACTGGAAGGTAAAATGGAAATCTTCCTTGGGGGGGTCCTTTGTCTAGAAGAGCAACTCCACTAAGCAAACTTGTGAATGTCCTCCCACCATGGACACTTTAATTTTCAAAGTGGAAAACCATCAAGCAGCTTCGATGTCAACAAGACCTGAGCTTGAATCTTAGCTCTCCAACTTGTTAGCTGTTTAGACAAATAGCTTTAGACAAAAGTCTGAGCTTCTCTGAACCTTGGTTTCTTCATTTACAAAATGGAAATAATAACTAACCTCAGAGTCTTGTAAGGATTAAATGGGATAATGTATAGAATATGTATACACATAATATGTACAGTACCTGACTCATGATAGTTATCATTATTTTTCATTAGCAATACCCCATCTTCTTTTGCGAATATTGTTTTGTCTATAATTCAGGAACATATCTAGTCATAATAGTCAAAATCAGCAAAGACTGATACACAATTTGTTAAGCTTTCTAATATACTGAAATTGTTTATAGTTAATTTACTATTTATAGATTCCTTTGGTAAATGGAGAAATAGATTCAGAACTGTTTGTTCCAAGAGAATTAATGAGTTTTATGTGACACTAGAAATGTCTGATCAGATGAGGTAGCAGCTAGAGAGACATGAGAGAGAGCACTGACTGGCTTCATACTCTAGCTTGACCATATCCGTTACTGACTTTAGAAATCTCATCTTGAATATTTTCTTTACTCAGAGTTAATCAGTTCAAATCCATATGTTATAGGATCCCATTTAATTTTTCATACTCCCTGAAGTATTCTCCAGGCAGATGAACCAGATTTTCAGATCATGTGACTCAATAGGCTAGATTTAAGAATCCGTAGCATCCAGGCCTCTTGAAGCTGTTGATGGGACCAGTTCCATTATGGTTTACAGCAAAGGCTTCATCACTTCTAGACAGTCAACAACTGCCTACAGTCTACAATATTTCTTTTATTGCCCTATACACTCCCAAAGCTTGCCGTTTCCATAGGAATTTCTTGTCATGTAGAGCATTACATTTAGTCTTTTCTTTTGTTCTTATGGGACAATTATCCTCCAAGGCATGATGACTTGGTAGGACATAGGGTAGTGTGTTGGCTCCAAATTTCTACAGATAGTCAAATATAGGCAATCTTTTCCTTTTAGCACCCTCTTACATATGCAAACAAGGAAACATTCAGATTTTGATGTTTCTACAGAGCAGCATATCTACAAAATTGTAAGCTCAGCTCAAATGCCTGATAACTTTCACATATCTTTTTTTCTAGACTGAAAATTCTTTAAGATTAAGGTCTATATCATACTCAAATCAACAGTACCTGGATTTATAAAAACTGGCTTGGGAATAAATAAATAATTAAATGATGAGTGAATGACTACTTGCATAGGTTACTTGATTGTTTAGAGTATATTAGCTGACCAATTTGGGCATACTTCCAAGTCACTAATTGACTTAGTCACCTCAGCTCACCATAACAAAATACCACAGACTGTGTGACTTCAACAAAATTGATTTTCTCACAGGTCTGGAGGCTGGAAGGTCCAAGATCAACTGCAAGCCAATTTAGTTTCTGACGAGAGCTATCTTTCTGGCTTGTGGGCAGCCATCTTCTCTCTGTGTCCTTCACCAATCCTATTGGATTGGGGCCCCACTCTTATTAACTCATTTAACTTTAATTACCTCCTAAAGTCTCTATGTCCAAATACAGTCACGTAGTGAGTTAAGATTTCAATATATGGATTTGGCCAGGGGGAACACAATTCAATGCATAACACTAGCTAATTTTTTTTTTAATTACAAGATCAATCACTATGATCAAGTCTCCTTGTACTTTAGTTTGGTAAAATTGGAGGGACTAGTCATTCTATAGTTCATAAAGGCCTATAGTTAGTTATATTTCCATTCATTTTCTTTCCAGGCTTGAATGTATTGTCATCAGAAATACACAAGAAATGCCGTGGAAATGGTACCTGCAGACTTGAGTGCTACGGAAGTGAAATGTTAGTCGCCCACTGTATGTTTCAGCTGGAGTGCTGTATCAAAGGAAACCCTGAGCCCTGACAAGAGAAGCCAGTGAATGACAATTAACTTGAAACTCCTTGACCCTCCCTATCTTTCACACAGCCAGGGAATTCAGATTAAACTGTAACACTGATACGCCCACGGCTGTTGGTTTTTAGAAATTTTTTTATAAGTCATCAGAATCTTATGATCTTGGATTTCAAAAGCCAAGCTGCAGCCTTCCTAAAGACAGCTAAGCTTCTCTTGAAAACAACTTAGAATATATTTTCTCACTTCAAAGCAATATCTACGGTCTCCTCAATGCCTATTTCTCTCTTTACTCATAGAAAGGATGTCTTAATTATTTATAGAGGCTTCAAACAGAAACATTTTTCTACATGTAGGCTTTACCCTACTGTTCCTCCAGCTCCCCATTCACCTTTTCTTTGAATCTTCCATCCGTAGAGAAACAGATCTGCCCTGGCCCGCTGAGGACCCCATATGTCTTTCACACAGACCACACGGGCAAGTCTTAACTGCAGGCTGGCCTAAGTCTTGGCAGAGTCTGACCCTGCAGTTCTTCTTGAAACACAAGGAGAAAGGCCATCCTGTGATGGGTTGCCATGAGGCGGGTTCTCATCCACCTCTCTGTTTTCAGGGAATGAAACATGGGACTTTCGACCTCAGTCTCTTTAGGGTTCAGCTAAAAGCTATAAGACCACCTGGCTATGTTTTAGGGTTGGCTCCTTAGCAGCAGAGTGGCCCATCACCTCTGCTATCCACCATCTGGCCCCTCTGGTTGAGTGTCATTCTGTGGGACTAGGAGTTGATAGCATGCTGATCTTGCTTTGCTGTATGGGTAAATAATAAACTATCTAAATCCATTTGGACTTACTGTTTTCTTTACCAGCCAACCTTATGGAAGCATGACAGGCAAATCTAGCAACTTCTGTTGTGGTGCTGGTTGTCCTACTGACTACTGTGATGCTGCTGAATGTCTGCCTAACTGTTCAACATCATCAACCCATATACAGATGCATGCGTGTGTGAGTTCTGCCTATTGCTGCTAAGGATGAGGGGTATGGTGGCAGAGTAGGGTCAATTCTGGTTGTGGAGCAATTTTTTTCAACTTCAATGCTGAACACAGCTTGGACTCTCTAGTGATTCTGAGATGGTGGGGCTGTAGCTGAAAAATAGCCAATTGCTGATCTGGTACAGGGCTGAGGAAATAATGATTAAGTTTTGGCCTAAAATGACACTACTGCCTTTCCAGCCAATCACTACAACTGGAAAGAGATGAAAGGACAACAGTGGGTGAGGAAGAACGAGGAGTTGTGAGGGATTCTACCCTCCCAGACACTCTTCAATCTTTGACAAAATCCAGTGTTAGTATCTTTAAGGAGGAAGGTACCAAAAATACAGTAGACTATGTGTTCCCCTCAGAGGTCCAAACTCTCCTGTGGAGTCAGTAGGGGAGATGGGTTAAATTGGAATGGAATTAGAGGTGGCCTGGAATGGTAACCATGGTTATTAAGTATCCAGAGTAAGAAATGCATCCAGACAGGGCCCAGGAAAACTATCAGACTCTGAAGGTGGCAGGGGAATCCTTACCTGAAGAGCACTGAATCTTCTGTTACTCTGGCCTTGTAACATCCTGGGTAGCCTTAGGCTTACTTCTCATTTTACTTTTTCACTTCAGACTGTCTGAAAAGCCTCTTTCTAACTGGATAAGGGGACACTGTTAGAGACCCATTAGAGAGGTGATCCCCAAAGCAAGGGAGAGAACCTGAGTTCCGTCTGTTGGAAGAATGGAATCTGGCATCTGGTTTCATCTTGAACAGACAGAACTTTCCACCGCTACCAGAAGCCACAGTAAAATGGCTCAGCCAACACTACACTGTATCTACTTTACTATTCTGCAAACCCAAACCTCTGCGTTCAGATACCCAGCCAGGAAATGAAGTCTGTTATTAAAAGTGGTAGCTGCAAACTGCTTTATTCTTTTGACATAAAGTGTGTACGTTACACGAAAACTCTCTAGCTTTTCTAGGTTTCTTTAAATATGGAACCTGAATGGAAATTGGCTAACTAGGGTCAGTCTCTGTACACTGGACATATCCAAAAGAAATTCAATTCTAAGATTCAAAGCCTTTTTAAAAATAATATTTTTACCAAATGTCTTCATAAAGCAACAAAACGTGGAAAAGTTTTGTCACAGTATAGAGCAAACTTCCTTCAAAATTCTTTCTGGATATCGCTCCCTGACGTTCCACTCATCCAGTGATGAAAACTGCATTGTCTAAAAGTGATACTTGGGGTGTCTAGAATTTGTAATAGGGATTCTGAGATGCCTCAAGGGCAAGAAAAATCTCCCTCTTTAGGGAAACTCCTTTTTACTCAAAGCTGACTTAAATAAGAAATGGAATTGCTATCCCTCGATTAGCCGAGAAACTGATCAACTAGAACTGACCCTTTAAAGATTCAAAGATCACAGCAAGAACTACAATGAGACATTTTAACCCTGCCTTCTCCTTTTGCTCAGCTTATACAAAGTGAGTCAAGATAGGGTAGAGAAAGACAATCCATTGCTTTCCCTAATGCTCTAAGGGACTACTCTCTTCACCCACTTGATTCCTGCGACCATAAGCCAAGGAGAAAGAGACATCATCATCTTTATCCCCTTCTCATATCTCACGAGATGGTGGGATGGCCCCTGTGGTTTGAACATGTCCTGTAACCAGCTATAATATAAAATGGTCATGGATGGCTTGCTTAATTAGATTGGAATCCCATAAAGAGCAGAATTTTAGTTTTCTAAGGCTTTCTAGTCTGGAACACTTTATCATTCAGGATTTGCATTTCAAATCTTGTTAGTTTGCTTAAATATTGAAAATAATTCATTTGTATATTTGTTTGAATTTGAAATTCATACTTTTCTGGGTCAACAACTATGAATTATTTGCTTTATTCCAAAGAGGGGTTCTTTCTCTTTTCCAAATTAACTGTACTTTTAAGCTTCCTTCAATTATGGAACCCAGGTCTCGCTGCATAGGCAACTTCCTTGAGTGTGAAGTTAGTTGCAGGTTTGCTGTATATGGCATTTATTATGTTGAGGTACATTCCTTCCAACCCAAATTTGTTGAGGGTGTTTAACATAAAAAGATGTTGTATTTTGTCAAATGCTTTTGTCTGTATCTATCGAAATGGTAACCTTTAATTTTATTAATTTGTTGTATCACATTTATTATTTGGGTATGTTGAACATCCTTGCATCCCAGGGATAAAACCCACTTGATCATGGTATATGATTCTTTCATTGTGTTGTAGAGTTCAGTTTCTAATATTTTGTTGAGAACTTTGTTTCTGTATTAATAGAGATATTGGTTTATAGTTTTCTTTTCTGATAATGTCCTTACCTGGCTTTGGTGTCAGAGCAATGTAGGCTTTGGGAGTGTTCCTCCTCTTCAATTTTTTGGAAGAGTTTGAGAAGGATTGGTGTTAATTCTTCTTTAAATGTTTGGCAGAATTCAGTGGTAGAACCATCTGGTCCTGGGCTTTTCTTTGTTGGAAAATTTTTGATTACTGATTCAATCTCCTTACTTATTATTGGTCAGTTCAGGTTTTCTATTTTTTCCTGATTCAATCTTGGTAGGTTGTATATTTCTAGGAACTTACCCATTTCTTCTAGGTTATCAGGTTTGTTGGCATATAATTGCTTGTGCTAGTCTCATGATCCTATGTATTTCTGTGGAATCAGTTGTAATGTCTCTTCTTTCATTTCTGATTTTATTTATTTAGTCTTCTTTTTTTCCCCTAGTCTAGATAAAAGTTTGTCAATTTTGTTTGTCTTTTCAAAAAAATAGCTCTTAATGTCAAAGAACTTTTCTATTGTTTTCTGGTCTTTTGTTTGTTTCTACTATGATCTTTGTAATTTCCTTCTACTAACTTTGGGCTTAGTGTGTTTTTCTTTTCAGTTCCTTGAGATGTAAAGTGAGCTTCTTTATTTGATATTTTTTTTATTTTTCATTTTCTTTTTCTTTTTTCTTTGCTGAGGACGATTAGCCCTGAGCTAACATCTGTGGCTGATGAGTGGTGTAGGTCCACACTCAGGATCCAAACCTGTAAACCTGGGCTGCCAAAGCACAGCATGCTGAACTTAACCAATAGGCCATGGGGTCAGTCCCACAATATTTTTTTCTTAATGTGTGGATTTATTACTATAAATGTCCCTCTAAGGACTGCTTTTGCAGCATTCCATAGGTTTTGGTATGTTACATTTTCATATTCTTTTGTTTTGTGATATCTTTTGATTTCTCCTTTAACCCATTAGTCATTCAGGAATGTGTTGCTTCATCTCCACGTTTGTAAATTTTCCAGGTTCCCTCATGTTGATTTCTAGTTTTAAGCACTGTGGTTGGAAAAGACACTTGTTATAATTTCAAACTTATTAAATTTGCTAAGACTTGTTTTGTGGCCTATTATGTGACCTATCCTGGAGAATGTTTTGTATTCACTTGAGAAGAATGTGTATTCTGCTACTGTTGGATG
This sequence comes from Equus przewalskii, assembly GCF_037783145.1. Lineage (NCBI taxonomy): Eukaryota > Metazoa > Chordata > Mammalia > Perissodactyla > Equidae > Equus > Equus przewalskii. The sequence continues at coordinate 60,449,488 of NC_091832.1, read as the reverse complement.
GAATGTTCTATCTATGTCTGTTAGGTGCAATTGGGATAATGTATGGTTTGAGGCCAATGTTTCTTTGTTGATCTTCTCTCTGAATGAGCTATCCATTGCTGAAAGTGGGGTGATTTCCTCTACTAATGTATTATTGTCTATTTCTCCCTTGAGATCTGTCAATATTTGCCTAATATATTTAGGTGCTCCAATGTTGGGTGCATATATATTGATGATCATTATATCTTCTTGATGAACTGACCCCTTTTTCATTATGTAAGGATTTTTTTCTGTCTCTTGTTGCTGTTTTTGGCTTAAAGTCTATATTGTCTGATATAAGTATAGCTACCTCCAGTTTCTTTTGTTTCCACCTGCTTGAAATATCCTTTTCCACCCTTTCCCTTTGAACCTATGTGTGTCCTTAAAGCTTAAGGGAGTCTCTCACGGCAGCATATAATTTGTTCTTGCCATTTTTTTATCCCTCCAGCAACTCCGTCCTTTTTTTTTTTCCTAAAGATTGACACCTGAGCTAACATCTGTTGCCAATCTTCTATTTTTTCTTTTTATTCTCCCCAAAGCCCCTCAGTACATAGTTGTATATTCTAGTTATGAGTGCCTCTGGTTGTGCTATGTGGGACACTGCCTCAGCCCTTTCTGGCTATTTTGTATTTCCATTGTTCCTTTTTTCTCTCTTGCTGCCTACCTTTGTGAATTGGTGATTTTCAGTGGTGGGCTTTGATTCCCTTCTTTTTATCTTTTGTGAGTCTACTATAGGTTTTTGATTTGTGGTTACCATGAGGCTTACATAAAACATCTTATAGATATAACAGTCCATTTTATCTTGGTAGCAACTTAACTTCGATCACACACAAAACTACCCTTTTACTCACCATCTTTTACGTTTACGATGTCATAATTTACCTCTTTTTATATTGTACATTAATTAAAATTATAGTAGCTATAGTTATTTTTAATACACTTTTCCTTTAACCTTTATACTATAGTTAAGTAGTTAACACAGCATCATATTACAGAATTAGAGTTTTCTAAGTCTAATTCTATATATTCCTTTACCAGTATGTTGTATATTTTTGTATGTTTTTATGTAACTAATTAGTGTCTTTTCATTTCTATTTGAAATACTCTCTTAGCATATTTTGTAAGGCAAGCCTAGTGGTGAAAAACTCCCTCAGCTCTTGTTTTTCTGGGAAAGTCTTGATTTCTCATTCATTTCTAAAGGATAACTTTGCTGGATAGACTATCCTTAGCTAGCATTTTTCTATCTTTCAGCATTTTAAATATATCATACCACTTTCTCCTGACCTATAAGTTTCTGCTGAGAAATCTACTGATAGCCTAGAAAGGGGGTTCTTTTGTATTATAATTTTTTTCTCTTTCTGCTTTTAAGATTTTCTCTTTGTCTTTGATTTTTGAAAGTTTCCTATGTGTCTTGCAGAATATCACTTTGAATTAAAATAATGGGATGATCTATTAACTTCATGAACCTGGATGTTAAGCCTCTAAGATTGAGAATTTCTCAGCTATTATATGATTAAATGAACTTTCTGCCACTTCTCCCTCTCTTCTCCTTCTTGAACTTTAATGATTCTAATATTCATTCTTTTGATGGTATCCTATACTACAGATCATGTAGACTTTCTTTGCTCTTTTTTATTCTTTTCTTGTAGTTCTCCTCTAACTGGGTTATTTCAAAGTTCTTATCCTCTAATTCACTGATTCTATCTTCCCTTTGATTTATTCTACTTTTCATGCTCTCTGTTCCATTTTTATTTCATTCATTTAATTTTTCAGCTCCAGAATTTCTGTTTGGGGCTTTTCTCATGATTGCTATCTCTTTGTTAAATTTCTCATTTTGTTTGTGTATTGTTTTCCTGATTTCACTGAATTGTCCTTCTGTTTTTTCTTGTAGCTCATTGAGTTTCCTCAAACAGTTATTTTGAATTCTTCATCAGGTAAATTGCAGATCTCCTTGTCTTTATGTTCAGTTATTAGAAAATCATTGTAATCTTTTGTGATGTCGTATTTTCTTCCTTCTTCACATTCCTTGGAGTTTTGTATCGCTGATTTCACACCTCAAGTAGCAGTGTCCTCCCCCAATTATTACTAGCAGATAGGAAATGCTTTCATTAGTCTTGCTTATATCTGAGACTTTCTCTGACTCTGTATGAATACACAAACTCTGTACTTCATATACCTTCTTCTGGCAGAATTCTTAAGGTTATATGTCTTCTCTCAATTTTACAATGCACCAGGCTGGCTGCAAGAAAACTCTTTTGTTTTCCCAAGGGTGGAACTACAGCTCAAGGTTTCTCCCTTTCCCACAGACTTTGGCTTTTTTTTTATGTGTATTCCCTGTCTACCTGAGGTCATTCTAGCCACCACCCTCAGGATCACACACAAGGAACCAGCCACAGAGTGGAGGGAAATATGGGTTTGCACTCAGAGAATTAGAGGAGCCTGCAGGCCAAGTGGCAGGATCCTCAGGTGAGGTATTCCCAATGGCTTATGAGCAGCCTTCCTGCTAGAATCCAGAATGCAGTGAGAAGGAGCCACATCCCTTTAATTCACTCTAATATTCTCTCTGCCTCTTTCCTGGTCTCCACCCTGCCCCTAGTCATGAATATTTCACTTATTACTCTGGGAGAGAGATGGGCTTCTTTAGCACATCCTGCACAGCTGCAGAAGCTGAACACTCACTTACTACTCTCTCTTTCCCTCCATGATAGAGAGCCCCAGCCTCCTAGAGCTCTCAGGACACCACTTCATGGGGAAGGTTGTTACTGGTAAAGTTCCTCTTACATACTCCATTGTGTACAAATTTGTATTTTCTTTTTTAGCTTCCAGAGTGCTGGAACCTGTCCTCTGTAAAACCTGGACTTCTACAAAGGCTTTCTTGTCCATAAGTGTCTGGTCAAGTCAGCATTCTACTGGTGTTCCCAGACCATGGTCAATGAGGGCTAAAGCTGATGAGGGCTCCTGCTTGTTCCATAGCCCAAATCAAATTTTTCTGTGTATTACCTGATGCACAGATGAGTGAGACTCCCACCCGTTCCCTTGGTGTATGGTGTTGGACTGCAATGTTATGAAATTAGAATTCAATAAAAGAAGGAAAGATGTAAATTTTACAATATGCACAAATTAAAAAACACACCCCTGAACAAGCAATGAATCAAAGAGAAATCAAAATGGATATCAAATAATAACTTCAAACAAATGAAAATCAAAACACAACATACTAAACCATATGAGATTCTGCAAAATCAGTTCCAAGAGGAAAGTTTAGCAATAAGCATCCAAATTAAGAAAAAAGAAACACCTCATATAAACAAAGTAATTTTACAATTTAAGTAATTATAAAGAAGAATAAACTAAGCTTAAAGTTAGCAGAAGGAAAAAATAACAAATATCAGAGCAGAAATAATAAAGTAGAGAAATAGAAAAGATCAACAAAACTAAAGGTTAGTTTTGGAAAGGATAAAATTGATCTTTAGCCAAACTACCAAAAAAAATGAATATCAAGTATGAAAGACAAAACATTCCAACTGATATCACAGAAACACAAAGGATCATAAGAAACTACTATGAACAATTATATATCAACAAATTGTGCACCCTAGAAGAAATGGATAAATTCCTCAGACCAAATAGCCTATTGAGAGCAAATCATGAAAAAGTAGGAAATCTGAACAGACCAATACTGAGTAAGGAGATTAAATCAGTGATCAAAAATCTACCAATGAAAAAAAGCCCAGAACCAGATGGTATCACTGATGAATTCTATCAAACCTTTAAAAACGAATTAATGCCCTACTTTTCAAAGTCTTCCAAAAAATTGAAGAGGATAAAATATTCCTGAACTCACTTTATGAGACCAGCATTGCCTTGTTATCAAAGCCAGGTAAAGACACTGCAAGAAAATAAAATTACAGACCTATATCCCTAATGAACACAGATGCAAAAATTCTCAATAAAATATTAGCAAATCAAATTCAACAGCACAAGAAAGGACCATACACCATGATCAAGTGGTATTTACTCCTAGGATGTAGGGATGGTTCAACATACGCAAATCAATAAGTGTGATACACCATAGAATGAATGGTAAAAATCATGTGATCATCTCAATCGATGCATAAAAAGTATTTGACAAAATACAGCATATTTTCATGGTAGAAACTCCTAACAAATTGGTATAGAAGGAATATACATCAAGATAATAAAGGTCATATATGATAAGCCCACAGCTAACATCATACTCAATAGTGTAAGATTGAAACCTCTTCCTCTAAGATCAAAAACAAGACAAGGGTGCCCCACCTCACCACTTCTATTCCATATAATACTGGAAGTCCTAGTCAGAGCAATTAGGCAAGAAAAATAAACAAAAGGCATTCAAACCAGAAAGGAATAAGTAAAACCGTCTCTGTTTCCAGAGGACATGATCTTATCTATAGAAAATCCTAAAGACTCCACCAAAAAACTGTTAGTGCTAATAAACAAATCCTATAAAGTTGCAGGATACAGAACCAATATACAGAAAGTAGTTGTGTTTCTATACACTAACAACAAAATATCTGGAAAAGAATAAAGAAAAATTCAATTTGCAGTAGCTTCACAAATAAGATATTTAAGAATAAATTTAACCAAGAAGATAAAAGATCTGTACCCTGAAAACTAGAAAACTTTTATGAAAGAAATTGAATAAAACATAAATAAATGGAAAGATATCCCATGTTCTTGGTTAGGAAGAATTAATATTGTTAAAATGTCCATACTACCCAAAGTCATCTATATTTAACACAATCCCTAACAAAATTCCAATGGTATTCTTCACAAAAAAATAGAAAAAAAATCCTAAAATTTATATAGAACCACAAAAGATCTCAAATAGCCAAAACAATCTGGAGAAAGAAGAACAGAGCTGGAGGCATCACACTTTCTGGTTTCAAACTATATCACTAAGCTATAGTAATCAAAACAGTATGATACTTGCACAAAAACAGACACATAGAGCAATTGAACAGAATTGAGAGACCAGAAATAAACACTTTCACTTATGGCCAACTAATATTTGACAAGGGAGACAAAAATACTCAATGGGGAAAAGGATTTCTTCAATAAATGGTGTTGAGAAAACTGGTTAAACCCATGCAAAACAATGAAACTAGACTCCTATCTTACACTACTCACAAAAATTGACTCAAAATGGATTAAAAATATAAGTGTAAGATCTGAAACCATAAAACTCATAGAAGAAAATATAGAGGAAAAGCTCCTTGACATTTGTTTTGGTAATGATTTTTTGGCTATAACCCTGAAAACACAAAGCAACATAAGTAAAAATAAACATGTGTGATACTAAGAGCTCCCGCACAGCAAAGGAAACCATCAACAATATGAAAAGGCAATCTACAGAATGGGGGGAAATATTTGTAAACCATATATCTGATAAGTGGTTAATTTCCACAATATATAAAGAACTCATACAACTCAACAGCAAAAATTAATAATAATAATCAGATTTAAAAATGGGCAAAAGACCTGTCTAGACATTTTTCCAAAGAAGACATACAAATGACCAACAGGTACATGAGAAGATGCTCAACATTGCTAATCACTAAGGAAATGCAAATCAAAACCACAATGAGACATCACCTCATATCTGTTAACAATGGCTAGTATACAAAAGACAAGAGATAAGTGTTGACAAGGATGTGGAGAAAATGGAATCCTGTGCACTATTGACAGGAAAGTAAACTGGTATAGCCACTATGGAAAACAGTATGGAGGTTCCTCAAAAAATTAAAAATATTACTACCATATGATCTAGCAATCCCTCTTCTGTATATATAACCAAAGGAAAAGAAATCAGGATCTTCAGGTGATAGCTTCACTTCCATATTCATTATAGTATTTTTCACAAGAGCCAAGATATGGAAATAACATAAATGTCTCTCTACAGGTTAATGGATAAAGAAGATACAGTATATATATATACACATATGTATATATATATAATGGGATATTATTTAGCCATGATAAAGAGGAAATCCTGCCATTTACGACAGCATGGATAGAACTTGAAGACATTATTCTAAGTGAAATAAGTCAGACAAAGAAAGGTAAACACTGTATGATATCACTTATATGTGGAATATCTAAAAGCTGAACTCATAGAAACAGAGAGTAGAGTGATGGTTGCAGAGGCTGAGGAGTGTGGTTAAGGGGATCTGTGAGTTAAAGTATACAAACTTCCAGTTATAATATGAATAAGTTCTGGGGATCTAATGTATATCATGGTGACTATAGTTAACAATACTGTATTGTATACTTGAAAGTTGTTGAGAGTTAAATGTTTTCACCACAAAATAAAAATGGCAATTATGTGAGGTGATGAAGATGTTAACTAACCTTATTGTGTAGTCATTTTGCTACATATATTCGTACCAAATCATCACTTTGCACACTTAAAATACACAATGTTTATGTTAATAATATCTTGATAAAGCAGGAAAAAACTCAACAACAAGAAACGAACAACCCAATTAAGAAATGGGACAAAGCCCTTAACAGACACCTCACCACAGAAGTAGAGAAGCAAATAAGCATATGAAAAGATGCTCCACATTATACACCATCAGTTAATTGCAAAAAGAAAAACAATAATGAGATACCACTACACATCTATTAGAATGACCAAAATCCAGAACATTGACAACAGCAATGCTGGCAAGATTGTGAAGTAACAGAAACTCAAATCATTGCTGGTGGGAATGCAAAATAGTACAGCCACTTGGAAGACTGTTAGGGAGTTTCTTAAAAAACTAAAAATACTCTGATCATATGATCCAGCTATCATGCTCATTGGTATTTACCCAAAGAAGTTGAAAATCTATGTCCACACAAAAACCTGCATACATGTTTATAGCAGATTTTTTATAATTGCCACAACTTGGAGGCAACCAAAATATCCTTCAGTAGATGAATGGATGAGTAAACTATGGTACATCCACAATCAGATACATTCAGCACTAAAAAGAAATGACTCATCAAGCCAAGAAAAGACATGGAGGAAAGTTAAATGCATATTACTAAGTGAAAGAAGCCAATCTAAACAGGCTGCATACTGTATGATCTAACCATATGACACTCTGAAAAAGGCAAAGCTATGGAGACAGTAAAAAGATTAGTGGTTTACAGGCGTTAAGGGTGAGGGAGGAACAAATAAGTGGAGCACAGAGGATTTTAAGGGCAGTGAAAACACTGTATGATACTGTAATGATGGATATATGTCAATATACATTTGTCCAAACCCATAGTATGTACAAAACTGAGTGAAGCCTAAGGTAAACTACAAACTTTGGGAGATGATGTGTCAAGCAGATTCATCAGTTGTAACAAATGTACCACTCTGGCACACGATGTGCATATGTGGAAGCAGGGAGCATATGGGAATCAGTGTACCTTCTGCTCAATTTTTCTACGAACCTAAAACTGCTCTAAACAATGTCTATTAAAATACAAAAAACATAAGGAATAAGTTACTGATATATGCTGCAAGATGGATAAAGCTCAAATGCATTAGGTTAAATGAAAAAGGTTAAATGAAAAGCCAGATTCAACTGGCAACATTCTATGTGATTCTATTTTAACGACTTTCTGAAAATGGCAAAACTATAGGGACAGAAAATAGATCAGTGATTTCCAGGAGCTGAGGGTAACAGGACAGGTTTTTTGCAAAGGCATATGAAAGAACATTTTGGGATGACACAATTGCTCTATATGTTGGTTGTGGTGTTGGTGACAGACAAATTCAGTTGTCTACTTGTCTGTCAAAGCTTAAAGATGGATACACTAAAAGGGGTTGTTTTTACTCAATGCATATTATCCCTTAAGGAAAATGAGTAAAAAGGCATAAAGTTTGTAATTTAAAAAAAGGAGTAGGAGCCAAAAAATAAAAGCCTCACAAAAAAATGTTAATAAAATAAATTTAAATTTAAATTTAAAAAAAAAGTAAGCCTATCTTATTTGCAGATGACATGATTGTTTACATAGAAGATCATAAGACTTAATCAGAAATATTAGAATTAATAAGTGAGTTTAGCACAGTTATAGGAGGCAAAGTCATTATGAAATAAATTGTATTTTTATATGCCAGCTGCAAAAAAATTGAAAATGAAATTAAAAAGACAATTCCACTTACAATAGCATCAAAAACATAAAACTCTTGGAAATACTTTTTTTAAATATGTGCAACATCTCTTCACTAAAAACCATAAAGCATTGCAGCAATAAATAAAAGAAGACCTAAATGGAGGGATATACTATTTTCATGACTTGGAAGATTCAATACTATTTATGTGTCAATTCTTTCTAAAATGATCTGCACATTCAACACAATCCCAGCAGACTTGTCATAGAAACCAAAAAATTGACTCTAAAATTGGTATCAAAATGCAAACAATCTAGATTTTAAAGTGATATTGAGACAGAAGAACCAAGCTGCAGACCTATCACTGTATAAGTTAAAGAGTTACTAAAAAGCTATATTAAGAAAGGCAGCATGATCATGTTTAAGGACTGATTAATAGATTAACGGAACAGAATAGAGAATCCAGAAATCAACCAACTTTTACACAGTCATTTGATTTTGCAAAATTTTGCCAAGGATATCCAGTGGGAAAAGGACAATCTTTTCAAAACATGCTGCTGCAACAACTTAATATTCATATAGAAAAAAATAAATATTTTCCCCTACGTCACACTATACTCAAAATTAATTCTAGATGGATCATAAAAGTAACATAAAAGCTAAGGTCACAGAAGAACAGAGGAGAATATTTTTGTTACTTGAGGGTAGGCAAAGGGTTCTTAGAACACAAAAAGTGATAACTATAAAAAGAAAAACATTGACAAATTTGACTTCAACAAAATTTAAAACTATCAATCATCAAAACACATCACTAAGAAAAAAAATAAGAAACCAGGGATTAGGAACTCAATAATAGAAAGACAAAAAGAAAACCCAATAAAAATGGGCAAGAGATTTGAACATACTCTTGACAAAAGTAGTATCAAAATTGCCAAGAATCACATTGAAACATGTTGGAAGGTCATCAGGAAAATGCAAACTACCACAATAGTGAGATACCCCTGCATGTACACACTGCAACGGCTAAAAATAAAACAGGCTGACAACACCAACTATTAGCTAAGATGTGGAGAACGTTGAACTCTCATACATTATTAGTAGAAGTGTAAATGTACAACTTTGGAATGTACCACTTTGGAAAAAGTTCTCAAGTTTTCTTTTAAAATTCAATATACATCCATACAATAAACTATTTGGCAACTTAAAAATAAAATACTGATACATGCTGCAACCTGGATGAACCTTGGAAAATCTTATGCTAAGTAAAGGAAGCCAGTCAAAAAAAACACGTATCATATGATTTCATTTATATAAAACCTTCAGATCAGGCAAATCAATAGAGACACAAAGTAAATGAGTGGTTTCCTAGGACTGACCTGGGATAGAAAGAAATAAAGAGTCTTATGGGTTAAGTTGTGTTTCCTAGAATTTATATTTTGAAGTCCTAACTCCCAGTACCTCAGAATGTGACTTTCCTTGGAATTAGAATCATTGCAGATGTAATTTGTTAAGATGAAGTCATTAGGAGGGACCCTAATCCGGTATGACTGGTATCCTTATAAAAAGGGAAATTTGGACACAGACGTACACACAAGGAGAACGCCATGTGAAGATGAAGGCAGAGACCTACAAGCCAAGAAATACCAAAAATTTCCTACAAACCACCAGAAGCTCTGAGAGAGATGGAACAGATTCTCTCTCACAGCCCTCAGAAGAAACTAACCCTGCTAACACCTTGATCTTGCACACAGCCTCGAGAACAACGATACAATAAATTTCTGTTGTTTAATCCGCTCAGCCTGTGTTACCTTGTTCTGGCAGCCCTGGCACACTAATCCAGGTTTTGGTACTGGGAAATGGGACGTTGCTGTAACAAATATCTAAAAATTTGGAAGTGACTTGGGAATCAGATAATGAGTGGAGATTGGAAGAATTTGGGGGTGCATGACAGAAAGAGTCTAGATTGCCTTGAGGCAACCTAGGAGAATGTTAGTAGAAATATGGACATTAAAGGATATTCTAGGGAGGGCTCAGAGAGAAAAAGAGATCTATAGAGAAAGATTCTATCATCTTAAAGAATACATATAGCACCACAAACAGAAGTTTAGAAATAATGAATGTAGTTCTAATGAGATCTCAGATGCCAATGAGGACCACGTTATTGGAAGCTGAAGGAAAGGAGATCCATAAAGTGGCAGAGGATTTGACTGAATTGTGTTCTGGTAAATGAAAAGTAGAACTCAGGTATTTAGCTGAGGATATTTCTAAGTAAAATTGTGAAAGCATGGCTTTGTTTCTCCTTGTTGCTTATATTAAATTGCAAGAAGAGAGAAAAAAATTGAAGAGGGAATTGTCTAGAGAAAAGGAAGTGGAACTTGAAGATTTAGAAAATTATCAGCTTATCCATCTGCAAAAAATGAGAAAGAGTTCTCTGGGGAGAACTCTAAGGGTGAAGCTGGACAACCTTTGCTAAACAGATTAGATGTGTGACTTGTGGATCAAATCAGTCATCTCAACGGAAATGCTGTCAGCTTGAACTGAAGGGGACATAGACAGAGCAAAACGAAGAAAGGCTGTAGGACTTCTGGGATTCTACAGGCGTGAAATGGATGGATAGAGCCTTCAGCTGTGAACAAGTGTTAACCTTCAAGAAAAGAGAAGAACAACCTTGAAGTGTATTCAGAAGCCAGCAGTGCTACCACTGCCAACACAGGCCCAAAGGGCACAGGCCCAGAAGACAGGGCCACCACCCCCGTAGGCCTGGAGGACAGAGCATCAAGGCAAAATGGATTATTCTCAAGCCTTCAAATTGAATGGAATTCGCCCTGCTTGGTTTCAAACGTGCATAGGACCTATGACCACTCTCTTCCTTCCAATTTCTCCCTTTGTATATCCCATGCCTGTCCCACCATTGTATTTTGGAAGCAGATAACTTGCTGTATAGTTTCACAAGTTCATAGATGGAGAGGAATTTTGCCTCAAGATGAACTATATCCCAAGTTTCACCCATACCTACTTTAGATGATATTTAGATGAGAATTTGAACTTAAGAGTTGATGCTGGAATGAGTAATGACTTTTGGGTATGTTGGGTTTGGATGAATGTATTTTGCATGTGAAACAGACATGAATTTTGGAGAGGCCAGAAGGTAGACTATTATAGGTTGAATCATGTCCCCCCGAAAATCTATATGTTGAAGTCCTAACACCCAGTACTTCAGAGTGTGACCTTATTTACAAATAGGGCTGTTTCAGATGTTAAGAAGAGGTCATTAGGGTGGTCCTTTATCCAATATGACTAATGTTCTTATACAAAGGAGAAATTTGGACAGACACATGAACACAAGGAGAACACCATGTAAAAATGAAGGTAGAGATCAGGGTGATACTTCCATAAGCCAAGGAATGTCAGCAAACCACCAGAAGCTAGGAGAGAGGCTTGAAACAGAATCTCTCACAGATCCTCTCCTTCTGAAGGAACCAACCCTGCTGACATCTTGCTCTTAGACTTATAGCCTTCAGAACAATTATACAATAAATTTCTATTGTTTATAGAAAGCCACCTGGTTTGTGGTACTTTGTTGTGGCAGCCCTGGGAAACTAACACAAGGAGTGACTGATACAAATTTCTTTGGGGAATGATGAAAATATTCTAAAATTAATTGCAGTGATGGTTGCACAACTCTGTGACTAGACTAAAAAACGTTTAATTGTCCAAGTTAATGGGATGAATTTTATGGTATTATGGAATGTGAATTATATATCAATAAAATTGTTTAAAAAGAAAATTAAACATACAGCTACCCTATGATGGAGAAATTCCACCCATAGGTATATACCCAAGAGAAACAAAAGTTTATCATCACAAAAAGATTTGTACAAGAGTGTTTACTGAAGCTTTATCATGATAGACGAAAAGTAGAAACAGCCAAGAAGTGGATTAAGAGGAGAATGGATAAGCAAGATGCACTAAAGTCATACAATAGAATGCTACTCAGCAATAAAAAGGAGTGGACTATATACACAAGAAAAATCATAGAAGGACCTAAAAATATTATCTAAGTGGAGGGAAAATCCTTACACAACAGAATACAGACTCTAACAATACCGTCTCTATTAAGTTCTAGAGGGGGCCGGCCCCGTGGCCAAGTGGTTAAGTTCGCTCACTCCATTTTGGTGGCCCAGGGTCTCGCTGGTTTGGATCCTGGGCATGGACACAGCACCGCTTGTCAAGCCATGCTGAGGTGGCGTCCCATATGCCACAACTAGAAGTACCCACAACTAAAAATACACAACTATGTACCGGGGGGCTTTGGGGAGAAAAAGGAAAAATAAAATCTTTAAAAAAAAAAAAAACTTCTAGAATAGGCAAACTGAACTGATGGCTAATATAAAACATAACAAGGGCTGGCCCTGTGGCCTAGTGGTTGAGTTTGGCGCATCCCACTCTGGCAGCCCAGGTTCACAGGTTCAGATCCCTGGCATAGCCTATACCACTCATCAAGCCATGCTGTGGCAGTGACCCACATATAAAATAGAGGAAGATTGGCACAGATGTTAGTTAGGACCAATCTTCCTCAGCAAAAAAGAAAAAAACATAACAGCAGCTGCTGCTCAGAAAATAGAAAGTTGGTGGCAGATACCAGCTGCAAAAGGGTATGAGGGAACTTTCTGGAGTGATGTAAATATTTGATATCTTGATATGGTTTAGATTACATAGGTATATGGATTTGTCAAAGCTCTTCAAATGGTACACTTACAATCTATGCATTTAATTGTATGTAAATATGTTTTCAAAGCAAAAGGAAACTCTTGAACTCTAATACCACGCTGAAGTAGTTCAGGACAAGTGTACTGATAGCTGTACATTACTTTGAAATGCATCCAAAAAATTGGATGGATTGGTGGATATATTTTTTTACATCCATAGAAATAAGTTCTTTGTCTGCAGCTGGAGGGCTGGGATATTGGCCTTAATCCATTGACATAAGTTCAGTTGTCTGTGGAAAAGGGGATGAAAAGGAGAAAATTTTTGTGAAGATTCCTGAAAGGAGAGAGGAATGTGGAGTCAATAGAATGGTATCTCTTTCCCTTCCAGGCCACATAAACATCTGCCTGAGTCCTATGCAGAAAGAGATTGCAGGAAGTAGCAAAAAAAGTTGTTTTCAAAAGGAACTCCGCGAGACCTGAGACCATGAGCAGCATTGATTTGATGCCTAGGTGATGAAAAAAATATAGAACAGTGGTATTTACCTAGCTCAGCCTGGCTCAGTGAATCCTGCAGGGAATGTGGTAGCCCTTTCTTTTGCCCCAAAGAATAGGGCAGCACCAACCCCAGTGGCAGCTATAGAGAGAAGATCTCACCTTCCAGTCAAATTCCTAGTAGCAGAAACCAACACAAGGACCCAAACAAGAAAAGCATGAAAAAAAATTTAGGGAGGTCACATAAGACATATCCAAGGGCTCTCAGCAGTAAATGAGTGATTTGAGGTAGACAAGATGAGAAAGCACAACCCAGTACAATTATAACTCCGTTGCTATTCAGAGGCTTGATGAAACTCATGTATCATAGATGGCTACTAAGTTAGAAAAATTAAGACTAGCCTCTTTTAATCTACTGTATTCCACAAACACATACACACCAAATGAGCCCAAAATGGCAAACACTAAAAAAAGAAGAAAAGAAAGGGCTCTGTTTTTTTATTGTAGTAGATAAGACAGGAACCACCTACCTAAGTAGTACTACCTACTCTCCCCACCTGAGCAGGACACTCTCAGAATAGATGTAGATGATGGCAGGAGTGATGGTAATGACCTTGAAACATGACTTGGCTGTGTATATAATCGCCATTGAGCTTTTCATAGAAGAGCCAAACGAGTCTGGTTCAGTCTTAGGATGTAATCTGCACAGGATGGGTGCTTCACCCATCACAGCAGTCAGTGTTTGTTTAAAGCTCCAAACTTTGATAGTGTCCTCCACCAGGAGTTTCCCCATCAGGAGCAAATCAGTGCTTCCTATCCCCGTCATACTAGAAAAACCGTTTCTCTCTCATTGGCTTAATTCTTCCTAAAACCTATTCAAAAAAGAAGGGACCCGAATCATTATTAACTTGAATAATTTATCTTCCTTATGATGATGAAATTTAATAATATTTAAGAGTCGAAACATTTTATGGCCTTGTCAAACAAAACAGTACAAAATTTCTCTAACTGAACATTGTAAACTACAACACACTCCATATTTAAACTTAAATATTTTCTTTTTTCTAATTTTTATTTCTGTTTTTATAGCAGTAACATTGGATTATAACATTAAATTTAAATATTTTCAATACAAATTTTACTTCATTCTGTCCAATGTCAAAAAATGAGTGTTCCTGAGGAGGATCCCAAGTAGAAAAAGTTAGACAATCTAACACAAAAGTGGATGAAAGTCTTGAACAGGTATATCACAAATAAGGATATAATAAGGATATGTAAATAGCCACTACACATGTGAAAAAGTGCTCAGCTTCATTAGGCATCAGTGAAATGCAAATTATATCACCATATGCCATCACTTTATACCCTCTAGAATGGGAAAAAAAGGCAGAAAATATTAGTTGTGGAAAAGGACATAAAGCAACAGGACCTCTCAGACACTAGGTGCGAATATAAATTGCTACAGCCAAATTGGAAGACAATTTGACGATATCTACTAAAACTGAACATACACGTGGCCAAATTCCACTTCCAAGTACATACCAACAGAAATACTTGCATATAAGCCTCAAAAAACATGTATAAGTATGTTTATCACAGCACTATTTAAAAGATCCCAAAACCAGATACTACACAAATAACCATCTAAACTAGAATATTCACATAAATTGTGGTATATTCCCCGATGTAATACTATGCAACATTGAGAATGAATAAACTACAATTACATCAAACAACAGAAATAAATGTCATAAAAATGATTTAGCTTAAAAGAAGCCAGACACAAATGAATATCTACTGTATGATTCCATTTATGTAAAGCTCAAAACCAAGTACCAAGATTTATGCTATTTAGAAGTCAGGGTAGAGATTATCCTTCATGGAGTAGCGAGTGGTAGTGACTGAGATATTGTAATATTCTTTTTTTCATCTGGGTGCAGGTTCCATAGGTGCATTAAATTTGTGAAATTAATGTCGCTTATGATTTGTACTTTTTTGATTGTATGGCATACTTCAAAAAAAGTTTTTAGGAAATTTTTAATAAGGAATAAGTTAAAAGAAAAGAACAATACTGATGACAAAGAATTATCCAAAAGATTATTTCCAAAGGAGAGACAATGCATGCTTCTGAATAAAGAGAAACACAGCAGACACAGAAACACTGATTGGCTAAAGCCTTCGTTTTAATGGAATGATGCAACTGAGGAGGATCTGGGTACCCAGAGGAAATCAGCAGGAACCTCAGATACCACTATTTCCCAACCAGTGGAGGTAAATCCTTTGCGCTAATACAACACAGAGTTGCAGTATCACACAAAATATGGTATACTTCTTTTTTTGCACATGATCTCTTGCAAACACCTTTCAATCGCCAGCATGTAGAATAGATTCTTCTTATGTACATATTTAATCCACTTCTAACTGCCAACAAAAACAAAGGTAAATGTACAATGTCCTACAGGGTCATGATGCCATAGATAAATTAGATTGAAGTGTATATTTTATAACTTATTAATGGCAAATTGGATAGGATCAAAACATCTCAGTCATGTTATGGCTAGATACCCCTTTTTCAGTTGCTCTTAAGTTATTTTCCAGAGACCCTATTATGAGTCATCAGTTCCCATGGTCCCCACTTACACAAATCACTAACCAACCATGTGCAGGTAACAGAGTTCAACAGATACAGCTTGGGACTATTTGCTGTGGAAAGAATATTTAGAACTCAGAGTAGTCCCAGGAGTTGCAGAGGCCCCATACCAGGAGGCTTGCAGGGTCTGGGATAGCACCAAGTCAGTCTGAGGTTATCAAAGTGTTGGCTTGAAGAAGGAAAGGTCACTAACCTAGAATTACAGAAGCCCATGCTTCTAGCCCTGCATTCCTAATAACTTTCTATGTGACTTTTAACCAAATGCGCTACTACCTGCCTTGGCTTAATCACAGGGTACTTGAAAACATCCAATGGGATAATGAGTGTGAAATGGTTTGAAATACCTGAAACACATATCTAAATCCAATGCTGGTCTTTTTCCTAACCTTAAGACCTGGGCACTTCTGGAAGCTGAGGGGTGGGGTAGAAGTGGTAGGAATGCAGTTTAAGAGGGTGAGGGTGGCTCTGAGTCACTGTAATAAATTACCCACCTTCGTGTGCTAAGCCTTAACAGTCTCTCCACCCAGCCAGCCCAGGGACTACCTATTGGGCCTTTGTGGTGTGAGAACAATCAGTGTGGTATGACCAAAGGCTATTGGGAAGCAAAGTAGCGTGCTGTGTACCTGTTAGCCCTGGAACACCTCTCTGAGACAAAGGAGTCCAGTGGAGACACAGTGCAAAGTGTGATGCCAAGGGTAAAAGATTTATGCAGATCCCAGAAAACCACAAGCAAAGCAGTTTTTGAGAACCTCCATTTTAGTGACTTAAGTGGACCCTTCTCAGTGTTATCAAGTTGCTGGCTTCTGTCCAGTGGATGTAAATTCCAACTGTACGAACTGATGTTCCATAGGATCCCGTGATGCTATGAGTTAATATATTTGAACAACCAGCTTTGTTTGCTGATTCTTTTCAGCATCAAATTTGCCTTGGTTTCTAAATGTGTGAAAAATAATCTGGGTAATTGACAGGAGTGCAAGTTCTAAGAGTCCTAAAGGAACGGCTTCCTTCCCAGCCCCAAATCCTACCTGTCCTCCAAAGGTCTCATGCTTTTGCTCTACCCCACTTTTGCCAGTAACATTAATCCAACTTTCCCTTCAAACCTCACAGACTCCCTGGACCAAAATCCAGAACGAGTGTCTTCTCTGGAGACACTTCCTGTTATGTGTTCCTAGCATCTACTCTCCATTCCCTGGAGCAGCCCAAAGTGTCCATCTCTACTCACATCCCTCCCTGTTTCAGCTTCCTTTGTCCAAGCCCTGCCTCCTTCTCACTCTTATAGAACCTCACTCCCTCTCTCCCTTCACTGTGCCTAATTTCACAGCGATGGGAATTCCATTTTACCTGGTGGAACATAGGAGAGCAAGACAAGGATCACAAGGACCGAGAGTAAGCTCCTCATAGCTGAACCAATCAGCAAAAAGACAGCTGAGAGGCAAGGGAGAGTCACTCTATATGTAGCTCTCAAGAGATGAGGAACTGCGTGGCTAGTGAACCTTTTAGGAACAAGAACATCTGCTTGCTCCACTGAGCAGTCCAATGAACTAAAGGTCTGACTTTGAACGTAACATCTCACCATTAAAATACACTTCCCTTCCCAAGTGCCACTTGCATGCTGGCAACTGAATTCACACTGTGTGAACAACCCTATTCTAGGTCTTGGTAGGGTACTGTGTATGTATCTTTGTACCTTCATTGTACATCCATTTAACAAATGCCTATAGTGTGAACAGAACTGTAAGGCTACCTTGTGTAGTTGATAAAGTGTTTTCAATAGTTGTTTCCAATCTCTCTCTCTCTCTTCTCTCTCTCTCTCTCTCTCTCTCTCTCTCTCTCTCCACACACACACACACACACACACACACACACACACCCAGGTAGATATTATTCTCCCATTTTAAAAGCAAAGAACATAAGGCTCAGGTGGAATAAATGACTTTCCCAAGTTCACACAGATTGTAAATGTCAGCAACATAACTCATACATACATTTTCCTGACTCCTGTATGCAGAAGAATTAAAGGATGGCCGGCCCAGTTCTAGTGTACCTGCAATCTATTTAGGGAAATAAGATGTTCCCAAAAAGCATGATCAAATCCCTATAACACCATCAACATGAGTCTGGAGAGCACACTGAGTCTTACAGCTCCCCACTGAGCAGCTGGTACATGCCAGACCATGTGGAATAGACAAAGAATTTATGATAGAACTCTCGGCTTTGAGGGACTGAAGGTCAACAGAGCTTGACAGTTTACAAAGTGTTTTAAGCTTTACAAAAGCTCTATCTGATATTGTATGAATAATATAGAACCCAGAATTAGACAACCTGAGTTCTGATCTTGACTCAGCTTGATGAGCTTTCAATAAAGCACTTGCTTCACCTCTCTAAATGTCAGTTTTCTCACCTGTAAAATAGGTTGCACACCATCAGTGCTACCTATCACAAAAGCTTGTTATGAGGTCAAATGAAGCAATTATTGTGAAAAGTCCTTATAAAATGTATGTTTACCAGGCTATCAGACCATATAACAGAAGAAGACACTTAAAAATAGAGGTGGTAGAGGTAGTACTCCTCCAACTAGAAAGTGGAAGAGCCAGTACAGGAGCCAATTCTTTCATCACACTGACCTGTGTTTTTTTCATCATATAAAATATATATGCAGTTTGTGATGTCGTTGAGATTACATATCTGTGGAAGGCTCATAAAAGGACTGCAGAACAAAAAATCAATAAGTAGAGAAAGAGTGGAATACATGAGTTTGGAGGACCCCAAAGGGATATTTCAAGTGAGCACAAGTACACTGAGGGACACACCCCTGAGGACTACTTTCTAACCTGGAGCATTAGGTACAGCCAGATCTGCATTCTTTCACCTCATCTGGCTCTGATCTCCTCTTATCCAACAAACCTCCTTGGCCCTCAACTCTACTCCTTCCAATGTTCCCTCCAGAACCCCAATTCCTTCTACTTTACATTTTCTCCCCAGCACACCCTTCCACTTCTGTGTCCCAGTGAAATGCTGAGTTCTCCTCTGAGGAGACTGCTTCCTAGCAGCACTTGGTGATTGGAGGCTGTTCATCTGCTGAGACTCCACACACCATGGGACAGACAAGCAGCATTTCACAATCTTGTAACAGTCCCATGCTATTTACAGAACAATATCAGACATGATCCTGATACATCCTTTCCCTCACCCCACCCACATTGAATTGTTCATGAAATCTTACCAATTCTACCTCCAAAACATAGCTCACACTCATCCGTTTCTTGCCATCTCCACCACCACCACACAATTTAAGGCATCACCATCTGACACTAAACTAATTAAATGACCTCCTAACTGGTCACCCAGATCATTTTTACATATTTACCATTCATCATTCTTGCAGAAACCAAAATGACCTTTATAAAACTGAAATTGGATCATGCATTTTCCCTGTGTAAAAGCTTTCATTGGCTTTCTATTGTGCTAAAGTAGAAACTGCTTATATAGATGACAAGGTCCAGCCTGATCTGGCCTGTGGTTGCCTCTCCCAGACCAACTCCTCTCATTCGTCCACTCACTCACTGTATTCCACTCTACTGGATTTTACTTTTCTCAAACATGCTCACCTCAAAGCTTTCACATATGCTGTTCACACCTCCTGGAAATCTGCATCACCCTCTCCCAATCTTCACCTAACATTTACTCATTTCAAAGGATAGTATCAGTCTCTTCCACAGAATGAATTTTCCTCAACGTTCCCCACCTAAATTATATTCCCCCTCATTAATTTCTCTCATAGGATCTTTTTTCATCATTAGCTGTTACAATTGGAGCACTAAAATATTGGAATTCTATACTTCTGTGTTTATGTTTTTCTTGATTTAATATTTTCTTCCTCCACTTGACCATAAGCTCAATGAGAGCATGAACTATCACTTACAAATGACATCATATCAACTAAATCCAAATTTTTTCTAGAACACTGTACTAGTTTCCTAAGGCTGCAATAACAAAGTACTACAAATTGGGTGGCTTGAACAAAAATATATTGTCTCACAGTTCTGGAGGCTAGAAGTCTGGAATCAAGTTGTCTGCAGAGTTGGTTCTTTCTGAGGGCTGTGAGAAAATGATCTATTCCAGACCTCTCTCTTAGCTTCTGGTAGTCTCAGGCATTCCATGGCTTACAAATGATGTTCTCCCTATGTCTTCACATTTTCTTCCCTCTATATGTGTCTCTGCCTGTGCCCAAATTTGCCCTTCTTATAAGGACATAGTAATATTGGATTAGGACCCACTTTAACGACCGCATCTTAACTTGATCATCTGCAGAGACCCTATTTCTGCATAAGGTCACATTCACAGGTACTGGATGTTAGGATTTCAACATCTTTTGGGGAAAACAATTCAACTCATAACAAGCATTAACCTTCCATCTTCCTGGGTAATATCTATGATCCCAACGACATCACACAATTTTTTTTCTATAACATTAATTGTTATTTTTTCCTCCACCATACTACACAGAAGAAAAGCCATCCACTGAACTGCTTCTACTCCTGCGTTTCTGAAAGCCACTGGAGAACATCACACAATCCTGCAGGCAGACTGAGTTTAGAAATTACGTCATTCCTTTGACATATCCTAGTCAATCTCAGATGCTATTTGACCTCACTACCCACCACAACCCATTTTCCATTCAGCAGATTATTTTGCTTTCTATTTCAAAAAGAAAATAGAAGTTAGAGGGTTACAGGGTTAACCCCATAGTAAAACCACCTATATCATGAAATAGAACTTTGAAGCCACCCCACAAACCCCTCCATATGCACCCATCTCAATCATAATCCCCCCATGTTACCACTAGCCTAAGTTTTATTGTAATCATGTCCTTGAATTTCTTTATGGTTTTATCACCCAATAGTGCATTCCTACAAATTAAAATTTCGTCTTCCCATTTTTTATTTGGTATGTCTTTTTGGCCTCTTTTTATCTATGCATTCTTCCTCCTGCTCTCTTACAATTTATCTGTTGAAGAACCTAGGACAGTTGAGCTGCAAAGTTACCCACAACCTGGATTCTGCTTATTGAATACCCACTCATGGTGCAGTTTAACTCATACCTCTGTCCTCGTATATCCTGAAAATTTATAGCTAACTCCAGAGGCTTCATCAGACCCAGGTTCCATCTCTTTAGAAAGAGTATAAGTTTTCTTGTGTCTTTTCATCAGAAGGCTCACAATATCTGGTTCTCTCTCTTTTTTGTGCTTTCAGTAACCATTGATACTCAATGCAACCATTGATACTCACCACCTGGATCCATTAATTGATCAAGGATTGCAAAAGGGTGATATTCTAATTTTCAATGGCATTTTTTTACAGAAATGGAAGAAACAAATTCTAAAATCTGTGTGCAACCACAAAAGATCCCAAATAGCCAAAGCAATGCTGAGAAAAAACAAAGCTGGAGGAATCACACTTCCTGATTTAAAACTACATTACAAAGCTATAGTGATCAAAATAGTATGGACCTGGCATAAAAATAATCACATGGACTATTGGAACAGCATCAAGAGCCTAGAAATAAACCCATGCATATACAGTTAACTAATATTTCACAAGGGAGCCAAGAATACTTAATGAAGAAAAGGTCATCTCTTTGATAAATGGTGCTGGGAAAACTAGATAGTCATATGTAAAAGATGAAACTTACCTCTGTCTTATACTACTCACAAAAATTAACCCAAAATAGGTTAAAGACTTAAACGTAAGACTTGAAATCATAAAACTTCTAGAAAAAAAAACAGGGAAAAAATCTTCCTCACATGGGTTTTGGCAAAGATTTTTTAGATCTGACACCTAAAGCACAAGCAAAAAAGTTAAAAACAAGTGGGACTACATCAAATTGAAAAACTTCTGTGCAACAAAGGAAATGATCAACAAAATGAAAAGGAAACCTACAGAATTGGGAAAAAATATTTGCAAGCTACATATTTGATAAGGGGTTAATATCCAAAGTATATAAGGAACTCATACAACTCAATAACAAAACAAAAAATCAAATAATCCAATTAAAATATGGGCAAAAGACCTCAATAGACATTTTTCCAAAGAAAACAGTTAAATTGTCAACAGGTATGTGAAAGGTAGCCAACATCACTAATCACTAGGGAAATGCAAATCAAAACCACAATGAGATATCACTTCATACATATTAGAATGGGTATTATCAAAAAGACAAAAGACAACAAATGCTGGTGAGGATGTGGAGAAAAGGGAATCCTCAAAATGTACAAGCTTCCAGTCACAAGGTAAATAAGTTCTGGGGATGTAATGTACAACATGATAACTATAGCTAACAATACTTTTTTGTGTATTTGAAATTTGCTAAGAGAATAGATCTTAGAAGTTCTCATCACAAGGGAAAAAAATTGTAGCTATGTCAGGTGATGGATGTTATCTAAACTTGTGCTAATCATTTTGCAATATTTACATACATCAAATCAATATATTGCACATCTTAAACTTGTACAATGTTATACATCAATTATATCTCAATAAAACTGGGGTGAGGGGGCAAAATCTAAGCAGCAGGCAGATTAACCAAAATTTCTCAAGAGGATAAGAATTTGATTTACAGAATGTTAAAGATGACCTTAGAGTTCAACCTCCCCAGTCCCTTTATTTTGGATACTGAAAGCAACTGTCAAGCTCACA
The DNA here is from genome assembly GCF_037783145.1 of Equus przewalskii. NCBI lineage: Eukaryota > Metazoa > Chordata > Mammalia > Perissodactyla > Equidae > Equus > Equus przewalskii. The sequence continues at coordinate 60,426,790 of NC_091832.1, read as the reverse complement.
CAGATGGCATGGGAGAGGTAGATCTGGAACTCAGAAGTATGGACTCCCAGAGCTATTATCTTTCTTTCCAGCTTTATTGAGGTTGGATTGACAAATATATATTGTATATATTTAAGGTATACAATGTGATGTTTTGATATACATGTACATTGTCAAATGATTCCCCCAGTGAAGCTAATAAATCTACCCGTCACCTTATTTATTTGCCTGTTATTATGGTGAAAACACCCAAGAACTATTCTCTTAGCAAATTTCAAGTATACAATACAATACATTATCACCAGAGCTATCTTTTATACTCTGCTTTCCCAAAGTGTTCTAGAGTTTTCTCCAATCATATCTTTGTCACGAGATGATGCATCTACACATACACACATGCACTGACAATCTCTGAAGCATGGGGTTTTACGTGAGCGATGTGTTGAAATATTGGCACAAGAGGCAGAGGAAATGGGCGTAGCAGAAGAGATTCTTTTGTCCTAAGGTAAAATTTTACCAATCCTCAAAAGCTGAGAATCCCTTGTGAGTCTATCAGTGTCTACAATGCATAAGGAAATCTTATGATAATCTTAAAATAATCTCCAAGTTTAATCCCTATCTTTTTATAGGTTTTTTTACTAGATATGAAATAGAGTTACTGTCTTCCTTCTTTGCTTCCTAGGCCCCTTCTTCTTCCACCCATCTTTTATACTACAATGTCCCCCAGATTCTCCCCTCAGCACTCTCCTTTATTGACTTTGCAGACTCCTCATGAGTGATTCTATCTGTACTCATAGCTTGAAATCTGATGAACACTTCATGAGTATAATAATCAGTGTTCTGCAACTGGACTGCTGAGAACTCATGGAGAAAAATTACACAAGAAAGTAGATTAGCACCCCTTTCAAATCAGTGAAGTGCCCAGAACTGCATGGCAACCCTTCTGCCTTCCTAGTCTGCACTATCTCCCAAATACCACTGTAACTATCTCAAAATTCCTGCACTTTCCTTAGAGCTTACATGTCACCATCACCACACTCCCTTTCAGCTGGCAACAGAACCTCCTACATCTCAAAATCCTACCGTCAGATCTACACACTCACCTCAGTCTGCACCCTTCCCTTCCCTTTTTCCTGCCTATTACAATGGAAGAGGTTACTCCATCCAACAAAAATCTAGGTTGACAGTTTCAAACTGGAAAATGCATATCCTTGAAGGTTAAAAATTTTTTCCAAGGAGATTGAGCACAGAAATAAGGAGCCCCATTTATTCAACATCCATATTTACTCTGCCTCAACATAACTGGAGTTGAGGCATCATGCCAGTTCTCCTTCCCAAATCTTCATTTCACAATAACATATCTCCTGCTTTATAAGTGAAAAGCTTACCCAAAAGCACAGATCCCAAATCTTGCTTTGATGCAACGACTTAAGGTATAAAATCTCCTAGGCAACAGAATGACAATCTATACTTTTGGTTTGGAGAGTTTCTTTAATCTAAGCCAAAATGCTTTTGTCCCCATCGGTGTGTTCCCAATTCAAGTATATTATAAATAAGATGGCAAAATTAGTGACAATTTTCATTTAACTACCTCACCTCTTTCATCCTTCACCTACTGAGAGTACTCAGTGCTCGTGAGAAAAGTCTCCATGAAAGTAAAGCATGGGAAGAAATACTGAAGGTGGTGACACATTATTTCATCTAGGCAACAAAGTCATGGCAGGGATCCATGCTTATATCTTTGTATATCTTGGAATTACAACTTAGAAGTGAGAATCTGTGGCAGAGGCTATGAATTAACTTGCTTGACTGAATAGAAAAATAAAGTCAGACTTTTTCTGATGGAAAATAAGGCTGATTAAGCTGATTAATTTGATTGGTTTATATAGTGGATAGTTTCCGTGAATTAAATGAGCTAAAGTTGGAGTTTTCAGTTTTAATAAAATATATTTAAATCACATGGTAAAATAAAAACAGTTATCAAAAAATTATATTGGTAAACATATATAGAAATTAACAGTATTTTAATTTCCAAACTCTATGAGAATCAAGGGTTAAATGAGATGCATCTAAGTAACTTAAAGCCTTTTTGGTAAACTCGGAAATTAATAAAGCAATGATTCCATAACTTGAGTAATAGATACTTTCATAAGTCAGATGATTATAATTCTTTCATACCAGCAAAATTGAAGGGGGGCATAATTACTTGTTGATGGATAGAACATTTTTAAAAATTGCTATGACAGATCACGAATGCTTTCTTAGCATATAACTCAGAGAGAATTCAAGAAATTGAGAGACAATGCTGTAATAAAACTTTCATTTCCATCTACTTACTTTACAAATAAACTTTCTTAATGAGTTTAATCTAAAAAACAGGAATAGAATTAGTGACAAAATCTTATTCCAGTAATATTTATCCAAAGATATGTGACAAAAAAATTTTTTTGTTGAAAAAATTTTGAAATTGAAAAACAATTTTTATCCATCTCATTAGAAATAAATTTCCAAACGTTTTACTTTATAAATTTAATATTTATTAAAATTGACTTTATATTTATATTACTTTGTTCAGTTGAATACTAATAGTAATGACAATGACCACTTGAAACACTTTTAGTGCTAGATGCACAAAACATGAAAAAATGTAAATTTCTATTTTGTTGCAGAGAAATAAAATAGGTTAAAAACTCCTACTTTTGCCTTAGTTCACCCTTCCTTTTCACAGGCAAATTTCTGAAAATAATTATTTCTATTCACTATCTTTATTTTATCACTTCCCACTTATTACAGTCTGCCGTCTGCATTCATCACTCAAAAAAATGGTCAAAGAAGGTGTCAAGATGGCAGCATAGGGGCTGGCATGTTCTGCTTTGGTGGCCTGGGGTTCACCAGTTTGGATCCCAGGTGCAGACATGGCACTGCTTGGCAAGCCATGCTGTGGTAGGCATCCCACATATAAAGTGGAGTAACATGAGCATGGATGTTAGCTCAGGGCCAGTCTTCCTCAGCAAAAAGAGGAGGATTGGCAGCAGATATTAGCTCAGGGCTAATCTTCCTGAAAAAAAAAAAGATGGCAGCATAGGCAGTCTCTGAACTCACCTCCTACCACAAACACAACCAAGTTACAACTATTTTTGGGAAAATTACCCCTGAGAGAGAACTGAAAACTGGATGAAAAGAACATCCACAACAAGGGACAGTCCAGACTGAGGTGGAAGAGGCAGAAATTCCTGTCTGGAGACACAAAAAAAAAAAAACACTTTTGTGAGCCTGGGAGCTTCACAGCCGGCCAGCCAGGAGCAATCCTAAGGTAGGCAGCCTTCCCTAAAGGAGTGGAGGACCTGAGAAAGCAAACATTACCACTATAATCATCCTTTTGGATTCAGCACAACTGAGACAAGTGTCATAATATCTGTTTTTTCTGGCTGTTAACTACAACAGGGGCTACCCCTAGAAAAGCTATTGGACATAAGCAGAAAAAAGCCAGCTATTAAATGGCCCAAGCACAAATTCACCTGCTTTGGAAAGCAACCTAAAATCACCAGAAAGAAAGATGCACAGTACTTTAGTGAAAAAAGAATCACCTGATACGTTCTGGGTGCAACTTGGTGAGAGGTGAAACCTCTCCAGGGACTGGGACATTGGCGAAGCCATTATCGTGACCTACTACAGGTGTGCTGACACAGACACTGGCAGACACCATTAGAGTACTTCCCCTGGCCTGTTAGCCCAGGGTATGCCCCGCCCACTAGACTGCCAATTTAATCCAGCTCAGCCAGGGCAGGTAGACTGCCCTAGGGGCTGGACCCACCCAACAGCAAGCCCTCGAGCAACTTTTTGGCTTGCATAGACTGAGTGCCTGGATCTTCTGTAGGCAGACAAGTGGGTTCACCTCTTCAGGGCAGGGCATACCTGAAGAGTGGATGGAGAGTGTGGGGCATTGGTGGAGTGTATGGAGGTCTCTGCAGTGGGGGGACTGGGTCTGCTCCAGGGGGTCAGGAAGTGTACATGGGCCAGGACTGTCTTGACCGTGGGTGTGGACCTGTGGGCCATGGGACTTCTCAGCTGCAGAAGACCTGTGCTTCTACAACAGGCACATAAGGGATTGGCCCTGCCTTCCAAAGTCTGAAACAGTTGGGTACTCCCGTGCCTGATGTCAGCCCCACTCAGCTGAAATCCTGAGAGAGCTGACAATTGACTTGTAGGCCAGAGGCCTACAGCAATTGTAAGCCCCTGAGCCTCAAAACCAGCCATGCTGGGGGCCTACTCACTAAACAGAAAAAGTGCAAGAGGAATATGCTATTAGACCTTGCAGGCAACCGTGCTGGGGCTCCCCAAACCTGGTAAACAGACTAAAGGGTCCATAGCAACCACAAACAGCTGAGCATTACAACCAGCTGGCCAGGAGAACATCCTAGATTCCCTGGGCACCTGCAACAAGAGCAACCCTGCCACAACAGAAGGACACACATAGCCCACACAGGGCTCACTCCTGGAACACTTGGAACTGGTGACAAGAGGGACACACACTGCTGGGCCTCAAAAGGTGTCTCCTACATAAGAACACTTCTCTAAGATGAGGAGACATAGCTGACCCACCTAATACAAAGATATAAGCACAGAGAAAAAGGCAAAATGATGAGGCAAATGAATATATTCCAAGCAAGGGAACAGGACAAAACCCCAGAAAAAGAACTAAATGAAGCAGAAATAAACAATTTACCTGACAAAGAGTTCAAGCAAAAACTCGTCAGGATGCTTACTGATCTTGGGAGAAGAATGGAAGAACCAGTGAGAACATCAAAAAAGAATTTGGAAAATATAAAAAAGAACCAATCACAAATGAAGAATACAATACTGGAAATGAAAAATTCACTAGAGGGAATCAATAGCAGAGTAGATGATGCAGAAGAATGGATCAGCAAGCTGGACAAAACATTAGAGAAGACCACCCAAGCTGAACAGATAAAAGAAAAAAGAATTTTAAAAAATGAGGACAGTCTAAGAGACCTCTGGGACAAAATCAAGGGCACTAACATTCGTATTATAGGTGTCCCAGAAGGGGAAGAGAGAGACAAAGGGGCAGAGAATCTATTTGAAGAAATAATAGCTGAAAACTTTCCTAACGTAAGGAATGAAACAGACATCCAAGTACAGGAAGCATACAGAGCATCAAGCAAGACAAATCCAAAGGGACCCACATAAAGACATATTGTAATTAAAATGTCCAAAATTAAAGATAAAGAGAAAATCCTAAAAGCTGCAAGAGAAAGGAAATAAGTATCATACAAAGGAAACCTCATTAGGCAATCAGATGACTTCTCAGCAGAAACCTTACAGACTGGAAAGGAGTGTCAGGATATATTTAAAGTGCCAAAAGGAAAAACCCTACAGCCAAGGATACTCCACCCAGCAAGGTTATCATTCAGAATGGAAGGAGAGACAAATAGTTTCCTAGGCAAGCAAAAATTAAAGGAGTTTATCTCCAAGAAACCAGTTTTACAAGATATGCTAAAGGGACTTATTTAAGTGGGAAAGAGAAGATCACAACTAGGAATAAGAAAATTTTCCCAAAAAAGGCAATAAAATCACTGGTAAAGGCAATAATACAATAAAGGTAGAAGATCAACCACCTATGAAGATAATGTGAAGGTCAAAAGGCAAAAGTACTAAAATTACCTTTTTCAATGATAAGAGCATAATGGATACACATACAAAAAAAAAAGAAGTTAGAGATGATATCAAAAACTAAAAGTGAAAAGATGGAAAAGGATATCCCATGCCAATGGCAAAGAAAAGAAAGCTGGGGTAGCAATACTTATATCAGATAAAATAGACTTTAAAACAAAAACTCTAACAAATGACAAAGAACGGCACTACATAATGATAAAGGGAACAATCCAACAGGAGGGTATAACACTTATAAATATCTATGCACCCCACACAGGAACACCTAAATATATAAAGCAATTATTAACAGACATAAAAGGAAAAATAGACAGTAACACAATAATAGTAGAGAACTTTAACACTCCACTTACACCAACAGATAGTTCATCCAAACAGAAGATCAATAAGGAAACATTGGCCTTAAATGACACATTAGACCAGATGGATTTAGTAGATATATATAGAATATTCCATCCAAAAACCAGAGAATACACCTTCTTTTCAAATGCACTTAGAACATTCTCCAGGATTGCTCACATATTAGGCCACAAAACAAGCCTCATTAAGTTAAAGAAGACTGAAATAATACCAAGCATCTTTTCTGACTACAAAGGTATTAAACTAGGGATCAAGTACAAGCAGAAAATCAGAAAAACCACTAATATGTGAAGATTTAAAAAAATGCAACTGAACAAAGATTGGGTCAATGAAGAAATCAAAGGAGAAATCAGAAAATACCTGGAGACAAATGAAAATGCAACGTGCCAAAATCTATGGGATACAGCAAAAGCGGTTCTAAGAGGGAAGTCTATAGCAATTCAGGCTTAGCTCAACAAACAAAAAAATCTCAAATAAACAATCTAACAGCACACCTAAAGGAACTGGAAAAAGAAGACCAACAAAGCCCAAAATCAGTAGAAGGAAGGAAATAATAAAAATCAGAGCAGGAAGGAATGAAATAGAGACTAAAAAACAATAGAAAAAATTAATGAAACCAAGAGCTGGTTCTTTGAAAAGTTAAACAAACTTGACGAACTTTTAGCCAGACTCACCAAGAAAAAAAGAGAGACGACTCAAACAAATAAAATCAGAAATGAAAGAGGAAAAATTACAACAGACACCTCAGAAATACAAATAATCATAAAATAATACGATGAAAAGCTATACACCAACAAATTAGATAACCTAGAAGAAACGAATAAATTCTTAGAATCATACAACCTGCGAAAACTGAATCAGAAGAAATAGAGAATTTGAATAGACCAATGACCAGTGAAGAGATCAAAATAGTAATCAAAAACCTCCTCAAAAATAAAAGTCCAGGACCAGATGGCTTCCCTGGTGAATTCTACCAAACATTCAAAGAAGACTTAATACCTATCCCTCTCAAACTCTTCCAAAAAATTGAAGAGGAGGGGACGCTTCCTAACTCCTTCTATGAAGCCAACATAACCCTAATAGCAAAATCAGACAAGGACAATACAAAAAAGAAAATTACAGGCCATTATCAGTGATGAAAATTGATGTAAAAATCCTCAACAAAATACTAGCAAATTGAATACAACAAGACATTAAAAAGATTATACAAAAAGATCAAGTGGGATTTATTCCAGGGATGCAGGGATAGTTCAACATCTGCAAATCAATCAATGTGATACACCACATTAAGAAAATGAAGAATAAAAATCAAATGATCATCTCAATAGATGCAGAGAAAACATTTGACAAGATGCAGCAGCTATTTATAAGAACTCTGAATAAAATGGGAATAGAAGGAAAGTACCCCAACTTAATAAAGGACATATATGACAAAGACACAGCTAATCTCATTCTCAATGGAGGGAAACTGAAAGCTATCCCTCTAAGACAGGAACCAGACAAGCATGTCCACTTTCAACACTCTTATTTAACATAGTATTGGAAGTCTTAGCTAGAGCAATCAGGCAAGATAAAGAAATAAAAGCAATCCAGTGGAAAGGAAGAAATGAAACTGTCACATTTGCAGATGAAGCGATTTTATATATAGAAAAATCTAAAGAATACACTAAAAAACTTTTAGAAATAATAAATGAATATGGTCAAGTTGCAGGATACAAAATCAACATACAAAAATCAGCTGTGTTTCTATGCACTAACAACGAAGTAGCAGAAAGAGAAATTAAGAATACAATCCCATTTACAATTGCAACAAAAAGAATAAAATATCTAGGAATAAATTTAACCAAAAAGGTGAAAGATCTGTACAACAAAAAACTGTAAAGCAGTGTTGAAATAAATTGAAGAAGACACCAAGAAATGGAAAGATATTCTGTGCTCTTGGATTGGGAGAATTAACATAGTTAAAGTGTCCGTACTTCCTAAGGCAATCTACAGATTCAATGCAATCCCTATCAAAGTCCCAACAACACTTTTCACAGAAACAGAACAAAGTATCCTAAAATTTATATGGAACAACAAAACACTCCAAATAGCCAAAGGAATCCTGAGAAAAAAGAACAAATCGGAGGTATCACACTCCTTGATTTCAAAATATGCTACAAAGGTATAGTAATCAAAACAGCATGGTCATGACAGAAAGACAGACACACAGATCAAATGGAATGGAAGTGAGAACCCAGAAACAAACCCACACATTTATGCAGAGCTAATTTTCAACAAGGGAGCCAAGAACATACAACAGAGAAAAGAAAGTCTCTTCGATAAATGGTATTGGGAGAACTGGACAGCCACATGCAAAAGAATAAAAGTAGACCATTGTCTTACACCATGCACAAAAATTAACTCAAAACGGATTAAAGACTTGAATGTTAGACCTGGAACCATGGAACTTCTGGAAGAAAACATAGGTAGTACACTCTTCGACATCAGTCTTAGCAGCATATTTTCAAGTACTGTGTTCAACTGGGCAAGGGAAACAATAGAAAAATAAACAAATGGTACTACATCAAATAAAAAGCTTCTGCACAGCAAAGGAAACCATCAACAAAACGAAAAGACAACCTAACAACTGGGAGAACATATTTGCAAACCATATATCTGATAAGGGTTAATATCCAAAATATACAAAGAACTCATACATCTCAACAACAAAAAAACTAACAACTCAATTAAAAAGTGGGCAAAAGATCTGAACAGACATTTTTCCAAAGAAGATATACAGATGGCCAACAGGCACATGAAAAAACATTCAACATCATTAACTATCAGGGAAATGCAAATCAAAACTACAATGAGATATCACCTCACTCCCATCAGAATGGCTATAATTAACAAGACAGGAAACAATAAGTATTGGAGAGGATGTGGAGAGAAGGGAACCCTCATACATTGCTGGTGGGAATACAGAGTGGTGCAAACACTATGGAAAACAGTATGGAGATTCCTCAAAAAATTAAGAATATTTCTACCATATGATGCAGCTATTCCCCTGCTGGGTATTTACCCAAAACATGTGAAAATAGAAATGCGTAAAGATACATGCACCCCTATGTTCATCGCAGCATTATTCACAATAGCCAAGACTTGGAAGCAACCTAGGTGCCCATCAAAGGGAGAATGGATAAAGAAGACATGGTATATATACACAGGGAACACTACTCAGCTGTAAAAAATGATGACATCTGGCCATTTGTGACAACATGGATAGAATTTGAGGGTATTATGCTAAGTGAAATAAGTCAGGGAGAAAGTCAAATACCATATGATCTCACTTGTACGTAGAAGATAAAAACAACAACAAACAAACACAGAGAAACAGAAATTGGATTGGTGGTTACCAGAGAGGAAGAGCAGAGGGAGGAGGACAAAAGGGGTGATTAGACACATGTGTGTGATGATGGATTCTAATTAGTCTTGGGGGGGGGGTGAACATGATGTAATTTACATAGAAATCAAAATATAATGATATACACCTGAAATTTATATAATCTTATAAACCACTGTCACCACAATAAAAACAATAAAAAGTAAAAAAAAAAATAATAAATCACAAATGGCCTTTTATTACTAAGTTCAATACACATTTTCCCCAACCTCATAGCAGTATTTAGCAATATTGGTCATTCCCCTCTATCACCTTATCTTGATTTTTGATTACTGAGCTCACACTCATCTGGTTTTTCTCCTACCTCCTGCCAATCTTTCTTAGTTCCCATTGCAGGCTCCTCTCCTGCTGTTTGTCCCTTTAATGTTAGTATTCACCAAGGTTTTGTCCAAGTCCTTATTTTTAATCTCACTCAAGAGGTGTTCCCAGCGTGATGCCAACCACTCTCATCTTTTCCCCAACAACTTCCAAAATCATGTCTCATACCCCATCATCTCTTGTGAATGTCAGCCAGGCACATCTGCCCACTGCCTACTGTGCACAGTGTGAAGAGCATGGGTGTTAGTCAGGCTATGCTGAGTGCAAGACTTGCCCCAAAACAATGTTCGTGTCCTGAGGAAAACCATTTCACCTCTCTGTGTGCCAATTTCCTCATTTGTAAAATGGAGATAATAGGATTTCTATTATTTAGAAAGAATTACTAAAGGATTTAATGAGATAATATTATTGAAGCACCATGCTGGGCCCATTGTCAGTGCCCTCAGTGTTAGCTATTATGATAACCATGGTTTGGATAAGGTCTAAAACAGAGCTTATTTCTCCCTGTTCAAAACTGCTACTCCCCAAGCCCCCACATCAGCGAATGGACCAACATCTGCTCAATTAACCATGCCGGAAACCTGAATGGTATTATTTACTTTGCCCTTTTCTTCATTCTCCCCCATATTTAATCAAAACCTAAGCCTTTCTTATTTTATTTCCTAAATTTCTCCGCACTTTGTCCTCTTTTGGTTTTGTATTCCCACTGGACCTTACCCTAGCCCAAGCCATCACCATCTCTGCCGGGAATTACAACAGCCTTTAACATGCTTCCTGACTCCACTCTTGACCTCCCTAATGCATTCTCCAGCCACAATGATCCTTCTAAAACATTTGAATACTTTGCTCCTTTGCCCCAAACCTTCAGCTGTGTCCCACTGCCTACAGGAATCAGACAAATTCCTTTCTTAGAAAGATGAACAAGTCCTTTATCTGACCTTCTCCTCCTCCCACCCAAATATGCCTTACCTTCTCCCTCTGAGTTTACACGTAAAGTGCCCTCTGTCTGCAAGTCTTTTTCTTCCTATCCTCACAACCACCACTTTGCTTGTCTAAAATTTACCTTACAACTCAACTTCGAGTATCAGCTTTGTGATGCTTTTTGAGACTCTCCTGCCCCTCCCAGGCTCCATCATCCACACTGTTAGATGTCTGACTGCAGATCCTGAAACAAGTTATGGCCCTGTAACAGCTCCAGCCCCTCACAGAAGTGGGCTGGGAACACTCCTACTAGGCCAGGAACCTATCAGGAGACACATCCATCTGTGCCCTGGGAAATACGCCCATGGTAAGTCTGACTATGGCCCCATTACCCTGTCCAGTCACTCTCAGCCATGGTCCAGGAGTGGTCCTACCTACCCAACAACCCAGAAGGAGGCACACTCATCTGTGCCCCACAAAGCAGGCCTACCAATATCAGTCTAACTATAAATTCAGAAGTAGCCATTGACCAGGCTCCAGACCCACTTAGCTGTGTCTGGGGGCAGTCCTGTCCACCCAGAAACCCAACAGAGGACATTCCAGTCTGTACCCCTAGAAAGAGGCTAGCAGATCTTGGTCCTAGCTGTGGGCCATGAAGCAGCCCTGTGACTCAGTTCAGCACCTCTCAGCTATGGTCCAAGGCAAATCCTTTCACTCAAGGGCCCACCCAGTGACCTATTAGGAGCACTTTCAGGAACTCCGGAGGAGCCATACCCATCTGCACTGCTGGTAATAGGCCCATCATCTGTGGACGCTAAAGTGGGCCTTGTCCCAGCACCAGCCCTACTGACCAAGGTCCTCCAGGCAGTCCTGTCTACTCAGGGACCAAACAGAATCCATGCCCATCCAAGCACCAGGTAACAGGCCTGCCAACCATGGATCCCACTACATACCTAATAGCAGCCATGTGACCTGGCTTCAACTCGGCTCAACTGTGACCCTGAAGACAATACCATCAGCCCAGGGACCCAAAATGAGAAATATTTTACCTGACAAAACCCATCTATAAAGACTTGAAGAGGTGTTTGTTCCTTCAAATACACAAACACAAGCTACACGCATCATGAAGAATCAGGTAAACATGACACCACCAAAGGACTCTAATAAAGCTACAATAACCGACCTTGAAGAAATGGAGATCTGCAAATTGCCTGAGAAAGAATTCAAAATAATCATATTAAAGAAGCTCATTGGGATGCAAGAAAACACAGAAGGACCACTAAATGAAAACAGGAAAATAACATATGAACAAAATGAGAAGTATAATTAAAAGAATAGAAACCATGAAAAAGACCCAAACAGAAGTCCTGGAGCTGAAGAATACAAGGAAAGATATAGCACAACCTGATCTCAAACTGTATTACAAAGCTATTTTAATCAAAAAAGTATGGTCCCAGCATAAAAACAAACACATAACCAACGGAACAGAATCAAGAGTCCAGAAACAAACCCATGCATATACAGTCAACTGATATTTGACAAGGGTGTCAAGAATGTACAGTGGGGAAAGGATAGTATCTTCAATAAATGGTGTTGGGAAAACTGGACATCCACAAGCAGAACCATGAAATTGTATCTTTGTCTTTCACCACACAAAATTTTACTGGAAATGGCTTAAAGCCTTAAATATAAGACCTAAAACTAAAATTTATAGAAGAAAACAAAGAGGAAAATCTCCTTGATGTTGGTCTTGACAATGATTTTTTTTGGATATGATAACAAAAGCACAAACAACAAGAGGAAAAACAAACAAGTGGGACAACATCAAATGAAAAAGCTTTTGTACAGCAAGGGAAACAACTAATGAAAAGATAACCTGTGGAATGGGAGAAAATATTTGCCAATCATATATCTCACAAGGGGTTTAGATCCAAAATATAAGAAATTCAATAGTAAAAAATAGTAATAATAATAATAATCTCATTAAAAATAGTCAAAGTACTTGAACAGAAATTTTCAAAAGACGTACAAATGGCCAAAAGGTACATGAAAAGGGGCTCAACATCACTAATCATTAGGGAAGTGTAAATCAAATCCACAATCAGATATCACCTCACACCTGTTAAGATGGCTATCATCAAAAAGATAAGCAATAACAAATGTTGGCAAAACATAGAGAAAAGAAAACCCCTGTGCACTCTTAGTGGTATTGTAAATTGGTACAGAAGTTATGGAAAACATTAAGGAGGCTCCCAAAAAAATTTAAAATAGAACTACCATATGATCAATCAATCACACTCCTGAGTATATAGCCAAAGGAAATAAAATTACTATCTTGAAAAGAGAGCTGCACCCCCATGTTCACTGCAGCATTATTCATGATGGCAAAGACATGGGAAAAACCTAAGTATCCGTCAGTGGATGAATGGATACAGAAAATGTGGTATATATACCCCATGGAATATTATTCAGCCATAAAAAATAAGGAAATTCTGCCATTTGTAATAAGATGAATAAACCTGAAGGACATTACGCTAAGTAAAATAAGCCAGACACAGAAAGGTAAATACTGCTGGATGATCTCAGTTATATGTGGAATCTAAAAATGTCAGACCTATAGAAACAGAGAGTTGACTGTTGGTTGCCAGGGGCTGAAGGGTGGGGAAATGCGAAGATGGTGGTCAAAGTGTACCAACTTTCAGTCGTAAGATGAATAAGTTCTGAAAATAAAATGTACAGTATGGTGACTATAGTTAATAACACTGTATTGTATATGTAAAATTTGCTGAAAGAGTAGATCTTAAACATTACACCACAAAAATTAAATGGTAACTATGTGAGGTGATAGTTGTGTTTACTACCAATATTGTAGAATTCATTTCCCAATATATATGTATAATAAGTCATCATGTTGTATATCTTAAGCTTATACAATGTTATTTCTCATTTACATCTCAATAAAGCTGGGGGGAAAAACCAAAAGGATAAGAGATGACAAGTGTTGGTGAGGGTGTGAAGAAAAGAGACACTTGCATACTGTTGGTGGAAAGGTAGATTAGTATAGCCATTATGGAAAACTGCATGGAGATTCCTCAAAAAATTAAAAATAAAACACCACATGAGTGAGCAATCCCATTTTTGGGTACATATCTAAAGGAAATTAAACCACTGTCTCGAAGAGCTACCTGCACTCCCATATTCATTGCAGCATTATTCACAACAGTATAGATATGGAAATAATCTAAGTATCCATCAAAGGATGGCTGGATAAAGAAAATGTGATAGATAGATACATATAGATATAGATACATCCAATGAAATATTATTCAGCCATGAGAAAGAAGGAAATCCTACCATTTGTGACAACATGGGTAAGCCTGGAGGACATTATGCTAAGTAAAATAAGTCAGACAAAGAAAAACAAACACTATATGATCTTATATGTGGAATCTAAAAAAGTCAAACTCATAGAACCAGAGAGTAAAACAGTGATTGCCAGCGGCTGAGGAGTCGGGTAAACGGAGAGATGTTGGTCAAAAGGTACAAAGTTTCAGTTATAAGATTAGGATGAATATGTTCTGGGTATCTAATGTACAGCATGGTGAATACAGTTAGTAACACTGTGTTGTATGCTTGAAATTTGCTAAGAGAGTAGATCTTAGGTAACCATGTGAGATGATGGATGAATTAAATAACTTGATTGTGGTAATCACTTCACAATGTATACGTGTATTAAATCATCACATTGCCACCTTTAAAAATCACATTTTACAACTAAATAGATATAATTTTTATTTGTCAATTATACCTCAATAAAGCTGAGAATACAAAGAAAAGAAATCATAGGAATAATCCCATGAACTTTGGGTGGCAATTGTTTTTTCAATATGACATTGAAAGCACAATTGACAAAAAATAAATAAATTTAGACTTCATCAAAAACAGAGGTTTTGCACTTCAAAGGACTCTATCAGAAAAATATGAAGACAACACACAAAATGAGAAAAAATATTTCCAAATCATATATCTGATAGGAGACATGAGATAAATATATAAAGAACTCATACAACTCATCAATAAAAGATAAACAATCCAATTTAAAAATGGACAAATGTTTGAGGCCAGCCCAGTGACATAGTGGTTAAGTTCTCACGCTCCAATTCTGCTGCCTGGGGTTCACAAGTTTGGATCCCGGGCACAGACCTAGCACTGCTTGTCAAGCCACACTGTGGTGGCATCCCATATAAAATAGAGAAAGATTGGCACAGATGTTACCTCGGCAACAAACTTCCTCAAGCAAAACGAGGAAGATTGGCAACAGATGCTAGCTCAGGGTCAATCTTCCTCACAACATTTTTTTTTAAATGGACAAAGGTTTGAATGGGCATTTCTCCAAAGAAGATATATGAGTGGCCAAAAAACATGTGAAACGTGCTCAATAAATTTAAACATTAGAAAAATGCAAATCAAAACCGCAATGAGATATCACTTTACATTGACTAGGATGATTATATATTTTTTTTAATAGACAGTAACAAGGTTAGTAAGGGTATGGAGAATGGAATTCTCATACATTGCTGCTGGCAATGTAAAATGGTGCAGGCACTTTGGAAAAGTATCTGGAAGTTCCTCAAAATGTTCAGTGTAGAGTTGTCATATGACCCATCAATTCCACTTCTAGGGTATATACATAAGAGAATTGAAGACATATGCTCATATAAAAACTTGTACACAAATATTCATAACAATATTATTCAAAATAGTCAAAAAGTGGAAACAACTAAAATGTCCATCAACTGATGAATAGATGAATAAATATAATATATCCATACATAGACTATTATTTGTCCATAAAAAATAACGAATGCTAAAACATGGATGAATCTTGAAAACATTATGCTAAGTAAAAAGAAGCCAGTGACAAAAACTACATAGTTTATGATTCCAGTTATATGAAACGTCCAGACTATGCAAATCCATAAAAACAGAATGTAGATTCATGGTTGCCTAGGACTGGGAATGATTTGGAGGAAATGGGGAGTGACTGCTAATAGATATGGGGTTTCTTTTTGGGGTGAAAAAATGTTCATAAGTTAGTGGTATCGCTGCACAACCTGTGAATATTCTAAAAACCACTTAACTGGGTACTTTAAATGGATGAGTTTTATTGTATGAGAAATATATCTCTATAAAACTGTTATTTAAAAAGAGTGGGGAAATTGCAGTAATGGGCCCATGCCCATGGAATTCACTGGTCTTACTATGTTCCTCACCACCTTGAAGCAGTTGGCTTGATAGATCAGTGGTACCACCTTTTGAAGACTCATTTACAGTGCCAGGTAAGTGGCAATAGTTTGAAGGGTAGGGCAAGGTTCTTCAGATAGCTGTACGTGTTCTGAATCAGTGTCCAATATATAGTACTCTTTCTATTATGGCCAAGATTCACAGGTCCAAGAGTCAAGGGGTGGATTCCCAAGAATACCTGGGAGTGGCACCACTCACTATTCCCTAGTGATCCACTAACAAAGGTTTTACTCCCTGATCCTGCAACTTTATGCTCTTCTGGCCTAGAGGTCTTAGTTCTAGAGGGAGAAATGCTTCCATCAAAAGACAAAATAACGATTCCATTGAACTGCAAGTTAAGACTGCCCCCTGGCCACTCTGGGTTCCTCAAATCTCTGAATCAAGAGGCAAGGAAGGGAATTATGGTGTTGGTTGGTGACTGATCCAGAATACAAAGGATAAATTGGACTACTACTCCACAATGGAGGTGAGTAAGAGCATATATGGAATACAGGAGATCCCTTAGGGTTTCTCTTAGTATTACCATGCCCTGTGATTAAGGTCAATGGAAAACTACAACAATTCAATCCAGGAAGTATTAGTGATGGCATAGAGCCCTCAGGCATGAAGGTTTGGGTCACCTCACCAGGTAAAGAACCATGACCAGCTGAGGTACTTGCTTGGCAAAGGGAATACAGAATGAGTAGCAGAAGAAGGTAGTTATAAACACCAGCTGTCACCATATAACTAATTACAGCAATGAAGACAGTAACTATCATGAGTATTTCCTACTTATTTTGTTATGAATACATTTGTGTGTATGTTTACACATATATTAAGCATATATCTTTGTCTTCTTTCCTCTTATTCCCTTATCATATAAGATGTATTGACTTTATATCGGTATTTAAGTATTGTTAATTCTACATGATAGTATTCAAGCTACAGGGTATCAGAAGAGTAAACATCAATCAAGGACTTTGTCTCCTCTTCTGGGGAAGAGATTAGTGTGCTTTTGGTTCTAGGCAGGATAGTTGTATCATGTTAGGAGGAATTATGATCTTGTCATTGTCTCTATTTAGAGATTAAGTATGGTTTAAGGAGGTGTATAATAGGTGTCAAGCTGACAAGGGGTGGACTTGTGATGATTAATTTTATATATCAATCATCAATTTTTTTATTTATATATCAATAATCAATTTTATATATCATCATTGACTGGGCTAAGGGATTCCAGAAAACTGCTGAAACATTATTTTGGGGTATGTCTGTGAGGATGTCTCTAAAACAGATTAACATTTGAATTAGTGAATTTAGTAAAGCAGATGGCTATACCCAACATGGGTGGACATTATCCAAACCATTGAAAGCCCAAATAGAACAAAAATATGAAAGAAGGGTGAATTCACTCTCTCTGCTTGAGCTGAGACATCCATCTTCTCCCGCCCTTGGGCATCAGCAGTACTGGTTCCCAGAATTCTGGACTCAGATTGGGACTTAGACTCTGATTCTCAGGTCTTTGGACTTAGACTGAATTGCACTACCAGCTTTCCTAGTTCTCCAGCTTGCAGATGGTAGATCATGGGACTTCTTAGCCTCCATAACCATGTAAGTCAATTCTTATAATACATTATATATATATAAATTCTTATTTTATATATACACACACATATGGGCACTATATATACATATACCTATGAGATATATATATACAGACACATACGCATGTGTCTAGGTGGATGGAATGGTCTCTTAAGAGTGTGTGTGTGTATGTGTGTATCTATATATGCAATTGCTTTTTAGATAGGACACTGAAAACATAAGTGACAAAAGAACAAAAAATATTTGGTTCTGTTTCTCTAGAGAATCCTAATACAATTGCTAAAGTTTTTTTTAACATTGTCAGAAAAAAAAGCAAGATATTTTCAGAAAATATCAGACAGATTTTTTAAATTACCAAACAGAACTTCAAGAATTGAAAAATATTGCCATTAAAAATTTTTAAATCTTGTAAGTAAGTTGAACAGCATATTCGACATAGCTGTAGAGAACAAAGTAGTAAACTGGAAGATATGTTTGAGGGGAAAAAATAACTCAGAAAACACAACAGAAAGATTCTTCTAAGAGGAAAATGTAAAACAGAGGCTTAAGAGAAATGGGATAAAGAGAAGATCCAAAAACATCAATAAGAGGAGATTACAGTGAACACAGGAGAGACAATATTCAGAGAGATAGTAGCTAAAAAATTTCCAGAACTTTTAAAAGACATGAATTCTCAGACTCAAAAAATACAAACCCTGAGAAAGATAAGTTTTTAAAAATCTACATCTGGACACAGTGAGGTAAAACTACAATACACCAAAGATGAGGAGAATATTTTAAAGGGATCAAGATAAACTACCTAGAAAAAGTTGACAGTGAGTCTGATAGTAGATTCCTTAACAGTGAAATAAAGACAAAAGGCAGTGAAACAATATCTACAAACTTTTGAGAGAAAATAGCTGTCAATCTAAATTTTTATACCCCGATAAGGTGTGAGTGAATATTCAAAGATGTTAGGAGTTTACCATTAACAAATCACCACAGAAACAATTACTAAAAGATGAATTTCATAAAGCAGTAAAGTAAGCCCAGAGAGAAGAATTGAGATGAAAAAGCAATAATAAGCAAATTATCTACATCACAAAATATAAATAAGCAACAACTATGAAAATAATAAAATGTATAAATAAGTAATTTGGAAGTATAAAATAAGGTTAAATTAAAATATTGAACACAACATGTAAGGTGAGAAGGAAATTACTAGAGTAAAATATTCCAAGGTGTTTGTATTATTTGGAAGAAGGTGAAGATGATGATGAACTCTTGACATTGTTTAGTCAAGTTCACTTGTTAAAAATAGAAAGATAATCTTTATAAGAATGAAAATAGAATGTATAACTTCCAAACAAAAGGAACGGTAAAACTCAATCCGTCCAAGAAACAATAAATAGATGAATAAGTAAATAAATAAATGACATGGTAAATAGCACAAAAATACAGAAATAAATTATTAGTTATTGCAGCAAATATAAATGGACTATAATTACCAGTTAAAAGATAGAAGTTCTCAGATTGAATTTTTTTTAATCTGGCAATAACCTATTTACAAAAGTGACACCAAAATCTAAGGACAAAGAAAGGTATTATATAAAAGGTGAAAAAATATGTCAGATCTAGCAAAGACTGCTGATTGTATACCCCTGCAGACTTTCTCCCACTTTTCTTTAATGATCAGCCAGTGTGCAAGGCCGCTGAGGAATTTCATTCTTTAGATACAGCTCAGCAGTCCATTCACTAAAGAGCTTTGTAATTTCATATCTCCTAGCAGCTATAAATATGGACTCTCACAAACCAGATTTGCAAGGCCAGGCAAAATTACCTAAGACCTTCCTGGTTACAGAGATCAGGATTCTCATGTATGCTTGACTGTGTCTTTTAGCTTTGTATTTTAATGTCATAAAAGTGAGTACCTACAGTAAGTTTAGAATTGTCATATCTTCCTGTTTCTTATCATTATGTAGCGATCCTCTTTACCTTTTTGCCCATAAACATTGTTATATTTCTTGTATCAAATCCTCCTTTTGCTAATGTTCACAAAGTTCACCAGCTTTCTATTGAATATAACTTGCCCGTGGTGATCTGGTATGCTGTAAATAATAGGAAACCCCTAAATAAGAGTGACTTAAATAAGGTAGAATTTTATTTCTTTCCTATATAAAGGAGACCCAGAAGGAAGTTGACATGGCTACATATTGAGTAGCTGAAAAACACTATGTGCCCTCATATGTGCGACACCACCAACAAATCATGCTCAGCTCATACTTGGAGGAGACCGTCTGCTTCCCACAGCACCCTAAGATCAACAAATTGTTGGACCCAGTGCGGAGCCTTTCTGTCTTTAAGGATGATAAGATGTAAGGTATGTAAATGTACTCTATCCACCAGATAAACCTCAACATTAATATTATTTCAACTTTGAGAAGCAAGTATTACCACACAAACCAAGGAAAATCAACATAAGATATGTGGACTTTGAACCCATATCAATAAAAATTATTATTCTCTGGTCAAATCCTCACCAATGTAATTGTGAACATGAACTTCTCCAACTTTGTCTGTCCTTGAGCAGGGGCAAGAGTGGCTCACACAAAGCACCATTGCTCCAACCCAGAAATATAAGAATATTCCAATCAGGTGATGACTGTTTCTCATCACTAATATATTGCAATACTTGTTTTGTAAATCAATCTTATGAGCCTGGTTTATATGAATCTGACCCTGGGGGATAGCTATGCTTTGGGGGAGTGGAAAACCAAGAGACAGACTCTGCATTATGGTAAATGCACAAGTGTAATGAGTATCCCAGGGTCAGACCACTTTTCTTCAGATATTGACATTGCCTCTGCCCTCAACCTCTGCATAGGCTTTGCTTGTAAAGTATCACTTTCTTATTAATATTTCTATAGTGGACATTACCTGCTTGAGCAATGTTTCAGTGTAAGGGGTAAGCCAACTGAGGTGGTGCCTAAAGAGTTGACTGAACTATTGAAAAAGCCTTCTGACTTCCTTAACTCTAATCTTGCTTCCTAAATCCATCCTGCACAGAACTGCTCAATGAATCTCTCCAAAAGGCTAATCTGACCTTAACACTTTCTTGCACACTCTGCAAGAGTTCTTCCATAACACTTTCAGTCTACATTTGTTAAAATTTCACCCATAGCCCTTTGTAATTTGGCTCTCCCGCCATCTCCAGCCTCATCTGTAACCACACCCCATGTTCTAGTGATACATAAACATGTGTTCATATCTGCACACACTATACTCTTCTATTTCTCTACGCCCTGATCCTGTGACTCTATTGAGTTTCCCTGCAGCCACCTTCCTGTATTTCCTGGCTAATTCCTATTTACACTTATATCATCTCCTCCAGAAATCCTTCCATGCGTCCCCAAAAGCTCCATTTGGTACCCCAAATTTCCATAGCATCTTGTGCATAAAACTATTGTAGCTTTTACCCCATTATATTAAAATTATAACCTTATGACCCATGTGACAGTGAGGGCAAGAATTTTCTCTATTCTCTACATTTCTGGGATGCAGCACAGGGCCTGCCATAAAGTAGAGTGTCACAAATCTTGGCCACATTGAACTGAATTGAATCTCCCTCGTTTTCTTTTCTTTGGAGCTCTCTGTTTCCATGCCCCATGCTGGATTTCTCCTCCACACTCATAGTGATCCTGACCATGGCATATTTTTACACATGGGGTCTGTGCCTCACTTCTTACAGATATGAGCCTGAGTAAGGGAACAGTGGGCTGATGATCTGCCCACAGTTATAATAAGGCTGAATATTTGTCACATGCCAGATTCACAACCAGTGTTGCAGAACTGCCTTTCTCCACAGCCCCTCACAGAAATCCATGGAAATAAGGACAGCCCAGTTTGCTACAGTTGTGATAAGAAATCTGAGGAGAGGGAAGACACTAAAATGCCCAAAAAAAATTTGTGTTCTGTAGACAATCTGGCAGAAAGTAAGTAAGAACACAAGCTAGCCCCAGAGACTTCTGGGCACTAGTCCCAGTGGCATGAAGGCATTCAATCTTGAAAGCAAGCA
This sequence comes from Equus przewalskii, assembly GCF_037783145.1. NCBI lineage: Eukaryota > Metazoa > Chordata > Mammalia > Perissodactyla > Equidae > Equus > Equus przewalskii. Next base: position 60,405,137 of record NC_091832.1, on the reverse strand, counting down.
CTGAGGCCTTTCTTCCCTGTGTGTGACCAGGAACCAGTTCCAAGCCAGTATCTCCTCACAGAATGTCCTAAAACTCCAAACATAGTCAAACCTTGCTAGAGGTAATAAATTGATTCACCTAATTACACAGTCCCTTCCAGGCAGATGTGTCTCTTGATCACTAGGGACAACAAGATCTCAGCTTCCTCTCTGAACTTCTCCAAGCACAAAGAGTAATTTCCTTATTATCCTTGTGTTACAGTAGCAGTTATGTGTAACCAGGTGGATTCTTCCTGCTTGGGTTTGGGCTTAGGTTTTGGTCTGATGTCATCTCTCAGAGCCTGTAGGGTCTCAGAGAAACTGAAACTATAATCTTAACCCTCACTCTAAGCCCTGCCTCAATATACAGTTATAAGAACATGGTTAAAGGATGGAGGGTTCCGAACCATGCCCCAGAAAAGCCAGGATTTAAGTCAAGTTTTCCCAGTAATCAGAGGAGTTGTCAACTTATAGGATTATGCAAATAAGATCAAGCCACTTTTCACTGCATTTTCCTCTTTTCCTGATAAAAAGAGGAAGAAGAAAAAAAGAACTAAGAATTACTAAGAACCCACAATCCCTTTGTTTTATATTTGTCATCTCCACTTATCCACACAATAACCTTATAAAGAGGTACATTTATTTTCACTTTACGGATGAATAAACCCAGATTCATGGAAATTAGGTAACTTATTCAATATCTCATTACTCATAAGTAGCAGAGCCCAAAGGCCAGCGTAAACCTATCAGAAGCTAAAGTTTATGTTCTTTCCACTGTACCACGTGGCCTCCCTCAAAGGAACATTGGTAGAGAAGTTTTGGGATTCATAAAACAGACCATTCTATATCATTTGTTCCCATTTGGAGCTCTGAATTTAAGTATCTGAGCATGGACCCTGTATAGAGAGTTAATCTTCTTTAAGCTTTCCCTCCAAATGAGACTGTTTCCACATCTGTCAGTTCCTGGAAGTCAGGAAATGGCGTGGCACAGCCTTCATGTCTTTGATGCAAGGTTTACCATTCTTTTTTGCCTTATTTTTTCACCCCTTACCTGTCTTGAAAATCTTCTCTTGTTCTTGAGTGGGATGAATATCCTATAATACGTATTTCTAGCAGAAAGCCAACCACTGTAGCAGACAGTAATAGCAAGTAACGCATAGGAGAGTAAACTTTGGAGTCAGGTCACCTTGGTTCAACTCACAGCTCTTCCAATTGCATCTCATCTCTCCAAGTGTCATTTTCCTTAACAGTAAACTATGGATTAAAATATGCCTATCACATAAAAATATGACAAGGGGAAAACTATAATGAACACCACGGTCTTGGATGAAAATTGGAGGTATTAGTGTGAAATATAGATTAAAAAGTGGTGTGCCTGTGTGTGTATGTTTGTGTGTGCACCTGTGTACATGTTTCCTAGCTCAAACCACTGAGAGAATCTGGAAGAAGAGCACCCTAATATAATGGGCATATCTAGGACCCAGATCTTGGCTTCTAAATATCAGTCTCCATTAAACAGAACCAGAGATCCTTGAATAGATGGCTGATTGCAAGACTGGGTCAGAGAAAAAACAAGATAAGATAAGCCTGGAAAAATGTGCCAGAAAGCAAGAAAATGCTCAAAGAATGATAGAAACATGACGTAAAGAAACAAGGACTAGTTTGAAGGGGCTTCCACTGGCCAAATCTGGACTATGTAAGCATCAAAATAAATAATGGTATTAATAGATTAAACCTCATTGAATAAAATAGCAAGCCATGAATACTCATATGCATTCATACATAGAGAGAAGAGAAAGTCTTCCTTACAGTAAAATGTCAACTAGTAAATGTAGAAAGAATAATGGAGATTTTAAAATCATCATTTAGCAACCATTATATAATAATTCATGCAAGAAAACATGAATAGATGCTTAAGCTAGTGAGTGAAAGTGGAATGAGAACCAGGATTTTACATTGCCCGAAAGTGCATTTTACATTTCTCCACCTGCAAAATATTAATTATTAAAAGGGGAAGAACAACTTTAAAGTGGAAAACCTGTAAGACACAACCTTAACAAGTGACCAAAGTTAATACCACTAGTGATGGGACAAATCATCTGATAGTGAGAAGAACACAACTTCTCTTTATGATAGTCTGGCCAAAAAAGAAAAAGAAAAAAATCCATCATCAGAATCTAATCATGAAGATAATTCAGACAAATCCAAGTTGAGGGTCAGTCTACAAAATGATCAACCAATACTCTTTAGAAATGTCAGGTCCATAAAAGTTAGGGACAGGTTGAAGAACTGTTCCAGGTTAAAGGAGATAAAGTGATATGACAACTGAATGCAGTGCATGATTCTATATTTTCTTTTGGAGAATTTCAAATAGGATCTCTGGATGAAGGGTAAATAGGAGATCTTTACACTATTCTTGAAGTTCTTCTATCAGGTGAAAATTATTCCAAAATTAAAAGGTAAAAAAAGACTCACCTTAGAGTGTTATTAAAATTAAAGGGACTTTTGTATACCAGTCACTTAGCACAGTGTCAAGCACATGGTAACCTTTAACAATGGCAATAATAAAGAGGAGAAAGAATGTTAACTTCCAATTCCAAAATGCTATATTAAATTTAACTCAACAAGTATGTTTTAAACACTGTTCATAGCACTAAACTGAAACAACACAGTATACACTTAAACAGAAGACTAGATCTAACAAGATCTGAGCTTACAAACTCCTTAGGAAAATAGGACTTTCATGAGGTTGGAGACGGGTGCCAAAGGAAGGGCAATATTTAATTAAGCAGCAGATTAATTGTAGCAATATGATCACTACATGGCCAGGAAGAGAGAAAATTGACTTTTAGACTGTCTACTATATGCCAGGAAATTCTTGGTCTTTTTGGATGCTTTCTCTCCTTATTTCTCCATAAAGATGGCAATTTTTCCATTTTTTAGGAGGAGACAATGAAGTCAGAGAAATATACCAATAATTTCTAAACTCCACTTGAGAACCTATGGCCTGACAATGGAATAAAATAATTCAAAAGAGACTGTCTTGAAATAATTCAGAAGAGACAAAGAAAGATACTATAAATGATAAAAAAAAAAAGTCAATACATCAGGAAGATGCAGTAATTATAAATATGTATGCAGCAGTAATTCAGTACCTAAATATGTGAAGCAAACATTTGCAGGACTGAAGTGAGAAATAAACAGCAACACACTAATAACAAGGTATTTCAATATCCCACTTTCAAAACATGAAGAGAGAAGAGCAATAAAAACAAAGCATTTGGACAATATTATAGACTAAATGGACCTAACAGACATGTACCAAAATATTCCATCCAAAAGCAGCAGAACACACATTCTTTCCATGTGTGCATGGAATATTCTCCAGAATAGATAACATGTTAGGTTGAAAAAACAAGTCTTAGAGCCAGCCCTGATGGCCTAGTGGTTAAAGTTTGGCACTCTCACTGCCTTCACGGCCCGAGTTCAGTTCCCAGTCACTGAACCACACCACTTGCCATGCTGTGGTGGTGGCCCACATAGAGGAGCTAGAAGGACTTGCAACTATGATACATAACATGCAATGTGGCTTTGGGGAGGGCAAAAAGAAGAAAAAGGAGGAAATTTTGCAACAGGTGTTAGCTCAGAGTGAATCTTTTCCTGAAAAATAAAAAAAACAGTCAAATTTATGAAGATTTAATCATTCCAAGTATCTTCTCTGACTGCAATGGAGTGGAACTACAAAAAATAGCAAAAGGAAAACTGGAAAACTCAAAATATGTAGATTTTAGCAACCCACTCAGGAACAACCAATGAGTCACAGAAGAAATCAAAAAGGAAATTAGAAAATATCTTGAGACAAAAGAAAATCAAACCATAAGATACCAAAACTTATGGGATGCAACAAAAGCAGTAGTAAGAGGGAAGTTTATAGCAGTAAATGACTACATTAAGAGAAAAGAAAGATCTCAAATAAACGACCTAAATTTACAGCTCTGGAACTAGAAAAAGAAGAACAAACTAAACCCAAAGTTAGCAGAAGATGGAAAATAATAAAGATTAGAGCAGAAATAAATGAAAGAGTCTGGAAAAACAATAGAAAAGACCAACAAAACTAAAAGTTGAGTTTTTCTCCAGCTTTACTGAGATATAATTGTCATATAATATTGTGTAAGTTTAAGGTGTACAATGTGTTCATTTGATACATTTATATATTGCAAAATGATTGTCACCATAGCATTAGCTAACACCTCCATCTTGTCACATAATTACCATTTCTTTTTTGCGGTGAGAACATTTAAGATCTACTGTCCTAGCAACTTTCAAGTATACAATACAGTGTTGTTAACTACAGTCTCCATGCTGTATATTAGATCCCAGGACTTGTTAATTTTAAAGCTGGAAGTTTGTACCCTTTGACCAATATCCAAGCCGAACTCAGAGACACAGAGAGAAGAGTTGATTTTTTTTTTAAAAGATCAATAAATTGACAAACCTTTAGCTAGACTAAGAAAGAGAGAGAAAAATTAAATAGAATCGTAAATGAAAGAGGAAACATTACAATTGATGCCACAGATATAAAATGCATCATAAAAGACTACTTTATGCCAACAAATTAGATAACCTAGAAGAAATTGGATGCATTTCTAGAAACAAACAACCTAATAAGGCTGAATCACGAAGAAATAGAAATTATGAACGGACAATAACAACTAAGAATATTGAGTCAGTAATCAAAAACCTCCCAACAAAGAAAAGCCCAAGGCCACATAGCTTCACTGAAGAATTATATCAAAAATTAAGAAAATATTAACCAATCTTTCTTAAACCCTTCAAAAAATTAAAGAGGAGGGGCAATTACAAACCCATTTGACAAAGCCAACATTACCCTGATCCCAAAGCCAGATAAGAACACTACAAGAAAAGAAAATTACAAGTCAATATCCCTGATGAACATTGATGCAGAAATTCTCAACAAAATACGAGTAAACTGAATGCAACAGCACATTAAAAGGATCAGAAGCCATGACCAAGTGGGATTTATCCCTGGGATGCAAAGATGGCTCAACATATAAAGCTCAATCAATGTGATATATCACGTTAACAGAACAAAGGATAAAAATCACATGATCATCTCAACAGATGCAGAAAAAGCATTTGACAAAATTCAACACCTATTCATGATAAAAACAAAACCCTCAACAAATTACGTATAGAAGAAACTTCCCTCAACCAAATAAAGTTTACATGACAAGCTCACAGCTTGTTAAGCTCACACAACATAATCTGGGTGAAAAGCTGAAAACTTTCCCCCTAAGATCAAGAAGGCAAGGATGCCCACTCTCACCACTTCTAGCCAACATAGTACTAGAGTCCCAGCTAAAGTAATTAGCAAAGAAAAAGGAATAAAAGTAAACCAAACCATAAAGAAGTAAAATTACCTCTGTTTGCAGATGACATTATCTGTAGATGATCTTATATGGAGAAACTCTAAAGATTTCACACAACAAAAGCTGTTAGAACTAATAAACAAATTCAGCAAAGTTGCAGGATACAAAACCAACAAGCAAAATTTAGATGCATTTATACACTAACAGTGAACTATCTGCAAAGGAAATTAAGAAAATAATCCCATTTACAATAGTATCAAAAAGAATAAAATAGGATGTCACCAAGATAGTAGAGTAGGAGATCCCAGTCTCTATCCTCCCACAAAGATCAACAATTAGACAGCTATCCATGAATGAAACTGTTGCTGGCAGAGCTCAGGAATCCACTTAAGAAGCTTCTAGAATTCAGTGGAACAAAAATCTTCAAATAATTACACAAAAAGAGTAAGAAGAACAGCTTCATTTTATCTACATTATCCTATCCTCTAGGCTAGTACTACCCAACATCAAGAAGGAACTCCTCAGCTCAATATGTTTCCACTAGTCAGGAAAGGGAGAGTGAGATGAGCAACCTGCTTCCCCAGACTTTCAGGGCAGTGCACTAAGGACCAACTTCAGTTTCACCTCACTCAGAGACTGGCAAAGCTAAGACATCTAGAGATGGTTACGAACGTGGAAGAAAGGCACAGGCTATTAGAATTACACAGTGGGAGTAATCATGGTTCCTGTCGCCTGCTCTGCAGAAGACCACAACAGACTTTGCTGCTGAGAACTTCAATAGCCCTTGTAAACAATGCAGACCTGCCCCCAACCCAGCTTTCATCCTTGAGGACCTCGTGGCTGACCCCAGTAGACCACAACGGCTTTCACTGGGGGAGAAACCAATGGTCAGCACAGCCACCTCAGACCCCCTGCAGATTTTGCCACAGAGATATTCTCCCCACAAGTTTTCATATTTGCAGACACCAGCTGCCAGATTCCCACCCACTCCCTCCATCCACAGGAGCCTGAGATCTGCAACTTGAGCCAGTCCTGGCCTCTGTAGCTGCATGCACACAAGACACCAGCATAGACACCTGCTGCTGACCCCTCACCACTATTCATGGGCTCACGGCTAATCCCTAGAGCTATACACATGCACACCACCAACCCAAATTCCATCACTAACCCTTACTGCCATGCATGCACCAATGACAAGCCCTACAGCTGCGCAAGTAAAGCCAATGGCCAAGGACACCACATCTGCCTGTGGGCCTGGATCTGGCCCTGACTCCTGTCACAGGGCTGCATTGCTAGACTCACCTACAGCTAGCCTCTGCAGCTTATACTTTCATACTTCAGGACCAATTCCCATCACAAGCCTCCACTGCCAGTGTTATGCCCAGAGCCAGACCCTGCAGCCACAGGAGGGCACACCAACAGCCAAGGCCCTCATAGCTGCTTGTGGGCCTGGATGCAGTCATGACTTCTGTCACTGGCCTGCACCACTGGGCTCATCTGAAACTAGTCCCTGGAGCTGTACACCTGAAGCTTTTCCTCTAAGATCAGGAACAAGACAAGAGTGCCCTCTCTCACCACTCCTATTCAACAAAGTACTGGAAATCCTAGCCAGAGCAGTCAGGCAAAAAAAAAGAAAAAGGCTTTCAAATCATAAAGGAAGAAGGAAAATTGTCTTTGTTTGCAGATAATATGATCTTATCCATAGACAATCCTAAAGACTCCACCAAAAAACTGTTAGAACTAATCAGCAAATTCAGTTAAGTTGCAGGATACAAAATCAACATACAAAAATCAGTAGCATTTCTATACACTAAAAATAAACTATCTGAAAAAGAAATAAAGAAAACAATCCCATTTGCAGTAGCACCAAAAAGAACAAAATACTTTGGAATAAATTTAACCAAGGAGATGAAAAATCTGTGCACTGAAAACTACAAGACTCTGATGAAAGATATTGAAGAAGAAACAAACAAATGGGAAGCTATCCCATGATCATGGATCAAAAGAATTAATATTGTTAAAATGCCCATGCTACACAAAGCTATCTGTAGATTCAATGCAATCCCTATCAAAATACCAAGGGAAATTTTCACAGAAATAGAAAAAAACAATCCTAAAATTTGTGTGAAACCACAAAAGATTGTCAATAGCCAAAGCAATCCTGAGAAGAAGAGCAAAACTGAAGGCATCACGCTTCCTGATTTCAAATTATATTACAAAGCTACAATAATTAGAACAGTATGGTACTGGCATAAAATAGACCATAGATCAATGGAGGAGAATCAGGAGCCCAGAAATAAACCCATGTGTATATGGTCAACCAATATTTGACAAGGGAACCAGGAGACTCAATGGGGAAAGGATACTCTCTTCAATAAATAGTACTGAGATTGCTGGGAAGATGGTGGCATAGGAGGACTCTGAACTCACCTCCTCCCATAGACACAACTAATCTACAACTACGTGTGGAGCAATTACCTCTGAGAGAGAACTGGAAACTGGACAAAAAGAACCCCCACAACAAGGGACAACACTGAGATGGAAGAGGCAAAAATACACCTCTGCTGAGGAAAACAACACATTCTAGCTGCAGTGCTTTACATCTGGGAGCAATATTGAGGTATGAAGCTTTTCCCGGAGGAACGGGGGATCTGAGAGCTGTGCCACAATAAGGAGCATTTGAATTCAGCACAACCCAGAGCAGTGCCATAATACCTGGCTTTGCTGGCTACTAAAACCTACAAGGAATACCCCAGAAAAGCTATCAAACATAAGAGAAAGAAAAGCCTGCTCCTAAAGGGCCCAACCACAGATTTACCCATTCCAGAAACCAACACAAAATCACCAGAAAGAAAGGTGCATAGTCCTTTGGTAAAAGAGATTCACTTGGTAGGCTCTGGGCTCATCTCAGAGAGGCAGGAGGTGGCTGGGTCCACCTCCTCAGGGACTGAGACACTGGCAGCAGCCATTATTGTGACCTAGTACAGAAACGCTGACACGGACCTTGGCAGATGCCATCAGATTTCTTCTTCTGGCCTTAGAGCACAAGGGTTTGCCCTGCCCACTAGAGCACCAATTTAATCCAGCTCAGCCAGGGCAGACAACCTGCCCTAGGGAGTGGCCCCACCCACCAGCAAACCCACAGGGAACTTGTGGGCCTGCATATATGGGGGGGGGGGTGTCCTTTGCAGCAGGGCGAGTGGGTCTGCCTCTGTGGGGCAGGGCACGCACAGGGGGTAGGACTGCATTGCCAGAAAATGTGGGCCAGTGGGCAGTGGGGCGTGTGGACTGCAGCAGACCTGTGGCGCTGGCCATCTCCAACAGCCACACAGGCCACCCACATTCCAATGCCTGAAATGACTATATGCTGCCACACCTGGAGCCTGTGCCACCCAGCTGTGCTCCTAAGAGAGCTGACAACAACCTTACAGGCCAGAGGCCTACAGCATTGTGAACCCCTGAGCCTAGCCACCAGCCACCGTGGAGGCCTGACTCACTTAACAGCAAAACAGCAGCAGGTGTGGGCTATTAGACCTTGCAGCCAGCCATGCTGGGGCTTGCTGCCCCCCCCCCCCCCCGCAATAAAGTGACTAAAGTGACTGTAGCAGCCACACATGGCACAGCCTTACAACCAGCCAGCCCAGGACCCAGCCTAGGCTACCCATGAGCCCACAGCAAGAGTTGCCCCACCACAACACAGGGGCACATGTAGCCCACACAGGGGACACTCCTGGAACATTTATAACTGGTGACAAGAGGGAAGCACACTGCTGGGCCATAAGGCATCTCTTACATTAGGCCACATCTCCAAGATCAGGAGACACAGTTGATCTACTTAACATGTAGATATAAGCACAGAGAGGTAGGCAAAATGAGGATACAAAGGAATATGTTCCAAATAAAGGAACAGGACAAATCCTCAGAAAAAGAACTAAACAAAACAGAGATAAACAATCTACCTGATAAAGAGTACAAACTAATACTCGTAAGGATGCTCACTAATCTTGAGAGAAGACTAGATGAATAGAGTGAGAACTTCAACAAAGAATTGGAAAATATATGAAAGAACCAAAGACAACTGAAGAATACAATAACAGAAATGAAAAATTCACTAGAGGGAATGAACAGCAGAGTAGATGGAACAGAGCAATGGATTGGCAAGCTGGATAAAAAAGTAGAGGAAAACACCCAGCTGAACAGAAAAAAGAATTCAAAAGAATGAGGACAGACTAAGGGACCTGTGGGACAACAATTGTACTAATATCTGTATTATTGGTATCCAAGAAGGAGAAGAGAGAGACAAAGAGGCAGAGAACCTATTTGAAGAAATAATAGCTGAAAACTTTCCTAACCCTGAAGGTAACAGACATCCAGGTACAGGAACCACAGAGGGCACCAAACAAGATGAACCCAAAAAGGCTAACACCAAGACACATTATAATTAAAATGTCAAGAATTAAAGAGAGAATCCTAAAAGCTGCAAGAGAAAAGTAAGTTACATACAAAGGAAACTTCATAAGGTGATCAGCAGACTTCTCAGCAGGAACCTTACAGGCTAGAAGGAAGTGGCACAATAGGTTCAAAGTGCTGAAAGAAAAAAACTCTACCCAGCAAGGTTATCATTCAGAACAGAAGGAGAGAGAAAGAGTTTTCCAGACAAGCAAAAACTAAAGCAGCCTTACAAGAAATGCTAAAAGGACTTAGTTATGTGGAAAAGAAAATACCACACATAGGAATAATAAAATTATCAAAGAAAAAAATCACTGGTAAAGGCAAATATGCAGTACAGATAGCAGATCAACCACCTATAAAGCTAATATGAAGGTCAAAACACACAAGAGTACCAAAAATATCTATCTCCATGATAAGAGGTTAAGTGATACACATGCAAAAAAAAGGTTAATATGATATCAAAACATAAAATTTGGGGAGAGAGAAGTAAAAGTGTAGGACTTTGTCAAACTTAAGAGACCATCAAGTTAATATAGATTGCTATTTGCATAGGTTACTATATGTGAACCTCAAGGTAATCACAAACCAGGAACCAATAATAAATACCTAAAAAATCAAGAGAAAGGAACCCAAACATGATAGTAAAGAAAGGTATCAAATCACAATGGAAGAGAGCAAGAGAAGAAAAATGGAACAGAAAAGAATTACTAAAACACCCAGAAAACAGTAACAAAATGGCAATAAGTACACACTTATCAATAGCTACTTTGAATGTCAATGGACTAAATGGTCTAGTCAAAAGACGTAGGATGGGTGAATAGATAAAAGAACAAGACCCATATATGTGTTGCATACAAGAGACACACTTCAGACCTAAAGACTCTCACAAACTGAAAGTGAGGGGATGTAAAAAGATACTCCAGGCAAATGGCAACGAAAAGAAAGATAGGGTAGCAATACTTAGGCAAAATAAAACTTAAAACAAAAACTGTAACAAAAGACAAAGAAGGGCACTACATAATCATAAAGAGAACAATCCAGCAAGAGGACATAACACTTGTAAATATCTATGAACCTAACACAGGAGCACCTAAATATGTAGAGCAATTATTAACAGATATAAAAGGAGAAATAGACAGTAACACAATAATAGTAGGGAAATTTAACACTCCACTTACATCAATGGACAGATCATCCAAACAGAAGATCAATAAGGAAATATTGGCTTTAAACAACCCATTAGACTAGATGGACTTAGTAGATATAAACTGAACATTCCATCCGTAAACCATAGAATACATGTTCTTTTGAATGCACCTGGAGCATTCTCCAGGACTGATCACATATTAGGTCACAAAACCAGTCTCAATAAATTCAAGAAGATTGAAATAACACCAAGCATCTTTTCTGACCACAATAATATGAAACTAGAAATCAACTACAAGAAGAAAGCTGGAAAAGCCACAAATATGTGGAGATTAAATAAAATGCTACTGAACAACCATTGGGTCAACACAGAAATCAAAGGATAAATCAAAGGATACCTGAAGACAAATGAAAATGAAAATACCACATGCCAAAATTTGTTGGATACAGCAAAAGTGGTACTAAGAGGGAAGTTTATAGCAAAACAGGCCTACCTTAAGAAACAAGAAAAATCTCAAATAAAGAATCTAACAGTGTACCTAAAGGAACTAGAAAAATAAGAACAAACAAAGCCCAAAATCAGTAGAAGGAAGGAAACAATAAAAATCAGAGCAGAAATAAATGAAATAGATGCTAAAAAACACAATAGAAAAAATCAACAAAACTAGGAGCTAGTTTTTTGAAAAGATAAACAAAATTGACAAACCTTTAGCCAGACTCACCAGGAAAAAAAGAGAGAAGACTCAAATAAATAAAATCAGAAATTAAAGAGGAGAAATTACAACAGACACCTCAGAAATACAAAGGATTATAAGAGAATACTGTGAAAAGCTGTACGCTAACAAATTGGATAATCTAGAAGAAATGGATAAATTCTTAGAATCATACAACCTTCCAAACCTGAATCAAGACGAAATAGAAAATTTGAATATACCAATGCCAGTAAGGAAATCAAAACAGGAATCAAACATCTCCGAGAAAACAAAAGTCCAAGACCAGATGGCTTCCCTGGTGAATTCTACCAAATATTCAAAAAAGACATAGTACCTATCCTTTTCAAACTCTTCCAAAAACTTGAAGAGGAGGGGAAGCTTCCTAACTCATTCTATGAAGTCAACATTATTCTGATACCAAAACCAGACAAGGACAACACAAAAAAGGGAAATTACAGTCCAATATCACTGATGAATGGATGTTGTGGAAGTGTGAAAACTTGCAACAGTAAGAAATAAGTCCTAGAGATCTAATGCAAATTATAGTGAACATAGACAACAATATTGTATTATAGTCATTAAACTTGCTGCGAGACTAGAACTTAATTATTTGTCACTAAAAAGAAACAATAATTATGCAATGGAATAGAGATGCTAATTATTACCACAATGGCAATTGCATTGCAATATATGAATGTATCAAATTAACATGCTGTACACCCTAAATTCACAAAATGTTGTATGTCAAACATATTTCAATCAATTAAAAAAATGATAACTATATGAGGTGATGGATAGGTTAATTAGCTTGATTGTGGTAATCATTTCCCAGTGTATATGCATATCAAAACACCATATTGTATACTATAAATATATACCATTTTTATTATTGTCATTTGGTTAGACATTTACTCCTTGCCCCACTTCTAGATTTTTTTAATCTTCTGGCTAGATTACCACAGTATGTTTAAACTGGACTAACTCCATACTTTCTCCCCTACGACCGTTCTCCAAGCTGCTATCAGAGCCACAGGATTAAATGATCTACCCCATGCTCACATCTCTATCATGATTTCTATGAACCTCAAACTCACAGCCTAAATTTCAGTCATTGAAAATCACTTGAAATTCACCATATATGCCATGTTTTTTCTCATTTCTGTGCCTTGCACACACTGTTACCCTACTCTGTGCTCTTCTACCCCTCCCACTCCCTTATTTTCTTAGCTAAATCCTACAGAACATTCAAGACTCAGCACAGTGTCACCTATTCTGGGAAGCTTTCTCACACTCCTCCATTTGAGTTCATGCCCCCGATTCCTTGCTTCCACATGATGTTGTCACTGCTTACATGTCTGTGTTTTTGAGAAAACAAGCTTCTTGAAGGGAAGGTCTATAGGCTATTCATCTTTGTATCTCCAGTGCGTGACAGTGTGGGTCACATGGTATACACTCAATAATTATTTGATGACTAGATAAATAAATAAGTCAGTTACTATAGCAAAGGTTTCGGAGTTAATCTAGTAACTGCATTGTGCTAAGTAAATCACATGACTGTTCCGATCCTCAGTTTTGTCATCTAAAGAAAGAGGAAAGATCATCACTAAGATCCCTTTCCACTCTGGCAGTCATTAATTCCACAGACTTTTCTGCTCTATTCTGGTGGTCTATTTAGTGTGTGTGTCTTAGATCCTCAAGTAGACTGTAAGTTTAAGACAGGGACTATACATATAGCGTATTCTCTCCCTTGAATCTTTGCTATACAGATAGGCAAAATAAATTGATATCTAAGAACTATAATATTAGTATCATCTCTAAGACTCAGCATCCCCCTAAAATAAACCTCTCTTTCTCTCCTCTCGACTCCTCCCCTCCTATCCTCTCTCCACTCCTCTCTCTTTCTCTCTCTCACTTCTTCTCCCATCATCACATCTCTTTTTCTGACTCTGATCCTCCTGCCTTTCTCCTATAAAGACCCTTGTGATTCCATTGGGCTCACTCAGATCATCCAAGCCAATCTCCTCAACTCAAGATCCTTAATTTAATCACATCTGCAAACTCCCTTTTGCCATATAAAGTAACATAGTCACAGATTCCAGGCATTAGGATGTGGACATCATTGGGGACCATCACAGACACCATTAAGAAAGTGAAATGGCAAAACATAGTATGGGAGAATATTATTTGCTGCACATATGATGGACTAAGGGCTTGTATAAGGAAAATGTGCAGAATATCTACAAATTATTTTTAATGGACAGACCAACATAAAAAAAATGAGCAAATGACTGGAATAGATACTTATCAAAAGAGGAAATCCAAATGACCAACAAACATATGAAAAGATACCCCACCTTATTTGCAATAAGGAAAATCAAATTAATCTGCAGTGAAGTACCACTAGATAACTAACAACTTATCTGAAGTGTAGATGTCTGACAATACCAAGCAGTGCTTAGGATGTGGAGTAACCAAAATTCTTATACATCGCTGGTAGGTATATAAATTAGTAAAACGTACTTTGGTAAACAGTTTGGCATTTAGACAAACTGAAGTTATGCATGCCTCATGACTTACTAATTTCACTCCAAGGTATGTATCCTCCAGAAAGCAAGCCTGTGTGTGCAGAATATTAATACAAGAAGGCCCACAGCAGCACTCTTTGTAATCACTGGAAACAGCCCAAATACTGTCAACAGTGGTAAATATATTAAGTAGTCAACATACTGAGATTAAAACTAACTAATGCTGCACAGAGAAACACAAATAAATCTCAGAAACATAATAAAGAACAAAGCCAGCCACAATACAACTGTGCTGATATTTACAGATAGATCAAAAACAGGCCAATTAAACTAGCATGTTCAGTGTTGCACTTAAAGCCATAAATTGAAGCAAGAAAGTGATGACTATCCAGGTCAGAGCGGTGGTTCTCTTACCGGGGAGGGAATGGCTGTGGTGACCTACTGGTACACTGGGACCTCCTATGGTGCTGGAAAAGGTCTGTTTTCTTGATCAGAGGGATGGTTACCCAGTGATTGCCATATGCTCAGCAATTTGCTTATTTTTCTTTATGTGTATTGAATTTCATCTTTTATCAATGATTTATTTTAAAAGTTTAAGAATAAGAGCCATGGGGGAAAATAAACTTGCACATGGGGAGAAATCAACAGTGCACTCAGGAACTATCTGACTGATCAACGAGGCAGCTGAAAAGGAGACATGTTCCTTCAACAGGGCAATTCATTAGTGGAGCATAGGATGTGTAGTGGATGTGTTTTTCTAGAAGGTAGACATGATAAGGAGAGCATGAAAATTCTGGGAAACTAAGATAAAGGAAGAAAGCAGCCACTGAGCAATGCTAACAGGGAAAGAATGAAGTTGTTTGTGTTTCCCTATGAAGTTTGCCCAACAAGACCTCAGGTGGGAGGTAGGAACACTCAGCACAGTTAGGAGAAGCCCCTGCCCAAAGGTTGGGAGGGTGATTTAATCAGGACATGTGTGGGTGGAATGGAAAGAGTCCATCCTGAACACATACTGATCTCCAAATGCCTTTTAGATCTACTTTTCCAGAGTTGTGTATAAGAGGGTCTCGGAAACACTTAGATGTTTAGTTCATACTTCTCATATTCCCTGATGCATCTTTGAACAGCTTAAAATATACAGAGAAAGACAGAGTTCCCAACCAAAAATCAAGAGAGCTGAATATTTAATAACAACACAGCCCATAGCTTGCTTCTTTCCTTTGTGCAATCCCATTCACCACTCCAAGCCTTGATTTCTCCATCTCTGAAAGAATGAAGTGGTATCACTGAGCCTGTTCTGGGTCTATGGTACTATGAATTGTATGTCCAGTGCAGGGTCTCCGGGGAGGCTTCCATGGGTCATGCAAGGGAATCTTCAGCCCTGATCTAGCACTGACCTACCTACTTCTAGTCCACAGGCTCACTATCTCTCCCCTACTCCCATTCCAAACTACAGCAGTGCTTTCAATGACCATTGTTGGGATACAGAATAAAACCCTCCCAGCAATGTTTTGCATTCATTACGTGAAGTCTCTTGGAGACAGTCTGTAAAAGAGAAAGAAACACAGCTATAGTGGTGGAATTCAATAATTACGGAGAAGGAAGAGACAGGAAGGAAGGGGAGGGAGGGTGGGAAGAGGAAGAAGAAGAAGAAGGAGGAGGAGGAGGAGGAGGAGGAGAGGAAGAACAAAATCTATAACAGAAGGAGTGCAATGCATTTTGTAAGCTTTATCTTATTTCATCCTCAAAAGGCCCTCTTACAATGCACTTTTTTGAGAAGAGGAAGCTGAAGCTCAAAGATGCTAAATAATTTATCCAAGGGCATGTGAATGCAAAATGGAGCATAACCAATAAAACTATGCTCTGCTGCCACTTCACAGACTCAGCATCGTATGGCCGTGGGCCACTTGGGTACAATCCTGCCTCAAGGGGCAAGAATAACACCAAAGTTAGTCTCTTCTCCACTCTTGATCTTCCACCACCACTCCAGGGGAAACAGACCTAATGACCCTTCCCCAGAGCTGCGTCCCTATAGCTCCAGGGAAGTGTTGTCCTGCTCCATTCCTAACACTGGGCACCCAACCTTGAACACAGCACTGAACTGGCTCTTCCTGTGAGAGCCCAGGAGAGAGTTCCAACCCACTCACCCTAAAAAGCGAATCTGTCCCAGAATCCTCAAAGTTCCCAAATCCTAGCCAACTTTTCATACCAGGAAACATTTCATAGTTGGAAAGCGAAGCCCCTCAGTGAAGTTTTCTGGGGGAAAGATTCCCTATAGCATCTGCCTCCAGCCAGGTGAATAAATCTGCCACCTGAAGAGAAGGCTGCCCCTCCTCCACAATGTCTGAGCACCTGCAACTCTTGCTCACCCCAATAGCTGACACTATGAGATCTTTTGCTTCTTGGAACGCTCCAAGTTCTTCCTCACATCCTTTCTGGCCTTAAATTAAGCATGTGTTTTATAACATCACTTCCCTGGGCTCCTGTGTTCTCAGTGGGGCTCCAGAGGAAAAGAGAAATGAAGCCGATGTGTTCCCTGCCATTTTTCTATCAGTATACATTTGAAGTTATAGGGAAAGTGTTCTGGCCTGGGCGGATGCCTGGTCTCTGCTCCTGTTCTTCCTTGACTGAATCCCTTCTTCTCCCATGATTTGTAGAAGAGGAAGTAGCATGGAATAGCCCAGGGACTATTTTACCTCTAATCATGAAGGTGCCCTTCCAGGTAGAATGAGACCAGTGTCCAGCCCCACCCAGCCACACCCAGCTCTATAAAGGCAGCCACCCCCAGGGAGTTCCAGCTCTGTGCCCTCCTCAGCGATGAGGCTCTGTCTCTCTGGGTTATTCTTCCTCCTGGTGATCTCACTGCCTTCAGGTAAGATGATGAGTACAGGTCTGATCATGAAAGTGGGAGTCTTCCAAGGACTGAGGCACTTAAAAACCCTATGAGTATAAGCCCAAGAGGGGGACATCAATATCAGATGGACCAGCAGGCTAGGGATGGGATGTGGGTTAGTGGTCATCAGCCCCCGCCCTGCTCATCTGTTGCTACATCCTGAAGATCTGCCAAATTCAGAGAGGGGGGAGCCAATTTCATGACACGCTTATCACTGTTCAGCTATCCAAATTCCTATTTCCCCTCAACTTCCACTAGTCAGTCTTAGATGGGCAGCCATCGCTGAAATGTGATAGGAGGTAAGAGGATAGGGTACAGAAAGTAAATCACAAAATAATAAGCCATCCACCAGGAAGAAAGAAGAGGTCTACGATTTCTGCCAGCCTCTTAAAGACTGATTTTTCTTTTCCGTGTTTTCTTTTTTCCTTCAGGGCATTGTTTGTTTGGAGTTGATGGAGTAGAAATTCGTACTTGCAAGGCAATTAAGGGCAGATGTTTTTTCGGTTGTAAACCGGGGTGGCAATGGGTGGCATACTGTCACAACGTAATGTCTTGTTGCAAAGAAATGAAGATAAATAAGCCCCCCCAAGCCCTACTACCCTGACCCTCACCTCATGGGTCCAATTAAAAGGATACGTCAATGGCTAAAAGGACGAAATCCTCGATCTGTGTGTAAGGATAGTTAATGAGCCATGGGTAGCAAACTGGGGCCAGCTTCTGACCAATTTACTGGCAAAATCCCAGAAGTATTTTGCAAAAAGGCACTGCAACAAAATGCATCTCCTATTCTTTTTTCTGTCCTCCCGTCTCCAATCACTAATTCCTATTTCAAATTCAAATTCAATTGAGTAATACGTGACCACCAGTCCAAGGATATGACATATCCTGAGCCTAATGATAATAGCTTACCATGTGCCAGTCACAGTTGTAAGTGGATTACATATGTTAACTCACTAATCCTCACAACAAAATCTATTATTTCTCCTGTTTTGCAGATGAAGAAACTTTTCAAAGGTCATACAACCAGTAAGATTTAGTTAGCACTGGGTTTAAATCCAGATAGTCTTGATCCAGTGTCTTTCCTGTTAAGCTGTACCACCTCTCCATTACTAAGAATAGGAATCTAGCTGGAAGTTTTGATTGTAGGTTGTAGTCCAATGAGGAGTCAAGAATCCAATGAGGTCCATGGAACAGCAAGCCCCTCAAAACGCTTCCTATGGCTTAAAGCCATAATGCTAAGTTATATCTGTGACTCAGTGGTTCTGACCCTTCAAAACCAGTGCTGCCCTAAGATTCCACATACCAAACATAGCTACTTTCACCACTACAGCGGAAGCAGTGGGCCATACATACCCACACAACACTTCCAGCTGTCTGCAGGGCGACATTGTTCCAGCAGCACTTTCTCAGCAGCCCTCCAGTGTCCCCACCCAGGTGCAGAGGTCACAACTCTTCAAGGCCTTTGCCCTTATCTGCTCAGGGGTGGGGGCGCTGGGAATAACAGCAGCTGAGCTTCAGGGTTTCCCTCCTGCAAGGATGTGCCTGAAGGAAACACATCTGAATATCTGCACTGGAATGCTAAGCAGGGCTCCATTCTCCCAGAAGACCTGCCTGCTCGGACTCCTCGACACCTCTAATCTTCAACATTCCAGCAAAAAATAAAACTCAGAAATCAGCACTAGCTCATGGGGCTAGCCTCTCAGGGCATTTATATTTTAGTGGGTCCTTTTGGTTCTGTCCAGAGAGGTTCTGTGGTGTTGAGCTACCCATATTTGCTAATTTAAACCCACCCCCTAGCCGAAAGAAAGGGAGAGGTGGTGCAAAAGCTCACAAAGTAAAATAAGTGCAATGGAGTTAACATAAAAACAAAACATAAAAAGAGAAAACCAGGTGAAGGGGAAGCACATATTCTTTCACCACATTTCAAAAGGGTCCACAACCCAGGAAAAGGCTAAACATTCCTACCTTTTGCTTGTGGTTCCTACGGCCGTGATTGCACCAGCCTGGGGTGAGGTTCTGCTCTACCCTGGACAATGAGGTGCAAGAAGGGACATATGACACTGTCTTTGATTTCCTGCAGCGCAGCTTAGATAAGACTGGAGCATTCAAAGTTATTCTTGCTGAAAACCCACATGTGAAGTCATCTGAAATTACTGAATTATCACACATAAAAACCATTATGTATTTACCTTGTGGCTCCATGAGTGTAACCTTAGAAGTGGTGGCCAGGGCCACCTCCTCTGAGGAAGCTAAAGGTGCCAATCTTTGCTCCCCATATCCAAGGGCAGCCATGGGGAAGGTCTATGATTTAGGCTCAGAAAATCAGATGTCTGTCCCCAGGAGCTGGACTTGAGTGAATGACATCACTACACGGGTGCCATTGGAGAACCGAGCCGTCCTAGTGCAGCAGACTATTTCAGGACCATGATCCAGCAGCCTGGCCCTTCAGGGCTCCTTCATTTATTGCCATATTTCAAGCCTGTTCTATGAGGCCCAGATATCTTTCTAGTACATTCCTCTTAAGCTTAAAAATGTCCAGAGTTAATGTCTGTCACTGAAAACTGAGAAATCTGAATAATACTGAGAACTCTTACTGTTACCTCATCATATAGTCATTTTAGGATTAAATGAGGCATGCATGGGTTTATGTATGTAACATGCTTGGCATTGTATCTTCTGGCTTAAACATTCTGGCATTGCATTAGCTGGATTCCAGTACGTAAAGGGAAGGAATGTGCCACCCTTGGGGAAAGGCATTGAAGGTGAGCAGCATCCTTGATCCCTAACTTACACACACTATGAAGCCAGTACGGTGGTGGCAGTAGGAATCTGAACAGGCATCCACACATACAAAGGGAAAGCAGATCTCAGGGACAGAATCAAACCCAGTCCCCCAGCACCACCACGTTACTGTACCATTCTTTTTCCAGAATCAAACTTGGACATTTAAAGTTTTGGCTACGCATTGGTTTCCTGGGTCTGCCAAAACAAATTATCACAAACTGAGTGGTTTAAAACAACAGAAATTTACTCTCTCACAGTTCTAGAGGCTAGAAGTCCAAAATCATAGTATTGGCAGGGTCATATTGCCTCTGAAGTTTCTAGAAAAGACTGTCTCTAGACGTTCTTTTCTGTCTCTTCCTAGCTTCTGGTAGTTACTGGCAATCACTGGCATTCCTTGGCTTACAGCCGCATTGCTTCAACCTCTGCCTCTGCCTTCACATGCTCTTCTTACTTGTCTGTATGTGTCTCTCTGTCTTCAGATGGCCTTCTTATAAGAACACCAGTCTTTGGCTTTAGGGCTGACCCTAATCCAGTATGACCTCAGCTCAACTAATTGCATCTACAAAGACCCTGTTTCCAAACAAGGTCACATTCTGAACTTCCAAGTGAGTATAATTTGGGGGGAGCACTATTCAACCCAGTACAGGCTATGAATAGGGCATCTGCATTTTCTTTTGAGGAAGTAGAGGCCTCTCTTTCCCCATATCCTTTTGCACATGATGAGGAGAGCCAAGTCGAGGAGAAGATTTGCAAATGAACCAATATTTGCTATGAAAACTAATATTTTTCCTCTTACTGGGCAATCCCCAGACTCCCCCTGGAGAATAAGCAAAGGACAAGGTGGCCCTACCATCAAGATGATCAGAGACTATTTGGAGAGATAGAATCATAAATAATCACCACACATGCTGACAGATCTTACAGAAATCCATGAGGTGACCTGCAGGCTTTCCTATTATATGGAAAGCTTTTCTCCCTCAGTTTTACTGAGGTATAATTAACAATTTAAAATTGTATATATTTAAGATATACAACTTGAGGACCTGATATAAGTATGCATTGTGAAATAATCACCACAAACAAGCTAATTCACATATCTATCACCTCACAGAGACTGTGTGTGTGTGTGTGTGTGTGTGTGTTGAGAACACTGAAGACCTGCCCTCTTAGCAAATCTCAAGTGTACAACACGGTATCATTGACACATGAAGCTTTGAAGCCAAGGTGGACGTAAGCTACAGTATATACTGCAAATCTGGCGCTTTGCGTGGAAGCATAGAGAAAATTTTAGAAAATATAGTCCATAGGGAGACACCCAGCTCAGATGGAATGAAAGCAGAAAGTGCATCACCCACCCATTCTGTCCTCAAACTGGACCAGTCTCTCTATAAGTCACACATTTAAAAAAAAGAAAAAAGTGCAGTTAGCTG
The DNA here is from genome assembly GCF_037783145.1 of Equus przewalskii. Lineage (NCBI taxonomy): Eukaryota > Metazoa > Chordata > Mammalia > Perissodactyla > Equidae > Equus > Equus przewalskii. Next base: position 60,383,786 of record NC_091832.1, on the reverse strand, counting down.
TCAAATAATAATGATATCGAAATTCCAATCCTATGTCTCTTAGGTTTCATTAAAGGGGTCCAGATATTGAGCTACAGGAACTCTTCCCAAAAGCCAGTCTCAGCACCCTGCAGTGTTCACATACACTCCAACTTTGAACACTCAACTTCAGACTCTGCTCACCAGAAGAGAACTTTCTCTCTCCTTGGCCCTGATTCCCAGCTTAACTGTCCTGAGTCTTCCTATCTTTTCTCTCACCACCCAATTCCCAATTTTAAATCTTAAGATGCAAAGATCACACTGGGAAAAGCCATTCTTAGTGGGATGGGCAAGTGGGAGTGAGAGAGGAAGAAGGTAGGGAACACTCTTGCGTTAAGCAGTACCTCTGAGGTGTCCTTCTCAGAACCAGTTCATGTTCTCTCTCTGGCCAACAATCTGGGAGTGATGGAGTCGGGCCTAAGATCAGCAATCAGGTCATGGAGCCAGAACTCTGCACAACAAAACCAGGTCATGTCATCTTGTCTGAGATCATTATGTCCACCATCACTTGGATTGTACCAGACCCTAAGAAAGGAAGAATTCTGTTGGCAAGACTAGATACATCCTACCCTTGGGTGCTCCAAGTTCCAGCACAAGAGCAGAGACCTCTTTAGTTTCCCCAGACCAGCTTTTGGCTGGAATCACATGTCTTCAGTCTGCATGATAATGGCCCTTTGTGCTGGGCACATGCCCAGACATCCCAGCAGACAGGACTGAGCGTGGCATGGCTGGGGGATCACAGGCAGACTCCCAGGGTTCAGGCCTGGCCTGATGGAAAGTACAGTCAGCCACAGCAGTTCAGAGGCTGCATTGCCTGCATTCTTCCCCTCCAGAGTGAATGTGGGGCAGCAGTGAGCTGCACCCATCATATCCAGGTGGGGTGTCCTACCCACACAATCCAGGTGGCAGCCTCTGCTGCTCAGATCTTCTCCATGAGCCACCAGTAGAGAGGTTATGACTCCATAAGACATGAAACACTTTTGAATCAACCTATTGGGACAATAGTGCCTTCTACATATGCTAGTGGTTTGATTTGGGGATGTGAGTGGCTTTTTTCTCAAATTACAGAATCCCCAGCTCATCTTACAGAGCCCAGGCATGGTCTTCTGGGGACAAGGACAACTTCACCATTACAAAGCTGGTATAAGTAGCAGTTCCTCAAGTTCTTCCCCAAAAATACTCAAATACTGCATATTTACAGCATATCTCACAAGCAGTGCCAGTCCTAGTGTGTGTGGAGTTGCGACAGGCAATGCCAATGGTCACACGCCCAAGGGACTATGACTTGACTATTTCAGACCTCAGGTTGCCTCTGGGTCATGGACTGGAGTCAGTACCAGTGAGAAATATAGGAAGCAATTGATTATGAGCTCTGGATGCTCACACAAGTCCCTGACCCTGATTTCTAAGGCCGTGTGTAAAGAAGTCCCAAAGTTTTGTTCTCTAAAATTAGGCAGGTTACTCAACAAATAGGCAGTTAATCAACGGACCTGATATCCTAAAATCTTTCACAGCCTAAAGTGCAGGTGTAAAAACTAACATTTAGAGCAGTTAAGAAATTTTCCCAAGATCACACAACTAGTGAATGGCAAAGCTGGAACTCCAACACGGGTCAGCCAATCCCTTTCTGTGTCCTGATCTGTAAAATGAAACCCCAGGGCTCTCTGAGAGCCTTCTTGGCCCCAGAATTGGAAGAGGCTAACCCTAAAGTTTCCGGAGGTGGTTAGAAAAGGTCCGAACATCATGAATCAGTACTCCAGGAGAAACCAACCCCTCAAAAATGACCACAAGATGGGGACACTTAGGCTCATACACTTAGCCTTTGAAAGGACTTTATTGTTTGAACTTTCAACAAATTCCTCTCCCAATACCCAGGGCAGAGGACTTCTCAGCTTCTCTCTGATTCTCCCCACAGGCTAGTCCCACAATTCTGCTCAGGCTGGGGAGCTAAACAAGGGTGGAGTAGAGAAGAAAGACCCTTGATCAGGCAGGTCACTCCCAGAGGGGTAAAAGACCTTGACCAGAGGTCTTTTGGCTACATCTGGCGGGGGCTTCCCCTCCTTTGACCTCGAGGACAGGCTGACTCCTGGATATCTGGCCTGCTCCATCCAGAGTCCTGACAAGTACAACCAGTACCTTGATGGCCTTCCCTGAGCCTGGAGAAAAGCAAACCAGAGGAAGAACCATTGCTGCTTCGATAGACCAAAGCTTTCCTGGAGGGAGCAACAGCCTTTATCCCATTTGACAGAACATCCCCTGAGAATGGCACAGTCTTCTTATACTCTCCATCTGTATCCACAAGGCCTGTCATCTGCAGTTGGCCTTGTGACACCGAGCAGGTATTCTAGGTAGGGTAAGACCTCCATGCACACCAGAAATAAGAACCTGGTTTTCTGACTTTACAAGCAGATGTCTTGGGAGGTTGGTTACTACAACCCAATTGTTTCTGGGGAAGCTGACCAAATCAACCTTCTGAACTTCTAATTGCTGGGTCAATTTCACACGATGTCCTGAGGACCAGGAACCTGGCCCATGCTGGCCCGGATATAAAAGCCCCTCAGGAGACCCAGCCTAACATTATCTGAATGTTCTTGTGGTTTCCTTAACCATTGCTCCATTCTGTACTGACCCAGGGAGATCTCCAGTTCCTTTCAGTTCTGCAACTCCCTGCTACTGGCTCAGCAGCCTTGGTTATTCTGGAAAGCAGCAAGGGGTTATTTTAACCCAAAGTTGGTTTATTCTGCTCCCAATGTCCTTCAAAGGAAGACGGAAAATAAGTCAATCCTACAAACTTTAATTGAGGGAGAACATGATGTTTCCCCTTCACATCTATAAATGGAGGCCTGCTTAGGTGGGTGCCTGGAGACTCTGCTCCAGCCACGAAGATTCTCCTCTCCGTCTCTCTCCGTCTCTCTGTCTGTCTCTCTCCCTGTCTCTCTGTCACTCTCTCTGCGTCTCTCTTTCTTCTCTCGGCCCTATCTCTCCTAGGTAAAGCAGAGTCTTTGGAGAACACTAAGAAGGTAACTGTTAAGATGTGCTGGTTTCTGCTGGCCCAGAGTTACCCTAGGCAATGTCTGGTCTGAGAGCTCTTGTGGAGGATCATTGCTATGCCCTGCCCATGGTGAACTAGGACGAGGTCTGCTTCCCCCACCTTTGCATAGCCAGATCGTGATCTGGGCCTGCAGGACCCTTGGTGGGGGACTCGAGAAACGTCTGATGACAGAATGCGTGAGAGGCAGTGGGAGCAGTTCAAGCCCTAAGGAGCTCATGGTCTTCCCAGGGCCCTGGCTGCCTGGCTTCGGGTCAGGGGCCTGTAATGCCATCCTGACTCATTAATTGGAGCAGGACCATGTACTAGTTAAGAGTGGGCCTCAGTATCAGACAACTTGGATTTAGATCTGGGTCCTTCCTGAGCCGTGTATAAGCCAGGTGACCTTAAGCAAGTCATTTAACCTCTGTCAGCCTCCATTTTCTCTTCCTTGGGAAAAGAATAGTCAGGAAGTGAAAGAGGAGACTAATGAGAGAAGTTACTTCATAGGATGGTTGGGAGGCTTGGGAAAGCTAAAAAGTGCTTAGCACACAGCCTGGCATACAGTAACATTCAATAATTATTAGCCAATAAGTAAGCACTCAATACAGAGTAGATAAGTAGATATTGTTGCTGCTGTTGTTAATGTTGGAGCAGCCCACTGCCCTCAGATTCTTGCCAAGTTCTCCTCTCACCATACCACATCAACGGGGCAATGGGCCAGGGTAGCAGGCCCCAGGACACCCTAGGACTCAGCTTCACTAACAGTTAGAATGACCTATTCCTAGAGGTCCTGATCAGTGGAGAGGAGAGACTTGTGGGTCAGCTGCTGGGAGATGGCACTGGAGAGACTCCTCCCATAGCCAGCCTGTCTACCTCAGCCATAGCCACACCCCTCCCACCTGCCTGCTAGGAAACCACATGGTTCACAAGCAAAGCTCTGGCTTGGGAGCCCCAAGGCTGAGGATTTTCCCCACTCACGCACTAACGTCTCTATGACCCTGGGCACATCACGTCAACTCTGTGCAATAGGAAGGGTGGACTACATGTACCATAGTACTGCCAACTGAGGACAATGCCGTCTAGATAACAGTCTGGAGACATAGCAGATGCACAGTTCAAGACTAGCCTGGAGGCACCACAGACTCATGGAGTGCTCCATGGCCAGAATCCAACAAGAGGAGAGCGGCAGTGGGCGCATCCCCTAGCAGTGCACTATCTGAAGAGAATTTAAAAACAACCACAAAGGCAACAAAAAGTCAATCTACTCTTTATCATCACCATGCACCAGCAATTCTGAACAATGCCAATGATGAAATACTTCCGGGGGTAGGGAGTGGGTACCCCTCCCACTGTCCTTGATGTGACATTGCCCTCAATCCACGGCTCTGATCTCTTAGCCTCTGTATTTCCTAAAATGCTCCATGTCAGCACCCACCCCTCTTTGTCTAGGATAATATTCTTTTTCTGCATCCCCCAGCTGCTGAATGCCCCCCATTGAGATCACCCCTACGTCGGAGCCCCAAACTTGGGGTCCCAAGGTCCCCTCATCTTTGCTACCTTGCTCTGCCCATTCCTGCCTCTGTACCCAGCGTGGAATCCTGGGCAGCAAAAGAGAATACGGGCTCAAATACGAGTTGCAGGAGCTCTGGGACCTTGGGCAGCTCAGGTAGCCTCTCTGAACCTCGATTTCCTCATCTGTAAAATGGAGATAGTACATATCCTACACACTTGCAAAGATCGACCAGAGGCTTGCACGTACGAGCCTCTGAAAGACTTAGACAAGGATGGGTTGCTTTTGTTTCGTTTTGTTTATCCATCCTCATTTCCATTATTTTGCTCCACTGGATTCCTTTGAGTCACAGGGCACCCGTCAGAGCCCTGTCCACCTCTGGTCTCGTTCCTGCTCTGCTCTCATTTGTTTTAAAGCACAGGGTCCCAGGCACAATATTTCAGGCCTGCTCTGAGAAACCAGGAGCCTCAGCTCCCTGATTCTAGATTCCAGACTCCCATGAATGCAGCCCGAAACCAAATGCACTTTGTGAGTCACAGCATTGACTACCAAGATGAGTTCTCTATCTACAGGAGCCGCTGCTGCTTTTTCTCAGACGCTGTAATCAGTCTTTAGCCTCCCAAAATGGATACTTGTGCCACTGATTTCTTCTTCACCTGTGGGCACAAACTTAACATTTACTCCAGTTTGCCTTTGCTTTATTAGATTTGGCCTTTCGTGCCAATCTGTTTCAGGATCCAGACTCTGCCACCCTGCAATGAGGCAAAAATCTCACTGTGGGGGTGGGCAAGATGGGCAGCTGCATAGCGAAGCCCACAACCTCCCCCAGGAGGACTTGGGGCTACGGGCCAGGCTTAGGGATATCTGTAGCCCCAGACTCCACTCCTGGGATCCTTGCCTTGGGTTTTGTGTGCAAGTTTAGGGCAATAACAAATAAATTATGAGGTGGATGATGTTGATACTTGGAACCTTCCATCCTTCTCTTAGCTGTCACCTTCTTTCTCCTTTTACTAGACCACCTAGTGCCCCACTCTCAGCAGAGCTCATCCCAAGGTGCCCAAGTTGACTCCATAAAGGGAATCTCAAGGGCAAGAGTCAGCAAACTTTCCGTAAAGGGCCAGAGAGTAAATACATTAGGCTGCATGGACCTTTGCAGTGTGAAAGCCACCGTGTTTCAACAAAACTTTACTTACAAAAACAAGCGGGATTTGGCCCACGGAGCTCAGTTTGCTAACTCCTGCTCCAACAGGACATTTCAGCTGCCCTGGCCCACCACGGAGCTCTGTGTGAGCACCACACTAAGTGCTGAGGGCCCAGAGAAGACTGGGCCAGGATATCCGCCCTCAAGTGGCTGATAATCTACATGTGTTTATGAAAGATGAATAAGTATACAAATGGAAACATTTAACGCTATCCATTAATATCATTCTTTCATTTGCTCCTCAAACATTTCCTGAGCAACTACTATGTTTCAAGCACTGTGCTAGCCTGTGGGGGGTGTGGAGATGAACGAGCCCCACACTCTGCCCTCGGGGGCTCCCTGCTCCACTGGCTGCGTGGACCTGCCTTCCGGGGCTTCTATCCTGGGAAGATCCTAGGAAGACAAGAGGGTAAAGGACAACAGCAAGAAGAAGTAGAATATTCGAATCACCCCATACTCCTTCCTTCTTTATCCTGCCAATGTGACTTCAGACAAATGATTGAACTTCTCTAAATCTAAGCTTCTCCTCCTTTTAAGATAATAATACTACTTATCCCAGAGGATTGTCATGAGACATCTGCAAAGCACGGGGCCTGGCACATATTAGATGCTTAATAAGTGACAATCATATCCATTTCAAAAAAAAACCTTCCTTATCAGCACTACTTCTGACCACTCTATGCAATTCTGAGTTATGTTTATTCCTTTCAGGGAAAGAACAAATCATCCTGAAATGCAAAATGAATTCATTTCTTCATTTGTTTTTTGCATTCATTTATTCATCTAACAATTATATAATTCATGACTACTGTGTGACTAGGAACCAAAAAAAGACTGTGATCTCCATCCTCTTTGAGTTTATAGCATAGTAGAAGTGATAAACCAAAAGTAAATAAATAAATAAACAAATCAATAATTTGTCAATTCAATAACAGTTGAGCTGTTACCCTGTGCCAGGTCCTGGAGGACGTACCTTACTCCTTTGTTATGTCTCATAATTATTAAGCAAATAAATAAGCCTGACCTGTAATACAGATCAAGTTTAAATAGATTACGGAGCTGGAGGGAATCAATCCACACGAAGGCAGAATCAACTTTCACTCATTCAATAGCCCCTACTGTTCTGTGTGCCAGACAGTCAAAGCCTTGGCCAGCTCTTCCTCCCCTCGGGCCCTGCTTTTGTGGGTGTTGCAGTGTCCCTTATGGAGAAAGACTCTTTCCTGCCACCAGGTGGCAGACTCTGTCCGTTTTGCTCCCTCTCTGCAGGCTCAGAGTCTGCAGGGAGCACCCGCTGACAATGCCCCAAGTGTCTTCTTCAAGGTCCTGCTTGACAATCAGTTTCTTCCTTTCCTTTGAGGTCCTCAGGGTCAGTGCAATGCTGGGCACAGATCAGCATTCCATATAAAGCAAGGTAGATTAATAAAGGCAGAGCCCGCTGTGAGCTGTGGTTTCTCGACAATACTCTCAACTCCCCAGAGTGCTCTGTAGCCTACATTTACAGAACATGACAATTTACAGAGATAAAGGCACAGTAAGGATAAAGCTGTGGTCTTAGCCACACAGCAAGTGGGAGTCAGAGCCCACATAAAAATTCAAGCCAAGGACCACAGCAATCAGTGTCTTAACTATGGACTGAGGGAGGAGTCCCAGAGCTGGACGAGGCTGCACCAAGAGGACACTCCTGTGCTGCTGGGTTTCACCCAAGGACAGCAGCCCCAAGCGTGGGCCAAGGAGGCAGCAGCCAGGAGGACCTGCTGCCCAAGGCAGCTCCCTCGTCTGAAAACACACACAGGCCAATGCCTGGATCTGAAAAGGCCCTTTGAAATCGTCTCTACAGAGAGAAAACTGAAGCCCAGAGAGGGGAAGGGACTTGCCCAAGATCACACTACGGGTGAGGCCAGAAACGAGAAAAGGCCCCAGGTCTCTGAGAGGCAGCCCAGGGTTCCATAATCCACACCATGTGTATTTATGGAAGGGAGTCAGCCAAAACAGTGGATCACAATCAAAAATTTTTTAATCTTTTTCAACTTTGTCTATTTTGGAAAATGGATACATGCCAAGTTGTGCAGGACTAGAAATAAAGTGGACCAAAATTAATTGCAATCCTTTGGGAACTCTCAGTCTAGCTCTCCCTCATTTGTGAACACAACATGAAGCTGAGCCTCTGGGTGAGAATGACAGGGTTGGAAAGAAGGCCAAACCCCTAGTGATCAAGAGGCTAGTAGGTAGAGTTCCTATTTTCACCACCAGGGGGGGTAGCCTACCTGTTTTTCCAACAGCCAGGCAGGGAAATTGTCTGGGTTTCTCCATCCTCTGGGTCTTTCCAGAGCCAAGACGACCACTCTCGCCACTTTTCCACTTATAGGAGGTAACTTTCAACAACTCTTGGATGAGTGGGACAGAAAACTGCAAAAGTGTGAACTGGGATGTAAACCTCTCATCACACTTTAGGAGCTAAAGGGATGAAATTACACTCTGTTGTTTAGATTTGAGGGGATTTTGCGGGGGAGGGAGATTTAGCTCCATTTTGTAAAGGAAGACAATTTCTGACATGTTAAGAGACGCAAATCTTTAGCAAAGATAAGTTGACAAGATGTATCAGTTGGAGGTGAAGTTTTTTTTAATTGTACATAAAAGTGTATATAGAAGGAAAGAAACTAATTTGGAAAACAAAGGGAGGGCAGAACAAATATAATGGAGAGGTGGTGAAGAGAGCAGCGCTGAAACACATTATGGACGGCAACGCAGCCTCCCTGCGCTCAGGCCCAGTGTGTCGCTTACCAGCTGAGTGATATTAGGAAAAGCACTTAACTTCAGTCACTCAAATGTAAGTGAAAAATAATCATTACACAAGAGGCTGTAAATAAGTGGATGGGGTTAGCACAATGTCTGGCAATCATATGAGTTCAATAGATGTTAGTGTATCTGAATCTATTAGTTGCTGATAAGAATTGATGGCGCATGTCAGGTTCATACTCAGATTGTTTGACAAGAGGTCGGAAGAGACAGGTTCCAAGGTACATGGCAGGTGTTTTCTTATACAGCACTTCTAATCTTCAAAACAATCCAGCCAGAAGGTTATCTTTACTTATAAAGTTTGCCAATACAAACAACAACTAGCTAGAAGATACAATGAAAGAAAAGACTCTACTTACGATAGCAAACAAAAAATGAAATACGTGGAAGTAAATGTGACAAGGGATGTGCAGATGCCTACATGAAGATACTTTAAACCTGTCGAGGGACCTGAAAGAAGACTTGAAGAGATGGAAAGATTTGCCGTGTTCTTAGATAAGAAAGTCTACTTCTTCTAAATGTGGCAACTCTCCCTAAGTTACCCTATAAGTTAAATGTGACCTCATCAAAAACATCAAAAAGTTTAAAATCAAACAAGCCAATTCTAAAGCTCATATGAAAAAATTTAAAAGTAAGGGGCTGGCCCCGTGGCCGAGTGGTTAAGTTCGCACGCTCCGCCGCAGGAGGCCCAGTGTTTCATTGGTTCGAATCCTGGGCGCCGACATGGCACTGCTCGTCAAACCACGCTGAGGCAGCATCCCACATGCCACAACTAGAAGGACCCACAAAGAAGAATATACAGCTATGTACTGGGGGGCTTTGGGGAGAAAAAGGAAAAAAAAATAAAATCTTTAAAAAAAAAAAGTAAGAATCTCATCAAAAGTTCTAAAGACGTTGGGGCTGGCCGAGTGGCACAGCGGTTAAGTTCGCACGTTGTGCTTCAGCGGCCCGGGGTTCACTGGTTCGGATCCCAGGAGTGGACATGGCACCACTTGGCACGCCATTCTGTGGCAGGCGTCCCACATATAAAGTAGAGGAAGATGGGCATGGATGTTAGCTCAGGGCCAGTCTTCCTCAGCGAAAAGAGGAGGATTGGCAGCAATTAGCTCAGGGCTAATCTTCCTCAAAAAAAAAAATTCTAAAGATGAAGAGTAGAAAAGTAACCCTTCTGGATGCTAATTATTCAGTTTCAATAATTAAAACAGTGTGACAAAGGCATATGACTAGACAGACCACTAAAGTCAAGATATGGACCGGCGTCAGCCCGTGGCCAAGTGGTTAAGTTCGTGTGCTCCCAGAGTTTCACTGGTTCAGATCCAAGGCATCGACATGGCAACACTCATCAGGCCACGCTGAGGCAGCATCCCACATGCCACGACTACAAGGACCTGCAACTAAAATATATAACTAGGTACTGGGGGGCTTTGGAGAAAAGAAGAAGGAAAAAAAAGAAGGTTGGGAACAGATGTTAGCTCAGGTGCCAATCTTTAAAAAAAAAAAAAGATATGGACCAATACAAATGACTATTTAGAAATGATAGGCCATCTGATCAAGGATTATTCAATAACTAGTGTCAGGAAAACTAGAGAGCCATCTGGAAAAATTACAAGCTTGGACCCTTGCCTTACACGTTAAACTAAAATTACTTCCAAATGGATCAAAGCTGTAAAGGTAATGAGAGGAACCCATGACAGCACTAGAAGAAAGCCTTGAATTATTTTATAACCCATCTACCTGAAACAAAGCACAGGTACTGCTGTGGACTGAATGTTTGTGTCCCCCGAAAGTCTGCTTGTTTAAATCCTAACCCCCAATATGATGGTATTAGGAGTTGGGGCCTTTGGAAGGTGATTAAGTCATGAGGGTAGAGCCCTCATGAATGGGATTAGTGCCCTTATGAGAGTCATGCGAGAGCTTGCTTCCTCTCTCTGCTCTCTGCTGTGTGAGGACACAAAGGAAAAGATGTGAGGACACAGCCACTTGCAAACCAGGAAATGGGCGCTCACCGGACACTGGAACTGCCAACACCTTGCTCTTGGAATGCCCGGCCTCCAGGACTGTGAAAAATAAATTTCTGTTCTTAAGACACCCAGTCTATGTATTTTGTTATAGCAGCCGGAACTAAGATAGACACCATTTTAAAGTAATAAATGGACTATGCAAAACCAATAATTTCTTCATGTAAAAGTCAAATCACTAAGTACAAACTGGGACCGTACTTAGGGAACATGATAAACACTAAATTTTTAGAAGTTAGAGTAAAACCTCCAATTAAATTATTTTAAAATTTTCATAACACCTTTAAAATTACATCTCTGAATAGATATTTTTCATATCTGTTTTTACACTGCAAAAAGTCACAGACAATTCCTGGTAGAGACTTTTAATGAAGAGCTCCTCAAGTTTTTAGTAGTTTAAACCCTGTTCAAACAAGGAGGTGATAAAAATCAACTTAAACCATTTTTACAGTCACTCGAAAGTTTGTAACAATCAAAATTATACATGAAGAGTCTAACAGCTCTTCCTTCTCTTTATTGACAAAGGTAATGTTTAAATAGTTTATAACAGCAAGAATGGATTTTGAATCCATATAAAACTTTCCAAAATAATGATGCTCTGATTTGTTGAACATGTATTTCAAAATAATGATGAAGCGCTAATCTGAGAAAAGTCACCATCAGCTGGCTGGGGTGCCACTTAAAGAGCACATCACATGCAATTGGACTAAAGCAGCCGGAAAATGTGAAGACAGCTCCAGAGCCTCTCCCTAGAGCACCACCTGCAAGGAGTCCTCACCTAAAGCCTTGCCCTCCCACCCCTTACCAGCCACACCTTGGCAGTACACCTGGCACTTGGGCACCAGGATCACCACCTCCTCCAGCAGCCCCCGGGTTCCCTGGTCTGTAATGGTCAGGCCAGGCTCTGCAGCCAGCAAGGGTGGGTATCAGGGATGGAGTCCCTCTCTTGCCAGCAGCCAGCACTGAATCCAGGCCATCCACAGAGAGCACAGAACCTGCTTCCTGTGGCCCCATGCTGTTCGAGTGCCCTGGAGAGGCTGCAAGCAGCAGGAGGCACCTGGCTGGGCTCCCACTGTCCCAGACCCAGCCCAGGACTGAGGGGATCAACATGTTGTGGCACCCTGGTTGGCAGGTGTCTTAGTCCATTGAGGCTATTATAACAAAATACCACAGACTGGTGGTTTATAGATGGCAGAAATTTATTGCTTACAGTTCTAGAGGCTGGAAGTCCAAGATGAAGGTGCTGGGAGATCCGGTGTCTGGTGAGAGCCTGATTCCTGGTTCACAGACAACACTCTCTCTGTGTCCTCACACAGTGGAAGGGTCCAGGGAGCTCTCCGGGGTCTCTTTTAGAAGGACACTAATCCCATTCATGAGGGCTCTACCCTCATGACTTAATCACCTCCCAAAGGCCCCAACTCCTAATATCATCACCTTGGGGGTTAGGATTTCAATATGTGAATCTGGGGGGACACAAACATTCAGACCACAGCAGAGGGGTTGAGAGTTTTGGACGTAGCTGCTCTGGCTTTCAGGCCTGTTTTTGCTGTCTTTCAGCTTCCCTCTATTTCTGACTCCTTTACTTTGTAATTCACATGTCATATCCCACTCCTGAGGAAGAGGAAGACATTTGCCTCTGTCTGGCCAAGAATCCCAAGATGGGTTTTCAGTGGAGTCCAAGAGATTTAGCCAGCACTAGAGTCAGCATCCCTTTTGCTCCACTAATCGTGCACTCAGGATAATCTGATTATTCTTCCTCTGCGCTCTTTGCTTCCACGTTCCAAGGCCCCACCTGCTCTTATCCACCTCCCATCAAGGGCTTGTCTCCAGCCTTTCTGTTCCCTAAGAGACCCGTCCTTAACTGTACAGTGGAGCCCAGGACCCTGGGGCTCAAATGGTCCTTCTTCTGGTCTTGACTACCTTGATTCCTGGTCGGTCTGGTCTTACACCTTCTTTTAGAAGGACACTAATCCCATTCAGGGATTCCCTCACCCTGAATGGGCTCCCACTTCTATCATCCCTCTAATCTTACCTTGCAACACTCTCTGTTGTTTAATTTGAGTGGGAAGGGCTGACTTCCAGCACAGTCCCTCCAGGACCACTCTTTCCCTTCCGGGAGAGCAGAATTGGTCCAGACTCCGCCAGCAGCTGCAGCACTTCTTGCCCTTCCTGCCCCATCGTGCTGCAATGCTTGCCTGGGGGTAGTACATATCGAAACCGGGTTTAAAAAAACGAAAGATATTAAATGAAAGTGGACACCAATGAGAATCTACCAGTTCATAATGCCAACTCCAGATTGGCCTTCTGGACACAAACCAACTCTGTCACCTCTGGGTGAGGCCTTTGCCATTTTGTGTCAAAGACTTCACCCATCTCTGGCCTTGCAAATTTTCTTCACTTGAAAGCATTGAGCAGTATTTAAACTAAAACGCAGCCATATCTTAAGAATTCCTCCCCTTCACCCAAAGAATCTTCTTCCTTCCCAGTGAAAATACTCTGTATGATATTATAATGACAATACATGTCATTATACATTTGTCCAAACTCATAGAATATACACCAAGAGTGAACCCTACTGTAAACTATGGACTCTGGAGGATAAGGACATGTCCATGTAGGTTCATCAGTTGTAACAATGTACCACTCTGGCGGGGGATGGTGATAGTGGGGAGGCTGTGAGTATGGAAGCAGGGGGTACATGGGAAATCTCTGTACTTTCCGCTCAGTTTTGCTGTGAATCTAAAACTGCTCTAAAACATAAAGTCTTTAAAAAGAGAGAGAAAAGAGTAAACTACTGCTGCTCACCTGAGCGCAAGAGCAGGGTGAGCCTCCCAGACAGAATGATGAGAAAGAGACTCAGACACAAAAGAGCAATGCTGCGGAACTCCACTTGTATGAACTTCAAGAACACACCAAACTGTGACAGAAGTCGTGGTGGCAGTTGTTGTGAGCGATGGCAGGGAAGGAGCACAGAGGGACAGGTCTATGTCTGCATCCAGTGGTGTGACATGGGTATATTCATTAGTAAAAGTGCATCAATCTGTACACATAAGATTTGTGAACTCTGTGCTAAACTTCAACGTAAAAACATTTAAGTGACATGAGGAAGCGTGCCCACTTCTCTCTTCATAAAGATGAATCTGAATCCCAAGCTTTGCTGAGGTCCAGAGAGAAAACTTGCAAAGTGCCTGGGGCTCCTCAAAGACAGTGACAAATGACAGAAGTGCTATAGAGCAAGGCAAAGAGTTTACAGCTTAGAATGTCCTTTAGGTTCCTTCCTTCTTCTGTAGAATGGCATAGGGTGCTCACATCAGATCACGGATTGAATCACTCACAGTATCAGCCTGACAAAATTTGCAGGAGACCTACAAATTTCCCAATCCCTGACATTTCAACCAAACTCTCATTTTCTCTTCCAGATTTGCTAACAGTGCACAGACGCTCCTCACCAGTCCCCTGCCCTCCCAGGCCCCCATTCCCACCCACCACCGGCCCCCTCCCCCACAATGGGCACTCCCCAGATAAAACTCAGGCTTTCCAACCTGTGGCGCCAGCCTGGGAAAGGCAGACAGAGCACGGGCCCTGGGGCCCCTCCGCCTGCTCCCCCCAGCCCTTCCCTTCCCTGGCACCAAAACAGATGACTTCATCTGCGGACCCAGCTCCTATCAGCTGCCAGGCCTCCCTGGGACCGGAGTGGGGAAGGAGCCTGGAGGCAGAGGACGGCCTGAGTTCTGGTTACTTTGGCACAGGCTGGAGCTCTGGGAAGTGTCAGCTGCAGCTTTCAAATCAGAGGAGCCCTGGCCTTGTTCTGAGGTTCCTGCTGCCCCGGCCAGCAACGCCCCTGCACATGGCCAGCTCTCCCAGCCCAGCCTCCACCCTCCTCCACACTGCACTGGGGTACAAGGCAGCTGCAACTGGCAGCCACCACTTAGCCAGGCGCAGAAGGGCAGAGGGAGTCTCCTTTTGTCCTTCAAAATAAAAGTTCCATTCCTGGTCCTGAGTTCCCATGCCATGACAGCAGACTATGTTGGTAGTCTCAATCCAGCCCAGAGCATCGCTAATCCAGCTCAGGAATTAAAGTCTCCATCACTGTCCAGTTTCAGTGTCTACTTACCTGCTCCAGTGTCGTGTGAGACTATGCTGAGACCTGCAGGGAGCTTGAGAGATGTGCTCATGCAGGTGATGGCCCCAGGGGAAGTGCCATGTCCTGCTGGGTCGTCTCACTGCTCTGAGGGCTTCACTGCTGGCATCATTTTCCAGTCTGGTCCAACACTTCAGGGATGCTGGTTACTACTCCGGCCAGGCTGGGGCTCGTGCTGTCACCCACAGAGGATGGGCTCTGGAGCTGGACTCTGGCTTCTCACAGCCATGTGATCTTAAGCAAAGTAAGTTCCCTAACCTCTCTGGACCCCAGTTGCCTCATCGGTAAAATGAGGATATAATTTTTACTCTCTCAGAGTGCTATTGTAAGGATCGGATAAATTAATAAATTAATACTTCATGCCTGGCGTGTAGTAGACACTCAATAAATATGTTATTTTTATTACCTGGGTCTATCTGGTGCCAGTGGTCTCTATGATATGGTGGTCAGCTTCCGCCTCACTCAGCCCCTAATAATTTGACTATACTACCCTTTGGGTGTACAAATAAAGACTCTATGCCCCCCAGCCCCCGGCTGGGAGCTCCTGGGCTCCCTCTTGCTGGATCACAAGGCCCACATACGTCCTGGCCTCCATCCTCTCCTTCCAGGCCAGACACAGTGTGATTCCTGGTGCCCAGGCACTTCGACCACTCCCTGACTCCAGAACTCGCTAGATGGAGAAGCAGATTTGGTCAAGCGGACATTTGTCAAACATCAGCGGAGAATTGCATTGTGCCTCTTCCCCATCCCAGAGAGGAGGGCAATGTGCCATCCCAGCAGCTCCCCAGATAAATGCTCTCCTTCAGGTCCACTCTCTCCCTTGCCACTCACTTCCTATGCCTTTCTGGATCCACCAGGCCAATTTACTCTCCAACCTTTGTGCAGACTCTGAGCATCTTCTCTCGGCCAGGAGTCATCTCCAAGGTAGACTCTGCACCCCGCTCTTAGAGGTCGGATGTGGGACAGATGGTCAGGGAGCAGGAAGAGCCTTGGAAAGTAGTTCTCATTCCCTGTGTTTCCCAGATCTCACATTCCTTCTAAATGTCATCTCTTTCTAAAAATCTCTAAAGCTTCCTGCATTTTTTTGAGGCTCTATGCTCTTATCTTTCCATATCCTGACTTTAACATCCCTTACTCCCCAACAAAAGCTCCATATAATGGAAGGGTGGTTTGTATGTCTCCATCTAGTGCCTGTGAACATTGAGAAAGGAGAGAACCAATGACTTGCCCAAGGTCACACAGCTTATTCCAGAATAGGATCCAGGCCTTCCTGTTCTGGTTCTAGAGAGCAGGCCCTGTATCCATCCAGTTGCTCCAGGAGAGGAGGTTTCCTCTCTCCTTTAGGGACAGCCAGGAAAGGGCACATAGGGCTTGCCTCCAGACTCTCTCTCCACAAGTCCTGATAGCCCCCCAGTTGGAGTGATAACCATGCACAGCCTCCTGTTAATGCCTACTGAGGGTCTGCATGTGCTAGGCAGTGTGTGGGCACTGGGAATGTCCAGGCACTTAAATCCCCCCAGACAGTAAAACCCTCCAAGGCTACAGTCTTCATGAGATGGCGTCTTTGAATTATAATGCTGAGTATTGGTGAGAGTGCTCATCAACAGGAACTATAGTGCTTTGATGGAAGTAGTGAAAACTGAAACACCCATTTTGGAGGGTAACTAGACTCCATGGTTCAAAACACTTTAAACCCATGACCCCAAAATATTCCAGCTGTTCTCCATGACCCTCCCCTCTCATTCCAAACCTCACATCTAGCTCAAACCTCTTCTTGACCCGAGTCTGAATCCCTGGCTCCACACCAGCTTCGCTCCTGCTTCTCGCCCCATTGTTTGCATTTGGTTTTCTATACATTTGATATCTAACTCTAAATTCTTTTACAGAATTCCTAGACCCACTTCTCTGACTCTTCTCAGTCCAGACAGCTCTGGTCAGACACTCCTATTTATGGTCCCTCATACCCGAGAACAGAGCCCCAGATACATGGTTGTTACCGTGGCTAGGATATCAATGTTCAGTAAATGAGAAAGTAAAAAGTCTGAAGCTTTAGGAGACTGGAGATTTAAAGGCCCAGAAATTTCTAAGGAAAAAGCCAGTAGCTTCTTCAACTAGGGCTGGAAATATAGGGCTTATATAGAATCAGCTCAGAAACTCGCCTTCCAGACAAGTTACCCCTCAAGTCCACTCTTAATGTTTCTTTTCCCCTTTTTAACCATATTACACATAGATGCTCATGTTGGGAGCTCAGGAGGGTATAAATGTGACTTACTCTGTCTACCCCTCCTTAAGGATACAGGGCTCTGGCCCCAAGAGCAAGTGCTGGGGAGCATCTGGCCTCCTCCACCTAGGGGGCGCTGCTGGGTGGAGCCAACTTGCCGAGCTCCCATGGAGATGGCCCATGGCAGGGCCCAGATTTCTCAAGTCCAGAGACCTAGTTTCTTCACTTCCCAGCTATGCAACCTGAGGGGAGTCATTTAACCCTTGTAGACTTCAGTTTTCTCATCTGTAACAGATATGAGAAGCCCTGCTCCACCTCCCTCCCAGGTTGTGAGGACTAAACAAGATCGTTGGTACAGGCCATCTTCACACTCTGTACAGCCCCACACAGTCTCCAGGTTTCCAAGCAGAGTCTCACAGGCTCCAGCCTCTTCTCCCCAGCCCTGGAATGAGGACACAGAGCAGTTTATTCCTCTGGCCTTGTCAGTACAGAGCTACCCAGCAAACTTGAGGGAGCAGGAGCCCCATCCAACACTTGTGGTCTCCCGCACTCCCTTCTCCATGCCTTTACTTGACACATAGAAGAAAAGACTCAACATGGATATCAATAGCAACCTAGATCAGTGGCACCAAAACCACAAACATCAGACATAGCAGCAAGGAACACAGGGCAGGGAGATGTGGTTTAGAAGTATAACAAAATTATAATGCCAGAGGGATCCTAGACACTTTGCCCGACCATGAGGTCCTTGAGGGCAGAAACTAGGACTTACTGCTTTTTGTATTCTTTAGGACTAACAGAGTACCTGGCGCTTACTAAACTATTATAGAAGGATGCCACAGCGTAAAGCCTGAAAGGTGTGGGAAGAGAGGGAGACACTGGCGGGAGAGAGAGGTCTTGCTGTCAGGGCATCCCACCCAGAGTACCTTGGGCACGGTAGAAAGAGAGGAAGGAGGTTTACAAACTTGTTGTGTGTGCGCCTCAAGCTGAGCCACTTTGCTATCCTCCCTTCCAGGCCACAGTACCAACTTGGGCCCCCTGTGGTTACTCTAATTACCTTGATTTGCTGCTGGCATACCCAGATGATTCTGGGCACCCAGCTATCCTCAGCACCACCACAATCATGAGTTTAGCCCCTCCTCCTAGGTCGCCATCACCTCTACCCCTCTGATGTGCTCAGAGCTGTTCACTCTGCCCCGGTGCTGGGTCTGGCCCCAGGCACAGCCATGTTGGCCAAGGCCTCTCAGGAGGGGCAGGCAGAGGGCTGGGGAGCAGCTGTCAGGCTGTGGTATTATTGTCCAGATCTGGAAGGCCGCTTATCTGGGACGCCCACACGGGGAAATGAGATAGTCCGGCAGCACTTTTCCCACCAATATTCTTATCTTGACTGGAAAGAAGACTCTGTTTGTGTGTGTGTGATTTTACAAACTCTCATGTATGGCTATTCAAGTGTTTTTCACTCCCTGACTTCTGACCATATGGATTATGTTTGTGTAATTTTATGACTTGAATACAAAGTATGAGTCTCCGAAGTATGTCTGTTTGCTATATCAGAAGAGAAGTAGACGGTAAAAAGGAAGACAAGAGGTGGGAGCCACTAAGCAAGAAAAGCAGCATCAGGGGAAAACATCAAAAAGATCAAAAACAATCAGTTTGGGAGAAAGGATGAAAAAATGACTATTTTCATGCATTGATTAGGAAACGCGTGTTTTGATACAGCCCTTTGGGAGAGCAATCTTCCAAATATTAAAATGTTGAAGTTAAATGTGTCTTCTCTTCACTGGTAAGTTGATTCCCCCATCCACTCAAGAGAAATACTTGCATATGTACACAAAGAGATTTACAAGGCTGTTCATTGCAGAAATTATAAACAAACTAAATGTCAATTGACAGGAGATTGCTTAAACATAGTATGGTATATCAATAATCTGGAATACTAAGTATCAGTCAGAAAAAAGATCTTTAAATCAAAATGAAAAGATTCCCCAAATATGTAAGTTAAAAAAAACAAATTGCAGAATTTATATGGATTATACCACATAAGGAACAAATTTATATGTATACATATGTATCTATATAGAGAAATAGATATCTCTATCTATATCCATATCCATATTCATATCTAGAGAGAGAGAGCCTGGAAGGTGTACACACCAAACTGACAGCAGCAGTTACCTCTAAAGAAGAGAGCTGGAATTAAAGGCAGGGAAAGCATCTTTTGCTGTATGTGCGTGATCTGAATTGTCTTGCAATGGAAGTAAGTTTTCTGTATGACTTGTGTAATTACAAATACTTTCTAATTTTTTTTAAGAAATCAACAAGACTAGAATCCACTCCATAGACATAATCTAATCTAGACCTGACCTAAACAAAAACCAGGAAAGGAAATAAATATCTTGTTTTCTGTGGCGAACCTGTGATTCAGCCTGGTTCTCATCCTCCTGGTATGGTGAAGGGAGCAGGAGCAGGAACGGCCTGGAGGAAAGGCACCTTGGTCACCAACACACCCTGACCTACCTAGTGTACATGCTGGGGAGGGCCGGGGGGCAGTATTTCTACCTGTGTTGTTCTGGAAAGTAGCTACCACTGCAGAACCCAGGGAGGGTGGCTGAAATTTTTCCCCAGAGAGTTAGATCCAGAAACAGGTTCAATTTGGGCCAATCTTTTATTTATTTATTTATTTTATCAATTGGGAAACTGAGGCCTGGAAAGGTAGAGCAGAGCAAAAATTAATCCTGCAAGTCTACAGTTATTTCTCCTCCTCTTTCTGGGCAGGCAGGAGAGAGGGAAATTCAATCTGTAGACAGCAACGAAGATGTTCACTCCCCAACCCAAAGAGAAATTCTGGCAAACCTCTTAAACTTCAGCAGACCCACAGATACTGCTAGAATAATCCAAAATCTCATTCCCTGGGGAGATGGGAGGCAGGGAGCCTAGGATCAGAAGGTAAAAACTAAAGCTCTCAAGTTCTATTGATGCTCCCCACAAAATCTCTTTGCCCAAGATAGAACCTCTACTCACAAGGGAGGGACCAAGGCCAAGCAGAACTAGTCAAGGAAAACTTGTCCCCCATTCCTCCACCTCAGATCCAAAGCAGTTCTCTCAAACCATAGTTCAGCTGCATATGAAATTCTAGGGCATTCTCCTTTAGCACATTGTTCCATTGTCTTCTGCTTTCGTAGCTGTTGAAAAGTCTGCTCTCAGTCTAATTGCCATACCTTGGTATATTAATCCATCTTTTCTCTCTCGTTGTTTTAGAAATTTTTCTCCTTGTCTTTGATGTTTCACAACGTGTCTGGGAATAGATTTTTTTTTAATCCTGTTTATTGAATCTGAGGACACTTGTCTTTTATTAATTCTGGAAATTTCTCAGACATTATACCTCCAAATATTACCTCTTCAAATAATTTGTTCTTTGCATTCCCTCCTTTCACTTTAGTTTGAACTCCCTGAAAGCAGAGCCTGAGTGAAGGATTTAAGTGCAACTAGTTTATTCAGGAAGCAATCCCTGTGATCAGAAGCAATGAGGTATGGAGAGTGAAACAGGAAAGTTTGCATTATTGGACTGGTTACCACTGTGACTAACTGGGGCTCAGTCCTGCAGAGGATTCTTCAGAGAACTTTACAGAGTATGCCTCAGATTGCTTCAACAAAGAACAGTTGAATTGAGACATTTATTTATTTACTCCCATCCTCCGTTGGTTGAGGGCTGCTGCTAGAAGTGTTAACACCTTCAAACTTCTGAACTGTGTTCATGTGTAAGCTAAGTGGGCTTTTGCAGTGTTGGTGAAAGCCTAGGGTCAGCACAGAGAAACACTGTGGCATGTGGCTCTGTGCACAGAATTGTCCACCACTGCTGCACCAAATCAGGTGGCTCAAGTGATTAGCACACGGCACCACCAACATCATCTTCAGACGTATGGTGAGATTTCTCAGTCCATCTTTCATTTCTCAAGACTTCACTTTTATGTTTCCATCTCTTTTTTGTTCTGGGCCTCATTTGTGGCAGTTTCCTCAGATCTATACTTTCATTTGCTAATTTTCTCTTTAGCCATATCTAAACTGCTATTCTTTTGCATAATAGCATTTTCTTAGGGTTTCTAGTTCTTCTTTCATCTCTAACATATGTATTTTCTTTCAGATTCTCCCATTATCTCAATCTCTTGGGGTGGTAATCCTGCTGTTCATCATGTCTTCTGACTTTCTATCATGGTAGGCTATCTTCCTGTGTGTTGTGTGATTTATTTCTATCAAACTATTTTCAGTGAGGATTCACTCAGCCCTCACCCCTCGTCTCGCTCCGCTACTGTGGGAACCACATACACTCTGGGAAGAGTATTATTCCTCCAAGCAGCATTTTATTTGATTCTGCCAAACACTCCAAGGGTATCATAAACTTAGGACTAATTGTTTTTATTGCAGTAAAATATACATAACATAAAACGGACCATTTTAACCATTTTTAAGTGCACAGTTCAGTGTCATTAAGCACATTCACATTGTTGTGCAACCATCACCACCAGCTATCTCCAGAACTTTTTCATCTTCCCAAACTGAAACTCTACACCCACCAAACAATAACTCCCTTCAGCCCCTGGCAACCACCATTCTGTGAATTTGACCCTACGTCTCTACGAATTTGATGACTCTACGTACCTCATATAAGTGGACTCATAGAATATCTGCCCTTTTGTGACTGGCTTATTTCACTTAGTTTAATATCTTCAAGGTCCATCCATGTTGTAGCATGTGTCAGAATTTCATTCCTTGTACACCTAAAACTAATAGTGTTATATGTCAAATATATCTCAATTTGAAAAATAAATAAAAAGAATTTCATTCCTTTTTATGGCTAAATAATATTCCATTGTATGTACATGCCACATTTTGTTTATCCATTCATCCGTGTATGGACATTTGGGTTGTTTGGAACCGATTTTTAAGTCAATTTCTCAGCTGGAGTTTTGGGCTGTTCTGTGAGATGCTTTTTCCACCTGGTGCCCCAGGCACAGTCTCCCTCACCAGTGGGTGGGGCTTTAGTCCTCCCTTCACTGAGCATGCAGCTTTCCAAGGGCCCTGACTTAGGCAGGCCTCTCAGTTCCCGTTTTCCTTTCTTATAGGTCTGGGGCCTCATCACATGTCCACGTGAAAGTGTTCAAACCCAAGCCTCTAGCCAATGGGACCCATTTTCTGGTCAGAAGCTGCCCTACTCAGACCCAGGGCCCACCGCATCGGCTCTCACACTAACTACTCTGGCTTTCAATTCCCTCTTCATCCCTTGAAGCTTGGGATCTCCCTTTCCTTCTTTGAAGAAGTGGTTTTCACCTTGCCTCGTATTAGAATCAACTGGGGACATTTTAAAAATCCCAGGATGGGGCCGGCTCCGTGGCCAAGTGGTTAAGTTCACACGCTCTGCTGCGGCGGCCCAGGGTTCGCATCCTGGGCGTGGACATGGCACCACTCGTCAGGCCACGTTGAGGCAGCGTCCCACATCCCACAACTATGAAGGACCTGCAACTAAGATATACAACTATGTACAGGGGTGGGGTTTGGGGAGATAAAACAGAAAAAAAAAAAAAGAAGATTGGCAACAGTTGTTAGCTCAGGTGCCAATCTTTAAAAAAAAGAAAAAAAAAATCCCAGGACACAGGCTAATCACATTCAAATCTCTGGTAATCAAAAGTGAAGTTACTTAATCAAAAATATATTATGTAAATAATCATACAAGAGGCACTGGGATATGTAAAAAAAATATGAAGGTGAACCAGAATTGTCAAAATATGGTGAGGCCTGCTCTAGCCCTGCTGCCTTTGGTGGGCAGCTTCGGGGTTCTAGACCTAACAGTGGGAAATTGTGGTCTGTGATCATTTCCAGGCTGCAAGCTTAATCTGCAAATAATACCAATTATCCATTTTAACCACCTCCTTCAGCCACCTGCTTGGGCTCTTGCTTGCAAAGCCAAGATTCGGTGTCGTTAACACTCTGATGTTCCCCACCACAACTTCCTATGAGGAGTGGACCATTTTTCGACAAGAGCAAAGAAATGAGTCTGTCCAGTATCAAACCAGCAAATGCACACATTATCTTCATTCTATCACCTCGATTGAAGAGTACATTCCTCTTTAGCCCATCCATGAGACTTTGGTTGATGTTCAGTTACTTGCATCAACTCCGATAAATCTGTCAATGATACTAATAGCAGCCAGTGGGTATTAACAACTTTTGCTATTTAAATTGCCCTGCTGCCGACAAGGCCAAGAGTGTGGACCCCAAATTTTACATTCGTATTTTTTTTAAAAGATTTTATTTTCCTTTTTCTCCCAAAGCCCCCCCAGTACATAGTTGTGTATTTTTAGTTGTGGGTCCTTCTAGTTGTGGTATGTGGAATGCCACCTCAGCATGGCCTGACGAGCGGTGCCATGTCCGTGCCCAGGATTATTTCGAAGCGGCGAAACCCTGGGCCACTGAAGCAGAGCACGCAACCTTAACCACTGGGCCGCAGGGCCGGCCCCTACATTCGTATTTTTTATTGTCTTTACATAAATGTAATTATACAATATATAATGAATATATAACATATAACAAATAGATAGTATAAAATATACTATATGATAAATATAATAATTATTACTATTATTATAAATTATTTTAAACATAGAGATAAGTGTATAAAAACAAACTCCAATATTACCACCCCCAGGATTTAATAGATGTTGATACTTTGTCATATTGACTTCAGATCTCTTTAAAGGAAAAAAAAATCATTACGTTTTTACCATGCTTTCCATCCCTACCCTCCCCAGAGGTAACTACTACTTTGAAGTTATGTTTATCATTTGCAATTACATTTTATACTTTTTCTACATCTGCACATATTCATAAATAACACACAGAATTGCATGCGCTTAAAGTTTTTCCGTAAACTGTATTGGAACGAGGGGGATGCCCGGTTATCCCACACATGTGCAGTGTCTGCAGACTTCAGTAGATGTCGCTAGCGTTCCAGCCATCGAGGAATACGGTTTTCGGTTCTCAGTGCAAGGTTTGGGATTTCCGGATGTTTTTACTCTCATTTGCAGTTTGAGACGGTCTACGTGCGAGATACAGGAGCTTTATTTTTCAAAATGGAAGAGCAGCACTGTAAGCAATGCTACCTCAGATTAGAGGGAAGGCTTGTGAGACCCGGGGTGTCGAGAAAGGCCCCGAGCAGAGGCAGGAGGTCTCGTTCTAGTCCTGATGCCTCAACTGACCAGCTGTGCCATGCTGGGCAGGCAGGCAGGCTCCCTCCCCGGGCCCCAGCGCCCCCCTCTGCAGAACAGAGACTTGGACACCTTCAGAGAGAGCAATCATTGCATCTCACCCGCCAGCTCTGGTCCTTTGACAGAGGATCCCTGGGGGCTCCTCTGGGCAGGAAAAGAAGAGTTTCCATAATCCACAAGTGATAGAGGGGAACTGGCAGCGTACAGGCCTGGTGTTTGCCATCCCAGAGGCAATCTCCAAAGACCCTCCTGTCTCTGGATCCACCTCCTACCCGTCCCACGTGACTGTGTAGCAGCCGTTGATTCGCAGGCCCGGGGACATGACCATCGTCTCATCTTGGTTGCACACAGATTTCATTTTACTTGTAAAGTGGGTGTGGCTTGTTAAATACCAGGAAGGCTTCTGAGATTAAAACTTGTTGGTGGCCAATTTAGGGTCAGGGAGCCCAGAAGTTCAGAAACTTCTCAACTTTAGACTGCAATCAGGCCTTGGCTTTTTCTAAAACCACATTGCAAATTAACCCTGGCCCCCAGATCCGCAGCAGGGCCCTGAAGGCACGCGTCTCCTACTTCCCCACTCACTAAAATGTGCCAACAGATACAGCAAATTTGATGAAACAAGAAAAAGTCCAGAGAAGGAAGTGCTGCCAGTTTGGTATTTTACCGGGAGTCAGTGGCGGCCAGTGTCTTCCCATTAGACATCTGTTTGTCCTAAAAACTGTTTGGCCTGGAGGCGGGGGCATGGACAAGGGTGTAGGCCATGAGCCTCAGGAGGTCTGGATCCCCCTGTGGCAATCTCCAGAGGGCTCAGAGCAGGCTCCTCCCACTGGCCCCTCCCTGACCTGCCCTCTCTCTGGCCTCAGGGCCCTGGGGGAGGCCTGAAGAGGCCGTGGGAGTTTGGCTACCATTATCCGGCCCTTATCTGAGCCCACTTAGTTCAATGACTAGGAGCCGACCTGAGGGTCACGCCTGTCTCCAGAGAGCCAGTGCTATCTCGGTGACCTGCGGAAACCTTGGCATGAGCTCATGTTTTCTGACGACAAAGAGGACCCCTGCCATATCACGGCCCCGCGCCCCTACTCCCGGCGTCTGGCATGAGCCCGGTGACGGCTCCACCATTACTCACTGAAATAGCAACACTGATAACTGCAGCAGACAGAAATACATTGATGAATTTCCATTCAGAAAAGTGCCTCCTCCCACCATCTCCTCTGTCTTCACGCCGGCTCTCTTGGATGGACACTCAGGCACACAGGCAGGGCCTTTCACAGACACAGCCTCGAAACCGTCACTACCCCACCACCCCACCATGAAGATACGGTGTGTTCATAACCCCTGAAGAAGTACGTGTTCAAGAAATCGTGCTGAAACACACTTTCTCCTCATTCAGGAAAACGCCATGAGGACAGAAACCTTGATTTATTCATCTGTATTTTCCAAAATCTGACACTGTCTGACAAACAGCAGGCTGTTCAATGTAAATAGACTGGGTTGAATTGGATTGGGTAGGGCTGACAGAACACAGGGGTAGGAAGCAGGCCACGAGGTTGCTGGCCCTGCCTTGACTCCCAGGGGGACCTTGGGCAAGTTAGTTTCTTCTCTCTGGTCCGAGTAGAGTTACACTATACAGTCTTAAAATCTTTGTTAACAGGAGCATTTAGGGCATTTACATTTAACATAATTACTGACATATTTGAATTTAAATCTACCATTTCTTTTGTGATTTTCTTTCGTCTTGGCTGCTCTAGGCTTGTTTTTCTCTGTCTTCTCTGCCATCACTTGACTTCATTAATTTTATCATTCCATTTTCTTCCCTTTATTACCTTAGAAGTTATGAGGCCTGTTTTTATCATCATTACCCTAGAAATTACGACATGCAGAGTTAACTTCTTATCAAATTCTAAAGTTGAACAGTATCTTTATCCCACTTCCAGACAATACAACAACCTATAACAATTTAATTCCACTTACCCCTCCAGCTTACATGCTATTGCTATATATTTCAATTTTTCTAGTTATTTCAAAGCCCATGAATTAGTATTACTATTGTTGTATACAGTGCGTGTTCATTTACATTTACCCAGATATTCACTCACTTTCTTTGATCTCTATTTACTCTTCATCTCAGTCCTTCTATCTGGGATTGTTTTGCTGTCTGCCTGAAGCACATCCTTCAGAATTCCCTGACACAGGTCTAACATTGGAAGATTCCTTCTGGTTTTATTTATCAGAAAATGTCTTTATTTTGCTCTTATTCCTATAAAAATATTTTCGCTGTACAGAATTCCAGATTGGCAGTTATTTTCTTTTTTTTGTTTTTTTTTTTTAAGATTTTATTTTATTTTTTTTCCTTTTTCTCCCCAAAGCCCCCCAGTACATAGTTGTATATTCTTCGTTGTGGGTCCTTCTAGTTGTGGCACATGGGACACTGCTTCAGTGTGGTTTGATGAGCAGCGCCATGTCCACACCCAGGATTCGAACCATGGGCCGCCTGCAGTGGAGCATGCAAACTTAACCACTCGGCCACGGGGCCAGGCCCAGATTGGTAGTTATTTTCTTCCAGCATGTTGAAAGTATTAGATTACCTTCTAGATTCCATTATTACTGGTGTGGACATCCCTTTTTTTCCTCCTCACCCCAGCTACTTTTTTTTTTTTTTTGAGGAAGATTAGCCCTGAGCTAACATCTGCTGCCAATCCTCTTTTTGCTGAGGAAGACTGGCCCTGAGCTAACATCTGTGCCCATCTTCCTCTACTTTATATGTGGGACACCTACCACAGCATGGCTTTTGCCAAGCGGTGCCATGTCCACACCAGGGATCCGAACTGGCGAACCCTGGGCCACGGAAGCAGAACGTGCACACTTAACCACTGCACCACTGGGCCGGCCCCGACCCCAGCTACTTTTAAGATTCTTTTCTTTGTCTTTGGTTTTCTGCAGTTCTACTAAGATATGTCTAGTATGGATGTATGTTTTCTCTATTCATCTAGGGATTTATTCTATTATACTTTAACCTGTGGATTAGCGTCTTTTATCAATTCTGGAAAATTCTTGGCTGTTATTCCTTCATATATTGTCTGTGTTCTAGTCTGTCTTGTCTCCTTCTGGGACTCCAACTAAACATACACTAGATGCTCTTATTCTATCTTCTGAATCTCTTATACTTTCTTCTCCTTTTTCCATTGTTTTGTCTCTCTGTGTTGCATTCCATATGATTTCTTGCGGCTAATATCCTTTTCACTAATTCTCTCTTTAGTTTGGTCTGATCTGCCGTTATACTCAGCCATTGAACTTTTGACTTTTGATTATTGTATGCTTCATTTGTAAAAGTTCTATTTGGTTTCTTTTAAGATCTGTTAGGTCACTTTAGAAAGTTTCCTGCAGATATTTTCAAGCTTCTCTCTTATTTCTTCAAGCATGCTAAGTATACTTTTTGTGGGGATACACCTGGAATAATCAGACAGAGAGTGGATCTCTCTCTGTCTGATTATTCCAGTAGTCAAAGTATTTGTAGATCTGCTTCTCTTGTCTGTTCTTTCTGCTGGTTCTCATCATGGTACCTTGTTTTCTTTTGATACCACATTACCTTTTATTGTGAGCTGTTCATTATACTTGAAAAAATATTTATAACAGTAATTTCAGATCCAGTTTTCTCCAAAGAGGATTACGCTTGCTTCTCTCAGGTGTCATGTTCCTCCAGAGCTACCTTAAACCAAGTTCAAAGCTTAAACCTTGGACCACCCAGGCAGTGAGAACCCCAATCGCTAACCCTCAGTAGGACAGATGTACATCTAGTTCACCCTTACTCCAGGGACGTAGCCCTTGGTAATTCCAGCACATTGTGGGAGAAATTTTCTATTATACTTTCAACTTTCATGGGCTTGGACTTTTATTTCTTTCCCCCATCATCCAATTCATGATGCTGTCAAAGGAAAGTTCAAATTTACTGGGATCAGTAAACACCCTCAAGGAAAAAGTGGTTTCCAGATTCTGTGTACATGTCTAGGTTCTTGCTTACACAGCAATTTTGACCTGATAGCTTGGTACTGTTATCTCCATACTAAAATGCTTTTAAGAACTTTTTCTATTCCAGAATGTATTGTATTCAGTGGGAGGTATTTGGCCCAAATAACATAACCTGCCATGGCCTGATCTCTTGAGCTGGTTTAACATTTATTTAATGAATAGTTTGGTAGTTTCCCTCAAGCAAAGAATATTCTGTCTCAGAGGAATATTTAAAGACAGATAACTGCTTGCCACTTTGAAAAGATAGTGTTTGCGACTTCTACAAAGATGTTTAAAACTAAAAGTGTTGCATCTTAATCTTTAACTTACCTAGATAATTCCCATAGTTTTTCATGTTATTTGATATACATCTGTATTTGTTACCCATTGCCACATAACAAATTATCACAGACTTAGGGACTTAAAGCAACATATATTTATTATTTCACAATTTCTGTACATTGGAATCGAGGAATGGCTTATCTGAGTCCTCTGCTTCTGGTTCTCTCAGAAGGCTACAACTGAGACATCAGTCAGGGCTGGGGCCTTGTCTAAAGGCTTAACTAAGGAAGTATCTGTTTCCAAGCTCACTTATGTGTTGTTAGCAGGATTCACTTCCCTTTGGAATGATGGACTGAAGGCCTCAGTCCCCAGCTGACTGTTGGCTAAAGGATGCCTCCAATTCCTTGTCATGTGGGCCTCCCTCCCAAACTTGCTTCATCAAAGCCAGCAAGGGAGTGTCTGCTAGTAAGACAGTAGTCAAAGTCTTTTTAATATAATAATAGAAGTGACATCTCCTTGCTTTGAGGTATTCAATTAGTTATAGGCAAGTGACTCAAAGGGAAGAGATTACACAGGTGGGAATACCAGGAGGGAGGGATCATTGGGGACCATCTCAGAAGCTGTCTACTGCAACCTCCTCTGGGTGAGCTTTCATGTGTGGACACAAGCAAGGCCCCAGGAAGTGCTCAGTGTGACAAACTCCTCTTCATCTAGGGGACACTTTGCTCCAAAGCCCATGCTTCAAAGCCAGCCAGAAGGATAAGAGTCCTGGCTCTATCAGACAATTGTTGAACAAATTACTTAACTTCTCTGGAGCTTAGTTTCCTAATCTGTAAACTGAGATAATAAATATCCTCAAAAGACATATGCAATCCAATATTCAGCCGGCATGCCAACCAGTTCTTGGGATGCTGAAATACCTTCAACCATACTGGTAAAACATTTGTTTCCCTGAGCCTCCTGGAGGTCCCTTGGCCACTCCAGTATTCCTGATCCTTCCCTCGGGACCTTCTTGCACCCTGCACTATCCAGCAATTACTGGAATAACGTCTGCACAACAGTGGGCCTCTAGGACCACCATGCAGGCCATTTCCACCCTGTCCCATCCTGAATGTAAAATGTTTTTAATACCACTCTGGTTGTTGGTGTTGTATAAATATTGAGGCCACCAAGAGCTCAATAAACAGAACCCCACTTTCCTGCCTGTATTCCAAAAAATTTTGAGAGATAAAATAAACAAGTCAAGATGGAGAGACTGGTTTTGAATCTACTCACCAAGTTGGCCTGACATGGAACCCTGAATGAGATGGTCTTGCCTGTGGGATCCCAGTCAGCAGTGGACCAAGGCCAGCCTAGAGGGCACTCAGGGGAAGCCTCTCCTAGTGGGAAACAGGG
The DNA here is from genome assembly GCF_037783145.1 of Equus przewalskii. NCBI lineage: Eukaryota > Metazoa > Chordata > Mammalia > Perissodactyla > Equidae > Equus > Equus przewalskii. The sequence continues at coordinate 60,353,909 of NC_091832.1, read as the reverse complement.
TTCTTGCTTCCCAGGACCATGTAGGGAAACTGCATGATGTAGAAGAAGCAGCTTTCCTATTTGCATTTGGAGGAGAAGGTCTGTACCCCAGCTCTGGTTCTGCCAGTGGCGCCGGAATCTGACTGCCTGGGTTCAAACCCCAGCCCCACTAGTAACTAACTGTGTGGCTTGGGCAGGGTTTTTCAGTGGGAGGCCACTTGAGTCAGGCTACAGGGTTTGAATGCCAGATCCACTCCTTCCCTGCTCTGGCCCTGGGTGACCTGTTAACCTTTTTTTGGGCCCCATTTTCTCATGCAGCTACCTCTTAGGGTTTTCATGGAGATCAAATGAGTTCATGTATGTACAGAACTTAGAACAGCATCTGTGCATAGTAAGTATTCAATAAATAGAAGCCACTGTTATTCAATAAATAATCCAGACAAAGCACTCGGCACTCCATAAGTGTCTGATTACAATTATTAATCGTGCCTCAGTTAACTCACCTGCAGAGTGGGAAGGACAATATCTACCTCAAAATGTATGAGAAAATGCTGAACGAAATACCACATGCAAGTTAGTCAATTTTATTTAAATGTCTCATTTCACAAACATCTTTTATCCCTCCCCCAGGTGATGCTAGGGCTGGAATGATGAGGGCAGTCACCAAATGGGAGAACCCGTCAAGAATGGGGCCCAGGAGATGAGGGAGTGCTGGCGGACAGGAGCCAACTCCACTTCTCCCCGACACCACCCCCTGGCAGCCCAGCCAGCTCTGCCACACTGACCTCGTCCAAAGAGCCCTTTCAAGGGCAGGTCGAGAAAGGGTGTTTCTCTCAAGCCCCCTGAAGAGGCCAGAGGCTTGGACCACAGAACTGTAAGAGGCCATGAAGAGCAGCTGGTCCAGACTCAGAAGCCCTGTGCCATTTTGGAAGAGACCCTGAGTCCACACACCCTGACACACCCTGAGTAGCCCCTGCAGCCTGTACAGAGGGGCAAGATGCCCGTGAGAAGGCATGGACAGGGCCCAGGGAAACTTGAACCTGGCCTGGGCCCTGGCCCTGGCCCTGCCCTTAGATACGTGGACACCTTGAGTGAGTCCAGTCACCTCTCTGAGCCTGTTTCTGTAACGGGCATAACGTCCTCGCCCTGCCTACCTCCCAGGTGGACTGGACCTCCTGCAAGAAGGTCACTGTGAACTCTTTACATCTAAGACATTTTACACACGTGAGTCAAGTGCTCCCCCACTTCCCAGCTTCTCCCTGCCAACCCAGGCAGCGAGCACCATCTTCCTTGGCCTCCAGAGACTGCGTGGAAAATGCTGAGCAAGCCAAAGTCCAGCCCCATTTTCACCCCAATAACGTCCCCTCTCACAGCCCCTCCCCCATTCGATGCCTCCCTGGACATACTAAATTGTCTGGGGAGCATATTTCAGGCTTTACTTCCTACCCATTCATCTGCCAAACTAATAGTCTGAACACCTGCTGCACGTGCCTGGCCCCAGGCTGGCTCTGGGGACATAGAATAAGAAGATCCCCTGTCACCAAGGGAAGAATATCAGCTCATGGGGCCAGGAGTGATCAGGGCAACAAAACAGAGAAGTGCAGGGTCGCTAGGAGCACAGAGGAGGGTGCCCCAGCCGGCCTCACCGGCCAGGACAGGCTGCCCAGAGGAGGAAGGGCCTGCGTGGAATCCTCGAGATGAGCAGGTGACGCCTGGGCAAAGGAGGGTGGGAAGGTCATGCCGAGAGGAACAGCCTGTGCAAATGGAAGCAGGGCACAGGGGAGACCTGGAGGGTGCAGCTGTCTCCACGTCTCTGAAAGGGGGGCCACGACTCCTCCTCCCCTCCCAGGGGAGCAGGTGCATCTCCAGGGACTGAGGATACAAGGTGCTCAGAGCAGTGGCAGCAAAGCTGAAAAGCCACCAGCTGAATTCTGAGACCCAGGCTCCAGGTCAGGTCAAAACCTCAGGACCTGTCCCCCAAAATAAGACTTTGTTGTTGTTGTTTTCTTCTTAACTGTGTAAATACCCACACACGTTCCCTGTTCCCCTCAGCTGAGACCAGGTCAAGCCACCGACCTCTGAGTCTTTCCTTCCTCCAGCTCCTCCTCTGTCCCCTCAGCCAAGAGGACCACGGCCACACTGTCCTCCCCCCAGCTGCCCCCCGTCTCGGCTCTGTGTCTGCAGCCACATCCGAGACACGGGTGTCCCTGAGAACAGGCAGACATGTGGGGAGACCTCAGGCAGATCAGGGTGCCGGGCAGGAGAGGAAAACAGGAAGGTGGAGGTGATAAGGGGAGAGACTTGAGGGAACTGGAAAAAACTTCTAAAAATAGCAGGTTTGGGGAAATCCTGGCCTGAAGAGTAGCAGTCCCTGGTCATCAGGATGAGAGCAGAGCTGGCCCAGAAATACTCTTTGGCACAGGGCAGGGGGAAAAGACACAACTGTGTGCTGCTGGGAGTGGCTCCTCAGGGAGGCTGGCCCATTCATTCATTCAATATGACGTTTATGATTGATCTATTTCTTTTATGTTTTGCATAAACACAAATCTGGCAGGTCCCCGTGGGCCAAGGTGACTGGGGAACACCAGGCTTACTTTTCCTGAACATGCCAGGCACACTCTTGCCTCAGGGCCTTTGCACTTGCTTATTCCTCTGCGCAGAATGCTCTTCCACAGATATTCACATCACTCCTTTCTTCATCTTCCTTGAGTCTTTAGTAAAATGTCATCTTCTCCATGATGCCTTCCCTGACCATCTTATTTAACATTGCAGTGACATCCCCCACTAAAAAAAGTCCCTATCCTTATCTTCCCAGGCCTGCCCCTCACATTTGTAAAACCTGGAGCAAGAGTAAAAATGGTGATCCCCAAAATAAGACCCAGCCCCTTTCTCCTCCCACCCCTATTTCCACTTGGCACCTCAAGGAGACTCACACATCTGTGTGAACATCCCAGCTATGTCCCCAGGAAGCAGCCACCCCTTGATCACACTTCGGGCTTAGGGCTACATACAGCTGGGTTCCATTTCACTCTATAAGGTCAGGCCCGGGGAAAATCTACACAGCCCTGAACATGGACTCAGGGCCGTTGGACAGTAAGTTTTGGGGTCCTGGGTAACCAGAGTATGGTATGGTCTCGGGAGGGGACTCAGGCTGCCAGGCACGCCTCCCCTTGGCCTGGCAAACCCCTCACCCTGGAGGAGGGCCAGTGCAGGCCTCTGAAGTGTGGAGCATTTTAGGGCAGTGGTCCTTCTGGCCCAGGCCTAAGGATGGGACTGTCCCTTCCTTACTTTGTTTTTCTCCATCTGATGTACTATATATTTAACTTACGTATTTGGCTTGTTGTCTGATTCCCTCCAGCAAAATGTAAGCCCCGAAGAAGGCAGGGATCTGTTTTGATCAGTGTTATATTCTCTGTACTTATAACAGTACCCATCACATAGTAGGTGCTCAACAAGTATTTATTGAATAAATACCATTATTTGGGGGGTTTGAGATGCCAGGATAGAAGCCAGGCTGGGGGCCAGCCCAGTGGCATAGTGGTTAAGTTCGAGAGTGCTTCGGCAGCCCAGTATTTGCCAGTTTAGATCCTGGACGCTGACCTCTGCACCACTTATCAAGCCACACTCTGGCAGGTGTCAAGAAGCCGGGCTGGGGGATCCCTTGTCTTCATAAAGCTTATTTGTCCTAGAGAGGGCTTCTGGCATCAAGGATGACATGGTGCATGGTGCCAAACTCCTTTTCAAATCTACAAACCCTAGAGAGGAAAGTATGAGTTTTGCTCTTTCGGAAGGTAGCTTAAAAGATACAGTGGTGTATCTTAATTGTATGCATGGTATCTACTTCAATATGAACATAGTGAGTGAATGTGGATTTTGACAAAGACTCTCTCCTCCACCGAACTTAAGTCAGGCTCCCCGGAGCCCTCCTCTCCACTAGGCCTCGACCTTGGCCCCCATCCTGCCTAACCCAGTTTTAGCAAGAAGCTTGCTAAGTCAGTTTACCGAGAATCCCCCCACCCTTAATATCTGATCCCCCAAGATATCTGATCAAATTCCTCACGCCCCACCTTGCTATCTAAGTCCTTGGCCTACCTTTAGCAAGAATCCTATTAGATCAGGCTGGCAAGAATCCCCCTACCTTTGATGTCTCCTCTTGGTCGTTTTCCCTCCACTCACCCCCACCCTACTCCTTGGCTATAAATCCCCACTTGTCGTTGTATTTGGAGTTGAGCCCAATCCCTCTCCCCTACTGCAACTGTCATGACCCCCACTGCAATAGTCTTGAACAAAGCCTTCCTTACCGTTTTAACAAGCGTCAGAATAATTTCTCTTTAACAGGAATGCAAAAATCTATGAGACAGGGTCCCCAGCCTCAAAGAGTTCCAGTCAAGTGGGGAAGTCAGATGCAAAAACCAACAGACAAATACAAGATAACAAGCATGGAAATAAAAGAATGGTCTAAGTGTCATCACATGCAGATGAGAGAGCAACACTCCCTGTGAGGGGTCACATGGGCTGAGTTTTGAAGGGTGAGTAAGAGTTCCTGCTTTCTAGAAGCTCAGTAACTAGCTGAAGAAGCATAATTTTTGCACATTAAACGATGCTAAATATATGTGATCTTATGTTTGTAAAATGCATGCATTTGCACAGAAAAATTTGTCTAGAGGGATAATTAATAAAAAGTAATTAAAAATTAATAGTAGTTATATCAAGGTAGTAGGATAACGGGTGAGTCTTACTTTTTTGTACAAAAGAGCACATATATTACCCTTTTAATTAGAAAACATTAACATAAATAACAGGCCACATCCACACGTCCAACATAGCTTTTGGTCCTGGAGCTCAGATGGCAGACTCTTGTCAGATGTCCCGGAAGGCTCAGGAGCAAGCAGAGCCTTTAAGGATGTGCCAGTTTCAGGCAGAGTGAGCTGGGGGAGAGACCTTCCAGGCCAAGAGAAGGGCTCCACCAATGGTGTGGAGGGGGGAAATCACAGAGATGTTTTGATGGGGGCCAGCAAGCCCATCTGCCTGAGTCGAGAGTAGTTGGAGTTAAGGCTGGAAGAGCAGGCTGTGGCCAGATTATAGGGTCTGGAATTGCAGACACAGGCTGTTGTTCTCTAACCTACAGGCTAAGGGCACGCCCCACAGCAGGCTTGGACCCAGGATGCTCTGTCTTCAGCTGTGAGGCCTCTCACTGCCACCCCCATGTTACAGATGACAAGATGCTCATACACAGCACAGCTGCATCTGGATCCCAAGTCTCTTGACTGCATGCCTTGGGTCAATCAGCACGAGAGGACCTGGATGTCCAGGAAACTGAGTTTGATAAAGAAGGAGGAGGAGGAGAAGGCAGGAATTCCCACGGAGCCCTGAGGGAAAGGAGAAGAGAGAAACCCTCATGCCCCGTGAGATCTGTGGATGTGCTGCAGGCACGGATGGGAGAGTCCCAAGCCAGACCTCAGGACAGGGCTTCCCTCAGGCACAGCCCTGTGCACAGATTTCATTCTCACAGGGACGGAAAAAAGGAAATGCTTAGGTCACAACGGTAGAAGCTACGGAAGTGGCTCCAGCTGGCTTGTGGGCCGCTATTCGTCCTCAATGGAGGAGAAAGCCCCTTCTTGCCTGGGATAGTTTCCACCCTATCCGATCTGGACCAAAGCTGAGCTTTCCCGATCCCCTCCTCCCCCAGAACGCGCCTTGCTTTCTGCTGGTGATGGCTACAGGTCTCCAGGCTGGACGCTGGGTGGCGCTGCAGGCATTAACGGAGGGAGCCGCCGGGCTCCGCCGCTGCTGGGAGGACCGCCTGAGATGTGCCGTGCGTCCTGGAGCTTCCTCTCCACCCATGGGCTGGGTCAAGGAAGATCAAGGTTCGTGGTGACTTCAAGGGGCCCACCTGCGGGCCTGAGTTAGAAATAAATACAAACCAGGAGCGCCAGCTCTGGCTGGTGCTCGAGTGAGCTCCGGAAGAGGGTCTGTCGAATCTATGTAAGACGATGGGGCAGGAACGGTGGCTGTGCATTTTAGAGGCGAGGAAACTGGTCCCTTGAGATTACAGGACTCAAGTTTCTTTGGCTCCAAAGTTTGGTAAGCACGGTTGTTTCTCTTTTTGTTCTTTGTTTTGTGAACAGTGCATGTTTGTGCAATAAATAAAAATGGCAGAGGGAGGTGGAATCAAGGGGAAAAGAGAGAACAGAAGATAGGCCTGAACTGTGGTTTGAGAGCTGGTAAACTATGTGGGAGGTCACCTACGTGGACAGTCACAGCTAGGTGATGCTGGAGCCTGCCCTGGGAATGAGTCCACCCAGGTCTCGCTGGAGCGGCTCCTTTATTCCCAACCTGTCAGAACCTCAGCTGGGTTCACTGTAAAATGGGCTCACTGACCGATGCCAAGCCCATCTCAGACGGAAGAAGTAGAATAGGCAAGGGCATGCTGTTAAAACTGTTTCATGCTCGATCAGTGTAAAGAATAGTTAGAATCCTCATCCTAATCGTCACTGTTGGTAAAGTGCCCGGTGATGTGCAAAACCACTCTCAGGGGGCAGAGCAAAGACCACCCAACCCACACCCCCCGCTACTTCTGCCTTACTTGGGCATCAGTTTGGAGATGGGATTCATCTACAGTGTTTACACTTTGCAGCCAAATTTCCCGGTAATTTATATATCCATAGTTTGAAGGATTTTCAACCAGGAGCCATAAGGGAGCTGGGATCAAAAGGTGGAAAGTGGGGTCAGCCCGGTGGCACAGTGGTTAAGTTCGCTCACTCTGCTTTGGCGGCCCGGGTTCACCAGTTCAGATCCTGGGCGCAGACCTACACACTGCTCGTCAAACCATGCTGTGGTGGCATCCCACACACAAAATAGAGGAAGATTGGGACAGATGTTAGCTCAGTGACAAACCTCCTCAAGGAAAAAGAGGAAGATGGGCAACAGATGCTAGGTCGGGGCCAGTCTTCCTCACCAAAAAAGAAGTGGTAAGAGGTGCCCAGACTCAATGACCTTCCCAGTCATATGAGGTTATGATGCCATAAGATACCTGCCAACCTCATATCTACCCTGCCTCCTCTGCCGTGTGACCCTCTTTGCTGCATTTGCCCAGGTCCTTACAATTCCCCTCCACCAGCAACAGATTTCTGGTCACAATGTGGGCAGGGAGCTATAGAGGCCAGGAGGGAAACCAGACAGGGCCCACTCTTCCTGTGTAAATAACTTACATGTTTATAACACTCTCTGTACTTTGCTTTTATTCACTCAGAAGAAGATAAACAGTTTAGTTTCAAAAATGGGCAAAAGGTGTGAATAAATACTTCACAAAAGGCAATATATGAATGGCTAATAAGCACATTAGTTGTCAGGGAAAGGCACATTAAAACCACGATGAGATACCACACAGCCCCACTGGAATGACTGCACTGAAAGACCGCCCACACCAAGTGTTGGTAGGGATGGGGAACAACGGGAGCTCTCACACACTGCTGGTGGGAATGTAAAATGGTACCAGCACTTCAAAACAGCTTCACGGTTTCTTAAAAAGTTCAGCACACTTACGTATGACCTAGCCATTCCACTTTTAGGTATGTACCCAAGAGAAATTAAAATATCTGTTCACACGAAGACTTGCATTTGAATGTTCGTAGCAGCTTTCTTTACAACAGCCAAGAAGTGGAAACAACCCAAACCTCCATTGACAGGGACAGGTAAACAAATCGTGACCTATCTATTCAATGGAATAGTACTCAGCAATAAAAAAGAGTGAACTGTTGACATATGCACCTCCATAGATGAATCTCCAAATAAGAAATACTGTATGATTCTATTTGTATAAAATTCTAGAAAATGCAATCAAATTCATTGTGAGAGCAAGATCGGTGGTTTCCTGGGTTGGGGATAGAGAGAAAAGCAGGAGGGAGGGATTATGAAGGGGCATAAGAAAACTTTTGGAGGTGATGGACATTTTCATTATCTTGGTTAATGTGATGGTTTCATGGTGTATATTCGTGGGTCAAAACTTATCAATGCATACATGTTAAATACAGGCAATTTATTATAAGTCAATTATACCTTAATAAAGCTATTAAAATTTTTTAATATTTAAAAAGGAACGCACTATTGATATACATAACAACGTGGATGGTTGTCAAAATCATTGCATTGAAAGAAAGAAGCCAGATGTAAAAGAGAATGTACTGCGTGGTTCCATTTAATTAAATGGGGGGCCAGCTCAGTGGCATAGTGGTTAAGTTTGTGTGCTCCACTTCGGCGGCCCAAGGTTTGTGGGTTCAGATCCCAGGAGCAGATCTACACACTGCTCATCAAGTCATGCTGTGGTGGCATCCCACATACAAAATAGAGGAAGATCGGCACAGATGTTAGCTCAGGGCCAATCTTCCTCAAGCAAAAAGAGGAAGATTGGCAACAGATGTTAGCTCTGGGCCAATCTTCCTCACTAAAAAAAAAAATTCTTGAAAATGAAAACTAATACTTAGTAACAGATAGCATATCAGTGGTTGCCTGGGGGCAGGAGTAGAAGTAGGGGTAGTTTACTAAGGGGCATAAGGAAACTTTTGGGGGTGATGGAAGTATTCGTTATCTTCATTATGGTGATCGTTTCATTGATGTAGGCATATGTCAAAGCCCACCAAATTGTACACTGCATATATGTGTAGTTGACCATAAATCAATTATACTTCAAAATAGTTGTTTAAAACTGCATCAGAGGGGTGAGCCCCATGGCCAAGTGGTTAAGTTCGCTCAATCCGCTTCAGCGGCCCAGGGTTTTGCCGGTTCGGATCCTGGGCATGGACATGGCACCGCTCATCAGGCCATGCTGAGGCAGCATCCCACATGCCACAACTAGAAGGACCTACAATTAAAAATATGCAACTATGTACCAGGGGACTTTGGGGAGAAAAAGGAAAAATAAAAATAAAATCTTTAAAACTGCATCAGAGCATCAAAAAAATTATGAAGTATAATTACAACCAAGGGGATATTGCAGAAATGACCATTTGGCTTCTGAGGCAAAGTCGTAAAAGACGTTGTGGCGTCTGTCTTGCTCTCTCATGGATCATTCACTTGGGGAAGCCAGCCGCCATGTTGTGAGGACACTCAAGCAGCCCTGGGGGAGAGAGACTGAGGCCTTCTGCCAACAGCCAGCACCACTTTGTCAGTCATGTGAGTCTGCCATCTTGGAAGCAGATCCTCCAGCCCTGGTCAAGTCTTCCGATGACAGCAGGCCCTGGCTGACATCCTGCCTGGGATTCCATGAAAGACTCTGAGCCAGAATAGCCCAGCTCCAACTGCTCCCAAATTTCTAATCCATAGAAACTGTGAGATCGTAAATTATCGTCATTGTTTTAAACTACTGTTTTGGGGTGATCTGTTGTTCAGCAAAAGATAGCTAATGGAGGTAGTGATGGGAAAAAGCACTAAACACAAGACAGAGAGCTGAGTTTCAGTTCCTGCTCTTCCACTTATTGCTGTGTCACTTTCCTCTTTGAGCCTAGTTGTTGTGTGTTTGCACCACTATAACAAGAATACCGTCAACTGGGCAGCTTAAGCAGCAAACATCTATTTCTCACAGTTCTGGAGGCTGGAAGTCCAAGGTCAAGGTGCCAGCAGATCCAGTGTCTGGTGAGAGGCCTCTTCCTGGCTTGTAGACAGCAGCCTTCCTGCTATGTCCTCACATGGTGGAGAGAGAGCTCTTGATCTCTTCCTCTTCTTATGAGGACACTGATCCCATCGTGGGGGCTCCACTTGTAACCTCATATAAACCTAATCACCTCTCAAAGGCCCCACCTCCAAATACCATCCCATTGGGGGTTAGGGTTTCAACATGTCAATTGGGGGGGGACACAAACATGCAGTCCATCACAGTTATCCTATCTTTAAAGAAAAATAGCATGAAAATACAACTTGCCTCACAAGTTCCCTTAAAGGATCAAATGTGTATAAAGCATCCAACACAGTGCTGGTCCCAGGAGGAGACTTAACACATGCTGGTTATGTCCTCGAACCATACTTTTCCCCATTCTCCCACTGAACACAGATCTTCTCCTCTGTGAAATGGACTTGAGATGCCTGCCTCCAGGGTGGCTGTGGGGCTCTAATGGGAGTGTATTTGGGGAAGCTTTGTAAACTCTGAAGGCCTACCTAGTGCTGTGCTCAGCATTTAAGGGCCTGTCTCAGGAGAATCTGCGTAGTGCAGCTTCCTCTATCGGAGGGTCAAATCAGGAGTCCACCAGAAGTCATTGGTATCATGTGGACATGGATGGAAAGCCGAAGAAAGACTTCGCCCCACTGCTGATGTCAGGCCCACGCGCTCTCTATTGCCAAAGAGCTGGGGCTTTATAAAGCTCAAACTCCACAGTAGAGAAAGGCACGTGACTCCATGGTCAGGAGACACTGAGGTCGCTGCGTGGGCCAAAGCTCCAGAAAGGAAGCAAAAATGCCAAAAAGACCTTTCGTAATGACTTCTGAAGAAACAAGCAGAGTTTTGCTGCGCTGTGAAGTCTGTGCCTTGTGCTGAGCGGTCCAGGGTCCCTGTTCAAGGGCTCTGACCTCCCCACCCTTCATCCTGCCCTCGGGTCCTCCTGAAATGGGAACTGGTCTGAGGGTGCCTCAGATAAATCAGGCCTGACAGCAGGCCAGGAAATACACAAACTGGGGAGAGAAAGAGAAAAGAAAACAATCACCATGACTTGGTCAAATTATGCCTGCAAGTCCCTATTCACGCTCTCTGAAAATTTTTCCTCAAAATCTGGATTTCTTTTTTTTCCTTTGTTTTCTTTATTTTTTTATTCCTTTATTCTAAAATACCTGGACAAAGCCATGAATGAATATGTTTTAAGAGCAAGCTATACATCAACGAAACTGAATGAAGTACAACTATGTAAATCAGTATGTATGAGTGTTAGGTCTATAACACTTGATCAAAAAGCATGTCACAAAATGAGATCACAAAACCTCAAAATAAGTAGAACCAAGTAATTATCATTTACAGATTCGTAATTCATGATAATTCAATTTTTAAAAAGGCAAAATGGTTGATATGTCTTCCATTTTGAATGGCTGTTCCCTCTGGGAAGGAGAGAGAGATAAGGAAAGTGTACACAGATGCTGCGCTTTCATAGCCAATGTCATCAGTCTTAGGTTGGGAGCAGGGTCACAAACATGCATTTCATGATTATGGTCCATAACCTGCATGTTTTTCACATTCTCTCTTAAAATCTGGATTTCTTTTATTCAATTTTCCTAAAATATTTTGCATAGAAGTGAATATAAAAACATTAAAGAATTTTGAAAAATTAAAAGGGAGCAAATCCTACACAGTTCTACGATCCTATTTATATTTCAGCTCACAGCCTCCTCTCTTTCCCTACATAGAGGGTTTGTTTTTAGCCTAGTTATGATCATACTGTACCTATTTCTGCTTTCTGCTCTGAACATTGTATCATAAGCAGTTTTCTAAATTACCTAGAATCTTCAAAATCATTCTTCTTCATAGCCACATAATGGAATATGTATAATTCTTCATGAAAATTCCAAGAATCCCAGTGACTTCTGTATGGCATACATGAGTTTAAAAATGTAAATATGCTATTGTATTAGTCTCTTAGGGCTGCCATGACAAATTACCACAAACTAGCTGGCTTAGAACAATAGAAATGTGTTCTCTCACAGTTCTGGAAGTCAGAAGTCCAAATTCAAGGTGTCAGCAGGACCACACTCCCTTCAACGGATCTAGGAAAAAATCCTTCCTTGCCTCTCTCCCAGCTTTTGGTGACTCTTGGCAATCCTCGCGCTCTTCGGCTTGTAGCTGATCACTCTAATCTCTGCCTCTGTCTTCATATCTCCTTCTTCTCTGTATGTTTCTTTGTGTCCTCTCCTCTTCTTACAAGGACACCAGTCATTGGATTTAGGGTCAACCCTCATCCAGTATAATCTCAACCTAATACATCTACAAAGACCCTGCCTCCAAATAAGGTCACACTCTGAGGTTCTGGATGGACATGAATTTTGGGGAGACTCTATTTAACAAACTCCAGCTGCCTTCTGCAAAAATCTGAAACACAAAAAGCTGGCTTTTAAACAAGGCATCAATGGGCAGCCACAAGCTAACCAATCCAAGAGTACTGACTGTGGGCTCTTAATCTGTTCCGTAGAAAGTTTGCACTGAAAGAAATCTTGGAGATCTGTCCAAACTTCTATTTCCCAAGGACCTATTTCAGGATTGTATTGTTTATCTCCTGCTGAGTAATAAATGAGCACACACTTAGCACCTTAAAACAATACACATCTATTATCACACAGTTTCTGTGGGTCAGGAATCTGGACACAGCTTTGCTGCCTTCTGCTTCAGAGTCTCTCACAAGGCTGCACTCAAGGTGTCAGCCAAGGTTGTGGTCTTACCTGAAGGCTCAGCTGGGGAAGGATGCGCCTCCAAGCTCACTTAGGTGGTTGTCGGAAGGATTCTGCTCCTTTTGGGCTGTGGGACTGAGGGCCCCAGTTCAAGCTGGCTTTTGGCCAGAAGCCATCCTCAGTTTCTTGCCTTGCAGGTCTTCCCACAGACTGGGTGACCTAAACAGCAGAAATTTATTTTCTCATGGTTCTGGAGGCTGGAAATTCAAGATCCAGGTGTTGGAAATGTTGGTTTCCTCTGAGGCCTCTCTCTTTGGCTTGCAGATGGTTGTCTTCTCGCTGTGTCCCACATGGCCTTTTCCCCTCTCTGTGTGCTTCTCTGGTTTCTACATCTCCTCTTCTTATAAGGACCCCGTCAGATTGGATTAGGGCCCACTCTAAAGGCCTCATTTCACTCAATCACCTCTTTAAAGACCTTGACTCCAAATACAGTTATACTCTGAGATACTGGGGGTTAATGTTTCAACACATAAATTGGGGGGTGGGGGTAGGGGGCACGATTCAGCCCATAACACAGACCTGACCTCATTTTAGCAGCTCCTACCATCGTCAGCTCTCACCATCAGGCTGGCAGCCAGTCGGTCCATCTGACTGAGGAGAGCTGCACCAGCAGCCTCAGAGCTCATGGGAGACCTTCTTATGGGGCAGAGCCTGAGGTCCCAGGAGGATTGCTGCATTCCCATGTCCCACCACTGCCTTGGTCTCCTTTACTCTGGGGATTAACCCCAGCATCTGGGGTCCAAAATGGACACCTCTGGGCAGCTGTTTTCCCTAATCCACAAATTCCCACTCATTCCTTAGGGCCCTTTCCCCGACACCCTGGCCCTGTCTAAACTGCTCCTCAATCTCGATTCCTCATAGTTCAGCTGCACTCTCTGACCTGCCAGTGACCCTCACACTCAGCAGGTCTGCAGACAGATCCTATCAGGCACACACCACTGATTATATTGATCTCCTTGGGACAGCGCCTTCACTGGAATTCCACAAAGACACATCCTCCTGGTTGTCCTCTTCCTTAGCTGCTTCTTCCTGATCCCTCCTTGTATCCCTGACCTCTTAACCTTGCAGCATCTTCAAGCTCGCTCCCAGGGCTTGTTTTTTTGGCTGTTCTTGCTACTTTGGTGAACTCAGTCTCGTGGCATCAGATACCATCTGCACACTGATTACTTGCAAATCCCTATCTTCAGTTTGGCTGCTATGAACTCCAGATTTGGCTCTCTCTTCAACATTGTAGCTGGAACATTTAATAAGCTATCTCACTCTGGGCATGTCCAACACTGAGCTCCTGGTCTTCCCCCAGAAAACTTCCTCCTCTGAATCTTTCCCCACTTAACTTTATGGCAAATCTGTTCTTCCAGTTGCTTAGCCCAAAAAATCTTGGAGTCATCCTTGATTCCTCCTTTTCTCTCAAAGCCCACATCAAATCCATCAGGCAGTCTTGTTGGCTCTGCCTTCAGCATAGTCCCACGTCTCACCACGTCCCCTGCAACCACCCTGATCCCAGTCACCCTCTCCTCTCACCCAGATTATCACAGCAGCCTCCTGACTAGCTTCCTTGCTTCTGCCGCTTCGTTCCTTCAGAACCTTCTCAACCCAGCAGCCGGAAGGCGCCTATTAAAAAAGTCGAATCATAGCACTTCTCTCTTCAAAATGCACCAACAGCTCCCATAACACTCAAAGTCAAAGCCAAGGCACAGGAAGGAGAATGGGGGTTGCCAGGGGCTGGGGGAGGGGAAGGAGGAGTCAGCATTTAAGGGGTGAAGAGTTTCAATCTGGGAAAATGAAAAAGTTCTGGAGATGGATACTGGTGATGGTTGCACAGCAATGAGAATATACTTAATGTCACTGAAAATTACACTTGAAAATGGTCAAAAATGTCAATTTTATATTGTGTGTATGTTACCACAATAAAAATAAGTAGATAGATAGGCTAGATAGACAGATTTAATTTAAAAATTAAAAAAAAAAAGCCAAGGCCCTACACATTCTGACTGCCTTTTATTTTCCTGATGTCATCTCCTACCATCCCCAACACACATATCCCACTTCAGTCACACAGGCCTCCTTACTGTTTTTCAGACACACCAGGCATTCAGTGCTTTTGCACTTGCTAATCTCTCAGTCAGTTGAAAATGCTCTTCCCCAAATATCCAGGTGGTTCCACTGCTCCCCTCTTCAGCCTCTACTGGTGGGTGGGGCTTTCCCACGCCATCCTATCTAAAATTGCAAACAACACCCTGTACCTCATTGGTACTTCCCATCCACCCACTCTGCTTTATTTTTTCCCATCACATATCATCATCTGACACACTATATTATTATTTATGCATCTTTTTTTATTGTCTGTTTTCTACCACTGCAGTGGGAGCTCCATGGAGCTGAGATTTTTATCTGCTTTATTTACTGCTATATCCTCTGCTGCTAGAACTGTGCCTGGTACATGCAGATGCCCAATAAAATGTTTAAGTTAGTATTTATTGTGCACTGGCAATATTTTTTTTAAAACTAGAAATCTTATAAATTTGTGGCAAAATTATCATCTTGCCGCACAAATCTTCTGCAAACAGTAAAAAAATGAGATTCTGAAAGCTACATAGAAACAAAGGGAAATGTTTATGATCAAAGTGGAGGTGGCTATGTACATTATCATTGCAAGGACCTAAAAGGCGTATTCGTGTGGGCAAGAATGGAAAGAAATGTGCAAAATGAGAATAGTCGTTAGGATAACAGAAGTACTTTTATTTCCCCTCAGAAAAAAATAGCATTACTATTAGTTAGAATATTCAGACTCTGCTATGTGCCACATAATATTCTAAACAAACTACATGTCTAGTCTCATTTAATCTTCACAAAAATAAGCCCTGTACTATGGTGGTAAGAAGTTTAGTAACTTGGTCAGGATCACACAGACAGTGACAGAAGCCAAGTGAGACTCACGTCTGACTCACGTCAAAGTCTTAACCAATTTCTGAATGAGTCAGCTATATCCACAATGGTGCTGCATAACACGCCACCCCAAACCTTGGCAGCTGCAACCAGGAATTTGGTCTCCCTCTTGCCAGTTTTCAGGTTGACTATGACTTGGCAGATCTATACTAGGCATAGCTGGGGGCCTTGCCTCAAGCGGCAGGCTGCATGTGTGGCTCAGGTCAGCTCCACGTTTGTTCTGAGGCCGGTGCTGAAGGGGCATGTTCTTAACCAGGGTCCTACACTCCTGGTGGCTCCTCCCGTGTCCATGCCATGCTTTTCCCTACATGCGTCCTTTTACTTACGGCATTGTTCCCTTTCCTTGGTGAAGACCTAGGGACCTAGGTTGGTCTTAAAAATTCAATACTCAGAGCTGTTAAATATCTGAAAATCGTGTGCTCTCATGAAAAGAGAGTGAAATTAAAACCTGAGTTGATGGTCTAGTTCCACTCACCAGGCAGGAGGTTACGGGCAAAACTGAAGAAATCTCTAGACTTCCTTTCTCGATCTAAAAATGGAAACCATGTGAGTGATAGTCAAAGAACTTAGTGACCAATTTGCTGCCTGGAGGTTTCCTACTGTGCTAGATATTAACTCTTTCCCGCCCTTTAGTTCAGAGGGCCCCAGGGAGGTCTTGAGAGATGGGGAGGATGTGAGGGGGGGCAGGCACTCAGGGGTCTTACCCACCATAGAACTATTTCACTGTTTTCTGTCTGCTGAGGGCGCACGACTGCGTCCAAACTGACTGTCATCCCTGGAGATCAAGTGTCCCAGCCCTACTGCCAGGACAAAGATGTGTTGATCAAGAAATTATGGAATCAAGGAGAGAGGAAGGTGCCATCATAATAGGAAAATCCCACAGATCTCATAGGTGCCACCTAGCCAGACAGCCTTCAAAACTGCAGGATGGATGCTGCTGAAAGAAAGTCTCCATCACTGGAAACAGAACCTCTGATGATGAGGTTCTTTCTCTGTGACAATTTTGCCTTTCAGGACGTAAAGCAGAAATCAGTACTACCCACAGCCGGTAGAACGAGAGCAGTTCATAGTCGTTTTGTTTGGCCCCATTTCATATCTGTTTGTTCATTTGTTTTTCATTTAAGGCAACATTGAAAACCAAGAGACTTCATCTAAAAAGACAGACTTCCACTTCTACGGAATAAACCAGAAGATATGGCAATGTTCTGCTGGCAACCCTGCATGGCCAGGATCTTCTGGAACTGAGTAGAAGTTATCGTTTGATTTAAGGCCTACGTGCTCTATTTCTCTCCACTCCTCATCACTCCCTTGGTCTCTTCCCAACACAGAGGCCAAGTATTAATTACTACTTATCATAGTCCCTGAACTGTTTTTGTTTATAATCGAGAAATATTTCTCTGTGCAATACTCTTCTCAAAAATGGGAAAAGGAACTCAGAGCTACCGACTCAGGGAAGCCTCTGATGGACTCTGACATGACAAAGACAGTGTATGAAATATGGAAGGGGGCCCACGGGGCCATTGTGCACCCCTGTGCAATTCCCCTCATCACTTCTGTGAGTGGCGCCCCCTAGGGTTGTGCAGCGAACAACCTTCACAGCTGTCCAGTGCATCCTGGAGGCACAAGAAAGATACAGATGTGGCAGAGACCCATGAGAGCAGGGCGGGCAGGCTACAGCCCCAAGTGGGGATGGGGAGTGCACTAAGGCTGACAGAAGGAGCCCTTCAGCTTTGCTAGAAGAAAGAAGAGAAGCAAAGAAGGTTCAGGATTGATCATGACAGCAGACCACAGAAGACAGTGAACGCGTTTAACTCCTTTCTGCTTTCATCTTTGCCAAAGCACATGATCCTCAAGGGGGAGAGGGCAGAGCAAACACCAGGAGGCCTCTGAAGTCCAAGGTTAGCAATTTGCGTGTTGTCCATGTTGGCTGGTCGCTGGGGCTTGCAGAGGACTCTGGACTCAGGAGCAAACGAGGCATAACTGGCCTCTCTGGGTGAGACATCACTGTGACGCTTTCTATAGCAGTAAAAAGGAAGTTTCTGGACACCAAGAGACTAGACAAAATGGGGTGCGTTCCCTTTATTTCCTTACCACTAGCCCTGCCTTGGGCACAGGCTGAAACTTCATGGGGCCTGGGGCCTAAGGGGCTGCCAGAGAGTAGCTTCAAGCCCCTTTTTTCTTCCCCTAGAGCAGAAAGGGGGCTCCCCAAAGACATGCTACCATCATTCTCTGACTGCATTTGTAATGGGGGCAAGTGGTTTGTTTTTTAATTGTCAAGTTGAAACGTTGAAAAGCAAAGATACTTTGTAGACCCAGAGGGGCTGCTGCAAGACATTCTGCAAGCAGGAGTCTCTCTGTTCTTCTGCTTGGCATATTTTCTGGGAGAGGGGAATACAAACCTTGGTGAGGGGTCTCAAGACTAGACAGCAGTCACAGCTTTGTTCCACCTGCTCCTCAGAGAATAATGAATTTATGGTACAGTTAGTGCCAGGCCTCTTGGGGCCCACTGGGGTCCCTCTTGGGGGACTGGCTGAGAGGCTCCCTCCACAGGTGCACGGACTAAATGAGCAGGAGGGGCTGGGGAGGCAAGGACTGAGATGAGAGGCCCACGTGCAGGGCCAGAGACGGTCCTGAGAAGGGACAGAGATGAGCAGGGTACCATCCTTCCCTCCCAGGCCTTCCCAGGGCACTTTTGCCCAAGTAACCACAGGCCTGGGGTCAGGTGACCACGGGGAACCAAGAACCATGAGAAGAACAAGAAGAACGAGTCCTGCGGCCTCAGGAGAGTGAGCGCGCTCTTCCCACCACAGGGATCAATACAGGCTTCAACGAAGAGATGCATTTATTCTTAGCCTGGAGCTCCGAGGTGGAAATGGAGAGAGAAGAGAGCATCTGAAGCAGAGGGCACCGCAAAAACAAATTTCAAAGACGTGGCTGTGGAAGAGCGTATGTGAAAGCTCTTCAGAACTGAAGGCCCACCGGAGTCTATTACCATCTCCTACCCTGGTTAACGCCGCCCCCAGGTCCCACATTCCAGCCACACCCAGCCCTCTGCAGGGATGTGCCAGACCTCGTCCCTGCCAAAACTTTGTTCTGCTGTTCCCTTGCCTGGAAAGATCTGTGACATTGCTCCCCACGTCCCCTCCTGCTGTCGAAATTCTGTCTTTCAGAGTCTAACTCAGAGGTCTCTTTGGGAAAGCCTTCCCTGATTCTCCCAGTCAGAATTCCAACCATGCTCCCTCTTTCTTCCCCTCCTCTCCTGACACAGTGTGTGTGTGTGTGTGTGTGTGTGTGTGTGTGCGCGCGCGCGCGCGCGCGTGTTCAGGTGCAAGTCATCCATTCCCCACTTAGAATGCCACCAGCTCCTCGAGATGGGCCCTGGGGCTCCCTCTGCTTTCTGCCCTGCCCTGTTTTCCCTGAAACCTAGCTCAAGGAGGGCCTTGGTTGGTCTTGGTTTCTGCCCCTGCCTGAATTGCTGAATCCCAGCCAAATAAACTGGGTTTGTGTCCTGGCTTTACCGCTGACCAACCGACTATGGATCCTTGGACAGATTACCTCCCTCCCTGTGCCTCACTTTCCTCATCTGTTAAAAGGTCTTATAGTGTTGATCTAAAGCCTGAATGACATGTGCACTGCAAGTGCGTGTTGACTATTATTATCATTTATATTGATTTGTTATGTTTGTATAACATATATTTTAAGATCTGTCTTTGAGAATTCCAAAGTCATTTTCACCTTGAACCCAGAGATAAGAATTTGCTGCAATGACTGCAATTGTGCAAAAGACATGACCCGTCCTTGGGCTCCCAGCTACTCGGGCTATTCTGGAAAGACAGAGGAATTCCTGTCATCCTCTTTGCAGCTCAAACCACAGGTCAGGCTTTTAGAAATCCATAAAATATTTAGGGCAGGGCTTTTGCTACACCAGACTTCTTCATAGCTAGTCAACATTTTTACAAATAAAACAACATTATTACTCATCATAAGAAAGGAGATGAGAGACATGTGGTTTCATTATGTCACCCTAATGTGGAGAAAGGGGAAGTCAGGTGACTTAACGAAGAATCTGAACATCAAAAATTAGAGAAAAAGTCTCTTGCCTTTAGAAAAACCATCTGTGACCCCACTGCATCCGGAGGAAATGGTACTTAGGTCTCAGTGGGGAATGCTGCCCCCCACCTCCACCCTGAAGCTGGACTGCTCCAGAATTGGGTCCATTTTGGAGGCCACGCTTTTAGGAAGATTGTGGCAAATGGTAAGAAGCCCAATCAGGATGATGTCAGCTCTGGGAACCATATCCCAAGAGCATAAACTGATGGTACAGAGCCTATTTGGCCCTACCCCAAAGGCTATGGTAGCCTTGCCCGGGCAGAAAGGGATACTTGAACCTGGAGAGTGAGGC
The DNA here is from genome assembly GCF_037783145.1 of Equus przewalskii. Taxonomy (NCBI): domain Eukaryota; kingdom Metazoa; phylum Chordata; class Mammalia; order Perissodactyla; family Equidae; genus Equus; species Equus przewalskii. The sequence goes on along the minus strand of NC_091832.1, from coordinate 60,334,165 downwards.
AGGTGGGGCAGAGATCCAACTCTGTATCCGGAAATTCAGAAATCAGAGAGGCCTTGTGAGGTAGCAAGCATCCCAGCATCTCAATTGTTCAAGCACAGGGCCGGTGACCACTAGCCAGCCATTACATATAGAAAGTACTACTGCCTTGCATGGGAGGTACAACAGATGTACAGAATGTTGTAGAAGGTTGACCTCCCTGAAAGCAGAGAGGCTGTCAAGACTCTCTCTGTATCCTGTGGGGGATCGGAATTGGCCACCCCAAGATATGTCTCTTTGGCATGTGGATTATTTTTGGCTAGTTACTGCAGACATGAGGGAAACTCTGAAAAGTAGAAGTTACCCTTTGTAAGAGACATTTCCATTTGTACGGGAAATCTCTGTCTGTAAAGATGTCTCCCTCTCTGTACCAGGAAGAAGTGAAGATGACCTTATCTCTAAAAACTCATCAATGCAGACTTAAATCTGCATGATAATCTTACTCTTGTTTGATGTGCTTTTCTGGTAATCTCCCATAACTGACTCCCCCTACCCACAACATCCTCCTTGGTAACTGAAGATGGTATTTAAGATGAGAACCTCCACCATTTTGGCAAGTTGCTCAGTTTTCCTGAGTCTCTCACCTGTATACATGTTATAAAGCTTTGTTTGATTTTCTCCTGTTATTCGTAGCCCAGCCAGAAGGACCTAAAGTGGGTAGAGGAAAGCTCTTCCTCCCCTACAATCCCCAAAATCCAGTATAGTACCTGCCACTTATAAGGCCCTCCATGGTGTTTAAGTACACTTCAATTTTAAGATTACTTAGACTCTTTCAAGGACTGTAACATAAATAAAAATGCTGCTGAACAAGACCTTCTGACCAAAGAGGTTCTGCTTATGTGGATATATAAATATCCCCTAAACGCCCTTTCTTCACTTATGCAGCAAACAGCCCATCACAAAAGGCACAAGAGGTGAGTTTTGTAATGCAGCATGTTTTTGACCTGGTGGCAACACATTTTCTGCATATTCCAGAAGCAGCAAACAATTCTCAGTAATACTAGGCCCAGAAAAGTACCTGAGGGTAGACTCGTTGTTTATAGAGCAATGCTGAGCAGGCTTTTCATGTTTCCCTCTTCCTGCCATTAATTAGCTTTTACTATTAAATTCTGTGAAATATACCACTCTCACCCGCCTGCATAATTACCAACTCCCAAACCACAGAAACATTCCAGAAACAGGAGCAGGGAGAAAGAGTCTGGGGAAAGAAATGGCAAGGTCCCATAATGATGAACACCTATGGAGGCCACTACATGGCTACAAGCTTTACCTGGTGTTCTGGGCTGAATCGTGTCCCTCCAAAATTTGTATGTTGACACCCTAACCCCCAGTACCTCTGAATGTGACTGTGTTTGGAGGTAGGGTCTTTAAAGATGTGATTAGGTTAAAATAAGGCCAGGCCTTTGGGGTGGGCCCTAATCCAATGTGACCAGTGTATTTATAAGAAGAGGAAGTTTGAACACAGAGACACACCAGGGGTGCTCAAGCACAGAGGAAAGACCACGTGAGGCCAAAGAGAGAAGGCAGCCATCAGTATGCCAAGGAGAGATCTGAAGAAAGCAGCCCTACCAACACCTTGATCTCAGATTTCCAGCCTCCAGAACTGTGAGGAAATAAATGTCTGGTGTTTAAGCCCCCAGTCTGTGGTCTTTTGTTATGGCAGCCTGCGAGGACAAGTGCACCTGGGATATTTCATTTCACCCTATTTTCCTAATTTTGTCCCTAATTTTGCAGAAGAAATTGAGGCTCAGAGAAGTCAGTTAATTTGTCCCATTTCTCACAGTGAGTGAGTTTCATAGCCAGGATTTGATATTAAGTCTGCGGGTTGGAAAACCCACTGTCTTTGTATCATATCAAGTTGCCTAGAAAACTATGTTTTCTTGAAAATGCTCTAGAATCTATCCTGTACTGGACCAATCAATGTAGAATGTTCCAATGGAAGGGATGTCTTGCTAATATCGTAGGGAAGTCGGGCCCCACTCAATTTAGTCACCTGCACTTGCGTCACCACCCCCCACAGCAATGTCATGAGGACCTGAAGACCTGATGTCGAACTGACAGGGTGCCTCCATCAAGTCCTCACATAGTATTAGAGCCACATAGTGTCCAATAGGACCTGACAGGAAGCAGCTGGGGGGTGGGGGCAGGAGTCCTTTGCCCTCTCTGAAGGAGACACTAACTATTATACAAACTCTGATCTCAGCTCTTATCCTCATGGATATCAGAGAGTGGGGCCCCTTACCTAATAATTATGATGATGACCATCACCTACAGCTTCCATCTACTGAATACTGTGCTGGGCATTTGACAGATGTTATTCCTTTTCTTCTTCTTCTTCTTCTTCTTCTTCTTCTTCTCCCCAAAGCCCCCCAGTACATAGTGGTATACTGTAGTTGTGGTCCTTCTGGTTGTGCTATGTGGGACGCCGCCTCAGCATGGCCTGATAAGCGGTCCCATGCCCACACCCTGGATCCGAACTGGCAAAACCCCAGGCCACCAAAGAGGAACATGTGAACTTAGCCACTCAGCCACAGGGTCGACCCCAGATGTTATTCCTAACCCTCACATCCGTTTTGTGAGGTAAATAATGTTGACGCAAAATAACCAATAACCATTCTATAGATAAGAGAGATAAGGTGAGTGTTACCTGAGCCAGGGTAAGGATTATAATTTGGGAGGGCAGTTTCCACAAAGGAAGAAAGCATTCTAGAGAAGCATGGTTTTCAGTACACTCATACCTTTTTAGAACAAAGAACATACATTAACATGCCCAGGATACATATTCATCAAAGTTTCAAAGAGGTATTCCATTGCAAATTAGCAGGTCAACATGACCCTGATGTTGGGAAAGGGACTACCAGGGGCATTGGGCATTACCAATAGGGCATAGGAGGGGAAGTATGCATTCTTGAGAGTGCGTTCTTTAATGGTTAAAGCAGATGTACAACGTGTGTTTGATAGGCCATAAGTCAGGCTTCTGTAGTTCAAGCCTAATCAGTTTTGAACCAGAAGATACCCCGCATACCTCGATATGTGAAAATCTCTTGTCAATATTATCCCCCTATCACAGATGATACAGAGGATGAAACTGAAGTGACTTAGAAAAGCTCAGTGACTTGCTCAAGAACACACCACCTAGCAAGGCACAGAGGCTGAATTCTAGTTCCCCAAAACCTGTCTTTTGTCTAAATCACCCTAGCTCACACCTACAGAAACCAGAGGACACACAGATACACACCTGTGTAGCTCACTAGTGGTGTTCCCAAGACCCCCAAAAAGAGCCCCCAAGAGACTCCTGAAGCCTCTTCAGTGGGGAAGCCACTACATGAGCCAGGAGACCTCCAGGGATGGCAACCTCATCATCCACTGCTGGTGGATCATCATGCACTTAATTAAATGGAAATCCAGCCAGGAATAGACCAAAGATAGTCTACAGATCATGCGTTCCTGCCAACCCATCTCCCTGGCTCCTAGCAGCCTGTTTTTTTCAGCCCCATGCCCTTGACTCACACTCCAGCAGGCAGTCAGGGGGCTAGGGAAGCAGCCAGCATCCACACTATTGATGAGGATTATTTTAGGCTGGTTACTTTTAAAAACTGCAGATGGGAAGGAGGCTCTGATGAGTAGAATTTACTTACCCTTTGTTAGAGACATTTACATTGTAAAGGAAATCTCCTGTGTAAAGGTGTCTCCCTCTCTGTACCAGGAAGAAGGGGGGATGACCTTATCTCTAGAAACTCTTAATCAATGCCAAAGGCAAGGACTTAAATCTGCATCTTGTTTACTGTACTTGTGTGGTAATCTCCCATGATCAACACCCCCCTCCACCCCAAACATCCTCCTTTGTTTTTAGCTAAAAATAATATTTAAAGTGGTGGCTTCAGCCACTTACTTAATCCAGTTTGATTCTTATCTAAAAATTATAGGACCCCCCCCCCAATAACCAGACCCCACCTGCACTGATACCATTTTAATGACTTTTTTTTACATATTCTTTCCTTTGTCTTGTAAAGAGATAACTCACATACCTATGCCTTAAATTTAGCCCTACCCTCAACCCATGCCTGCAGCAGCTCTGACTGCCCATGGGTCCTGTCCCCACGCTATCCCACACTATTCTCTAAATAAAAGAGTACTACTGCCAGACCTTGAGAGTCCAAGAAATCTTTCTTTCGACTCCTTGGCTCACCGATCCCACATCACTATGACCTTGACATTGGTTAACTCTGGCCCTAGAAACACCAGCTTGGTGATGATCCCTATCAGTGAATGCATCATGTGTGTTGACATCTATACCAAGCAGGGTTACCAATCGTCTGAGTGTGCCTGGAACGACGAGCAGCATGGGCAGTGCATTCAGATCCACAGTGCTTAATCCAGAAACTAGAGTTCTAGTTAGTTATAGTTTGGATGAGTTGCATGTCCGTGTTATTTCTCTAGGCCTTATCCTCCTCAACTCTCTATTAAGGGGTTAAGTTCAATCATCTCTGAGAATCTTTAAGCACCAGTGTTTTTGGATTCCACTCCCTGGATTTCATCTCTAACCTAGAGGGACTGTATCAAGCTCCTTGTGTTAGTCTGGGTTCTCCAGAGAAACAGAACCAATAGAATAGAGAGAGAGAATGAGAGCGAAGGGAAGATTTATTCTAGGAATTGGCTCACATAGTTATGGAGGCTGATAAGTCTCACAATCTGCTGTCTGCAAACTGGAGACCCAGGAAATCCTGTGCTATAATTTAGTCTGAGTTTAAAGGCCTGAAAACTAGGAGAGCTGAGGGTGTAGCTTCCCTTCTATGGTCAAAGGGCTGAGAACTAGGGGTCACTGGTGTACGCCTTGAAGTCCAAAGGCCCAAGAACCAGGAGCTCAGATGTCTGTGGGCAGGAGAAGATGGTCAGTCATCCCAGCTCAAGAGGAGAGAAAGAATTCACCCTTCCTTTGCCGTTTTGTTCCATCCGGGCCCCCAGTGAATTGGATGATCACCCGCCTCAATTGGTGAGGGCCCATTTCTTTACTGAAACCTAATGCTAATCTCTTCAGAAACACCTCACAAATACACCCCAAAATAATGTTTTACCAGCTATCTGGGCATCCCTTAGCCCATCAAGTTTACACATAAAATTAACCATAACCCTCCGAGATGAGAATCACAGTCAAACTTTATAATTCATACATTTACCCCTTTACTCAATCATTCAGCCAATGTCCACTAAGTCCCTACTGTGAGCCAAATGTTGGAATAGCTACACAAAGATTTTGGAAGAGAGTAGCATACAACTTGACAACCAGGTTTACTAGACCCTTGAAGGTACGCAGCCTCCAGATAAATACCATTGGTTGGGCTGACTGATTAACATCTGTCTCTCCACCTAGATCCTCAGTTCCTTATCAGTCCTGCTTGCCACTCAGGCCCCAGCCTGGTACAGTGCCTGACACATAGCAGAAGATATAAATGTACAGATACTGCAAACCTGAAGAATATATTATTTTTATATTAATACAAACATGAACATATTATGAATGAAAATCGAACTTCAAATGCATTTTTAAGAAGAAAACTTTGGGGCAGAAATGAGGGAGGGACGAACAGGTGGAGCACAGAGGGTCTTTAGGGCAATGAAACTACCCTGTATGATACTGTAATGGTGGATACCTACTGTAATTTGTCCAAACCCATAGAATGTGCAACATCAAGAGTGAACCCTGATGTAAACTACGGACTCTGGGTGATCATGACACGTCAGTGTAGGTTCATCAGTTGTAACAAATGTACCACTCTGGTGAGGGATGTTGATAGTGGGGGAGGCTATGTGTGTTGGGGGGCAGGCTGTATATGGCAAATCTCTGTACCTTCCTCTCAGTTTTGCTATGAATCTAAAACAGCTCTAAAAAATAAAGTCTATTTAAAAAGTGAACAAAAAACTTCCGGGCAAATTTGCTCTCTAGATAGATGTTTCTAGAACATGTTCCCCCTCCCAGGGAGCTTCTGGAGTACAGCGATCATGCCGACTGGGAAGGAGCTGTGTCCCTGCCCAGCTGCTGGGTTTCCCTGCTGGCCAGCTCATCTGCTCTCTACAGGCACAAGCTGGAACGGGGGAGACCAGAACAACTTTGGGTCTCCAGCCATGCACAACCCCACCAGCATTCTTGCCCTGACTCTCTTAGTTCACCTGAGCAAGGGTGGAATTTCCAAAAGAAACTTTCCTAGAGAAGTGAAATTAAAAACAGAGAGTACAGCTGGCCCCAGAACTCTAACTGGTACAGAATCTTTAGCCTGGAGAGGCCAGGCTGGGGTAGATGAGATCTTGTGGGATGAATGTCAGCAAGGACTGAGACTTCAGAGAATGAGGAGGCTGCCCTGGGTGAGACAGGGAAGGAATGGGTTGTTTTGCGGCTAAAAAGGAAGGGGAGAGATGCATGAACGAGGGAGGGAGCCAAAAAGATGGAGAGGACGGGACAAAATGAAATCCAGCATGGTGGGGTCACCAAAGAACATTTTCTGGATTCCTCATGTTCTGGATGCATTTCTGCAAGGCAAAACCCTCCTCCATCTCTTGAACACCTCCTCCCCATCCTCAATGCCTACTCCCAAATCTCCACGAGGGGTCAGGATGTGTGTGAGCTTCAGGTGTGTGGAAATGAAGCCAGGTGTGGAGTTTTATGTCTTCAGAAAGCAAGCACTACCTCCTCCCCCAGCGCTACTCCTTCACCTGGAGATTTGCAAACATCTTAGGGACAGCCAAAGGCCGTGAAATGTAGTATCTCCATCCATTTACCAGGATCTAAAGGGAGGGGAGGCCCTAGTTGAAAAGCTAATGTGCAAGCAAGCAAATAGAAAAGCAAAAAGGGGCAAGTTAACAGATATTTTGCCTTCATTAACTCAGGTTTGTCTTAGATACACAGACCCTGGTTCCCAACTGCCCCCTGGTCTCGAGCTGATGTGCTGGTCCACTGCCAAGGCTGGCCCCAGGCTTGAGCAAAGCCGGTCTTTTTTCCCTTGGCTTCCTGACCTACATCTGGCTCAGCGCTACCAGCAGACTCTGACGACAGGTCAGGTCATGCTAGAATCCTGCCTCCCACATGTCATCTTCCCTCTGTTGGCAGGAGGCTCCATTCTTTTACAGATTCACAAGCCCGTAACCTGAGCCAACCTCCCATGAAGCTCGTGTTCCAGGCCACTTCTTGTTGAATGAAAGGCAATAAACTGAGCTGAGATTATGGCTGTTCCCTGCCCCCATCGAATGTTCAAGCCTTTCTCAGCTCTTGTTGCAAAAGTCACAAACTTCCCCCACCTGCTCCCTGATGACTGATCCACTACTTCCTTAACGTATACCAATGGGTTGATTAACAACTGAAAAATACTTTATATGTCCAGTCACAGACACATCTACCAATTAGGGGAGGTCTTCTCACCGATATAGAACCCTAGATAAACAAACAGGATGGAAAGCTCATGCAGATAAACATCTGGAGGAAACAAAGGATTTCTTGTGTCACGTGGATTTCCAAAATCTGAAGACATGCTTGAGCAAAAGCAGAATTCATGAAAAATAAAAATACTTCTTTGTAGATGAATTTTTGAAAATTGCTTATTGCCCATCTACAGCAAACAAGACATTGTTTCTGAAATCAATAGAGAAATTAAACCATTCTCCATGGCTGAATTCACTGGTATCTAAAACGAGCCAGTGCAATGGTTATGCATTTAAATGGGAATAATTTACGCTTTACCTTCCCTTGGCGAAAAGAATCTCATACACAGAAACTATTTCTGCTGGCATGTGGTAATAAAATCTTTCCCCATCTGGACTGTGGGCTGGGCTGAAAATGATTGAGAAACCCTTGTCAATGCAAAATGACCAATAACCATTCTATAGATATGAGAGATAAGGTTAGTTTTACTTGACCAAGCTGAGGATTATAACCAGGAGGGCAGTCTCCACAAAGGAAGGAAGCATTCCAGAGAAGCATGCTTTTCAGTACAGTTTTATACTTTTTTAGAACAAAGAACACACATTAAACACACCCAGGATATATATTCATCAAAGTTTCAAAGAGGTATTGAGTTGCAAATTAGCAAGTCAACATGACCCTGACGTCCAGGAAAGGGAACTCATCCTCAGGAGTACTAATACTGGAGGTACTGATACTGGTGGGCCTAGGAGGGGGAGTATGCATTCTTATCTTAAAAGCATACACTCTTTTGTTTCAAGATAATGTTTAATGCATTCCATACTTTAATAGTTCAAGCAGAAGTACAGTGTATGTTTCATAGGCCATGAGTCAGGCTTCTTTAGTTCAAGCCAATCAGTTTTGAACCAGAATAGCTACCCCACACCTCAATACGTGAAAATCTCTTGTCACCCTGAATTGGGGTACAGCCCTATTGCCATTCCTCCTGATAACTTTGTCGACTGGACCTTCAATATTCACTGCTGAGGGCATGGAGCTGCTTTTTCACAGAGAGGTAAGTCAATAGGTCTGTCCCTAGGGCAAATTTAGTATCTAGGACAAAAATACTCTGAAACATTCCATGAAATCCCAAGGTATGGGACCAGAAGTAGACTCATCAATTCCCCGTAACTCAAACCCTCTTTGCAAGCTTCTCAGCAGCCCTGGATTGGGTCCAGGACACCACATTGTGCTAAAGAAGGTGACTGTGTTCTCAGAAAGATACAGGAAGAACACTGGACTGAGTCAGGAGGCTTAGCTGCTTAAGTGCATGTGACCTTGGCACGTAGCCCAGCCTCTCCTCAGTTTTCTCATCTGGAAAAAGCCTACCTCACAGGGCTGCTAAGAGGCTCCAAGTAGAAAAGGTTATGAGGGTGAGAATGCGTTGTAAACTGTAAGGAGCTATATGAAGTCAAACACAGGCATTGTCAGTAGTTCTGATTTGGAGCAGGCTGAGTGATAGCTCATGTTTACTGAGCTTGCTCTGGGCTGGGCACACAGGGTCTCACATATATTAACTCCCTGCCATGGACTAAATTGTGTCCCCCAAATTTCATATGTTGAAGCCCTAACCCTCGATGGGATGGTATTTGGAGATGGCACCTCTGGAAAGTAATTAGGTTGAGATGAGGTCATGAGAGCACTCTTATAAGAGGAGACATCAGAGAGCTTGCTTCCTCTCTCTCTACCGGCTGGCATGGAGGAAAGATCACATGAGGACACAGTGAGACGGCAGCCATTTTCAATCCAAGGAGAGAGCACTTACCAGACACCAACTCTGCAGGCATCTTGAGCTTGGACTTCCAGCCTCCAGACTGTGAGAAATAAAGTCCTGTTGTTTGAGCCACCCTGCCTGTGGTACTTTGTTATGGCAGCCTGAGCAGACTAAGACACTCCCTTGATCTCATAACATCCCTATGAGATCAGCCCTATCATCAATGCCATTCTACAGAGGAGGAAAAGGAGCCCAGAGAGTTTAATGAACTTGCTTAAGGCCAAGGCCACCAACTGGGAAGAGGTGGAACCAGGATTATGAATTCATGACAGAGACCAGCTAGAGCTCACCTGAACCATTTCTTCCTCCTGAGCACGCACCTAAACCACCTTTCCCAGCCCTGTGACATCCACAAATTTTTCTTCAGTGTAATGTATGTGAAAGCATTGTATACTGCTCACAAGCTAGTGGGGTGAAGAGGACATGGACATTTCCCCCATTCTCTCCCTTTCCTTTGACAGGGACCTTGGAGTCCATGTGTAGGAGATGGCAGCACAACAAGAAGGGAGCAGCCTGGGTCCCTCAGTGACACTACGAAGCAGAGCACCTCACCCCAACCAACCCTCACTGGTCTCCAACTTTAGTCAGAAATGAACTGTTGTTGGGATAGGCCTGTTTGTTTTAGCAGCTTGCATTAGTTACCCTGACTAATACATCCCCAAGAGTCCTTCTTAATGGAGACTATTGAACCCTCTCTTGACTATAGCCACAGGCAGCAAGTAGGTGCTATCATTTAGGATGGCTTAACAGTTTAAAGTTGGTTCTAGACATCAAGTATCAGCAAGGTAATCAAACCACAATTATATGTAAAAATGATGACGGTATTTATTTGCAATACAAAAACCTGAATAAATACTACCTTAATTCTTTTATTTTTTTAAAGATTGGCACCTGAGCTAACATCTGTTGCCAATCTTTTTTTTTCTTTACTTCTTTTTCTCCCCAAAGCCCCCCAGTACATAGTCGTATATTCTAGTTGTAGATCCTTCTAGTTATGGCACATGGGACACCTCCTCAGAATGGCCTGATGAGCGGTGCCATGTCTGCGCCCAGGATCCCAACCAGCAAAACCCTGGGCCACCAAAGCAGAGCGTGCAAACTCAACCACTGGGCCACAGGGCCAGCCCCAAAGATATTTTTTAAATGAATATAGGAAAGCTCATTTACTATTGCACTTATCTTCAAGGAAATTTACTTTGATCACTAACACATGCACAGCCTAATCCAACATGGCTTATAGCAAAATTCCCTTTTAACTCCCAGTACCCAGCACAGCCCCTGTCCCACAATAGACTGTCAACTAACATTTGTTGAAAAAAACGATTGGCCTTCGCTCCCTCGCTGTTTTCTGCTCACCACCAGGTTGAGACTCTTATGGTCAGGAATATCCCCAGTCAGTTTTTTCTCTGAGGTTTCCAAATAGCCTGCCTCTTATGGGAAAGTCCAAAGCAGCCCTCTTCTCTATGACAGTGTTATAGACTGAACTATGTTCCTCTAAAATGCGTGCCTTGAAGCCCTAACCCCAGGACCTCAGAATGTGACTGAATTTGGAAACAGGACTTTTAAAGAGGTGATTAGTTACACGAAGCCTTTATGGTGAGCCCCAAGCCAACGTGACTGGTGTTCTCATAAGAAAAGGAGATTAGGACACAAAAAGAGATACCAGGGATGTGTGAACAAAAGGGATATTTGAGCCCATCTTTGAAGAACAGTTTTTGTGTAGTTGTTTTCAATTTATATTTTGTTTTTGTTTCATATGCTTATAAGACTAGAACTTTTAGTCCAATGTGATATCATGAAAATTTCCAAAGACACCAAAGCTGGAAGAATTTTACAGTGAATTTTATGTTGGATATTGGTTCACCCGCCACCCAGATTCTACCTTCAACATTTTATTGCATTTGTTTTATTGCACATCTATCCATCTGCCCATCCCTCGCTTCCTCCGTGCATCCATCCATCGTCTTAATGCATTTCAGAGTAAATTGCAATAACTTCCCTTTCAGCATCCATATCATTCACCAGAATCCAATATTTGCTTACAGTGGCTTCTTTTGATGTTAAAATGTACCTGCACTGATGAAATGCACAAATCTGAAGTGTATTTTCTCCAAGTGTTGACAAGGACATATACCTGTGTAACCCCAAACTCCATCAAGATATAGACTATAATCATCACTCTAGAAAGTTCTCAAGCCCCTTCTCAGTCAATCTCCACCCTCACCATCCCCAGGGGCAACCATTATAGTTTTTGTTCCACCATACAATAGTTTTCTTTGTTCTAGAATTTCAAAGGAATCACAGAGTATGCCCTCTTTGCATATGATTGCTTTCACTCAGCATAATGCTTTTGAAACTGATCCTGTAGTTGCATGTAACAGTAATTTGATGCCTTTTTGTGTTTGGGAAGGATGATTGAATATATCACGGCTTGTTGATTCATCCTTCTACGGATGGACACCTGGTCTGTTTCCAGGTTTCAGCTTTTATGAACAAAGCCACTATGAACATTGTTGCACAAAGTCTTTTTGTGGCCATATATTTTCTTTCTCTTGGGCAAATACGTAAAACTGGAATTGCTGGGTCATAGGATAAGGGTATATTTAGTTAAAAAAAAAAACCACCAGAGTGTCTCTTAAAAAAGTGGCCGTATCTTCTTACTCTCCCACCAACAATATACAAGGACCCCCATTGCTCCACATCCTTGCCAACATTTGGTGTTGTCAGTGTTTTTAATAAGACCAGAAATTTCTCTATATTTGGCTCTAGGCAATAGAAAACGGGAAAGGCTTTGTCATCACTATCTTGAGTCTGTACAGCACTGTGGTTGGTGCATTATCTAATTTAAATTTATTTCTCATAACAACCTGTTCAGAGGCTGGGAAAAGTGAAGTAATTGTGGAACTAGGATTCAAACCCAGGTTTTTCTGGTTCCTTTTCTTTTTGCACACTGGCTAGGAGTAGTGAAACACAGTGTTGAGAAAGGAGATCCCTGTGCAAGGGAGTGTTGTCGACCTTTTCCCATTGGTCAGAGCCCTTCAGGAAGCTCAGAAGAGTCTGGTTCATGGTAGCGTCTGGTGCTTCTGGCCCTGTAGGTTTGGATGAATGGGGACAAGGGATTAGGGGAGAATGAAATCCTCCTCTGAACACCTGCTTCCTTCAACCTGCTAGAGGTCTCAGGAGACCAAAGTCTTGGGCTCATACAAGGCCTGAAGGAAGAATGAGGGGCCCAAGGAGACCTTCCAAAGGTCTTCCCTGCTGCCCGAAGCCTCTGAGGAAAGGAACCTCTGGGGCTGAGGGGTGCTGGTTGCAACTCAAATTCCAATTACAGTTCTGCTGGGATTAAATAATACCCCCCAAATAGGCTGTTTGACCCAGTCAGAGTTAATTCTGTACGTGGAGAGCGCTCAGATTTATTGGAGCGACTGGTGTTCAATGCTGGGGTTTGAGATACAAATGGAGAGGAAATGGAATGAATGGAGCCCCATCTATTTAGTCCTCACAGTTGTATGAGGTGAATATAATTATGCAACCTGTCACTTATCCAAAGTCACACAGTTCCATATGGCAGATTCCAAATTCTGTCCACCTCCTGGTGGAGAAGACTGACGCAGGGGCTATAGGATCCAAGCTTGGAGCTGGAGTGCTGAGAGAACAGTCCTTCCAATCCACGAGACCACACGTGGGAATCCACGCCAAGACAATGTTCTTCACAAGGCAGGCTCAGCTTCAACTGCACCCACTCCGTGTGGAGGCCCCAACTCTGAGACAAAAGGCCGAAGCGTGTGGATCTTGAGGGAAGGGAGAGCCTTCCAAGCTGTCTTAGTAGGGACTAGAGCCCAAAGCAGGCAGAGAAGGAAGTTCCCCTGCAGAGGGAGCCTTGGCAAACTGCAGAGCCCCAGCAAAGAGAGAGCAATTCTTAGAAGGTGTGCTGTGCAACCCCTGGCTACCTCTGCAGGTGATCTATTTACATTTTAACAGCAATCTCTTGAGCACAAAATACCTTGGCCAGAGAAAAGCCACTCTTTGTCCCTTCCTAAAATCCCATCACAGACTCTGTGGCCTACAGGTGTGTGAGTTGTAGCCAATCCTGATTGCCTGATGAAGCTGGAGAGAGGTTGGGGCTGTGGATTCACGTGGTCCTATTATAAATGCTGCTCTGCTCCTAATAAACTGTGTTAACCTAGGATGTATGGGACTTCTCTGAGTCCCTTTTTCTTCATCTGTAATATGGGGGGAATTTTCCCACATCACAGGGTTGGTGAGAATATTTTTTAAAAGGTGTATATTACATAATAGAGTGTATTACATAATAGATTATCAATAATTGTTGTTTTTCATTCTCTTTCCCTACTGTTTTTGGCCAAATAGATTGTTAAGAAGAAAGTTAACTTGTTCTATCATGTTAAATATTGTCAGGTTCCTTCTGGGGATGGTGAAAACCGTTGTCACAGTTTTGCCTGGGGCCTGTGCCCTTCCTTTTGTCCTGTTGCTGTCCTTGGACACCAGTCCAGGTAGGAAGGTTGGTCTGATCTTGTGAGACCCTTACAATTCTAAGCCTGAAGGTAAATTTGAACTAGTGGGTTTAAGCAGCAAAAAGAAAATAGAGGCTTGCTCTTATCAGGTGTCACTCTGTTGGGTCAACACTTGGGAAAAAGAACTGGCCAAAGCCAAAACCATCAGAGCCGCCCCCTCGTCAACTACCAAAGAACCTACTGAGTGTCAACAGACCATCGATTAAAAATCTCTCCAGCAAGGATTCTGCCTCCCTGGGATTTAGAAGCTGGCAGAGAGAGATCAGAGGAGAACAAACTTACAAGGGTTTACAAATAAGGGGGAAACAAATCAGGCATTTCTTTGGAAAAGGGACTTTTTTTTTTTTTTAATTTTATTATTTCTTTTTTCTCCCCAAAGCCCCCCGGTACATAGTTGTATATTCTTCGTTGTGGGTTCTTCTAGCTGTGGCATGTGGAACGCTGCCTCAGCGTGGTCTGATGAGCAGTGCCATGTCCGCGCCCAGGATTCGAACCAATGAAACACTGGGCTGCCTGCAGCGGAGCGCGCGAACCTAACCACTCGGCCACAGGGCCAGCCCCGAAAAGGGACTTCTTAAAGGACAGCCAAAAAGAGGGAAAAAAAGGATTGTTTCTACTCTAGCCTTTTCCAGAACTTCCCTAATCAACCCTCCTTTTTTTGGTAATAGGCCTATTGAGATATGACTGACTTACCATAATATTCATCCATTTAAACTGTGTAATTCAATGGTTTTTAGTATGTTCATGGTATGTACCAGTTTAGTATGGTTTTTAGTCATGTAAATCACCACAGTCAACTTTAGAACACTTTTATTATCCCAAAAAGAAATCCCTTATCTTTTTAGCTATCACCTCCCAAATCTCCCATCTTGCCTTCCCCCCAAGCCCAAGGCAATCACCAATTTACTTTCAGTCTCTATAGATTTGCCTATACGGGACGGTTCATATAACATGTGGCCTTTGTGCCTGGCTTCTTTCACTTAGCATAAATGTTTTCAAGGTTTGTCCATGTTGTAGCATGTGCCAGTACTTCATTCCTTTTTATGAATGAATAACATTCCATTGCATGGCCATATGGCATTTTGTTTATCCATTCATCAGTGGATGGACAGGCAAAAATCCTTGTCCTGATAGAGCTTAAGATCCAGGGGGAGGTGAGGAAAATAAGCAAATTATCTGGTGTATTCCTTTCTCCATGAAGCATTCCTGGATGCCCAAGGAAGGGTTAATTCTACTCTAGTAGTGCTTGTTTATTTTTCTTTTACGTCAAAAGTGATTTCTACCGCTGTAATGGCACTCATGCAAAATTCCACAAAATTGGTATAATGTGTGTAAAGCAATCAGCACTCCTCCTGTCACGCTATAAAGATGAGAGAGAGAGAGACTAATCATGGTTACGTGTGTGTCCTCTCCATTTGTGCCTCCTCTTATTAGTTCCATCGTGGAATTCAAAACTTATTGACATCCATTCGGAAGGTGACATGTCAAAATGCTGATTTGCAGTCTGGAGTGCAAGACGGGAGTCTCTGTCCTTCCCGTTGTCCTAAGGTCCTTGGGAACTCCCCTCAGTTGAGGATGTAGTAACCTTGTGCAGACTCTGAGACTTCTTTCCTTCCACTCTTATCCTTAACTGGAACCAAACAGGTGCAAGGACACGTGTCCAGAGAGCTCTCTGATGGGCCCTGACAGGCACGAGGACTATGTGACAGCTGATGGTCAGGCATCTGCAGGATGCAGCAGGTAGCCTGGGCCTCCTGGAGTTCACCAGACCTACAGCTTTCTTATTCCCAGTAGCACTGGGATAAAATACCAGGCTGGATAAATACCAGCCTCTTGAATAAAATTGGGATCATACCAACCTTGCAAGGTTGTCATAAGGATTCGAAACACCTGAGGATTCTTGGGTTTATCTCCGTCAGCCTCTCCAGGCACTCGCCCAAATGAACTCCGAGGGAAACAGTGTGCTGCAGTGTATGCCCCCTTCAGGAGAGGCCTCCTGGCACCCTCTTCCAAACGGATCCTCTGTAGTCCTGAAATTAGTATTCAGTGGTAATAGCTACCATTTTTAATTATTACCACATAGTTGCAATATCTTATAGTCACGTCCTTAGAATATCAACGCTAAAAGGGCCTTTTAAGGCTCTTCCGGGAGGCCCGCCGTCTCTGCAAGCCTAACTCTGGCAGTGGTTTCTGAATGAATGAAATGAGGGATAGTTATCCTTTCCCCCAAGCAGGGATCCAGCAGGCTGCGAATGCGCTGTGTTCAGGCAGCGGCGGACCCTAGGGAATTTCTCTGGGCTGGGAGGAGGCCCTTAGGGCCACTTTCGCCTCCTTCTGTTCCCCAAGGGGCCCAGTCCGCAGGCTTAGAGGCCGGCGGGGCTTAGTGCCCCTATTCCCGGGCTGGCGAGCTGGCTCCCAGCGGGATCTCCTGAAGCCGAGCCGGGCGCGGGGTCCAAAGCGCGAGCTGGGGGTGGGGACAGAGTGGGGGTGCGGTGTCCGCAGTGGGGTGGGCGGGAAGCCGGGGCGGGGTGCGGAGCCCGCAGGGGTAGGCGAGGGGTGGAGGGACCCGCAGCGGGAGAACAGGGAGCCGGGGGCGGGGCGGCGGCTCGCGGCGCCCACGTGACTTGTCGGCTGCCGCGACGCGGGGCGGGGCGGCGCGGGGCGGTACATAGGCGGGGGCGGCCGGGAGGCCACTGCAGCTGCTCAGACCCGGCCGGCTCCGTGGGGCGCGCTCGCAGGCGGCAGGCCCAGGCTCTCGGCGGCGCGGCGCGGTGAGTGCGGGCGGACAGGCGGGTGCGGGCGCGGGTGCGGGTGCGGGCGCGGGCGCGGCGCAAGTGACCTTGGCTGGGCATGGGGAGGTTGGGGCCTCTCTGCGCCGCGCTCCGGGCCCAGGCGCGGTCTCGCCGCGTCCGCAAGGCCGGCGGGAAGGAGGGACCCTCGGGCTGTCGCAGCTGGGCGTGCATCTTTTAGCCGCCTGCTAAAAGTCCCAGTGGTGAGACAAGCAAAAAACAACCCTTCCGCGGGCAGCCGGGCCCCCTGCCCCCACCCCGGCCGGGGAGCTCGCGCGCGCCGGCCCCTACCCTTGGGCTGCGTTCGTGCCCCGGGCAGGGTCAGCCGACCCCGGAGGCGGCCAGGGCGGAGTTGCGGGGTTTTCTGGGGAGATGGAGGGAGGAGCCTGCGAGGAAGAGCTTGGCCCGCGTCCCACTGCCTTTTCGGCTAGAACCTAGCTCCTCAGCCCCTTGTGAGCCTCTGGACCACAGTTCCTCGGCAAAAATTGCTAAGATAATAGTATCTACCTGCATCTATTTTAAGTGTTTTCTTCTTCCAAAGGGTTTGCCTGGGCAACTTTCTGCGCACAATCACACACAATTCCAGGGACCCCGGAAGACAGGAGACTGGAACTGGGTGGAGTACGGTGGAACCCACACGAAGGGTTAAAGCCACGGTTGGGATGAGAATCTGTCTAAGCAGAGAGGAGGCTAGGGGACTGTATAGGGCGTGGGGGAGAGTACTCCACCTGAGAGTGCGGGGAGAGGAAGAGCATGCCACGCCCTAGTCCTTGACTGCTGTGGAAGGGAGACAGTGCCTCAGGCCCGGGGTGGTATGGGAGAGGGGAGAGCAGGGTAGAGTCTCTGGGGCATCACCTCTTCCCTCAGTTAATGACCCTGGTGGCCTGGCAGAGGGAGCATCTAGGGAGCAGGGGTGGCAGTGGGACTGAATTGGAGGGCTCAGCAGACAGTCCAGATAAATGTGAATCATGTTTGCCTTCTTAGTGGGTCTAGGTCAGCCCCTTCTCCGGGCGCTGAGGAAGCCAACAGGCTGGTGCAGGGAGAAGGGCAGCAACCAGGCTTCACATCCCTCTACCTGATGCTATAGAGACCCTCACACCCCGTGGGAGTGGAGGTGCTTGGTTTCAAAGGGAGACCTAACACCGTTTGTTACCTTGGAAAGACTGGTCCTCAAGTGCTGCTTCAAACAGAGGTGAATGCAGCTGAGATGCATTCATCTAATTGAATTTGAAGATGCAGAATGATAAGGGGAAGAGGCTTAGAAGGGCGTCTGGTTTGGTAAAGCTACTTTCCTTTTCTTCCGTCACCTCCTTAATGGAGAACTGTTTCCTGTTGGCACTGGTGATGGTGACCTAGTGCCCTAGAGTAAAGAAAGGGGCTGGGCTGCCCCCGCCCTGTGTCACTTTCCCAGAGAGAATTGAAGGCACCTTGGAGAAAGGGTCTGCTCAAACCTTCTGGGGCGTTTGTCCCAGAGCTGGGGTACTGCTGAGTGGAAAAGTGCAGATCCCTTATCTGGGGGCTTCCCAGCCCCCAGAGGGAGGCAACACAGGCCAGATGCAGCCCTGGCTCCAGTAACTTCCCTGATGTTGGGTCCGGATAGCCCTGTTTCGGAAGTGGTCAGGTGGTGAGGGTGGAAGCCCTTTGGCTCCAGGATGTACCCGCCCACGTGCTGCTGATTCAGCCTTTCGTGGAGACTGGTTCTGTCTCAGACTGCTGGACCTGAGAGTTGGAGTAGGAAGTTGCACACATTTTAGGGGTAAGAGAAATTTTGTGTTAGTGTTGGTAGTTGAATGGAGACGCGAAAGGACAGCCCTTCCAGGGGAGCCTTGGAATGACTGGGTGACTTTTCTTAGGTGTGGTAGTCAGCTGTGGTTGTGTAGAATGTCCCTGTCCTTCGGAGAGAAGGACTGAAATATTTCGGGGTGAGGACTCACAACATCTGCCACCAATTTTTTTTTTTTAAGATTTTATTGTTTCCTTTTTCTCCCCAAAGCCCCCCGGTCCATAGTTGTATATTCTTCGTTGTGGGTTCTTCTAGTTGTGGCATGTGGGACGCTGCCTCAGCGTGGTTTGATGAGCAGTGCCATGTCTGCACCCAGGATTCGAACCAGCGAAACACTGGGCCGCCTGCAGCGGAGCGCGCCAACTTAACCACTCGGCCACGGGGCCAGCCCCTCTGCTAGCAATTTTTGATAGATGGGCTTGAGGAAAGTATTAGGAATATGAGGTCGAACTATATGAAATGGGAATTTGTGTGGGTCAAGAAGGTGTGCACTCTGGGCACTTCCATATCGTTCAGTCTCACATGTAGTGTGATGGTGGGGGTTGACAGTAAGTTGAATCAGCTGAGGTACATACAGGTCTGTATCGCACACATGGGATACTGGGAAGCAGTCAGCAGTCTACGCCTGGTCCCATAGCATCATCTCTCTTGGTTTACGCTCTTGGCGCACACTCCAGGAGCCCCCTAAGAGAGGGAGCATGGGAGAGAAATCCCGAGTTCTTCCGTGGTTAATGATGTGCATATTCCACCCTAGGTTGGATAGGGAGAGGGGATCTAGGGATCAAATGCCATTCCATATTTAGACTTTAATTAGTTCTGTTTTTAACCTCAAGCCTCCTCCCCACCGCTATCCAGAGCGCCTGGGGGCCTCTAGGTCTCGGGCGTGTGTGGGGTTTTTAGGGTGAGTGCGTTCCCTCTTGGTCACAGTTCCCCTTTGCAGGCAGCAGGTTTCAGCTTCTTTGCTCTGCAAGTCCATTACCGCTACTGTGCCTGCTCCGCTCTTCCTGAGGGACCTCGTAGCTCCTATCTGCTCTTCTCTTCTCTTGTTTTTTTTTTTTTTTTTTTTTGGTACTTTTAATACTTTGTATCAATCCATGAACAATATTATTTAAATCCATGTAACTTTGTACTGCATGTATCCTTTTCCACACCTATTTATGAGAGCTATTTATATTGATACGTATAGATCAAGTTCATTCATCTTAAATGAACAGTGTATTTATCTACTGAGGGAAAATTAGGTTGTTTTTGCTTTTTCACTGTTGCTCACAGAGCTACACCTCGTATCTCTCAGACGCTTGCAAGAGTTTCTCTGGGGCAAAAGCAGGAGAAATAGAGTTAATTGCAGGGTGGAAAGGTGTGTGCACCTTCCAATTGCTGGGTACTGACAGTGCTGTCCAGTGAGGTTTACTCCTCACTGCGTATACTCCCAGCAGTGTTAAGTGTTCCTGTTCCTAATTTTTACCAACACTAGATATTACCAGACTTCAATTTTTGCCAATCTGATTGGCTTGAAATGGTGTCCCTGTTTTAATTTTCATGACTAGGAGTTAAAATGTAATTCTTTGCCCTAGGAAATTGTTGATTAGTGAAGCTTTTCTGTTTTTGTTGTTGATCAGTGGTAGTGTTTGTAGTTTTAATGTGTTTATGAACAGCTAGAACTTAATAAGGTTTCTTTAGATCCTAACCTAGGTATCTGGACTTCTATATTAGATAACGTTTTCTAATTTTTAACTCTCAGAATGTGTGTGAGTTTTGGGTACTGGCAGTCTGACTCTCCTACTTTACAGATGGAAAAACTGAGGCACCTGCAAGTCTGTGACATGATGGGGGTCACTCAGATAATTGTGGTGGAATCTCTCCTAGAATTTGGCCTCTTGACCATTCTCCATCCCTGGTCAGCTAGACCATTCAGGGGTTACTCTTCACCTATGAAACAGAAGCATTATACAAGACCAAAGGTCCTCTGCCAGCATCACTGTTTGATGAATGCTGGGTGCTGGGAAGGATGCATGCCTGCAGTCTTATTTATTTTTTTTGAGGAAGATTAGCCCTGAGCTAACTACTGCCAGTCCTCGTCTTTTTGCTGGGGAAGACTTGCCCTGAGCTAACATCCATGCCCATCTTCCTCTACTTTACACGTGGGATGTCTACCACAGCATGGCTTTTTGCCAAGCGGTGCCATGTCCGCACCCAGGATCCAAGCTGGCGAACCCCGGGCCACCGGGAAGCAGAACGTGCGAACCTAACCGCTGCGCCACCCAGCCGGCCCCCAGGCCTGCAGTCTTGATTGTGTTATCTGTCTTTACCAGGCCAATAACTCATTTAGTTTGGTCATCAAGATAACCTAGAGTTACTAGCAAGGATAGGGGAGGGGGATGGGCCAGATACCACCAAGATAGTAAACTGATTCATTATAGACCACTGTGAGAACATCTAGATATTCTGCCAAGAGACCCAGCAGGGGCTGGGCTTCTCCATGACCCTCTGATCTGGCTTTGGGGCAGGATGTATGCACACGCCTGCGTGCATGCACGCACACACAAGTCACATGGTCTCCAGGCTTGCGCAAGACCTAGGAAGGTGGTGCCGACCAAGGGCTTCAGCCCTTCAGGGTTGTGGGATTGTCAGACATTAGCTGGGAGCCATCTGCTGCCTGTTCTTGATCCACTTAACCTTACAGGAGTTGGGGTGTGCTTTGTTCTTATGGGCAAGATAGCAGAAGGCAGAATAAACCATCATTTGAGGGCTTGTTGCTAAAAATAGGGGGATCATAGTTTTTCATCCACCCTGGGATATTTTGAGAATAAAAACAATTAGCCTGGGAGAGCGAGAGTTAACTGACCTGTGCCTGGGGAGAGGTATACTCACCCCACTAGTGAATGAGAGACGGTTTCCTGGTGGCAGTTCAGCGTAAGGGCTGCCTGCTCTGAGCCAGGCTGCGGGGAAGGCACTTTCAAAAAAAACATCTCTTTCCATCTCCCAACAGCCTTGTGAGGTATCTCTTCCTGGGGGGTCCAGGAGAGGAAACCAGGACCAAGCCAGAGCCAGAGAGGTGAGGTTTTTCCGTTGCTTGCTTTTGTGGCCGCCAGTGTCTCAGCTGCCGCAGCCGGCAGGGAGATGTAATCTAGCCTAGGATCGAACTGGGGAGCTGCTGTGTGCCTGCAGGCTGGAGAGGCATGGAACACTAATCTCGTGTACGTCTCTAAGGATTTCTAAAAGCCTTTATAAAGTCCTCCCAGGGTCCTTCAGAATCTGGGCAGTGTGCCCATTTTAGAAACCAAGATATGGGGATGTAGTGTCCCCTTCACGTCTCAGTCAGTCTCAGAAGTGATGAGCCAAGCTGGTGAGCACAAGCTTCTGGAACTTTTGCCCAGATTGTCTTGTTTCTCAAGAATACAAAATATTTCGACAGTTGAGGACCTTTCTGGGGTCCATTGTTTAAGCCTAAGATAGTAATTTTCTTCTCTTTGCAGGTTGTGGGCTGCTATGGCTGATCTAAGGCAATGTTCCATTTGTGGCCGCTGTAGCTACAAGGTTTCCAGACACTGTGGGAGAGTAGCTTGAGTAGGCTGGCCCTGCTGAACCTGGTGGGAATTAGTCACTTATTTTGGAGAGATGATTGGCAGGTGGGTAGCAGGGGAAGTACTTCTGAGTGGCCTAAAGGGTTTAGCTGGGTGAGGCAGGCGTGGGGCCTTCTCACTGCTTCTCCTGGTTCCCTTGGAGCCTGCTGGTGGCCAGCTATGGTGGACATCTTCTCTGGGTCACGGCAGGTGCTTGGGAACATTCAGCTGTAGGGAGCCCAGCTCTGGGGGACAGAGCCACCTGGTGCCTGTTGATCCTCATGGCTTTATGGAGACAGGTGATCACTAGGAGCCATTTTTTGTTTTTTTAATTTGAAGATCATAAGCCAAGAAGCAGTTAAACACGTTTCCATTGTGAGCAAAGACATGAAACACGAAAGACCACATCAAGGCTGTAATTCAGACTCAGAAAGGAGGGGTCTCAGGTGTGCTTCAGGTGGATCGGAGCATGTTCGAGATCAGGGCGCTGACGTCGGTCACCACAGCGCTGCTCCAGCATTGAGGTGTAACCGGGCAGACTCAAGCCCAGGGGGGTGAAGGTGTGCCCAGTGTTGTCATGTGGCTGTACTGAAGTGGTCGGCCCTTTGGGAACAACTGCCGTCAGTGACAGCAAGAGACTAGACCAGTCTCTGTGGAAGAGAAAGAAACTTAGAAAGTTCTCTAGCAAGGTCCCACTAAATTTTCACAACCCTCTCTTTCCGCCTTCCCCCCAACCTGTCACCCTCTGCTGATATATAAGGCACAACCTTAATTTGTGGCGATTGGCAAAGTGTGACCACTCAGTTTTTTGATTCTTTAGAGCCAACTGTGAAAGAGGTCAGCAGTGTATGAACAGAAGCTGTGGGCAAGGAAAAGTGAGGTACTGGATGAAAGCCTGTTGGTGGATATTCATTCATCTTTTTCTGTATTGGCCAGAAGATTGCAGCTGGCTTATTTGGAAATTTCAGGTATATATGTCTTTTCTCCTTAGAGCCAGTACAGATTTAGAATTCAGTCTACCTGAGGGCTCTGTAACCTCGTAAGAAAGCTTTTTTAAAAATCAAGGTTGGTGGCAGCCAAAACTGATTTCATGTCCTTAGGGATGTCAGGACTTGAAGCCTCCTGCGACTTGGCATCAGCTCCTCTCCTTCTGTGTTCATTCCACCTCCTTCCAGAGTCCCAAGGTCCACGTTAGTCCCAGGAATGGCTTCAAAGTAGTCTGGGGAATGGTTCTGCTGTGAGGGGAGGTGGAAGGATCGCCTGGCAACAGGTCCTTTTTTGCACACGACAATATTCTGCAGAACTTCAGTGGAACGTGCTTTCATATAAACCGTTAAGTGCTATAGGGGTTTGGAGAGGAAAGAAATGAGAGAGCCCATTAATTTTTAGCCAGACGTTAACTTAGAAAAGAGGCAGGGGGTGTGGTGGAGCCCCCGGTCTGTGAGGAAGTCCAGCTGACCTAGCGCTGGGTGTAGCATCTGCCTGTGGCTGTTCCCCCCAGCCCTGCCCCGGGCCCACACCCTGAAAGGGAGGGAGTCTGGTGACTTGCAAGTTTCTTATCCTGTTTGGGCCCCTCTTCCCTCATGAAATAAGGACTTTCTGTTCATTCTCTCCTATAGTTAAAGAAAAAAACCCATAGAATTGAGTAATAAAAGGGAAGTGTGTGCCCAAAAGACAGGAAGGGAGAGCTGGTTCTGTTTCGTGGTAAGACCCCATGACCGGCTTGTTAACAGCACAGCTTGTTTTAACCACATGTGTGTGGTTTGTCCAGTGTTCCTGATTTGTGTGGCTGTGGAAAGAAAGATGGCTGGTGCTCACTAGAATGAAATGGCCACAGCTCTCGGGTGTCTGTGTCTGTACCTCCAGGAAGAGAAATTTGAGTTAATATTCTTTGGGCTCTCAGCGGTCTCAGAACCCTCAAAATGGAAGCCCATTTGGAGGTTAATTGAGGTTAAAACTTTAATTTTAGGGGGTCAGCCCGGTGGCATAGAGGTTAAGTTTGCGTGCTCTGCTTTGGCGGCCCGGGGGTTCACAGGTTCAGATCCCAGGCACAGACCAGACCCAGCACTGCTCATCAAGCCATGCTCTGGCAGCATCCCACATAAAATAGAAGAAGATGGGCACAGATGTTAGCTCAGCAACAATCTTCCTCAAGCAAAAAGAGGAAGATTGGTAACAGATGTTATGTAGCTCAGGGCCAGTCTTCCTCACAATAAAACAAACCAAATGAAAAAAACCCTTCAATTTTAATTCATACTCTTCTTTGTGATGTTGAGGTACTGGGGACAGGTTTGGAGCCGACTGGAGTTCTCTTGCACAGGCTAGAAGTGGGGGAAAGAAGAGAAGAGAGGGAAGGAAGGACGAAGGGTGGAGAGGCGGACCTGGAACTCAGGAGCCCACGTGAGCAGCCTTCATTGCCTTGTTGCTGTGTGGCAGGCACTGTGACAGCGCTTCTGCCCAGCCTCAGCTCACTCTTGACTTCCACCTCGAGAAACTAATGGTTATTAGCTCCATTTTACAGGTGGGGAAACTGAGGCTCAGTGAAGGCTCATGCTCAAGGGCGCACAGTTAGTAAGTGGAAGAGCTGAGATCGGAATCTAGGTCTCCTGACTCCGAGCCCTGTGCTAATCCTTACTGCCCACTGCAGTGGCTGGTGACCACTTGAACCCCAACTCAGACGCTCTCCCATAGTGCCACAGCGCTGTGCCAGGGGTGCTGGGGCTGGAAGGAAGGGCTTCCCAGGTGCTCAGTCTGGATGGGGTTGGGAGTCGGTGGTTCCTGCTGAGCTACGAGCTCCCGGGTCTGCAGGTCGCCAGGGCCCTGGTTCTCCACTGAGGTAGGGTCATGAGGGAGAATAACGTGGACAGGAAACATGGAGGACCTGTGGAACCAGAGGAAAAGAACAGTGTGTGCACCAAAGTCTCACATCTGGTGAAGTAGCGTGGGGGGCCTGGCAGGCCACAGGCACAGGCCCAGCGATGGCCGCGGCAGGTGTCAGGGCAGGAACTGGGAACCATCTGGGAGATGGGCGTGGCCTGTGTTTTCTTCCACCACAGAAACCAGAGAAATCGTGTTCAAAGATCCAGCTTGCTGTGGAAGTGCTCCCGTTCTCCACTAGCTTATGATTTAACATCCCAGCAAACAGATAGCTAAGCCCCAAGAGGGCCTCTGGGGGTCACTCCTGTTTGACATCCAGGGAGCATTCTGCCAGGACTGCCTCAGATTGCCTCAGGCTCTGGCCATGTGCTGGTCTCCCTGGACAGGTCCTGGTGAGAGCTGAGGATGGCACCCCTTCCAGGTGCCATTCTAATCGGCCCTCAGCCAGACCTCGACGTGCAGGGCGTGCGCACTCTCAGTGTTTCCACACTAGATTCTCCCATCTTGGAAAGATGTTGATGCCAAGGGTAGATCAGAGGGTGTCAATAGAAAGAAAGGAACCTGACCACTTTGCTTCTCTGCCCAGAGGCCTCAGAGAGCTGCCTTGCCCCTTCCACCATGAGGACACAGCGAGACATTTACCTAAGAGTTTGGAGACCATGTGGGCCCCTGATGTGTGTTGTGTGAGCAGCAGCCTCCCCATGAGTCACCAAAAATGGGAAGGTTAAGTGTTTTGAGCAGGAAGCCTCTTTGGTGGCTGGGGAGACAACTGGAGATGCACTGGGGGCTCATGAAAACAAGTGTTCTTTTCTCACTTTGGTGGCACTGGATCTTTCGTAGCACTAGCTGTTATTCTTCCTAAAAGAACAAAACCTCCAATATAATGTTCCTTTAAAAAAAAAAAAAAAAAAGAGGGGCTGGTCCGTGGCCGAGTGGTTAAGTTTGCACACTCCACTTTGGTGACCCAGGGTTCATCGGTTCGAATCCTGGGCGCGGACGCGGCACTGCTCCTCAGGCCATGCTGAGGCGGTGTCCCACATGCCACAACTACAAGGACCCACAAGTAAAAATGCACAACTATGTACCAGGGGCTTTGGGGAGAAAACGGAAAAATAAAATCTTTAAAAAAAAAAAAAAAGATGATATAGTGAAAAATGTCTCCCTGCCACAGTTTCTTGTTCCTTTTGTGTGTTTTTCCTGCTGCGTTGCATGTAGTGACAGGAATGTATGTGGACATTGCTCAAGGGGCCCAAGTGCTGACTGTGACTCACCTGTTCCTTGCTTTCTTTCACTTCCTGGCTGTCTTGGGCATTTTGACTTTATCGGTACAGTATGAGTCACTTCAGCTAGTTCATTTCTTACTGGCTGCTTGCGTTCTGTTATTTAACCATTTACCATTACGTAACAGTTACTGCTTTGTTTCTGGTCTTTTGCTAATAGAAAAAATATTCAGTAGACATCCATGTACCCATATCTTTGCATTTCGAGGCTAGTAGGATAAATCTGTAAATGTCGAATTGCTGAGTCAAAGGGCATGCGGATGGAAAAATGGATGGAGCCGGCCAGGTGGGCCTCTCCATGGTCGTCTTCCACTGGGTCTTCATCACCAATGCGGTGTCTGTTTCCCCACATCCTACAGCCACTGAAGTCTAACAGGCTGTCCAGGCTTTGCCGGTCTGACTGAAGATCAATGCCTCCTTCACTTTTTCTGCATCTCCCTATGGTTGAGCGTCTTTGTTGGCCTTCGTAATTCTTTTTCTGTAAATTCAGTATGACCTTCTGCCCTTTTTCTATGATGCTGTTCTATTCTGAATTTTCAGAGCCCTTTGCATATTAAGGAAATGAAACCTTAGGTATATGTAGGCACAATTTTTTTTTTCAGATTGTCACTTTCTATTTTGTTTTTCTAGAAGAGCGGCTTTATTTTCATGTAGTCAAACATTTTGCCTTTAAGGTTTTGTTTCATGTCAATCTTAGGCATTCCTCACTCCAATATTACGTTTTTAAAAGTGCATTTATTTTCTTCATACAACATCTGTGTTTTTATTCAAGATCTTTGTTTCCTGTAGCACTTTTTCTGTAGGAAATCAAGTGTAAAGCTTCAGCCTTACTCTGTTTTTCAAAATGCCTCCCCAGTTGTGCGAGCACCGTCTGCTCACATGCCGGTTCCTCGGTCGCGTCTACTCCGTACATTGGATTCCCACACGTAGGACGTGCTTCTGGGTGGTCTGTTGATCGGGCTATTCCTGGACCAGCTTTGCCCAGGGTTTTATAATACATCTACTACCCTGGAGGGCCAGGCCCGCGTCCGTGCTCTTCTCCAGAACTGTCTTGCTGTCCTCACACGTTTATTCTTTCAGATGAATTGTTGCTTAAGCAACAGTTAAGTTTATATTTCCATCAACTATAATTCGCCCTGTGGGAGGCAGCACCGTCATCTTCCTGTAACCCTCGCAACAACCTGTGACCTGTGAGGGGGTGAGTTGTTTCACATGGCCCGCTGTGTAAGCCCCTGAGGTCAGGGACGGCACATCCCCCAACACACGTGCGGTGCTGTAGCACCCAGGACCCGTGTCTTGTTTTCATCAGAGCAGCTCGCCTCAGAGGCCAAGCTGGAACTTTACAGTCTCCTGACTTGCAGTCCGAGATCTAAGGCCCACGGTTGTGATGTGATGGTTTTCGTCTCGGAGGCACCGTCTCTGAAAACAGAAGCAGAGCCCTTGGCTGACTGGAAAAACCAGAGGGAATCCCAGGGGACTTGTGCCACTGGCCAGACCAGCTCTGCTTCCCTGCCTCTCCCGAGACTGGCACACGCTGAGCTTGGGTTGGCTGGTGTTTTGCTTGTTTTGTACCCAAAATGTGGCCTGTGGGCTTTGTTTTCTCCTGGATTTTTCTCATCCCGTTGGTCCTCCGCTTGACGTAATCACACAGACTTTTTATGCTTTCAGAGCACTAAGGTGGGAAGAGTCTCAAACTTGGTTCCTCAAATCCATGGAAAGGCAGTTTGGCAGAAGTGGAGAGGGCACTGGACTCGTTTAGCCTGGAGATCTAGGGTTATTTGTTCGTTTGGGATGGGCTTGTTGATACTGCTTGTTGCCTGGGCCCTGGGGTTGACAGACGGCAGGTCAGCCCTGGCGCTGTCCTCACAGCCCACAAGATGGTGGAGGCCACAAACCATCCAATAAACAGTACTGTCTGAGAGTGTGAGCCCTGCCCTAGCTCTGAGCGACAGCCCTGGAGACCCAAGCAACACGTGTCACTGGCCCGAAGCGGCTTGGGGCCCTCCCTCACTGCAGGCCGCATAGCCCCTCTACTTTCTCTCTCCTGGCTCCCAGCCACCTGGAGGAGAAGCACACACCATCTGTCTTAGGCCGTTTGGGCTGCTACAGCAGATTACCACAGACTCGGAGGTTTCTAAACACGTCGATTTCTCATGGTTCTGAAGGCTGGAAGTCCAGGGCATCAGCATGGTCAGCCGAGGGCCCTCGTCCAGCTCACAGACTTCTCACTGTGTCCTCACATGGTGGATGAGAGGAGGGATCTTTCTGGGCCTCTTTTATAAGGGCCCTAATTCCGCATATGTGGGCTCCACTCTCATGACCTAGTCACTCCCCAGATGCCCCACTCCCTATACGTCACATGGGAGGTCAGGATTTCAACGTGAGTTTTGGGGGGGTGGGGGCATAAACATAGTCTGTAGCGCAGTCCTGGGTGCTACGGGCACAGGTTGGGGCTTTGAGATGAGGCCTGGGAGCCCATAGGCACCACAGATACTTGAGGGCTCTCTGCTGCCACGCCCAGGCTTCACAGAAGAGGGACCTGAGGAACAGAAGGGGCAAATGGCAGAGCCAGGATGAGAACCTGGGTCTTTCGACCCCTGGGTTGTTCCTGGCCCCAGAACCGTGCTGCCTGAGATAGCGCTCTTGTGTGTGTTAGACACTTGAACTGAGTGAAGGAGGAGCATGCTGATGTCTTGTGTTCTTTCTAGGTGAATCTAGGATCCAGCTTCCAAAATGTGGCAGCTCTTGGCCACCCTCAGCTGTCTGGTGGTGCTGACCAATGCCCGGAGCAGGCCGTATTTCCAGCCGCTGTCAGATGAGCTGGTCAATTATGTTAACAAACGTAACACTACGTGGAAGGTGAGCTGTGGGGGCTGCTTCCTGCATGTGTCCCCTCCGAGAATTGAGCTCTGCACTCTGGTTCCCGAGGGAGGTGGCTGCAGCTGTTTGCATGTCTGAATTTTGGGGAACGCAAACATCCGGTCTAGGGCAGTGCCCCAGCCCCCTTGCTCTGCTGAGTTGGATGGGACCCCTCATCTTGTCAGGCCTTGCACCTGGGCAGTGTGCACACTCACATGCGCCCCCTCCCTGGAAACAACCCCTCTTTTGGTGGGTGACTGCTGTGGGCGGGGCTCTCTTCCAGGCCGGACACAACTTCCACAATGTGGACCTGAGCTATGTGAAGAGGCTGTGTGGCACCTTCCTGGGTGGGCCCAAGCTGCCCCAGAGGTGAGTGCGTGCTCCCCGGGGAGGATGCGCTGATGTACCTGAATGGCTGCCATGTGAGCGGCAGTGTTTGGGAGAGTGGGAAGGACGGAAGAGAGAGGCCTCCCTGGTGTCCGTAGGTCTCACTTCCCCTAGAGCTACAGGGACTCTACTCGAGGTCCAGGGCTCAGCCCCAAATGCCAGAAGTTCCCTGTTGTGCTTCTCCGGGTGTCTCCAAGCCCCTGTGGGGAAGGCCCTGGGGCTGGGTCTCCACAGTATGGATGGGCCCGATTTTGAATAATTTAAGGAAAAGCTAAAGAATAGCCATATGATCTGCCATTACTGTTTTATTTTTCTAGAAAACTTGGCAGTGGACATTCTCATATGGCTATTACTCTTATAGGAAGCGTTAGAAAAATCTCACAATGAGGGTGAGATAGTTAAGTTATGGGACATCACACAATGGTTAAGACAGTAAAAATGGTGCAAGGAACCTGGGCAGATGTTTGTGATTGGGGGTGGGGTGGAGGAAGCAAGAAACACAATTATCTGGACCCTATGGTTAAGACTCTTGAAGAGTATCCATAAAATATTTCTAGAAAGAAGCATATGGAATGATAAGTTGTGTTGAGCAGTAGAATCAGGTTTTCTTTTATAAAATTTCAAGGGGACATCCCTGCACATGTCCTCATCCCTCACTCCCTTTCTAGGTCCCAAGTCAGCTGGCCTTTGCAAGGATTGGGGTGGGTTGAGTGGTCAGATGTGAGCTTGTAATAGAGACCTTCCTTATCCAGAGTTTGGTTTGCTGAGGACGTGGTTCTGCCTGAAAACTTTGATGCCCGGGAACAGTGGCCAAACTGCCCGACCATCAAGGAGATCAGAGACCAGGGTTCCTGTGGCTCCTGCTGGGTGAGCCCTGCTGGCGGGAGGGGCTGGAGCAAAGCGGGAGGAGGTGGGGTGGGAGTGACCGGGGAGAAGGTGTTGGACCAACTGTGACTAGGCAAGTCACATAAACTTCCTGACTCTCACTCTCCACGAATGTAAAAATCATAAAGATCCTAAAATCATGAGTTCTTGCAAGGATTGGGTGGAAGAATGGACGTGTGAAGCACCCTGCGCAGGGCACAGCCTGTGTGTGGGTTGTGAAGCTGTTTATTTCTGTTTGACACACTGTCCTGGTCCATCAGCCAATACCATGACTTTTGACCCCTGCTGTGCTTCTTGAAGCCTCCCATCCGTATCTGTACTCAGTGAACTGTCTTTTGTTTTTTTAACTGTGGTAAAATACACGTAATCTAAGTTTAACCATCTTAATCGTTTTTAAGTGCACTGCTATCACCACCGTCCATCCACAGAGCTCTTTATCCTCTTGCACAACTGAAACTCTCCCCATGAAACACTAACCCCCTGCTTCCTCCCCTCGCCCCTGACAGCCACCTTTCTACTTCCTGTCTCTGACTTTGACTAGTCTGGGGACCTCATATAAGTGAAATCAGACAGCATTTGTCCTTTGTGTGAGCTCTGTCTTTATATTGAAATCCAAAACCACGTGTTTCAGAAATGAACCAAGTGCCCAGGTAGAGGCTTAGGGGTGGGGACTGGTTTCTTGCTTCAGAGCTGAGCTTGAGCGCCAGGACCCTCGCCTGATATCCGGAGAAACTAGCCACCAAGAAGGTCTGAGGTGCCTGCTGTGATCCTCCAAGGTGGTCGCTGGAGGGGCCCGCAGTCCGGGAGTGGGGCTCACCTGGGTGATGTTCCTACAGGCATTTGGG
Source organism: Equus przewalskii (assembly GCF_037783145.1). Classification (NCBI taxonomy): domain Eukaryota; kingdom Metazoa; phylum Chordata; class Mammalia; order Perissodactyla; family Equidae; genus Equus; species Equus przewalskii. The sequence goes on along the minus strand of NC_091832.1, from coordinate 60,303,102 downwards.
GCTGTGGAAGCCATTTCTGACCGGATCTGCATCCGCACCAATGGGCATGTCAGTGTGGAAGTGTCCGCTGAGGACATGCTCACCTGCTGTGGTGACCAGTGTGGGGACGGGTGAGTCTGAGCTAGCACCTCCCACTGTGGGAGCCTGGTTCCTGGGAATGGCGCCAAGAGACTCTAGGCCGAGGCTGCCTCAGGTGGCCCATGACTGTGAGGGCTCCCTGGGAGTGGGAGTGGTACTCCTTGAGGGTGGAGGGTGGTCCTTTGCTGAGACAGCGTGGGAACCTGGGGAGTCTGTAAGCAGGCCCTAGTGTGGCTTCTGCTTTCTGGGAGGTACCTGAAACCAGGCTGGGCCCTCAGAGCTGGGTGTGGGTGGTGTGTTCTGGGCCACACAGATGGTCTCAGAATATGAGGTTAAATTTCTGGTCACAGGTCTGGTTTTTATCATCCTTCTTCCCTTTTTCGCTCAAGGAAATGTAATAGCCTCTGGGCCTGTTTCCTCATCTGTAATTAAGGATGATGGGTCCCCAAATTGGTCACACAGCACTAAACTCCTCCCTCAGGTGCCTGCCCTCCACCAGCTCTGGCCTTGGTTCTGCAACAGTGGTTCTCAGCTGGGGCTACAGGTCAGAAATACCTGGGAGTTAAAAAAAAAAAAAAAAAAAAAAAGGTGTGCGTGGGCCTCGTCCCACACCACTTAAATCAGAATCCCTGGCATGGGTGTTTTTTGTAAGTACCCCAGGGCGTTCTAACGTGCTGCCTGATTGAGAATCCCTGTTCTAGAAAAGGCACAGCCTAGTTTGGTGTAGGCATGACTATGAGAGTCCTTCTGTCTTCTGGAGAATCTTAGTGGCAAGGCTCGGAACCTGGGGCCTTGGGCACCAGGCAGCGGTGTGGGAGCAGCTAGAACTTGTCTCATAATGAATTTGACGAATGGCTCTTTTCTTAGCTGTAATGGGGGCTTTCCTGCTGAAGCTTGGAACTTCTGGACAAAACAGGGCCTGGTTTCCGGTGGCCTCTATGACTCCCATGTAGGTGAGTGTCTGCCCTAAGCCCCTCTCTGGCCAGATGGATTTTATAAGCAGTGAATAATGATGGTCTCATTTTCCATTATAAAGTGAAGGTCGAGGGTTGAGGGGAGGAGTGCTGGGCTGAAAAATAGGGTAGACAGACACGCCAGTCCTCTCTGTGGCAGAATTAGTAGCAGGCGCAAGAGCAGCGTCAATGCTGCAGACATCAGGGTAACTATGATCCCACTAGCTGTTGCCCCAGTTCTTCTCTCTGGCCTCAAAGGGCCTCTGTAGGGGCCGTCGGCTGACACCCTCCTTTCTACTTGACCCCCCAGGTTGCAGACCCTACTCCATTCCTCCTTGTGAGCACCATGTGAACGGCTCCCGGCCCCCATGCACGGGGGAGGGAGGGGACACTCCCAAGTGCAGCAAGATCTGCGAGCCCGGCTACAGCCCCTCCTACAAAGAAGACAAACACTACGGTAAGCTGGGGCCCGGGCCACCCAGCGCGCCGGCCGGACCTGCTGACTCCCTTCCCAGGCCAGAGGAAGGGAGAGGCCAGGGCAGTAAGACCTCAGAGTCAGGAAGACAGGATGGAGAAGGGAGGGTCATCGATGCCTCTCTTGCTGGAGGGAACAGCGCACACTGCATTTTCTGCATGTCTCCATCCTGAATTCAGCTTTAGGAATGGTGTCTTAGAGTCACAGACGCTCAGAGCTGGAAGGGACCAAACCCCTCATTTTACGTAGGAGTAATCAGACCCCAGAATCCTTTTGGGTACCACTCTGCCCTTCTTCCAGAGTCTCATGCTCACTGCCCCCTCTCACCACACAGCCCCCTTCTCCCACTTCTGAGCTTTCAGATCCAACTCAGTTATTCCTGCCTCTGGGAAATCTTCCCTGACTGCCCGGGCTGGGCAAGTCCCCTAAACGCACAGTCTTCACCTGGTGACTCCCCATAAATCAGTGAATAATTGGCTGATGGAGATGCGGGAGGCACAGCTCACCCCCGCTTGGCTGGTTCATTTGCCAGGATGCAGTTCTTACAGCGTCTCTAGCAGCGAGAAGGAGATCATGGCAGAGATCTTCAAAAACGGCCCAGTGGAGGCGGCCTTCACTGTGTATTCAGACTTCCTGCAGTACAAGTCTGGTGTGTATTGACTCCCTGATGGCAGCGCGGGGGAGGGCGTCCGGGTTCCAGGGGACCAACAGGACTTGATCAGGGGAGGAAAGCAGGGCCTTCAGGAGTAGGACTGTGTCAGGCGTCCCCTTGCCCGGCTCTCATTCCTTGCAGGCCACTCAGCAGCTGGCTCCTGGCACTCATAATTGCTGCTCTCGGCAGCTTCCCACCTGCTCTGCCCTCTTGCTCGCATTTGATCTTCTGCACATGCTATTGCAGATATCCTCCCCAGAGTTTTTCTATATGGCCAATTTCTACTTATCACATAAAGGCCAGCTCAAATATCTCCTTCGGAAAGCCTGTCTTCACCTCCATGGAACCACTGGCTCCCACCTCTGTCCGCCTCCCTTGCTTTATTGGTGTATTCGCATTGTGACTATAGGTTTGATGTGTCTGGGCCGAGTGACCCTTTTTATTGCCCTTTGTTTTGGCAAAGTCCCAGCAACATGCCTACCGCCGAGAGGATGAGTCAACAAGAAGCACCTTGCTGTGTGCAATGCTGTGGGGATTCAACCCAGGGAACTGGACGGTCCTGGCCCGAGAGCTGTCTTAGAAATCCCCTATTCCAGATGGGGAGTCGGTGGTGACCGCTTCTGTCTCATTTACCTTCTGCTGGATTGAAAACCCCAAAGCTCTCAACTCATAAAACAAGGGCTGGACACAGGGAGACGACTCTGGCAAGAAAAAAATGCCATAAAGCACACAGCTTTTAACATAGTCCCCACCCATATTAAAAAGGATGCATTTCCAGTTTGACAGTGATTCACCAATGAAGGGATAGCCGGGTGGCCCCTCTCTGAGCACCTCAGCTAATATCTTTCTCCACTGATCAGCGTTGGCTGTCACCAGCCCAGCCTCTCTCCTACTTCACCTCTCCAGGGTGTACCCCAGACAGAGCAGCAATTTAAAACTCCTTCAGCCACAAAGCCCTTTTGACAGATAAATCCTTATGTGGAGCCCCAATATGAAAAACAGATAATTAGTATTTTAACATTGTTAAATTAGAATTTATAACTTTAGTTTTAAAGGCAATCAAGAAGCACATTTTGTTGGACTCCATTTTAATATTCACTTAAATGTTTGAGTGTGTTGGACTTTCAAAAATATATTTAAATGATTTCTGAGTGCTGTGGGAACCCCTAGAGCCTTCTGATAGAACACCAGGGTTCGGATGGAACCCTGTTTGAAAACAACAGGGCTCACCCTTTTCTTGTGGCAGGCCTGCTGGGCCTCCTGGACCCCATTTGTCCTGGCTCTGGGGGTAGCCAGCTGAGTTAGAGGGATGCTGTGGGAGAAGGGGCGGCGGCCTGGTCTCCGTCTGAACAGGTTTTTCCTTTCTCAGGAGTGTACCAACACGTCGCTGGAGATATGATGGGCGGCCATGCTGTCCGCATCCTGGGCTGGGGAGTGGAGAATGGCACCCCCTACTGGCTGGTTGGCAACTCCTGGAACACTGACTGGGGTGACAATGGTGAGTGGCAGCTCCCTTCCTGCTCAGAATAGGGTGTTGTGAGCTAGGTCGCAGTGGTCATCTTGTCCTCTGCTCTGCCTGGCTGCACAGCTCCAAATCCTAGGCTTCTAGGGCTTAGCTGTGACTATCCGGGTGCCTTTGAGCTGGGGTTTCCTTTTGCCACAAGGGCAGTCTCTGATCCCAAGAGAAGGTAGCATGGGCCAGGACACAACTTCAAATTGCTGTGCCTGCCACAGTCCCCATCGCACCAGCTGCAGTGATGGTGACGTGGGCTCAAATGAAGTGGTGTCCAGAGGCCTCATGATATGGAGCTGGGCCGCTGGGCAAACAGTTTAAGCCGACAGAGCACCCTGGTGCTAGCTTGGTGACTGCTTTGGGGCTGGCTTGGTAACTTCTGCTCCTAGGTCTTCAGGGATGAGTCTGAATATGTTGGCAAGGGTCAAAACCCAAGGCACACTCTAAAGGCACCCTGCTTTTACTTTCCAGGCTTCTTTAAAATCCTCAGAGGCCAGGATCACTGTGGAATTGAATCGGAAATCGTGGCTGGAATCCCATGCACTGATCAGTACTGGAAGAGGATCTAATCTGCGGTGGGCCTGTCGGCCAGCCCAGGGCTGTTTTCCCCTAAATAGAGCCAGTTGGGCTATGGGCAGGGGGGCATGTCTTTTATTTTCAGATAAGATACAAGCACTTTTAGACAGGGCCTGAAGGACTGGATTGGGCCAAACCTTGTGTCTACCATCAGAGCTGTCTTCCAAGGAGATACGTCCAAGGCCTGGCTCCCTCCCAGCCCGCTCAGCAGACTGTTGTCACAGTGCACACACTCAGACCACATAAGCCCTGCGGCCAGCAGAGCAAGTCCTTCCCCTTAGACTAGTGCTGTGTGTAGGACCTGCTGCTCCAGCTCCGCTGCAGCCACCTCCTCGGCCTTCCCCATCTGTGCATCCCCAGGCAGCAAGACAGAGACATAAAGGGTTAGTAGGTTTTCCAAAGAGACAGAAAGTGAAATTCCTAACAAGAGAAATTCCCATGCATCGGTGGTAGGTCTAAACAAGCAGCTTTCCAGATTTGGAATCAGTTGAGAAGAGAAATAGTGGGGCGGGCAGCTCTTTGGAGAAAGCCACGTTCTCCTAGGGCCCCTGCATCTACTGAGCTTTGCCCTGTTGCTAACCATCTCTAGTCTTGTCCTTGGCATGATTCTTTTGTAATAGAAGTTTTATTTTTTGTGCACCTCAGCTGATCATGTGAAAGAGAGTCTGATCATTGGAAGAGCCGTGCTAGTTTCACAGATGGGCTCCTTAAATTAAAACTGGGTGGTTATGATTGGGCTGATCTGACCTCTGATACTACAGTGAAACTAGTGTGGGAGAAACCAGCTTTTACTGTTTAAAAATCACTGCTTTACTCTGTTAATTTACAAGGAAAGGAATGACTGTGCCAATAAAAGTGTTCTCCTTCAATGTGACGTCTGTGTTCTGGTGGGATCGCAAAGATCATTTGTCACTGTAGACTTGTAGCTGCTGTCTGTCCTTATCCCCCAGAAAGAAGCACGTTCTCGTGGATATGGGTGCCCTTGAAACTCTAACCACTAACCAGGATCTCTCGCCTCAATTGGGTGGAACAAGATAAATACCTAATTTTAACTTCCTCCTGCCCCAGCCATACTTTTGAACCATGGCTTCTGTCTCTTCATAGTCCCCTGTCATTCTCATCAACCCTTTTCTGAGTCCATCCTCCAGACTGCCCCAAGCCTTGATAAGCTCTGCCGCTGCTTAATTTAAGGAGCTAAGAACGTAGTCATACTCGATCTTTTACCAACCACAAACCAGCAGTGACCTGTCTGAGGGTTCATGTGGGCACGGTGTATTGGTGATGTCCCATTTCCCTGGTGCCCTCCAACCTGGAGTGAGCTGGAGGCAGGGCCTGTGTGGTGTATTTTAAGAGTCCCTGTGACTCTTCAATTTACATTGCTGGTTAAGAGCTATATCTTGGCATAGTCCTGGTTAAGAATCAGCAATGAAGTATACCAGTTCTTGAGGGAACTAGAAGAATTGGTACCCATAACACTGGCCTGTCAACACCTCAATTATTTCCCTTCCCCAACCAACAGTTGGACTATTTCCAAAAGCTTGGAAAGTCTGACTTCTGATTTGACTCAGAAGTTAGGAATCAGAAGCTACCTCAGATAAACTCTTAAACACCTGGTGAACACTGTAGGAAAATTGGTGAAATATCATAGCACTTGTGAAGTGCTTAACAAGGGTGACCAAAGCCACAAATTTGTAATCACTTTATTCTTACAATTCCAGTTAGAATACATTCATAACTTCAGTGAAGTTCTGGGATATTTCTACCCACTCCCAAACTGAGTTGAATAATTCCATTTCGATACTGCTTTCCCCCATCGTCGCCATGTGCCCACCTGCAACTCCATCATCACCCCAGCAGACATGTGCTAAATGAAGGACCAAAATGAATTTCGGGGTATCTTCACACTTGGCTTAAGGCGTCTTTGTTAGAAAACAACAAAATAAAAGGGATTTTATGATTGGGATCGATGTCAGCACTTTAATAAAGCTCAAATTACCCCATCAGTCATCACCTCGTCACGTCAGTTCAATTCCCTAGGTGATAAGTTTTCCTTGGGTGCCTGTCCAAACAAGATGACAAGTGACAGTGCCTTTTCATTCTTTGCCTGGAGAAGGGCATATTTTTAGACATTTCAGATTTAGAAGTTTGAGCAAAGATAGGTAGTTGAAGCTTTTCCACTCTTTAATATGCATCAGATAACTATTCAGAGCCTGGCTACGGGAAGTGGTCCACAGCCCAGCAGCACTGCCATCACCTCAGAGCTTGTTAGAAAAGCATAATTTGGGGCCAGACCTCTGCATCGGCATTTGTACTGTAACAAGACTCCAGGTGATTCATATGTTCACTAAAGTGAAGGATTGAAGGATAATTCTTTAAATAAAGCCGTGGTTCTCCAACTGCTCTCCTGACCAGCAGCATTTGTTATCACCTGAGAGCTCGTTAAAAACCACAAGTTTGGCACCAGGTGATTTCACTCATGTGAAATATAAACAAGTAGTTGGACAAGGAAAACAGTTAAGTGGTTACCAGGAGAAGGGGTTGGGGGATGGGCACAGGGGGTGAAGGGGAGCACTTATGTGGTGACAGACAAGAAATAATATACAACTGAAATCTCACAGTGATGTAAACTATTATGAACTCAATAAAAAAAAACAATGAAAAACCCCACAAGTTTGGGGGCACCTCCCCGGACCTACTGAGAAAGTCTATGGTCCTAGCAATCTGGGACCGTCAGGCACTAATGATACACACTAAAATTCGAGAACCACAGCCTTAGAGCTCTGCCTCCAGAACTGCTAATAACCTAGAATGCTTATTAACAAATGGCAGCCATCTTTCCTCCTCCCCTAGTCACACAGCCCCTCCAGCCAGAGAAATGGCTCAGTAGACAGAAAAACGGGGCTTCCAGGCAGTTGCTCCGAGAACTTTACCAAAAGGAGGTGTGCGTGTGTGCAGGTTTAGCTAGAGCTCTAGAAGCTCCCAAAACCTAGAGCTCAGGCTCCTGCTCCCATCTGTTGTAACTGAGTTTCATTTAAAGCCCTACATTCAGAGGGGTCAGCTGCTCCTCTGAGGAAAACTTAAAATATTCCACTGTAAGTAGGAATCAAGTAGACTTATGCCAGCAATGCTATACATTTAATTACCTTCAAAATGGAGTAGAGGGTGGGGTTGCCAGATTTAGCAAATGAAAATCCAGGATGCCCCATTAGACTTGAATTTTGGATAAAGTAATTTTTTATTATAAATATGTCCCATGCTATATTTGAGACATCATTATACTAAAAAAGCACTTTATCTGAAATTCAAGTCCAACTGGGCCTCCTGTATTTTATGTGGCAGTTTTAGCCGAGAAACATATTTATGAGGGAAACAGTCTTCCAAAGAGCTTAGCAGAGGGCATGAGAGCTAAGACCTTTGCACAAGCCCGTGATAGTGAAAATTACATAGCTTTCTGGCTGTGAGGGACCTAAGAGATCACCTAGACCACACGGAAGCTTGGAAGGTCCCACAGGCCACGACTGAGCCAGGAGAGAGGCTTCCAGTTCGTCCACCGCAGATCAAGGCTCCTTCTGCCAGGGTGTCTTGTGCCCTAAGTGAACTTTAGCAGAACTGACCTTAGATTTCAACATACAAATTTTCAACAGTCTTCCTGGGAATCTCCAATCAAGTTTTGATGGTTAAATTGCCTGGGAAATTACTGTTGAGTCTGGCTTACAGTGGCATGTGGCAAGTTACTCTGGCTTCAGCGTGGTGCCAAGTTTGTCCGGGACGGAGCCTCAAAGGAACCGATTAACTGAAGCCTCCATTGACGGAGGCTAAGCCAGCTGCGTCAGACGGCAACAGTGGTCACAGGAGGACAATCAGTGAGGGTGTGTGCAACAATGTCAATCCAACATTATTGCTAGAAAAAACCTCAAATCCAATGATTAAGTCCCTGTACACAAAGGACTGTAGCCAAGGAACAGACTATACATGATATATACTGAGAGCATTAATGGCTTCTGGAAAGTTACTTCAATGCCCTACAACACTGATTCTCAGCCTAAGGGGCTTTTGCAAACGCACCCCTAGCGAGGGGCCATGTCATCCCTGTCCGAGGCGAGAATCTCAGTGAGTCGCTGGGGGAGAGGACACCACAGACTTTGGCTGTGCTGGGGTAAAGAGGGAGGTGAGCCCTGCTAGGAGAATTAGGCGAAGCATCATTCAGCTTTTAAACCGATCACTGGAGAACATCTTTTACCTTTCTCGAGACTTCGGTGTATAAACTGGTAATTTAAAAAAAGGAAAAGCTGAAAAACAACTCTGAATGCAATAAAATTTCAGAACGCAGCTAAGAGAATGAGCCAAAAGTCGAGTAGGCTGGCAGAGTGGATGCAGGTCACAAGGTGGGGCAGTGAGGCCATGTGGCCACTCGCTGTTTCCAGCAGGCACAGGCGCATGGGGCCGGGTAGCTGTGCCCCTCAGTATCATTCTGGCTGGCTTCGTGGTGGCAGCAGACGGTCAGCCATCCATCAGTCACTAACTCCATTCTTGAGTTCCACGCATGCCATGCCCATCCAGGCTTTCAAGTGAACTGCCCTTGACAAATGCAGAATAATTCAATTCTTTATTATAAAAATCTTCTCAAAAACATCAGCCTTAACTGGAGACCAATTTTCTATAGTGGGGCCAGAGGCAATCCTGCTGTTTCTTTCTGAAAGCTAAACTCCCTTTAAACGAGGAAATAACACCAGAACACCCAGAAGTTAATTCCCAGCCTTCATGTGCAGAAGACAGTCTGCATTTCTTAGGAACATGGGTGGGAATATTACCTAGAACTATGAACATTCATATCTACTACATCCAAATCAACTGAAGAAAAAAGGACGAGAAAAATAGGAATAGAACAGAAAGAAAATTCCCTTCATTTTCTATTAGGAGAGGTATTCAAAGCTTGCTTCAAATGAAATACATTTAATTATAATTGTAGCCAGGATTCACACTAAAGAAGACCTCTCAGCAGTCCCATATGCAACTATTTCCCCAAGCCCGCGGCAACGAGTGCTCTGCCATCAGCCCCTGCGCGAGCTGCCACCACCCACAAGCATCCCCAGGTAGCTGAGGATGAGACATCCTTCCCTTTTATTCTCATCTTCTTCTCAACTGCATGTCAGTTTCGAAAGGTCCAAGCCCACAGAGTTCTTTTAGGGATTAAAGCAGGAGGGAAACAAAGGAGGGGAAGCCAATATCCATCCATGAAGAAAAGGTCAATCCATGTCATGGTGAACTTCAGCCCCCAGCCTGGTTCCACGTCAGTGTTCTCCGGTCTGAACATAGTCTTCTGTGACCTGGGACAGGGTGCTCAGGTACTGCCAGCTCAGGGCAGCCAAGAGCATGACAAATGACAGGTAGATGGGGGAATAGTGGCTTCGAGAGATCAGCTGACAATTGGGAAGATTCTGTGTCCTGATCGTGGAGATGATCTGTCTTGTTTTACCAGAAGATGGGTCTGAGTTGGGGATTCTATGATAAATCTGTTGGAGAAAGAGGAAAAAATAGTCAGTGCCACTTATTGAGTCCTGGGAAATTTACAAACATCCTCCGTGTTTCCTTCTTACGACGATCCTAAGCAGGGAGGTATCTTATGCCCATTACCAATGAGGAAACTGAGGTTCAGAGAGCACGAAAGTAATAACCCAAAGCCACTCCATTAAGGAGGCCCGATGTCACTGCAGGCCTGTGTAATCCTGAAGCCCATCCTCGGGAGCAAGCAGGGAGGCCTGAGCACGTGTGGCACCTGGGGAGCTACCCAGGTTCTCAGTGACTGTCGCATCCCCGACACCTCACAAGGCCAGGCGCACACAGGCACCTGGTAATGTCAGCACAGTTTGATTAGCCTGAAGCAGAGTAACATGGAGAAGGGAAATAATATTGGAAAGACTGGGCAAACGCAGCTCAGGGAATCGAGATCGAATCTGTGGTACAGGCAACAGGGGAGAGGAAGGCAGGCAAGAGCAGAAGCAGGGCCCCTAAGAGTCATCCTAGAGTCCTCGCTCCTCCACACCTCCTCCCCCTCTCCACAGACCTCCCAGTCCCCCTCCTCATGCCTATCATTACTGCCTCTGGTGAGGCCCTCAGTGCCTCTCCTCCGAGCTACACCAGCCTCCAAACTGAACTCCTGCCTCTATGCTTGAACCCTTAAATCCACTCATCTGTTCTCCACACTGTCCCCAAAGAGATGGAAAACCACTGCTTGACAACTTCATTGGCTCCCTAGCCCCTGCCAAGTAAGGTCTGAGCTCCTGAATGTGAGGCACAAGGCCGCCCATGATGGGGCCCACCATTGCTCTCCAGCCTCCCTTGCTGCTGCCCACCACCCTCTGCACGCTTCTGTTCCTTTCTTCACTCACACCATTCCCTCTGCTGGAATGCTCCTCCCACAGTCCTTCACCTGGCTAACTCTTACCTATCGCCCAAGTTTCAACATAGGTATTGTATCTTCTAGAAAACCTGCCTTACAGCCCCAGGTCGGGCCAAGCGCCGCTCTCCTGTCCATCCTCCTTCCTTATCACTTACTCTGAAATTATCTATTTGTATTTGTCTCTCTAACTAGACTGTAAGCCTCACAGGCACCATGTCTTACTCAGCCTGCTCTCTCCAGCCTGGCCCTGCGTCTGGCACACAGCGGGCCTCCGTAAACGTCTACTGACCCAAACTGACGAATCAGTAAGAGGTGATATGGTGGGAGGTGACAATGGTCCAAGCCGAGAGGAAGCAAAGAGGATGAGGAGGACAGAGCAGGCATTAAAAACACACTCCCCCCCCCCAAATTCTCATTTATAATAGGTATTTTTTCCACAAACATATTCTTTTTTTTTTTTAAAGATTTTATTTTTTTTCCTCTTTCTCCCCAAAGCCCCCCGGTACATAGTTGTATATTCTTCGTTGTGGGTCCTTCTAGTTGTGGCATGTGGGACGCTGCCTCAGCGTGGTTTGATGAGCAGTGCCATGTCCGCGCCCAGGATTCGAACCAACGAAACACTGGGCCGCCTGCAGCGGAGCGCGTGAACTTAACCACTCGGCCACGGGGCCAGCCCCCACAAACATATATTCTTGCCACCCTTCCTCCTCCCTGAAAAAAGCCCAGCTACAATTTCATATAACAAGGAAACGAAAGACTGTGCCTCCAGGAATGAGCTAACGATCCCGAATATCTAACAGTCTGCTGCAAAGGACAGCAACAGGGGAGAAAAACAGAGCCGGGATGAAACCACAGTTTCTTCTTTAATTTCCTTAGAAACAACTTTAGATGACGGAATGATGCTTGTAAAAACAAGCAATATAGAAATAAAGTAAAAAGTCAAAATTCCCTTACATTACTCACCTCAGCCACAGGCTGGCATCCTTCCTTTCACACCTCCTCTCGCTATGCCCTTAGTAAGTCTATACATATAAATGTATAAAATGTCCCCTATAGATTGACATAATAACATAATATACTAGTATACTTTTATACCTCTTGCTATGCCCATATAAGCCTATCTATAACACATAAAATATCATGTATATATTTTATGTACTCTATATATGACTATATTATAATGTATAAATATATGCAACTCTAAATTATGCATATAAAATTATACATATCTAAAATTTTATTTTTAAAAAACAGGTTATAAACATATTCTATAATTTGATTTTTTTCACTCAGAACAATTTATAGACATTTATTAATGCCAGAACCTACAAAATGATGTCATGTTTTTTAAACACAAGCCACACAGTATGAATGTACTACAATTTAATCAATTCCTTCCCCATGAGGATTGAGGACAAAATGCTACAATAAGCATCCTCGCAATTTTCTGGTTCTTTTTGTAGGGAAAGTCCTAGATTGCTCAGTCAGAGGGTAACGCACACAGAACTCTGATGAGTATAGAAAGCCTAAAGGTAGATGAGGCAGGACATGGAGATTCCTACACAGGGTTAGGGAGAATAAAGGAGGACTCTGGGACGCCCCCCGGGTCATCCGGATTCCATGCTTAGGTGAATGGCGATGTCATTAACAGCAACAACAGCAGCTCATGACCAAGGTCTGAGCTGGAGGAAGCAAGTCAGGAGTGACGAGCACATGGTGGAGGCAGCAGCCATGGCCATACATGAGAGAACCAGAAAGCTTGTGTGTAGTGAGAGAAAATAAAAATCAAGACAGAACTCAAGAAAATACCAGCTAAGGAGCAAGAAGGGAAAGGAGTAGACAGAGAGCTAAGAGGTTAAACCAGAGGAAGGTGTCAAAGAAGCCACAGGAGGAAAGGGCTTCAAGGAGAGAAAGATCCAGCGTCAAATGAAACAGTGGGATCTTGGAAAAGTTTTTTAAATTGGTTATTAGATTTGTAAATTAGGTCATCAAATCACTTCAGTAGGAAAAGTTCTAATGACGAGGTAAGAACAAAAGCTAGAAGGAAGTGAGTTGAGAACAGAATGGGAATGAATAAATAACATTAAGTACAGCTGCTCTTTGGAGAAGCTCAGCTGTGAAGGCAAGGAGACGGGGCAGAGCTGGCGGAGGCGAGTTCACACGCAGGAAGATCTCTGGTTCCGTCACCTCTTGAAGTGAGTGACCTGAGCACATACATAAACTGAGAGGAATGACGCAGGGAAGAGAAAGGGTTTAGACACACGAAGAGGGCGGATCTTGAGCAGACAGGAGGGAATGAGTGTGTGGACCTGGGAGTCAGGCCTGCACGCGAGAGGCAGACACAGACAAGAGTGGAGGGAGCTCCCAACGTAGAACCTCGCACTTCCTCACATGGTTAAAGGCGGAGTCAGCTGAGAGTGAGAGGCTGGGACACAGAGCAGTACTTTGCAAACGCTACATTCACAGCAATCCCTGGGGGTCGTGGTAAAGGCAGATTCTGATCCAGCGGTTCCAGTAGGGACGGAGACTCCAGCAAGCTCCCAGGGACGCAGAAGCTGCCGGACAGAGGCCCACACTCTGAGCGGAGAGAATAAATAGGGCTTGAAGAGCATGGCGATGCCCTACATTAACCACAGCGAGAGTGAGACAGGAAACTCCGCCAGCTTGAAAAAGACTGCTCATGCCAAGGAATTAACTTTGGCAGAGAAGGAAATAAGGTTTCTGGCTGTTTGCCTGCGCATTTGTTTCTGTCTCAAAATAGCTGGTTGCACTTCTCCCCAGCTGACAGGTATCTAGGCCCCTTCCAAGCTGAGGCTGCTCCAGAGGACGGAGTGCCCTGAGGAGCAGCGTCCACCTGCTCAGGAGCATCTGGGCTTCGCTCCAACTCTTCTTTTAACCATGAGAGCTGCACAAGGAGATCTTGAAAGTCCCCTGCAGGTGCATTATTGCCTCGACCAGTAAGGCCAGGGACATGACGGAAGAAATGTCTTCCTGTCTTACTGCCAAGGACACACTTGGTCAGTGAGGAGAAATAGGATCAGTGTGAGTACGTGGATGCCAGACAACTTGTAGACGTCATACAAAAAGTTTTAACTTGAAATTTATTTACAAAACGTCCTTAATGCTGACATTGAAATCATTTCCACATTCTATTACTTGAGACTCAGCAATCTTCAGAGATTTTTTTGAATCAAATCAACTTAAGCATTTCTTCCAAAATACCTTGAGTTTCACTGGAGTAACTTGAAACAAAATAACGGATGCCTTAAATCAGGGCTCAGCAAAATTTTTCTTTTCTTTTTCTTTTTTTAAAAAGATTGGCACCTGAGCTAACAACTGTTGCCAATCTTTTTTTTTTCCCCGCTTTTGCTCCTCAAATCCCCCCAGTACGTAGTTGTATATTTTTTAGTTGTGGTTCTTTCTAGTTGTGGCATGTGGGACACCACCTCAGCATGGCCTGACGAGCCGTGCCATGTCCCAACCCAGGATCCGAACCAGTGAAACCCTGGGCCTCCGAATGGGAGCTCCGAGAACTTAACCACTCAGCCACAGGGCGGGGCCCTCAGCGAACTTTTTCTTAAAGGGCCAAAACATATTTTCAGCCTCGTGGGGCACCTCCTGTAGCAGCTACTCAACTCTGCCTCTGTATTGGGGGAGCAGCCACAGACAACATGTAAACAAACAGGTGTGGCTGTGTTCCAGTAAAAACTTATTTACAAAAACGGGGTCAGCCAGCTGTAGTCTGCCTACCCCTGCCCTAAGTCAAACTGTGAATCACAACTAGGATTTAATTCCAGTAGTCAAGAGGAACACTAGAAGTCAAATTTTAATATAGTAATAGAACTGCCTACAACACTTAAAAAATGGCTTTCTAAAATTAGGACTCAGAATAAAACTGCAAAGCTAAAATATTCTCTGAACTACATACTACATAAAACGTTTCTAATTTATATAAAATGGAGAAACTGTGCCTAAAATGGCAGTATTCAGTTTAGAAAGAGTAATTCAACCCCTCAGAATCGTGGTGAACAACAGAGGCTCCAAAGTCAGCCGGACGTGGGTCCAAGTTATAGCTCCAGCCATGGGGTTAGGGCCTCAAGTTTCCTTGATATTAATAGTACCTACCTATTCGGTTGTATGCCAGACACATAGGAAGCCCAAAATAAATGCTGGCTATATGGTTAAGCACACTGTCCTGAGTCTTGGCGGTAGCAATATTTTGGTCAATGGCTGGACACTTTCATCTAGTCACTAAAGGGATTTTAGGACTTTGATAAATGTGGTCTTCTCTTATACCTTCTATAGGTGCCTCTGGTGGCAATGCTGAGGTCCAGAACTTGTCAAAGAGAAGACAGGGAGGAAATACAAGGGGATGTGGTATAGAAATCAGAGGAAATAAGTGTTTTCTAGAACTCTGTTTTGATGAAACTGCTGTTACAAATCACCTCCGTGTAAAGGCACAACCGGGGGCTGGAAGGACAGAGCGATCTACGGACGGCAGTGATCTCTGGGGAGGGAGGCGGGAGGGGTCCTTTTATGCTGTCATGTACTTCTGTAGTATTTCAATCTGCAGTAAGAATACACCTAAGGATGTCGGGGCCTCCACTCACCAGATGGCAGTAGGCACCCCCCGCCCCAGTTGTGACAATCAAAAATGTCTCCAGACATTGCCAAATGTCCCCGGGGAGAGGGAGTAAAACCACCTCCATTTGAGAACCACAGCCCTAAGGCCTGGTGATTAGAGAGTTCCAGCCTCTAAGACAAAGTTCTTTTGAACCTAGTCAGATGTCATACCCTCCACAGCTGGAGATTTGACTCGAACAAGGATGTTTTGTTTATAGGATGGCATTGGCATTTAAAAAATGAGATTTGCATTAGAAAATTTAAAAATAATTGTAACTTGATGGTTTCCCTTTGCTGAAATGCCCTACTGTGGTTTCTCAATTGAGGGCTATAATGTAACAGAAAGTACTGGATTGGGTGTCAGGAAATGTGGACTGGGATCTGAGAGTCACTCAGTCGGACAGTGCATTAGCATACACAGGCTGCAGTTCCACACTCCTCACCCATAAACAATAAGGGTAGGTGGCCTCTAACATCAGGGTACTGTGTGTGCAGCTCAGAACAGTCAGCTCCCTGTGCATATACTTTTTCCTAATAAAGGATACCAACTCTGTCTCTTTACGCCATAACAGAGTGAGCTGTTAGGATCATCTGACATCCAAATACAAAATGTTTAAATACTGACATTATTTAAATCATAAAAACAGCTACAAATTATCCAGGTAGTTAAATAAAAACCCACCTCTTCCATATACTGGTATATTATAGCTTTGACAGCCGGCATATTAGTGGCATCCATCATCAGGGTCACTGCTTGCCCTTTTCGAATCTTCACTACTCCTTTGAACACCTGCTGATTATTATAACAGGCAGCCAAAGTAGCAATGGCCATCACCTACAGGTAATAAGGAGAGAGATAAAACACTGATTCATTTCATGAAAAAAGTAAGAAACAGTGCTGTAAGCAATCAGCATCATAAAAGGTAAGAAAACCTTCTGTGGAATGAGAAAGCGCCAAAGAGCTAAGATGTAACTAACCAGAAAAAACACCCATGAAGAAAGGACGTCAAAACTTTGACTTTTCCCACTCCTCCTTTCTCAACAACACACAGAATAAAGGGGTCTTTGCAGTCTTAAATAACTCTGCAATTCAGCCACAAAAGTTCCTTTTTATTTGGAAAAAACAAACACAAGCCAATGCAACATTTTCCATGCTAGAGCAATGAGTTATTAGATCTGAAAAATATGTCTCAAAATAATATCTGGAAAGAATTTTCTATTTTGTTCTATTTTTCGTACATCGAACATAATCATTACACATTAAAAAATAACATGGGGGGGAAAAAAAGAAAAGGGGAGGGTAGTTTCCCAGCTGAAATGTAAATTATTTCTAGGATAAATGGAAACCTAAGTCAGGCACACAGATTTTAGTTCCAACAACCACTCAAGGTTGGTCCTTAGAACAAGACCAAACCAAGTTTCCAAATCAGTTAAATCCTATGACTTTCTTCACTTATTTGAGTTAAAAATTGAAGTAATTGGGAAAGGCATTTAAAAAGTGTAGTCTTAGAATATTGAGGGGCTAAGTCCATAGGATCAGGTTCTAGTAAAAAGGAGAGTGGTGCTTCATTAAGACCTTTATTGATAACAGCTTCACCTACACGAAGCACTCAGCACTGCCATAAATCCAGGCCAAAGCCCTATTCAGCACTGCCATAAATCCAGGCCAAAGCCCTATATTTAATTGTGAGGATAAGGATCTAACTAGTTCAGAATAGTTAATGGAAGAAAAGTTCTGGAAGGTTCTGGAAAGGAGCAGACTTAACCTCGAGGCTGAGTGCGGTGGTTGTGGGGCAAAGGGGAGGTGTTGTGGAACACTGTTTGCCCCCCAGCAAAAGAAAATAAAGTCATCTTTTTAAGGAACCATATCCTTGAATACAGCAGACCAAAATAGTAAAGGCATTTTATCCACCCCCATCACACCATTCCCTTTAGCCTCTGCTTCCCATATACAACAAGAATAGCCCCATTCCAAACCTGTGGAATAGCGCAGAAGTTAAAAACACTTTGGTTTCTAAGTCTTGAAAGGTAGGTGATGACATCTGGGATGTGGTGTAGGGTGTTGGTTATAAGTTCGTTCAGGCATTGCACGGCCGAGTCAATATTCTCTGGCTTAGCAAAATCACTCAACTTCTTCACATACTTGCTCCAAACCTAGACAGATAAGTTTAAAAAACAAGTCAACATGTGCACAGGGGAAGAATGTACAAGTAATATGAAAGGACTGTCACTGAATAAAAACTATGATACCCAGTAAAGTCTTCCTTAGCTGCTGACTTATCTTTCACCAAAACCAAGTCATTTTAAGCTCCATGCAATGGCTATTTATGATTACCAGTCAAGGTCTAATTACAACCTAAGAGTAAGCTCAGTATTTGGGGAAGTCCCTTTGGGACAATTAGTGCACCATGTACCAATCAATATTTTGATGCCCTCAGACTAAAGAGACCTCCTGTTATTCAGAGGGCATTAGTCTACTCCTGGAAAATAACCAGATACATACAAAATCAGCTACAACAGTGTTGCAAGCTACACATTAAACATTCTCAAGATGGCTAGGCCTCAGAATATTAATGATCAACTTTACATTCCCAATTCTGATAAGAATGCTGCTGAACGAGCATATGGGGAAGAGCTGGGGCTACACTGTAAGAACACTACCTCTTGGAATCTCAGCACCTTGAAAGTGAAATAACATCCTTAACTCCAACAGTAGCATTGGCTTGATGATTTTTAATATTATTTAAAGGATTCTCTGAAGCTAGAAAATAACTTACTTTTATTCTTGGGTAATCCTTAAGCTTCCTAAAGAATAACACTCATGGTAACTTTATACACCTCCCAAAATAAATGACTAGGCCTAGAAGAATTAGGAGATTCTATGGAAAGTCAAATTTGTTACCCATTCTGAATTCGCACCTAAACCCACTCAGGCTGACGGTACTAGATGGTTCTGCAGAAGCTGGAGAAAACCCCTATGTATCCAACCACAGCTTCAACAGTTAGTGACATTTGGCCAATCTTATTCCAGCTATATACCCCCTGCCCTAGCCCCAGGACTATTTTAAATTAAAGCCTTGATATATCATTTTATCCACAAATAGCTCAGCAGGAATTTCTAAAAGACTTAGAACCTTTCTTGTACATACAAGACCTCTTATCACACCTAAAAATTAACAGTAAATATTTAATACAAAATATTCAGTGTTCAAACCATTGCATTGTCTAAATTTTTTTTCCACTTGGTTTGTTCAAATAAGGATCTAAACAAGATCCATATATTGCATTTGGTTCATGTCACACAGGGTCTCAATTAGGTCTATTCTGCTCAATTTTTATTTCACTCCTCAATGTGGGGCCCAGCGGAAGAGAGTCCTGACTGGTCAGTGTCCAGTTCAAGGGGGCTGGTCCATGGAGCTCCTGCAGGCGTTGCATGGCTCCTGTGGACTCACCCACTGCTGAGGAAGAAAGTCCTCTCCCCGTTCCACCTCATCTTCTCCAATGGGCCCGCCCCGCTGTCCAGTGAACACCTGTTGGCTCTTTGGGGGCCTCTCCCGTTCTCAGGCCTCTTAGACATGCTGGTGCCAACCTCTGCCTTCTCCCATGCGGACTCCGGCAGCACGCTGGCACTGTGTGTGCTGCTGGCGTTTTGTCTGCATCCACTTGGGTTCTGGGGTTCCTAGGGATGCTCTGTCACTCAGTGCTTTTGTACATGTTGTCCATGGGCCGGGTTTTGGGTATGCTTCTTTTAGTTTTTTTGTTGAGTTGTTTCATCTTTTTTTGTGAGAATTTGGGAAAATCCAAAAGCTATGCTGCTGTCACCACTACTACCATTTTCACAAAATCCAAAATTCTAGCTGATAAATCCAGAAAGGATGATAGAATTAGGATACTACCATGTGGCATCTCCAATGACAATGGTTCTAGGCAGTGACCACCAAGGAAAAGAAAAAGAACCACTACTCGTAAGGAAAAGAAAATTAAGTGTTCATTAGATTTTCAACAGCCAGTCTTTAAAGCAGAAGAAAACAGGGTACCACATGTAAGATACTAAAAAATGTGAGCTAAAAACTTCATATCCAGAAAAACTGACCTTCAAATATAAAGGACCTAAACTATTATCAATACATATAAACCTGGGGAGTTGTTATCCTCATGGGTCTTTCCAGAGCACAAGCCTCAGACAACCAAAAGGACTAGAGACATCAACATAAAGACTGGTCGTGAGCATAAAATTAAGACTAAATAAGGGGGGAAAAGGAGATATTATAGTATGTAATGGCTATCTGATCTGACAATTTAGATATAAATACAACCATAAAAAATAGGAATTAGGGCCAGCCCCAGGGGCCCAGTGGTTAAGTTCAGTGTGCTCTGCTTCAGCAGCCTCGGTTTGGTTCCCGGGCATGGACCTACACGGCTCTGTTAGTGGCCATGCTGTGCTGGTGGCCCGCAAAAAATAGGGGAATACTAAAAAATAGAGGAAGACTGGCATGAATGCTAGCCCAGGGCGAATCCTCCTCAGCCAAAAAGAAAAAAAGGAATTAAACTAGCACATGCAAAAAAACATTTTCGATTGTTTTCAGTAATCACACTTGGTGATAATAGCATTAGTATCACTATTCAGAGACTGCAGGATTTGTAATGTGGGAAAAAAGCAAGTGAATACTTATGGGATATACTAATTCTATCATCTCCTATTTCCCTGAGGAATATGAATCTTGATAAGGAAGAAGTGAGGTAGAGATCTAATACAAAAGAGATTATATTAACAATCCTATAGTCCCGAGTTTGAATGGGAAATATCACTATAAACTTACCAGGTATTTTAGCTTTAAACTAAACACACACACACTGACCACCCTGAGAGCAATGCGTATCCTAGTGCCCACGTGTGGTCTTCAGTACCATTTCCCATTAAAAGAACCAGATGAGACCAGATCTCAGGCGAAGAATGCACAAAATCAGCTCAGAACATCTTGACATATGCCAAATGGCAAGGAAGCCATCAAAGACTATTAGGGTCCCATCAAGAGAACTCAGGAGCCAACGTGAACCTTCTGCTGACCAAAGAAGTGAAATTTTGTGCTTTCATCATGCGAATAATTGCAATAGATCGAACTCAATCAAATATGTTTTAATCCATGAGTTTATAATGATAACAAAAAAATACCTAATTGGTCACCTTCTGAGGATAAGAGAAAACCAATTGATTATCTTAAAAGCTGGGAAAACAAAACATCAAGTATATATACTGTTTCCCCTACATGAACTGTACCACTTAGTAACCAAATAGTAGATGACGGGAGGCATCTCCTTATAAAATCAGTCCAGCTAATAAATGAAAACAAAACTAATGGAACTAAAAATTTATTATTTTATGCCATAGAATTGAAAGTCCCAAAATAAACTCTCACATTTCAGGTCAGCCGATTCTCAGCTAGGGTGCTAAAATAATTCAACAGGTAAAGAACAGTCTTTTTAACTAATAGTACTGGGACAACTGGACATCCATGCAAAAAAACGAAGTTGGACTCCTACCTCACACCATATACAAAAAATTAACTCAAAATGGATCAAAGAACTAAATGTAAGAGCTAAAACTATAAAACTCTTAGAAGAAAATGTAAGCATAAATCTTCACGATCTTAGATTAGGCAATGGTTTCTTATATATGATACCAAAAGCACAAGAACAAGAGAAAATCAATAAATCGAACTTCATCAAAATTAAAATCTTTTGTGCTTCAAAGGATGTCATCCAGAAAGGAAGAAGATAACCCATAAAGTGGGAGAAAATATCTGCAATTCATCCATCTGATAAAGGACTTGTATCCAGAGCATAAAAAGAATTATTATAATTCAATAACAAAAACACAAACAACACAATCAAAATATCTGAAAGCATTTTAGTAGTATTCAGTAAAAGCATCTGAATAGATATTTCTCCAAAGAAAATGCACAAATGGCCAATAGCTGTATGAAAAGATGCTCCACATCATTAGCCATCAGAGGTTGCAAATCAAAACCACAATGAGATATCACTTCATACCCACTAGTAAGGCTATAACCAAAAAGATAGATAACAGGGAGAGAGGAACAGGAAGTTAAGTGTTTAATAGGTACAGAGATTCTGTTCGGGATGATGAAAAAGCTCTGGAGATAGATGGTGGTGATGGTTGCACAATATTGTCAGTGTACTTAACACCACTGAGCTGCATACTTAAAAACAGTTAGAATGGTATATTTTATATTATGTACACTTTACCATCTATAGTTAAAAAAGTGTACAGTAAGCATTGGCAAGGATGTGGAGAAACCGGAACCCCATACACTGCTGGTAGGACTGTAAAATGGGGCAGCCACTGTGGAAGACAGTCTGGCAGTTCCTCAAAAGGTCAGAGTCGCTGTGCGAACCAGCGATTCCTCTCCTAGGTACATATCCAAGAGAAATGAAAACATATGTCCACACAGAACCTTGTATACAAATGTTCACAGCATTATTAACAATGATCACGTGGAAACAACCCAAATATTCCTCAACTGATGAATGGACAAATAAAATGTGGCATATCCATACAACTGAATATTATTTGGCAATAAAAAGGAATGAAGCACTGGTACACACTGTCACACGGATGAACCCTGAAAACATCATGCTAAGTGAAAGAAGTCAGTCATGTAAGACCACCTATGACACGAAAGGTCCAGAACAGGCAAATCTACATGGACAGAAAGTAGACTGTTGGTGAGGGCTGGAGAGTGGCCGTCAGGGGAAAATGGACGCCGACTGTCAGTGAGCATGGGGTTACTTCTAGGGTAACGAAATGTTCTAAAATTGATTATGGTGACAGTTGCACAACTCCATGGATATCCTAAAAACCACTGAAAACTTTAAAAGGGTGAACTACATGGTATGTGAACCATATCTCAATAAAGCTGTGATAAAAAATTACTATTTTGCAGGGGCCGGCCCGGTGGTGCAGCAGTTAAGTTCGCATGTTCTGCTTCGGCGGCCTGGGGCTTGCTGGTTCGGATCCCAGGTGCAGACCTATGCACCGCTTGGCAAGCCATGCTGTGGCAGGCATCCCACATATAAAGTAGAGGAAGATGGGAACAATGTTAGCTCAGGGCTAATCTTCCTCAAAAAAAAAAAATTACTATTTGCAAGCCTAATAATTAACAGAACGAGGCATGAAGCATAATGACTGCTAACAGCAAAAGTGGGCAAAAATCAGACATTATGTGCCTCTTGATAAAAGAACAAACCACCAAATCTCTCATCGAGGTGCATGTCTGCTTTTCCTTCATTTTGATTTAGATTTAAACATCTATGATGTGTTTCTATCAATTACAGTTTTTGTTCTTTTTGATACTCAAACTATTCCACATGTGGCCAGAGAAAGCCCCTTCAAATTGGCTCCTTTTCACCCAGTCTTTGGCAGCTCGCTTCATCCTGGTGTGACATGATGTCCCAAGCTCATCTTGTATATTTCCTGCCCCTCCTATTCCTCAGGTTCCTTTTAGTGAGAAATGGTATCAAAAGACCACAATTGGGGGCCAGCCCAGTGGCACAGTGGTTAAGTTTGCACACTCTGCTTCGGCAGCCCAGGGTTCATGGGTTCAGATCCCAGGTGTGGACCTACACACTGCTCATCAAGCCATGCTGTGGCAGCATCCCACATACAAAATAGAGGAAGATGGGAACAGATGTTAGCTCAGGGTGACTCTTCCTCACACACACACACACAAAAGACCATAACCGGAACACCACAGGTACACTTTACTATTGGGTTTGGTCATTGTTTCTACACCTTTAAGAAGATAGAGCTAGACTTTTTTTTTTTTTGACAGAAACCATATCATAAATTCATATCAATATTTCCAATTCAACTTAAGATTATGGGAGTTTTTGCTTAACTTTATTGTTTTATATTTGTATCTTTTACTTTAGACTGAAAATTTTTTTTCTTTAAAGATTTTTTTAAATTTTTCCTTTTTCTCCCCAAAGCTCAGTGGTAATAGTTGTCTATTTTTAGTTGTGGGTCCTTCTAGTTGTGGCATGTGGGACGCCACCCCAGCATGGCCTGATGAGCGGTGCCATGCCCGTGCCCAGGATCAGAACCAGTGAAACCCTGGGCTGCCAAAGCGGAGCACTTGAACTCAACTACTCGGCCACGGGGCCAGGCCCTAGACTGAAAATCTTGATTCCTAATGATATGAATACAATTATCTATTTGCTTTATGCTACAACCTTCTATAATAGTTTCAGTATTTCAATATGATTACTGAAATCATTTTATTACTTTTTGGGTTTTCCTTCCTTTTAAACTATACACGCTGTTGTGCACCTTGCTTTTTTCACTTAATAACAGAACCTGGAGATCACTGCATAGTGGTACAGTGCTTTTGTGCTCCACTGGGTGGATATACCATGGTTCATTTCATCTGTCCTGTATGGAGGGACATCTGTGTTATTTATTGCAGACGATGCTGTGGGCAGTAACCTCCCAGAATCACCATTTGCCACAGTGCTCACCCCAGGGTTGTACCACTGCGCATACGGGGCTGTTGCCCTGGTCTTGCTTAGGGCTTATCAAACTCATGACTATTTGCCAAACTGATGTGAGAAATGCTATCTTACGGTTCTTTTTTTTTTAAAGCTATCTGAACTGACATTTATTAAACACTCTAGGCTAGAAGTTGACTTCATTTTATTTACACCACTATCCTGTGGTATAAAGCAAGCTATGCTATTTTATGTAAGAGGGAAGTGAAACGCCTGCAGGCCTGCAGAGCTGGTGCTCGTGAACAGCACCGGGCGACATGCCCGTCTGAGAGGCAGCGTGGCACGGTGGAGAGACGCCAGGCTGGCACCCGGAGACTGAGGCTTCCCTTCCAGGGCAGCCACTGAGTCACGGGGGCTCCTTAGTCAAGCCTCTACTCTTCTCTGAGCCTTGGGGTCAGTGGAGGGGCGGTCAAGAGCTGTTTCTCAGCCCTGGCTGCACGTTAGCATCACCTGGGAAGCTTGAAAATCTCTATGTCTGAGCTTGGGGTAGTGTTTTGTTTTATTTTAAAGATTTTATTTTTCCTTCTTCTCTCAAATCCCCCTGGTACATAGGAGTGTATTTGTGGGTCCTTCTAGCTGTGGCATGTGGGATGCTGCCTCAGCATGGCTTGACGAGTGGTGCCACATCTGCGCCCAGGATTCGAACCAGCAAAACCCTGGGCCACCGAAGCAGAGCGCACAAACTCAACCACTCGGCCACGGGACAGGCCCCTCAGGATAGTTTTAATATGATTGTCTCTTATTAGGAGTAGGACTGATCATTTTTTCAGATGTTTAAGGATTATTTGCATCTTTCTGTGAAGATCTGTTCTTATCTCTTTGCCCATTTTTC
Source organism: Equus przewalskii (assembly GCF_037783145.1). Lineage (NCBI taxonomy): Eukaryota > Metazoa > Chordata > Mammalia > Perissodactyla > Equidae > Equus > Equus przewalskii. Next base: position 60,278,432 of record NC_091832.1, on the reverse strand, counting down.
TCCAGGGCACTGGGCCTTTTTTCTAACTTCTAGCAGTTCTTTTTATATGGGGATATTAACCCTTTATCTACAGTATAAGCTGCAAATATTTTCCCCACTTTGTCCCTTCTGTTTTTTCACTTTAAAACCATTTGGTTTTAGGAAACCAACCATTTTATGGAAAGTACAAGGTAAATACTAAAGTAAAATCAGGAAATAGTCATATTTTCTAGCTTTCCTTCCAAATAAAATCAATGTCAAAGCCTTTCCTTTCCCTGTCCCTTTTTGAATTAAGTCAGAGATCAACTCCTATCTCTTATAACGGACATCTGTAGTTTTTGCCTCACTAGCATCCTTTCCCCCTTCTTGGCAAAGAAGACTTCTTTCTTAGGGGGAGTCTACTCCATGTGTGCTGGGCAGACATAATCCAGGTGTAGACAGATACTCAGCCCTCTGGCTACAGTAAATGATTAAGGGATGGGCAGAGGAACCAGGTCCTACCAACCAGGCCTTGCTAAGGACTTTTTTGTTAAGCTAGTAGGTTTTGAGTCATAGGATGACATACTCACCACTTGGGGAAAGCCTGTCCAAGAGACAGAAAGTAAGGAGACAGAGCCTGACTACATAGTCTGAACCTCTAGGTTCAGCCAGTCTACCTGGAGCAAACTAAACCTTCACCACATTTTAGACATTCTCTTACGTTGCCTAAGGTAGTTTGAGTTGCGTTCCTGTCACTCGTAACCAAAAGAGTTTAATGGTTTATTTTCAGAGAGTGTTTAAAATTATTTTTCCCCAAATCCCCTGAATGTGTTACCTCTTGAGGCCAAAACTCTCTTCCTTCTCGCTGGTCTTCCAGATAATCACGAATGATGTTTGTCTTCTGCAGAAACAAGCCCATAGAGTTGGCACGCTCTAAGTCTTCACCAACTAAGGGGTCTTCTAACTCTGAGGCCGAGAACAGACGGGAGAGGCCAATTCCCACCAGCCCGGCAACATAGTGACAGTACTGTAAAAGATTATTTTTAAAGTACTTTAATAATGAAATTTTTACTAAAATGGAAACGCTAGAGATCATTAGCTACAAAAAAACACAGGTTCCAAACAGAATGTATAAGATCTCATTTTGATTGAAAAACACAAATATATACTATATACATGTAAGGAGTAAAAAATGTCAAGAAGGATGTGCACAAAAGATTTAACAAAAGTGATCTCTGGCTAGTTGATGTTTTTATTTTTTTACTTGTATTTTCTATATTTCTACAATGCACATGCACTGCTTCTAGAATAAAAGGTTACTGAAACACTAAACTAGTACAGTAAACTTTTTGATATACAAAACTTGAAGTGAAGACAATGAGGGAATAAGGAATATTTGAATAGAAACTAGAATTCTAAGTAGAGTTTAATCTTGAAGACATTTCCAGATCTGGCAGTGTCTCAAAATCCTCACGTAGAACAGAGCACTGCCATTATGTTCTTGACACTGTTTAGAGCACTCTGCAGTCAATCCTCACAAACTTCTTATGAGGTACATACCATTATCACCATTTTATAGATGTGGAAACTGATGCACAGAGAGGTCAATTACCTGGCCCAAGATCACTCATCTAGAAAGTCAGAGGCCAGGGGTTCAAAGCCAGGTAGTCTGGCTTAAGAGGCAGGCTTTAACAACTTTGCCAAAACTCTCTCTCTCTCTCTCAAAAGAGACCTTAGTAAACATAATTCTTAATTGCCAAGGAATTTTCTTCCAGGGGCCGGCACCGTGGCTCAGCGGTTCAAGTTCCATGCACTCCACTTGGGCGTGGGCAGGGTTCACAGGTTTGGATCCTGGGTGCGGACCTACTCCACTCATCAGCCATGCTGTGGAGGCATCCCACAAACAAAGTAGAGGAAGACTGGCACAGATGTTAGCTCAGGGCGAATCTTTCTCAAGCAAAAAAAGAGGAAGATTGGCAACGGATGTTAGCTCAGGGTGAATCTTCCTCACCGGAAAAAAAAGAAAAGATTTTTTTTCCCATAAAAGTGGTTTGTCAAAGCTGCCCTCCCCTGAAAAGAGTATTTCAAGACAACTTAATGGAATACTTATAAAATGAAGGCCCAATGGGCCATCTAAGAATGAAGAGTCATTAAAGAAGGTACGCTCTGGAGCAGAGTTAGCAAAGACCACAAAGCAAAGAGTACCTCTAGTTAAAAGCAATACAAAGCCAGAGACTAATCAAGGGGCACAATGAGATGGCAAAGAGAAAGCACTTGAACTATGTTCCAGGAGAGGAAGAATCTGGAAGGAGTGAAGATGTGCTGAAATTAGACAGAGAGAAATGAGCCTTGGACAAATACAAGAAATTTAAAAAGAATTAATTGAAATTGAAAAACATTAGTACATCACAGTGCTGTCCAAAGAAAAGCCTATTTTTATTTTAAGATAACAGTTCTTCGGGTAGAAATACTCCTAGAATGGAAGTATTTATCTTCCTCCAAAGTTGAAGGGAAAAAATATCTTTAAAAATATTCTATTTTATCTGATCAGAACTTCTGTTCAACAACCCGTAATTAAGCTTCCTGAACAGATCTGCACAGCAGGAAAGGAGTTACTATGAGATAACCAGGGCTGGTCTTGGGCAGGAGGAGTTTCACTTGAAGTTTAAATTCATAAACTGATATTCCAGCAGCAGTCACACGCATGCTCACTGGGGAGCATAAACCAGTAGCTCCAAAGAAGCTGCCATTGAGTTTTGAGGCTTGAAGGATTAAGAGGCTAAACTTTGGATCTACTCTCACTCAGTGAATATGCAGCAGTGTCTCTTGTGAGATCCTAACCTAAACAGTATTAAAGATACAAAATACGTAGACAATTTAGATGTTTTATGTCTCCACTTCCATTGGGGTGATGAATTAGTCTCACAAACCCATTCCAATGGAAAATGGGCAAGACTCTTCGCCCCTATCTTGCATTTTGATGTTCAGTTTAGTCCTCATAGTCGATTAGGTTACTCTGTCTAGACAAGCACTCTCTTCCAGGCCCATACTCCTACCAATATCCTACGCGGCTGCAGGTCAGGAATAACCTCTGACCAAATAAAGGTCATTAAATTTTATTTGCCACATCACCTGCTCTCATAGCCCTTTCTAGCTACTCTGTCTCCTCAGGAAGACAGCCTCACCCATGTAGGGTATCCCACAGCTCATCCTCACATGTATTCATTTATAACCAGCATACGAATCAGGAGAGGGGTGTCACGAAACTTGGAACATCTCTTGTTGTCCTATTTCTTAAGGAGATGCTGGGAAAGGAAGAAGTAAGGTATTAGAGAGGCACTCACTCCTCAGCATAACACACCTATGATCCAAAGTTAACACCTCTGGATTCTCACGAACCTTTCCTATTTCTAAGGAAACAGACGCATAATATAATTTAACAGGGTAACTGATAATTATTTCTCCTAAGTAAATGGGGCCAAGCTACACTGAGTTCAAAAGCAATCTTATGTTAAGATGGAACTGGAAATGACTCAGATCCTAAGGTACCTAGACATACACACATACTCGGTAATGGAAAGGAAAAAAATAACAAAAAACATGTTTTTAAGATTTGAAAATTACTGATATCTCTATATAACATAAAGTAACTTGGCCACTTACCTAAAATTTCACAGCAAGTCGAAGACACTTTTATAAGCTTAATGACTGTACCTCTGGGACAAGTTATATCTACTTCAGCTTAACGGTAAACTCTCCAGGGCCTGGGTTATTTCAAGTATTAAACTAGAAGCCCCTATTAAGTGTTTACGATGAGACATTCAAGCTAAATAGACGGGTTGTAAAACCAGAAAACCCAGAACTGGTGGACACCTTTGCCCTTGTTCTGAACTTCGCGATGAGTCCTGCCAGCCCTGTCTTAGGCACCACACACCGACAATGCTTTACGGACACTAACCTTGTCCCACTCCCGTTCAGATGTCACGTGCTTATCCAAAAACTCCGCCATCCCATATCCCATTTTCCGGCAAATGTCAACAATCACTGTTTGGTATTTCTCAGCCAGATTTCGAAACTCGAGGGAGATCTGAAATGGAGATCATAAAAAGACAGAAAGAATGAAATATGTATTTACACTGGGAACCAACATGGTACCTATGGATCATAAAGCAAAGCATAGCAGAACTCGTTATCAAGACTCCCAATGATTCATCTATAAGCCTAACATCTAGGTTATCACCGTTGTCTACATTTTAAATACTAAACTCAGCAAACTTTATAAATATTAAAATAGAAGGGTCTAAAAATGGTAAAGTTCCTAGATTCAAAAGAAGATTCAATGTCTTACTATACACTCATCTTGCCAATGCATAATAAATGAGATGCTTTCACATACAACTGGGCATTTAATGGTAAGAATTTTAGGAAAGGCCTCATTTCAGATAGACCTCATGACAGGGAAGATTCCCGCGTGCAAACATCATCGAGCACGTCCTACGGAACAAGTGCTGTCTGGGCACCGGGGATACACAGCCGGGAACGACCAGAAACTCAAGTAAAGTAATTTATATTCTATCGAGGAGATTAGCCAACCATTTTCTATCATCAGTCCCCAAATTTATAGCACCTAAGTTATAGCGTCTCCCCCACGATAAGGCTACACTTTTTAATTCCTTCAACAACTCAACTTAGCTCAATTTGAAGCATAGTACCCAACATTTTTCTTCAGAGCCCAAGCTCCAATGCAAAACAGTAGGACTGATGTTTTTAAAATTCATTGCTACTGCACAAATATGTTATTGAAGTTCAAAGAAGTGTTTATAGATGATCAAAATACAATACAAAAACACCATGGAACTTCTTAAATAAAATGCTACAAAATATTAAGAGCCAACGCATGATACTGAACACAGTGAGCAGACTTCGTTAAACACCAAAAGTGTGAGAGATACTTGGTCTGTGTTGACAGAAAGGTGAGAAAAACTTTCTCAGGAAACACCTAAATTTGAGGACCTGAGGGAAAAGCAGCTGGCTGCAGGGCACTGATGGGATTCAGAAGCCTAACTAGTTTAGGATTACTCTGAGGAGTATCGACTGTTAAACCCATAAAATCAATCCAACCTTTCCAGAACAGCTGTTCCAACATAAAGCCAAAAGGTAACACCTATAGTTACCAAGAGAGCGACTCTCCCGAAGATTACCTGAATCCCTGAGTCTCCCTGGGATCCCGCTCTTTCCACAGATCCCTGGCCGGGTCAGTTCTATTTATAAGAAAGGAAAGGCCAGGGAGGCGGGGGAGGAGGAGCAGCTTAGACTCTTAAAAACAAACACTCCAAAGTAAACACTTCACTGCTGAATATGAACCATCCCTGGCAACAACTCTTTGGCACTTATTACATAATTATATAATTCAAAAAATGAAAAAAATAGCTGGGGAAGAGCGACAACGAAGAGTTCTGTGTTTTCCCAGAAACCCGAGGGAGGAGGGAGAGCACTGCGGACTCGCTCCACACTCAGCGCCATGTTCCCTAGACTAACAGTGACTGCCGAATGGAGTGGGCCAGGATGGCCCTGTGCTGCCCGTCTGGGTAAGTCTGTTTCACAACCACAGTTGATTTCTACGTCCTTGGGTCACTCTCTGGTGGCCCCAAGTCCATGAAGGAAGGATCCCAGGGTGAGTCCACGAGGATAAGGGAGAGAGGCCACATCCCAAGGAGGGCGCAAGGGTAGTGTGATGCTTCCATTAACCTGTAAATAAAAATTCTCCTCATAAACCTTGGGCTGTTATGATCAAAACACTGGGTCACTCTACCTTCACGTACATGTGGAGTTTTATTTTTAACCATTTTTTAAAAGGGGCAGTACAGTACAGCAGTGATTAAGCACAAGGGTTCTGGAGTCAGACCTTTTGGATTTGAATCTTGGTTCTGTCAATTAACTTCACAGGTGATTTCAGGCAAGGTCCTTAAGACTCTTGTGCCTCAGAGTCTTGTATCCTCATCTACACGAAATGTGGATAACAGCACATCACATAGATTACCTGTTAAAACTACACTAATATAAAATAATATAAATGGTAAATCAATAATGAAATATATTTTATAACTAAGTCATAGCTCAATAAATATATGCTATTATTGCTATTATCATTTAAAATACTCTGTTATTAGAGGTAGATCTCTAAGACTACTAGTTTCTACTAGTACCAGATGAAAAAGATATACTCTAATTAATCCATAAGATACAATGAGAGGTCTAGAAAGCCGACTCTAAATGATATCAACTAACGACCACTAAGGCATAAAGCGCCAGGGTCACCCTCAATGCAGGCCGACTGTGCGTGGAGAAAGAGTCCACCTGGTTAGCACACTCTAAGCTTAGCCCTAATTCCGTGGGGCCTGGGAAAAGGGCACAAGAGGGGGCCCACATACCAAATGGCTTGAAATTTAAAAATGATCGATCAAGCTAGTAACTCTTCTCCTGCCTTGACAAACACACCTTCATAACAACCTGCAGGACTCACGTGTGAATTTAAAACGCCTGGGCTCTCGGACTTTTGTTCCAAAATGCAGCAGGGCCAAGACTGCGGATCCCCACTGCCGACCCACCCTTCCCTTCCCACCGCAGCTGTCCGGCACTGGGAGGAGGGATCTCTCACTCATGTGTAAGGACACCTCAGCCTGCAGGGCCCTGCTTCATCCACAACCCTCTGAACAGCCGTCCTTGGCCGCTCTCAGGCCTAGGGACACTGTCACTGGTGCACGGCCCACCCTGGAGGAGAGGGGCCTGAGGAAACAGACTGTGGACCCTGGAAGTGGGCTCAGGGAATTAGGGGCAAGCAATTCCAGATACCCAGGACATGGTCTAGAAGGGGAGCCACCTAAGCTCCAGGTGGGCACACTCCCATAGCCCCAGGAACCCCTCACGCTTTCGAGGGTGAAGAGGCCCAGAGTGGGGCCCTTTAAAGTAAGGGGCCAGGCGGAGGGGCCCTCCTTGCCTCACTTTGTGTGAGGCCAAGCTATCTGTCCTGCCCTAGGACCCAGGCAAAAACTGACTGTACACCTAACCCCAGGCAACTGCTTCACCCTTCAAATTGTGCATCTCATCTCAAGGAGATGCTGGGATGGGTCAGCATATACACAAACCAGTCCTTAAGATTAAGGCACCAGAACTTCCATAAACTCCTATCTCAAGCTGAATCACACACTGAAAGGACCTCAACTCAAGGATCTTAAAATTACACTCCCACAAAACACGCAGCTTCACGTATTTCATCTTCATAAGGATATAAAAGGTTAACAGGAGCAGAACAGTGATGCCCGGCCTATGCTTTGTGCTGCCCTTTACTCCACCAGGGGCAAGTCTGCCTTCAGGAGGGTAGCATCTGCCTGCTCTCTAACCCTACCACCCAAAAGAGGAAAACATGGATTTAATGTTCAAACTGAAACTTGCCAGAACAATGTGCTGTTTTTCCATTGGAATGCTGTATTTATAAAGGAAGAGACTTAGGTTTTGTAACCATATTGGAATACTGTCTAAAAACTTACTAGCTATACTTGCAAAATGATTTTAGCATTCACACATTTTCATATTCTCTCATTTTTGCTGAGTAGATAGGGCTGCCTTGATTTTTAAAATACCTATTACATTCATCCCATGACCAGAAAGTATTTAATTGGTATGAACGTACTCAATTAGGAAGTAGTTTGGGAGGTTGTCCTTGTTTTCGGAGGCTTTAGCTAGAATACATAGTTAATTTTTTAAAGTGAGACTACACTTCAATTACCAATGGGAGGGAGCCTGTTTGCAGCATTTCCTCTGCTTCAGCAGTTGCAAAAGCTTCTGAACGAATGTCCATGGGTTTCCAGTCAGAGGGAATCCATCCTCTGGCCCTGTGAGAGGTGCCCTGTGAGAGCCAAATCACCGGTACCTTCTCCAGGTGAGAGTTCTTAATCCTCCTCCAACTATTCTTTACAGATTCTTTCTTTCTTCTTTTGTATCACACTGTGTCAACTACGCCTAATTATTCTCGAGATTTTTTCCTTTGGTTTGTATTGTACTGTAACGTATTTTTGGTTTTGACACTGAAGATGTGACCTCAGTAATCTGAGGTACCCCTTTGCTCCGAAGGAGTCTTTCCCAAACCTTCTATTGTAATGGGTGGATTCCTCACCTCCCCACTCAGGAATAAAGATTCATTTCAACAGCAAGAGTCACATAAGGACTCTTCTTTCCCCCAAATTCTGGCAACTGTGTACAAAAAGAAGGGTTTCTTTGCACTAGTAGGGAACATGAGACTTCGCTAAATCAAATCTTTATTTAGAAGATATGGAAGAAACACTTATTTGTGTGATAAGACATGCAAATTCCAGAAAACTAGGACCTAGTCACTTGTGTAACATAAACTTGTGGGATTTTCTAAAGTTCAAGATTTTAATTATAACTCACTTAACTCCAACAGAATGGACCGAATAGCTAATATTTACAGAATACATAGTATGTACCAGGCACCATTCAAGTACTTTATATGTATGGACTTATTTAATCCTCGCAGCTCTAACCTTACAATTGAGAAGTTAAAGCTCTTGTCCAGGATCACACAGCTGTAGGTGGGAGAGGATGACCCCGCTTCTCAGTTCTCGCCCCAGCTGCAGAGCCCGCTCCCTGCCCCACTGCGGAGACCCTCTGTGAGCAGCACGTCCACGCTCCCAGGCTTAGGGGACCCAAGAAGCCAGCAGTGCTAGAGACTTAGGCTGCATTATATAGCAACAGGTTTTGTAAGCTAGCCTGAGAAGCCACCTTTTACAACATCGGAATTTGAATGCATCTTTCCACAGGAAGATTTGGACTTCCAAACATATTGGTAATAAGAATAGGAGCTAACACCATTCCAAGAGCTTTACCTATATTAACTCTTTTAATCCTCAAAACAATACTGTGAGGTAGGTATTATTATTATCTCCATCTTACAGATGAAGAAACTGAGGCACAGACTACGTACCTAAGCACCAGTCAGTAAGTGGGAGAGCTGGGATTCCAACCCAGGCAGTCTGGCTTCAGAGTCTTGGCTACCAGAATTCTTAACCATGACACTATATGATGCTGCCTTCAGACTGCTTATGGCACTGTTCACTACAGGGATGTGGGCCAGCTGACAACAACATCATCAATTATAAACACAACTATATGCAGAAGAGATTTGTAAGGCTGCTACCGTTGGGAAGTCCTCTAGCACTTGTCGATCCTTCTCTTTGCTCTCCGTGAAGCGCCAGTCAGGTTCATAAAGGTACGAGTGAAAGTTGTGTAACAGTGGGACCTTTTTCTCTACACTGATGGTCATGTCATCTTCCAGAGTGTCCAGAGCTCGCAGAACCAGATAAAATATGCATACTGCATGGCTGTAAAAAAGGAAGAGCCATTAATATATTTGAACAAACATCCAAAAATATTTATTTTAAAGTAACATGTCATTTATGCCAGGCTATTTTCTAAACCCTCTTCACCCGCTACTCTACAGAACCATGAAAGGATTCCCAAAGCCCACTTAACGAAAATCTTAGTTTTCCTTTCTTAGATGGAAGCAACGAACTTCTATAGTTTATTTATAAAAAACCTACCAGCTGGATGTCACTACGCCTCCCAGAACAAGTTACATTTAACTAACGTAGAACAACTGTACAAAGACCAAGACACCAAATATTTAGACAGAACGAATACTTTGCAGATAAAAAAATAAAAGAAAAAAGACACAATAACCCTCAGGATAAATACTATCATACATAAAGGCAAGTGGTCTAAGTTCACGTATGTAATCTGCACAGAGGCAACTTCAGAAGAATTAACCCAATATACTAGAAATGCAAAAGTAGGTAAGTGAAGCCAAGAAAAATGCACGACCTGCTGCCAGGACTAAAAAAGTTAATAAACACCACCCCACCCCAAGCCCCGCCCTTCCCTGACAGAGCTGGGCCTGCAGGGACACTATTAGATGGCGAGGCGCCAGGAAGGGCATTCTAAAGTAAATACACGGGCGTTCCAACCCGACCATTTCCTTCACTCTGGTGGGACACCTTCTGGCTAAGCCACAAGCACGGAGGCTGCCATGCTAGGGGCCCCGTCAAAAAGTAGCTTCCAACGACTCACAGTCCCCCGGGAAAGCTTTCCTCCCCCAAGTCAAAACGAGCTGCCTCCGCCACTCACCGCATTTCCCCGTCCAGCGCCTGGATCACGGCCGCGAAACTGCGACTAGTCTGATTCAGATACTTGTAGCAAGTCCTCAAGCTGCTGCTGAGCGAGTCCTGCGGGCAGAGCACACAGGCGGAGCTGGCCGACGTGGAGGAGCAGCAGGGGGACCGGGGCCGGCGGCCGGGGGCCGGGGGGGTCCGCAGCCTGCCGCAGACGCCCTCTCCCCGCGGCCAGTCCTTGGAGGGCCAGGCGGCGGGCGGCAAGGGGCACCCGCGCGGGGTGGCGCCCGAGCCCGTGCCCCTGGGCGCCGCCGCGGGACTCAGCACCAAGGTCCGCTTGAAGAGGGACATGGCCTTGGTGCCGCAGGCGGCAGCGGCCATGGGAATCGCCGAGCCAACGCAGGGTTTTTCCTCCATAGACCCGAGCGGAGCTGGGAGGCGCCCACCGAGGGGCGGGGCGGCCTCTCCTTCCACCCCAATAGGCTTGGGGCGGGCCCACCGGGCCACCCGACACGTGGGGGCCGCCGCCCGCCCCGCCCCGCCCCGCCCCGTCCCGCCTCGCGGCTCCCAACTCCGCCGCCACCCCGTGCCTCCCTCTGGGTCGTCCTCTTCTCTCCAGAGCCCCCAGGCTGCTAACGGGACCCAGTCCTCTTTTGAGAAGCCTGCTCTTCCTCCCTATGACAGAATCTCTCCTTGACCAGACTGTAGCCTGGCTCCTCGGAATCCTCTACTTCTGTGTCTATCTTTGCATGGGCCAATTTTAGCAAGAACCCTCCTAAATTGGTTTGGCCAGAATCCCCCATCCCCATATCTGATCACCCTCACTATCTGACCCGGTTCCTCACCCCCTACCATCCCATCGCCCTGGCCTCCAGCGGGACCTCCCGTGAGGTCGTTTAACCAGAACCCCTCCCTACCCCAGATATTTCTTTCCTCTTAGTAATTTCCATCCACTGATACCTCCACTCTGTTCCTTGGCTATAAATTCCCACTTTTCCTCGTTGTCTTCGGAATTCAGCCCAGTTCTCTGCTGAAGTCTTTTTCTCCTATTGCAGTCGCTTGTCTGAATAACATGTTTTTACCGCTTTAACTACTGTCCAGCTCTCGTTTTGCTTTAACGCTAGGTAAACCTCTACTATCCTCTGGAAAGCTAGCTATTCTTTTAAGATTTCTTCTCATCTTCCCCCTCCAAATCAATGAGTTGTAACCAGCTACTGAACTCTACTCTTTCCTGAGGAAAACAAGAACTGTTTTTCCAGGGGGAAAAAAGCCATATTTTCAATGCAAGCATATCAGAAAGAATTGTTGACTGTTTTTATGTGGTTTGGTTCTGTTTTATAGAGACTTTATATTTTAGAACAGTTTTAGATTCACAGGAAATTGAGTGGAAAGTACAGAGAGTCCCCATATACTCCTCCCCGACTCTATTTTTAAGAGAGAAACGGGAAACATTTCAAATATCTAACAACAGGGGAGTGGTTAAAATATTTCCCATAGTCACTCTGGAATGTTAAAATCGAGACCTGGACCCTAGTGGGTGGGGTCCAGGTGAATTATGTTCTTTTTACTTGTGTGTATTTCCTATATTTGCTACCACGGATGTATATTACTTTGTCAAAAGAGTACAGTTTTAAAAAAAAAATCACATAATTGTGAGAGTTTGACTTTATTGCCATATTCAATAAAAAAATTATTAGTAAAAATTAATATCAGGCTGGCCCTGTGGCATAGTGATTAAGTTTGCATGCTCTGCTTCAGTGTCCTGGGTCATGGGTTCAGATCCCAGGTGTGGACCTACACACGGCTCATCAAGCCTTGCTGTGGCGGTGTTCCACATACAAAATAGAGGAAGACTGGTACAGATGTTAGCTCAGGGGCAATGATCCTCAAGCAAAAAAATAAAATAATATTTACTGAGCACCATATATTAGTAAAATCACTTAGTACAGTGTCTGGCATATAAAAATACTCAGTGAAGCTTTGATGAATAGAGGAATACATTCATAGTGTATTCAAAAATTATTCACCAACTCCTTCCTTCTCAAAATGTGGAGAGGCAAGACTTCACAGTAAAATAAAAGAAACAGGATAGTGGCCATTTGCTGAGCCCCGCGGCAGCTCCTCACACTCGCTGGTGTTACCAGGCCACAATGGTTCCTCTCACTGGGCTGCCACATGTTTTAATCCTCAGCTACAACTAGTAATGGTTCGGGGGCTGATGTCTAATCATGAGTTTCAATAAATGCAAAGGTGCAGCTGCACTGGTTTTGAAGAGCAACCATCTTAAAGAACGCTACCCTCCTCTCCAAGGTCAGTAAATCACGTCCCTCTCTCCTTCCTCCACCATTCTTTCTCCAGTCACCTATTTGTTTTCAGTACCCCACACTGTAACAATAATTTCCTCAAACTAGCAAGAAGATACAGGAAGGTATAACTATGAAATACACTATGGAAAACACTACTCACTATAAAAATTTCCACTGCTCGATTCCCATGAGCTAGGGGGAACAAAAAGCCAGCCCTCCTGCGCCTGTCCCTGGAGCCTGCCAATGTTTTCCACGGCTGTCTGAGAGTGAGCGCACTCCCCAGAACTCTCCAGCAAGAGAAAACAGGGAGAAAGGGCGTTAAGGCAAGAGCGTGCAGTGGCTGCAAGGACAAGACTGAATTCATCAGACTGGTGCTCCGGCCTCAAGCTGAGACAGTTCCACGGTGAACAGCCACCGAGCCTCCCCACAGCCTTCCACGGAGACGTGAAGTAACACAGGTTCCCTCAGAATTGGGGGGACCCCAAAAACTTGAGAACTGAATTTATGTAACAACCAAATTAATAGCTACCATTTACTGGGCAGCTACTACAGGCCAACCACAGCACAATCATTACCTTTAATCCCTAAAAAGCCCTTTGAGGAAGGTCTTAGAGACCTACAATCCACCTGAAAGCTTCATGAATTCAGAATTTTAGAAAACAGGCAATAAAATGCATATACAGCCCCAGTCATGGTAGAGTAGCACCCCATAATTGACTATTAACACTTCTTCCACAAAACATTGAATATTTATATAAGCGGGATCACTTGAATTCAGGTCAGGTTTGCTGGCCAAATTTTGACTTATGAAAAAACTCTTCGTTTTCAGACCATTTTGGAGTTGGGAAGTCGTGGTTAAGGGATTGTGATCCAGCATCTCTATTGTACAGATGAAGAAACTGTCGCTCGGAGGTTAAGTTACCAAAACTTACTCAGCTAACAGTCAGGATTTAGAAACAGACTTCAGATATTAGTCTAAATAACACGATTTAGACTTGCTAGGAGTCAGATGGGCCTGATCACAAAACACCTGCTTTTTCCATTGTGTGCCCTCTGAGTGATGTCACACAACTTGCAGGTGGCAGTAGGCCCCTAGATTTACTGATATGCTCCTAAAAATTCAGTATAAATCAATTCCACCGAATCCTGAGTTCTTACAGCCAAATCCTTCTGTGATAGAAATAATTAGCCCTCAATACCTAAGGTAAATTTTTTTCCAGCTTTACTTAACTTAAGATGACGTTAAGTGAAGGAAAATATTTCTCCCATGTTTCCTCTAATTAGAAGTACACTCAACTATTTTTCAAAAATGGCTTGGGTGGGGGGGTTAAAAAGGGCTCAGAAAAACTGCAACTAACACCACAAATAATATTGTACTGTATTGTTCATCAATCTCAGAGCTAGAAGAGGGACTAGCCCAAGTCTCACTTTTAAAAACATTCAAAAGATTATACCGTGAAAAGTCTTTCTCCTACCCCCTTACCAAGCCCACCTAGTCTCCTCTCCAGGGGTAACCAACGCTACTATTTTCTCCAATAGTCTCATTTTATACAGAGAAAAATGAGACTCAGAGAAGCCAAGTCTCTGAACCCAAATCACAACCCGATAAATTGTGTGCCCTGACTTCAGACACGCAGATCCTTTGCCCTGCTATTATTTTTCTTTGTAGTACTTATTTCCACCTGAAATGCTGTATATTTGCTTTTTAAAAATTCTCTCTCTCTTCCTCTAGAATGTAAGCGTTATAAAAGCAAGATGTTCACCTATCTTGTTCACTGTTGTATCTCCAGCACCTGGAACAATAACTGGCATGCAATTGTTGGTCACATATTTGTTAAACGAAGGAAGGGGAAGGAAGGAAGAGAGGAAGAAAGGAAGGAAGGAGGGAAGAAAGGAAGGGAGGGAGGGAGGTTGGTTGGTTAATTGGTTGGAAGGAAGCTAATACATGCAGAATTGGGAAGGGAAGAAAGAAACTAGGAATTGTAGAGTGCCTGTGATGTGCTGGGAGCACATGCGACAGCCTGGGATCTGGTCAGCTGTCTGGGGCTAAAGCCTCTGCTCCTTATCCCAGGTGGCCCCCAAACTGGAAGCATGGAGGTCTTCAGACAAGCCTGGGTTGGCATCCTGGAACCACCACTTGGCAGTTGTGTGACCCTTCAAAAGTGATGTAGTTACTTTATGCCACTATTTCCTAATCTGTAAAACAGCAGCAATAACAGTACTTATCTCTTCAGCGTTGTTGTCAACACTGACTAAGGGTGGTAAGTTACAAAATGGCCACAAAAGTTTGTGGCTTTTTCCATCGGAGATGGGGTCTTTTTCCACCTCTTGAATCTGGGTTCCTCTTATGAGTTTTTGGCTAACAAGACAGTAGCAAATGTGACTCAAGCAGAGGCTTGGAAAGTGCACGCACATGGGGTGTGCATTCTTCCACTTGCCACGTGAAGAGTCTGGGGGCTTGCCTGCTGGATGATGAGATCCATATGGGCCAGTCTGCCCTTGACACTCCAGCCTACAGCCTGCTAACCATCAGACTGTCAAGCCACAAGCTGACTGGCTGGCTGAGCAAGACCAGTAGAAATTGACCACGCTCGTCCAGACCAGAACTCCCCAGCTTTCCCAGAGAATTGTGAACTAAGTAACAGTTGTTATCTTAAGTCACCAAGTTTGATTTTTTTTAATTGTGGTAAAATATACATAAAATTTACCACGTTAACAATTTTTTTTTTGAGGAAGATTAGCCCTGAGCTAACATCTGCTGCCAATCCTCCTCTTTTTGCTGAGGAAGACTGGCCCTGAGCTAACATCCGTGCCCATCTTCCTCTATTTTATATGTGGGACGCCTGCTACAGCATGGTTTACCAAGCGGTGCCATGTATGCACTCGGGATCCGAACCGGCGAACCCCGGGCCGCCAAAGCAGAATGTGCGAACTTAACTGCTGTGCCACCAGGCCGGCCCCCCATGTTAACCATTTTTAAGTGTGCAGTTCAGTAGTGTTAAGTACACTCACAATGTTGTGCAACCAATCTCCAGAACTATGTCACTCAGTTTTGGAGTGGTTTGGTACTCAATGAAAGCTACCTGAGATAAGAGACTTAAAGAGCTTAGCACAGTGCCCGGCAAACATAACAACTTAATAAATGCTATTATTATTATTATTAGATTATGATTAATAGTATCACTATTAATTAGACTACTCTAACTCATAATACAATCTCCTCCTAATCTCACTCACCTGCCAAATTAGTGGTCTAAAACCATACTAGCTGGTTTCATCACGTCCTAGTTCGCCCTTTAACCGCTACCTGCTGTCCTGGCTGCAGCTCTGCTTCTGGACTCACACACTCACTTACTGAACTTTGCACTTGTAGCTCACATGCTTCAGCCCCAGCCAGGCTGGTGTCCTTATCTTTCCACACACTGTGTGTACCTATATGTCTTGGCTCATGCTGGCTTTTTCCACTGAGGATCCTCCCCACTAATCTAAACCTAACCTCTTCAAGGCTGACACCTTACAACGCACTTTTCCTGTGTTTTCTCAACGCACTTTTCCTGTGTTTTCTGAAAACTTTCCACTCCAAAACATTGTTACTTCACTAAAATTTCCGGAAAACAAAATGTACTTCAGAGTACTTGGCACTTCCCAGGTGATCTTACTTTTGTACACCTGTTCTCCATGGGCCTGTGAACGTGTTTACGGCAGGCCTTTTCCACTCTGTGTTCATCACACACAAGTGTGACCAACTTTTAGCCCAATCTGGACAATCCTGTGCTTAACGTGTCTCTGTGGTCCACCTCAATGATGAGCAGATGGTGGGGTCAAGAGTGAGTTCTGGAGTCGGACTGCTAAGGTCAAAGACAGGCTCCGCCACTGAATAGTTGTTGGACCTCTGGCAATTAATGAATCCCTCTGGGCCTCTGTTTCTTCACGTATAAAACAGGAAAAATAATAGTAGCTTCCTCATGGGGTTACTGGAAGGTTTAAATAATAGATGTAAGGAAGTGTTGAAAATAGTGCTGGGCACATAGTAAACCTCAATGAATGTTAGCCATTATGGTGACACCCTTTATGTAAAAGGGAAGGATCCAGGTGTAAAAAGTCTTTCGGCAGGGCATCCAGGTGGAGGAATAGGTCCTGAACAAGTGCCACTGGGGATCTGGACTGAGCACAATTTAAGCCCACGGCATGAGGAGACTGCCTAAAAAAGTCAATGAACACTGATGGGGGGGCGGGGGTGAGATGGGGAAAAGGATTTTAGTTGTATCTGGACATTTCTTAAGAAAAAAAAAAATGAAGCAAATATAGCAAAACTTTAAATTTAATCTTAGAAATAGACACAAAATGATTTGTTACAGTATTTTCAGTATTTTTCTATTTTCTTGAAATACTTTATAATTAAAGAAATACAGCATCCATAAGAAAGGAATTTAAAGTTCTGAAATGACCAGACCCCACCTGAAGTACTGTTCAATTTTGGACACGAGACTTTAAAGGGAGAGAGCCCAGGTTGGTAAATAATCTGGAAAGAGTGAAATATAACGAATAACTAAAGGAAAAGCACAGAACGTTTGGCTCAGATATAAGTATTCTTAGAAAGAATATGAGAGTTCTCGCAAAATACTTCAAGTGCTGTGTTACAAAACAAGGATTATATTCTAGCTCCAGAGGGAGAAGAAAGAGTGTAAGTTCAGCTCATTACATGGTAACACTTCCTAAAAACCAGAACTACCTGGAAATGGAGGGGGCAGTCTCCAGAGGTATTGAATTACCTGTCACAGGAGGTGTTCAGGAGACTGAACAAAAAGCATTGTAAAGCAGTGACTATATATCTGTTTTAGGCCCCAGATCCCTTGACAAATCTGATAACAGTGGAAACCATTCTCCTCCCCCCAAAACACACAAATGTATAATAATCTAAATATTTGCAAGAATTTCAGGAAAGCTCTAGGTGAGAACTCTCAGTAAGAATCTCTAATTAAACAAATATCTACTGAGCGAGGAACAGGAGCAATGTAAAGCTGTTTTTCCTTCAGGCATCCCTGAGATTAATCCCTTATCTCAGCCAGAAATGATTTTTCCCTTCTGTGAATTTCCTTATGGCATTTATTATATTCTGCCCTATTTACTTAAGTTTATCTTGTTTAAAAAGCCAGAGGTTTTTTTGAGAGCAGTGCACCCAACTGTTGTTCATTAATTCACTAAAGGTACATCCAATAAGATTCCTATTTTCAAATAACTTAAAATCCAGAATCAAATATAGAACCTTAAATCTGAAAGGGACTCTGGAAATGTAAAACCAATTCACAAATAACCACAATACAAGGCTATGGGACTGACATAAGCTTGAGACAATGGTTCATAGGAAACATGAAAAGGCATCTCCTTATAGTGCCTTCCTAAATTTTCTACAAACAGTCTTATAACGTTTTATTGACCTGACAAGATGGTGAGCTCTCTGAGTGTCTTATTTGTTTATACTGCCATGCTGCCATGCTGCAGCCAGTATAATGCCGAGCACCAAATAAAGGTCTGTGGAACGGTCAAGAGAGGTGGCTCTCATTTAAGCTAGACACTGAAGGATGAGAAGGATTCCGAATTATGAGACAAAGGGAAATTTTTTTTCTGATGGAAAATTAAAGTGTTTTAATAAAGGATACCAAATTAAGAGTACATTTAAACAAAGAACAGTTTTGATTGTGATATTTCCCTTGGGGAAAAAAATTTTAAACTTTTGATATAATCCACTAATTGGGCTCAATGTGTCTATTCATTCAA
The DNA here is from genome assembly GCF_037783145.1 of Equus przewalskii. Lineage (NCBI taxonomy): Eukaryota > Metazoa > Chordata > Mammalia > Perissodactyla > Equidae > Equus > Equus przewalskii. Next base: position 60,260,206 of record NC_091832.1, on the reverse strand, counting down.
TAATAACTTAAAAGTAATTTTCTTGTTGTTATACCTTTGTAAGCATTCATTTAGCAAAGGGTACAGGAATGAGGCAGATAAAATATAAACAAAACTAGGTCTGGCCTTCAAGCAGCCAACAATATAGTTGATGGACAGACATAGAGATAACTAGTAAGAACCTGGAAGAGTAGATATGTGTTATAAAAACTGAAGGAGCAGCGAGGAAGGAGACTGATCAGACTGCAGGAAAGTGCAAGAAGCATATGGAGGAGGTGGTGTAACCGAAAACTGGAAGGATAAGTAAGGCTTCATTCCAGAAAAGGTATTCAAGTGACAATATCTGCATAGTTCATTATACTTACAAAATTCTCTCAAGTCCTCGCCCACTTAATCTACCCATATAACCTCATTTTGTAACCCATGTATTAGGAGCAGATAAACGTCAATGTTCACGGACATAACGAAATGTGAAGCAAAACTATCTGAAAACCAATGCCTTGAAGGAGCAGAAACATTTTAAGCAGCAAGACAACTTGGGGCAGGGTGGGGAGCGAGGAAGAGAGGCCTGCCGAGGGGATCTAGTCCAGCAGGGCCCGCCGTTGGGTTAAGGAGAGCGGAACCAGGCAGGGCGGAAGGGGCCACCTGATGGGGCGGAAATCTACGCCCCGAGGGAAGGAGGGAGCTTGAGGCTGGCCGCATCCCTCGCCCTCGATTGTGGGGCCAGTCGGCCAGACCCGCAGGCCGGCTGCCCGCAGCCTCCCCACCCCGGCTGGGATGCAAGGATGCTCGGCCCACCTGGTCCATTTTGGGTATCACCTTCCGCCGGCCCCCCATCTGGAAGCGCAGCAGGTTGTAGAACTCCTCGGGGTGCCCCAAGCACTTCACGAACTCCATCCTGGCGGCGGCAGCGGGCTGTCGGACCTCCGGCTCACCTCGCAGACACCTATAGCCGGCACCCGCCAACCCACGGCAGGATTAGGCGAAGTAGGCACGGTGGGCGGGGCGGGGCGGGAGCAGAGGCGGGCCCAGCGCGGCGGCGCCACGCCCACTTCCCGCCTACCCAAACGGCCCTCCGGCTCCTGCGCCGCTTCCCCGAGGCGCGTGGGGTGGACTGAGGGGCGCTGATTGGCCAGAGCTGCTCGCACCAGGAGCACGCCGACCAATCGGTGGCGGGATGAGGCTGGCGTGACGACCACACCCTAGAAGCTAATTGGAAGGTGAGAAAGAGGCAGGCGAGTGGGATTGGTGCTCCTAATGGGGGCGGGCTTTTGTTTTCTTCCGCTTGCCCTGCGCCAGTCCAGAGGTGCAAACCCAGCCCTCCCGGAGCCGGTACTGTGAGAGCTAAGCAGGCGAGAGTCTGCTAGGATTTTGTCGATAAGCCGTCCGCGTGTTTAGCTTTGTCTGTCCTGCCAGCTGGGTTAGCTCTTCGGTGACGCGCTCCGCTTGGAACCGCGTCCCGCGTGAAGCCGCCGAATATTTAAAAGGCTGGTGGGCCCACCACTACGCTGGGTCTTTAGAGCTAACACAGGAAACAAAGCTTGGCAGTCATCCGCCACACCCACCGCACAGTACCTTTTACCTGCCTCCCACATGCAGCCCCGCGGAACACCTGGGACCGGCCCCAGCAGTTCACTTCGCCCTGGGCAGTGTCAGTCACTCCTGAAGTTTCAACTGCCCTCTTTAACGTGTTTATTTTAGATCCCGCTTAGTCCCAAGAAATGATTTGAAGCGTTTCTACGACCTTTACAAGGGTGATGTGGAAATTTATATCTCCATCCTAGATCTCTCACAAGCTCTACAAACTACTTGGTACCGAGGGCCCCCACCGCTCAGCCAGAGATCCTTCTAAAATTTAAGTCAGATCAGATCCCCGCCTAAATTCCTGCAATGTCCCTCGATTTCACTCAGTAAAAGACAAAGCTCCTACAAAGGTCTACAAAGCTCTGCTTCATTAGCCCTCCACCCCATTACGTCTGACCTCCCCTCTTCCAGGCTCTTTCTCTCTGGCCTTAGGGCCTTTTGTCTAGCTGTTCACTAACTTCTTCCTGCAATATTTTCCCCCTAGATATCCAGTTGGCTAACTCCTTCGCCTCCTTCAAAACTGTGCTGAAGTCTCATCTTCTCATTTAGGCCCACCCTGGTCACCCTATTTTATACTGCAGCCTGCCCCACCACCACCACTACTGATCCCCATGTTGCTTTAATTTTTCCCATAGTATTTATCACAGTCTTATATAATACATAATTCACTTATGATGTTTAGCTTTGTTTCCCCTTGCTGGAATGTAAGCTCAAAGATGACAGGTCTTTGTTTTGTTCACTAACACTCCCCCAAGCATCTACAGTAGTGCCTGGCACATGCTAGGCACACAATGAATATTTACTGAATCGAGCACTATCTAGAACACCCCGTTGTTGATGTCCCCCTAACGGTGCAAACTTAACATGTCCATAACTGAAATCTCTCTCCCATTGAACCTGTTTGTCCTATGAATGGCATTAACAGTCTCCCAATTGCCTAACTATAAAATCCAGAAGTGATCCCTAACTCCTCCTCTCTCTCCCTATACCCACCACTTCAAAATCATTCATCAAATCCTATAGAGTCCAATAATTATTCCCCAATCCTATGGAGTCCAAGAAACAAACGTCTCTCATATAATCTCTCCTCTCTCCTCCATCTTGGTTTAAGTCTCATCTTCTCTCTCAAACTACTTTGAGGCCAACTTCCCATCTCTCTCCATCAGTCTCCATGGGGCAGCTAATTTATCTGAAACACACATTTGATTATGTTGGTATCTTGCCTACAATCCTTCAATTTTAAATTCCTCAAAGGAAATGCCTTTCAAGATAAAATCAAGGATTCTGGCAGAGCATAAAAACTCCCTCATCATTTGGCACCTATATTCCCTTTTTTGGATTTTAGCCTCCTATCCAGTCACTCCCCTACTTTCAAATCCTGATCCAGCTCTGACAGCACTTCCAGGTCCCAAACAGGCCACCGAACTTCACGCCTCAGGTTGCGCCTGAATAATTCACCAGCCTGGAATGCCATGCCTTGCTCTTCACCTTGCTATCCACCAGGCCTTCTCTACAGCTCAGGCGGAATCCCCTTCTACAGGAATCCTTTTCTGAAGCTCCCTGGCCTCTCCTTTATCTGTTCTTTGGATTCAACAAACATCCAGTACACAACAGTGTGGCAGACTCTGAAACTAACAAAGACAAATGAGATGAGGTTTTCCACCCCAAAGAGCTTCCAGTCCAGAACCAGAGACAGACATGTTTGACATGATGGTGCTATTTATTAGAAACACAGTTGGAGCCTAATCCAGCTCTTCTACTCTGACCTAGATGCCCAACCGAAGGCTGCATGTACAAATGGACAATGGTCAGACCGTAAAGAATAACAGAACTATGACCCACAACCTATGCAACAATTGGCTTAAAATGGTCAGAACTTGATAAATAACTTTTCTATTTTTTGCCCCCACTTTCAACTCAGAACCAACCACAGAAAGCCAAATATGCTCCCCAAACCAATTACATAAGACACCTGGCTTCTAGTTAGCCTGGTGCCAGCTTCCCTGTCCAGCCTCCTCCAACCACAGCACACTTGACCACTTTCCTTTCTCTTACTATAAAGCTTTCCCACTCCCCTGTGTACTTCTGAGTCTCTGCCAAATGCAAATGATGGTGGCTCATGCCCTTGCTATAGCAAGCTCTGAATAAAGAGCCTCATTTGTTCGTTCTTATTTTGTGGTCTTTATTTCCACAATCCTCAGTCCTTCAATCAAGTTCAGTGGTTCCTCTCATTCTGAACTATGTCGTAACTATCTCTTGTCTGACTCTCCACCTCACCATGAACCCCTTAAGGTCAAGAGACCATGGCTAAACATAACACCTGACCCGGTGCCTGCCACATAACAAGTCTCCACTACTTTTTGTTGAGTAACAATGCTTGAAATCGGGACTATACTGGAACTTTTAGAAGACAGATGGCAGTCACTTATCCTCTCCACCCTCACATGGCACTTTTTCCATAACCTACTGAAACACTTTTGACACTTTTGTAACAAGCCAGCCTCATCCTATTAGTGTAGGGGTTTTCTTCTCTTGTTTATCCTTGTACTCCCAAACCTAGCACTCAGGAGGCATTTCAGAAATATTTATTTAATTACTAGGGCCGCTGAAACCTAACAATAAACTCCAAGTTTTTCACAGCATTAGTTATCACGAAACTCCAGGTCATGAGATAAATACATCTTTCCTGTAGAATCTGTTGAGTACAAATATCTCACTTCTCCTTACTTCTAAGTGAAACCTGGAGTCACCCTCTATGTACCCCATTCTCATCTGCAGTCTCAAGCAAAAGCCTCTCCTTACATCCAACAGGCACATGGACAACAGGAGTCATTCTCTCTGTTCAACTTCCCACTTCTGCTGTTTCTGTACCACCTCTACCTCTTCTCTAACTCTCCTTCACTCCAATTAGGCTATCTATCCCTTCCCTTCCTCCTTTCAGATCTTGAAACTTTCTGCTGAAGAGCCTGGGAGAGGGGCGTGGTTTCTGTTAGCTGTCCACATTTCCGCTGCCCCATTTCTCCCATGCAGAACCAAGTCCATGTAGTTCTGACAGCGCCCACAACGACCTTACAACTCAGCTGCTAGGTGCTATTATTTCCCCATTCTGCAGACTGTAGGTAAGTCACTGAAGTCAGAGGAATTATACGCAAGTCTCCTCCTAAGAGGACAGAGTAGGCATGTGGATTTTTCTTCCACATTTTGCTCTATAAACTTTCGTATTGCTTGAATCTTTTGATGTCTGTAATTTTAAAAATAACTTTAAAATAACAAAATAAGGAGTCTCCTTTGGATTCTTGGCCTTCCACTAGTCTTACCCTGACAACCTTCAACTGTGGGCTAATCTAGCATCCATTTCCTTTTTTTTTTTTTTGATCCTAAACTACTAGACACTGCTGGACAAAGTCGGGAAATGAAGCAACTACCCTAGATCTTCAGTGTGGCTCTAAATTCCCATAATTGTTACAAACCTGCCCATTCTTCCTTTGCACCTCAAAAAACCTCACCTTTGGCAAATTTTCTCTGGATCTGTTTTTTTCTTCCCATCCTAGCCCAGTCATCGTTAAGTGCTGGCACTTGTGTGCTCTCTCCCTCCTGGTTTTTTCCCTCAACTAATCACACAGAAATCCACACATATATCCATCTGTTAATAAATAATGCTCCTCCCTGACTTTCTCTTCCTCATTTCCTTCAAGGCCAACCTTCCTGAAGAGCAGGCTACTCTCATCATTGCCACTTCCTCGGCTCTCAAACAGTTCTCAGCCCCTTTAGGTTGGCCACCACTCTGCACAAATCTCTCTCTTGAAGGTCGTTACGACCTCAAACGTGATCAACTGCCAAATTGAAAGGCCTCTTCTCAATCATTCTCCTTCAACTCAGCATGATTCAACATTATGGACCATAAGCATCTACTCAAAGTTGTTTTTCCTCTGTTAGGTTTGATCTCTCATTGACTGGCTTCTCTTTCTTCTCTTGCCCCTTAAACGCAAGACTCTCTCTTAAGGTTTCACTGGGATTCTCATCTTCCTTCATGCTACATGATCACCCTTGTGAACCTTCTTTAACTGACCATCATGCTGAGAAAATTTCTCCAATCTGTGCCTCCAAGCCCAGCCTGCACTTGTGGGGAGCCAGCCCTACTTCCTAGTTAGGTTGTCCACACAGCTTAGATGGGGTGCAGGTCCCTCAAGCTCAGCATGCCTCAACTCGGATCCTCCTCCCCCACAGAACCTGCTCCTCTCCTTCATGATTTTCTGTATCATTTGGGAGGTGGCCTCCTCTGGCTCTCAGGTGCCAGGCTCGAGCCATCTTCAGCTCTTCCCCCTCTCCTCCCCTCCACATCTAGTCAGCTGACGGCCCTCACATCCCTCCCCTTTCCCACTTCCACTGCTGTTTCTAGTCCCATCACTTCTTTTCTTGACAACTGCAACAGCATTTTTCTCTCTTCTACAAATCACAATGGGTGTAGACCCACAGACCCACATGCAGGCCGCGGTGGTCAGCCCAGCCCAGCCCCCCATGTCTGTAGAGCCTCACCATCCCATCACTTCTTGTACTCTGGACCCACTGTATGACAGATGTTGACTTACAGGAAATGGTCTTTCTGGGTACCATCTTTGCCTCTAGCTTATGCCTGGCACTTCATGCTTATATTATCTCATATGGGTTAGAAAGATATATTTGAATGAAGAAAAAAAATATATATATATATACACACACACACACACACACATATCTTTATATAACACATACTTTATATACATAATGCGCAAGTCTGCAGACTCATCTAGATACAAACTTCAATCTATTACTCAAATAGTATTTTCAGAGCATCTGGTCTGGTAGTGGGATTTTACAGACTAATATAAGTTAAAAAAAAAAAAAAAAAAAGGAAGGAGAGATGACCTGTGAGAAGTTGAAGATTTTCTCTAAAACCCTTTTGTAGTCTGTTACGGATCATTGTGTGTCCCCGGAGCCCCCAACCCCACCCTGCCAAATTCCTGTGTTGAAGCCCTAACCACACTGTGACTGTATTTGGAGATGGAGCCATTAAAGAGGCAATTAAGGTTAAATGAAGTCTTAAGGATGGGGCTCTAATTCAATAGGACTGGGGTTCTTTTAAGAAGAAACACCAGGAGTACCTGCACACAGAGAAGGGACCATGTGAGGACACAGCAAGAAGACAGTTGTAACTCAAAGGAACTTTAGAAGAAACCAATCCTGCTGGCACCGTGATCTCAGGCTTCCAGCCTCCAGAACTATGAGAGAGTAAACTTCTCTTGTTTAAGCCACCCAGTCTGGGATATTTTGTTACGGGAGCTCTAGCTGACTAACACATAAGCCAAAAGAACTGGCACTTTTTTAAAGAGAGATAGCTAAGGTGCAAGTGTGTAAGATATGTAAAATGTGACACAAAGGAGACATGAGGAAAGCAAGAAGGATTTAGATTAGCTATAAGAATGCCGTGACTAACAGATTGCTGATGCTGGCTGCAGGCGATGGTCTGAAGAGAAAACAGACAGTGGAGACGTACATTTGAATGCAGGTTCAAACGATGCTTTGAGAAGTTTTGGAGATCCTAATGGAAAATAATACCAATTTGTACACCATATTCCAAAGAATAGTAAAGGCAAAAAGGGTTTCATGGTAAAATAAGGTTTGGAAATACTGGGTGGCGCTAACTAAAACAGTCTGCTTTACTGTGGAACTTCCTGGAGCCTTTATGAGCTCCATGAAGCTCCAAGAGTGGGAGATGGCATGCAGTGTTTCTCAAACTTATTTGATCACAGAACCCTTCATCTGTAAGACACCACGGGTGATGCTTCCTCCTTGGATCACATTCCAGAGCTGATGGATCAAAGACAACTTGGCGACTTTGAGGGACATACCCCCAGTGACTTCGGCGAGGACTTGGCCACATCCCGTGGTGCAGCTCCCGAGGCCCCACATGGAGTGGCTACAATGGAGTGGGTGATCAGTGCACGCCCTTGGTCTGTTAACCGTGTGATCTTAAGCAAATTCCTCAGCCTCTCCAGACTTCAGTTTCCTTATCTGTACAAGGACATAAGACTGAGTACCTATCTTCATGGGGTTTTTGCAGATTATATGGCAAGAACTAAGCTAAGTGCTTTACATGCTAAGCACTCAGTATTTATTAACTATTACACAGGTTAGAGGTATGCTAGCAAGTGGCTTTTCCCACTGTTGACAACACTCAATGACTTAAGACAGATGAGAGTAAAGGAAAACCAGAAATATCAGCGACTGTTTTCAGTTTCACTCACACAAATCACTATCTTCTCCATGCCAGAGGCTGGGTCCACAGAACTGAAATCCATGTTTGCTTCACCAGATGTCCTGCCAGCGCAGGGCACCAGGGGCAGAAGAGCAGGTGTGTGTTCACCCAACTCCCAGCCCTGCTCCTTTCAAGGGGACCCATTAGGCCAACTCAACAAGTCCAACATGGCTGGCTGGCCACCTTCACAAAGATGCTCAGTTACTTGGTGTAAAAGTCTTTGCTGCCAAATAAAGACAGTAACAGAAAATAACAGAGGGCTTTATTTTTATGTCACTGTCCTGGTTTCTTCCAGCTGTTGCTAATAGCCTGACAGTGTGTCTCTACAACTCTTGCTTGATTCCAACATTGTTTAAATTATCAGTCACAAATATACCTCCTTGAAGAGAAAACAAGTAGCTTTTTTCTAAAGCCCACTGGGCACACCAGGAAAGTGGCCAGCTCTCCGGTCGCCCTCTTCCCTCCATCCCTTCTCCTGGCGTCTCCATCCCACGGGAAGAGACCAGGCAGCAGGCTGAATCCAAGCACTGCTCTCATGCTACTGCATCCTTACCCCTGGATCCCTCTAGGGCAATGAAGAAATGTTTCTTAAATGGAGGGCCTTAAACAACCGATGTTTCCAAAACAAAACCAAACACCTGCACAGCAATGTTGGGGCACAGCTGTTTTCCACCGGCTTTCAGTTTCATTGCCCCACTGTCCTGGGAGGTTTTTCATGATGATTTTTCTCATCTTTCACAATGGTAGAATTAGACAGGAAAAATCAACCAAACTAAAAAAGAAAAACATCTAGTCCTGCGGAAACTGTCTTAGACATAACTCCAGATAACAGTACTGACAATGCCCTGCCCCACCGTGCCCTCTAATTCCTGTACCCGGTCCCAAGCCCTGCCCACGCCCCTTTCTGGACACTCAGACATCACGGTCCCCAAAAGATGAGGTTCTGTGAAGAAGGTGCCCGAGCGTCTTAAGGGAGCTGGACTTGCTCCGGCTGGCTGGGTGGCAATCTGGGCTGGCACTGTGGGCACCACCAGGTGAGCCTCCGGAAGCCACCTGGAGGCCCAAAGGCCTCCTTCATGACCTGGTGCCCAGCAGGGCACTGCTCCTTCTGGTAGATCTGCGTGTGCTGCTGTTTGCCCTGGAACTTGCCCTGAAGCCAGTCTGCACTGAACTCCACCACATGATCCAGGAGGACCTCAAGTCGTGGAGGACTGAGGAGCGAACCGAGAGAAAGGGGATGGATCCCAGCTCTGTACAAGGCTTCATTCTTAATGATGTTCCCTGGAAGAAAGCAGGGAGAGGACAAGGGAAGAAAAAAAAGACACGTCCACAAGTTAATATAGTAAAGCGAAGCTGGTATGATGGCCACACGGGAGTGCCTCAGAAGACCTGGAACCAGCTCTGCCGTGTACCAGGGGCTCCTGCACAAGTCACATATTCTCTGAGTCAACTTCCCTGTCTGCAAAGTGGGTTTGCTAACACTTACTTTGAAGGTTGTTGTGAAGATGAAATGGAATGAAATAAAACTCATGCGTGGCCCATGTTACAGCAAAGAGATTCTCAAAATGGGCTCTGAAACCTGACTGCCTGGATTTGAATCTGAGCTCAACCAGATCCTAGCTATGTGACCCTGGTAAGTTCCTTAGCTTCTTTAAATGTCAGTCTCCTTATGTGTAAAATGGAGATAGGTTACCTGGTTTTTGTGAGCAGTAAATGAGGATTTTCACACATACACATGCACACACACACAAATGCTGAGCACAGTGGCTGGTACATAAAAAGCACTCAATAAATATTAGCTGCTATTGTTTGAAATGTCGAGCAGAACGCCTGAAATACAGAAAGTGTTTGAAAGGTATTATTTTATTATTTTTCTACCCTTGCCTCATTCTCTGTGAAGCTAGCCTTGATCCCTCCTTCCAGGATCAACCACTCTCTTCAAAATGTTCCAACACTTTCTTGAACCTCTACCAGGCATTTATCACAATCTATCTCAAGTCACAGTGACCTGAGTCCATGCTTGCTGGGCCACCAGGCAACAGTCTCCCCAAGGAGAGAAGGTGAGCTTGGTAGAGGGCAGCCATTCAGCACGCGTGAAGTGAACAATGAATGAAATTACTGCTCTTTCCAAGAGCTTCATCATCACGCTCCTGGTTGCACATAAAACTTCTTTCTAAAATTCACTGGCGACCACCTGGATTCATGTCGGCTGTACCGTTTACTAACAATCTGTCCTTTGCTTTAGTTTCTTCATCTGAATAAAAGGAAAAGGAATAAATAACTATCTTACGCAATAGCAGTAAGGATGAAATCATGTGCCTGGCATGTTAGACTCATGGAGAAAATGTTGGCTGTTATACTACTGTTAGTAATAACAACAAGTTAGTAGAGCATTAGCTCTTGCTATATATACCCCAAAGGCACTTCTGGAAGCCTCTTTGCCCCTGAGGGTGCAGGGACTCCCACAGTCCTAACATGATGCAAGGCCACTATCTGGTGAGCCACCGAGGCTCCTCCCCATCATGAGGTGAGCTGTGCCTGCAGCAGACAAAATCAGGCCTTGGATATAAGGTGACTCTGCCATCACCAGCTCACCCACCTGCCTCGGCACATATCACAGGTGCACTTGTTCCCTCAGTGTGGCAATAAGAACGGTAGGTTCTTGTAGTCCAGCTAATTAGCTGTTCTAGTTTTCAAATGGCTCAGCTCTTCTCCCCACCTCAAAATGTTCACAGCTTCACTGCTCAGGACACTTGAACAGAGAGAGGGAAGCTACTTCTTCATTCATGTCTTATAAGATCCCGATGTAGACCTGAGACATCTGTGCTTTGTCCAGCAGGCAGCTCCATCTGCCCAGGAGCGGCCCCCGTTAGCGAATGTCCCTTAGCAAGTGGCACAGCTTTCAGTTCCTGGCAGACATGGGTCCAGCACTTCCTGTGTACCAGGCACTGGGCCAGGCAGTGGAGGATCCAAGGAGAGAGGAGACACGACCCTGCCCTTTGGGAGGTCATGCTCACTGTGGCTGTCAGGCAGACTACAACCGATAAGACAAGTAGGGTGTGAATTCTGAAGGTAGGAGAGAAGCTAGAAATTACCTAATCTAACGTCCTCAGTTTAAAAACATGGGAAATGAAGCTAAAGAGACTAAGTGATCACCTCGAGACCAGCAGTGAGGGCACCACAGGGGTGGTTCTGTTTTGAGCCTTCCAGTCAAACGACCTGTCTATTAAATCACTCTGTGGGGCTCAACCCTTTCCCATCAGTCATACCTAAGCCTGAGAAGTATCTTTGGTCCAACAATGTATAGCAGACAGGCTGCTCCTGGCCCAGAGCTTCCAGGGCTTGTCCTCGATGGAACTTTTCAGACAAGATGTCAGAGGTGGGTCTGACCACTGGGGAAGAGCTCCAAGACATCTGACAATTATAAAATGCCAGGAAGCCACCACCACCAAAGTGCAGGACCAACCTGGGGAGAAAGAAAAGACTTTAAGTGCATACAACGGCAACTGTATCTAAGTAGAAAATGTACAGGTCACACGCACCTACAGCTCCCACTCCACAGTCAGGATTAACCTACAGAAGCTAAGGTCCCAAAGGAGAAAAGGGATGGCTCTGCCAGGATCATAAAAATCTCAGGGCTAAATGGAGTAATTAAAAGAAAACATACATATCTCTCCATTTGTCTGATCATAGCAGAACATGTTCACTGAAGACAATTTGGGACATATAGAAAAGTCTGAAGTTCAGGAGGTGTGGCTACCTGCATAAAAAGCAGGGCTTGTTAGGAAGGAGGGTAGAGAAATGGATGCTGAAGAGGAACCACTCCCAGGCAAGATTTACCAAGCAAGTGTGGGTACTCCCATGGGCTTCCTAAATCCCAAGGACAGAGGAGAAACCTTTGAACTTTGATAAAGAAACAACAGGTAACTTTGTAGGGGAACATAATCAGGCTGGAATTGGACTCCACATCTGAAGGAGAATGATTCATCTATCTGACCTAGGTGGTACTCTTATGTGAAAGTAAAAGGACAAATTTAGAGGAAGAGGGACTTGGAAAGACTATCTGCACAAAGTATCTGAGGTAATTAACTACTCAAGAATAAATACACACCCTGGGAAATTAAATCAGCCAGGATCTCAAGACAGGGGGAGATGAAGAGGACAGGACACAATGAGCAGCACTAGATTTTCTAACGTTTATTGTGAAATCCTAAAAGAATTATGATTATGATGTACAACTGAGAACTGTAATACAATGTCAGGAAAGAGTTCTTGAAACAAAAGATACCTATTAACATGTTTTTAATATTAATTAATTTAATTATATGTGATTAACAAGATAGTATAATTCATTCATTAACAATCTGGAACTAAAATTCTAAACCCTCTCGGCAAACGCAGGAGATGGGGTGGATACGACAGAAAAGAAGTCGTGAAGCAGAAATCTTTTAAAGGTCTCATCTCAGAGGAATGAAGGACAGTGAGCAAAATACCAGTTTCAATAATAAAGGAGAAGAATTATTAATTTAATGTTATTAAAAATTTGGTATTTATTAACTCAGAAAAAAATAGAGATATAATTTCAAAATAATATTATTAATAACAGAGTAAAGATGAATAGCAATACTTCCCAATTAACAGGGGTAAAAAAAGAAAAGAAACTTGATAAATCCAACAGAAGAAAAGGAAAGCTGGTACAAAACAGCAAATGGAAGAAAATCCAACGACCACGGTTATCCCAGTTCAAAACAAAGAATTTCAGTTTGAGTTTAAAGAGATACAAACCCAGCTACTCACCGTTTGTAAGGAGCATACCTAAAATAAGTAAGAACACACACCTACAACTAAGGGGAAAAAGACCAACGTGGGGGCCAGCCGAACACAGAGCAGTACTATTAACATCAAGAAAAGCAGAATTTAAGACCACAGGCAAAGAGAGGGTATCTTATTGTTTATTAATGAAGCTGCTATGAACCTCTGAGAAGCAGGGACCTGATGCCAGGGACCCCAGGGCAGCAAAAACAAATGAAACACTTAGAAAGAGGAGAAACCACATAAAACCACAATCACCCGGGGGACTTTAATGCCCCTCTTCCCAAGTTTGGCACCTTAAGTAAACAAAAAGTAGTCAGAATGGCTATTATCAAAAAGACAAGAAATAACAAGTGCTGGAAAGGATGGGGAGAAAAGAGAACCCTCAAGCACAGTTGGTGGGAACGTTAACTGGTGCAGCCACTAGTAAAAACAGTACGGAGGGTTCCCAAAAAATGAAGAATAGAACTACCATATGATCCAGCTATTCCACCTCTGAGTATTTACTGAAACACAAAAACACTAATTTGAAAAGATATATACACCACTATGTTCATTGCAGCATTATTTATAATAGACAAGAAATAGAAACACTTAAGTCCCCTCAACAGATGAACGGATAAAGAAGATGTGGTGTGTGTGTGTGTATATATATATATATATATAAAATGAACTATTACTCAGCCATAAAAAAGAAGGAAATTTTGCCACTTAACATGGATGGACCTTGAGGGTATTATGCTAAGCAAAATACTCAGACAGAGAAATTTAAATACTGTATGATTTCACTCATGTGCAAACTAAAAAAAACAAAACAAATGAACAAATAAAATAAAAACAAACTCATAGATACAGAAAACAGATTGGTGGTCACCAGAGGTGAAGGGGTTGGGGAGGGAGAAAGAGGCAAAGGGAATCAACTATACGGTGATGGGTGATAACTAGATGGTAGTGGTGGATCACTATGTAGGGTGAACAATACCGAATCATAAAGCTGTACACCTGAAACTTATACAATTGTTTTAAAAGGTAAAAAAAAAAAAAAATGAGCAAGCACAGAAAGATTTTGAGTTAGCAAAACAATAACCCGTTCTTAACATATACAGAATGTTTTACTTTTAACGAACAGAGTACCTTCATTTATGTACATAAAATATATCCACAGATCAATGCTGTGTTTGGCCGGCTGCAAATCTTAATAGATGCCAAAAGTCAAAAATCTACAGGCTGACATCCTGAACATAATCCAATAAAAAATTACAACAAAACAAAACAAAGGCCCAAACACTCAAGCATTTGGAAAATTAGGAAATATTTTTCCACATAGATAGAGTATATAAAACTAATATCATTTGTGTGAAAGACCAACAAAGTAGATAAAACTCTAGCAAACCTAATTAAGAAAAAAAGCGGAGGGGGGGGGGGGCCAGGCGCGTGGTGTAGCGGTTAAGTTTGGTGTGCTCTGCTTCAGCAGCTTGGTTTTGGATCCCGGGGAATGGACCTACACCACTCGCCATCCGTGCTGTGACAGTGACCCACATACAAAGTGGAGGAAGACTGACACAGATGTTAGCTCAGGGCTAATCTTCCTCAAGCTAAAAAAAGAAAAGAGGAGGATTCACAATGGATGTTAGCTCAGAGCTAAGTTTCCTCACCAAAAAAAGAAACTAAAAAAAAAAGAGAAAGAAAAAAGGGATACGGGGACAAAGCAAAATATAAAATATGAAGAATCAGAAAGGAGACATAACATGACAAGAAGAGATTAAAAAATAAGTGCATGATACGTGTAAAAATAAACATGAAAACCTGGGGTGAGCTTTGTTACTGGAAGAGCACTTCCATTCCCCTGGCTGGTGACTAACTCAGGAACCAGGGCAGGAGCCGGCTTCGGACCCTGAGAGGTTTGCTGGGAGCTCTGAGGAAGCTCCCCTTGCTCACCCAAACTTCTAGAACGACTCTCTCTCTCCCTCTTCTCTCGTGTGGACATGAGGCCGGGAACTGCGAGAGCCCCTTGCTGCTGGTCTAAGGACAAAACTAACACGCGGGAAAGTGAGAGGACTTGAAAGTCACAAGGACGTGAAGCCAGAAGCAGGGAACTGAGGCAACACCAAAGCTTACCCTCCCTGTGAGCTTCCCATCACGTGAGCCAAAAATCTCCTCACCACATAAGCCAGTCTGAGTAATTGTTACAGTCCAAAGCATCTGATTGGCCCTACATCATACCATAAATGAAGACTACAGTTCTGAACATTAAAAATATATATAATTATGAGATTTTAGAAAAGAGAAAAGTAGTGTGACTTTTGGGTAGAAGGGGCCTTGTTTAGCAAGAGGAGAAAACTTAAGAGCTACTCAGGAAAATACTGACCACTGACACAAAAAAATTAAAAACCCTGAATACCAAAACACACAAACACTGACTCGAACCAACACTGACACCACGTATCACAAAGGTTAACACATAATATCCAAAAGCCCCGACAAATTGATAAGAAGTACACGAACAACTCAGTGCCCGTGAGAATTCAGGCAGGCGAGCACTCTGGCAAGGCCACACGATGTTCATTCTCTCTGACCAGGAGTGACTCCTCTAGGAATCTACACTGAGGAAATAATCCTGAACATGGATACCGTTTTACGCACCAAGATATTCTTCTCAACATTGAGATTAAAACCCGGGACAACACTGTCCCTAAATTCAGAGCGTACTAGTCAAGCCACACAACGCGCTTCAGAGACCTCCCCCACTCAAGGGCCATGTTTGTTGGGAAAGTTGTCCCCTTCTCTGGGCTGCCCCAGGATGTCACCATCCCTCTCTGGGTGCACACACAGTCTACTTTCTACTATAGGCAGAGGGAGAAGTACCCTCTCTCTCCTCGGAAGCAGGCTACTGGGGAGGAGGTTGGATGTCCCCCGAGTACCCGCAGAGCCCAGCCCAGGCCCGCCCGGCACGGTGGGGGCTGTGTAGAACCCTGCAGAGCCTCAGACCACAGCCCTCGGCCTGCTCAGCCACGCCATTACCTTGGAACCGGGTCCCTCCAGTCTCCCCTCTTGTTTGCTTTCTTCGCTCTGGAGAACTCATTCACCCAAATGCTGCCAAACAAACCAAAGCGGACCTGCAGCCACCTCTCAGCTCCTCCTGCAGGGCCGTCTCCCCCTAAACACTCCAAAGCATCCTCTCCACCGGGGACAACAACCTCCCGGGACTGGGAGGGCTGGTCAGTGTTCTGGCTGTTGGGCCCCAAGGCCTGCTTTTGGTCCCCAGCCTCTTCCTTTCTCTCTCCTTTTTGTAGAGACTCTGGGAGTGGGTTGTTGCCAGAGGATCCGATTTCTTCATCTGGATCAAATCTAAGGAATAATTTCTTTCCGTGGACCTAGAAAAAAATGAACATGGTCTAAGCCTTTGGTATAGACTTGTTTGTGTCTCCCCAAAATTCATATGTTGAAAACCTAACTGGCAATGTGATGGTATCTGGAGGTGGGGCCTCTGGGAGGTGATTAGCTTATGAGGGTAGAGCCCTCATGAATGGGATTAGTGCCCTTATAAAAGAGACCCCAGAGAGCTCCCTCACCCCTTTCTGCCATGTGAGGACACAGCGGGAAGATGGCCATCTATGACGCAGGAAGTGAGCTCTCATCAGATACTGCATCTGCCAGCACCCTGATCTTGGACTTCCAGCCTCCGGAACTGTGAGAAATAAATTTCAGTTCTTCATAAGCCACCCAGTCTGTGGTACTCTGTTATAGGAATCCAAATGGACTAAGAGAGCCTTACAGACTCAGAAAGGGGAAGACAGAAGAGGTGCTTACGGACATTTATCCTAATGCAATTTCTCCCTTCTTGCCTCTTCCATGAAGCTTTCCCAAGTTGACTATTTTGGACTTGCCTTTTGCTCTTTGCTCCAGTGGTGTGGGCAGTTAGCATACGGTTTTCAATGTGATTGCAAGCTAATGGAATAACTAGATTAGCAATGAAATAGATCCATGCTAGACAGCACAGCCACCTAGAACACCTGAGGAGAAATGCTCCCAGTTTTTTCATGGATTAGCTAAGTAATAAGTACAAACTGTCATTCGTATATTAGAAATAATTAGCACACACACACACGGGCCACACACAAATTGACAGCAGCTAAAGACAACACATTGTAAAATTTGGTACCCCTCACCACCCCCCTGAAATTAGATTTGACAGAAGTAAGGGCCACAAGAGAACTCAATAAAAAAGACTACAATCAATAAAAATTGAATACTGACACAAAAATTGATCAATGAATCAAACCAACACCATTTCCTTTCCACGTATAAGGAAAAGAATTCACTTCATCCCAATGAAAATTATTTCAGTAAAAGAAAATGAGAATAGGGGATGGCCCCATGGCCGAGTGGTTAAGTTCGCGTGCTCCGCTGCAGGCGGTCCAGTGTTTCGTTGGTTCGAATCCTGGGCGCGGACATGGCACTGCTCATCAAACCATGCTGAGGCAGCATCCCACATGCCACAACCAGAAGGACCCACAACTAAGAATATACAACTATGTACCAGGGGGCTTTGGAGAGAAAAAGGAAAAAAATAAAATTAAAAAAAAAAAAAAAAGAAAACGAGAATAGAAAATGTGTGTATAAGAATATTCCAGCTGCTTTGTATTCCATTTTCACACTGCTAGCTCTAGCATGTAACATGTATGTGGCCAGATCCTGGGATGGGCCTGTTGTACACGACCTGAAATTCACGGAGTCTTTTAAAGAGTTAAAACCAAAATATCTGGAGCCAGCCCTGATGGCCCGGCAGTTAAAGTTCGGCATGCTCCACTTTGATGGCCTGGGTTCGCTTCTTGGTCATGGAACCACACGATCCATCTGTCAGTTGCCATGCTGTGGTGGCAGCTCACACAGAAGAACTAGAACAACTTACAACTAGGATATGCAACCATGCACTGGGGTTTTGGGGAGGGGAGAAAAAAAAAAGAGGAAGACCGGCAATAGATGCTGGTTCAGGACAAACCTTTCCCTGAAAAAAAATAAATAAAAATCTGGCACTAATAATGGAAATGCCTGTGCTACTTTTTTGACCACCAAAGGTACAAACTTAAAGATCACAGTTCTGATATGATCAATTTGTCAATTAGTATAAAATTACAACTGCAGCAGACTTTTGAAATCCTCTCCCCAAAAGAGGGCATTACCTTTCTAAATAATTCCAGAATAAGTTATCTGCAAATCTGAGCACAGCCGTTTGCTGGCACATATTAGAAATGGTTTAACGGAGCTACTACATAAAAAACTGAGCAAGGAATTAAGTGGGCATAACAGAATTTGTTCCAGAAAACACTTTCTCGATGGAAATTCACCAACACTGGTATAATGTGGATGAAAGTATTTGTCAAATGACCCTCAGGGTCAAAACATTTACCTGGTCGAAAATCCCTAGGTCAG
Source organism: Equus przewalskii (assembly GCF_037783145.1). Lineage (NCBI taxonomy): Eukaryota > Metazoa > Chordata > Mammalia > Perissodactyla > Equidae > Equus > Equus przewalskii. The sequence goes on along the minus strand of NC_091832.1, from coordinate 60,242,103 downwards.
GATTTCCTTGTACGTTGTCCAACTTCGGCAATTTCTACTGTCCCTCTTTTAAATTCCTGTGACACTGCAGTTACTTCAATTAACTGATGGTTAACTGAGCTCATACTGTGTGCCAGGCAGTGTGCTAGGCTCTGAGGGCACACAGAGGAGTAAGTCTCCACTCCTTCCTTCTAGGAACTCGGTACTTAAAGGGAAGGAAGTTCTGACATATGCTACAACACGATGAACCTTCAAAACATTATGCTGGATGAAAGAAGCCAGTCACAAAAAAACACACATTCCATGATTGCATGCACGTGAAATATCCAAAAGAAGGGAAATTTACAGAGACAGAAAATAGATTAGTGGGTGCTTATGGCTGGGAATGGAGGGTTGGGGCGAAATGGGGAGTGACTGCTAATGGGCACAACGTTTCTTTTTGGGCTGATAAAAATGTTCTAAAATTGATTGTGGTGATGGCTGTACAACTCTCTATGAAGATACTAAAAGTCACTGAATTACACATTTAAAAGGGTGAACTGTATGTTATGTAAATTACATCTCAATCAAGCTTTTAAGTATTTTTTAAAAACTGGAAGATTGAGTAAAAGTCTAAATATGTAGTGCGGTTTGATCCCTAGATCTCCCACCCCACCCAAACTAGGATGGGACAGAAACATTAACAGCCATGCGAGGACTCATTTATCTCCCACGCATCTGTTTTCAGGCAATGCCTGGAGTGTGTGCTCTGCGAAATGAGAGGATAAAACGGAAGAGAAGATGCTACGGACCATGTGTAGACAGACTGCTGCCTGTCTCCCAGTATCCCTCTCTTCTCTCCTCCCTACTAACAAATCTACTGATTGATGGGGACCTCAGTACACTCGCTAAAAATCTCCCAGCCTCCCTTACAGATGGGGTGGCCAGTGAGATGTACACAGGAGTGGTCAAATGTGGTTTCCAGAAACGCTCTTTAAAATGCTTACAGGTCTGTTCTGCCCTTTCCTCCTTCCTTCCTGCCTAGAATGCAGATGTAATGGTTAGAATCCCAGCTGCCATGTTACCATCATGAGGACGAGGGCCACACCCAGGGAGGGGAGAACAGGAGAAGCTTTGTCCCCAGTGATCTCATGTCATTCCCATACCACCCTGGACCACCTCCTCTGGATTTCGCATTACATGAAGAGGAAAGAAAAAAATCCTGACTTGTGTAAGCCACTCTTCTAAGTCTGTTATGAGTAATTAAATACTGATACAGCAACTAGATAGCTGACAAGGACAGTGAAGAGACATACCAGAAAAACAGCTGGCACAGAGTGGAGCCAGTATTTTCCCTGCCTCGTTAACCAACCTTGCTCATTCTATCTCCATTTTCCTCTCTGTAACTGCTTCTCAAACCTGAAATGCCCTTTCCTCTCATTTTGGTCCATCTAAATCCTCCTGCCTTCAAGGTCCAACTCAAGTCCCACCTCCTTTATGACATCTTTTCCTCCAGGCCCCAAGGACGCCATCTCTTCATGTCAAGGCCCTCAGCTGAGGCTTATCCGTATGCTCGCCTCCTCCCTATTTATTGTTACCTAACAGTTTCGCCTATGGAGACATATGTCTTACCTTCCAAGTTCAATTCTCAGTTCCTCAGGGGAGAAGACTCACCGACAGAAGCACAGAGAAGGGATCCCACTTACTACCCACTACTACTACATGCCAGGTAGTCCCCAAGGCCACCTCCTTCAGGCTTCCTTGGCCTCCTCACATCACAGACTGCTGCCTTGGTTTACTGGGAAAGCAGCTTCCAGTTCCATCTCAAGGCTCCCTTCCCACACACTCATCTGTCCACTCAGCCATTCAGTAAATATTCTCCGAGATGGCTCTGGGACGGGCACCATGCTAAGTACTGGGGATCCAGAGACGAAGGGATATAATCCTCCCCTGCGAACCTTACAGGACAGACTGGACAAACAGTCCCAATGCTCTTGTGGGAAGAACATGGACCTGGAGGTCAGGAGGCCTGGCCCCAGTCTCTGTCCCTTGCTAGCTACGTCAACTCGGGCTAAGTGCTCCCCTCTCTGAGCCCCTGTCTCCAAACACAGAAAATACAAGTGAATGTCTAGAAGACCTCTCCCAGTTCTAACCAGGAATGGTTTTACGGCCCCTGGGGAGTGTGTGTCTGCGTGGTAGGTAGTTTATCCCCATTTCACAACTGCAGAAACCAGAGCTAAGTCATTACGTAACTCGCCTAGGAGCACACAGCTGAGCAGCAGCAGAGCTCATTTATTTTTTCTACAGCCAATTACTATATGCTTCTAAGCACTCTAAGTGCCTAAGCACTCAGCTAGGCGCTCAGGATACCGTATTAATGAGGACACAGCCTCTGCCCTGTTTATCTGTCTCCTCCACTCAGCAAGCAACGCAAACTCAGCAATGAGGGTCCAACAGGAGGAAGCAGTACAGGGGGTCCTGGAAGCACAAAGAAGTCTCTCTCCCCCGACCTAGAGCAGGCAGGGCAGGCTTCTCAGAGAATGTGATGGCAAGGCTGAATCCAGAACAAAGACTAGGAATTACCACGATAACATGAGGGACAAGAATGGGGTCAGAGTCGGGAGGAAAACGAAGACCTGCCCAAGCAGGGGAGCAGACTGTCAAAATAAGGGGCAAGAAGGACTGTTAGAGGAGCTCCAGATAGTTCAATATGATTGGAAGAGAGAGTAAGAAGCAGGCTAGAGAGGGAGGCACGAGTCAGTCCACAAGGTACCCTGTGCCTCCCTTGAAGGAATTCTGACTTATGCCCAGGGCAAAGGTGAGTCGGGTGGAACCTAGATCAGAAGGCTTGGCTCTTTCCTTACCTCCTTGCTGGCCCAGTGGGATTAAACATGATTCCCAACCAAAGGTGCACATCAGAGTCAGCTGGAGTGATCAGAATCTCTAGCTCATGCATGTATATTTTTTACAGTCCCACAGGTCACTGTGATGCTCACTTCTGGCTGAGAAACGTTGGCTGGAAAGAGGAGGAGCTGCGTGGAGTCCGAGTGTGGGTGCCTTGGGTTCAAGGAAATGATGCATGAAAAGTCTTGAGATAAAATTCTAGGGGAGGCACAGCTGCTGATGAAGCCAGGACACCTGTGTGACATATCAGACAAGCCCAGCCTAAGAGGATGAACTCACCTGGGTGTCCTGGAGCCACAGGGACTGAAAGCTGGCAGGGTTTAGCTTCTTACTGCTGCCACCTGTTCTGACCACCTGCTGCCCCACAAAGGGGGAGACCAAATGGTGAAACTTCCTCACAGATGGCCCTTCTGGCATCCCTGCAGGCAGAAATGGGGGAAAGAGGCCACTGACTTAGCTAGTTTTTTTCTAGCAGTTCTAATGGGTGCCAAACTCCAAGCTTTCAAGCAGCTACTTTTTGCCACCAACTTTAAGAGTATCTATGGCCAAAAAGGGAGTGTGGCTGGGGAGGGCAGTCAGACCAAAGAGAAGGACCAGCTGTGGCAGGGCGCAGGCCAGCTTCCCAAGAATGGTTTCCCTTTCCAGCCCTTCTCATCTTTCTTCAGGCAGCAAACACTTATTAAGCACCAACAGTGTGCTCAGCATCATCTCATGGGCGCCCTCCGCTCTGATCCTGTGGCAGCTTGAACAGGAGCTGGACTTTGCTACTTTTTGCCTGTACTGTGGGCCCCTAACTCATCTCCACACTTTCTCTGTCCTCTCCTTTCTGCCCCTCAAAACCAATCCTCCCAACCCACTGCTGCTGATTTATTTGCCCCTTCAGCGGAGAGATGGTCACAGAAGAGAAAGCTGTAAGGGACACAAGGACATATGTGGATCCAGCTCTTCCAGGACCACGCCCTAGTAGAGGCACGGTGGATGTGATGACAATGCAGAGCTCAGAATCAGGACAAGTGCAGGCATGGGGTCATGTTGGTTCAGAGCAGGGAGAGGCCACATCCAACTTAACTACAAATAATTGTCCACGGTAAGTGAGGAACAACTGGGGTTCCTCAGGTAGGGTTATCTGTGACCCCCATCTCTCCCTGCTCCAAATCATCCAAGTTCGCTGAGAACTTGTGCATAAGGCGTCCAGGTGTCTGAGTCTGAGTGGTCTGCATCCCGCCTGTCAGACACAGAAGTGCCCCCCACCCTTACCCAGGGGACGCTACTTAACCACCTGCTCCTCACCTGCACAAGTTTCTATAAGTTATGATGAAAACCCAAAGAACTAAGGAGGTACCTGGCATGGTGGGAGCTACTGTATTTCAACAACTCTAAAAAACATTTTAAAATCTCTGAAATGGGGATGCCTCTTACAATCCATGCTTTCGTCTAGTTTAATTGGCAGCACATTCACGGACGTGTATTTTAAATTTGATGCTACTTAGAGTCGCTAAAATGTAGAAATATTTCCCCTAATCAAACCTTCAAGACACTCAAGAGGCTATCCTGACAAAACCGCGGGGCCGCAAGGAGGCTTGCCATTCCGCAGCCGACCTTAACCTCAACCAGCTCTCCGTGCCCTGGTCATCTCCAAAAGAGGAAGCTTCTGGAAAGCCTCCCTCTGAAGCGCACTTAGTCCTTAAAAATCTCTCGACACCCGGGCATGTTTCTTTTAGGTATATTTACGGAGCTGGAAAACTGAGCAGCAAGTTGCCGCTACCATCGCCTTAAAAGATTAGAACCAGAAGGGAAAGAGATTTGGTGGACAAACCATGCCCACCTTCAAGTCCCCTCCCTCAAGCTGTTCACCGCGGCGAGGCTGGGTAATGGCTCGCTATCGGACCACGCTGAAAGCAGGAGAGGAGAGGGGCGTCACCTGCGTCCTCTTTTCTAAAGTCAATCATTCATTCCCGGAGGGAGAGTCTAAAACGGCTGCTTTTCCCAACTCTCTTGGGGGTCAGCGGGGAGAGAGGTGGACCCAGAGACGAGGCTGGAGGGCCCTGGGGGCCTCGCAGCGGGGAAATGCACGGAGGCACAGTGGCAAACAAACAAATTCGGCCCGGGGCGCGGGCTCCATCAGGGACGCTTCTAAAACGTTCAGTAACTCAGGTTCCACGCCGCGAACAGGGTGAGGACGCCGCGCGCAGGCCGCCGTACGGCCGGGGAAAGCCCTGCCTTTAGGATGGAGGGCCCGCCGGCCCGCTCCCCCAGCTCCCCGCCGCGCAGGCCACGGGGAGCGCGGCCGGCAGAACTCACCGGCTCCGGGCCCGCGGCCCCTCGGCTCGGCCCTGCAAGGCCCAGCGCCGGCGAAGGCGGGGACGAGTCGGCCGCCGCGGAGGTCGGTCCGCGGGTTGGGGTTGGGGGCAAGGGGCGTGGCGCCACGCTCCTCCCTCGGGGGTCCGGGCGCGGGGGCAGAGCGGGGCGCCGCCCCGGGGTGAGCGCTGGAGGCGGGGCTCTGTCCTGGAGCGGGCGGGGCGAGCGCGCGGCTCCTCCCCTAAGAGGGCCGCTGGAGGCTGGGAGGCGGCCGAGGGTCGGTGTCGAGCGCGGGGGTGGGAGGCGGGCGGAGAAAGACCGAGACGGAGCCGGTGGTGGAAGGAAGCCAGCCGCCCTTGGAAAGTGGATTGTCTTACTGAGACAGACGGTTATAGAGAAAAGTTGCTGAATAGGAGCGCTTTGGTTGTTTCAGGCAGAGGCGAGCTTTTGAGCTGATTTGACTCGGCTTCCAAGCCCAGCGAGGTAATTGTGAAAAAGAAACAGGTTGTCAGGAAATTGTCATGAAACTTTTGGGGGGGGGGGGAATCTTTCACTTTATGTTATTTAAATATTATTATTTGAATTTTTACCATAAACAGATTTTCCTTTAAAAGTAATATTTGTATATTAAATTATCTCAAAGAATAAAAGAGAGAAAATAGTAGACTATTTCAAAATAAGTATGTTCCTTTGTTAGCTCTCCAAAGAGGATGAGGAGCTGACACTTTCCAAGAAGTCAGCAGGGAAGTTCAGAAGTGCAGGAGCAGGTATTCCAGAAACTGTCCCGGATGGCAGGCACCCTGGACCATAGCTGAGTCCTTGGGAGGACTTGGCCAGCACGGGGAGGCAGGCCCAGTCCCTCCTCGGACAGGTGGCCTTCTGAAGGGGCGAGGGCAGGAAGTGAGGAGAGGAAGGCAGGGAAGGCCTGGGGTGCTGGTACCCACGGTCCTCAGCACACAGGAACTCTAGAGACAGAGGTGAGATTTGAGGACATGGAGTTTCCAAGAGGGATCCCCCCAGAGCCTTCTGGTCTCCCTCTTTCTCTATCTGGCCTCCTCTGGAGAACATCCCTATCACAGGATGCCCCCTGCTGTAGGATCGGGCACACCCCACCAGTAGCTGCTGGAGCCCCCAACTCCCCATTCTGTAGACCCTGGCTGAGCTGGGAAGGACGGCAGAACCATAATCCCTGCCTCACCTCTTGGAATGAATGCCTGGTGCCTAAGAGGACTCTGCTGAGGCCAAAGGGGTATACAGTTGAGAAACCAGATGACTCTGTTGTCATTTATAATAGTAGCTGTTTGTTGAGCACATACTGTGTGCAAGATACCAGTTCTAAGCTCCTTACATATGTTGCCTCATTATTAGCCGTGGGAGACAAGGAAGTCACAATATCTAAATCTATTCATGTGTTAAGTGGGATATCTATTTCACGGTGTTACTATGGAAATATAAAGCAGGGCTTCTCAAACTGTAATGTGCATATGAGTCACCTGTGAATCTTGTTTAAATGCAGACGCTCACTCAGGTTTGTAGCAGAGCCCAAGATTTTGCCTTTCCAACAAGCTCCCAGGTATGCTGCTGCTGCTAGTCCTAGTCCGGGGACTGCACTTGGAGCAGCAAGGATTTAGAGCACAGCGCTTGGCAGTTGGGAGGCACTCATTAAATATTCTTTGGATGAATGATTAAGTGAGATATCAGATACAAAACACTCATACACTGTAAAGTGCGATGCAAGTGTATGCAATCATTCTAAGACAATACGGCTAGGGAATCTGCCTGGAAAAGAGCAAGCTCCTAGAAGAGAAATGTAGAATAGCAGTGAAGAACCCTGTTCCTGCATCTGGCAACGTGGGTCCAGATCCTACCACTCAGCAGGCAGAGCTTGGGCAAGTGATTTAACCTTTCCGTACCTCAGTTTCTTCAGCTGTAAAATGGAGTGAAATGCCTCCCTCACTGGACTACTGTGGGATTTACTGAGATGATTCACTTAAGCCTCTTAGCACTGGGCCTGGCATATAGTAACAGCTCAATACATTTTAGTTATTATTTGCCTCCTGAATTGGAGGCAACCCCAAAGCCCACAGGAGTCCGGACCTCAGCACTTATGGGGGTCAGTGCCCAGCTTTCTAAGGGCCAAGGAGCCAATTCCTCCCTTTTCCTTTGTGCCCCTGATTTCTCCAACAGGGTTAAAGTTTTAATGAACGTGAAAATCGATTAAAATACAACCACCTCAAAGACAGCAAGAAAGGAAGTGAAGGAGACAAGCAGTAGGATCCGGTGAGGAATCAAATTGCCAATGGAAGCGTGTGGGGATTCTGACCACACTGAGGAGGTTTCCCATGTTCCTGGAGGCACCTGGGGAGCAACAAGGGCTGAGAGTGAGGCTCCTGGGGCTGTTCTGGTTGCCCCTCTTTTGGGCTTGTAATTGTGGACAATAAGCCCTATCCCTTGGTTGGTTCTGGTCCTTTTTTCATCATGTCTAAATTGGGAGAATTTGGAACCAAGGATTCTCCCCAGCTTCTAGAAAGATGATGAGAGACTTCATCTTGGAGTGGGACCCAGACCCAGGCTGTGGGGGTTTCCAGCTTTTAGGTTTCCACTTGTTAGGAGAGGCAGGGGTGGGGTATAAAAGCCCAGATTCTGGAGTCAAATAATAGGTGTGGTTTGAATCCTGATTTTGCACGTACTAGTCCTGTGACCTTCAGTGAATTTCTTAAAATCCATGGGCTGTATCTTCTTCGTGTGCAAAACATGGTTGGAAGGATGTATAAATGTTTTATGTGGCTATGTAAAGCCACGCACAGCGTTTGATGTGCAGTAGCGCTCCATTAATAGTAGGTACTTAACTTCAGCAGAATTTCTGGACTGATTGAAGTTGAGATTGCTTGGAAATCGAGCTGTTACATTCTGGAGGCCACAAGGGAGAGAACATTGTTGCCCCCACATGGTGAGCACGTTAACTGCAAGGACAGCTCCTTCACGCCCATCTCAGGGGCTCCCTAGTGAGGCTAGGTGCTGCTCTTCCTCACGCCAGCTCTGTGGCCTTGGGCAAGTTCCCTTGATGATGGTGGGACAAGAGGACTTGGACCAAATGATCTGTGAGACCTCTTATGATCTGTAAGTGACTCAGGCAGGATCTCCCAATCCTTTGGAGAAAAAGGTGTCCTTTTTCCTAGGGGGGTTCAGTTTTCTTTCCGTTCCTTTAGACTCTCCCCAGGCCAGTTATTGGAAACCTTTGCAATGCTAACTTCCCCAAATCCTTAGCAGCTGTGTCCTGTAACCCCATTGTACTCCCATAGACCCCAGACCTATACCCTCCTGTAAGGAAAGGGCTACCAGGAATTCCTCAGCCCTGTCCTTGTGTGAAAAACTAGGTTTTAGGCTGCAGGACGTCCCAGGTACCTAGAGAAGCTCCAGGGGCCTTGACAGCTGCCCTGGGACTGTTTGACTTCTTGACTTCATAGCGAAACGGGAAGATTTACTCTGGGCCCGAATTGTCCAACCACGTGCCAGGACACCCTAGACAGAGCTGACCTGGTCAGTTTAACCACCACAGCCTTGCAGCGTGGACTAAACCAGAGGCTGAAAGCAGGAGTTCTTAACCTGGGGTTTAAGGAGAAGTTTCCAGAGTTCGTAAAACCCCTAAAATGGTGAATGGTATGCAAAATCTCAGGCAGTGTGTCCCTGTCTGGGAAAGTGGGCATGGCTTTTGTTACATTTTCGGAGAGGTCTGTGACCTCAAAAGTTAAAAAACCACTGCTCCAAATTGCAGAAATGACTTTGAGTGTTCTCTGTGCAGGACCCTGCGGGAAACCTCGGAGGTGTGTTCCAGTTTGGTAACCCGTGGGCGCTCTCACCTCTCATCAATGCGGCTGGATAGTGAGGGGAGACACCAAGCTCATTTGATGGATTGAAGAAAACACACCTGAACTAAAGCATAGCATGCTTTCGTCTTCAGTGTGGCAGCCATCGAAGACTGAAGATGTCTTCCATCACTTCTGCTTCCCTCACTGGGATTAGCTTCCAGAACCTATAGACCATTCAATACCTCTCCACTGAGGGCAAATTTCTATTCTTTGAAGAAGCATTTAGAATCAAGACTGGTGACAAAAATTGGTCAGGTGATCTAATTGTTTGGGGCCCCAAACTAAATGTGGCTAAGAAGCAATAAGTCCGGTTCTCTTAGGGTGATAGGATCGCGTCCTGAATACTATCTAAAGGGAGTTCCAATATGTTTTTGCAATGGCTGCAACATTGGAGTAAGTAGTTTCCAAGGTGGCTGCTGTGAGAGACAGTGCTCATCTGGATGGATAGTTTCTGAAACATTTTTAAACCTCATTACTTGGGTCACAACAAAAGTACTGTTTTCCACTTGGAGAACATCAATCTGGAGTCTCCAGAAGGAGCATTTTTTCAAATCTTGGGGCCCTGAAGTTTCATCTGTACCAAGAAGAGTGTGTAAGACCCAGAGAGAGGTGAGCCACGTTCCTCCAGTTTGTGGTTTCAGAGCTGCTGGCCCACAGTCCTGGATGCTAGATCTCATTCAGTGTGACTCCAGGGAATCATTTCTTTATATCTTTTCCTGACCATCCTCACAGCATGACAGAGTACCAAAAAGGAAAGGGGACTTCTGCTCCTCGTATGATACAGATATCACAAGGATAATTTCAGATTATTTGAGCAATCATGACTGCTTAGAACTCAAAGGGACCTTAAAGATCCTCTAGTCCAAAACATTTTACTGATGAAGATGCTGAGGTGAACTGTCCAAAGTCACACATCTAGATGATGGCCAAACCTGGACTAGAATTCTGAGACCTCAGAATCCCCTGTTTTGGGCTCTTTCTTGTGGACTCCTCCATTTTTTGAGGAAGCACAGGTGGATACGGATACAGAATGCATTCCAAGAAGTATGACAGCAGGCCCCTCCTGGAGCCCCCGGGACCCAGAGATCCACCCAATAGGAACCCACAAGTCATTTTTAAATAGTCAAAAAGCCCCAACATCACCATCCATCTAATAGCCATACCAAGACTGCAAAGCAAACTGAATCGACTGTCTTGGCCTCAGACAGAAACTCAATCAGCTTTGTCTATCAACTATCTGGTACTTGTTATCAGAGATTAGCAGTCATGGTTTTTTGTTCTTTTTAAAATTGAGGTGTAATTTACATGTGTTTTTTGTTGTTTTTTTTTTGATCTATGAGAAATCAGGAAAAGCCCAAATAATTATGTAGATAAAACAGTTTGAAAACATGAGAACTGTGGCAGGGGTGGGTGGGGTAAAGGGGACCTGGCTGTGGTGAGGCTGGAAGCCACCTTAAGGAACGCTGCACCATGAGCTACTGTAACCATGTCACAGAGTGGGGGAAAACAGGTTGCTGTCCTGAAAGTGTTTATGCCTGGGGCAGTCTTTGAACAACACAGTGAAAAGCACATTAAATGGCATTACCCATCGCTTTGTTCAGCAGAGGCCTGGGCCTGGGCCTATTTAGGATTCTGTTATTTGAGTGTTTTCTCATCACATCTTTCCCCCATCCCAGCTCAAAAGTCTCAGATAATCAAAGACTCTAGAAATAATGGTTATTTTCAATTTTTTATTTTCTTGAGTTCTAAACGACAAGGACAGAGGAGGAATGATAAATCTAAGGTTTTTACATCTCTAATTCCAACCCATTTCATTTGAGCAAATCCATCTTAAAGTAGAGGCAGCACAAGAGACGAGGGTATCTTCTTTGTAAGAGGGGTCTACTAGTATTGTCTACGGGTATTGTTTACTAGTATTGAGCTGCTTCTGAATTAACTCCTTGCAATCAGTCACTGATTAGGAAACTGCAACTGCCCAGTGATTAGAATTTCTGGTGCACCAAGTTAAAAACCTCTTATAAACCCAGTGCAGGGTCACATGGTTGTTTCTCAGGTGAAGGGGCCACCACAGCTCCGGACAGAAGGCAACCATTGGAGAGCAGGGAGGGGATGGAGTGTATGTGAGGGGAGGGTGATGAGGGGTTTCATTTGTCACTCTCTTTGAGTCTGTCTGAAGACCTCCCCACATAGGGCCTACAACCACTTCTACAGCCCGGGCCTAAGAGCAGGTGCCTCACAGGCTTTTTCTGATTCCTCTGTTCTTGTTAACACAGGGCACAGCTGTGTGGTCCCCACTCTCTGTAAAACTAAAACCACCATCTCCCAAGGCTTCAGCCAGAAGAGTGAGCTAACAATGCACAGGCCAAAAGAAAACTGGACTTGGAAAAACTAGGTCTGTTTTAATGTCTTGTCCACTTGGATTATTTAGTTCTCCTTGGCACTGAATATTTTGCAAATGCCACTGCCACAGCTACTGGAGGGGAGATAAAAATCACGCCAGAGCCAGAGTGGTCCAGAACAGCAGCGCTCCCCAGAAGGCTCCGGAGCAGAGGCCTCAGGAACTGAAATGAAGGCAACAGTGTCCAGGGGCAGAGAGACCTCGGGAGCATAGATTCCCGGATTTCACTCCCCAGGCTAAGCCTTGAAGCTTTGAGACTGGTCCTTGGTTAAGGGATGAGACATTATTCGCGTTGTGATAGGATGGCATTTTTGTGTTCTAGCTTCACACAAGGCAAGGATGCAATCTGAAGCACACTTTCCAATGTCAGAAAATGATTAAAAAACCAAAAACCAACCACCTCCACTCCACAATCAGCTTTCCAAATGGCTGTTTCTCATGCACCCAATATCCAAGTAAGTACGTCAAGTTCGGGGAGGGGGGGGGTTCAGTCAAATAACCTCCACCCCTGCTCTATTTGGTGCACATTCAGTGAATACAACCTTATTTTCACTACTGTCAGCCCAAGCCAAACATAATCACAGCTAAACCTGCTACTACTCACCCCCTAAAGGCATTCAAAAGTCAGATATTAAGATTAATGCTCCCCAACTGTTAAAATGATTTGATCTGTGCTTCAGGTTTTGTCACAGCAAGAGATGAGACTGTTCTGAGGGAATGTGAGCGACTTCTTAACCTGGACAGATGCACACTGGCAGCTTCACTCACGACACTAAGCCAGACATTTACTCTAATGATACCATCATTGCTGGCCCCCACCCCCATCGTTCCCCCAGCCACTTCCCAACCGTCTGGGAACTGCATCCTTTAGAATATCCCAATTGGCACTACTCGGCCTCCTCTGAGGATACATTTGATTTGGGACGGCAACCATGTTTGGTGAGAAAGGAGGTGAATCAAGCTAGATTATACCAACTGGCGTGAAGCACAGGTTACGACTGTATAAGGAAGGAGGTCGATCTTCTGGTATTGTATATAATTTTGTTCTGAAAGCCATTCCTAAAGGGAAGTGGCAAAAATGTTTTCAACAAAGACTTTATCATCAGAAAACACGTACTTCCCAAGGCCAACGTAAATCCTGGTAGGTTTTATTTTCGTTTTTAGATCTCTCTCGTTCCTCTTAGTTGCTGGAGTTATCTGCTACTCATCTTCTGGATGGTAGCTACATTTAATAGGTTTGGGTATCCCTTAGCACGTTTAAAAGCTTTTCTGATTTTACATAGAAGAATGGTTATTATAGTTTTTATTCTTACCTGCTCAGTAATAACAGGGGTGCTGTGAAAGGTCATAGGCCACCAGTTGCCCAATAGGTTTGGCATAAGCCATTTGAGAGAAGCAGGAAGCCAATGTGAAGAGTTCTGAGTGAGGGTGGATTTGCTTGTCTGGGTCCCATTCTACAGGTTCCGAGTCAGAGGGTGGCCTAGGACCACTGCTTCCCACCCCCACCCCACTTTTAAGATGATGCAATTAAGGAATTTTGTAGCCAAAGAAGGTGAAGACCAAAGGCATAAAGGAGAAGCAGCTTTGCTCTGCCCCTTCTGTTGGTGTGGAGCATCACTTGCCTGGATCAAACCATAAAGAAGTGGAGGATGGCAAGAACAGCTCATGGTGACCCTCCAGCACACATCCTTCCTTTTTTTTTTTTAAGTGTATTCTTTTTTTTTTCTCTCTGGGAATGGTTCTCTCTTTTTTTTTCCTCCCCAAAGCCCCAGTAACCTAGTTGTATATTCTAATTGTAAGCCCTTCTAGTTCTATGTGAGCTGCTGCCACAGCTTGGCTACTGACAGATGAGTGGTGTGGTTCCGTGCCCAGGGAACTGAACCCAGGCTGCCGAAGTGGAGCGCACTGAACTTTAACCACCAGGCCATCAGGGCTGGCTCAGCATGCACCTTAAATCAGGTGGGCTGGAGAGATCACTGCCCTGCAGCTCTGCCTCATGCTCCAGCCCCTCGTGTCCCTCAGGGGAGCTCAAAAATGGCTCTCCTTCATTGGGTGACAACTGTTAGGATGCAGGAGCTTTAGTTAACGGCTGGTCCAACCCTCTCCTAGAGGTTACCTGTCAAAGTCACAAACTAGTCAGTAGCAGGGCTGGGCTGAGGGTTCTTTTCACTAGCCACCACCACACAGAGGAAGTCTTGCCCAACTGCCAAAAATGAAGGAAGGGAGAAGATGATTTTAGACGCAGCCTGTGAGCGGATCAGCGAAGGGGCCCTGTGGCTCAAGATCACCTTGCAAAGGGCAGCAGTGAGCCTCCAGTGAAGACCTCCGAGGCAGGAGAAGAGGGAGAAAGGAGTACAGATAAATTTATTAGTTAAATACTGATTTTACAGCCATTTCACCTTAAGACAATGTTAACAGGTTTGTGGGTCAGGGAAGGTATATGAGGGTGCCCTTCATGGAAGAAAGCAATGTAAATAATGATTAAAACAGAATCTTGGTTTAAAGATATTCTCTGCTACAGCCACTAGGATTTTTGGGTGGGGGACTGGGTGTTGGGGGTAGGACACAGAAAGGCCACAGTCAGCTACAGCTCTGTTGAGAAAGAGGACACAGAAAGAGGAATCTTTGTGAGCCCCAGCATCATGGGCAGAAACAGCAACGTGGAGAGAAGGCCAACTCTAGAACAGCATGGAGCTGGACAGCCCTCAGGGCCCAGCCTCAGTTGTCTTCTCTTATCGGTTGTCGTCTCTCTTTCCATGAGTTTTGTTTTGTTGTGTTTGTTTGCCTTGAATTTATGTTACAAAATCCTTGGCTCTTCACCCCCTGGACAAAAGACTTCTGCTGGAGAAAGGACACAGGTGCGGGTGCGGGTGCGGGCACTACGTGCTCCTTGGACGGACTTGGCCTGCTATCTGACCAAGAGGCACATCTCTGCAGAACATCAGCGTCAGCAAGATCCAAGTGCAAGCAAGCAGAATGCATGGAAGACCCCCTGCCACCCCACAGTCCTGGCCCCAGCCCCGGGGCCAGTGTCCACCAGACATCCTCTCCAGAAGGATCTCAAGTCTTAGATGAGTGTTCGTCAAACTTGCTGTAGCAGCAGAAGCTTTTTTGTTCTTATTCAGAACCCCGTGTATGTGATGGGGTAGATGAAGGATTCTGAGAGGCAGACTTGTAGGGGCTGATGTTTGGCTAAACTGCTGAACTCTCGTTTTGCTGAGGGAGAAATGTTCAAGCTGAAGGCAGAGCTGAATCATTCAGAGCACTGGAAGGGATTTTTATTTTCAGAGGCCTTGGTGGTGCAGAGAAGGAGCAAAGGATGAGGCCATTAGCCAGGGAAAGGAACTTGAGGGAAGGCGAAGTTGCCAAGGTGCCATTTTGTCGAAGTCATACCGTGTGGCGGGTGAAGCGGCCCTCTCCTCCATCTCCCCACAAAGCAGTCAGTAACGTCAGCGCTACACCCAGTGTTTTTGGAGTCAAGATTCGGTATTGAGGGATGCAGGGGGTGCCGAGCCTGGAGGGGAGTGTTCGGCAAGGGCAGGAGCTGCCTGGGATGGGGCCTGTCACATCCAAATGCTCCTCAGTCAGATGCCCTGGTTCAGGCTGGAGCAGGGGTCCCAGCACCCTGCCCCCTCCCCCCCCCCCCCGCCCTCAGCTCCCTGTGCTGGGAACACCATGGAAAGAGGAGGACATCTCCTCTCTTGTCGGGGGTGGGGTGGGGCGGGGCAGGACAGGGCGGAA
The DNA here is from genome assembly GCF_037783145.1 of Equus przewalskii. Lineage (NCBI taxonomy): Eukaryota > Metazoa > Chordata > Mammalia > Perissodactyla > Equidae > Equus > Equus przewalskii. The sequence continues at coordinate 60,226,935 of NC_091832.1, read as the reverse complement.
AACAAGAAAGAAATCTCTAACTCCACGGAAGGGACTTATGTGTGCTCGTAGTGAAGGGTGGGCTCTTCTGGATCAGAGTCTGGGCTCTTTCCAGTTCCCCACCTTGAAAGGTCTCCAATAAAATCCAACACCCACCTCCCCTAACCAAATCGTCGACTTCAAGTTTCTTCCCAGTTGTTCTTGTGGAGTCATTCCCAGACAGAGCAGGCCGGCCCCCGGGAGCCCCGAGCCTCGTCTCTGCTCTCCTCCAAGTCCCAAGTCTGTGCAGGAATCTGAGGAGGGAAGGAGGTGTCATTATGCGGTGATTATGTCCCCATGACTGTCAGCCAAGGCCAGGCTGTTCCAAGGGTCCTGCTTGGAGCTGGCCTGCGGTGACTGGCTGACAGAAGACGCGTAGCCTTGTGGGGAGAGCTTCAGGGCTGAGAGGACCGGGTGGATGGAGGGCCCGTGGCCAGACATCGCACTGACCGAGAACGTCTGAAAGCAAAAAGCGCAAGATGAGGTCAATGGAATCATCCTAAGGGCTCTGGAGGGGAGGGCTGGGCTGGAGAGGGGAGCCCCAAAACGCAGATGTCCCCAGGCTGGCTCCCACCCAGAGGAAAGGGATGAGAGGAGAAGGCCAAAGGACAAGGGACCAAGCAGCACTTCTCTCTCTTGTTCCTAAGCCCTGGGCTATGGGAAGCAGAGGGTCTGTGTGCTTCATCAGCTGCTTCTGAGCACTATGACCCAGCAGGTTGGTGAATGCTCCACCTTCTCAGAAGGCTCTGATAGTTACATCAGACATTTTCTACAATCTTATCACCATCAGATCTCCACTTTCAAGCAGAAACCATCCTTCCTGCCCGGAAGGCACTCCTGGCTCTCCTGGTTCTATGGCACCGGCTTCTTTTCACCCTAACAGTAGAAAGCTCATTAGGACACCACCTCCCTCAAATACAGGTGGGCAAGAGATCAGAGTTCATGGGAGACTAGGCTTGGGAGCATCCTGATCCCAAATGAGGGGAACCATAGTGGGAAGGGCGGGGAGGAGCAGGGATGCCATCACATCCAAAAGAGGGAAATGAGGGCACTGCTGGCCCATCTGGACACATGTATGAAGCTGAACCTGCAGCCGACAGTCATTAAAATGGCATCCTGCTGGGGACCTCCTCACCAATCCCAACCCACCCACTCTGTCCTATGCAGTTTGCCCACACCAAGAGGGTCCTCCTCCTCTCCTTCCTCTTGTTAAAATCTACTCATCCTTCAAGGCCAAGGTCACGCTACCCCTCACTTAGGAGACAGATTAGCCTAGGAAGCCCCCGCTCTGCCTCCTACAGCCCCCTACAGTTGTACCACCCTCCCCCAATGCACGCAGTCTGATTCAGGTTGTAATTGTGTGTCATCCTGTGTGCCAGCCCTGGACTCCCCTCTCCTTGTCTCCAAAGGTCCTGGCATAAAGGAGCTGCTAAACATTTGTGTATCACAGTTATGTGTCCAAATCACGGTAGCTTGATCAGATGTGCTGAAATACATCCTTGTGCAGACAGCCCCTAGCCCTGGTGGGGCTCTGAGGGCACCAAGTGTCTCCCACTGGCCACCTGCTGGTGCCTCCAGTGCTGGCCTGGCCATCTGGTCCTCTGGAGTCTACTTCCCTGTGGGCAGTCCTGCCTCCCCACCCAGGGGCATACCTGGGACATAGAGCTGCTGTGCCCATAGTGGGACGACAGCCCGGGCTCTGTCTTAATGGGGCGCATCTCTTCACTGCTGCTGGTAGCCACGTTACTGGAGTTGTTGGAAGCGCTGCTGGTGGGAGGAAGGCTCTCACTGCCCGAGGGACCTGGAACAAGGCAGAGTCAGGACACCCAGACCAGGGGCAGAGACAAACAGATGGCAGTCCTTTGAGACAGCCAGGGTAGGTCAGTGCTAATGGCTTTATTTACATTTGCTGGGGAGAGAACCAATGCAGGGCAATGGTTCTCAAAATGGGGCAGAAGTCTCGGAATTTCAAGGGAACTTTTTCAAATGACAGGCTGACCACCCCTTATCCCAAACCCGTGAGGCCACATGTGTTTCAGGATTGAAAACTTTTTGAATTTTAAAAGGGGCAAATTCTCTACATGATAGAATACCTCCAACGGGGTCTGGGAGAACACCCCATTATTAAATATATTAATAGTTCCACAGCAAAACATGTGAATATTCACATATGGGATAAAGACTATAAATAGCCTATGTCTGTTTAGATTAGGTTTTGCTGCCAAATCTAGCTCCCTGGACTTGCAATTTCAGACAGGGGATTGTACACCTGCACCAAATGCTGGCTTTCCCGGTGACTGTGGCAGATAAGGAGAGGAAGTACCCAAGGGAGTGTGCTACACTGATACACAGTGTGGAAGCAGCAAGAAAGGCTGAGGACCACGGCTGTGAGACACAGAAAATTCTGATAAGACATGACTGCCAAAAGGGGTCAGCCATTGTTGAATCTAGAAAAGGAGAACTTTGGTCATGTTCTTGGTAATTCTTGGAAAGGGGAAATTTATCTGACTTTGCTGTGCCTTTGATTAGAGGGTAAACTTTCCATCAGATCAGCCGATTTATTTTCTCTGTGACTGCAGCATTTCCCAGTGAAATCTGTAATTTGGTAGCAGTACTGAGGAGGGTGCACTCTTGATAGGGGATGTAAGCCATCCTCATTCTTAATCTAGAAATTGAGAAGGCAGAGTGGTATATTGGACAGAACATGGACCCTGAAGTGTAAAAACCTGGGTTTTAATTCTAAACCTACCCATTCCCAGCTGTATGGCTCTGGTTAAGTCACTGCCCTCTCTGAGCCTCAGTTTGCTCATTAGTAAAATGGGGATAATAAATAGGGTCTCCTGGGGGGGCTTCAAGGATCACTGAGATAGCATTTGTGAAGGAGCTTTCTAAAGTACAAAGTACGACATGATGTCAGTAGTACGATGGCTTGCAAATCAATCTGTGTGAACGTGACTCTGGGACCCTGTCCTCCTCGATCCATCCCAGTTAGCCCAAAGAGAATTGAAAAGCATTGAGTTCTTAAGTGGCCGCAGCACTTAAGATGGAGGGACCGAGTACTGTTCCTTTCTCCTTTAGGCCCTTGACTAGTCCAGCTGGCCCACTGCAGACTTTGCAACTGGCAATAATCAGGCCACAAACTTGAGTGGAGCCTGCTTCAAAAGCTCCCAGTATGTTCCATGGCGATGTTACTTTTTTACTAGGTTATTCATTCTGTCCTGAAAAGCCAGGATGAAAGATGCTATCGTTACCCTTCGGCAGCCTGGGCTGGCCCGCCTCACTAATACACAATCCTCACACACACACTGAGGACTACTGAGTTATTCCTATAATTACACACAGATCTTTTCCTCACCTGCTGGTGTCTTAGATTTATTAAGGTTCTTTGGCTTCCGTTTTCTGGTTTGAATCCCCTCTTTCCGCATCGCAAGAGGCCTGGGGACCTAGGAGGTCACAAGTGAATATAAATGGTTTTCCATTTGTACACGATCTGTTACAGTATTTAAATACACACACACTCAAACACTGTGAGAAGGCAACATCTAAGCACTTCCTCTAAGAACCTTGGGGCTGAGACTAAGTGAATCAGCCCCTGGAACTCCTGCTGAGAAAGAAATCAATTCTAATAAAAAAAATGCATAGAGCACCTGTATTACAAGCTGGGTATTATGCTAGATCCTGGAGAAACAGCCTTAAAGACACAGTTCCTTCCCTCCAGAGTTTCACCGTTTAGTGGGAAAGACAGACAAATAGAGAACAACCAGACTCATGGGTGAAGTGGGAGAACAGAGAAGAAACTTTAGACTGTCCTGGACTGGGGAAGAGGGGAAGTGGCCCATGAGCTCATCAAGGAAGACTCTGCCAAGGAGGTGATGCCTGAGCTGTGGGAGGTCGTCAAGCAGACACGGGGCAGGCGTTTCAGGCAGCAAGAACAGTATGTGACAAAGTCTTTACTTTATCAGCCACACCAGGACACTGTGAAAGTGAAAAGGGGGCACTACTACTAATTATGCCAAGAAAACAGGCATAAACCGAGACAGTCCCACTGAGTCAAGACATAAAGTCGCTGTCTTTAGAGCAGCTCTACCCTGCGTGGAGTCTGGCTAGAGCAAACAATGGTGTTTCCAAGGGCAGTGGGAGCAGCAAGAGATTATGCTGGAGAGACTGCCCTGTGGCCAGGTCTTGAGATAAACTGTCCGTGGACAATACATTAATCACATCTGACTTCTCATAAACAAGTGGTGACTGTTGAGCGTGATGCTCTTGAGCCATTTACAGATGGCGAAATAAGTGTCTGGGGAGCAGGACTGCAGGGTCCTCTTCTACTGTTGTTAAATATGCTGCCTTCCCCACATCTGGTTTCTTTTAGGCCTGGCCAACCAAATCTTTTAGCCTCTGGTCTATGCTTGTTTCCCATATGGGACTAATAAAGGCCACACCTGCAAATACTGAAAGAAAAGCAATTACCACTTCAGAGATAGGAACATGGAATTGTTAAGAGAGAAGTGTACGTGAACTTGAACTTGCCTTCCAGTCAACTGAGAGTCAGATGAGACAGCATTCCCACCTTTGGAGGCAAGTGTCCTCCCCTCCCCCAACCTCCCCTTTCCCCCCTCACGCAGGGCCCTCTTGGAGCCCATCCTGACTTCAGAAGAATCTTGCCGTCATGTCTATCCCCACCTTTTCTTAAAAATTGTGGTAAAATACACATAATATAAAATTTACCATCCTAACCATTTTTAAGCATACAGTTCAGGAATGTTAAGCAGATTCACACTGTTGTGCACCTACCACCACGATCCATCTCTAGAACACTTTTCATCTTGCGGAACTGAAACTCTGTCCCCATTAAACACTAATCCTCACTCTCCTCCCCCAACTCCCTGACAATCACTATTCTCCTTTCTGTCTCTATGAATTTGACTATGTTAGGTAGTTGTGGAATCATACAGTATTTGTCCTTTTGTGACTGACTCTTTCACTTAGCATAATGTCTTCAAGGTTTATCCATGTTGTAGCACGTGTCAGAATTTCCTTCCTTTTACAGGTTGAGAAATATTGTACAGATATACCACATTCTGCTTTCCCATCCATCCATCAATGGACATTTGGGTTGCGTCTGCCTTTTGGTTATTGTGAATAATGCTGCTATGAACATGGATATACAAATATCTGTTCAAGACCCTGCTTTCAATTCTTTTTGGATATATACCCAGAAGTAGGGCCACTGAATCATATGATAATTCTATTTCTAATTTTTTAAGGACACCATCTTTTTAATACCTGCATAATATGCCTCTATCGGTCTCTTTCACCATTCCTCTAGTGAAGAACAATAGTTTCTTTAACCATTTTCCTCATGAAGGTTTTTTTTCCATTTTCACTATTACAGTGATTCAACAAACATCCTTGTATACACTTCTTGCAGAAAGAAGTGTATTTCCTTATGAATATTCTTAACTATATTTTTAGCCATTTTTCTTGTTCATTGTAACAAGAAAACATGAAAAGATGCATGATATTAATAACAACCCCTCCCAACCCACTACCATCAGTCCTGTCCCCATGAGGCAACTTGAGTTAACAGCGTGTTGTCTCTGCCATTTTTTAAAATTCCCAAACATGTGTGCACATATACATATGTCTGTGTGTATTCATCCATCCATCTGTCCATCCAGCCATCTATATCTCTGTGTGTTTAATGCACCCTTACCCCCATGGTATGGCGTCATACTGTGTATATTACTTTGCAGTGTGCTTTTGCATTACTCCAGGTCAAGATATAGGGCTCTAACTTAATATTTTTTAATTTCTGTGCAATATTCCACATTATAGGATGTGCCATAATTTAGTCAACCATTCCTGTACCAGGCTTTAAGATAGTTTCTAACTTTTGCCACTAAAGACACTGCAGCAATAAACAGTTCAAACATCATTATGTACTGATTCTTTTATTATTTTTTAGGCTAGTTTCCCAACAGTAGAGCTACTAAATCAAAAGACACATGTGTTTTTAACCTTAATAAGTAGCGCTAGGTTAATTTCCTGAAAGAATATTTGCAGTAATTCACATACGAATCAACAATACGTGAAGGTATCTATTTGCCCAAATCCATACCAGCACTGCTATTATGACACATTTCAATTTATGCCAAACACATGGGCGAAACAGGGAATCTCAAGGTTGTTTTAATTTACATTTCCTTGATTTTTAGTGAGGTCCAGCATCTCTGCACATGTTCAGTGGCTATCTGGGCTTCTCCTGTGAGTTGTCTGTTCAAATCTTTTGCCCATTCCAGGAAATAAGGGGAAGATTGTCATTTTCTTATTATTCTATAGGATCTCTTTGTTTTTGTTTTGCTTGGTTTGTTTCAGTTTAATTTATATTTGAACAAGTAAGATATGCACACGGACCATCTAAAAGGTACAAAGGGGGTACATGGTGAAAAAAGTGTCCCTCCACCTCCACTGTTCCTTTCCCAGAGGGAACCCATGCTACCCATTTCTCATGTATCCTTGCAGACGTGCTCTAAGTACACAGTATAAGCAACTACATATAAATTATGTTCTCCTTCTTTCCTTATAAAAAGGGCACCATACTATGTACACTGTTCTGTACCAACTGTTTTTTCCTTATTCCAAATTAGAACAGAAAGAGCTTTGTAAAAGCTCTCTGTATTCTGGAAATATTTTCTTTTTCTTTTTGTTTTTTTTTTGAGGAAGATTAGCCCTGAGCTAACTACTGCCAATCCTCCTCTTTTTGCTGAGGAAGACTGGCCCTGAGCTAACATCCATGCCCATTTTCCTCTACTTTATATGTGGCACGCCTACCACCACATGGCTTTTGCCAAGCAGTGCCATGTCTGTACCCGGGATCCGGGCCGGGGAATCCCGGGCCTCCAAGAAGCAGAACATGTGAACTTAACCGCTGCGCCACTGGCCAGCCTCTGGAAATATTTTCTGATAGCTGTGTATGTACTGGTTTTTAGTTTCCTTAGGTATCTTTTTCCACACACTAATATTAAATATTATAAAATTGAATATTTCTAACTTTTCTTTTATGACTTAAGAGTTTTGAAAATTTTCTTAAGAAGTTCTCCCATCCCCAAGTTTGGGTAAATACTTCTCTTCTACATTTTTTTTCTAGTATTTTTATTGTCCCTAAAGATGTTTTGCATTTCATATCTTTAATTCACCAAGTTTATTTCTGTCTTTCAGATTATGTCAATATAATTATTCTTAAACAAATTATCCTTTATCCATCGAATTGTTACCTTTGCTATATATCATACTACTAAATATAGAGAATATTTCTGAGTGTCCTTGTCTATAAAATGGGAATTAGACTTACACAATCTTAAAGATGTTCAAGACCAGCAATGTCTCCGCTATGGTCTGAATGTTGCTCCCCCCTAAATTCCTATGTTCCGAACCATAGCCGTGCAAGGTGATGGTATTAGGAGGTGGGGCCTTTGGGAGGTGATGAGGTCATGAGGGTGGAGCCCTCAGGATTGGGATTGACGCTCCTATAACAGAGGGCTGACAGAGCTCCCCTACGCCTTCTGCCATGTTGCGGATACAACCAGAAGTCTGCTGACCAGAAGAGGGCCCTCACTCGACCATGCTGGCACCCTGATCTCGGCCTTCCAGCCTCTAGAACTGTGGAAATAAAGTCTGTTGTTTACAAGCCACCCAGTCTGTGGTATTCTGTCACAGCAGCCCAAACGGACTCACACAGTCCCTAAGGTCTCTTCCAAATCTACGTATGCATCTCCGTTAAGAAGGGAAACATGAATGACAGTCTGAAGGAAGACGACAAGGGACAGCTCAGCGGCAGGAATGAAAGGGCGTGGGCGCGGGTGGGGGCGCGGCACCCCCTGGGGCTGGGGCTACTTACGCCGTGGAGCTTCATGTAGAGGCCGCAGGCGTTGCACACGGGCTCACCCTCGGCGTTGCGGCGCCACAGCGTGGTGGTGGTGGTCTGGCAGTTGGCACAGGAGAGGCCCACTCGGCGGGAGGCGGACTGCAACAAGGAGACAGAGCCTTCAGTCCAAGTAAAAGGCGGTGCTGCTTCTGCTCCGCAGGAGCGGAGCAAGGCAGGGGGGGGCCCTCCCCCTGTCCCTCTCCCCCTCCCCCTCCCCAGACGGGTGGCAGGGGGAGGCCACCACAGCCCTGGGTAAGAACCTCAGAGCCGCCACAGCCAGATTCCCCTCTACCCAAGCCACTCCGGGAGGTGAATGAGGACACGGACTTCTGCTGCAGGAGAAGAAGAGTGAATTCCAGTCCTAACTGTGGCGTTAGCGGCGTTACTAGCCATTCGAGGTCAGACGCACAGACCAGCAAGCAGTGGGCACTCAGCAGAAAAACTTCTCCCAGAAGAATTAACACAGGCATCAGGGGCCAGGCACAGGGAGTGAGTGAGGAATTACTGTCTCCAAGTGTCATCAAAGACTGGATGGGCCTTGGGACCTCAAGAAAGGGAAGCTTCAGGGTAATCCCTTTGTTCCTCCCTCCCTAATAAATGTGAAAGCTAGCTCCTGTTGGTCAAAATCAAATTACAGTAGAAAAGCCCACGGAACCGAGAGCCAAAAACTGAGTTCCAAACTCTTCCTCAGCCACAAGGCCCACCACTGCTTAATCTCCCTGGGTTTGGGTTTTTTTCGGCTGATCAACTGAAAACAGCATAACTAACAGAATATCACAAAGGAAGAGTTAACCTTCCTCAGGGGGCTGATGTCAACACAGGAGACGTACAAGACAACACCAGATGGGGAAGCAGGAAGTCTGGACTCTGGTCCCAGGGGAAGAGTCGGTATCTATGTGACTTTGGGCAAAGGCCATTAGCTTTCTGAGCCTCACTTTTCACTTCTGCATAATTAAGGGATTGAATTAGATGGTCTGGAACATCCTTGTAGCCCAAGGTAAATCCAAAGGAGTAAGAAATTACTATGTTGTCTTACCCACCCCCTCAACCTGCACCTTTTTTTTTTTTTTTTAAGATTTTATTTTTCTTTTTTCTCCCCAAAGCCCCTAGGGACATAGTTGTAGTTTTAGTTGTGGGTTCTTCTAGCTGTGGCATGTGGGACGCCGCCTCAGCATGGCCTGATGAGCAGTGCCATGTCCGCACCCAGGATCTGAACTGGCGAAATCCCGGGCCACCAAAGCAGAGCACACAAACTTAACCACTTGGCCACGAGGCCAGCCCCTGCAACTTATTTTTCAAAGTGAGGAAGATTGGCCCTGAGCCAACATCTGTTGCCAATCTTCCTCTTTTTTCCCTCCCCAAAGCCCCAGTACATAGTTGTATATCCTAGTTGTAGGTCCTTCTGGTTCTATGGGGGGGACCACCTCAGCATGGCCGGAGGAGCCGTGTGTAGGGCCGCATCCAGGATCTGAACCAGCGAAACCCAGACCACCAAAGTAGAGAGCACAAACTTACCCACTAGGCCACTGGGCCGGCCCCTGCACCTTCTTTTAAAGATGACTTGAAATCCAAAGTTCAAAACCAGGGAATGTCCCACCCAGGTGGGAGCCCTGAAGCCCCCTGCCCCCAGGCAGCTGGGCTTGGGCAGTCCAGGCACTTGCTTACCAGTCGGCGCTGGGGCTTGATGAGGGGCCGGTTGATCCCATTCATCTTGTGGTAGAGGCCGCAGGCATTGCACAGATAGTGCCCTGTCCCGTCCCGCCTCCAGAGTGGGGTGGACATGGCCCCACAGTTGACACACTCTCTGCCTTCTGAGAAGTCGTCAAACATATCTACTGGGTGAGAAATAATACAGAGGATTAATTCTACGTTTATGCCCATTCCTTGCAAGGAATGAATGATGGAGCACCTTGGGCTGCCTCGCTCTCCCTTGCTCTCTGACCTCAACCCCTGGGGGACTGGCTCACAGGACTGTCATGGGATGTGGACGTTTTTATTCCTGGGCATCCCAGACACAGCGGGGCTCTCCCTGGTCAAGAGAAAAGGAAGAGTCGGGCAGCAACCACCAGCGGTCTGCATTTTAGTCCTTCTCTCTCCTTCAGAGTCTGTACTCTGCAGTTCTCAACTAACACTGAACACCATTCAGACCTTCTGTCTCTTTTTCCCTTTCAAAGTGGAGATTCCTTTTCCCTTTGAATAAAAATATAATAAGTATTTACTTTGGGAAAAGTAGCAAACACCAAAAAGTGTAAAGAAAATATAAATCATATGTAATCCTGTAACTCAAAGATCACCAGTGTTATTAACATTTTGTTCTGTTATATCCTTTGCAAGACTTTATACTATATTGACATATATTTTTGCCTAGTTGAGGTCAAGCTATAGAATTTTGAGCCTGTTTTTTCACTTAATACCAAAGCACTTTCTCACATGAGAAGTTCTTCATAAACTCATTTTAGCTCAGTACAATATCCCATTATATAAATGTGCCATCCTTTAACCATTATCATTGAACTTTTGCTTAACCGTTACCCAGTTTCTGATTGTTTTGTAAAAACCGCTCATTTTCTTGTTTTGTAAATAATGCTCATTCAAACCTCAGCATTTCTCGTTATTCCTTAAGATTCTCCCCTAGAAGTAGAATTACTGAACCAAAGGGACTATATTTTTTGAAAGTTTCTGAAATTTTCAAAGTGCCCTGCAAAAAAGGCTGCAATTCGTTCTTCTCATTTCAATATATTCATATGATATGCTGTATCATAGTTTGACATTTTTCCTTGCTTATTGGTACATAAAATAAAGATGCATATTATAAGCAATGGTGGCTTAGAGTCGCAAATGGTGGCGTTTGTCTTTCTCCTGCACTCACTCATACCTCTCCCTCCCCCAAACCTTCATCTTCCATGTCTGCAGATTTTTACAATGGACAGTTTCACTCATGTCCATTTCAGTTGCCCCTGAGGAGATAGGCTGGGCCAGTCTTATTCCCTGTGATCTATATAAAGCCTGGCTCAGAACTTCCAGAAGTCTCTCTGACTCTGTGTACACTGTTTCCTATTTTGAAAAATTTATATAACCTTTCCAAATTTTCTGTCCCTAAACACTGTTACATTGGTGTCCAAATTGTTCTTGTCCTCCTACCAGAGGCAACAGTGGATTCTTCTGTAGTAAAGGGGGGAGATAATTGGAGAAGAGGGTTTTTAAGAGGTCTCCTTACGTCAGGACCCAGCACATTCTGCTAGATCTGTGGCCCAGCTACCTGCTCTGAGGGAACGTGGATGGTGGGGGTCCCTCCCCTCAACTCTGGGTACACAAATAGTCATTTGCACCTGCAAACAAGTAGCTGTGTGTCCACACCAAGTCAACAATGTGCAGGTGTGAGGAGCTGTTTGCTTAGGCCAGGAGCTGAGCACACAACGGTCACAAGAGAAGCTATTTTTGTACCTGGGTCACACTAAGAACCCTCCAGCAAGGTCACCTGCTTTCAGAGCTGCACATGAAATGGTGACTCCCGTCCACAGTTTGCTTCCCCAAGCCTGGAGGAGGCGAGGAGTGAGCAATGACATGCACGCCACCCTCAACACCATCACTGCAACCTCCACCTCCACGACCCTGTGCTCCCTTGCCCTGGGGCGGCTCAGCCCCACTCCCCCGGCCCAGGCCTTCCCATGAGGGGACCAGAAAAGCCAGCAGAGTTCACAAAAGGACCTGAGATCTAGGAGGGACACTCGCAATGTCATCATTTTGTTGCATATTTGCAGTAAACACTAGATGGCACTACAGCTTCAAAATTGAACCAAGACACCACATTCCTGGCCAAACCACGCCTGGGGATGGAGGACTTTTCAGATCATCTCTCCAGTCCAAACGTAGGGCAACCCTCGTATCCGACATATTTGTTTTATTATGGACAAATTTAAACATGTTCAAAAGTGGACAGAATATAAAAATGAACTCTTGTTTAATCATCATCCAGCTTCCAACAATTTGTGGAAAATCTTGTGCATGTATACCTCTAACCTCTTTTCCCGTTCCTATATTATTCAATAGAATCCCAGATGTTCCATCATTTTATTCATTAATATTTCAATATGTAGCTCTCACAGATAGATTCACACTCCTCCTTTTAAAGATAAGCAAACCAGCTTCTTTGCTATGATCTGATTTATCTGAAGAAGGCTCCACAGGAAAAAGTCTCATAATCCTTTCCTCTTTTTTTGGAGGCGAGATTCCCTTTTCTCTTCACACATTTGGTTTTATATGCAGGCACAGACTCTCATCCAAGAGCCCCCCTAGCAATCCTAGACCTCTGCTGGTTCTGACCTTACGCTGCCTTGAGAAGCCATCGCAAAAGGTCAGCCTTAGAAACTCCTTCCCACTTGCCTCACAGAATGCGTTACACCTCAAGTAACTATTTTACTGCCAGGGAAAGGCAGGAGAGGTTGGCAAACATGTATTTGTCATCGATAAATATTTACCGAGCATCTGCTATTTAAGCGCTCTGATGTCACAGGAGCTAACAGCGAGCCTTATCCTCAGAATGCTAATGACCTAGTTGGGCAAATGGGGCCAGAAGATCCGGAACGAGTAACAACATTACTGAATTGTTTTCACAACATACCTTAAACAAGCTGGGGATCTGGGTGGCAGGTACTTCTTGTCTAGGATAGGAAGTACAGAAGTCCGACCCAGATTGAAGGGTCAGGTGTTACAACAGCAGCCAAAGGAAGAAACTGGATGTGAAGTCAAGGCCATGCTTCCTGAAGGTGCCCCGTCAGACACACCACGTCTCCCCACAACCCACTACACCTCCAAATCTGCAGAGGTTTCCCTATTTTCTGCTAGAAAATCTTCCCATCCAACCTACTTAATGAAATGTCATACAACTTTAAATGGTTATTACAAAGAAATGTAACAATAGAGGAAAATGCTTACCCTGCATGTTAAAGGCAAAATGCAGCACACAGAAAACCGTATACACTGTGATGGGAGCTAAGCCCACCAGGAAGGAGCCTATGTGAGGCTAGTTAAATTGTGTGGACTTTTCTTTTTTTAAAAACGCCATTCTGTAATGTCATAATAGCCTATTTTTAAAAATCTGGTAAATAAAAACAAAGAGAAAAATTTTGATCACCTTAAGAAGGTCCAGTCCACTATGTGGGAAGGGACTATCTTACTCTCTTAAATCTGACATATATATATATATGTAGTTCCCCCCTTGGACTGAAGAAAGGAGAGAGCGAAGTTCAAACCATGCTGCTTAGCACCCACTCTGGGGAAGTGGGAGGTGACAGCCTGTGAGCCCCAAATCAGCACGAACATCTGGCACTGTGAACCTTGCTAACAACCACCTCTTATTCCTTCATTAGAAAGGCACTGGGTGGAACTTCCCGAAGACAAGGGGGCAGCTGCCTGAAGCCAGTTTCTAAGCTTCATTTCTAACTCGGAAGGGCACAGCTATGGCCTTGACTTATGAAAGCCCCACCCCCCAGTGCTGGGCATCTTGGGAACTGGTCCAACCTCTTAGATGGCAATGGGAATCCAGCTCTCGGAAGTGGGTCAGCATTACCCCACATTCAGAGGAAAGACTTGTAATAATAGTTGTAAAGTACTTTGCAAATAAGAGGAAAAACTCACAACAATAGCTGTAAAGTGCTTTGCAAACACCAAATGAGATAACAATGATGGATTATTGTGAGGGTTGGAGCAGTTGGGAGGGAGTGGGGAAGACCGGGGACAAACCTTGGTGCTGGGTTATTTGGGGGGAGGGGAGAGATAAAAGAGCTGGGAGATTTGGGAATCTGACCTTTTCTCAAACCACCAGGCAGTGCTCCGAATTGTAAATTGTATGTCACTCTCACACTTGGCCAAGCCTGAGATTTGCAGGCAGGGAATGAACTGGCTGCAAGGTTGACAATGTATAGTTATGAGGACTCAAAGCTGCTGCTTATAGGAAAAATTAATTAATGATAAATGTAGCAATCAAAAGCACAAAATAAATTGTGCCCTAACCCCAAGATTGGGGATCTAACTCCTTACTTCCATCCGTGCCCCACTAAAAAAAATTTTTTTAAAGAGTGAAACAAACTCAGCCTGACTTCTTAGGCATCATTTTAGTATGGATATCTTAGGAATTAAGGTGGATTACTCCCGTCCAAGTGCCTGAAAGAAAAATGTGGACCAGGAGGTTGAAGGATCCCACCCCTGACTTCCCCACAGAGAACTGACGCAATGAAAGCAAGCACTCCGACCTCTCCCCTGACCTCTCCATCCATCTTGGGGAACCCACCCACAGGCAGGGGGTAAGCAAGTCAGGGCTGAGAGAAAGAAGGCGGAAGAGGAAGAGGGGGGCAAGTGGGAGGAAGAAGGGAGAGGAATCAAAGGCCAGGGTCATGGTTGGCAACACCCGCCAGGCATTGCCCGAAAGCTGGATTTGTCTTCCAACTAACTGCTAGAGAGAAAGCTCAGGCTGATGGGCGCTCCCGTGGTTGTGCCAGCCCGCTGGGCCGGTGCTGAAGAGCCTGGTTCTCCTCCACTGCAGAGGTGCCCCACAGGCCTTCCCTCGTTGGAGGGTGTCCCACTGGCTACGGAAAGCTGGGTCTTGAGTCAGAGCCCATGCTGGAGAGACCCTCCTCTCCTTCACCCTCAGGTCTGAGTCTGTCTGATCTCAGGCCTTCCACTGTTTCCATGGGGGGCACTGGAGCCCAAACATTTGCCATTTGCCTGCTCTACTTGCCCCTGTAGCAGTGCTGGACATAGAGATAAAGTAGACAAAACTGGGGCAAAATCCCTACCCAAAGCTGTTTTGGTCTAGCTGGGGGTACAAAACTCAAAACAAGTAATTCTATTAAATGTGACAAATTGCAATGGTACCTGGGCTGTACACGAGCGCCCACCCCTCCACCCAGCTGCACATCCTCAGCTGTCCTAGATCACTGTGCCATCTACTGGGGGAAGGAAGACACATAAACACAGTGGAAATTACCCATGCCCAGGGCAGCTATTCCACACTACAAAATAGAGGGCAGAGGAGCTGCAAGGCCTGGGCAAGAAGAGGGGCGGTACCTGCCCAGAGACCTCCCCCAGAGCCAAAGGGGCTTCAGGAACAAAGTCCCCAGCCCCATCCATATGTCCTTTGCTGAACCCTAGCCCCGAGTCCCATCCAAAGTTCACCAGAGATCATGCGTGGATTTCCTGACAGACCCGGATCTGTCCCCGGGGCTGGCGCCTGAGTCTGGGGCACGAGGAGCAAACAGTCCTGAGGTTTTTCTGGCAGCCCCTGCGCCTTCGGTCTTCTGGGCTTTGTCAGGCTTGGCCTGTGACAGGAGGCTGCCGAGGGGAGGGCAGACACAGCGCAAGCAGCATCCAGGCTGGTGAGGATCACAGCACCTATTTTGGAAGCTCTGCAGCCGCTCAACAGAAGCGGTCCCGCCAGGCTGAGCTGGAGCTGTCGTGGGTCCGGGGCTCTGCTCCAAGCGCCAAGGAACCCAACGCCGCGGCTCAGACCATTACCCGCTACATGTTGACCGCGCTTTCCGGAGGTGCGTAATTTTACAAACAAGGAAATGAGAATAACCTATATGAGACATTTAGCACACTACTTTTCTTAACTGCCGCTGAATAATATGAGAGACCTTTAAACTCTTCTCCAGGTGAATACTGTAATTGTCCTGGAAAGAAATATTCACCTTCACACACACACACACACAAAGAAAACACTTTCGTTCATCTAGGAGCCTGGCTTCAGGCTTGAGGTGAGAGTTAAAGAATGTGACCCAGGTTAAAAGAAAAAAATCACAAAGAAGTGAAGATATTCTGCAAGGAAGAAAAAAACCACCAAAAACAAGAAGGAAGGGAGGTGGGGGGTGGGGGGAGAAAGAAGGAAGAGGTTGAAAAACCAATGATAGACTGGAGGAAAAAATTTACGGCATGTTGCCAAGAGTTAATACCCCCTACTATGCTAAGAGAAATTACAAATTACAAAGAGAAAGATGAGATAAGGGCTCCACTAGGCACCCAGTGCCTCTCACTGAAGGAACTGTGGAAAGAATCCCCAAGCATCTGTCTTGCATTTCTGTGGACCAAAGCTCCAAGCCCCCCAATATCCACTTCCATTCCTCTGTGAGTCTGTGTTCCTAGCAGGGGCAGAGGGAGAGATGTTGGCCCAGGAGGGCAGGCAATAGAGGAATGCTAATGTGGTTCAGAAAGTTAGGTCTTGCCTAGTAACAGCAGAGCTGGGATTTGAACCCGGACTGACCAGTCTCAATAGTGGGCCCAAGGTTCCTCCAGGTCCTGCCTGCAGATAGATGACTTGACCATCCTGTTGGGGACTCAGTCTTCTTCCCAGTAGCAGAAAGTGTCAACATGAACAGTTCAAAAATCAGTACGTGAAAGATAGTTTAGGGTCACGATATGACATGTTAGTAGTGAGGACAGTAAGAAGTCCAGGACGCATGCATGCTCTACTTTCCCAGCTCATCTGATCACAGAAGCATCTCAAGGCACATCTGTTTCAATGCTCTTTAGCACACCAGTTGAGGGAAATGCTTCCCAGGCTTCATCTTTGTGAAGATTAGATTTTGAGACCTCCAAGAATCCCCACATGTAGGGATATAATTAGAATATAAAGACTTCCCCGTGAAATGCAGGGTGACTCACTAGCTTCAGGAGAAATTTCTCAATGCTTTACAATTAAAAGTCCATCCTCATGCCCGTCAGAATGGCTATTATCAAAAAGCCAAGAAATAACAAGTGTTGGAGAGGATGTGGAGAAAAGAGAACCCTTACACACTGCTGATGGGAATGCAAATCGGTGCAGCCACTATGGAAAACAGCATGGAGATTCCTAAAAAAAATTAAAAATGGAACTAACACATGATGCAGCTTTTCCCCTCCTGGGTATTTATCCAAAGAACATGAAAACACTAATTTGAAAGATATGTGCACCCCTGTGTTCACTGCAGCAATATTCACAACAGCCAACAGTGGGAAACAACCTAAGTGCCCACTGACAGATGACTGGATGAGGAAGAAGTGGTATACAATGGGATACTACTCAGCCATAAGAAAAAAGATGAAATCTTGCCATTTGTGACAACATGGATGGACTTCGAGGGTATTATTCTAAGTGAACTAAGTCAGACAGAGAAAGACAAATACTACATGACTTCACTCTTAAGTGGAGGATAAACAAACATAGATCCAGAGAAGAGACTGATGGTTACTGAGGGAAAGGGAGGTGGGAGGAGGGTGAAAGGGGTAGAGGGGCGCATATGTATGGTGATGGATGGAAACTAGACCTTTGGGTGGTGAACATGATGTAGTCTATGCAGAAGTCGAACTATAATGATGTACACCTGAAATTTATGTTATAAACCAATGTTAACTCAATAAAAAAAAAGGTGATGTTCAGCGATGACTATGTCCTGGGCCTTCTGCATTGTGCAGAATTAAGTCCATGAAGGATACACATGGCCGCATTTGCTATTAAAAGTTCTGTGGTTGAGGGGCTGGCCCCGTGGCCGAGTGGTTCAGTTCGCGCGCTCCGCTGCAGGCGGCCCAGTGTTTCGTTGGTTCGAATCCTGGGCACGGACATGGCACTGCTCATCAAACCACGCTGAGGCAGCGTCCCACATGCCACAACTAGAAGGACCCACAACGAAGAATATACAACTATGTACCACGGGGCTTTGGGGAGAAAAGGGAAAAAAATAAAATCTTTAAAAAAAAAAAAAAAAAGTTCTGTGGTTGAGAGTATGACTCAGTTTGCCAGATCTGGAAATTTAACACACATAGACTCCCAGGAGATGGTCACCACGGCCCCTTGCTGTCTGTGACCCATGGGCTGGGTTACCATCTTTAAAGTAAGCAAATGAACAAAGGAAAGAAGGGAACACTCAAAGATTGTGTTGTGTTATAATTCCTATTTCTAAAACTTTTGCTAATGTCAATATTTTGTCCTTTTAACAATAAACGTTTCACAAATGCTGTTTTGTCCCATTGTCTCCTCGTCCTCCCTGGGCTTCCCTCCCCTGCCTCCTCTCCATTACCATCCAGTGAATGAGCTGTCTGTAGCGTCTTCCTGTGGGACCTCGGGAGGAGGCCTGCACAGCGTGAACCAAGACTGGTCAGTGCGCAGCAGCCTGGGTCTCTACAGGCTGCTGTGTCCAGCAGACACCCTGTCCTACTGCCCCTCGCCCTCTCAAACCTGGAACCACTGGCTCTCCTCATTTCTGCCATGCCTCGGGGCTGACCAAGATGCCACAGAACTTATCATCCACAATGGAACACTTCGGAGAGAAAGGAACTTATTACTAATTATTTTGGGACAACAAGCTTAAAACCAGGATGTGTGGCCACTCTTGGCAGAACTCCAGGTGTGAGATCTATATCCCCGACACTCTTACTCCACTGGTTTCTCCCCACTGTCACCACCTGACTTACAACTGGGCGATTTACCACCTCCCGGACAAGCTGCATGCAGAATGCAAGGAAAGAGGTGCATACAATCGCTCTAAATGCCAGTTCCCTAGTTGGACACTGACATCTCACAGCTCCCTGGGTTCAGGCTGGGTTTGGGTCCCTGGGTTTAGCCTTAGGGCCAGCTACAGCCATGGGAGCCACAACTGGGCATCAGCAATTGAAATGTTTGCCACTTCCTGGACTCTGGGTGCTGAGCCCAAACTGCACCCTTCCTTCTCTGGACCCTGCCTTGTTTGGTGGCTATGGCAATGAGTTAGCTCTGAACATCCCCTAATCATTGGTCCCTCTGTGCTAGCTTGTCCTAATTAAGGCTCTAAGGCTGCTGGAGGGCAGGGGGCATAAAGTCTTAAAAACTGGAAGTGATGTTTGGGTGCTTGTATGAACATTCAGTGGAAGAAACCAAGGTCCAGAGAAGGTGAGTGACTCACCTAAACTTCTAGAATGTTCTGTGACATGATCCTTGCCCTCCCCAGCATCACGCTGCTCTCAGGCTGGATCAGTCTATCTGCAGCGCTCTGAACAACAGAAACTCAGTGCACACTGACCGATCAGATTCCAAAAAAATCCACACTCTAAAGCATCTAATGAGGCCACAGTAATGCCAGTAGAATGGTGTAAATCTAAGGGCTCTGCCCCTGGCTTGACTACCTGGCCCCCAAGATGCTATGTTTATGGACACATAATAATTCAGCTGAGTTATCTACGCAGGGCTCGGGGTTTTTATATAGATATTATGTGTGTGTATAGAATTGTATATAACACATAGATGAATGGATCGATAAAGAAAAGTACTTCGTGATGCATTAAAAACCAGCCTACTCTTGCTAGTGATAAAACTGCTCTAATAATTCATTGAACTATATCAAAAGGACCCTTCCCCCCCAAAAAAGAGAGAGAGGAATGTTTATTTTTAAGATGTGCATGGCAAAATACTGGAAACGACCCAAATGTCCACTGATAGGGGAATGAGTAAGAAAACTAAGTTGAAATAAAAATTATGAAAATTTGAGTTGATTTTAAAAATGACGACTACATGGGACTATGTTAAGATTTTCTCTTCTTGTAACATGGTTTAAATTCGTTAAATAAGCAGTGAACTAAACAAACATGTCTGTATCTGGGGAAGAGTGTTGGAGGTGGAGGGAACAACAGTACAAAGGCTCTGCGCTCAGGTGGGAAGAGACAGTTAAAAATAACCCCATGCAACGTGAAATAATCCGGTCACAAAAGACCACTGTGTGTATGGGTCCATTTGTAGGAAATACCCAGAATGGGCAGATCCATAGAGACAGAAAGTACATTAGTGGTTGCCAGGGGCTGGGGGAGGGAGGAATGGCAGTGATTATTAATAGGCACAGGCTTCTTTTCGGAGCGATGAAAATGTTCTAAAATTGATTATGAGATGGATGCACAACTCTATGAATATACTAAGATCCACTGAATTGTGCACTTTAAAGAGCGGACTTTACAGAATGCAAATTACATATTACTAAAGCTGTTACAAAATAACTAATAAAAATTAAATTTTACAAAGCATCTCTGTCTAGGAGTTGGAGGATTGGAAACGTCTACTTTATTTCCTCAATTTCCTGGAAGTGTCTTATTCCAGAAACAAAGTGCCTTCTCCACGGTGGGCCCAGGTGCCTCTCCTCCCACAGGGGCAGCCCTCTGGGCTCAAGTATCCACTATGGCACCGACTATTCTTCTCACCCCACAGAAGAAAAAGAAAGGCCTTCTCCACAGGGTGCAGGACCAGCAAGCATGGGGCTGTACCTCATGAGCTAATCAAAAGCCGCCTGCCAAGCACACTGTGGACCAGGTCCTGCGCTGGTCCCAGTTCCTCCAAGTCACTAGGGTGAGTCATCATCATTATCCAGGCCTCCTGCCAGCCTGCCTCAGTCATCTAAATGTGCCCTGGGAGTGGGGATTTCCCTGGGAGAGGGAAACAAGCAGTCTGGGCATTGATATAGAGAGCACGGTATAGTACAGCCCCAGAGGAGGGCAATTTGGCAATAACTTAGCCAAAGTATAACCACATGCACCATTTGATCCAGAAATTCCACTTCCAGGATTCATCCTGCAGATGCACTGGCACTTGTGTAAAATGGCTCACGTACAAGGATATTCGTTGTGGCGTGTTTTTTGCAATAGCAGAGGACTGGAAAAACAAGTTCTATGTTCATCAATATGGGACTGGTTAACTCAATTAGAATACATTATGTGGCCGTAAAGAATGGACATCTTTTATATATTGAGAGGAAATTCTTTCCAAAATATGCTGTGAAATATTAGAAGGTACAGAACAGTACTTATGAACATCTCTTACAAAAAGGGGAGAAGACTCTCTACACAGATTTTGTTTGTATATACAATAAATATCTCTAGAAGGATAAACAAGAAACTGATGATATTGACTGTTTCCAGAGAGACATCCTGGTGGCTCAAGGATGCTTTTCACTGCATGCTTTTGTGAACCTTTCGAATACTGAGCTACGTTAATTTATTACCTATTTACGATAAATAATTATTTTATATGTTAAATAAAGTAAATAAATATGCCCTGACTAGCATCATCACTGTTTCATGTAGTATTATTTTTAATTCAGAGCAGGTTCTATTTAGGGTAGGTTCCATTTTCTGATTTCCCATAAAAGCATCTTATCTCCCACCATTTTCCAGCGGGTTCTCAGTCTCACCGACCCCACGGTCATCCCTTGGAGGGCCCTAGTTCCTGTCCCAAGGGGCCCCCAGACCAGTCTCCACTGGCCAGCTCAGGCCCCAGCCCCTGGATCTGGCTTGGCTTCCAATGCTCAGTTATACGCATGTACACTGCCCATTCAGACCTTGTTCCTTTTATTAACAAGGACGACTGAGAGGGAACTTTAGCCAGGCCCTCTATCAGGCCCACTGGAAGAGACTGAAACCAGGCCAGTGGGCCCATTTTGACTCTGCAATCCCTCTCAGCTTGTTACAAACTGGCAGGATGGAAAGGAAACACTGAACAAATTGCCAGACCAGCTCCCTCAGGGACCAAGACAATGGGTCTGGAGGGAAAAGGCTTTTCCTTCCAGTCCAGCAGCCGGCTGTCAAGAAAAAACAACTTCCCTTTCACCTCCTGGAATGGCAGCAGCCAGCCAGCCAGCTGGGGAGATTTATGGAGATATAATGTGACCTCTTTATTGCCCTGAATGCTAGGGAGGCATTTCAGCGCAGATTTACGCCTTTTGGAAGGGGAGGGGAGCAAGCCTGTAGAAACATACGCATGAGGACTAATTTCCCCATTGGGGGTTTCTTGGGGATTACTTAATCAAACCAAGGTTAAATTCAGTCACTAGCACTTTACATCCTCTTCTCTTGCTAATCCATCTGGTTACCTTGCAAACTTTTTGCATGAAATGTGACTCTCCTTAGAGTCAGGAAGATTCTGTTTAACTTTGAGTCCAGTTAACACAAAACAAAAAAATTAAGGAGGAAGACCACACACTGCAGGGCCAGGATACTGTGCCCCTCCTTAGCAACGAACTCGGGCAGTTCCCATCTTACCTACCTATGCCCAGGATCTCTGTGGAAAATGAAGGTGTCAGACCCGATGATCTAGGTCCTTCCTAGTTTGAAAATTATCCAGATTAATATCAGATCAAACACATAAGTTACTCTACAGCAGTGATTTTTCTGTCACTTATTTTTTTAAGCTGCAGAACCCTTTCTTCAAAAAACTCTTGTTTGAGAGAAGCTGACATAAAAAGACAGAGAAGTGCAGCTGATTGGGTGAAACGATGAACCAGACCCTTCCCAAATCCCCGTCTACATATCTATATCCAGATGGTGGCCTTGAGGAAGGTCCTCCAACCGCTAGAGGGCGCCAGAGCACAGTTGCAGGAGTGTTAACTCAGGACTCCAGGGAATGGGGTTCATCCATTGCTTCAATATCACAACTACATTTACCAGACTCAAAGGCTGGGAGCAATGAGACTCAATTCCAGAGGCAATCAGAGGTGGCAATTCAAACAGTAATTTTTCTCTCTCTTGCTCTCATTTCCACAATTCAAAAATGAAATTTTTGGAAAAGATTATGTCTTGCTCCTACTTTTGGAATCATCCGACTTGGCACTACATTGTAACTCTTCTCATTTATGTACTTTTAAATTTTTTCCCTTAATTTATGTTTAAATTGTATATTTCATAATTGCTATAAAAATTCAAATGATACAGAAGGATGTCATATGAAAAATGTCTCCACAATTACCATTACCCCACTCCCCAGAGGCAATTTTTCTATTTTTCCAGACATTTTCTATTTTATTAATTATAATTTTTATCTTAGAAATTTAGAAATTACAGAGAAGTACCAAGAATAATATGCTAATCCCTTTTATTCCCTGTCACCATTTCTTACCCAACCACTATTTTCAATTTAGTGTATATCCCTCCAATTCATTTTTATACTTTTACACATACATACAGTATATTCACCTCTGAACATCAAAAGTACGGTTTTGTGTTTTTAAAATTTACACAAATGGCTTCACACTATACATCACATTTACAAATTTACTTTTTTAAAAAATGAAATATTTTAGTAATCAAGAAAAAAAGAATAAAAATTACTTCTGAACCCACTACCTAACTTCGTCAAATCTTAACATTTTACCGTATTTGCTTCAGATATTTTTAAAGAAATAAAACACTGCAGATACAGTTGATTCCTCTGTGTACCCCATCATGCCAGTCTCCTCCTTCCCTTAGTGGAAATAACCTCTATCCTGAATTCCTGACTCGTGTGAATGTTTTCACTCTTGCAAACATACATGCATATTTTTTCAAATCAATACATAATATTTTTGCATGTTTTAAACTTCATAGAAATAGCATGCTATATATATCCTTCTGCAAGTTTTATTTTTTGCCTATTATTATGTTTCTGAGTTTTAATTTATGTTGATAAATGTGCAGCTACTTTGAGTTGCAGTACAGTTTTCCATTATATTAACATATCATACTTCATTTGTTCATTTCCTTAGTGATGTATATTCAGGTTGTTTTCAATTTTTGCTGTAACAAATGCTGCAACAGGCATCCTTCTACATATGTTTATATACATGAGAACTTTCTCTAGGGTATACTAGACATGTTCAAAAATATATTTATAAAACATTATTTTTGGTTTCGATTCTGTTTAACAATGCATCAGTCAACTTTGCTAGGTTTTGTTGTAACAAACAATCCCTAAATCTCAGTGACTTACTATATTTAAGATGTATTTTCTGATGTTCACATTACATGTCAGCTGCAAGTTGGCTAAAGTTCTGTTATATGTACGTGCTTCACTCCAGGATCCAGGCTGAAGAAGCAACCTCTATCTGCGTCATGCCAGCCTGATGGCAGGGGGCAAAAAGTGACGTCAGAACCGCATAATGGCTCTTAAAGCCTGTGCTTGGAAGTTGCACAAGTGACTTCTAGTCACATGCCATTGATGAAAGCAAGTCTTACAGGCAAGCCTATGTTATCAGAGTGGGGGATATAATCCTCCCCTAGGAAGGGGACCTGGGAGGAACAGTGCCATCTGCCCTGAACACAAATAGGATCATACCATTCAGACTCTTCTGCAGCTTAGTATCTTCACGGAAGCACATCTATTTGGACATTTTCCCATATCAGTAAAGATCTACCTGATTCTTTCAAGAGGATTTATTTGTTTTACATTGTAAAGGTACATAACATTTACATCCTATTTCATAATCCCCACAGTTGTTTAGCTGTACTTTGATATTTGAAAGGATACAATGCTTAATGCCAGTCTTTTCATACCAGGGCGTCCCTGTTCCTAATGCCTCGGCTGTATTTCAGCAAGTAATTTCTCACTACTATTCACAACAGGGCTGTAATGAGCATCATCGCGTTAATTTCTGTGCCAGTATCTTTTTATTTTTATTTGTTCTTATTCCTAATAGGGCAAGTTCTCCCTTCTTAAGACTTCTTTATAAAAAACTATCTTGGCTATTCTTGTACAATAACTCTTCCATATAAATTTTATAATCATCTTGACAAGTTGCATTTAAGAAATCCCATTGGGATCTTTACTGGGACTGCATTAAATTTATAGATTTGTTTGGGGGCATCTGGAAGGAAGAATATGCAAAGTTTTTCAATCTTAGAACATAGTATATTTTCCCATTTATTCACATCTTCTTTTATGTCCTTTAGTAAAGTTTTATAGCTTTCTCCATAGAGATCTTACATATTTGTTTACCAAAGTTGACTATTCTTTCATCTGCAAATAATGAAAACATTGCCTCTTCCTTTCCAATCTCATTTATTTTATTACCAGGGAAATTTACACCCGGCTGGAGAAGTGAGAGAGCTATGGATCAGCACTCCAAGTCTTTCCCTCAATGTGGTCTGAATTACCATTATATTTAAGAGTATTTCTGTAGTTGGGGGTATGAGTTTTTTCCTAGTTTCCCTGGAGGTGAAATTTTCACTCTATTTTTGGGTTCTTTTCATCTGATTTGTTGGTGTTCAGGAAGGAAAGGGAGAAAGGATCCCTTTATTCTGTCATCTTTCACAGGAAGTCTCCGCCTCTTCTTCACAATACATACACCATTCTCAAATCCTATCCCCTTCTTCCTCTTCCCACCACGAGCCTTCCCAGACTGAGCCAATGTTTCCATGGTTTATTTGGCAATTAATCACATCGATCCTCAACTACCTATTTTATCCTTGTCCTGGAGCATCATTTAGATCTTTTGGCGTTACCTCATTCTTTTCTCCCAAACTATATTTTGTCCTTAAGCCAAATTATAAGCACATAGAGATCAGGACATATTTCATACTTTGTTTATTGGGTTAGTTTTATTTTCTTTCTCCTTTTTTTCACTCTAGCCTCAGAACTCTGGAGCCAAGCATTTACACATTCCGTATAAAGAAGTGGAGCTTCTCCGCAGTGGGGGCGGCAGAGAGTCCAGCTCTCAGCCTGTCCTCCTCCCACCTGAAGCACGGCTGCTGAATCCCAGTGCTCCTGGAGCACATTTGATGACAAAGGTCTGTCAGTTCAATCCATCTTTTACAACTTTGATGTACTTGGCAGACATCTTAGGAAAAACGTGAAGCTGCTACAGAAAAGCAATCTTACAGAACAAACTCAGGAGGGATAGTAATACCAACTGTTCCATTAATACTGCTGACACCTTTGGGCAGGGAAACAGAATGCGGTGTGGTGGAGAGAGGATGTTTACAGTTGATTCTTTACTTGCCAAGCTTTTACATTGTCTCTCTCTTTCTATTTTTTATTTTTAATTGTGGTAAAATACACACAACAAAATTACCATTTAACCATTTTTACGTATACAATTCAGTAGGGTTAAGCATAGTCATACTGTTGTGCAACCAATCTCCAGAACTCTTTTCATCTTGCTAACTGAAACTCTGTACCCATTAAACAACAACTCTTCCCTCCTCCAGCTCCTGGCAACCACCATTCTACTCCCTGTCTCTATGAACTTGACTACTCTAGGGACCTCATCTAAGTGGAATCATACAGTATTTGTCCTTTGGTGACTGGCTTATTTCACTTAGCATAATGTCCTCGAGGTTCATCCATGCTGTAGCATATGTCAGAATTACCTTCCTTTTTAAGGCTGAATAAATATTCCATTGTGTATATATAGAGAGAGATAGATAGATACATACTGCATTCTGTTTATCCATTCATCTGTCTATGGACACTTGGGTTGCTTCCACCTTTTGGCTACTGTGTCTCTTTTTAATCAATAATGTATTCATCTTCACAAAAAAATTAAAACTCAGGGAAAAAATGCAGAGCTATGCATTGAATTTAAAATAAGTCCATCAGGTTTTGACCACTATGGCTCCCATTTGCTGACCTAGCTGGGGAGATTTCTCACGGCAGGGTCTTTATAAGACTTGGTCTTCTAGAAAGAAACTCAGAGGTAGCTACAGCTGCAGAAAAGGCACGAGGAAAGGAAAATCCCATGGCAGCAAAGATCCCAAGGGAATGGGGACGGTTCAAGTAGCCCAGCCCCGAAACAGCTGTTCAGGCGCATGTGCAGTGGCCTCAGCGCCCACAATTCCCTGAAATGGGAGGGTCCGTGCCATCAGCGCAGCTGACACAAGGGAATGGGAAGGGCACTGGCCCCGGAAGTCAGGCTGATCTGGGTCCTGCCAGCCTCAGCCCCTTTGTGGCCTTGGGCACCCTGTAACTTTGGTTTCTTCACCTGCCAGTGGACATTGCAACTCCTGCCTGCAGAATGGTTGTTGGGAATAAATAATAAAACAAGGCCAGAGGAGAGCAGTGAACACCGTAAGCTCTGAGTGTTTGCTGGGCCTTGATGCCACCACCAAATGTCACAACTTCCTTCCAAACTGCTCATCAGCTGAGCAGGCTAGACGTGGCCATGGATGGGGACCCAGGCTACACTGTCCTCTTTGCTACCTGTACCTCCCGCCCAGTTGCTGTCTTCAGACCCTAATGGAAGAGCCAGACAAAGCCCTTTACTCCTGATAGTCATAGCACAAATAATCATCCATCACTTCTTCCTATTTTTCACACTCTATTCCTATTTTTGGTAGAGTCATTAAAATGCCATGCGCCCACCCCCCGCTTCCCCGACACACACACAGATGGTCAGAGCTGGAAGGGCCCATAGGTATAAGAGCCGTCTGGTTCCAATTCATTCATTTTTACAAAGGAATCAGAGCCTGGGAAAGCCCATATGGACGATGCAGTTTCCACCAACACTCTTTTAAAAGATGGCCTGATCACTTCCTCTACGACGGACGGACACCAAATCCACATCACTGCTGCAGGAGGGACAGAGGCGCAAAGAAACCTGGATCCTGATTCCAGCCCATAAACCCAGTCAGGGGTAGGAAGTCCCAGGGAGACACATATACTGGGTTATTTAAAAAATTTAAAAAACAAACTAATAAGCAACTCCTCCTCTTCATATCCTTCTCCAAACCTGCTGAGAATCCAGCAGCCACCATGGGTTAGATGCATCTCCTGGCAGAATCCACAACGCAGTCGACTTGCTTCCTGCTTTTCAACAAACACAATTTAGCACCATAATAATGTCAACCACAGTGACGCTTGATTGGGACCCTAGGAAAGACTCTGCTGATGCAACTCAAGGCAGAAGGAGGTCTCACTTATTCTCAGAAATTCCAGAGACAGACCCTGTCTGTCTTTCTCAGAACACACAAACCCTCCACAGCTGCACCCACCATCCTTCTTCCTTTCTGAGTGCAAACCAAGTGGTTTCTTCATTTTTTTTTCTTTTGTTCAGACCTCGCTGGAGGCAGATGACTTGTTCCAGCTCCCTTAGAAAGATTTTTAAAATATTTGAAAGCTATGACAAAAGTCACTCTTCAGGTCTCCATAATCCCATTTAGCCGCTGAGCGTGTAACTGCGCCCTCCTATGGAGAAGGAACTATAGACATTAAGTTGGATATGGGTTTATGTCCCCAAACGTAGATTAATACTGAGAAAGAAGACAAATTCTAACTAATACAACACCCTCATGTAACTCAACTTGACAGCCTCCTGTGCAACCTAACCTTTATTAGTGGAACTCAAAAGATCCTATTTGAAATAATATCTCCTTTAATGATAACAGCAAACATTTATTAATGGCTGACTAAATGGCTAACATTCGAAGATACTTACTGCATGTCAAGCACTATGCTTTATGAACATTATTCCCATTATACACAATAACCCCATGAAGTAGCTTCTACTCAATTTTATGGACATGAAAACTGGAGAACATTGTAAGGGGTAGAGCTGGAATTTTAAAACAGGTGTCTGACTCCAGACCCCCTCCCTTAACCACAAGACTCTCCTGCCTCTCCTTTATCAGCTGCCAAATAGTAAAAAGTTGAAGCTCTCAACGAGGAATATAAGCAAAAGTTCTGAAAATGACCAAAAAAAATCCAGCTAATGGGCTCTGCCTTCACCAGGAACAGCTGGTTGGATGGTCCATTTGGCCAGCTCTCCCCTTCCCAGCAGATGCGTCCTCTTCGTTCTTCTCCCCCCACTGCCCCTTCTGCTTTGTCCTGAGGAAAGGGTCCCCTTTATTAATGCCATTCCTGGAGATGTGTTTACACAGGGCAGGAAACTTAATATCAACATTCCCCACAGGAGAGTGTCTTGTCACTTCTGTGAAGCACTTCAGGCAGGCAGAGACCAGCCTCCCAAATCAACAGGCACTTAGGCCCTTTAAACAGAGTCTGACAGGAGAGTTTGTTTCTACAGAGAATCTTTGAGTCCCTGGGCCCGTTTGTTATGATGAGGTTGAGAGGCAGTTACCACATATACAAAACTCTCCCTGGTGCCCCAAGAGGCTCTCTAAGAAAGATCTCGGGGAATCTAGTCAAAGTAAGGAAGAGGGAAAACAGTGGTGTTAGGCACTCAACAGGTGGGAAATGACAGACCTGATGAGCGAACTTCTACAAGTCTCTATAAACTGGCAGGGACAGACTGTAATACAACTGGCTCCAGGCCCAGACACTGACAGAATGTGAAGACCTCGGAGGAACTTAAGAAGCCCATGGGGGTACCATCAGGGCCCAGGAGAGCACCATAGGATCAAGGAACGAGCCCTTGCAAATGCGAAACATGGAGGGCACCTGACATCCGTTTTTTTGGCTTCCTTGCTTGGCTCCTCTTGCCCAGCATCTGTTACCCTGCACTGGCCCACTCTCCCCTCCCACTTTCCTTAGAGGCCAGCTCTGCAGAGCTCCTCTGCCTCTGTCACTCTCCCCACCACCCTGGGGCCTGTCTCTCTCCTGTCCTCAAGGCTTCAAACAGAGATGATCCCACAGACTCCAGCCCATACCACCTGCCTCCTGGACATCTCCACCTGCAAGTCCCTCCCCCATGCCTCAGACCCACTGTGTCCAAAATGTTGGTCTCACCCGAATATGCTCTGTTTCCTTATTACCTTTGAGAATACACCACTGGAGTTTTCTACGTTCTCTCTCCTCCTGGCCTTCTAGATCTGGGCTGCCTTTGCATGATTCTTACAGCTCCTCAATCTCCCAGTTCACGCCCCACAAAGTCCCTCTCTCTATAAATTATTGATCATGGATGGGGACATGCTCGTCCCTGGACTTCTGAGTTTTGGGTTCCTTTTACAAGGACGGATCCTCTCCTCCCTGTCAATGTCTCAGTAGGGCCAGACTGCAGGTATGAACATGTGAGCCAAAGGGGCCATATACTTTATGATGAATTTCAGACTTTCTTTTTTCAGATAATGAACATTTATTTAGTATTTACCACGTACTTGTATCACAGACCCCAAAATGAATGAGGTATAATTCCTGCTGTGCAAACACTTCCAGTCTTGTGGAACTATAATCCAAATAAAAGGCTAACATGATAAATTACACTGAGAACACTGGCTGTGTAGGATTCCTGGGAATTCTGCCTGGAGACATGTCAAAGGCTGCAGAGACAAGCTCACAGAGAGATTCCGATGAGAGATCTCACCCCAGCTTTTGTGCTTTCAAGACAAGATGCACCTTCTGCTCCCTCTTTGCTCCCGAGAGGCAGTGTGAACCTGTATTCTTTGATTCTTCCTCTTTTTGCTTCTAGTTTTTCCAGAGCAAGATCAGTGAGAACAAGAGACAAAAGTCATCTGCATAAAAAGCCACCATAGAATTATTAGGGTGAAAAGAAAAAAATGAGACCATCAGGTACCAGACGGATTGCCAAGGCGCTGAGTAAGAATGGCTAACATCGTGAAGCACATCCTGTGTCCATGCTCTTCAGTACCATGATGGACAAAAGCAAGGCTGTCCCTCTAGAGTCAAGAGCTAGGTGCAGAAGCTCCAATTATCCTGGCCCTCAACAAAAACCAAGACTCACCAAGCCTAAGCGGTAAAACACGAGGGACTGTCTAGATATACAGTAGAATTTACTCTTCTCTCCATAGGAGAGCAGTCAAATAAGAGCCTCCATTCTTGCACAGTGCCCTTCTTCGAAGTGCCATTTATTTCCCAGGCTGTCCCAGCAGCCACAAGGCTGCCAGGCAGGAGGGGGAAATGATTAATCAGATTATCCAGCCCTCGGGCAAGACAGGAGGCTTAAATGGGAATGTGGGGTGAGAAATTCTACTCAACCATTCGATCAAGTCCATATTCAAAAAGTTCCTCCAGATTTTTCCAATCCAGCAAATTAAGCTGTGAAAAAATGGGTAAAAGTTCCTGATGGGTAAGTGGAATCCCACAGAAGTGAGGAAATGACATTGGCCCGGTCAACATAACTAGTCAGTGATGTGAAGCCTCAAATCCAGGATCCCTACCTTGATCCAGTGTCCCACTTGTTACTGCCTGTCTCCCTTTCCTCACCCCTACTCCCACCAGGAGGTCATCAGCTAAGCAGGAGGGCCTACACAGTGAAAGGAGTGACTCTCCATGACAACATGGACTCTCAAAAGAAATGAAGCAAATTCAAATGCCATCTCCGGGTGGGCAACTTCAGGATAACCCACCCCCAGCCCATGTAAACTGGTGGGGAGATACATGTGTGGAAGTTGTTTTACGCATACCTCCCACCGCTCCTTCTACTCAAACTGGCTTTAGGAGCTCAAGAGAAAGATAATGACCACTGTCTTTACCCATGCCCTTCCTTGGCCAGTTTGGCCTGGTGATTTCCCCTGGCTTTTCCTTCCATGTCATCTGCCATTATTCACTCATTATCCAGGCTAGAGAATGCCTCTGATAGCCTTTCAGTGAGCCGTTTTCTGTCTCCCTGCCAGCTAGCTACCTCCCTCACATACACACACACACATCTCTGTGTGTATGTATTTCCAATTTACTGAGTCAATCATGTTTGCCCTCTATTCATAAAGCCTCAAACTCCTCTGCCTGATTTTCAAGGCCCTCCATATCTGGCCCCAACTGTGTCAACCTTGCCAATTCCTAAAGGGGAACCAGGCTGCTGGAACGCTGGTAAAAGGTCTGAGACATGGGTGATGATGTCCAAGATGTGCAAGGTGGCCATCTAGGGTGGAGCACTGCATCAAGGGGCCAGAGGCAGAGAGTCTGTTGTGAGGAACTCAGCTCATGTAGTTGAAGAGCTGCCCAAGGCCAAGAGCTAGAAGCTCTGGAGGTAAACCCTAAGTCCAAAGGCAAGGAATGACCAAAACAAACAGACAAAACTGTTTTCAGTAACTGATTGTTAGTGAAAGTGTTGGTACTGTTTTTCTGAGACTCTCTGGATGTTATGGCATAAAGCAAACGAGGAATTACGTCAGGTTGTTGAGAATGGGTTTTTTGGTGTTGATGAAAAGATTTATAGATGTAGAAATGCATGAATGATGTAAACTGGTGCAGCTGCCGAGGAAAACAGTATGGTGGTTCCTCAAAACCACAAAAATTACCATATGATCCAGCAATTCCACTCCTGGGTGCAGACCCAAAAGAACTGAAATGAGAGATTCAAACAGATATTTGTACACCTCTGTACAAATAGCAGCATTTTCGCAATAGCCAAAAGGCAGAAGCAACCCAAGTGGCCATCCACAGATGAATGGATAAAACGTGGTCTATAGAGACAACAGAATATTATTCAGCCTTTAAAAGGATGAAAATTCTGACACGTGATCTAACATGGACGAACCTGGAGGACACTGTGCTAAGTGAAATAATCCAGACACAAAAAGACAACTACTGCACGATTCCACTTATATGAGGTAACTAGAGCAGTCAGATTCACAGAAACAGAAAGGAGAATGGGGGTTGCCAGGAGCCAGGGAGAGGGAATGGATACAGTTTCAGTCGAGAAAGATGAAAAAGTTCTGGAGAAGGATAGTAGTGATGGTTGGACAACAAGGTGGATGCACTTAATGCCACTGAACTGTACACTTAAAAATTATTAAAACGGTCAATTTTATGTCATGTATATTTTACCACAGTTTAAAAAAAAAGATGCATAAAGGGAAGTAAAAGCCTTTTAGCTCTAAATTTGAATTGGAAGTATTGTTCTCAACGCATATGTAATGATGTATTTTATCTTATCTCTGGGTGGGGTGGGGGAGGTATTTCCTAAGTCTCTATATTGCATGACTAATCCAATAGCAAAAAAGCACAACTAGCAGAGCTGGCTCTAAGAGTGGTGTGCAAATACCACTCCTCTCTAAAAGGAGCCAGGGCTTCTCGGAGAAATGGCCAAATCCAGATCTGGGAGGAGACAATGCATAAGAAGAGCCTGGAACATTTTGTAGTATGAAAAGCAGGAAAGGCTCACACTAAGATTTTTGTCAAAAGAATTCAGGCCAATTTGAACAAGTTCCCACTGGCAAGGATGGGACAATCTGAGCATCAACTAGGATAATAACTACATGGATTAAAACACATCATATATGTTTATATCTACGAGTTCTTAATGATACTTTAAAAATCTATTTCACTGGTAATCTTTGAAGGATGCTGGGGAACTAATTCATTATTTTGAACATTGAAAAGTAAAGTGAAA
Organism: Equus przewalskii; assembly: GCF_037783145.1. Taxonomy (NCBI): domain Eukaryota; kingdom Metazoa; phylum Chordata; class Mammalia; order Perissodactyla; family Equidae; genus Equus; species Equus przewalskii. The sequence continues at coordinate 60,194,013 of NC_091832.1, read as the reverse complement.
GAAGCAAGCATTTAACCTGCCTTTCCTATACAAACTGTATCTCAGGGTAACCAAATATTTGATAGACTGATTTTTTTTTTTACTGTTACAGATGTATTCCAGATAATAAATGAAGAAGGAATGAGAGCATTAAAATGTCACCATTTACAACCCTTAGTGAAACAAATAATGGATCTAGGCAATGGCCATCAATGGCTGCTGAGTGTGATCAAACCTATTTCTCTAAGCAATGATTTACATGGAAAACAGGACAGAGGAACATGTTAAATGTCATGAAGGGAATGCAATCAACAAAATCCAGGCTGTGGGAAACTCTACAAGAAAAACCTAGTTTCTTTAGCAAATGTATTGCAAGAAAAAGAAGAAACAGTGAGATGAGAACCTATAGATTAAAAGAAACTTAAGAGAGGTATCAACAGAGGATCTTATTCAGATCCTGATTTGAACAAACTGCTAAGGAAAATTAGACAAATGGGAAATCTGAACACGGAACGGATATTTAATGATATTAACCAGAGATGGTTAGTTTCTATCAGCGCAATACTGGTACTGGGGCTAGATTTTTTTTAAGTGTCCTTGTATCTTTTAGAGATACATACAGAAGTATTTATAGATGAAATGATAAATTGTCTGAAATTTCCTTCCAAATAACATAGCATGGGCCAGCCCTGTGGCCTAGTGGTTAAGTCCAGTGTGCTCCACTTCAGCGGCCCGGACCTGCACCGCTGTCCGCAGCCATGCCATGGTGGTGACCCACACACAAAACAGAGGAAGACTGGCAACAGATGTTAGCTCAGGGTGAGTCTTCAACAGGAAAAAAAATAAAAATAAAAAATAAAATAACATAGTATGAGGGTAAGGAGGGATACGGATGTAATACAGCTGGTCATGAGTTGATATTTGTTGAAGCTGGGAGAAAAATAGCTACTCTCTACTTCTACAACGTGTTTGAAATTTAACATATTAAAAAACTTGTGTAAAAGACAATTAACTGAACTTAAAATCCTCATCTTCACCTCTAAACCTCCTGGGAGGTAGGTGCTCTGGCTAATCTATCCCATGGGGTCCAGTGATGCACACCTGCATAAACAGTATTTCCCACTGTATTTTATCTATATTCCTATTCAAGGCCACTCCTGGCACCTACCTCACCTTCAGAGACCATGCAAGAAGAGGGTAGCATTACACAAGGTTCTGCCTCCTGGGTCAGATTAACCATGCCCCTCTTCCTTCCCAGGGCAGGGATCTGGTTGGGAACTAGAATGGGCCTGGATTTCAGCCCCTTCTGTCTGCCTCAGCCTGGACACAAACCACACAGCCACGCTGTGCCCTATGGCTAAAGCACATACACCTAACTCCTCCAAAATATCCTTGTGTAGCCTTCGGCTGGAGTCCTTTCTCTAATTGGGAATAGATGCAGAAATGCAGAGGGAAGGCAGCCATCACCTTACAAGAGTGAGGCAAAAACAAAACTAACAGCCACTGTTTTTAGCCTTTCTACTCCATAACCAAAGTGATATATCCAAAATGCCACTTGAATCCTGCCCCTCCATGTTCTACTTCCACGTCTTTTCTCACCAAGGCCAAGTCTGAACTCTTCAGATGCTTCTGCTTGCTCTCCAGCCTGATGTCCTCCCACCTACACTGCAGAATAGCCAGACTCAAGAGATGTCCTCAGCCTATCATGTCCTTCCCCCCATGCAGCAAACTCCTAATCAGCGTTTAGGAGTCCCTTCCCCAGGAAGCCTGGTCTGAACTTGTGGTGACAAGGCCAGTTTAAGCATTCTAAGGGCTCCTGTGGAACCCAGATTTACCCTGCTATAGCCCTCCATACACTGCTGAGACTGCACATCCACTTTTTATCTCCCCTTACCTGCTGGGATACAGAGACCATCTCATTCATTTCTCTCTCTTTTTTTTTTATTTGAGGAAGACTAGCCCTGAGCTAACATCTGCTGCCAATCCTCCTCTTTTTGCTGAGGAAGACTGGCCCTGAGCTAACATCCATCTTCCTCTATTTCGTATGTGGGATGCTACCACAGCATGGCTTGGTAACCGGTGTGTAGCTTCGTGCCCATGATCTGATCCGGCAAACTCCAGGTGCCAAAGCAGATGGTGCGAACTTAACCACTATGCCACCGGGCTGGCCCTGGTCATTTCTAATCTCCAGAGCCTGGCAAGTGCCCAGTTCACAGGAAGCAGACAAAAACATTTGTTGGCTGGTTGACTGATGAAGTAAATGATGTGTCTGGTACTGGTGTTTGTAACGGAGCTCTAACCTCTAAGGATCCCCACGGCCTCCTAGAACCACAGACACTGAATGGGCTTAGTAATAACAGAAAAGCAAAACCAAAGGAACAATAAACTGAGACCAACAATAAACTGAAGTCACATAACTCATGGTTTCCCAAAGTTGTTTTTATATTTTAGTAAAGTATTTTATTATGTGTAAAAAATAAAATTAGCCCATCAAACACAAGATTTCACAGATACTGTTGCCCAAAATGAGTCAGGCAGCCATGGAAACCTACTTTACACAGACTGCATGACTCGAGTTTGATGCTCAAGGAAGCTCATGAAGGTCTCATGTTACTATGGTAGCTTTGGTATGAGGAAAGACAAAGCCAACATGAACGATTCCCACGGGGGATGCCATAAGACCCTGGATTTTAAATATCTCAAAGGGCCCTAGGGTAGCCCTTCTCACCATTTCTGTGCCTGGCCTGACTTCTTAACCTTACAAATGCAGATGCCCAAGCTAAGAGAGGCATATAAGTTGTCCAAAGTTACACAGCAGGAAAAGGAGAGCACAGGACAGCATCCCAGGGACCCTCAGTGCCAGACCAATGTGTTTCCACCTCACTGATCTCCCCTTCTAAAAAGCGGGTTGAAAGCTACTACTCACATTTCCCAGCAAACCGGAGGCTCACAAATCAACAGATCCTACAATGGGTCACTTCATTTCAAGGGGGCAACCATTTATAACTTATAAATATGCTCTAGCTTTTTTTTTCTTTAAAGATTAGCACCTGAGCTAACAACTGTTGCCAATCTTTTTTTTTTTTCCTGCTTTTTCTCACCAAATCCCCCCAGTACATAGTTGTATATTTTAATTGTGGGTCCTTCTAGTTGTGGCATGTGGGATGCCGCCTCAGCATGGCCTGACAAGCAGTGCCATGTCCACACCCAGGATCTGAACGAGCGAAAGCCTGGGCCACCAAAGCAGAGCGTGTGAACTTAACCACTAAGCCATGGGGCCAAGCCCCTGCTCCAGCTTTAAACTGGCTATACATAATATACTATCAGAGTGGAAAACTGTTTTGACACACAACTCTCCCATTTGATTGGCTATTTATTATTGGCAGTTCTTTCAGTCAATTTCCCATTTTTGCTCTATTTAAGGGATCCATCTTCAGAAGCCAGTCTGGGTCACCAATCTTACAAGAATTTTCTTCATTGCAGAAATAACTAAACGGTAACTTTTATGACTGTTTACATATATAGAAGTACACATGCCTGTATATGTATGGTAACTAAAAGGTAAACGATTAATGCCTAACAGTGGTTATCTTTGGATGGTAAGATTATCAGCTAGTTGTGCATTGGTTTAAATGAGTTTTTCATTTTTCCATATTAAACACACATTGTTTAATACAGAAGGGATAATTAAGTTTTACCAATACTATTTGGAAGACAAATACTGTTTGTTTTTCTGAAGCCATCTTTGACCTGGAAAACATTTCCTCTTTTCAAATAAGCAGTATTTTCCTAGTAAGTGTGCACTCCGTGAGAACCACATTCTTCATTTAGGGTCAAGTTAAGTTCTCTCTATATGCTAGGGAAAGGTTTTATTTGTTGTTTGTTTTTCCCCAGCCTACTCAATTTTGAGGGGTAACTGGTATTATTGCCTCTCTTTACCTGGTTTGATTTATGATCTTGGAAGTCAGGTCATTCTTTGCTAGGTCGAAGAAAGAGAGAAAAAAAAAAGGTTTCCCCACCTAATACCTGATAAAATATCTGAAAAGGTCATTGCAGACCTTGACAGAAACACATACAATTTCAACCCAAACTGATAAAACAACAACTAGAAAACTTTTATCAGAAGAAAATGTAACTTGCTATTTCCCAGCTCAATTGACTGCACTTTTTTTTATCTGAAAGGACAGACATCATAAGATAGGAAAAGCTGTAGATAAGAAACCAGATTGAGTTGTCTTGAATCAGATCCGATTGTCTGCCCCTGGTTCAGGCTCCCACACCTGCTCTGAATGGGTCAATGAGAGTCTCTTGGCATGGTCCCTGAGGGGTTTAGAAACATTGCAAAAGTGGTGAACTTTGAGACTCCAGCGTTTATTCTGTGATTATAATTAACCTGCTCACCAGTTGCTATTGATCAATTCTGAATGGAGGTGATAAAGTTTGACTGGGTTTCTAGAAGTAGAAATGGAGATTTAAACTGGGAAGAAAAAAGGAAGATTAAAAAAGTAAGGACTGAATTCAATTTTAAGAAGCAAAAATGAATCTGTGATTGGGGAATCCCAAAGCCTATGGCTTGATAATCCTTAAAACTTCCCACTAAATTCCGTTGGTAACTCCTTGATTTCTCATCCTCCAAAATAAAGTCTATCTGTGACTATTCAACATAGAATGAAAGACAGCCTCCCATTCCACTTGCAGAGGCTTTTCAATGACTTTAAACATGGGGAATGGCTTACCTGTCTGGATTATATTCCTCCTTTGGGGGAAAAAAGATATTTAAAGACACGAAGGCAATTTTGGGGCTCCTGCAAAATGCTGAAGGCCAGAAAATCAAATTCCCTTCATTCAGATAAGCAGCTTGAATATCCTGGCTCAATTCTGATTACAGAGCAGTAATAGATAAAACCATAGGCCTCCTGCCAGAAACAAAAAAGCTTCCACTGCTGGCTTCTGTGTTCAGCTCAGACCAATTCTATGGGGCTCTTCCAACCTGGAGTTTTATTCACTGTCTTGAACCATGCCCCTATTCTCATCTTCATTAAAAACATAATTACTGTGCTTTCCTCCTCTCCTTTCTCTGCTCATACCACAAAAACACTGAATCTTCAGAGAAAAGGGAATACAGAGAAGATGGCTCTAGTTTTCTTTCAGGAAAGGGATTTTTGAGAAAGCCATATGATTTACTCTTCTTATGCAGCCAACAGTCCCCCCTGAGTAAGGAGAATCCTCTGGTTTGAAGGGTCTGAATTCTGGAAAATCTCTCTTTAATTCTCTGAATCACCAGAATCAGAATCAGGAGGCTGAAAAGGAAGTTTGTACAAGGCAGAGATTCCTAACATTGCACTCCCCAATTGCAGGTTCTGCAGTATCAGAAGAAGATGGAAGGTTACTCGGGTAGACATTGCACCTGGAGAGACATTGGTGGAAAGCAGGAAAACACAAAAGAGAAACTACGTTGGGGAGAGGGAGCAGGTGGTGAGCCAAGTAACAGACTATCCTAAAGTGTGAGTCCTTCAACCACCATGCACCTACCGGTTCTGAAGAGTAAGTGCTCTTATCTCCAACTTGGCAAATGCAAAGTGTGGTAAATGGAGGAAAAGCATGGTCCTGGAGGTTGGACTTACCTGGGATCTAAGCCATAGCTGTTATTTACCACCAGTGGGAACTCGAACAAATTACTTAATCTTTCTGAGCATCGGTTTCCTCTCCTGTGAAATGGAGATCATAATATCTACCTCTCCAGAAGGACTTAAAAGTCTGTGTCACCTGACAACTTCCTCAAGGGTCAGCCCTTGATAAAGGATCCAACTTACTATATATAAGTTGCATATGTATAGTGCAAGATACAGGCATATACGTATTGCAAGATACAGGCTACTATTCCGAAAGGGTTGTTAGTTAGTTTCCAAACATTAATGTACCCAAACTTGTAAATTTATTTTGTATAAATTAAAACAGAGATCAGAGGTAATTCCTATTAAAACCAAACTCATATTATCTTCACTACCGTCTGTAGAAGGAGACAAAGAAGCAGCTCCATAGAGAGCCAACACAATGTTTAAATAATCCTTCATGGAGTGTGTTACATGAGACCATGTCAGGGACCACAGAAGGTCAATATTACACAGTGATACCCATTCCCAATCCACGAGAGCCTTATCACCTGCAACTTATTAGGGACTTGCAGGCCAAAGAAATCACCAGCAGACAAATACTTTCAGATGTCAAAAAGGCCCCTTCGAGTTCTTAAAGCAGCAGCATCCCAGGGCCGGCAAGAACTGCCCTCTTCTAGAGCTAGGCAACAGAAAAACCAGCAGTCCTTCCTCTTTTTTATGCAAACAGAAGCAGCAACATTTGCAACCGGCTTCGGCTCTAAATTCGGTACAACTCAATTGTCTTAAAAGGACAGCCTGAAAAACATTGGTTAAAAGATTTACCCTGGCCCTGGAGGAAGGTAATTTGTTTTTCCAACACAATCCCATCACTGCCCTAGGTTAGTGGTTTTCCTGTGCTGGCCTCCATATAACCGGAGGAATGGTCACCTGTGTCTGTGCCCAGGAGGGGAGCTGAGGAAGACAAGCCAGTGTGGGGGTGGGGCATCTGATGATTGCCGACTGAGATCTGCTACCCATAGACAGTATTGAGAGCAGAATAAGGGTTTTTTGTCCCCTCAGGAAAGCAATCTCCTGTTGGATAAGCAAAAATCAAAAGCCAAATTCAATACACAACAATTTATGTTTTAAAGTACTTTTCCTGTATATAGAACCCTGATGTAAAAAAAAGAGGGAAAGAGCCTTTCAGGAAGTTAATTCATAACTAATGTATGTCTCTTTAAAAACTTAATTGGCTTAAGTTTTTTTAAGTTGGTAATAATATTCATATGGTTCAAAATGCAAAAGCTTTCATCTGCGCACCCATGTTCACAGCAGCAGCATTCACAAGTCAAGAGGCAGAAACAACTCAAGTGTCTGTGATGGATAAATGCATAAACAAAATGTGGCATATATGTACAGTGGAATATTAATTAGCTTTAAAAAGGAAGGAAATCATATCACATGCTCCAACATGTACGAATCTCGAGGACATTATGCTGAGTGAAACAAGCCAGTCACAGAAGGACGAATACTGTATGACTCCACTTAGATGAGGTATCTAAAGTAGTCAAATTCATAGACAGAAAGATTGGTGGCTGGGGAAATGGGGAGTCGTTATTTCATGGGCATAAAGTTTCAGTTCAAGACGAAAAAGTTCTGAAAATTTGTTTCACAACAATGAATAGACAACACGACAGAACCGTACATTTAAAAATGGTTAAGACGGTAAAAAGTAAAATAAAACTTAACTTTAACCTCCCTGTATTTTAAATGTATTTTCTTCTTATTTAATGGATTAATAAAGGAGGGCAGAAATGACTATTAAAGATGGTTAAGATGGTAAAAAAATTCAAAAAGTTCCAAGGCATATAAGGTGAAAGTCGTTTTCCTAACCTATCCCTCATTTACCAACCCAGTTATCCTCCCCATGGGCAATCAATGTTACTAATTCCTTGTGAATATTTCCAGAGATAAATTATCTTCAAATGCACGTAATCTTTTCTTCTCTTTTTTTATGCAAATATCGTGCTACACACATATCCTGCACTTATAAATGTCTTGGAGAAGACTCCATACCATTACATAATGAACTTCCTCATTTTTTATAGCCGCATGATATCCTATTGTTTGTATGTACCATAAGTATACAAACAGTCCCCTAATAATGAACATTTAGGTTATTTCCAATGTTTGCTATTACGAACAGTGCTGCAACTAACATGTGCCTGTAGATTTGTGGAATACATTCCTAGAAGTTAAATTTCTGGGTCAAGGGTATCTACTTTGTAATTTGTCAGATATCACCAAGGGCTCTCCATAAAAGTTGCACCAATTTACATTCCCACCCACAGGTATCAGAGTTCCTGTTTCCCCATACCTCAGAGTATGTTTGTTTTCTTAGCTCATTTAAGTGAAAAAAAAGAAAAAAAAAAAAAAGAAAAAAAATGGGGAGGGATACAGAATAAAGTGTTATCTTAAAACTGTCTCCTGTGCATCATTCCACCTGAGAATGTTCCTGGCAAACGTGGCCTGACCTTTTGATGGGATACAATTGGGCAGGTGACAGATCTCACTAGAAGTAGTGACACACCCCTGGCCACCCCTCCCCCACCACCTTCCCCATTTAATTGGTTCTCAACCTAGCACCACAGACCATCCTGAGCTCTCACTGACCTGCCCAGGGTGGTAACCGGAAAATTAAACAACTTTGGTTTTGTCAAAGACTGACAAATCAATCTCTAGCCAAACAAGCTACTTCAGAGTTGATCTCACAAAGTTCCCTACAGAAATGAACCAGCTCTGAAAGCAAGTGGGTTCATTGATAATAAGTCCCCGAAAGATCCAGAGAACACTTCCGAGTTTTCCATCCACCTAACAAACTCTTAGGACGCCCAGAATGAAGCAAAGCTTTTGAAGAAACCATTTGGGGTAACACTGAGTGATGTATATCTATTTTATTGTTATTTTTTTAATCGACCCTTAAAGTGATTCAAGATTTCTGAGAGCCTTCGAAAATATAATTGCTTGTTTCCCTATTACACAAAAGAATTGTTATTCCCTAATAAAATACATTTTCATAGCTTTTCCAGTAACATCTGCCACGATGCTATTTCCTTCAAGGCACATTTACATATAATATCCATTGTCTTCTTTTCAGCCTTAAGTGTTTATAAGCGTTAACTGGTACACAAATCAACTTTATTGTGGAGTAATGTACATACAATAAAATAATCCCATTTTCATTGTACATTTCCATGAGTTTTGACAAATCAATATACCTGTGTAACCACCACGACTGGGATCTTTAAGAGGAGACAGCTGTATTATCCTGCTATGGCTATTTCATATGCACACAAACATGGGCCCTCACCCTCAAAATGCAAGAATTCCCTGCACAGCTCCACTGGCAGATGCCAATACAGTCTCTCCTTACGTGCTTTCAGTGTCAGGGGTTTATTACTAAGACAAGCCATAGTCCATGTTCCATTCCAACAGCTACAATCACGTGTGAGAAAGTATTCTTCTCAAACCTAATACCTGCTCACCTGGAGCAACACAAAGTTAAAAGGCCACAGACTTCCGCCTTTTAGATATTTGTACACGTCACTCTCTCCCTCTCTTATCCACCCTGTGACTTCTCCAACATAAACAGCTCTGGCAGTTTCCCAAGGTTCCCAGAGCCCTCTGCCTCTCTGCTCACTGTTGCCCGAGGCTCTCAACTGGCCTCGGAAGCAGGCATGGTGTGTGGTTTGACCTGGGCAGAGGATGGCGGCAACTGCCTCCCAGATCTCCACCCAAATGTTTGCTGAGTGCCCAGCATGGGCCAGGCACGTATATGTCAGTAAGAGTCTTTACCTGCCCTCAGTAAGGTCACATTAATTCCATTAATGCAGCCTAATTAACAATTACAACAGTTGTTTCAGGGTCGTGACTCATATTGAACTCGGAATGAATTAAAGTTCATGTATATTGCAGTCAAGGCAGAATAACCCCTTCCAACCTAAGTACAAGGCTTTCCAGAGGCCCCTGTTAGTAAATTTTATTACTTTGATTTTTTGCCTTATTCCAATAACCAACATAAGAACTCTGGCAAGATTTTAACTACCGTTAAGACTAAGGCAGTTAATACTTCATAGAAAAATAAAGGCGTTCTCTTATTTCTCCTCGTTGAAAGTAAAAACAGTTTCTGAGTGAAGAGTGAGTTAGTCTGTGTGGTTTTACCTATGGTGATAAAAATATTATTTAAACAAAAGCCAAGCTGTGTGATACTATTTCATAGAACTACACAGTGTGATAGTAAACGAGGGCGTAACTTTTTCTTTTTTTAAAAATTGCAGCTACTTTTCCTGGCAAACTCCTACTCACCCTTCAGGACCAAATGCAGATGGCACCAATTAGGAGAAAGCTTCCCGCTTCTCAGACAGAGGAAGACCCATCTCTGTCTTCTTCCTTTTGTCTCAGTTCATCACTGTAGCATGCTGCTGGGTCATTTACCCATTTTCACGTCTGTTTAGGGTGACCAAACGTCCCTATTTTGGGGGGAACTGTCCTAGGTTTAGCAGTAAAAATCCTAAAGCCTGGAAAACCCCTCAGTCCTGAGCAAATCAAAAAAACTGTTTACATGACAGTGACTGTTTAATAAAATAGCCATCACTTATGAGAGGTCAAAGCCAAGTACTTCACATACATTACCTTATTCTTATAATTTAAGACAGAACTAAAAGTAGTTACGATACCCCGTTTTACAGAAAAAGAGAGGAGACCGAGAGAGGTAAAGAACTTGCCCAAGATCACAGAGGCACCTGGAATTGAATCTAGGCTGGCTGAGTCACCTTAGGGCCCGGTGGCAACTCCCCTTAGCAAGCTCTTGATAAATATCATAGAATCAGAAATCATTTACAGCATCCTTCTATCACTTAGCGGCGGCTAATATGCCGGTGCTGGTCCTCCATAAAGCTACCAGGCACTTACAGGAGGGTTCACGTGATGGGAGGAACACATAAAGGCATATTGACATGCACTGCTTTTAACTTCCTGTATGTCAGTGCCACCTGAGAACATGCTGATGATGAGAATGCCAATAAATTCAACGTCTCATGTTCCCTCACAAAGATAACACGGACCCTATCATGACTTGACCATTTAAAACACTTGACTACATGCAGAAGAGCAAGTCCAACTGCTGGGCCAGGTCCAAACGCTGTCTTCAGGTGGGTCTTCCCCAACTGGTGGGAGACAGCTCAGAGTGCCTGAAAGGCCACAATTCTTGGCAAAGAGGTGCCCCTTGGAGGTCAGCTTGCCTTTTGCTGACACTGGAATTTGCAAAACATTACTTCAGCGCCATCCTGCCGTGGTATGAGTTACATTTGAGAATCTAAACACTCACGGTGTGCACTCGCACAGTATCTTTTTTTTTTTTTTACCTAGTTGTAACTGTAACTCTGATGACCAAAAGGTATCCTCCATCTTTGAATTTTGAACTTCTCTTTTTTCCCCTAACCAAACATCGAATTCTCAACTCCAGAATTGCAGGGGTTACGAAACAACCTCTCCACCCCCAAGTGAAAAGGAGTGGAACTATGGGGACCATTCCTCCCTATTTTAAATCAGAAGTTCTAGAGAGAACTCAAGGGAGTTCTAAGAATGCGAGGCCAAAGCGACCCCCCCACCCAACATGCCCCCTCGAGCAGTCATTGTATGGAGATGCAGCACGCGCGCTATCTCGCGCAGGTCCTCCCACAGGCTCCAGAGCCGGTTGCCCCTCCTGCCCTGGGGGGTGCCGTCTGGCTCCCCCGTGACGGGCAGAGGGAAACTACGAGCCACAGACCCAGCCCGGCGCCACTTCCACGGTTAATCAGTTTACCTGGGATGTGTATTTGGCCCGAACCCCCTGGGGACCTCCCCTGGCCACCCAGGGTCAGAGGATAATTTAAAAGCTCTTCAAAGCCCGGACCCTTCTGGAAACCAGCCCAAGACTGGAAACCTGAGAGGGATGGGCTCTACTCTTCAAAGTGAGAACAAATGCGAAAGGATTTAGCACTTAGTAGGTAGTCAATAAATGTTAACTTTGTTTCTCAAGTCTGGACTTCCCCTCCCCTACAAAAGTCATCTCCATCCTCACTCGATCCCGTCCCTTCACGAAATTCCACAAGACCAGAGGTCGTTTGCATTTTGAACTAATAGTGGCTGTTTCCCTTTCTCTCGGAGCCCAGAGCGCCGAGGCTCTTTTTCATACTTCACTTTGTTCGTCTGTAAATCGGGCGACGGCGGCACACGTTTGCGGTCCTCTCCAGGTCTGACATTCAGAGGAAACACTAAATTGTGCCCATCATGATTGTTATTTCTAACCCCAGCCCTCGGGACAAGAGGAGACAACACGTGGATGCTACAGAAAGGCTCCATCAAGTCAGGCATTATAAAGAAGCCCCTCTGGGCTTCCTGTGTTCCCGGACACCGACGGGCGCGCGCTTGCAACGCACCCCTGGGCACATCTGCCCCGGCAGACCAGCACCACTGCACCACACGCTCTGGCCCCAGCCACCCACGAGGTGCCGGCCCCAGTTCAACCCATCGGATCCTCCTTTGTTCCCGGTGTGAAATCCCAGGCAGAAAAATCATCTGACACCCCCCCCCACCCCCACCCCGGGATCCTCCAACTGGGCCACCAAATGGCCCAGACCTTGGGTCCAAGCCAAAGTAATCAGTGCCCTGCGGAGGGCTCTCAGGGAGGGCCGGGAGGAAATGGGAGCAGAAACCCAGAGACCGCCAGCGCTCTCCGCCGAGGGCACCCGGGGCTGCTGCTCCGGCTCCCCAGTGAGCCCGTCGGACCCCGCAGTCACCTCCAGATGGGCCCGGCCGGGCGCACGGCGGGCCCGGCACACCCGGTGTCGGGCCGCGCGGAGAACGCACTCAGACAGACACCCTGCAGTCTTCTCTCTCTTTCAGAAAAGGATCTAGAGGGCAGGTCCCAGCTCATTTAACCGAATCTGGCCTCCGTGGGGCTGTGACCTTCACCGCCACCATCACCCAGAGCCACCAGCTTCTGTCTACCAGTTTCCCTTCGTCGGAAACTCACGCATATCCCGCTCCCCGCCCCCCCACCCCCGCACACATACTTGTGAAAAATTAAATGCCCCAAACAGGTCTTCGGACAGCCTCTGTTCCAGTCCCCAGCCGGCCCCGGTCCTCGCGCTCAGTACTCACCGAGATTGGGGTGTCGGGCGGCGGGGTTGGCCCGGCCGGGCAGGCTGTGGAGGACCGGGCTGTCGAAGGGACCGGCGGAGGCGGCGGCGGCCGCGGCCCAGGACGCGCCCACGTCGGCCATGTAGGCCGGGTAGGGGCTGGAGTAGGAGCCCGCGAAGCCGGCCCGCCCGTACTGCTCGCGGCCGGCAAGGCCCGTGCCCGCTGCCCCGCCGCCACTGCTGTAGGCCGCGGCTTCCCGGGCCGCGGCGGCGGCGGCGGCAGCTGCCAGGGACCCGGTGGTTCCCGGGAAGGAGAAGCGCGGCGACACGGGCGGCGGGGTGTAGGCGGCTCCCTCGGCTCCCGCCTGGCTCCAGCCCGGGCTGCCCTGCTGGGTCCCGGGCCCGGCACCCGACGGGGCCGCACCCGAGCTGCCGCCCGAGGCGGCTCCGGACGCGGCGGCCCCGCCTCCGCCCTGGAGGTAGGAGAGGCCCAGCACCGAGGAGGGCACCCGCGGCGTGGGCACGTAGACCGGCGAGGAGGCCGCGCCCGCGCCGTGCATGAAGGCGCCCGCGCCGCCCGCCTCGTAGGCCCCGGGCGGGGGGCCGTGGTTGGCGGCCATGGCCAGGCTCTGGTACATCGCCCCTGCGAGCTCTCAGCTTCCGAGTCCTCTCGCTCACTTGCGGGGCAAGGAGCAAAGCGGGAAGAGAAAATAACAACAACAACAACAATAATAATGTACAGCTGAGGGGCTGTCACAAAAAACGAAGATCAAAAACCAAAGGTAGAAAAACAAATCCCTTGAAAATATATACGCATGAAATCCAGCATTGAGCAAAGACTCTAGGCTCTTGTGTACTCAGGAAAATCCCAGACTGAATTTTCGGTTGTTCCCAGAGGTGGTGGCGGAGGGGCCGTGTCCACCCCAGGGCCCGGAGGTCCCGAGCGCGCACGAGTGGCAGCGGACGCGCGTGGTGCCCGTGGGTCCCGCCGGGGCGACCGGTGCGCGCCGTCTTCAGGCCCCGCGCGGCCTCGGGCGCAGGGGGCGGCGCGCTGGCTCCAGTGCCCAGGGCCGGGCCGGCTCCTTTCCTCCTCGCTGCAGCCGCGGTCCTAAAGGAGGAACGACAAAACGGGAGAGAGGTTCATCCCGAGCTTTCAGAGCCCGCTTTCCCTACGCTCGGTTTCTCCCGAACTGCAAAGGAAATCGCCACTCCCGGGGCCCGGCCTCGGAGGCCAAGCGGCTCCACGGGAAGCTGCGCTCTTTGTTTTGCGGGGGCCGTGGGGTCTGGCTGGCGGCGGGAAGCCTCGCAGACGGGCGCACAGAGACATGGGGCTCCCGGTTATTGGACATGTAATTATTGGTTGTGATCTAGGTCAATTTTTTGTATTGCTTGTCAGGAAGCACTTTAATTTTGCCTTATTTTTCAAGGATATTCTTGTCACGGTATTTCCCAAGTCCATGGGTTTCGCGTTTCCATGGAGTGCCTGGGACTCAAGAAATCTTGCTCATCTCATCTGTTCCCTCACCCATCCCCAACGGTTCCTTCCATGAAAGAACTTTAGATTGCCCATGGAAGACGACGACAAACTTTATAAAAACCAGCACCTTTACATTTCTGTTTGTAGTCTTTTTTTTTTTTAAACTAGAGGTAGACTTTAAATGTTTATAAATGAGCATGGTCTGCTAAATCTCAGTGAAAAGAATTGTGGTATCTCTTAACCATACACTATACCATGGGGATGTCCAATCAGACGAGATATACGTTTCTTGTAAATAGTTATATTTTAGAGATTTTGCAGATTGGATATTAAGACTGGAAAAGTGGGAGGAATGTACAAGGTCACTTTGCAGAACTACTGCTGGACCATTCCAACTCATGGAATGGGTTTGTCATTTAGAATCAGTGGTCCATCCAGGTATGGAATTGACACCAGTGAGGCTGTTCGGGGAAAGACCCATTTGCAGGACTTGATTATATCCTTGCACCCTGTTTTGATTTTATCAGGCAATTTTTCTGATAAAATAAGTGCAGCACAAGCACCTGCTCTGTTCCAGATCCTCTTCTCCACAACTCCACTAAGGAAACGGGTCTCTTCTCATTTTTACAAGAGGGAACTGAAGCACTGGAAAGTTCTGAAACTTAGATAAGGGCAATTAATGGGGGTGGGGGGACGGGATGCATAGAGCTCTAGGGGTTTGAGGCTGTCCACCACACTCCCACTTTTCTCCTTAAGCAGCAGCAGCTCCTCCTAATAGTGGTTTATTTTTCGTTGCAGTAGTAGACTTAGAAGAGTACTAACTGAACTACATACTAAATCCAGGCTCCGCCACTTAGTCAATGAATGACTTTAGACACAATACTTACCCTCTCTGTGCCTCAGTTCCCTCACTTGCAAAAATGCAAATATTAAAGGTATCTCTTCTATAGAATCATTGTGAGGATTATAAATTAATATATGTAATGCACTTATAACAAGGTCTTATAAAACTGGTACAACAGGCACAAGGAAAGTTCTACATAATTCTTGGCTATTATTATTACAGATTTCTAAGAAAGTTCCTCAGATGTAATATGTACTATAATAAATGGTCATCTTTATTATTGTAAAAAATTCTGGAAATGGACTAATACACACTATTTAATGCTTTTAACCATTTTTGCAACATCACTAGTAATAATAATGGAATAGCAATATATTATACAGTCACATGTTAACTCCTAACTGGTTTACTATTTACTTTCAAAACTACACAATAAATTATCGGTTTGGTGGACATTTCCGTCCAGTAAGAAGTTTGGTTAAAGGGTGGGTACGAAAAATTTGACCTGGTATCACTAACTTCCCCTTTGAAAGTGAAGGCAAAATATTAATACCTTATAGGAATCTCTGGGCTTCGATAAGTAAATACATAGGCTTACCTTAATAAAATATTCAGTATTTAATTTTTAAATCTGTAATACTCAACTTCTGCAGTTCTAAAACATAATGTCATAAGTTTTTTTTCTCACATAATTGCAGGAAAGGAAGATTTATAATTTTGAAATACAACTTCCAGTATACATACAGATGCTAATTTACAAGCTTTAAAATGTAAAACTCTAACAATGCCATAAACCAAACATTTGTCTTTATTACATTCTCTGCCTTTTAAATGGCTGATACATTACCTCAGAGTTGGATTACTGAACAATAGAAGGTGGAGAAAATACCCCTCTGCACCATTCTGGGAAGACAAGAAATTAACTATTCTCTTAAAGTGACTCTTGCTTGTTTCTGTAATCGAGCCTCGGTGCAGGCGTCCGAGGGCAGCGAGAATGGCCCAAGAGGTGTGGCCTCGCCAGGGGGCCCAGGCCTGCACCCCCGTTTTGCCTGGCCTCTTGATCACTCATCCCAGTTCACCCTAAATTCACAGGCCAGACAGGAGATGCTTTCTCCCTTCGTGATTTAGCCCACAGCCTGTTTCCGATCTTTTTTCTGAGAGCGGAGGACCGAGAGCACCCTAACGTTCGAGGCCATTTACAGGTCACTCCGGCCCTTGGGCTCAGCTCGCGCCTCCGCTCTCGGCCTGCTGCGCAGAAACCTATCATACACTAGCTGGTGACAATGGAGCTGGCCGCTGCCGGGGACCAGGAGACTCAGAAGTGTGGGAGACATCACCCCGTCACCTCAGTGAAACCTTTCTCTCTTTAGAAGCCTGAAACCTGCTCTTGACTGCCCGTTCCTTTTCAGAGAAACACAGGAAATGCTTCCCCAACCTTCCTGGCAGCCCCAGCCGCGCTGCCCCAACTCCCACCGGCCACGGGTCCCTCACCACCCTCCTCCCCCAACCGAAAAACCCCTCATTCCCTCAACCTGGTGGCAGTTCACCACCTGGGCATCCTCCTCTCCCCTGGGTGATCCCCCAGCCCAAAGCCAAGCGCCATAATATCGTGGACCCGGGCAGCTAACCGTGGCCCGTGGCGGCACGTCACTGCTCTCCGCCGTGGTTCCGGCCCCTAGCTACTTTCCCCCAGAAGCAGCGAGGGCGGGTGCACCTCCGTGAGGGGCGTTTAGCTCCCTGGATCCCAGTCAGGAAGGAGAGGAGGCTGGCCAGAAGGGCATAAAAAGTCCGGGCGCTCAGCAGCCGTTCCCGACTTCGGAGCGCCTCCCTGGGGCCCGAGGCCCAATTGCGCTGCCTCCCACCGCCACTCTGCGTCCCCGGAGTCGCCGACGGGAGACATTCCCCCGTCTGAGCCGCTCAGTGCTCGAGCTGCTGTGCGGCCTGTCCCGGGTCAGTTGGCCAGGGCGATTTCGCACGGCCATCACCACCACCCAGGCCCTGGCTTGCGAAGTGCAAACAAGGGCTGGAGAATCTGCACACGGGGGTAAGAGGGTATTAAAAACATTCAAGTTCACGCAAAATTCAGAAGCCAAAAGCACTTCAAATATCCCTCTCTGCTTTCCCCCCAAATCTCACTTTGATTTAAAGAAGGTGCTAAGCTAAAGTTAAAAGTAGAGCCAGCTTTGGCCAATTTGGGGGAGGGGGAGTGACCAAGGTCTCCATTCCACCTACCGGTTACCATTCTACTCCCAAGCAAACAAGCACGGAGGAGCTCTGGGTTTCGCGAGGGGCGGGAAAAAGCAAGGAAAGGAGAGAAAAAAAGCCGTACCTGCCGGGGCTGGAGCTTCCTGGAGGGCCGGCGCGCGCTCCCCTGGGCGCCCCGGGAGCTTCGGCGGCGGCAGAACCTCTCGCGGCCACTGTGCCGGCCGCCTCCAAGTCCCCCAGCTCGCAGCGCGGGTCCCTTCGTCCCTGTGCTCTTGCTCGCCGGCGCTGACTGGCCGGTGGGAGTCACGTGCAAGGGCGGGGGGCGGGGGTGCGCCGCAGCTGCTGCACCTCCGCTGGGCGCTGGGCTGCGGGGCTGTTCGAAAAACTCCCCCAGCAGGCAAAGTCCAAGCGCAGGAATCGCCTCGGAAAACGCCAAAAGTGCTATCGCCCTCGCGCCGGGCCTCACCCACCGCCGTGCCTGAGGTCGATTCGGTTTGCAATTTTGCCCAGGGTCTGCTTTTTAATGAGGCCCCTCTCTCCCACCTCCCACCTCCTTCCTCCTGCCCCCGCCTCCTGGTGTTCCGGGTCCTGCTGAGACCCCGGACTCGTTGGGAGAGGGGCGGGCCTAACAGGGGAAGGTGACCTCTTGGGCGAGACCCCTGATCGAGTTTGGGGCACTGGGTCACCAGGGGTGCCTGCTGGCTGCAGGTCTTTGGGCGGTAGCGGCTAGTGGGGAACCTCCTAGCCGCAGACTCCGGGTAGGTGGAAGACACCACTGGGACTGCCTCCCTCAAATCTGAACGCAGAGACCGAAGCCTTCCTTTCGTCTTCCCAGCAACCCCGGGAGTCCGCAAGGCGCCGGCTCCAGCCCTCAATTTTACGTGTTTATGCAAAACGTGCACCCCTTCCTGGCGGAGCTTTCCATCTCCTGCGGCCTCCTCCCTTCAGATCTTTCCGTTTTCTCTGCAGCCTGCAGAGCCGCTCCACCAATCCAAGGGTCGTGGCTGGGGCTTGGGGAGCTCGGCAGTCCCGCGGAGCTTCCCCACCGGCCGAGAAGGCTCTTCCTGCGGCCTCAGCCCCCTCCCTAAAGAGGGGGCGGGGAGGGTGGCAGGCCTGGGTTTGGACTCGGCGTCAGTGGCTAGAGGCCCCAGCTCAGCGGGGCTGCGAGCCGGAGAGTCCCTCAGACAGGTCTAAAGGTTAATAGAGCAATCACAGGGCCCTATTACCGCGTAAAAATAACCCATCGATTACCGCAGCCTTCAGCTCCAGATAACAGCCGGCCGGTGGCTCTCACGCTTTCGGTTAAACTTTTTTTCCCCTAAGGCTGCTCTCTCCCTAGCGCAGGTTTCTCATACCAGATTAGAAGGGTCGAGAAGGGGCCGGGATACCACCCTGTCCGAAACCTGTGCTCCTCCAAAGGAAGGGCAACACCTGCTTCCGCAGTTGGTAATCTGTTGTGGATTCTCGGCCTGCGCGAGGGCAACCCGGGCGCTGAGGATGAGGCTAGGACTCAGGGCTGATTGGAAGGAAACCCCCCAAAGGGATCGCGGCCAACTCGTGGGGATTCTCAGGAAAATCCCAGAGGAAGGACTGAGCGCGGCTGCGCCGGGAATTCTCTTTCCCGAGCTAAAGGTGCGGAGGTCCAGAGGGGCCCCCCAGAGGAGAGAAGACTGAGGCGCCCCGCCGAGCGGCGGAAGGTCTGCGCCCGGCTGAGCGCACCGACGCCGCCTTCCAGGCTGCTGCTCGCCGGGGCCCCTTTGCGCCACGGAAGCTGAGGGCGGCTTGCTTAGGGTCCCTTCTCCAGCTTCCCCCAACTCCTCGCCAGCGCCTCTGCAGAATTTGGGGCTGCAGGTCGCGCGGCTGGGAACTTAAGACGGAGTGGGTCCTGGGGATTCTGGAGGCTGGAGCTGGGGAAAGGCGGTTTAGCGAGGCCGCTCCGACCGGTGCACTTTCAGACGCAGCCGAGGAGACGGGTACGCCACCCCTGTGCTGTTTGAAACGGGTCCTCATCCCCGTTGGGGTGCAGTGAGAGAGGCATGAAGCCAACAGCCTGCGTCAGGGGCCTACCAGGGCCTTTTGGAGAGTTGAAAGTCTGGACCTGGACGAGCCGGAAGCTGCCCCGGCCTCTCTCTTCTCCATAGCGATTTGTGGCTCAAGCGATGCCCGAGGTCTCATAGCTGCCTCCCGCGCGCGACACTCAGAGAGCGAAAAGGGCTGAGCCTGGTGACTGGGCAGTGGATTTTCTTAGCAACAAGCCAGGAGCTTGGGGCTTAGCCTCTGGTGGAGAGACCATCTGAGCGTCCTTACCAAAGTCAAGGACACAAGCCGCTCCCTCGCGGGCTTCTCTCAGCAGTGCGGGGTGGGCCACGGTGCCAGCGCGTGTGTGCTAAGGTTCGCATTAGCTGGGCGCCCTACGGCGAGCCTCGCCCCACTCCACCCCCCTCCCTCCGCCAGCCTCCTGGAACTTCGGTCTCCTCTTCGGTACAGTGATGGGGGCAATAACAGGCCCTGCTCTCTGTGGCTGTTCTGAGACCTTTGATGGAAAAGCCAGCTTTTTCTAAGCGGTTGCTTGCGAGGAACCCCGGATTCACAGGCAGGCCGCTCCTGGCCAGGCCCCTGACAGACCCCCTCTACCCACGCCCTTCGCTGGTGCTCTCTTGGTGGGCTGAAGCCTGGGAGCCCGTGATAGATTCGTTGCTTCTAGAAAGGCTCCTGGGACCGAGAAATTTGTCTGTTCCTGTGGCTTTTTTCACTGGGCCCAGGGCCCCAACTTTCTCCCCAAAGGGCTCAGCTCAAGGACGGTCCAGAGGGTGGTTGGCGAGCATCCTGCTCTTTTGGGGTATTTCATTTTCCCTCGTTCCCTCCTTCCTTCGCTCGCCCCCTCCCTCCCTTGGGCAAGACAGGAGCCGCCTGGGCCGCCTGCGTTGCCAGGAGCCGGGGGCATTTCAAGGCCTCGCTGGCCCGCCGGCTGGAGGAGGTTTATCGGCTGCCGCTTGGTTCCCAGGATTCTCCCTCGCTCAGGAGGCCTCTGGGAAGGGGTGGGGGGTGATTTGAGGTTCGGACTCTTGGCTATTTTTAAGATGTCCCTGGGCTGGCCTGGGATGGTAGCCCAACCCCACTCACGTCCTTTTTCCGCTTTTCTTTCCCATCGTCTACAGGGAAAATTTAATACTGTGAAAGTCTTTGACCTCTTTTTACTAAGGGCCTGGGTCTAATGAAGAGTCAAGTCGTGAGGTTTTAGACAAGTAGGAATTATTTAGATGTACTGTACGTTTAAAAAAAAAATCTCTCCAGGATACAAGAATAAGTTGCATTTCCTTGCTCCATTAGGGCCTCTGGGACTTGAGCCGGTCCGTACCCTAATAGAGACGCAGTTGTAGGCTGGACGTGATGCACAGAGGAATCCGAACTCTAGTTCCCCGAAAAAATAGTTAATAAACAGTGGACGATGTAGCTCACAGTGACACTAGCGAGGGTCTCCCTGCGCGGGGTTCCCCTGATTTCCTAGCGGGACCCGAGCGGGTGGCTTTAAGCGCAGCGCAATGCCGGGCGCCACGACCTCAATTTCCAGCTGATGAGCGGCTGGACACGCTGTGGAAATCAGCCTCCGCGGCCGCCGGCTATGCCCCCAAACCAACGACCTCTGAAAAAACACGGGACCCCCAAAGTCTTATAATCGAGAACAAGAAGCCCCCAGAGAGAGAGAACCAGACAAGGGACTACAGAAGTCTCCCCTGGTCCTGTGTAACGAATTCCTCAGTGCTGTAGACGCTTCTCTGCGGACTCGCGCTCAAGGGCTCCAGAATAGACATGCAAAGTGACCCGCGCCGAACGTAAGCCGGCTCCTGGCGCACACAGCCCTCGAATTCCCTCCCGCGCTGGGCCTGGGGCACGATTCCTCCTCCCTCTGCGACACTCGGTCCTCGCTCTCGTGGCCCGCACTGCCCCTGCGCAGACCCCCGCGGATGGAGCTCGGAGAAACAGGGTGGAGCAGGGCAGGTCCTGCTGATGGAAAAACGGAGAACGAATTCAGCTGCAAGGCTAAGTAAACCATCTTCCCCTCCTTGATGCTGGTACCTTGGACACTGAGAATTCTTTATGGGGGCGGGGGGGGGGGGGGACATAGAGACCCCTGCCCCTCCCACTGGGAACCGAGCTCTGGACCCCAGGAAGCAGTCACCAGCCTCCTGCTGGCACGTCTTCGGAGAGAAGGCAGCAACGCTTTTTGATTGAATTGCTTTTAAAAACTGTTCGGTGTTGCAAAGCAAAACCACGCTCTCGCTCACAGACCTCTGCAAGCTCTCGCTGGTGCTTCCGGCCCCAGGCACCACAGTTTTTGGCAGACTCCCTCATATTTTATGGTCATTTCCAGATTACAGAACACCCTCGAATTCCATTTTTTCTCGAGGAAACAACAACATCGCCGCTCTCGAGGGAGGGAGAGAAGACGTTACCGCCCTCATACAAAGGGGAGCACCGGAGACCCAGAGAGGTGAAGACGCTCGGTGTTACGCTCGGCAACAGGTCTCGTATCTAGATTCCTGAGACTTAGTTCTTTTTTCCATTCTATTTAATATCGAGTTTCTATAATGAAACACTTTTTTAAACTCTCGTTTTGCTTTTCAGATATTTCTAAATTCCCTTTAATGAGTACGCCTGACATTTAAAAATTAAAATCAATTTAAAATAAAACAGTTCGCGTCCCATCCTGTAAGAGCCCGTGGGAAGGGAAAGAAAAGTGAAAAGGAGTCTGCACACTTTCATTAAGTTCGGGAAGGATGCCAGAGGCTTGCAGAACCGGGAGGGCGCTCCACAGGTCCCGGGGAGGCCGAGCCAGAACTGAAACCCAGCCCGGCGCCCGCAAGTCCGGGCACTGCCGCCAGCGGGTCGGCGAGCGCCCAGCGCCGGCTGCTGCGGCCACCCTGACGCCGCTGTGCTGCCCCTCTTCCCCGTCCTAGCCTGGATCCCTGTCCCCTTCCTCATCCAAGGACCTCAAGAACATAGCAGCAAGCGGGAGCTTCCAGCACCCACTGCCCAGACTGTGCGACACCGGCTCCGGGCCTGCAGACTCTGAACTGTCCCCCAGGACGCTTCTCTTGAAGCTGTCACCTCTGGGTGGGCCCCAACTCTTTCAGTTGTGGGTCCTCTCTCCCTCCTCCCCTGTCAGGGACTTTTAAAGTTGCAGCCCTGGCGGTACCCAGAGCAGAGCAAGAGAATGATAAATATTTGGGGGATATATAAAATATTAATTTGCTTTATTCATGGGCTTTATGTTCCTGGAGTTATAAGTCCATTTGTCTGTGGTTGGTTACACATGCCCCCTCCCCACACACACCCCAGAGGGTAAGCTCTAGGAGGGTAGGGACCACAGCTGGCACATGGTAGATGCCCAATTAGTGTTTGTTGAATGACTAAAATTACAAGAGGGATTGCTAACAGCATCTCTCAGAGTTGCTGGGAGTTGGAGAATGGAACACTGGCACACAGTCAGTGTCCAAAGTCGCCACCATTTCTCACAATAGGATGCAAGTCAGACACAGAGAGTGGCGCAGTCTGGGTCACCAGGGAGCCGACAAAGCTCCTGCCCAAATCTAATCTGCCCCTAAGGGACCCTCAGAGTCCCTGGGGTCTGCAGGAAGAAGGGATTTCTGGGTGCATTGTCAGGATTTGGGGAGTGGAGTTCAGGTAGGGAACTCAGTTAGGCGCTGAGGCTACAGCGACTGGCCTCCTCCTGACAAAGGACCCAGGTGCCCATCTCCCATGGCACGCAAGGCCCATATCCATAAATCCTGGAAAGACGGAGGAACACAGTCAGACACTAGGATGGAGAAGAAATGAGAGGGGATGGAGAGAGACAGTAACAAGAGAAACAGGTGAGATACAGAGGACAGAGAAAAGACAGGGGCAATGGTGAGTGAGAGGGCCTGAGGAAGCCGGAGAGGGACGAGATTCATGAGATTCATTCATTCTTTCATTCACTTATTCATTCCACATTTAATGAGCACCTTCTCTGTGCGAGGATATTTCGGGGTGCTGGGACTCAGCATGAAACAAAATACTGAAAAATTCTGTCTCTGGGAGCTTACTTTCTATAAGAAGAAGATGTGCAATAAATAAGTCAAATATAGGGAGTGTTACATGGTGAAGTATTATGGAAAAAACAGAGCAGGGAATGGACAGGCAGAGAGAGCAGAGAGGAAAGGAGAGAGGAGGGAAGACAGGAAAGAGAAACAGACCCAGAGAAAGAGGGCGACACAGGAGTCAAGAGACCTGGCGACAGAAATACAGATCGAGACCCCTAGAGAGAGGAGAAAGCAAGGGAGAGAAATGGGAACGAAAGGGCCGGGACTGGATGGGGGAGAGGGGACCAGACAGCGACGAGGTCAATCCGGAGTCTAGGGCTCCCTCCGACCCCCGCCCCGCTCCTGGGGAGGGCAGTGGTGGTGATGGGGACACCAGCGGCTGGAGCGCTGCCAGTCGCCATGCCCCAACGCGCATATCGGGGGACTTGTGGGGCCACCAGAGACATGGTGTTCCCAGCGCCAGGTCAGGCCGTTTCCGCACAGGCCGCCCCCTCCCCCGCTGGCCCGGCACCCTTCCCCTGGCCACAGAGCCCGAGGTGACCCGGAGTTGGAGAAGACGCCCAGGCAGGCGCCGCGACCTGGCGCGGCGGAGCGAGAGACAGGAAAGTGTCAAGGAAGCGCGAAGCCCAAGTGCGAAAACAGCGGCTGGCGGGGGCGGGGGCGGGGGCGGGGGCGGGGGCGGGGGGCGGGGGTGCCGGCGCTGGAGGCCTTGCGATCCTTCACGCTGGTGAAGATCCACTCCCGACGGACCTGGGCTTCCCTGTGATGGACACGAACGTCGCTTCACACGCCAACACCCCAGGTGCAGCAGGTGCCCACAGAGAGCGAGCTGCTCTCTCTCTAACACCCATTGTTGCCCGGAGGTATTTATTAATTGTTTGGGAGTAACGTTTCTGGCAACAGCAGGAGGAAAGGGGAGGCATGGAGCTTCCAGTAGCTAGACCTACCTATTTCTGTCAAAAAGCTATTTACTGTATTCCCACCTGAGTGAAGAAGACTGGAAGATCCTTGGCAATCCATTTCTTTTGGCTGGTTTCAACTTTCCCCCGCATTCACCGTGTATCTGTGTGTTTGATTGAAAGACAAGCGTGCTCTACTTTTACGGTTAGCTGGTTTGCTTTCTTCCGCAGCCCCAGGCGCTTTTCAGCAGAGGTGCTAATAAACAGCAAATTGACAAAGGGCAAGGAACTAAAGGGAGAAAAACCTAGAAGCAAAGGGTCTCAGTGAAATGGAATAATCAGCACCTAGATAAAGGGGAGCTGGCAGGATTTCAATTATGGAGGTGCAGAGCTCACCCCAGGAGTCTCTGCTAACTTTATCCCATCCTCCCTCCCCCATCTCATACCACCTCCTCACAGGGGCTGGGTCCTTTCCCTGTGAGGGGAAGAATCCCCCCACCCCAAGTCTCTGGAGATGCCCAGTTCCAGTAGCCCACATGCCACTGGTCGGGGGTAGGGTAGGGATGAGGTGGAGGGCTCAGAGCATATGGTATAAGACACAGCCTCAGCAGTAAACAGTGATCAATTTCGCAGTCTCTGTGAGAAATTTGTCTTTACTCCACTTTAAAAGCCCTGAGTTTTCATCCTCTCTCTCTCTCTCTCCACACACACACCCCTCTCCATATTTTGTCAGGAACAGTGACATCCTCACCCCAAACTCTTTGAACAAGGCTGCTCAGCAGATATATTATTTGCAATATGCCTCAGGATAAGAAAAACTAAATGTAAGTTGTGTTTTAATCTATGAAAGAGAATTGCTGGTATCTTCCAAAACCTACAGTTTTATTCATAATCACTCCAAACTGGAAACCACACAAATGATCCTCAACCAGAGAACAGATGAACAGAGCTACATCCGTACAGCAGAATACTACTCAGCAACAAAAAAGAATGAACTGCAAACACACCCCACAACATGAATGAATCTCCAACGCACCAGGGCTGCATGAAGGAGGCCAGACTCCAAAGACTAAATGAATCCATTCATATGACATTCTTACAAAAGCAAAACCCCAGGGACAGAAAACAGATCAGCGGTTGCCAGGGGCAGGGGTTTGGGAGAGAGGTAACTGCAAAGGGGGAGGAGGACACGTGGGGGAGTGTTGGAACTGTTCTGTCGCTTCATTGTGGTGCTGGGTACCCCATTTGTGTGTTTGTGAAAACTCATAGAACCGTACACTAAAAAGGGTGAATTTATTGTATGTAAATTTCACCTCAATAAATCAGACTTTTTAAAAAGCAGGGGAAAAAGAGTATTGCTGGGGTAAGATGAGATTCTTCAGCCCCTGTTCTCTCTACACACGTCCCCAGTTTTTAGTGAAATTCCACTTCCTGGTACATGTTTGACTCCCACCTAAAACACTTCAGAAGAGTGATTTATATATGAAGGAAAGCCCTGCATCTCTTTTAAAAGGATCTGGTTTCCATGGTTGGTCCTCTCTCCTGCTCATCCTTCTGCATGGTCCGTAGGAAATGCCACAGCCGTCTACCCTGGACACAGCTCCAGTGCCCATTGTGCACATGTTTGACACACATGCACTCATGTTTCACGGTGAGCTGCAGGGAGGGTGACATCTGAGCAAGGGTTATTCTGTTGTCTCATCCTGAGAGTCCTGGAGCCAGGTAGCAGAAGCTAGAAAATTGCTAAGTCACTTCCAACAACACTGCCACTCCCCAGGCAACCTGCTGGTGGAGAATGGAGAGGCCAGAGACCTGGTTGGCCAGAACCCAGTCAGTCAGGGGGTCTGAGCTTTGTCTAGCCAATCCTGTGAGGCAAGACTAAGCCAAGGCCTGGCCTTGAAGGAAGGAGTTTGCCCCTGAGAGCAGGACTGTATTTCCAAATGGGCAAAGGGGAAAAGCCTTTGGTGAAATATGGCCTTTCCTGTACCTGATCATTTTCAACCCTCACAACAGTTCTGCAGGATAAGTTGTTTTGACTCTGATTCTTACATCAGTTTTCATTACACTCAGCTGTGTTCATGATGTGCCCATGGATGGGCTACCATGTGGGCAGATGGGAACTGGAAGAAAGTGTGCCCTGTGCCAGATAAAGCTACACTTTGCATCTGTATTTACAGAAATCATAGTCTAGTGGACATCTCAGGGGAGCCTGAAAGCCGCCGACTTCCTGGGCCATAGGACGGCTTTGCTACCTTTCCTTCTCCATAAAAGTGGTGTGTGTGTGTTTCTACCCCTTCCCGGAGTTGTTGATAATATCATTGTTTTTAACTCCAGTCAAAGCACCCTGGTAATGGAGGAAAAATGAATGTTAAGGTTAACACACACCCATTGGTCACTGGCTTTAATCTCATCCTTTTCACTTGAATTAAAACAACAATAATACCAACACTAACAAAACCCCACAAAATATTGCCTTTCCCTCTAGAAACAAAGCAAACAGTTTGGCTTTGTCGATTTTCCGGTTCCTCTCATCCCCATCCTCGGAGAGGTTGCTAATTAAGGAGTGGAAGAACCAAAAGGTGGGAAAGAAACGAAAGAAGTGAAGAGGATGCAGGAATCCACAACTAGGAGAGCAAGGTGGCAGGCAACATCCTGGGAAAAAAAAGGAAGGGAATCCTGGGGGCCACGATGGATCTAACCTGGGATCTAACTGACCCCCTGGGAGGCCAATCAGGGGCAGCATTGTGGGCCACTGTCTCCCTCTTATGAAATGAGATTGGACACCAAGATCTGAGAGTTCTTTCAGCCTCAATGTCCTCTGAACTTGAATCACTTGAATTCCCTTACAAGCGCTGCAATTCGTATAGCAAACATTTATTGAACGCTTACTAGGTGCCAGGCACCATGAAACTTTGGAGCTCTAGAGATGAACACAAGTCTCTACCTTCAAACTGTTCAGATGGGTGAGGAGAGTCCTGCAAACAGGCAACAGGAGAAAGTGCGGCTACAGATAAGTGCATGAAGAGGCACAGTGTTAACTCCCTGGGGGAAAAGGGTAGGTGGGAGGAGGAAGGAAATGAATTCAAAGAACTGTATTATTTTTATGTGTAGGTGTCCCTGCCCCCCATACTTTTGCCTCATTTACTGCCCTTTGTCGGGATCTCAGTGCACACTCAAACATCCACGGAGGCGGTGGCCTGATTTGGGAGCGGGAAAAGTTCACGCATTGACAGGCACACCCAGAACCTACAACATGCACGGCTTCGCCCATTTCACACATTTGATGCCAAACACGCATATCAGTCATGGGTGCCGCAGAGTGCCAGTGTGGCTCAGCGCAAGGGCTGGGAGTCGGAGGTCAGCGATGTGGGCACCCAGTTTCCATCACCACCCAGCTGTGTGACCTCAGGCATGCCCAGCCCCCAACTCTGTCGCTCAGTTTCCTCATCTGCGAAACGTACGGGTTGTGTAAGATCACATCTAAGCTCCCTCACAGCTCTTTAAAAACCAGTGAACACACGCTTAAAAGACACTAGGATTAAGAGGTGGAAAAAAGTCAAATATTTGTTGATTGATAGAAAAATGCTGCCTCCGAGCCACGCGGGTACGTTCCGGGCTTCCCTGAAGTCGGCCCGGCTCCCCGGGGAACAAGGGTCCCGCTCCGCGGAGGGGGCGGCCGACTCCCGCGCGGGGTGCCCCGCGCCAGGCCCGCGCCGGCGGCGTGATGGATGGCCGCGGAGCCGGCGGCCTGTCAGCCCTTATTGATGAGGTGCGCGCTGACGGCCGCCGCGTAACCCGAGGCGGCAGGAGGCGAGCGCGGGGCGGCGGGCGGGCGCAGACTCGGCGGCGCTCGGGGTCAGCCCCCGGCCGGCCGCCCCCGCCCCTCCGGCGCGCCCGGCCCGGCTCCGCGGAGGGGGCGGCGGGCGCGGAAGCGCCTCCCGGGCCTGGCGCCCGCTGCGCGGTCCCGCTTCCTCCCCGCTTCCCGCCCCCGCGCGCCTGCGCCCCTTCCCTCGGGGCCTCGGCCGCGGCCTCCTCCGGGCGCCGGCACCTTCCCTGCGGAGGCCCCCTGCAGCTCTGCCTGGCCCTCCGCTTCACCCGGGTGGCCGTGGGGAGGGGGGGAGCGGGGGTGGGGGGCGTGCAGGGCCCGAGGCGCTCCCCACGAGAGGGGAGACCCCGCCAAGTGAAGGGGCCGCGCCCTTCGAGGCGGGACTCCGCGGGCAGAAGGATCAAATGCAACCCAGTTTAGAGGGAGGAGAGACAGTTTCAACACGCCGTAGGTGAGAGGAGAAAGATCAGGAAGCCGGTGACCGGTCCCTTTGAATTTATTAGAATTCTTATATAGTGATAGATAAGAAGATGGGTAGATAAAAGTAAATACACTTACATGGAAAGACGGTAAGGTACCAGCGTGGTAGTTCCCCCCACCCCCATTTTTATACATTTCTGATTTTCTAATTGAGCAGATATTCTTTTATAATAGCCAAACACTTCACTTGCGCTGCTTGAAAATTTAGTTCAGCTCAGCCTCTCGCCCAGTTTCTCCCGGTGCCCCACCTTCCTCCATCTTGCTTTTGCGTCGTTTTTCTACCCATCACCCTTTCAGAACGCGAGGAAAGGCTGCCGGGCAGGGATCTGAGCGCCTGACAGACTGCGGAACAAGGGCAGTTTCCTTAGTCCCTCTGCCTTTCTGGTGAGAAACCCCAAGGCTGCCTTCTCTGTTGGTGACACTAATGTGAGGATCACGAGCATATTACCTGCAAAGCACTTTCAGTTAATGAGAATTCAAGGAGTAAGTCAACACTGAGACAACACGGAGCCCTAAGGGGCTCAGGTTTTTGGTTTTTTCCACACTTTGAGTCAAGGGCTAGCCCTGAGAGGTCAAGGGCCCTAATTCTACATTAAATGTGACCCAAGAACTGGAAAACAGGAAGTCTTTTTCTCTGAGGCACAGTGGAGAGAGTGGAGGGAGGGAGCCCAGGTTGCTGCCATCCAAGAGACTCACTGCAGGACGCAGCTGAGGCCAGGGACCGCAGGGTCTAGGCAACAGGTGTGCGGTGGAAGCTCACTGATCTGGAAGTCAGGGGTCTCGAGTTCTAATCCTGACTGCCCCCAAAGGCAAATCACAACTTCTCTAAGCTTTGGTTTCCTGTCTGTAAGATGAAGAGACTGGACCCCTTCTTGCATCAACATTTTGTGACTTTAAGGCTCCCCAGATGGATATCACCAAATTGTGCCATTCTGTGCCTCAAACGGTTCTATATATCACGGGGCTCCTTCTTGGTCCTGCCCCGTGAAAGGGTGGGAACACCAGGCCTCTAAGTCTGAACCCAGTCTTCGCTGCAGATGAGTGTGCTCAGCGAGGAACGCAAAATGTGAGGCCCATCTGAATGTGTATGATAAAAGGCTTAGACTGCAGATGAAAACTTCAACCCATTTCCTAGGCAAACGTTTATCAAGTAACAGCTAACACTGGGCACTTACTATATGCCAGGCTCGGAGCCAAGTATGTTGCATGGATTAATTATCTCATTTGTATACACAATTACTCTGTCCCCCCCATTTTACAGATGAAGTAACTGAGGCACAAAGCTATTAAGTAACTTGCCCAGCTTAATAGGTGGCTGAGGCAAGATTTACAAGCAAGTAGTTTGATTCTTGAACCCAAATACTGCCACTATGAGCAAAGCATAGATACTGTGAGGGACATAAAATGGAAAAAGCTTTCTTCTCACATATCCTCCTTAAAAATTTTTTTAAACTTCCATTCCCAGAATCAATCCCTTTCCCCCTCTGTTTCCACAGCCTTTAACATATTGTATTTCAGTTTAATCTCTCCACATGTCTACCTGTCTACATACCCCTCTCCCAAATTTCAGTCTTCTTGAGGGCAGAAATCCCATGTATGATATCTCTGTATTTTCCATAGTTTCTAACGTGTAATAGATGTTTTTAAAAGTTTGTAGAACTGAATTCAGAAAACTCGAATTTCCAACTTGTCCTTACACAGTGTAAGTTTCTGTCTTTTATGCCTGAAGATGTAGTATAGAGAGGTGGCTGAGACACGTGCCATGGTCCCTTCTGTGGTAGGCAAACACAGAGAAGCTCACGTGCGGAAGATGCCACGTGACGCCTCACCAGCACCTTAGCCCCAGTGCACCCATTGGTGGGATGACCATGGCCCCAGATACCTTCAGCCCACTTATCGGTCACGGGACAGCATTTCTCTGATGCTAACACTGACGTGGAGCACAGGAGTTGCAAGAGACCTCAAGGATTCTGATCCAATCCACTCATTTAGTAGAGGAGGCAGTTAGGACCCAGGAAGGGCTACAGACTTATCCAGAGTCACATAGCTATTTAACGGCAGCGCCAGGAGTAGGTAAGCTGGGAGCCTGGTCTTACCTTGCTCTTCCATTTCAACATGCTGGTGTAGGAACTGATCTCTCCCCTCTATAAATCTGAATCCCAAGGCCAAGCTTTCCTTACCCTGATGCAATCACTAGGGTAAGAAGATTAGCGATAAGGCAGCCTGGAGCCCTGGGGTAGTCTGGGAACCTGGTTAGCACTGCTCCCCCCCTACCCTTTGCAGGAAGGTGCAAACAGTGACCCTGGCTCAGCCCTGGATTGGGGGCAGGTGGGGGCAGGAGGATGTGGTGAAGGGTCTTAAGGAACCATAGATGTTCAAAAC
The DNA here is from genome assembly GCF_037783145.1 of Equus przewalskii. NCBI lineage: Eukaryota > Metazoa > Chordata > Mammalia > Perissodactyla > Equidae > Equus > Equus przewalskii. Next base: position 60,163,063 of record NC_091832.1, on the reverse strand, counting down.
TATAGTCATTCCATGCCCCTCTTAGTGTGAGGATAGACCAAACTAAAGGCATTCGATACACAATACACTTGTAGAGTGAATGACTTCCAGCTATCCTGTGGACTCGTAAACATCCCAGCCTTCCAAGTAAAGGAAATAAGGCAGCGAAGTCGGGGAGCGGCATAGTGGGCAGGGTTCCGGACTTGGTCTTGTTCTGACTCTCCTTGTTTCATAGGGTGATCCGAGGTCCCAGTTTATGCCTGCCATCCTGTGTAGTTATCGGTAGTACACACATTCACTCATAATTTCACATAAACTAAGTGATCACGCCCTGTCACACAAACTCTCTGAGCCTTCATTTCCCCATCTACACAGGAAAGGATTTTGAGTAAACATCTTTCAAGTTCTCTTTTCACTGGAAAATGCTTCAATTTTATGAACGTAGGGCTCCAGGAGGAGCCTCACGGCTTCTTTTGTCTGGGCAGCTGAGAGCAAAGTCACTTATGGATTGGTGACTGCTCTGTGACTGACACTGAACTTTGGGCCTCAGGTTCACCTTTTCCAAACTGGAATTAAAAATAATAGTAATAAAAGAAAGCAGCCCTTCTGAATAACACGTGAGAATTCATTAGAGCTCATCTCCCAAATAAGCAAGTCATCTGTTAATTTTATTTATTTTCAGCATATGGGACAAATATCGTCACCACTGTTGGCACCCTATCAGTCGCCTTCCATCTCTCCACCAGTTTGTTTGTATTTAACATCGAGTTAAATGGAGGAAACAGGATTTTAAGATTCGGTTCTTAATTGGGGCCATCAATTCACTGTGTCGTTTTTTTTTTTTTCTGCCTGTGACGTTTCCCAACCCTGTTCTCATGATAAAGAAATGTTGTTGGGGACAAGTTTGTGGCAAGGCCACCTCCTCAGTGTGCTCCTTGTTGTGGCTACCCCAGCAGCCACGCAGTCTCTCCTTTCCTCCTGTTCCCACACACACATGCCCTTTACACCCGCTGACTCTGCCAGGTTCAAGAGTGTGTGTTTGTGCGTGTGTGTGAGTGTGTGCTTTATTTTGTCACTTCATTAAGTTTAAAAGGTCCTGGATGGATGGAATAGTATTTAATAATTCTCTGTATCCCTCATGGCGCCCTGCACACAGTAGGTGCTCATTTTATACTCAAAAGAATGAATTAATCATTGCATAAATATGAACAAGAGATGTGCCTATTTGTGAAATGCAGATAATTTCCCCACACTTATTTACTTGCTCACGTTTCAGGAGAGCTCAGGCACAGCTGCATTGTGAATGTGTGGCTTCATAAACCACTCCATTTGTACCATTTTGATCTCACATGTGGGGGGGCTCTTAAACTGCTATTTGCTTCACTTTGTAACTTGCACCTTGCAGCGGCTGAATGATAAATGAGAGATGAATAATTCCTTATTGCTACTTATCTGCCGAATCTGTAAACTAGTGTCAGCATTTGCTCAGTTGGGTTTAAAGCTGTGCCTGGTATACTTATTAACCTGCTTAAAATAAGCCATAAAAATGGGCTTGGTAGGCAGTTGTTTTAACTAATTTTTTAAAATGACATTGGTCATTTTCCACTAACTCATGGGGTGACCTTTGGCAAATCACTTAACCTCCCTGGGCCTCACCTGCAAAATGAAAGGGGGGGGGCCTAGATCAGCTTTAAGAGACTTACAGCTCTGTCATTCCTTGATTCCATGATTTTCAGATGAGTAAATTAAGGGATCTTAATAAGACCTTTTAGAGCGATTACAAATCAGTTCATATGGGCTATCTCCTGAGTCCTCAGCATAGCCCTGAGGGTGAGGGAGTCAACACCTGGTAGTCAGAGCAGGGCATTTTGAGTTTTATTCTGTTACTTACTAGTGGTGTAATCTTTGGCAATACAGCATCTCTGAGTCCCAGTTTCCTCATCTATAAAATGGGCATAATACTCTAATAATACCCACACTGATTACCCCAGAGGGCAATGAGATGTGAGGATCAATGTGATATATATGTGAAAACACTTTGATAAATGTTATTCATTGTCCCCAATTTACAGATGAGGGGATCAATTGAGGTACTGTTTGCTTAACCAGTTTGTAGCAGGGCCAAGGAAAGGATTGATTTCTCTCCTTCTATTTTGATTGCATGTGGAAATTATTTAAAAACTATATAAAGACTGAGCACTTTGGATACTTCTATGGGGTCTAAGGTGGTCAAGAAAAACCTGTCCCTGATGAGACATTTCTGGGAATGCTAAATGGCATGGTGATAAGAAAACCAGTCAGCACCTTGCTTGCCCACAGACCTAGGAACTCCTACCTAGTAGAAAATAAAGTGTTTTTCGAAGGCATTGGAACTATGCACCCTTGCCAGCCCTGGTTCTCCTCACTTCTCAGATCTCTTGCTTTGGGCTGCATCCTGGCCATGTCAAGGGTACATAGGGTCTACCCGAGGCTTTGGGTTATTCCCTTCAGAGACATATGCAGAGAAACTAGTTTTTGCTGAGAATCTTTGCTGTAGAGAATCTAGTCAGCAAAAAACCCAGTCGGCGTCTGGAACGTGCCCTTGTGATAATCATTCTTCAAGACAGTACCTACCACCATGCCTATACATTGCAGGGGGCTGGCAAATGTGGTGTGAGGATAAATATGGTGCCCTGTTTGCCTTGCAGATGGAGAAGGGTGGAGATGAACTGACTCCAGTCTAGAAAAAACTGAAGTTCTGCAGTTCTGCCCAAATTCTATTCATACACCTTTAGCAACAACCAATCGACCAACTAAACAACAAAAAACCGAAGGCTGACCTCAAAGTAAGAAGAAAAGAAGTATAGAGCTTAGACAAAGAGGATAGGAATGCTATTTTAAGTCCATATCCTTACTGCACTCAGACTACAGGGGTTTTTTTGATGTACAAACCCTTACTTTTTTTTTTTGGTGAGGAAGATTGGCACTGAGCTAACATCTGTTGCCAATCTTCCTCCTTTTTCTTGAGGAAAATTCAGACTACAGTTTTTTATTTGCTAGTTAACAACGATGAACTGGCCTTTAGCTCAATATTACTTTTATCTTTCATTGACCAGAATGTGTTACATTAAATTAAGAATCTCACTATGAGATCTTTTGAAGTTCCTGGAGCTTACAGTGGGATTTTTTTTCTGTTTCTTTTTGTTACCACTCTCCCTCCAACCCCACGCCACACTCTTATAAAGGCAGCCTTCATCTTTATAAACTGCTACTTATTATTTCTTTACAAATTACAACAATTTCAGTTTCAAAAGTGGCAGTGACATTCATTAGTATTTGTGTTGTAGTCCATTAGGTCTTCAGGTGCATTCTTAGTGGTTAACTTTCTTGCTTTCACAGAGGTCCTCCCTTCTGAACACCCTCTCCAGCTTTTTGGCCGCCACTGAAAATCTGTCTTCCCTCCCCTGCCCAAGTGCCCTCCTCTTCTCCTAGGCTGGGAATAATCAGCTTCTATCTGCAGCTGGGCTAGCACCTGGCCTTACATTCCACCACATCCTTCTGCCAGCAAAGGGAGTTTTGAGAAGAGAAAAAGTTACAAGAATTTAGACTATTGTTTTCAATTTCAGAAACACTCAAGGTTACAAGCGAAATTCTGGGACAATCTGGGTGGCTATGAAAACAGTTTCTGATGGGGGAGGGGTAGCCTGGTTGTGGAAAAATCACTCCCACCGATTATAAATGTCTCCAGCCAGGAATCAAGAGTTCAGGACTGTTCTTTGAGTTTGAGTCCATTGAGTTTTGGGGACTTGAAAGCTGAATTCTCTAAAACAGATAAGCATTTGTCATAAGTACAATAGTCATGAACCCTTAGGAAGTGAAACCTATCCTGGATCTGATCAATCCTCCCCACCCTTCTCAAGATATTTCTTTTTCTACTTTCAGAGAAACAAGAACTCATTGTAGTTCATTAGGAAGATACAGAAAGCTATAACAAGGAAGACAAAATCTATCCTTAACCATACCACCCAGAGAGCACCCTTGAGAACATCAGTGTTCTCTCCTCTCTCTCTCTCCCCCAGTTTCACACTGCATGGAGTGTTTTGCAATCTACTTTAATATATTTAAATAACATATATTGTATAGTTTAAATAAATCTATTTAACATGTTTAAAATATGTTATAAGACATTTCCATATCATTAAATATTTATAGAAAATGTTTCGATGGCTATGTTGTGGATTTTGCATAGCTTATGTAAGTAAACTCTTACTGTTCAGAGTTTATTTCCTATTTTTCACTACAATAAATAAATATTTGATGTGTCCTTGTCAAGTCCACATAAATTTTGGTAAGTAAAGCATCTTGTAAATCTCTGATTATTTCCTTAGGGTAAATTTCGTTACAGGAAAAAGCTGGTCAAAGAAGATAAACACTGGTAGGCTTTTGGATACATATTGCCAAATTGCCTTCCAGAAAGCTGGCATCCAGTATTCCCACTACCATCAGAAGCACTCAATTTTGGGTAAGATGATTTGAAAATACATTTATCAGTTTGTCAGGTAAATTTCCACTTATTATTAGACACATTTAATTTCTGAAGCATTTTGAAGCCACAGATTAAGAAACAAAGCCAAACAAAACCAAGGGGGACATTGATGCCCTGCCAAAGGAACCACACTAAGGAGATTATCTCAGGGACCGGGAGAGGTCCTGTCTGCCCTCTAAGGTTTGTGAGGATTTCAAAACATAAGAAACGAAGCACAGACAGGTTAAGTAATTTGCCTGAGATAAAACAGCCAGTAAGTAGTAGAGATGGGATTCAAACTACATTATTCTAACACTAGAGTGTAAACTCTTACACTGACCTAGGGACAACGTACACTCGGTTCTTCATCAGATCAAAAGTTTCCAGAACGTTCTCCGCGATGAGCTTGTTGTCCACAAGTTGCCTTTTGTAGCTTTTCAGCTTTTAACTGGCAAATGAGAATAATTTCAGATTGTTTCTGAGGGGAAATTTTATCTTTGCAAAGGGTGACATCCTCAACTATTGAGAGGCACATTCATCTTATTCCTGGAATATGCCAGAAATAGAAGTGAAATAACTTGCTGGAGGTCACCCAGTCTGTAGGCATTTGCCTTGGGACTCGAATCCAGGCTCTGGAGAGCGTTTGGTGCCGCTTATAGCGCTTTCTTTGACCTGGCAGCAAATATCCCTGAGGCAAGCGGCAAGAGAGGAAGGCCAGCTTGACTAAGGCCCACAGTGCCTTCAAGTTTCATGGGGTTAGTGTCCCAAAGCTGGGCATCTCCATCCCCAGGGGAAGGTTGAAGAGGAGGAGTCACAGCTGGGTTGGTGGTGCACCTGGGGGTTGCAGTGGCGTGAGGGGGTTAGCACGCTAAGCTCACGGGTGCGCAGGCCAGAGACTTCTTCCCCCAGGGAAAGACCTTCCAGTCCACGGAGCTGCTTTCCAGCGGGAAACCCACGCGGGAGGGCGTTCCGAGCAAGAGGAGGGTGGAGCCTGGGGCCTCATTGCGGGCCTTCTGGAAAGGGGATTCCTGCATTGAATGGAAGGCTGGACCAGATAACCTCTAGAGCCCTTCCAACTCCCAACGTCTCTATTTGTACGTCTTACGGAAAAGAAGTGGACTCAGGGGACTGGAACGGTTGATTGAGGGTCCCGCCCTAGTCGCCAGCCAGCGTTGTCCTCATCTTGGGCAAATAATTTAACCTGTCAGTACAAGGCACAATGCCTGGCGCGGCGTAAAGCTTTGTAAATGTTTGCTGAATGAATGAAAGAATGGGTGCATGGATTTAAGTCCCGAGTCCCAATGGATACTGCTGAAAATTGGAACCTTGCAGCGCCCTTTGATTGGTGTGGTTTGAATGAGACAATGTAAAATATATTAAACGTCTTAAAAGAAAACGTGACACCCCCCCCCCCCCCCCGCCAAGCCCAAAGGGATTCTAATTCGTCCTTACCCTCAGAATGGGTAGAATGGTAATTTACCAGCATCAGTCAGCATACTACCCAGTGGTGAGCTTTGAGTCCACAGAAAACTGTTTCATTAATCCCCCCGCCGCCAATAGGGCAGCTCCGCGCCTCCCAGGGCCGGGTGGGGCAGGCCAGGCCGCGTCCCTCCCTCCTCCCCCGCCCCGGATAAATGCCGAGGTCTAATGGATTGTTCATGCTGCTGTCCAGATTAGATAGCGAGCCCCTCCGTTATCGCGGCTGGAGCAAACCCGAGCGGCCACCAGGCTGAGAGCTTTCTAAGACAGCCCCGCGCGAAGCCTGGGAGGCTAAGGGCAGAGAGAGCAGAGAGACGCTGAGGCCCCAGGGCTGTTTCCACCTAGCGCCTCCTCGCCGAACTTGCCCTAAACGCTAAATCCTGCCCGCACTCCCGCAGCATTTAACGCAGCAGGTATCCCATGAGATCGCTAGCGACCATCCGCTGAATTCTAGCCTTCGAGAAGCTAGAACACTTTGCCGACCCCACCCCCTTAACTCGAGAGATGCTTTTGCACCAACAGGGGCTACTGACTGGTAGGGTCGCATCTTTCCTAATTTTTTGTTGTTCTTGAATCATTGAGGAGGAAGCAAAACTGACTTTCTGACCTCCGCTATAAATTCCCCATGGTCAAGTTTTTACCTGTTAAAGATCTTGTTTCTTAAAGAAAATTTTCTTTGAAGTTTTCTCTAAGTTTCTTAAAGAAATAAACTTTTTTTTTCTTATGAGCTATTTTATTTTGGTCTCCAGTCATTTTCTGAAAGCAAAAAGGATCTACTATCAGCATGTTATGGAAAATAAAATTTTCACGTATGCTCTAACAACAAATTCCACATAAAATAAATAAAAAACCCTCAACATCATTGTTTATCTACAAGGAGAGACTAATTGTTCTATCATTATTACGATAGAACTACTGTGATATAACAGAAAGCAAATAAAATCTTAGCTGGTGAACAACAAAAAGTTATCTATTTATACCATATCAATTTCCTGTTAAATCTTTGGAGTTAGTGAAAAGTCCTAATAAACGGTGTAGCAGGCCAAGTCACCTGGCTCAGTGTCACACGTTTCCCCAACATCAAAAACAAAAACCCTGCACCACGATTTTGAGTGAATCAATCTTGTCAGACATCCACCTAGCTGTTGGAAAGTGGTTTTGTAGTGCACTATTTATTTAGAGGTGGAAATTTAAGAAATGTCTTAAGGGCAAGCAAAACAGCTACTATGTGGTTTGATATTCAGAAATTAAAATAATTCGCCAACAAGAAGGCTTCTGATTCATTGAATAAGACATTTCATCGAGTAACTTCTGCGAGCAAGCAGTACATCCGAGTTAATAAAAACGAATCTATTATGAGGGGTACGGGTCTTGGGTTGGGATGGAAAAAGACTAAGCTAGAAGCAGAGGGAATTTAAAGGTGGGGTGTGTGTCTGGGACCATCCCGGTCACTAAAATCAGCAGGGTCTGCAGCCGGCCAAGAACCGCGGCGAAATAGAAAGGCTCACAGGTAGAAAAGAAGAGCGAGTTACACAGATAAAGGACAGAGTAAGGGGAAAGGATTTTGATTAAGCAAGAAAAGGAAACTCTGGAGCTGAATTAGAAAGAGGGGAACGAGAAACGGAGAGAGAAAGAAAGATTAACAAGGGAAAGCAGAAAACAAGTTAGGACAATACTAAACGAATAAAGAAATCCCTGAGAACGGAGAGTGGATGAGGGAGTAACAACACGTCTCAGTAGCTAAAGAAAAAGCAGCAGCCATTCCAGCTCGCGCCCAGCGCCGACCCTGGTGACGACCCTGGTGACGGCCGCACCCGGCGCCTGGACAGTGGCCCCCTGGTGCGGGCATTTGCGCGGGGACAGCAGCTACTGCCCCCGGGTTTAGCGACATAGGGTGTTGAAAGGGTCCGCCAGGGGGTTTTTCTAAGACCAGGAGGAGGCGTACTGTGGAATTGTCGAGTTTGGGGCGCGGGCTGAGAAGTGATTAAAGACAGCGTCCTTCCCCAGAACCTCAGCGGGCCCAGGCCTCCGAATCCTGTTGCTGCTCCGCAAGTCCCAATTCCAGAAGCTGCGCGAAATCTCTGCCTCCAGCCTCCACGCCGGCAGGGGACCATGCCTGAAATACTAAGACTCTTCCAACGGGGCTGAGGGAAACTCCCCGAATCCAGTCTCCGTGACTGCTAAGCCCGCCACCCCGGGTTGCCATCTATGCCCCTCAATAACCCTCGAAACCCGATCCAAGAAAGGATTGATCCAGCGCCTTATGGACTGGAGTCGGGGGTTGGCTGTAACCCTAGGTGTCTCTCTGTACGGGGATATTGAGGTGCAGGACAGCCTAACTGGGAGGTGGGGGGGGGGGCGCGGCGGTGGTGTGTGCGTATATGTAAGAATAACCGCTTTGATGAAACTCCTACTGTGATTCTTGGCCTATTTAGGGACCTCACGTAGGCGGTCGCGAATGGAAAGACGCCAAGGGGGACCGTGCTTCGCTACGCGCCTCGCTGCCCTGACCATGGGGCAGCGGCGCTGGCGCGAGCAGTTCCAGAGTCCTCTCCGGGCCCGTGGTGAGGGGATCGCAGACGGCGGGCGGAAGCTCTGCCTGTCTTCTCCTTGGCACCTCTGGCGTCGGTGCATCCAGCATCCCGCAGGTTCTGAACTCCCCAAAGGGGTCCTCAGCGTAGAGGGCGACCCTGGAAGTGTTCTGAGTAGCGCCAGGCCCAGGCCTCAGTTCGGACTCTACTGCCTGCGGCCTGGGCTTTCTCGCCCACCAGCCCTGCGCTGTGGTCGCTCAGCCCCGCCGGAATCCTGAGGCCGGAGACGCGACCCTGAAGACCGAGGGCGCAACACCGGTCCGAGGTGACCTGGCCCACATAGCGCCATATTGGTTAAAATGTCATCAAACTAATCCAGCCTTGGCCTTGCCAGCAATAGAAATGATGAGAGGGAGCTCCGTGGCCTCGTGGGCCGAGGGCGGGACATGGCAAAGACCTCAAGAGGTCTGATTGTTTATTTGCAAGGATCCTCTGGTTCTACGGTTCGTTGTCGCGCCGGTTGGCGGGGGTCCTCCGAGCCTCCGGTTGCTGAAGGAGCCCTCTCCATCACCACCACCTCGTCCCCACCTGGCCACGCGGGCTTGGCACTGACAGCTCAGCCGCAGGGACCGGAGATTCAGACGTTCAAAGGCCCAAAGCACCCTATGGGAGAGCAGCGTTGTTTCAGGCTTCCACCGCCCAGTTTCCGCGCGCGCTGCATCCATCTCACTGGGGCTCTCTCCAGGGAAGCTCTCTGATGAGGAGTTGTTTAGCAACCGGTTTGAGCCCCTGTGCGGGAGCCCCGGCGATGTAACTTCGGGCAGAGTAACCTCTCTCAATGTTTCTTTCTTCTGGTTTCGCGAGGAGTAGGAGAAGCGACACCTCGATGTAACATGAATTTGTAAACTTCTAAGCGCCTTACAAAGGGATTAAAATTGGTCACTGATTATTACTACTGTTTTCCTCTTCCTAACTTTTCTTATTTTGGGACAATTCTCTGCCTCTTTGAGGGGTCCCTGAAGCTTGTCTCCATTCCCCTTCCTCCGTGCTTTAAAAAAATGTGACTTTCGTTCTCTTCTCCAAACTCTCGGCAGGGTTAGGACTGTTCGCCCAGGACCTGGCCCATTGAGCTCTCCCCGGGACACTTTTAAGGTTGCCGTTACTCCCGCCGGGCTGCCCGCGGGGACCCCACCCAGCCTGCTCACTCCGGCTCCCTCTCCCGGGCTGCGCGCCCGGCTCCGCCGCCCAGAGCTCAGGCCCGCGCGCCCGAGGCCGGCGCCTGGATTTGGAACTCATCCGTCCTCGGTTCCTTTTCATGTCGCCGACAGCCTTAATACTGCTCTCTTCCCTTCCCGCCCCTGTCCTTTCCGACCCTCCGCCAGAGCTTGACGCCGCCTGGTTTATTGACCTTAGATGGGCCCCGGGGCTTTATCAGACCAGCGGGGGCATCCAGCGGCGCACGCCCCCTTCCCCACTGTGGCGCGGCGGGAACCCCTTTTAAGCTTTTCCAGCAAACTCTCCTTCCTGCCTCTCCTTCCTGCCGCATCCCCGACTCCGCTCGGAGAATGGACAGAAAAATCGCCAGCATTCGCATGATTGTGGAGAAAACCCAGGCAAGGCCTTCAGGGCCACGGACATTTTCCTGGGCTACTCCTTTATCTAGATAATGCAGGTGAAAGTGCCTCCCTCCCCCCCAATTATTCGGATAATTGTCTCGAATCTCCACTTGGTGCTGTGTTTAGACAGTTGAAGATTGATCGCTTCAATTTCTTCAGTCTCTAGGCTGCCGCAGCCAATCCCCTCCTCTCTGTTGTCCCGGCCCTGAAACATCTCTGGACTTACACATGCAAACTATAGTTTTCCATCCTATAAATCACTTGGCAAATATAACAAGGCATTAGAAAGTCATTTGAAATGGATATTTCATAGGGCTTGAGAAATAGGGCAGGGATAAAGAGCAACTTATTAATGTTTCCTCGATACCAGCCACGGCAAAACCTCCTTGAAGAATTCCCCCCATCCTGCCAATTGAACTGGCCAAGGCAAAATCACTAGAGGCAAATTGTTTAGAGAAAGAGGAAACCTCTATGTTGCTCAAAATGGACTCTAATGAATTCTGTAAAAAGAAATTCAAAAAGTGGGACTTTCAAATATCCTTTTACTCTAGGCTGATTTATCCAAATCAGACTAGCAGAAACAAAACACTTACGCCACTTACTACTAACAAATAAGCCAAACCAATTCTGTGATGATAAATCATGGGAATCTAGCAGGCTTTCACAGTAAGGTTTTCCCTCAGTTCAGATCAGCACTTCCCGGATTTTGTCCTGCTGAAAACTTCTCAATTTCTCTTAACTTTGGAGAACATGCAGAGGAGTGAGAACCTCGGCACTGGGAGAAAATGAGGAGGGGTACGGGAACCAAAGTTGGGCAGGGGAAAGATAGGTAAAGCAGATCCTGTAAGGTTGGAGACAATTGTGAATTCACCCCGCTGGGAGCCGGCAGGGCTGCCGGAGAGGAAACTGACCAGAGGGAACAATTTTCCATTCTCTGCTTTGCAGAGCTAATATTTGTAGTAAGTGCACAGACACTGAGACTTTGCACTAAATCCCACCCAATTCCAGAAGGGCACGCACTTAGTCCTCCTGAGGCTACAAGAGTTAAAATGTGCCATTGTCTGTTTTCAACGTTTGAGCAAGCAGAGGACGCACACACAGCCCCGCTGGGTTCAGACTCTCCCAGCTGCGGTCATTAAGCAATGCTTCCCTCTGAGCTCAGGGTCTCCTTCTCCACCCGTGTCTTCTCAAAGCTGCCCCTCTGTCTTCACCTTTGTCTCTCCTTTTCTTCTGGACTCAGCCCTTTTCTCAGTTACAAATAAGATTCAAAGCTCATTTGCCCAAACTCTGGATTTATAGGAAGCAGAGGTAATCTTGACCTGTGTGTAAAAGCACACACAACCAAGCTCTTCAAACACGCAGCGGGCTCGGGGAAGGAAAGCGCAGTTACTGTGGTACACCTGCGAGACCCACCCCCACCTCCCTTCCCGTCACACGTCTGTCTCCAGAAAAAATGAACCATTAAAGGCCACACCACGCCTGGCTGACGCTTGGCCTGTGAATAGGCAAAGAAAAGTATCAGCTCCTGGCGGCCCTGAGGCCTATTCACCGACTCACCAGTGAACCCAACAGGAAACACCGGTGAGCCTTTCTGCCTCGAGAGCATACCAGGCAGGTCTGGCATGGGTCAGGAAGGGGGTCTCTCAAGCTTTCCAAGGGGGTTCTCAAGACAGAATGCCATCAGCAGGCACCGGGGGAAAGCCATGCGATCTGAGTGTGTTGGAGGGAGCAGAGGCAAGAGGCCCAGGGGCACCTGGTCAGATGCGTTTGTTTTTTTGTGTGGTGTGTATTTATCTGTTTTTTCTTGAGAGGCTGACCATCCCCGTTGATGTCTGATTGTTGGAGTGGGAAGCTGAACCGGGAAATACAGAAGCTATAATGTCACCCAATTGTGAGAAAGAGAAACAGAGAGAAAATGAACCAGAGAGAGGAAGTGGGAAAGGAAGGCTTGCCTGTGTGGCTTGGCCTGGGAAGAATCTCATCCTTTCTTCCTGTTCCCAAAGGTCTGAGAGCCTCTTGCATATCCTCCGTCACACACTGGCTAGTGCTTTCCCTCCCCTCTCTCCCCACCTCCCTTCTCCCGCAGTCTGATATTCAGCGCGATCCCCACCGACCTTCTATGCCTCCAGCCCTGCGGCTCCTGGACCTCCCGGCCTTCCTCCTGGGCTCCCTCAGTGCATCTCCCTCTCTGCCCTCACAGAGGGGTCACCAGGAGGGCCAGGAGGGGACTCACCCACGGTGGGAGCGATGTCCCAGTGGCTCCTCACACCGGCGCGAGGCAAACTCTCAGGGACAGTCTTAGTTCCTCAGTCCCCGGGATTCCAGGCTGTTCTCAGCGGGTGGGAGGGATGCTTGTGAGCTGCGTCTCCCAGCTCCCTCAGAGCTCCCAGCTTTCCCCTCGGAATTAGATAACAGGAAAAATAGATAAGAGAAGTGGTTCATTAATTCAGCAAGCCCTTTTTTTTGGTATGTGTACAAGTGGAAGGAAGCCCTGCTAGGGAATGCAGCCCTGTTGGACATTTTTAAAAAAAATCAACATTCACAAGCTTCCAGAGATCCGTCTGAAAGGTCACTCAGAAGGGCCTGAGGTTGACAGGAAACAAACCTAAGGAGTCATTGCTCATGGGGAGAAACGCTGACTTCACGGCGTCTTTGCCCCAAGTCTCAGGCACTAGACCTGCCTTTCTGATGAGTGAGAATGCCTGCTCTGTGGTATTTGTTTAGGTTGTGCAAGCGTCCTCTGAGGGTAGAAATAATAGTAATGGCAGTACTACTCTTCCTAGTATGGCAATAAAAAATAACTGATTTTCAAAGCACTTGCTCGTGTAGCATTTTCTGGGCTTCTCACCAGAGGAGCAGCAGGCAGATTATATAATAATAAGATATAATGGAGACAATTGAGCTCAGAGAGGTTAGGAACGTGCCTGTGGTCCAGTCACACAGCAAGGAAGGGTTGGAGCCATGTTGGGTTCCAGATCAACTGATTCCTAATCCAGGAATAAAGAAATCAATGGATTCTTAGAATTGGAAGAGACCTCAAATTCCAATCTCCTGCCCGGAGCAGGAATCCCCTGCCAGGTGATTATCCATACCCTGTTTGAATACTCCCGGTGATAGGGAGCCCATCCTTCTACATGGCATGGATGTACAGCTCTACTGGCCGCCACGATTCCCTGCCCCCCACATGACCCAGGGTTGCGGGGCCGTGCCAGGCACACAGAAAGAAACAGGGAGCGGCAGCTGTGGCGTGATTTGAGGAGCCGGGAGAAGCAGATGACTCTTGACAGGCCTGCTGAGGAATTCTCTCTTCTCATGCCTAGCACTGTTAGGGTAAGTCTTGCCTGTGGAGTCAGCATCTCCCCAAGGCAGTTCTTAATAATAAGAATAAACACAATGCTTTGATGTTTTAACCTATCTCCCACTTCCCAGTCTACCGGAATCCTTACAACAGTCTCTGCAAGGGGAGGAGACAAAGTACAAATTATTACTTATTTCCAAACATAGACCAGGAAACTGAAACAGAAGAGGTGAGTGATTACCAGAAATCAAAGAGCAAACGTATGGTGGCACAGGAACTAGAGAGATGAAGGCCTGGGAAAAAGGGGAAAACATTCGGGAAAAATGAGTATTTTTCCTTTCCAAGAATTTTTAGTTATGAATATTTTTGTAAGTGATGAATAAGGTGTCTATTATTGTTATCTGTCTTTGCACTCTTCCTCTGCCAAATAAATTGCAGAAACTATGTCACAGGAAGATTTTAGTGTAAAACTCCCCGTGGTGTCAGATCATTAAAATTCCTGAAGAGTGAGCTGAACAGTACAAGACATCGGTGCAGAAGCACGGGCCACGCCTTCGTTCTCCAGAGGGGTCTGTTGTTTTCGCCAGAGGACTGGCTTGTTCCCATGTAGCTTCCCTTTATGGAGTTTTAAAAAACTATTATGGTAAAATAGGTAAAACATAAAATTTACCGTCTTAATCATTTTTAAATGTACAGTTCAGTGGCGCTAAGTACATTCACATTGCTGTGCAGCCATTGCCACAATCCATTGCTAGCACTTTTTTCATCTTCCCAACTGAAACTCTGTCCCCGTGAAGCAACAACTCCCCATTTTTCCTCCCCTCAGCCCCTGGCACCCACCATTCTATTTTCTGCCTCTGTGATTTTGACTATTCTAAGTACCCCATATAAGAGGAATCATATAGTATTTGTCCTTTTGTGACTGGCTTATTTCACTTAGCATAATGTCCTCAAGGTTCATCCATGTTGTAGCATGTGTCAGAATCTCCTTCCTTTTTATGGCTGAATAATATTCCATTGTACGTGTATACCACTTTTGTTTACCATTCATCTGTGGATGGACATTTTGGTTATTGTGAGTAATGCTGCTGTGAACATAGGTGTGCAAATATCTACTCTAGTTCCTGCTTTCAGTTCTTTTGGGTATATACCTAGAAGTGGAATTGCTGGGTCATATAGACCAGTCTATGTTTAATTTTTTGAGGAACCACCATACTGTTTTCTACCCCTTATGGAGTTTTGATCTAAAATTTGGACAGGAGGTCTCCATCATTCTAAGTAACAAAGAACTGGAAGCAGCAACATCCACTTATCCCAACTGGGGTTCTATAGGAACAGATTGCCCTGCCTGCTAGAAGTGTTGTAAACGAGAATGATTTTTTGATAGGGAAGAAGGTGGAAGATGAGGTTCTCTTGGAAATTACATTGGTGTAGAGAGATCACTCACTTCTTTATTATAAGATCAAGGCGATAACTCCTGGCATCAAGGTGCGGTAACCAGAGCACCTGTGTTCAAATTTCAGCTCGGACATCTTGCCTCAGTCTTCTACACGTGACCACAAGAATCTGGGGGTCTCACAGCATCACTGTTGGGGCCAGCAATGTCAAGGGAAGAAACACAAGTCATAGGTAGCACATTTTGTGTTCAGAAATTGAAATGTTAAAAATAATCATGGGAACATTAAGAAACTTCACATATTTCCATTTCTCCATATATTTATGAAATTTTTTGTGAGGTAGAGGGAAGCCCGTTTTCATCTTCTGTGGTCTCAAACTTTCCAGATCTTTTACATATTTTGGGGAACCTGAAACTCTGCTGTCCTGAGGCCTAGTTTGGGGCTCTGCGGATCCAGCCCAGGCCAGTGCCAGTCTTTCCTGGGAGGGATGGGAGCCCTCGGCCCCTCACTGCCCAGGGCATCCAGGTGCACTTTGGGTGTAGTTGGCAAAGCCACCTGCCAGCTACACCTTAGTGTGCTTGTCAGCAAAGGCTGGTTGTTGTATATGCTCCACGCTTCTTCCATTTACTCGGAGGGTATGCCCCCGAGATCATGAGGACGATGTAAGCACTGATAAAATCAGCCGGAACTCTCTAAAATTCACTCAAAATCCACGCCAGGGAGAGGGCCAGAGAGAGACTTTGTAGGACCACCTGTTTTAGGTCTGCGCTCCCTGCTCTTTAAGCAGATGTACACACACACACGCACACTTTTTATTGGTTTTTATTATCGAAGTGTTACATATTCACCGCTAAAATTCGAAGTACTGTAGAAAGTAGAAAGTGACACTCTTTCTCACCACCTGCCCCTCCCTCACCAGATAATTCTTAAACTCTGACTTTCTATCTGAAGACTGTCCTTTTTCTGGGATGTTTGACGTTAACATGTGATTAAGAGTCTATCCTCAGAAATTGCATTTCTTCCTCTTGTGTAGGCAAATTAATTAACATCTTTAAGTGTCAATTTTCAAATCTGTAAAATGGGCATTATAATAGTTCTTATCTTATAGGGTTACCGTGAAGCTTAAATGAGACGGGAATCACTAAGTGTGATGCTTGTTACTAAAAGAAATAAGTAAAGCTATTATTAATACTATTAGCCGTGGGCCGAATAGCAGCCTGGTGTTCAGTCCAGTGATCCTACCTATGTTACCCCTGTCCAGGGCAGGAAATCTGTGGGCAGCTGTCGGATATGTTGGCCAGAGGTCCACAAACCCCTCCAGACCCAGGAGCTCATGGCTGTGCCATTCTTGGCAGGCAGCTCCTCCCATTCTGGTGACATTACTGCTTGTAAGAGCATGCCCTTGGGACCAGGAGGCCCTAAGGTGACTAACTCCTGGTGAGGGTGAGCACTTTCTTTGGGCCTGAGTCTCCAGAAGAGCTCGTTGATTCTAGAATTACCTGAAGTCCTTGTGGCTTGGGCAGAGGTGAGGACAATTTGAAAACAAGTGGCCTGCTGGGCCAGATTCTGACTTAACTCTGCGTTTCAGCCTTGTTCTGACCTTTCTCTCTCCTCCAGCCTGTCAGGCTTCAATTTTTTAAAAACATTGGAATATAATTCACTCTTTTAAAATGTACAGTTCAGTGGTTTTTAGTATATTCACAAGACTGTGCAACCATCAGCACTATCTAAATCCAGAATATTTCCGTCACTTGGGCTGCAATGTGATTTGATTCCATAGATGTTGTCCTTGGGGTCTTGTTAGTCTAACTCGGTTCTAGCTTGATCTTCTGGGTCTGCACCTCCAACTTGGTCACACTTGCTCCTCTTGTTCTGCGCATTGACCTGGTGAATCAGGACTGTCCCTCTGAACGGCGACTGTTGTTCGAGTTATCATTGGGGACCAGGACTACATTGAGCATTGGTGTGCATTTTCTCATATCCTTTTATCTAATTTCACAGAAGGGCTCTGAACTCAGGTCTTTTAGCTTCAACCCTGACATTCGTCTCGCTGTGCCAGCTGGCTTGGAACGCTCGTTGTGCCTCTCCTCAGGTTCCGGATATGCTCCTCATGCTCTCTGCTAAATAATGCCAACAGCCAGTTGTGTAGAGTTTACCACGTGTTCAAAGCTGTGCTCCCTTTTGACCCTCCTGTTAACCTTGTGTGTCCAAGAGGCAAAATACTCTCCCTCTTTGAAAGTGCTTCTGGGAGTCTCCCCACGCTAGATTCCTGGCCCTCCAGTCACTTCAGGGACCAGTTCAGGATTTCATTCTTCACACTTTGCTAACGTCCTGTTGAGATCAATGTCTTTTCATAAACTAGAGGTTCAATGTGTGCATATTTGCATCTCCTATCTCTTGATATTTGTATATAAATTGTGCGTTTGGGTCTGTCTTGTTTCTTCTTTTGGAACACAAGGTTTGCAGGGTCAGGGATCATGTGGCAATTTCCCTTTTAAGAGTGGAGAGGACTTTTTTGGAGGGCTGGTCCCAGCACTTGGCCTCTCTCCTACCTTCTTCAAGTGGAGGAATCTCTTTCCTTTGGTACATCTGTTCCTCATGGCTTATTGGAACAAGGGTCCCAAGTTGTCCAATTTGAAGATGCACTCGGAATTTTCCTGAGACTTTCCAGCTGGGGCTAATGATGAAAAAGCCCTCTGTCTATTGGGGTTCCAAAGTCTGTAGGATGTGCGTCTTCAGGCTTCACACGTGGGAGAGAGCCTGCTGGGTAATGAGGACCCTGATGACATATTTTGACCCTCTAAGGTCAATTAAGCCTTTATTCAGCCAATCTGAATTATTTTAGACACTTCCAATGAAAGAGTAGTAACACAGGGCTGCACACACTGATTGGCCCCTATAAATGAGGAGACTGTGGACTTGAATAAACTGATTCTCCTCTCTTCTTACAGTTTGACAATTTATATCAAATTCTAAATAATCAAGCCTTCCTTTGATATCACGTGTTTTAAAAGGAAGAAGGTGCAATTACTGTTCTCATCCCTGACCATCATCCATATGTCATTAAAATGTGAGGAAAAGACTGACAACAGCCGAATTATCTCCCTTTACAGGCTTTACTCATAGGAAAGTCCCTTGGCTGCTAATTTACCACGGATTTGCATATATGTGCAAATATATATACATATACACAGGAAGATGCAAAGACAGCACAGAGATTCCATGGACTCTTTACCCAGTTTCTCTCAATGATCACACCTTACATAATTATAGTACAGTATCAAAACCAGGAAATTGGCATGATGCAGTGTGTGTATATAGTTCTATATCATTTTATCGTATATAGATTCATGTAACCACCACTGCAGTCAAAATACGGAACTATTCCTTCACCACAAAGACCCCCTTTGTCCTTTAGAGTCACACCCATCTCTCTCCCTCCCAACATCCCTAATCCCTGGTAACCACCAATTTCCTCCATTTTTGTAATTTAGTTATTTTGAGACTGTTACATAAACAGAATCATACTGTACGTGACCTTGTGAGATTGGCTTTTTAAAAATCAGGATAACTTCCTTGAGATCCATCCAAGTTGTTGCATGCATCTTTAGACCATTTCTTTTCATTGCTGAGTAGAATCCCATGGTACGGAGGCACCACTGTATATTTAACCATTAAGCTATTGAGGGACATTTTTGTTGTTTCCATTTCTTGGCTATTACAAATGAAATTGCTAAAACTAATTGTGTACAGGTTTTTGTGTGGACATACGTTTTCATGTCTCTGGGACAAATGCTCAGGAGTGTGATTACTGGGTCATATGGTAAGTATATGTTTAGTTTTGCGAGAAACTGCCTAACCATCTTCCAGCATGGTGGTACCATTTTACATTCCATCAGCAATGTGTGAGAGATCTAGTTTTTCTGCATCTTTGCCTGCATTTGGTATTGTCATTATTTTTTATTTTAGCTATTCTGATAGGTGTGCAGTGATATTTATCATCCTCTTAATTTGCATTTCCAGGACAGCTAGTGATGTTGAAAATCTTTTCGTATGCTTATTTGCCATTTGTATTTCCTCTTCGGTGAAATGTCTCTTCATGTCTTTTGCCCATTTTCTAAATGAGTTGTTTTTCTCACTGTTGAGCTTTGAGAGTTCTTTATATATTCTAGACATGAATCTTCTGTCAGATATGTAGTTTGCAGGTTTTTTTGTCTCTAACTTATCTTTTAATCTTCTTAAGAAAGTCTTTCACAGAGAGAAATTTTTAATTTTTATGAAGTCCAATTTATTGGTTTTTCTTTTAAGGATCATATTTTTAAAATTTTATTGAGGTCATATTGGTTTATAGCATTGTAACAATTGTAATTTCAGGTGTACATTGTTATGGATCAGTTTCTGTAGAGACTGCATCGTGCTCACCACCAACAGTCTAGTTTTTATCCTTCACCAAACATTATGGATCATACTTTCAGTGTCATGTCTAAAAAAGCTTCACCAGGCCCTGGATTCTCAAGATTTTCTCTTGTGTTTTCTCCTAAAAGTTTTATACCTATACATTTTACATTTAAATCTGTGAGCCATTTTGAGTTAGTTTTGTATAAAGTATGAGTTTGGTTCAAAGTTTATTTATTTGTTTTAAATATAGATATCCATTTTCTCCAGCACCATTTGTTGAAAAGACTGTACTTTCTCCATCGAATTGCTTTTGCACCTTTGTCAAAAATCAGCTGGCTGTACTCGTGTGAGTCCATTTCTGGGTTCTCCATTCTAGTCCATTGATTTTTGCGTCTATTTCTCTGCTAGTCCCATACTACACAGTCTTGGTTATTATAGCTATATGTTAAATCTCGAAATCAGGTAGAGTGATTCCTCCCACTTTACTCTGCTTTTTCAGAATTATTTTAGCTATTCTACTTATTTTACCTTTCTACATAAAGTTTAAAATAATCTTATCTGCAGCTACAAAAAGTCTTACTGAGATTTTCACAGGAATTGCATTAAATCTATATATGAATTTTGGGAGAATTGACATCTTTACTCTGTTGAGTCTCCCAATCCAAGGACATGATATGTCTCTCCATTTATTTAAATCTTCTTTGATTTCTTTCACCAGTGTTTTGTAATTTTTAGTGTACAGTAGTATACATGTTTTGTTAGACTTACTCTTAAATATTTAATTTTCTTGCTCAAGTGTAAGTAGTATTGTACTTTTAATTTCAGTTTCCGCATGTTCATGGCTAGTATACAAAACTGTAGCTGACTGTTGATCTTGTATCCTGTAACCTTGCTGAATGCCAGGTTCTAGAAGTTTTTTTGGTAGATTCCTAGGGGTTTTCTATGTAGATGATCATGTCATCTGCAAATGGGTGTGCTTTTATTCTTCCTTTCTTTAGCCTATTAGTGTACATTGATTGATTTTCAAATATTGAACTATATTTGCATCCCTGGAAAAAAATCTCACAAGTCATGGTGTATAGTTCTTTTTTTTATATTGCTGTTTTCTATTTGCTAATATTTTGTTAAGGATTTTGCATCTATATAAATGAGAGATATTAGCCTGTAGTGTTATTTGGTGTATTTCTCAGTCTTGTTTTGGTATCAGAGTAATACTAGGCTCATAAAATGCATTGGGAAATATTCCCTTCATTTCTATTTTCTGGAAGAGATTGTGTAGAATTGGTCCTATTTCTTCATATTCGTAACATTTGGTAGAATTCTTCAATAAAATCATCTGGACCTGGATATTTCTTTTTTGGAAATTTGAATTACAAATTCAATTTTTTAAAGAGTTATAGCCAATTCAAGTGGCCTATGTCATATTAAGTAAGTTGCGGTAGTTTGCACTTTTTGAGGAACTGGTCCATTTCATTTACGTTGTCAAACTCGCGTGTGTAGAATTGATCATAGTGTTCCCTTGTGATTCTTTGCTGTCTGCAGGGTCTGCAACGATACCTTTGTTTCATTTCTGATCTCGGTAATTTGTATTTTCTCTCTCTTTTAAATTTTTAGTTTTGCTAGAGTTTTGTCAATTTTACTGATCTTTTCAAAGAACCAGCTTTTCGTTTCATTGTTTTTTTCTATTATTTTTCTATTTTTGATTTCATTGATATTTACTCTTGCTTTTATTGTTTCCTTCTTTCTACTTGATTTGGTTTTATTTTGCTCTTATTTTTCTACCTTCTTGAGGTGGGAGCTTAGATTTTTGGTTTGAGACTTTTCCTCTTTTCTAATATAAGCATTTAGTGTCATAAATTTCCTTCTCAGCACTTATTTAGTATGTCCCTCAAATTTTTTTAACGTTGTACTTTTCATTTTCATTCAGTTCAATGTTTTTTTGATTTTCCTTGAGTCTTCCTCTTTGAACTGTGGATTATTTAGAAGTGCGTTGTTTAGTTTCCAAGCATGTAGAGATTTTTCCATTTATTCTTCTTCTATTATTTCTTGTTTGATTTCATTGTGGTGGGAGAACACACTCTGGATGTTGTCAATTCGTTTAAATTTGTTGACGTTTGTCTTATGACCCAGGATGTAGTCTATATTGGTTCCATGGACATTTGAAAAAAATGTGTATTTTGCTGTTGTTGGGTAGAGTGTTGTACAGCTGTTGATTATATCCTCTTGGTTGATGGTGTTCCTATGGTGTTTTTGAATGTATCTCTTTGTACAGCTTTTTTAGTGGATGCATAGATATTACATTATATGTACATAAATCATCACTGTCTACTGGTACCAACATTTTACTAGTTTGAGTGAAATATAGAAAACTTACTTCCCTTTATGTTCCTTTACTCTTTCCACATTGTATCTTACATACATTAAGTAACGTACAATGTCATGTCTATATACATTGAGAACCACATCAGTGTTATAATTGTTGCTTCAACTGCCAAGTATAATTTTAAAAACTCCAGAAGAGAAGGAAGATCTATTGTATTTACCCATATTTTCCTATTTATGTTGTTCTTTCTTCCATCCTGATGTTCTAAAATTCCTTCTTTTACCACTTCTTTTCTGTTTAGAGAACATTTTTTAGCCATTATTTTAAAATAGGTCTTTGGCAACAAATTCTCTTAGTTTTCCTTCATCTGAGATTGCATTGATTTACCCTCATTCCTCACAGATATTTTTGCTGGATATAGAATTCCCAGGAGACAATTTTTTTCCTTTATCACTTAGAAACTGTTATGCCACATTTTTTTGGCCTCCATGGTTTCTCCTGAGAAATCTACTGTCATTCCAATTGTTTCTTCCCCATAGGTGAGCTGTTGTTTTTCTCTCACTACTGTCAAGATTTTTTTTCCTCTGTCTTTGTTTTTCCATAGTTTGACTATGATGAATTTTGTCATGAATTTCTTTAGATTTATCCTGTTTGAGGTTCACTCAGCTTTTCGAATCTCTAAGTTTCTGTCTTTTGCCAAATTTGGAAATTTTCAATCTTTTTGTGGTTGTTGTTGAATACTTTTTCAGCCTTGCCCTCTTCTCCGCTCTTTTCAAGTTCACTGAGTCTTATCTCAGTGCTCTCCATTCTGCTATTGAGCCCATCTACAGAATTTTAAATTTTTGTTACTGTATTTTATAGTCCAAAAATTTCCTGTTGGTTCTTCTTTATCTTCTCTTCTCTTTCCTTGCTAAGAGTTTCTGCTTTTTCATTTGTTTCAAGTGTGTTTGTAATTGCTTGTTGAAGCTTTTCTTTTATGGCTGCTATACAATCTTTGTCAGATAATTCTAACATCTGTGTCATCTTGTTGATTGTCTTTCCTTATCAAGTTGAGTTTTTCCTGGTTCTCAGTATAATGAGTGATTTTCAGTTGAAATCTTGACATTTTCCACACTATATTAAAAGATTGGATTTTACTTAAATCTTTTGTTATAGTAGATTTCTGACACTACTGGGAGTTCAGCCTTCCCACTACTCCTCTACTAATGCTGTCCTGTCTGGATCATCAGAGGTGTCTTGTTACAACTTTCCATGTGGCCTCCACTTACACCACAAGAAGAAGGGTGGCTTTGTTATCAATGTGTGGTGGTGAAAGTCCTGACTCCGTTGGGCTTCCTCTGACACCATCCCAGCAGACAGTATTGTTGCCTCATTACTACTGGGTGAAGTTGTGAGTCCTGGCTTCCTATGTGGTCTTCAGTGACAATGCAGAGTGGAGGCCTCATCAAAAATTTAGACTCTATTGAGGGAGAAAAAAATGGTAGAATAAAAGGAGAAACATAGTGTTGTCTTAGATGGGAAGCTTCAATATTGAAACATACATTGATATTTTTTAGTATTTCACAAATTTACCTTAAAATTTGTTTGAAACAATGAAAGAAGAGTAATCATAGAGAACTTGACCACCAAATATTAAAATATATTATGAAGCTATAATCAAAGCAATGTGGCATTGAAGAAATAATATGTAGACGGATTAATGGAACAGGAATACGTAGTCCAGAAATACACATAGGAATTTACTACATTATAAATGTGGCATTTCAGAAAAAACAGATTACTCAATAAATAGTGTTTGGACAACTGGCTAACCATTTGCAAACAAAGTATAATGAGAAATGTTATCTCATACTGTGTAAATAAATAAATTTTAGTTGGATCAAATATATAATTAAAAAAAAAAGATTGAAAAAAAGCCAGCCCTGATGGCCTCATGGTTAAAGTTCAGTGTGTTCTGCTCCATTGGCCTGGGTTTGGTTCCCGGGCATGGAACCACACCATCCATCTGTCAGTAGCCATGCTGTGGCAGCAGCTCACATAGAAGAACTAGAAGGACTTACAACTAGAATACACAATTGTGCACTGGGGTTTTGGGAGGGAAAAAAAGAGGAAGATTGGAAACACATGTTAGCTCAGGTGAATATTTCCCAGCAAAAAAAAAAAAGAAACCATAACATTTGTAGAAAAAATATACTGAACATTTATGTAATTTTGGGGTAGGAAAGACCATTCTATGCGTGATACTGAAGGTAAAAACTATAAGGAAAACATTTACAGATTTAACTAGATAAAAATTTAAAACTCTGTATGGCAAAAATTACTATGAGACATTGGAAGAAGTTATTTGCAACTTACATGTCAGACAAGAGTCAACATTTTTAATATATAGAAAGTTCTTACAAATCAATAAGAATAAGACAAAGCTCCAGTAGAAAATTAGATGAAGGATATGAAAAGACATTTCCCACAAAAAGGAAATAAAAATTGCCAATTAACCTGAAAAAAGTTAAACTTCACTAATAATCCATGTAAATGCAAATTAAAACATAAATGAGATACCATTTTTGTTAATTGGAGTAACAAAGATGAAAGATGGTCAATGTGGCTGGAGAGCAGAGTAAAGTGGGAGAAGATTGGATCAAGATGAACCTGGAGAGATAAACACGGGCTAGTTCGTGGCTGTATCAGTCACGGTAAGGATTTTGGGTTTTATCTTCAGAAAAATGGGATATCTTTGAAGAGTTTTAATCAAGAGAATTACATGATCAGATAGCTATTTTGGAAAGCTCTCTTCAGCTAAAGTGTGGTGACTATAGAATGTGCAGAAAGAACAGTTATTTATGCATATATCTATGTTATCTATTTGTGTTGGGAAATGTCTGGAAGGAGACACAGTTAATTCCAATATTTTAACAGTGGTTGTTTTTGGTCATGATACACCTGGTGATTTACATTGTTTTCTTTTTCCTAATCCATGCTTTCCAATTTTTCGGCAAAGATTATGTATTACTAACTTATTTTTTTATTTTTAAATCAGGGGTGTGTGGAGATGAAAAAGCACAGGATGCAGAATCAGAAGACCCTGTTTAAGACCTGGTTTCCTCGCTCACCTGCTGTGCTGCTGTTGAAAAAGACACCTAGTTCCTCTGAATCCCTCCTTGTAGGGAAAATGTCTCCGTAAATATAAATAAAATAAAGTTTTCCCATTTAAAAATGGGGATGATAATAAATGCTTAACTTCCAGGATTTTCATGAGGATTATATTCATTGCACAACAGAATTAGAAAGTATTTTATAAACTACAGACTATATAAATGTTAGTTGAGATGATGATGATTAGTGTGACCCACAGTTAAACAATGTGCGGTGGAGATACCTAAGCAGAGATATCTAAGACACCCATGTGATTGATTTCAAAGACTAAATGAAGCACCACTGCCCCTTTCTGACTGAAGGTGTGAAGGAATTGTTTGGAGCCTGTACACTTTGACAAGGGTTTGTTGGATTCTTTGGGAGAAATTGGGTAGTGTCAAGATTAGGACAAATTTTGGAAGTCTCAAAAAAGATTATTTAGGGGCCGGCCCTGTGGCCAGCTGGTCAAGTTCATGTGCTCTGCTTCGGCAGCCCAGGGTTTCGCTGGTTTGGATCCTGGGAAGGGACCTAGCACCACTCATCAGGCCATGCTGAGGTGGCGTCCCCCATAGCACAAGTGGAAGGACCTACAGCTAGAATATACACTGCGTACTGAGGGGCTTTGGGGAGAAAGAAAAAACAGATTATTTGTCATTTGTAGCAAATATGCCTAAGGAAGCTTCCCTGTCTGAGTTGGTGCCACCCATTCTTTAGACTATGCTTTTTGAACAAATAAAATTATCAGACAGAATTATCAAATAATCTGGCCAGTGGAGAGGATAGCATTGCCAGATAAAACTCAGGATACCCGGTTAAATTTGAACTTCAGATAAACATCCCATACAATAGTTGGGCTATACTTGGACTAAAAATATGATTTGTTGTTTAATTCAAATTTAACTGGGTATCCTGTGTTTTTATTTGCTGAAATCTGGCAACTCGAGTGATGGAGAGCCTGTTGCAAGTGTTTTGGGTTCAGCGAATGGGGGTGTGTGTTGATGGGGATGGTGTGTAAATGGGGGGATCCTTATACTCGGGGGCTGGTGCTCGGGGCACCACATCATGAAAGTACCCTGTCCCAGAATTTGGATTAGTACATTATGAGAACACAGAGTTAGGAATAAATGAGCATTATACGAAGATTGTGTTTGAAGTGGGTCATGAAGGATGGTGAACTTCTCAGGAATATTATCCATACACATAACATAATATGTTGGACATAACGCCTGCCTGCTCCACCTACCATCCCCATAATGCTTGTTTTATGATTTGTTTTTCTCCAGTCATTTGCGATCACTGGCTCTCTGACGTCTGAGAGCCTCCCTCCAGCAAGCTGGCCTCTGACTAAGCTGGTGGTGACTGAGTCCACAGGCCAAGGCACTGGGCTGCTCTCGGGTGAAGGGGAAGGAGCTGGACCACGAGGAGCCAGGATGAGTCAGTACTTTTCTGGGAGTAAAGTCTCCCCTTGGGGAGGTGAATGAACTCTGTTCTCACCCTGCTCCACAACTCACATTTTCCTGGTCACTTGGTGGAGAGTGCATCCTCCCAGCTTCAATGGCTTGTTGTCACAGAATGACTTGTTCCTGAGTGTTGAATAGTGATACCTGAGGGCTCCCCCTACTAATTAAAAAAGCATAAACACAAACATTTAGATTCATATCTATATCTAAGAAAGGTCTGGAAAGATGCTGCAAATTTAGTTAGTTTCTCTGGGAGAATGAGATTAGGAGATTCAGGAGGAAGTGGGGAGGCACTTTTACTTTTTACCTTTTATACAGCTCTGTATGGCTTGGCAAAAAAAAAAAAACTTTTACAAAGAGAATGTATGTAATAATTCGTTAATAGACCAGTAACAAAGCAGTAACATCACAGACCAAATTTTAAACTAAAACTCACTCCCAAACACAACTATTTTCATTTTCATTTTTTTTTCTGGTGAGGAGGATTGGCCCCGAGCTAATATCTGTTGCCAATCTTCCTCTTTTTGCTTGAGGAAGATTGTCCGTGAGCTAACGTCTGTGCCAATCTTCCTCTATTTTGTATGTGGGATGCCACCACAGCATGGCTTGATGAGTGGTGTGTAGGTCCATGCCTGGGATCCGAACCCATGAACCTGGGGCCGCCAAAGCAAAGTGTGTGAACTTAACTACTACGCCTCTGGGCCAGCCCCCATTCATTTTGAAATACTGCTTTTCCCAGGCACACATAGGGAACGCAGAATGCACGTAGTCATAGGATGTGTACTATTTTGTATTCTGCTATGTGGCTTCACATTTTATCATAGCCACTTCTCTGCAATGCTGAAAATTCTTGGTAACACTTGTTAGGGCTAGAAGGGTGGACTCAGAGTTACCAGCAACTTGCAGCATGAACTTGACTTCCCTGGGTACTGACCTGACCAGCTGAGGAAGGTGGAGGGGTTCCTCATTTTTTTTTTTTTTCATCTGGAAAATGAGTCACTGAAAGTAGGTTCTCTCTGGGGTCCCCTCCACATATCATCTATTACCTCTGTGAAGCACATCATAAATAATGATCATTTGGACATAATTCTTTGTAAATCTTTATATAATCCCTCAGCCTTCCTGTTTTAAGATCACTTGGCGTAATGCAGCTCATTTATCCTCATGATGGATACGTGGTGCTAGATATAATTTTCCCTTTCAGAGATGGAGAAACTGAGTCCAGAGGTGTGGGATGATTTACCACAGCATTGGCCTCTTATCAGGGCAGCCCTGGGTTTGGGCTTCGCCATGTTCTGGGTGATGGATAGCAGACGAGGTCTCCACGGAGTAGACAACTTGAGGCGGCTTAGGTATGATTATTAAGTAGATCCATCATTTTCCTGCCACCTCCCTTTTTATCTCCTTTGGATTCCAAGTCACTGTTTCTCTGTGGCATTTCTTTGAGACATATTCATGAATAAATCCTGGAAACCAACACATACACAGACACAGACACAGACACAGACACAGCACACACACACACACACACACACACACGACAATTTGGTCACACCTATAAGGCAGATAAAGCTGAAGGGAGCCTGCAAAAGGATCTGGAGATAAAAAGTCCGGTATCTGGGCAGGTAACACCCAATTACAACAGAGCAGTGTTGACTTACACTTTTCCTTATCGGGGAATCAGGTATTCGTGTAACTCAGAAAAGGGTTTGATGGATGCTACTTCATTGGAGTTTCTAGCCAAAGGACAGGTTTGGTTAAACAAAATATATATTCTCCTTATCTACAGTGGCAACTATCATGCAACTCCCTGTCTCCCTCCTACTCCCCCAGGCCCTATAAAAACGAGGGCCTTATCTCGAGTTTGTGAGAGCCTAATGTCTAGCAGAGTCTGTGCTAAAATCACTCTGACAACGTTGCAACTCAGGCCTAGCCCAAGCCATTTGGGCAGACAGATGATCTTTCCTTATCTCTAATTGTCTTGGCAATAAATGTCTTTTTCTTAAGATGCGTGTTTAGACTACCTCAGGGGAAAAGAACAGGTACCGTCTTGCTTGATGGGAGACATCTTTAAGTTCTGGAGACTTAAACACTGGCCCACTTGCTCTGTGAGGTTCGTGGGCTGTGGTGGGAAAGAACACAAATTCTAAGGAGGAGGCAGCAAATTTGTAG
Organism: Equus przewalskii; assembly: GCF_037783145.1. NCBI lineage: Eukaryota > Metazoa > Chordata > Mammalia > Perissodactyla > Equidae > Equus > Equus przewalskii. The sequence goes on along the minus strand of NC_091832.1, from coordinate 60,134,774 downwards.
AGTAAAGAGAATGCCTGCCACAGTCACAAGAGACAGGGAGGCTGGGGCCGAGCAGGAAATCTGCGTTTTGGTAATAGAGAAATAAGGATGGCGACTGACACAGAGAGGTGAGGAGAATCAAAGGAGAGAGAGTTGCTTAAATTAGTCATGAAGAAGTTGCCAAAATCTTGGCACTGCTTCTTGAAAAAGATGGCAGCCTCTCGGGATTGTTGGTGTCTGGCTGACGATGGCTGGGGGTGGTGCGCAGATGCAGCGCGGTGGAGTCGCAGACCTGGGCGAGGCTCTGCCTCTGAACTGCTTGGAAACCTTGAACAAGCCCCCGTCCCTCTCTGGGCTCCAGAACTGGTCTTTGTTGAGTGTGCTTCATGGCACTCTCTGCCCAGGGGCAGCAACACGCACCTGCTCTGCCTGCTTTGCCCGTGCTGGAGGTGGCTGGAAACTCCCAGAGGTGGGCAGAAAGCTGGGTGGACACAAATCCCCCTTGAGCCTTTTCCACGTATCTATCTTGAATTTACCTTTCCTCTCACTCCTATGTGCGCTCGGTTTTCAGGCACAACAAGGGAATTAGTCAGAGTGAAAACCCTGGGGGTGGCCTCCAAGTCACCCAGTTCAGCCTCCTATGAGAACTTGCACATCATCTCCAGCTTCCCCCCTAAGAGGAGTATCTGATCTTGTGCTTCAAGCTCCCCCAGTAAAACAGGTGCCTCCCTCTTCCGGGGAAAACTGCTGCAGAATTGCAGGGATCTGTCCACATCTTCCCTTGAGCTGTTTAGCCTAAATTTATTTTCCCTTTCCTAGTTTTGATTTGCCTTTCCCTAATGATTAGAGATATTGAGCATCTTTTCAGGTGCTTATTGGCCCTTTGTGTGTCTCTGGAGAAATGTCTACTCAAATCCTTTGCCCATTTTTAATGGGGTTATTTGTTTTGTTGTTGCTCTTGTTAAATTGTAAGAATTCTTGATATATTCTGGATACTAACCCCTTATCTGATATAAGATTTGCAAGTACTTTCTCCCATTCTGTAGGATGTTTTTTCACACTTTTGCTTGTGTCCTTGCATGCACACAAGTTTTAAGTTCCATGTAGTCCCATTTATCTATTTTTTTCTTTTGTTGCCTATGCTTTTAGCGTGATCCTTTCTTAGTTTTAATCCATTCTTTTTGGTCTGTAAGGCAACCAGGGCTCAGAACGTTAGCCCAGCTTGGAGAGAGTGGCCTTCTGTCATGTATCTTCATGACATTTATGGCAGTGTACACGGAGGGACCAGATGGCAACAACCTTGAAGTCCCAGGACTGTCCTCTCTCTGCAACCAGGGGCAAAATTTGAGATTCATTCTTGGTTTTTATTTCCTCTCTGCTCAGCCAACTCAGCTTTATTTCAACAATATCCTGTCATCTTTCTTCCCAAAGCCACAATTTTCTAGATTTTGTGACCTCTTGCCTTCCCGAGAAGCATACAAGTGTGGAGACCACACTCGCAGACAATTTCAGGGCCCTTCCGGTGTCAGCTGGACAGACTGTGAGACATGGGCTGGTCTTGGAGATCCGGGGACATGGGATTCCCATGAGCACAGGCAGGACCCCAGGCGGTGGGATGAGCAGGGCGTTATAGCCTGTCTTCTCCCTGGCCCCAGGTCTCCTGGTGAGTGTGTGTGTGAGAGAGAGGGCGGTGGTGGGGAGAGAGAGGTTGTAGCTACTTAATCTCTTTCCCCATGGAGGAGGCAAACCCTTCTGTTCATATTTGGGTCAGAATCTATCTTTTCCCTTCAAGGCCGACTCTGGTTTCAGACTCTCCGAACCTGTCCTGTAAAGGGACCATTTTGTTCTATTTCAGACACCAGCCTGTAATTCATTTTATTTTTATTATGAAAAATTCTATTTTAACTATGAAATTAATTCACGCTCACTGGATACATTTTGGAAAATATAAACATATACCAAGAAGAGAACAGGAGCCAGCTGTAAAACTGCTGTTCAGATAAGGCCTTGCCTTACTTTCTGACGCCTTTCTCTCTAGACCTGGGGAGTGAGAGGTGGGTTGGTATGTGGACAGATACTTAGATAGACAAACAAACAGAGCTACACATATGTAGAGGTCTATTTTTGTAGTTGGTATCATCCTATATTTCATTCCTTTTCTCTCCCCAGACCTCCTGCACCTCCTCCTCTTCCTCTCTCTCAGCTTCTTGTCTCATTGGGAAAACAGAAGCCACCCTGCCTCACCCACCTCCCTCTCTCTGGGCCTGCCTGCCCCTCCTTCCCACCCAAGCATGGCTGCACCGTCCTTGCTCTTCTGTAAGGCCACACCTTCCTCTCCTTGTAGGCTAGACCCCATTCCTTCTGATGCTCAAGGACATGGCTCCACAGTCCTTCTCTCTCTCCTTGACTCATCCCTTCTTTCCTTCTGGATCATTCCCACTGCCATCAGACACAGTATCATAGCTTCCTTCTTTAATAGTGAAATTCTCCCTTAGTTAATTCCACATTCCCTTGAAAGAAGGAAAGAGCCCACACACCTTCTACAAAGGATGAGTAGGTGCACGTGGCTGTAGTGCGAGGTAGTTAGACTGGGGTCATGGGAGGCGATTCTGGAAGGAGAGGCTGGGGTCGGCGTGCTCAGGGCTTCGAGTGCTTTATTCTATAGAAGATGGGGTTTTCGAGAAAGGAGGCCATGGAGGACTCTGGTGTTGCCTTGCTGAGGTTATGCTGGCAGCAGTGAGGTGGGGTGGGGAGAGCCATTGGGAGGTTGATGTCCCAGCCCAGGTGGGAGGGGACCATGTCCCCAGCGATGGAGGTATCTTGGAACAGAGAGGAAATGCTCTGCAAGAGACCTGGTCTAAGGACAAGTTTTTTAGTCAGGGGAATAGAGTGGACATGGGTGATGAGGAGGGGGAGCAAAAGATGCCTCCCGCAGTGGCACTGAACGTCTGTGAAAACGGGGTTCTTTCACTTTCTAACAATGGGCCTGAGAGGAAGATGAAAAGGCAGGGGGCTCCTAAAACGTGGAGCTGGGAAGATTGTTCAGGACGTGAGGCTTCTACCCAGCACAGAGATTGGAGATGAAGGTTTTGTTCCCTGGGTCTTTTATCCTAGAGGAGACTAGGATAACTGACAGCAGGCAAGGAAGGTCAGAAAGGCTCTCTGGGAATGGAAGAGCAGGGCTGGCCCTGCCTCTCCTGGAGTAGGCCTGCTCCTGGTGGCAGCAGGGGAGTGGTCCATCCTGCCACGTGATGCTTGGAAGGAGGTAAGGGGGCTGCTTGTGGGGAAGGTCCCTTAGTTTTATTCTCCTTCATTTGCAAATACAGTGAGAGAGGCCCCATAGTGGAGATTTCTTGGGAAAGCAGGTAAAGGGTTTTGGAGAAGGACTTCACTGATCTGGGATTCTGGGAAGGAAGATGGGCATGGGGTGAAGGATTACGGTGGGGCTAGGGGACGGCTCGGGATGGTTACAAGTAACAAGGCAGCCGGGAGTCAGACGGCGGGAGATGGGGTGGGAGACAGGATGAGGGGGGAGCTGTAGAGGAGTCCTGAAGACGACTTCAACTGGGGAGGGAGTCCTTCTGGAAGCAGACGATACAGGGCTCTGAGGGGAGCCTGTCAAGCTTCTTTACAAGACCTCTTGGGTTCCTCTCCTTATTTAGGTGAAAGGTGATATTTTCACTCCTGAACTTGGAAAGTAGGACCCAACCTCTCCCCTGAAAAGGGATCACCAACGGCCAATTGGTTATTTCTTTCTTTCTAATCCTGTAGTTTTATGGGGCCGTAAATGAGGGCAGCAGGGAATTAATGAAAAAGGTGTAGCCAAGACAAATAGCAGAGTCCTTGCCCATGTGGCACTTGCAGTCTAAAGGTGTGCCTGATGCAATCCGTGGCCATGCGTGTTCTCAGGAGGCCAGGGTGGAGCTGCTCTGGGCAGTCTGGGGCAGCCAGGAGGTGGTTGGGATGGCCAGGTGGCCTCGAGCCTCAAGGAGTGACTGACAGAGGGTCTCCTCTTAGAGCATTGAGGGGACAAATGGCAGGTTGGTGCATGGGGGCACAGGCAGGGAGCGAGACGGTGGAGCAGCTGGAGAGAAGCAGGGTGGGGAGGGACCTGTAGATCATCTTCATTCTGGAGAAGTAACAGGAGAGGCTGTAGTTGGGTGGATGGAGTAAGTGAGCAGAAGACTGGAATCAGACCAGCAAGTGCCCAGCTTTATGGCAGAAGCTCCTCAGGGCCCCCAGACCCAGGAGGCAGTTGGTGATTCAGGGTGACTTCCCCGAGGGAACCACCCCGGGGGCGTGCTTGGGGATGTTTAATCCCAATGAGATTAAGGGGCCTGGGCAGCTCTCACTGGAAAGCGTCCCCCAAAACAAGTTAGTGAAAAGTAATCCTGACATTTTGGGGACTTTAGCAAGGTCTAGGAGTGTGTAGAAATGAAGAAGAGGGCTCTTCCCATGCCATGGCTTTATTGGAGGGTGGTCCATGGGGACAGAGGCCAGTGTGGGTTTGTTGGTGCTTAGCTGGTGCAGGCCAGTTGGCATCAGATCCCTCAGCAGAGATGAGTGACTCTCCAGGCCACAGCAATTTGGGCAGAGGATTCTTAGAATCCCTAAATTCAACCTTGAAGACATTATGCTAAATGGAATAAGCCAACCACAAAGGACAAGTGCTCTATGATTCCACTTACGTGAGGTTCCTAGACGAGTCAAATTCATGGAGACCGAAAGCAGAATGGTGGTTGCTAGAGGACGGTGAGGGGGAAGACGGAATGGAGAGTTTGTTGTTTAATAGGGACGGAGTTTCAGTGTGGGAAGATGAAAAAGTTCTGGAGATGGATGGTGGTGATGGTTGCACAACAATGTGAATGTACTTAGTGCCACTGAATGTGTACTTAAAAATGGTTAAGATGGTACATCTTACGTTATGTGTGTTTTACGACAATGAAAAATGCATTAAAAAATCCTAAATTCCCTTTGCATGGAATTTGTGCATATCAAGCTGGCTCTGACCTTGATTTGGCTTCCTGAGCCAGTAGATGGTGGCTGATAGGGTGCCAGGCATTCTGCCACCGTCTGGTCATAATAAACGGATAAACACTCCCCTGTTTTCAAGTAAGTCTCTGCTGAGTGGTGGTCAGACCTCCAGAAGCTGCTCACCTCTGCGGGAAAGTGAAAGTCCAGCCCTGAGCCTGCGCAGCAGAGGCCCAGGGTCTGAAGCATCAGCGCCCACCACCCCTCCCCTCTGCTTCACCACAGCCAAGAGGCCAGGAAACAGCACTGATGGCACTGGGCGGCAGCAGCTGGCTGTTTAGACGAAGCATGGGTTTTGGAGGCTGACATGTCTGGGTTTGCACCATCATCATTAATGGGCAAACGGCTAAGCCACCGTAAGCCTTAGCTTCCTGTGAAGTGGTTTCAATAATATTATTTAGCCCTCAGGATTGTGAGAGTTCTGTAATATAAGACATATAAAACACAGAGCATGGTGACTGCACAGAGTAGCTGTTCAACCAATGTGGCTTACCTTCCCTAGCCTCCCCTCTCCCCCGCTTTTTTTTAGTGCTATATGTCTCAGTGCCTTTGGGCAGCTATAACCAAATACCGTGCACTGGGTGGACTTAACAACAGACGTTTATATCTCACAGCTCTGGAGGTGGGAAGTCCAAGATCGCAGTGCCTGCAGACTCGGTGGCTGGTGAAGACCTGCTTCCTCATAGACAGCCTTGTCGCTGTGGCCTCACACGGCAGAAGGGCCTAAGAAGTTCTGTGAGGTCTCCTTTATGAGGACAGCAATCCCATTCATCACCTCCCAAAGGGCCCATCGCCAAATACCATCACTTTGGGGGTTAGGATCCAATATATGAATTTTGGAGGAGCACAACATTCAAACCATAGCAATGTAACTTTTTTTACTTATCTTTCTTTTTTTTAATTGAGGTATAACTGACATGCAATGTTATGTGAGTTTCAGGTGTAGAACATAATGATTTGATGTTTGTGTGCACTGAGAAATGATCATCACAGAAGGCTAGTTCCCATCTGTCAACATACATAATTACAAATCTTTTTTTCTTGTGATGAGAACTGTTAAGATTTACTGTCTTAGCAACTTTCAAATGTGGAATACAGTATTATTAACTATAGCCACCATGCTGTACATTACACCCCCATGACTTATTTATAACTGGAAATTTGTACCTTTTGACCCCCTTCACCCATTTTACCCCCACCCCCACCCCCACCCTACACCCACCAATCTGTTCTCTGTACCTATGAGCTTTGTTATTTTGTTTTGTTTTGATTTGTTTGTTTGTTTTTTTAGATTCCATATATAAGTGAAATCATGCGGTATTTGTCTTTCTCTGTCTGACTTATTTCACTTAGCACAACATAGCATTATAATTCAAGAAATACACAGAAAGTTCTTTTCTTTCCCTTGAGATTTCTAAGAAGAGGGCGGATGCCCTTCTGTCATGCAGCTTTGGAGGCAGGACAGGAACAGACTATCTTCTGAAGTTCCTTTAACCCTAAAATCCTGATTCTTACAGAAGTGGCCTTTTTATGTGTTTGGGGTTCTTTGGGACTGTCTTTTCCAGAGTAAGCTTATGAATATCTCTGTGAAAAATCCACCTTCCGCCAATGAGCAGAGAGTCTTTTTAGCCAATCATCTGTAGAGTTGAAGACCTCTTAATAGCCCTCAGCTCACAGCTAGACCTTTGCAGAGTTGAGGCCCAGGGTTGGTGGCCATCAGGACAGGTTCCCTGACCCACCCACAGTCAGGTCGAAGTAACCTCCAAGAAGCTCCGGGCTAGAAAGTGTGAAGTCATGTGGATTTTATTTTATGTGATGCAAAACATCAGAGCACCCGTTCCCTGGCATAAGCAGAGAGAGATTGGGAGCTACAGTGAGTTAAAAAGAGCTGGGGAAACAGAAAATAACAAGTGTTGGTGAGGATGTGGAGAAGTGTGAACTCTTGTGCACTGCTGGTGGGAATGTAAAATGGGGTAGTCACTATGGAAAACAGTTTTTCATCAAAAAACTAAACATAGAATTGTCATTTGATCCAGCAATACCACTTTTGGATATATAGCCAAAAGAACTGAAGACAGGGTCTTGAAGAAATATTTGTACGCCCATTTCACAGCAGTGTTATTCACAATAGCCGAAAGGTGGAAGCAACCCAAGTGGCCATCAACAGATAATTGGATAAACAAAATGTGGTCCATCCAAACAATGGAGTATTTGTTCAGCCTTAAAAAGGAAGGAAATTCTGATAGATGCAACAACATAGATGATCCTTGAGGACATTATGCTAAGTGAAATAAGCCAGTCACAAAAAGACAAATACTGTATGATTCCACATATATGAGGTCCTTAGAGTAGTTAGATTCATAGAGACAGGGAGTAGAATGATGGTTGCCAGATGTTGTGGGTAGGAGAGAATGAGGAATTGTTTGATAGTTACAGAGTTTCAGTTTGGGAAGGTGAAAATACTCCGGAGATGGATGGTGGTGACGGTTGTGCAAGAATGTGAATGTACTTAGTGCCGCTGACCTGTACACTTAAAAATGGTTAAGATGATAAATTTTATGTTAAGTGTATTTCACCATAGTTAATAATAATAAAAAAAAGAGCTAAGGACGTAGATCTGGGCAGGATTTACTCAAGTGATTGAGAGGGAGGGGCGGTCTCTACTCTCAAGGAATGACTGACAGAGGGTCTTCTCCCAGAGCAGTGAGGGGACAAATGGCGGGTCGGTGGAGGTGGGCACAGGCAGGGAGCAGGACGGTGGAGTAGCTGAATTGAAGCAGGGTGAGGAGAGACCCAGAGTTCATCTCCTTGGTTTTAGAGAAGTAAAGGGAGGGGTTTGTGGTTGAGCAGAGGGAGCAAGCGGGCAGAAGACTCAGTTTCCTCATCTGTAAAATGGGGCTTGTAAGACATCTTCCTTAATGTTGTCCCTACAACACGAGTCCTTGAGGCTTTTGGCATATGGCTAATCCCCTGGCTCCGATACTGGGAGGAGCTCCCCGGGAGAATCCTCAATAGGATTTCTGGGGATGGGAGAGGATGCGGGGAGAGTCCTGGGGCTTCTGTTGCCATCAATCCAACTAGGTTCTCCCTGTTTTTCCTCTGAATTCTCTATCATCCTACCCTCCTGCCCTCCTCTCTGAGCTGCTATTCGCATCTTACTTGTCTGCCACCCTCTTCTGCTGGACACCCCTCCTTGTCCTTCACATGCCAAAGCACCAAGGATGCCCCACTTTTGTGTTAGGCCGACTTTTACTGAAGGCCAGGGTAACAGGGAGGGGACGTTCGCCTCTCAGGACAACACAGCAGACACATTTAAATGCAACATCGGGAGTTATTGTCCTGGGGTTCTGTGGCCACCTCACGAGAGAATTTAGTGGTGGCAGCCCCCTTGCACATGGTACCAACTGCCATGCTGTCCCTCGCCGTCCCAGACTCTCCACCTGCTCTTTCCTTTTCTCCTTCCCACACTCTTGTCGGGTTGCCTAGAAACTCAAAATTCCTTTCACTTTATTATGAACAAGAAGGCAGCTGTGTGTCTGGCTGTCATGGCACCCGGGAGCTGCAGTTGGGGAGGTGGGACGAGATACTCACTTTTCTCTTCGGAGAAGACTCAGTCAGGTGTCTCCTGAGAAGGAAAAGAGAGAATGTAGGTGAGGACTGGAGTGTGCAGAATGCAGCTTAGATGCAAGCAACAATCATCACCATTGACCTGGACCTGTGGGTCTGCTCCAGGGATGAGCAGGGGCTGGGGCAGCAGGACAACTCCGTGGGTGAGGGGTCCAGGAGAGCCATCATCCTCTCCCATCTGGCCTCGGCTCTGCAACAGGACAGGAGATGGGCTCTGTCCCAAAGCCTTGGGGACGGTGTTCCTAGGGGTGGGGGTTGAAGCCCCGGATTGAGAGCTCAATGGCCAAATGTGTGGAAAGACAATGAGTTTGTATTTGTGACCTGTGGCTCTGAGATTCGAGGTGAAGAAGTGCCATAGCATTGGAGTGAAGAGGTCAGGCTCTCAAGTAGACACACACATCTTAGCTGGGTGACTGGGCAAGTTATCCCTCTGTGCCTTCTGTGAAGGGTAGAGATAATAATGGTCCACTTTATTGGGTTGTTGCAAGGAGTCAATGAGATGTCAGGTGCAAAAGAACCTGGTATGGTTACTGCTCAACTAAACTCGGGTGCTGGCATAATGAGGCTATCATGGCTGTTGTGCCAAAGTCCCTGGGTTGAAGAACACGGAGCTTGGTAGGGAGGCCTGATATGTAATGGCACCAGGGAAGTCCAGCCTATCTGCTCTGCCCCACTTCTGTCCCCTTCATGATAACACTCAGGACGCAGGTCTGACCCCTTGTTCACAGTCCTGCCTCCCTCCCCTCCCCTCTGCCCTCTCCCTACAGGTGCTTGAAGTGAGTGTAGGGTGGCTAGAGGGGCTGCAGGCCTGGTTCCAGTGACACTCTGCTCAGGAGTTGGGGGCAGTGGGGCAGGGCCAGCTGGGGAGACCCTGGCAGGTGATTGGGGTGGGTGGGCAGGGCCAGGTATCAGGCTGTCGTTTCCAGCGAGCAGGGCATAACTGAGGAGGCTGTTAGGCCCTGCAATAGGCATTTGTCAATCTTCCTTGGAAGGTCTGAAGAAAAGGAGAGAGACGTCTGTCTTTTGGGGCAGGTTTAGAAATCACAGTTCCTGTCACTGGGAGGTGGCCAGGATGATGTCCCAAGTACTCTGCTTCCATTTAATGCTTGGCAGAAGAGTCTCTCTGCCATTGGACACCATTCCTGAGATAAGGCAGTTGGAGGAATATGGACCAAACGAGGCTTCCCAGGAGAAGTGGGTTCTGAAGGATGAATAGGAGTCAGTGTCACCAGGCTTGTTATGATGGCAGTGCTCACCAGGAAAGGGGACAGACACCTTTTTTTCCTTATAATCCACAAATTGTTTTTTTTTATATTAATCTTTCTAAACTTTATTTTTTTTGGAGTAATTATAGGCATCTGTTTTAGAAATCGGTAGAGATAATAGTACATTTAAATCGCAGTTCATACAAATTCTAAAATCCAGTTAAAAGAGTGTTATAAGAATGTTTTACAAATATGCATTACTCTCTCTCTAAGGACAACTAAACACAATACACTAAATTGCTAACGAGGAAATTAAATTCATAGTAATTTGCAATGAAAAGCAAAAACAGCATAAATTCCATCACCAATTCAAGGCAAAACAGATATTCCATCAGTGATAAAGCTTTTTTGATCAAGTTGTAAAATTCTCAAAATCTAAATGTGCCCCCCAGGAGATTTCGTACTTGCAAAGAACTGCATGTTAATCAAGCTTTTACAAAAATTACTGAATAGTCCCTCAGGAAATTCTGACTTTTATGAGGCATTTTTACTTCTAGTATCCGTTATTAACACATTGAGTTATTTACTAGCAAATTTAAAAAAATAAATAAAGACCAGTTTTCAGCACAGGTGAATGCGCCCATAGACTCAGGAATATAATAATAAAAAAATAAATAAACAGCTTCTACTTATTTAGCATTGATTAAGTGGCAGGCACTGTTCTAAGGGCTTTGTGTGTATTCATTACTTATCACTCAATCCTTCAAACTCCTCAAGAGTATCAATGGAGTAGATACTAATATCAACTCATTTAAAGATAAGGAAACTAAGAGACTGCATAACCTAACCTGGGTTGAGAAGTTCCTGGTTTCAAATCCTGTCTCTTCCACTCTTTTTCTGACTTTCACCAGTCAAATGATTTCTCTGGCCTCTTGTTGCCACCTCTGTGAAGTATCTGGATTTTATTTTATTTTTTTTATTGCGATAACATTGGTTTATAACATTATATAAATTTCAGGTGTACATCACTATATTTTGATTTCTGCATAGATTACATCATGTTCACCACCTAAAGACTCATTACCATCTATCACCACACGCATGTGCCTAATCGTCCTTTTCCTCCTCCTTCCCCCCCCTCTTCCCCTCCAGTAACCACCAATCCAATCTCTGTCTCTATGTGATTGCTTGCTGTTGTTTTTGTCTTCTACTTATGAGTGAGATCATATGGGATTTGACTCTCTCCCTCTGAGTTATTTCACTCAGCATAATACCCTCAAGGTCTATCCATGTTGTCACAAATGGCCAGATTTCATCCTTTTTTTACGGCTGAGTAGTAGTCCATTGTGTGTAGATACCACATCTTCTTTATCCATTCGTCCCTTGATGTGCACTTAGGTTGCTTCCAAGTCTTGGGTATTGTGAATAATGCTGCAGTGAGCATAGGGGTGAATGTATCTTTACACATTAGTGTTTTCATGTTCTTTGTATAAATACCCAGCAGTTACAAAAATTACTGAATAGTCCTCAGGAAATTCTGACTTTTATGAGGCATTTTTACTTCTAGTAACCATTATTAACACATTGAGTCATTTACTAGCAAATTTCAAAAAATAAATTACATATGGTAGATCTATTCTTTTTTTTTTTTTAAAGAGTGGCACCTGAGCTAACAACTGGTGCCAATCTTTTTTTTTTTTCCCCTGCTTTTTCTCGCCAAATCCCCCCAGTACATAGTTGCATATTTTAGTTGTGGGTCCTTCTAGTTGTCGCATGTGGGATGCCACCTCAGCATGGCCTGATGAGCAGTGCCATCTACGCGCCCAGGATCCAAACCAGCAAAACCTTGGGCCACTGAAGCAGAGTACATGAACTTGACCACTTGGCCACGGGGCTGGCCCCTGGTAGATCTATTCTTAATTTTCTGAGGACTCTCCATACTGTTTTGCATAGTGGCTGCATCAGTTTGCACTCCCATTAACAGTGTATGAGGGTTCCCTTCTCTCCACATCCTTTCCAACACTTGTTTCCTGTCTTGTTAATTATAGCCATTCTGATGGGAGTGAGGTGATATCTCATTGTAGTTTTGATCTGCATTTCCCTGATAGCTAATGATTTTGAACTTCTTTTCATGTGCCTGTTGGCTGTCTGTATATCTTCTTTGGAGAAATGTCTGCTCAGATATTTTGCCCATTTATTAATTGGGTTGTTAGTTTTTTTGTTGTCGAGGTGTATGAGTTATTTATATATCTTGGATATTAACCCTATATCAGATACATGGTTTGCAAATACCTTCTCCCAATTGTTATGTTGTCTGTTCGTTTTGGTGATGGTTTCCTTTGCTGTGCAGAAGCTTTTTTAGTTTGCTGTAGTCCCATTTTAAAATTTTTTCCATTGTTTCTCTTGCTCAGTCAGACAAGGTACTTGAAAATAGGCTACTAAGACTGATGTTGAAGAGTGTACTGCCTATGTTTTCTTCTAGAAATTTCATGGTTTCAGGTCTTACATTCAAGTCTTTAATCCATTTTGAGTTAATTTTTGTGTATGGTGTAAGGTAATGGTCTACTTTCATTCTTTTGCATGTGGCTGTCTGGTTTTCCCCACATGATTGATTTAAGAGACTTTCCTTTCTCCACTGTATGTTCTTGGCTCCCTTGTCGAAAATTAGCTGTCCATAGATGTGTGGGTTTATTTCTGGGCTCTTGATTCTGTTCCATGGATCTGTGTGTCTGTTTTTGTGCCAGTACCATGCTGTTTTAGTTACTACTGCTTTGTAGTATATTTTGAAATCAGAGAGTGTGAGACCTCCAGCTTTGTTCTTTTTTCTTAGAGTTCCTTCGGCAATTCAGGGTCTATTGATTCTTCATTCTATTTCTGTGAAAAGTGTTGTTGGAACTTTAATAGGGATTTCATTGAATCTGTAGATTTTAACTATGTTAATTCTTCCAATCCAAGAACATGGAATATCTTTCCATTTCTTTGTGTCTTCTTCAATTTCTTTCAACAATGTTTCAGGGTATAGATCTTTCACCCCTTTAGTTAAATTTATTCCTAGGTATTTTATTCTTTTTGTTGCAATTGTAAATGGGATAGTAGTCTTAATTTCTATTTCTGCTACTTCGTTGTTAGTGTATAGAAATGCAACTGATTTTCGTATGTTGATTTTGTATCCTGCAACTTTACTGTATTCATTTATTATTTCTAAAAGTTTGATGTGGATTCTTTAGGGTTTTCCATATATAAAATCATGTCATCTGCAAATAGTGACAGTTTCATTTCTTCCTTTCCAATTTGGATCCCTTTTATTTCTTTTTCTTGCCTGATTGCTCTGGCTAGGACTTCCAATACTATGTTAAGTAAGAGTGGTGAAAGTGGGCAATCTTGTCTGACTCCTGTTCTTAGAGTGATGGCTTTCAGTTTTTCTCTATTGAGAATGAGATTAGCTGTGGGTTTGTCATATATGGCCCTTATGTTGAGGTACTTTTTTTAATCCCATTTTATTGAGTTTTTATCACAAATGGATGCTGTATCTTCTCAAATGCTTTCTCTGCATCTATTGAGATGATCATGTGATTCTTATTCTTCATTTTGTTAGTGTGGTGTATCACGTTGATTGATCTGCAGATGTTGATCCATCCCTCCATCCCAGAAATAAATCCCGCTTAATCATGGTGTGTGATCTTTTTAATATATTGTTGTATTCCATTTGTTAGTATTTTGTTGAGGATTTTTGCATCGATGTTCATCAGTGATATTGACCTGTAATTTTCTTTTTTTGTGTTGTCCTTATCTGTCTTTGGTATCAGGGTAATGTTGGCTTCAGGGAATGAGTTAGGAAGCTTCCCTCCTCTTTAATTTTTTGGAAGAGTTTGGGAAGGATAGGTATTAAATCTTCTTTGAATGTTTAATAGAATTCACCAGGGAAGCTGTCTGTCCTGGACTTTCATTTTGGCGAGGTTTTTGATTACTGTTTCAATCTCCTTACTGGTGATTGGTTTATTCAAATTCTCTATTTCTTCTTGATTCAGTTTTGTAAGGTTGTATGACTCTAAGCATTTATCTATTTCTTGTAGATTATCTAATTTGTTGGCATATAGCTTTTTGTAGTATTCTCTTATAATCTTTTGTATTTCTGAGGTGTTCGCTGTAATTTCTCCTCTTTCATTTCTGACTTTATTTATTGGAGCTTTCTCTATTTTTTTCTTGGTGAGTCTAGCTAAAGGTTTGTCAATTTTATTTATCTTTTCAAAGAACCAGCTCTTAATTTCCTTGACTTTTCTGTTGTTTTTTTAGTCTCCACTTCATTTATTTCTGCTTGGATTTTTATTATTTCCTTCCTTATACTGATTTTGGGCCTTGTTTGTTCTTCTTTTTCCAGTTCCTGTAGGTGCAGTGTTAGATTGTTTATTTGAGATTTTTCTTGTCTGCTGTGGTAGGCCTGTATTGCTATAAACTTCCCTCTTAGAACTGCTTTTGCTGTATCCCATAGATTTTGGCATGCCATCTTTTAATTTTCATTTGTCTTTGGGTATTTTTTGATCTCTCCTTTGATTTCTTCATTGACCCAATCGTTATTCAGTAGCATTTTTGCTTAATCTCCACATATTTGTGGCTTTTCTGGTTTTCTTCCTGTAGTTAATTTCTAGTTTCATTCCTTTGTGGTCAGAAAAGATGCTTGGTATTATTTCAATCTTGTTAAATCTATTGCACAGTTTTTGTGGCCTAATATGTGATCTATCCTGGAGAATGTTCCATGTGCATTTATAAAGAATGTGTATTCTGCGGTTTTTGGATGGAATGTTCTGTATATACCTACTAAGTCCATCTGATCTAATGTGTCATTTAAGACAATGTTTCCTTACTGATCTTCTGTTTGGATGATCTATCCATTGGTGTAAGTAGAGTGTTAAAGTCTCCTACTATTATTGTGTTACTATCTATTTCTTCTTTTATGTCTGTTTATAATTGCTCTATATGTTTAGGTGGGCTATGTTGAGAGCATAGATATTTACAAGTGTTATATCCTCTTGTTGGATTGTTCCTTTTCTCATTATCTAGTGCCCTTCTTTGTCTGTTGTTACAGTTTTTGTTTTAAAGTCTATTTTTTCTGATATAAGTATTGCTACCCCAACTTTCTTTTCTTTTGCCATTTGCATGGAATATCTTTTTCCATCCCTTCACTTTCTATTTGTGAATGTCTTTAGGTCTGAAGTGTGTCTCCTGTATGCAGCATATATATGGGTCTTGTTTTTTTAATCCAATCAGCCACCCTATGCCTTTTGATTGGAGCATTTAGTCCATTCACATTTAAAGTAGCCATTGATAAGTATGTTCTTATTACCATTTTGTTACTTTTTTTCTGGCTGTTTTAGCAGTTCTTCTCTGTTCCTTTCTTCTTCTCTTGCTCTCTTCCCTTGTGGTTTGATGGCTTTCTTTAGTAATATGTTTGGGTTCCATTCTCTTAATTTTTTGTGTATTTATTATAGGTTTCTGGTTTGTGATCACCATGAGGTTCATATATAATAACCTATATATATAGCAATCGGTATTAAGTTGATGGTCTCTTTAGTTTGACTTCTTTCTAAAAGCTCTACTCTTTTTCTCCTCTCCCCCACATTTTGTGTTTTTGATATCATATCTAGCCTCTTTTTTTGTGTGTGTGTATCTGTTACCCTCTTATCATTGAAATAGGTAATTTTGTTACTTTTGTCTTTTGACCTTTGTGTTATCTTCATAGGTGGTTGATTGTCCACCATTACTGTATTTTTCCCTTTACCAATGATTTTATTGCTTTTGTCCGTTTTTGATAATTTTCTTATTCCCATTTGTGGTCTTCTCTTTCCCACTTAAAGAAGTCCCTTTAGCATTTCTTGTAAAACTGGTTTCCTGGTGATAAACTCTAATTTTTGCTTTTCTGGGAAACTCTTCATGTTTCCTTCCATTCTGAATGATAATCTTGCTAGGTAGAGTATTCTTGCCTGTAGGTTTTTTCCTTTCAGCTCTTTAAATATATCATGCCATTCCCTTCTAGCCTGTAAGGTTTCTGCTGAAAAGTCAGATGATAGCCTTATGAGGTTTCCTTTGTGTGTAACTTGTTTTCTTTCTCTTGTGGCTTTTAGATTCTCTCTATCTTTAATTTTTGGCGTTTTAATTATAGTGTGTCTTGGTGTGGGCCTCTTTGGGTTTATCGTGTTTGGTACCCTCTCTGCTTCCTGTACCTGGATGTCTGCTTCCTTCCTTGTTAGGAAAGTTTTCAGCTATTATTTCTACAAATAGATTTTCTGCCCCTTTGTCTCTCTCTTCTCCTTCTGGGACACTTATAATGCAGATGTTAGTGTGTTTGATGTTGTCACCAAGGTCTCTTACACTGTTCTCATTCTTTTAAATTCTTTTTTCTTTTATCTTTTCCACTTGGGTGATTTCCTCTAGTTTTTCGTCCAGCTCGCTGATCCATTCTTTTGTACCATCTACTCTGCTATCAAGTCCCCCTAGTGAATTTTTCATTTCCAATACTGTATTCTTCATTTCTGATTCATTCTTTCTTATGTTTTCCAATTATTTGTTGGCATTCTCACCAAGTTCATCCATTTTTCTCCCAAGATCAGTGAGCATCCTTATGACTTTTTGTTTGAACTCTTTGTCAGGTAGATTGTTTATTTCTGCTTCATTTAGTTCTTTTTCTGGGGTTTTGCCCTTTTCCCTTACTTGAAACACATGCCTTTGCCTCCTCATTTTGCTTATTTTCTGTGCTTCTATCTGTGTATTAGGTGAGTCAGTTATGTCTTCTGATCTTGGAGAGGTGGCCTTATGTAAGCGATACCTTATGAGGTCCAGCAGTGTGCTTCCCTCTTGTGACCAGTTCCAAATGTTCCAGGAGTGACCCCTGTGTGGACTATGTGTGTCCTTCTGTTGTGGCAGAGTTGGTCTTGCTGCAGGTGCCCAAGGAGGCTAGGCTGTCCTCCTGGCCAGCTGGCTGTAATGCTCAGCTGCATGTGGCTGCTATGGACCCTTCAGTCACTTTATTGGGTGTGGAGAGCCCCAGCAAAGTTGGCTGCGAGGTCTAGTAGCACATTCCTCTTGTAGTTTTTCTGTTAAGTGAGTAGGCCCACAGCATGGCTGGTTGTGAGGCTCAGGGGCTTACAATTGCTGTAGACCCCTGGCCTGAAAGGCTGTTACCAGCTCTCTCAGGATTGCAACTGAGTGGGGCTGGCTCCAAGCATGGGAGCACCCAATTGTTTCAGGCTTTGGAAGGTGGGGTCGATCCCCTATGTGGCTGTTTGAGAAGCACAAGTTTTCCGCAGCTGAGAAGTCCCACCACCCACAGGAACACACTCATCATCAACACAGTCCTCCCTGTGCACACATCCTGATCCCCTGAAGTGGACCAGTCACCCCACTGCAGAGGCCCCACACACTCCACCAATGTCCATCTACTCCACCTGCTCCTCATGCATGCCTTGCCCTGCAGAGGTTGACCCACTTGCCTGACTGCAGAGGTTCCAGGCACACAGCCTATGCAGGCCCACATGTTGCCTGAGGGCTTGCTGTTGGGTTGGGCCAGTCCCTAGGAGAGGCTGCCTGCCTTGGCTGAGCTGGATTAAATCTGTGCTCTAGTGGGTGGGGCAGACCCTCAGCTAACAGGCCAGTGGGTGAACTCCAATGGCATCTGCCAGCATCTGTGTCAGCAGTCCCATACTAGGTCATAGTAATGGCTGCTGCCGATGTCTTAGTCCCTGGAGAGTTCTCACTTCTCAGTGAGATGCACCCAGAGTCTATCAGGTGAGTCTCTTTTCACCAAAGGACTGTGCACATGTATTTACAGTGATTTTAGGTTGCTTTCTGAATAGGTGCATTTGTGCATGGGCCCTTTAAGAGCCAGCTTTTTTCCCCCTTATGTCTGATATAAGTGCACGTACCTTTTCTGGGGGTATTCCCCATTGTTGTTAGTATCCAGCAAAGCCAGATATTATGAGACTCATCTTGGTTGTGCTGAGTGCAAAGGATGCTTATCAAGGTGATGTTCCCCTGATCAGGTTCCCTACTCCTCCAGGGAAGGCGGCGCATCTTAGGATTGCTTCTGGCCAGCCATGAAGCACCATGGCTTGTGGAGGTGGCTTTTTTTCTCTCCAGAAAGGATTTTTTGCTTCTTCCACCTCAGTTAGGACTGTCCCTTGTTGCAGAGTTCTTTTTATCCAGTTTTCAGTTCTCTCTCAGGGGTAATTGTTCCAAGAATAGTTGTAAATTGGTTGTGTCCATGGGATGAGGTGAGTTCAGAGTCTGCCTATGCCACCATCTTAACATCTCGAATCCACAAATTCTGATGCTGAAGATCTTGGGGAGGGGTGGAGAGTGTGTGGGCAGAAGGGACAGGCAGGAAGGCATAGAATTTGAACACAGGTGCCTGTACAGAGAGACATGAGGAGGATTTTGGGGTGATGAATATGTTCATTGTTGTGACTGTGGTGATGGTTTCATGTGTCAAAACTTATCAAATTGCACACTTAAATAAGTGTTCTATTGTATATGGGTTATGCTTCCACTAAGTTGTTAAAAAGACTATAGGTGCTTCAAAATTTCTAGTTGTTTTTAAAAAATGTTTATTTTTCAGTATAAGACTAATACAAAATCACCAGAGAAATTTGGAAATTCGTGAAAGCAGGAAAAAGAAAGTAAATCACACATTGTCCTTCCTTTTTTTTTTTTTTCTTGCTGGGGGTGGAGATCATTATTACCAAAACCAAAAAGATGTGCACAGGGCTCACAAGTGAGCAAGGCTCCTGCTTCAGCTCCAGTGGCCCAAGATGCTCAGTTGCACTGAATGGAGAGTCCCCTGGGGACTTGAGTCCTGCAAATGTCCAGCTGCATTCCCATCCAAGATTCTGACTCAGCAAGTCTGAGAGGGAGACCTGGAATCTGAATTTAAAGCTAGCTTCCCAGGTTCCTCTGATCCAGGCAGCCCACAGTCCGCTTTTTGAGAAATGCTAAAATAGAGAATGGGTCACAAAGCCCTGCTGGTCCTTGATCTTTTCTCCTTTGGCCCCAACCATGCGCATAATACCCCAGATCCAGCGATGGGGTTGCAACTGTGTGGTGAGACAGAACCGGCTGACTCCAGTCTTGGGAAACTTTGTAGCAGCAGCAGTAGTAATAGAATGGTAGTAACAGGAGTGGTAATATATTTTTTCTCTTTATTTATTTATTTTTTAACTGAAGTATAGTTGACATACAATATTACATTAGTTTCAGGTGTACAGCTTAATGATTCATAATTTATGTATGTTATAAAATGATCATCATGACAAATCTAGTAAGCATCTGTCGCTATACAATTAGTTATAATATTATTGACTATATTCCCTATGCTGTATATTACATTCCTGTGAGTTATTATTTTATAACTGGGAGTTTGTGCCTCTTAATCCTCTTCACCTATTTTATCCATTCTTCCACCCCCTCCCCTGTGGCAACCACCAGCATTCTCTGTATCTATACATTTGTTTTTGTTTTATTTTGTTTGTTTGTTTTGTCTTTTAGATTTCCATATATAAGTGAGATCATACAGTATTTGTCTTTCTTTGTCTGATTTATTTCACTTAGCATAATACCCTTAAGGTCAAGCCATGTTGTTGTAAATGGCAGGATTTCGTCTTTTTTATGGCTGAGTAATGTTCCATTGTGTATATCTATCAATCTTCTTTATCCGTTCATCTATCAGTGAGCACTTAAGTTGCTTCCATATCTTGGCTATTATAAATAATGCCACAGTGAACATAAGGGTGTATATATCTTTTTGAATTAGTGTGTCTATGTTCTTCAGATAAACACCCAGTACTGTGATTGCTGGATCATATGGTAATTCTAGTCTAATTTTTTGAAGAAATTCCATACTGTGTTCCCTTAGAGGCTGCACCAGTCTACATTCCTACCAGCAGTGTACGAGCGTATGGAGGGTTCCCTTTTCTCCACATCCTCACCAGCACCTGTTATTTGTTGTTGAGTAGTTACCACATACTAATGGTAGTTGTTGTTAACATTTACTGAGCACTTAATGTATCTGGGGCACTGTTTCAAGAGCTCTCCAGCGGTGATCTCAGTGCTAGTAGCTGAGGGCGGGCTCCTGCAGCTACATGTTTGGGTGTGAACTTCACCCTGCCACCACCACCTTCTCAGACAAGTTACTTAAAAGTCCTAAGTTTTCACATTTCTCCAAAGAAGATATACAAATGGCCTACAAGTACGTGGAAAGACGCTCAGTATCACTAATAATTAGGGAAACGCAAATCAAAACCACAATGAGATATCATCTCACACCCAGGAGGATGGCTGCTATCAGAAAGACACAACATCACTGGTGAAGATGTGGAGAAATTGGAACCCGTGGGCACTGTTGGTGGGAATGGTGCAACCACGGTGGATGACAGTTTGGAAGTTCTTCAGAAAATTAAACATGAAATTACCATTTGATCCAGCAATTCCACTTCTGAGTATATACACAAAAGAATTGAAAGCAGAGGCTCGAACAAATATCTGTACACCAGTGTTCATAGCAGCTTTATTCACAATTGCTAAAAGTTAAAAACGACCTGAGTGCCCATCAATGGATGAACGGATAAACAAGATGAGGTACAGAACATACGATGGAATATTATTCAGGGATAGAAAAGAAGAAAAACCTGTCACATGCTCTGACACGGATGAACCTTGAGGACATTATGCTAAGTGACATGTCAGTCACAAAAGGACAAATACTGCATAATTCCACTAATATGAGGCACCCAGAGTAGTGGATTCAGAGAGAGAGGAAGTAGGATGGGGGTTGCCAGGGCCTGGGGGGAGGTGAGAATGGGGAGTTCTCGTTTAATGGGACAGAGTTTCAGTTTGGGAAGACGAAGAAGTTCTGTAGATGGGTGATGGTGATGGTTGCACAACAACGTGAATGTCTTTAATGCCACTGAACTGTGCACTGAAAAATGGTTGAGGTGGTAAATTTTACATTATGTATATTTTACCACAATTTTTGAAAAGAGGGGAAAAAAGTCCTAAGTTTCAGCTTCCTTATTTCTAAAATTGGGAAAAAAGCTTTAGCTACCTCCAAGGTTGTGAGGGGTGAATGTGTGAGTACAGCGAACACCTGAGGAATGTGGCTGGCCCGGAGTAGGCCAGTGCTTGGGGATCGTCAGCCCTTTTCCCTGCACCTCTCTGGGCCTCAGTTTCCTCACACAGAAAAGAGGAGCTGGGATCATTGTCAAGTCCCCTTTCCTCCCCTAACTATGATGCTCCGTGTGGGCTGCCCATCGGAATCACCCTCCCAAATCCTCAAACTGACATCTCAGGCTGGCTTGGCACCTCTATTCTGATGGCAGCGAGGGCTGAGGTGGCTCTGCTGAGGTGGTCCATGCTGCAGTGACGTGGGGAAAACCAGTGTGAGTGACTCATGTTCCTGTACCTGGAGAAGCCAACTCTGGTGTTGGACGGACCTGTCTCCTACACCTCGAGATCAAATGGTCCTGATATGTGCACGCGTGTGCCTGACTGTGTGTGTACATCCATGCGTGAATATGTGTGTCTGTATGGGGGCAGCTGGAGGTGGGAATAGCAGGAGAGGGGGTGCCATGCTGAATGCCACACGCCTTGAGGATTAGGGATGATAAAGAGTCTTTACTACATTTGTGGATGGCAGTGTTTTTGGGGTCTTAGCTGCACATTGGGAAGGCTTATAGCCCACCCCTGAGGCTCTGATTTCATTGATTTGGGGGTGGCCTGGGCCCCAGAATTTTTCAAAGTTCCCTTAGGGGGTTTACTGTGCAGCTAGGTTAGGAGCTGCTGCTCCCTGGGCCGAGGAGGGAGTCCCCAGCCCAGACGTGCTGGGGCTGAGCCCAGTCCAAGGGCCAAGGAAGCTGGTGTGGTGTGTGAGAGAGGCTACCTGTAAGTTGTTTATTGCCTGCTTGAATTACTGGGTAAATATTGACCAAGGCTCCAGTGTCCCGGGAGCTACCTGTTGTTTCCACGGGCACATCCCTGGTGCAGTGGGGGCACCTTTGTCTGGTTTGGACTCTGCCAGTGAAGAGTTGGGTGACACAGCAGC
This sequence comes from Equus przewalskii, assembly GCF_037783145.1. Lineage (NCBI taxonomy): Eukaryota > Metazoa > Chordata > Mammalia > Perissodactyla > Equidae > Equus > Equus przewalskii. The sequence continues at coordinate 60,112,847 of NC_091832.1, read as the reverse complement.
GAGATATCCCCTGCGGGACATGGTGCCAGGTCCTTCAGTGGAGACTGGGTTTTGTGTCCAGGCACCTCGACGTGCAGGAGAAGGCCGGGCAGTGGTGTCAGGCTAACTTTTGCTCCTATGAGCTGGGAGAGCTTTGGCAAATGTTCTACGCTGTCTGAACCTCAGTTTCCTAACCTGTGGGGCAAGGGTAACAGTAGCTGTCTGCAGGGTTACTGTGAGGATGAAATGGCATACTGCACACATACCCATCACGTAGTAGTCACTCAAAAAAATCGGCATTTTTTTTCCGGACTAGATAACGAGCTGGCTGCCTGGTCTGTGGGAAGTTGTTTCAGTCTTGCTGTTGTCAGTGTGTATTAACCAGCGACAACCTGAAGGCTCCTGGGGAAAGGTTGGAAGAGACAGAGCTCATCCCTTTTCCAGTTAAGGGCTGAATTGTGCTCTCCTGACCCCAAATTCCTGTGTTGAAGTTCTAACCCCTAGGACCCCTTAAGAATGTGACTGTATTTGGAGATAGGGTCTTTAAAGAGACAATTAAATTAAAATGAGGTAATTGGGGTGGGCCCTAATCCAATAGGACCAGTGTCTTTATAAGAAGAGGAGGTTAGGACCCAGGCACACACAGAAGGAAGACTGTGAGGACACAGTGAGAAGACAGCTGTCTGCAAGCCAAGGAGAGAGGCCTCAGGAGAAACCAACTCTCCTGATGCCTTGATCTTGGTCTTCCAGCCTCCAGACCGTGAGAAAATTAATTCTTGTTGTTTGAGCCCCCAGTCTGTGGTACTTTGTTATGGCCACAAAAGCATATTACTACAAGTCCCCGTAGCAAACCTGCTCCAGACCTGGCTCCACATCAACCACTTCAACACTCACCCTCCTCCTGAAACTTGACCTCTTCCTCTGCCCCCATACAATCAGTCACTAAGTCCTAAAATCTCCCAGCTTTTTCACTGTCATAACTCCTCAGCCACCTCCACTCTGCGTTATTTTGCTGCATCCACTCACTCATCTCCCTGCTCCAGACCATTCTCCATACCGTTAATTTTTCAAGTCCAAATCTGATCACATGACTGGGCCCCTCCCACTGCCGGCCCCACCCCTCTCCTTCACAGCAGGCGGGCTATGCTGCAGCTGAAAGGAGCCCTGCTTAGTTTCTGGAATGTGCCATGTTACTCTTACCACTCTGGGCCTCTGAGGCTCTGAGCCCACTGCCTGAGAACTTGTTTTCCCTTCCTTGTCATCAAACTTCTCTTCATTCTTCACAGCCCTTTTTCAATGTTCCCTTCTTTGAAGCCTTCCTGGACCTTCTGGGAGCAGGATCACCCCTTCCTCTTCCCTCTGCCCTCCTAGCCTTGTGCACAGCCCCTATCACACAGAGTTTTGAGATGCTCTCCCTGTGTCTTCCTTCCTATCTGAAGTGTGAGCTGATCAAGTGTGAGATCAAGGACCACACTTTAATTGTGTCAATTCCAAGCATCCAGCTCACTGTCTGGCATGGCTGGTGCTTAGTAGCTGCTTCTCAAATGGAGGGATTAAATGAATAGTTTAGGCCAAGGTTCGGGACAGAGAAGTCCTTTTTGTGGGGACTATCTTGCACACTGTAGGACATTTAGCAGCATCCCTGGCCTCTACCCGCTGGAGGCCAGTAGCACTGCCCCCTCTGAAGTTCTAACAACCGAAAATATCTCCAGATATTATCAGATGTCCCCGGGGAACCAAGTTGCCCAGCTGAGAACCACTGTTGGGCTTGCAGAGATCTCTGAACCTCTGGAGAGAAACCCTGTTGGTACATCCAAGGTTAGAAGGACACTGATGTTGATTTTTTTGGAGCATGAATCAGAGATAAACAGCAATTCTGGAGGCTTTGTGCTGAAGTGGGTCCTATGAGAAAATGGTGGCTGGGACAGGGGGTCCTTTTCTAGTAATAACATTGAGGTGACCCTTTTTCTGAAATTTTGGCTTGAGTTTCCTATTAAGTTGGGTGCAAACCCAATGGGAGCATCTACACTGTTACCAAGCAGAGCTCTGATGGCAGTCAGGACTACGGTTTTCAGAAATGGGATTGGCACCCATTCCACCTCCCTCCAAATTCGATCCCCTCTTTTATTTTACTAGTTTTCTCCAAAATCACTTTGGCCCTGAAGCTTCCTCAACCTGCCCTCCTTCTCCACCCCATGAGCATCAGTGGCCTCAGAGCACTTTGTGAAGACCTCATTTTATTGGGTTTGTTCACTAAGCATCTGGGTGTCCCTCTGTATCCCTGCTGCTCATCTCGCTCTTCCGAGCTCAACTTGGTGGCTTGAGGAAGAGCATGTTCCCTCCCTAATTGACCCCAACCTGCTCTGGTTGCCTCTTTCTTGGGGGTGAACTGGGGCACATTTTCTAATCTCTCCACACTCAGTATCCACTTTTGTAGAAATGGGATCATAATATCTACCTCACCGTGAATGTAAAGTGGTAAGTACTCAATAATGTTAGTGCTCGTTAGTCCTATGGGCCAAGGCACAGAGCCTTATTATTTAGCGACAAGGTGGAAGACTGCTGGATAAGCTGCCCTTTCTGATACAAAGCAAATTCTTGGGCAGGGAAGGCCTCTTACCTGACAAACTAGTGCAGCCCACAGATCCTCCCTTTGAACCACATCACTGTCCACTCCTGTCCCCTGTTAAAAATCAACTTCCCAGAAAGAGCCACATGTTAGGTCTCAGCAGTGGAACTGCAAGAAAGAAGATAGGATGCCCAATTAAATTCAAGTTTCAGATAAACAACAAAGAACTTTCAGCATAAGTATGTTCCAAATATTACACGGGACATACTTATGCTAAAAATTATTCATTGTTCACCTGAAATTCAAATTTAATGGGATGTTCTATATTTTTACTAAATAAAATAAAAATTTAAATTTATTCATATTTTTTAAAATAAAATTTGCTAAATCTGGCAACCCTACTTCCCAGCCATTGACATCTTGGGTAAATAGATTTGTTGGATTCTTTTCAGAGAGCTGGTTAGATAGGAAGAGAACGTGAAGTGAATGGACCTTCCTCTTAGTGTAACCAGTGACAAAGAATCTTTGCTTAACCAGACTTTAGTCAGGCTCCTGAACCTTCTCCTAGGTCCTTCTGTGCATTGCCTTGTAAAATCCAGTTTTGGCAAGAACCCTGCTAAGTCAGTTTAACCAGAAGCTGCCACCTTTGATATCTGATCAGGTTCCACATCCCCCACCTTCCCCCAGGTGATGTCTGATCTTCCTGGCCTGCCTCTGATCATCCTGGCCTGCCTTCAGCAAGTATCCTGTTAGATCAATCTAGCCAGAATCTCCCCTGACGTCTGATGTTTCCTCTTAGTAATTTTCCATCCACTGACCTCCACCCTGCTCCTTGGCGATAAATTCCCACTTGCCCACTGTATTCAGAGTTCAGCCCAATCTCTCTCTCACTGTAAAATCTCATTGCAGTGGTCCCTACACCTATTGTGATGGTCCTGAGTAAAGACGGCCTTACCATCTTTAACAAGTGTCATTGATTACTTTTTTCTTTAACACCAGTATGGTAGCCCTGATGGGTCATTTTGTGTGGATTGGTTCACCAGCTGAGTTTTATCTGTCATGAAACAGTTTTTCAAAAAGAAATAAAGAAGTCTAGGTCCCATCCATCCTGTGGCTTTTACATGAAACATGCGTGTAAGGCTTCTGTGCTGGCCCTTTTCCTCAAAATTTTTGGCAAGGATGACCAAAAAATAGCTTCTGTGGAAATTATTTATTTAGTATTAATGGGGCAAAGTTAGATCTTGGCGAGACATTTCAAGTAAACAGGATCACTCTGCATAGAGCTGTTTGAAACCAGAGATTTCCTGTGACCCCCAGAGTTTTAACAAGAGTCAGAGAAGAAGTTATATTTATAAAAACCTCGTTAATTTTACCCCCACCCCCACATCTAATCCCAAATACAACAAATCCCAGAACGTCTGCAGACAGTGGCCTTTTTGATGGATGAGGCCAGGAGGCGATCCCTTGATGCAGTTGTGTTGATAAATGGAGGGGAGGATTGGGTTGAAGTTGTTACAGTGGGACCGGGGGTGGATGCCAGTGGGTATACAATATTGTCAAGAAGCTGCAAACACAACCAATTAATAAAAACATTAACCCGCAGCACACAGTGTCTTTCGGTCAAGTTTCTTGGAGGGCTTTGCAAATCCTTTCTGACCTCAGCAACTTAAAAGAGTTCCCAGGCAGAGTTGGAAGCACTGTGACATTCTCATTTTTATTCTTGAGCAATCCACCATCTCTGTCTAAATCCTCAACATTTGCTCATGTGCTTAGTGGAGGCCGACTTTGGTGGCAGTCTCTGTGGGGGGCGCTATCAGTTGGATAGACTGCTGTAATTTAGAAATTAGAAATTTCTCCTACTCAAGGACCTTCCTAGTCCAGTCAGAGGTTGAGAACTAAGAGAGATTTCCAAAGGTAGAGAGAGGGAAGAGGTGAGAGTTTCCGGAACTGGAAGAGCCCTCCAATTATAAAGGGGATCAACAAAACACTGGGTGGGGGTTGGGGGAAAGTAGTGGTAGAAAGAGCATGAGAAGATCCAGTCTCAGTCCTGGCCACAGGTGACCTTGGGCAAGTCACCTAGATAGTCTGACCTTTAACTTTTCTCATCTGTTGAACAAGGGAATAACATTACCTGTCCTGCTAGGTTGTTCTGAGGGATTTCTAGTGAGATAATGCGTGTAAGCGAAGTATCAATTGTTAATGTAGTCAAAAGCTGTATGGGGTCTGAGCTGAGGCATGTCCATTGGATCTAGAGCAGCAGGATGACCCATGGGGGCCTGGGGACCTCATCAGGTCATAATTCCAGCCTTCTCTGAAAGGCCTGATGATGACTTCCAGTCACACCTGAGAGTATGGCTCACTAGTGGCCTGCTATCCCTTCTGGGGCCCCCTGGGGCCAGAAAGTAGCTTTAGTCACCACAGTCCTCCTTTCAGCCGGTGTATGTCTGATTACAAGCAGCATTTCTTTGCAACGATAGAGAAAAAAGACAAGAAGAGAAAATCCTGGAATGCATTGCAAATAGGGTGAATATCAGTTTGCGAAGCTTTTGTTTCAGATATTTTATACCCATATACGTATGTGTATTAGATTGCAATTGAAAAGATATTTCTTACTGTGAGTTGTGCTTAAAAAAAATCAAAAGTGCTGCTTTAAGCAAAGACAAATATGATTTCATCACTTGAGCAGCTTTGAGGCCAAAATCCGGCTAAGGAAGTGAGTGCTAACAGAGTCACCGAGGCGAGGAGCCCAGAAATGCCTTCTTGATTTGAGTCATGGGACTGGTGTCATAACTCCAGCATGGTGCCATCAGACAGGTTCTAATCCCAGCTTTTAACTCGGTAGCTCGAAGCCTCTCTGAGCCTCACTGCCTAACCCTCGGCACCATGGGCTGGCTTACGTGTGCTCCAAGGCCTTTCCCAAAGCTAGCTTTCTGGGGTTGGTCACCTCTTTGTTCTTAGGGAACCTTTTGGGCTTCCTCAGTATGGGAAGCAACTGAGCCACACTTCTCACACCTCAGAAACACTGCTCTGGGGATGGCTGCCTCCCACATCACCACACTCCACTTTCTCCTGGGGCTCCCAGACTGTGCCTCCAACACCTTCGGAGTGTGTGGAGATGGAGATGTTTTCTGTTTCCCTCTGCTCCTCAGAGGAGTCAAATTCTCCCTCTATGCTGATAGTTTTCACCCACTCAGACAACACGAAGGACATTTTGGATAGTTTTGGCTGGGTCTTTTGTCAGCAGCAGGGTTGGCAAACCCAGATGTCTCCCGGCTTTGTCCTCCAAAGAGGCTTTCCAGCCACAAGGCCGAGGGTCCTTCCATCACCCAGATGCAAGCCATGTAAAGGGACCCATTCACAGAGCTGAGAGGAGCTCTTCCCTCATTCTCTCCCTCTTTGTCTTCATCTTTCACTTTCCTTCCTACTCTTCCTTTTATTTTCCATCTAAATCCTGCTCTTTCTGAAGCAGCTTCCTACTTTGTAAATAGACTTAGCTGGTATAGTTTTATTTTAGAGAAAATGTTTCCAGAGAGGTAAGTAAAGTTAATCCGTAAAAGTGTACCGCTTTGACAATTTCATATTGTAAATATTATATAATTGTTGAAGTAGAGATTACATCAACCTGAGGTCCTTAGACTGTGTATTTTGACTCCTAACGATCCCTAAGTCAGAGGCTTATTCATCTGGAATAGTTTCTCACTTCTTTTGAGAATGGGGGTGGGGATGATGCTTTTCCTTAATTGCCTCCAGTAGTTGTCTAACAAAACATTTAAAGACACAGCCACTGAACAGTACAAAAGTGATGACCACCTCAACTGTAGCAATCAGAAATCAAACAGCTTGGTGGGTTTTTTGTAGAGTGAATGCTTTATCATCTCTTCTTTTAATCCCAGTAAAGATTGTATTCCTGAAATTTCTTAACTACTAACAAAATGGTATTGAAATATCTTCCTCCCCAAACGCTTGTTGTACTCTGCACCTTCCCCTCCTTCTGTATTGCGTGGGTGTCGGCATCTCAGAGGTGGCATCGAGGAAAGGCGTTCATGAAGCAGAACGGGACCTGCCAAAGCCACCTAGGTTAGTCTTGGTCCTCCAAGAAACAGATGCCAAAACAGGATCAATGCTGGTGGGAGAGAAAATGGAGCCAGGAAAGCTGGGAGAGCTGTCAGTCTGCAAAGCAAGTCTAAATGGCGTGAAGGAGAGAGGGAGAGAAGTGGGTAGAAGTTTCTTGATTAACAGGCAGTCATTGGCTAGGAGCAGCCCCTGGGAAGTGGGGAGTGTGGCCTTTCTGTACACATTGCCGTGGATTTCAGAGCACTGCCTCTGGGGGCCCTGCTCAGCTAAGCCCTCTGTAGTTGGGGTCTGCCAGGTGCATTCTCATGGCCACACTGCCTGATCTGGCCATTTTTGTACCTACCTGTTAAGAATCTTCTGCTCTCTTCACAGCCTCTCTTCTCTCCTCAAAAGATACTTTTGAGTGGGCAGGACATTTTGTTGTGTTATTAGTTACTAACTGAAGGTAATCACAGATCAATTGTGCTACTTACCACACAGCAAATGGACCTCCTCCAGAGTTTGGTTAGCAGATTCTGGGAGGTGGAGAAAGCAAACAGCGCAGGGAGTGGCTGTGTGGGACCAGAGCGTTACTGAGTTCCGATGGGGTGACTTCGCAGATGCCCCCTTTATCATTCTGGTGCCAGTCGGGTGTATGTTCTCAAGGGAACTGATCGAGGTCACCTCCTTTGCAAGGAAGTAATGCACATTTTGTGTTCCATAGCACATGAGAGGGTAACCCGGCACTTGGCAATTTAGGTGAAGTTGGCTCTGATCCTGTTCCCAGCCTGGGTAAGCCCTGTGGCCTCCTGGGATTTCTGTGAATGGCCACCTTCACTTCCTTAGGGCCCTCGTCTCTGCACCTGCATCCAGGTGTGCCAGCTCCTTTGTGCCTCTTGCCAGCTGGTGCCACTTTGGGCCCTTCACTTCTTAAGCAAGAAATCTAATTACACGTGAATTTCCTAAAGGTTAGTAAATTTACTGAAGCTTTGGGTTTTATGGGTAGGGATCACCACAGGGACATCCTTCTACCATCTTGCTTCGCCCTCCCTCCTCACTCCATGTCCTTTCCAAAAAGCCGTGTTCTCTGCAGTGTCAGGTCCCTCAGCCCACACTCAGGCCCTCTGGAGAGTATACCCTCCTCCGCAGTAAGTGTTCCTACCCTGGACGCCTCCCTCCCCTAAAGCGCCTTCCCCAGGCCCCTGGGATTCTGGGGGCAACGACTCTCCATCTCCTTATGATCATGATTTGCAGAACTTTTTTGTTTTCAAAATACTTTCAAACTTACAAAAGAGTTGCAAGAATACTACAAAGAACTCTCACATACCCAGATTTCCCAAATGTCCACATCTTAAAGAACCACAGGACAACGACCAAAATGAAGAAACTGACATGGATGCTCTTTATTACCTAATCTGCTGGTCTTCTTCAAATTTTGCCAATTGTTCCACTAACGCCCTTTTTCTGATCTAGGATTCAATTCAGACAGGCTCCCATGTTGTACGTAGTGGCCAAGTCTCCCTACCTCTTTTAATCCAGATTCTAGGTCAGAGGTCAGCTAACTTTTTCTATAAAGGATCAGATAGTATTTTAGGCTTTACAGGCTGTGCAGCCTCTCCTACAATTATTTTTATTTGTTTTAAGTGAAAACCTGCCAAATCTAGGCCAATGGATTCTGTAGATGAAACAAATGGTCCCTCAAATAGTATTTCTGCATTCCTTTTTTTTTTTTTTAGGAAGATTAGCCCTGAGCTAATTGCTGCCAATCCTCCTCTTTTTGCTGAGGAAGACTGGCCCTGAGCTGACATCCATGCCCACCTTTCTTTACTTTATATGCGGGACATCTACCACAGCATGGCTTTTGCCAAGCGGTGCCATGTCCGCACCCGGGATCCGGGCCAGCGAAGCCTGGGCCGCCAAGAAGCAGAACGTGCGAACTTAACCACTGCTACACCGACACCGGGCTGGCCCCAATTTCCCCCAAGTGCCAGATAACCGTCTGCATTTATTCGAGTGTATTTTAAGCAAACTGCTCTGGTGAATGAGGAACGGGAGACATGTCCATGGCTGTGGCTGAGTTCTCTCCATCCTTGTTTAGGACCCAGAGGAGTAAGTATTTTCTAAGTCTGACAGCCCAGGCAGTGGGGCCAGTGCTAAGTCTGGGTCGTCTGCTGTCTGCCATCATTTAGATAGGCTGCTCAGGTCCTGCCCCCACCTGCCCAGCTGTCCTTCCCCCACCCCTCAATGAGAATGCCTGGGGAACGACTCTCCTCCAGATTTCCTCCTCCCTAAAGTGAGACCCTTGGAATCCCAGACAGGCAGAGTCAGCTGAGGACACCTGGAGAGGTCGAAGGGAGGGGGAGGAGAGGGATGGGGGGCAGCCCTGCGCCTCCTTGGCAATCAAAGCCAGCATTGTTCTCAAAGAGTTAACCTGCATACCAGTCTTGCAATTAGCGAGGAATAATGGGGTGTGATGGGTGTAGAACAACGGCTGGAACTGATTTTCAGCCTTACAGTGAGAAACTGCCCTGCTGATTCCTCTTCCTTATTTCCTGGTAACTTGCAGGCGGCAGGCTCAGTAGAGCAGAAATCCTTGGGGGAGGGGAGGGCGCAATCTGTCTTTGAATAATTTAAACAATGCAGCACAGCCAAGCTAAATGGAGCTTATCAAATGTTACACCTCTTAAAGCTGCAATCAGAGGCGGCAGGATATTAACTGTAAAGCCCTCGTTCTGCTCAGAGGGAAACCGAGGAACAGATTTGCTACTTACTGGAAAGAAAGGGGAGTTGAGAGGTGGCGGGAGAGAGAACAGGGTCCAGTTTGAAGGCCAGATCAACAGCATGAAGGAAGAAGCAGATATCTGAGGTCAGGACAGAGGGACAGCATTTTCTGAGCACCTACTGTATACGGGGATGGCAGGCCCCTTTACATAGCATATTTTCTTTAACCTTTGCTCCAGTTCTAAAAGGCGCCTGCTATGATTCATACGCACTTTTAAATAGAGAAGCAAATCACTTAAGACCTGTCTACTTCAAATGCTAGAAAACCCTGACGCCAACTGGCCCGAGCAAAGGGATTTTTTCTTCTCGTGTAGCAAAGATGTCTAATGGACCCGCCTGATTTAGAGCTCAAACGATGTCACCAGGACCGTGTTTCTCTCCATCTCTTGGCCCTGCCTTCTGCTGTGTTGCCTTTGGGCTCAGGCTCCTTGAAGAGGTAAAATGGCAGCAGCAGCACCAACTGCTGTGTCCTCTGAGGTTCGTGCTCAGCGAGGAAGAAGAACTCTCTTCTCTGGAAGTTGAAGCAGGACCTCCATTTCCAGCCAAGATGCAGTGAAAGGGACCAGACTCAATTCCACCTTAAACAATTAAAACACAGGGCACTATATAAGCCAATGGTTTTTAGACGGAGAATATAACAAGCAGTGCAGGACAGGGATCCCTGAGAGAAGGGAAACGAGAGAGAGTTTCTAGACTGCAGCAGTAGAGGGGAGACCCAGGTGGAGCCTGGTAGTCTCCATGGGGAGGTCAAGGCAGCTAGAGTTCACAGGACAGGGTAGTGGGGAGGAGAGAGCTGTCCAGAGAGAGAGCTTTGGAGAGCAGCAGAGGGTCCCCCTCAAGGATTCAGCAGAGCACTGATGGACGCATTCGTGCTAGGGAACTATGGGAGGAAAGAACCCCTTAAAGGCAAAGGCATAACCATCCCCAGAGTCCACACAGATCAGGAATAGTTCGTGTTCCCACCAGCCAGAGTGGAAAACCCAGTAATACCTGGGGCGTTGAGTAGAGTACTCAGAAGGTTGTGGCTTCCGTAGTGGCAATAAGTCTGATTAGCCCTAGTCTTAAGGCTGCTCTGGTCCT